>NW_026947517.1:6365000-7692500 GCF_034190915.1 Cavia porcellus | reverse complement strand
CAGGATCGTGCTGATTATTGCACAAGTTAAATGTTCTTAACTCACTGAACTGGTCACTGACAAAATTAGTGGATTTTGTGTTTTGCATATTTTAACTTTTTTTTTATTTAAAGAGAAAAAATAAAGGGAATAAAATTTTTAAAAAGCAGTAAAAGGGTACACACAATACAGAATTTCAAGGAAAAAATACAGTAAGATATCACTAGTTAATAGGTTACATATTGTCATCTTTAAAAGATTTGTCCAAATTATAAAATTATAGATAGTAGATAGGAGATGATAAACTGGACAGAAGAGATGAGTGGATTCAGGGACAATTTTGTGACACCCTGTTCACTTTTTGAGGAGTAATACTTTCCTGGGTCCTGATAACATACATCCCATATATCACTCAAAGGACAGATCTTAGAGTTAAACTTCCTATCTCTAGACCATGCACATCTGATTCTTCACCTACACTCAGTAACATCACTGATGGCTTCATTCTAAGGAGGGGGAGGAGAAGAAGCATTTGGGAAAGGTGTCCATGACCAGTGATGTCCTCAGAAGGCTGCCACTCTACAGGTCTGTAGTGGCGGTAGGGAGACTCCTCATCTGCTCTTCTTTCTTTATTAAGGCAAAATTCAATCTAAAATTCAGCATCTGTCCTGGAGCACACAGCTCAGTGGCATTTCTTGCACTCAGGGCTGTAAGACTCTCAGCATGACTGGTAAAGAACACCTTCACCATCCCCAGTGATAACCTAGGTTTATTAAACTGTCATACTCCATTCCCCACGCTCAGCCATGGACCACTGTTGTGCTTTCTAGGATTTTCCTGTTCTGCATATTTATAAAAATGGAAGTATAAAAATAAGTAAATATTTACTTTTGACAATAATTTAATTTTATTAGTCACCAAAGTTCTAAATCATGAAGAAAACATTTAACAGTATGTTTGTACACAGCTCATTTAAATGGGTAAAAAAATTGAAAACTATTCCCACAACTGACCTGAAAGTACGGGTGAAATTATGGTAAACTCAATAAAAGCTGTGTAGGTTGAAGCACATATGTAAACATAAAAACAATTTTCTTGGTCAAGGATTCCCATTAGTAGGACGCAGAATCCAAGACAGACAATTGGGAAAAGGAAAAGTTTAATCTGGCTTATGGTTTCTGGAGATTCATTCCTGCCTGCTTCCAAGGCAGGGACACCACAGCAGGAGGGTGATGGAGCAAAGCTGCTCAGTCCATGGTGACCAGGAAGCAGAGAGGAGGGACAGTGCCAGGAAGGAAGGGGCCGGAGACCAGATGGAGTGCCTAGGGTGACTCCTCCATGACCCGTACAGGTGAGCCCAGAAGTACACTTTACTAATCCCTGGACAGTTCTCAAACCCATCAGGTTGACAATGCAGATTAACCATCACAGAAGTTTTGTGATATTAAAATTATAGAGGATTTACATACATGCATACATACAGTGTTTTTACACCTTTAAAATTTTATCCAAAGTCCAAAAATGTTGAGTTTTATGTAATAGAAATAACCTTTCCTTAGGTAAATTTTATGAAAAACCTCAAAAGGACTGAAAAACATAAGAACAGGTTTTTAAAATACTCACAGGAATAGCCAGAAATCTTAATTCTGCTTTGAACAACTACTCTGAAAGACAAACATTCAAGGCATGAAATATTCAACTTCACACTAAGTACCTTCCCCGGGGAAATGAGTGCTACAGCTATACAAGCACAAGAATGAGTGGAAGTAAAAACTGGAAAAAATACATAGGGACTCAGCTGATTGACACATAAATCCACATTATGTGATGTGATGGCTCAGCCACTGACCAGGAGCAGCACTTGGGAAACCTAACATGGTTATGAGGATTGAAAAAACTCTACCATCTCCCCCCAAACAAAACAAAAGCACTCTGTATACTGGGCGGTTACAGACTTGTCATCTCTAGAAAATACAAAGTGTTTCCCAGAGACAAAAAAGCAGATGTATTGCTTAGGACAGAAGGAAGTAAATGTAAGGATCCATAAGGAAAATTTGAACATGATGTACACATCACCATTGGGTGATGGTTTTCAAGGAGATCATGTATGTCAAGATTCCTAGGGCATGTTTTGTTTATCAGTTTTATATTTGTTTTGCTTTGGGTATTTAGGAACCAAATTCAGGAACCTGTGCTTGCAAGAGAGCACTTTGTAGCTGAGCTATATCCCTGGCCCATGGTAAGATTCATCTAATTTTATACTTTAAACCAGAAAGTTCATTGTATGTCAATTATAATGAAATAAAATTGCTTTTAAAACACTTCTCATCTGAACTACCCACCCTAGATTTTGTTTATTGATAGCTTTACTTACAATCAATTTTGTTTATTAATAAATTTATTTCTAAGCAGTTTTGTTTATTTATGTATTTGTTCATAAGAAGTTTTGTTTATTTATAGATTTATTTATTTTTGTCAGTGTTAGGGATTGAATCCAGTGCCTTGGTCCTTTTATCATAATTTATTTGCAGACAGGGTCTTGCTAAGTTGCTAAGTTGTTTAGGTTGGTCTTGAATTTCATCACATTTATTAGCATTTTTGTATACTGAAATATAACAAAGATAACTAGATTAGTCTCAATTAAATCAACAAATACAAGTTAACAAACAATAGCTGGATGTGATGGTACATGCCTGTAATCCCAGCACTTAGTAGGCTGAGATAGGAGGACTGTTGTATTTTCTGGGCCAATCTAGTTTACATAGTGAGTTGAAGGCCAGTCTGAACTACATGATGAGAGTATCAAAAAATAAATTAATAAAATAAAATAAATAAGATAAAAACCTGGACTAAGGCAAGTTATTATATCCTACTCCAGAGCATGGGCATCTTCAGAGGATTTACTTTAGATGGTGTTATGGTATGTATCTGGGTGTCTCACCAAAAGCCTCAAGAAGTCACAGAGGCAGCTAAACTTAGCATCCATGACTGGTTCATTGTTTAGTGCTGTGATTAATGATGAAACTATTTCACCTTCCCAGGGTTTGAATTACCAGAGTAAAGGAGGTCTCACAAGTCCATTTTGTGAGAGAAATGAGAAAGTCTTGAAATTCACAAGGAAATCACCAGCTGTGGCCAACAGGTGCAGAAAACACTCAGCCGACTAAAGCTAATTCATGCAGGGGCAAATCACTGAGATGTGCTGTGTACCCATTCAATGGCACGTTTTAAGACAGGAGCTGAACAGTGGAGAGAACATGGGGGGCACAGCAGAGTCCTGTCCCGCAGCTCTCATCAAAGCTATATTTAGATCCATCCCTAGACCTCATAGGACTAAGAAGAGAGAGTTCTCCAACACTCAATGCTGCAAATATTTTCAAAATTTCTTTTCAAGAGTTTGATTCACAGTACTGTTTGAAGAAGGAAGGAACTGGGACCCTCCCTAGCCTCCACATAGAGCATGTACATGAGAGCTGTTTGGAGGATGCTGCCCATGGCTGTTGGAGAGAACTGTGCCCTGGGCGGTAGAGGTGCAGGTCTAGGTGTGAAAAGCTCATGGCACAGCAAGGTTTTCCAAGGGTCAGCCAGTGCCCTGGGAGTCTACACTGCAAACCAGTGCTTTCCAAACCAGGGCCAGCACTGGGAAAGGGCATTTGGATGGCAGAGTGGCCAGTCAGCTGAGGGTCAGCCCTGCCAGACACAGCTGAGCAAAGCATATCACTCTGGAGCTGAACCTCCAGCAGGTCCACCTCACTTCCTGCTTCAGGTATGTCAGCAAGGACTTCTCGCAGAAGCACAGCAACACAATTGAGGTTTGCTCAGACTAAAACGTTTAGCTTCCTTTGAAGACATGACTGAAAATGCACGTCTGAGAAAAACAAGGCTGAGAACAGCATTATATATGTTGTATAAATAAACTGACCCTTTACAAGTCATGAAAATAATGCCCATGAATGGGTCTGCTACGGCAGAGGTGTGACATCACATGCATGCAGGTTTCACAACTGCAAAAGAAAAAACTCCAAATAAATACTACATGTACATGGCTTCCCTTTGGCACTGCACTACAGGAAGGAAAATCCCAGCAGCAATCTAGATTTTCTGAGGCACCTCAGTAAACCCAGGGCAAAACCCTCCAGATGATTCTATCAGGCAACTGTGAAGGCTCAGCAGCTCTGCTCACTCCTTGAAGCTGCTGCTGGTTGACAATTTTGAGGTGTTTCTATCAGCATAAGCCATCTCCGCCTCTCTCAGCTCATGGCTGCCATGATGTGAATCAGACTATGTTTACATAAAGTCCCATCATGATTTCAGGATGGGTAGCAAGTTTTGGTTTACTGGAGACTATGTTTCAAGTTTATTCATAATAAAGCTTACACAATGCATTTAGCCAGCTGGTGGAAATGAGATTGTTTGAAGTAAATGCAGGAAACTCATTTGTCAGTGGCAGATTCAGTTGGTACTGCAGCCCATATTTTGTGGGTCAACAGGCATGAGTCAGGATTTGCTGTACAAAATGCTGAAAGGCACAGAAATGTCCCCAAGTTCAGTTTCTCCTTTGCTTCCCTCATTCTACCAAGCTGGCAAGTACATTCTGAGCATTCAGGCACATAGGGTTTGAGCTACAGTAGAAATCTGTAAAAACTTCTGTCAAATGAGTAGTGAAGAGACAAGGAAATTTTTTTTTGCAAAATGCAGTTCTAAATATATGCTTAAATAAACAGAAACCACAAAAAGAGGAGAAGAAAAAGAAATGTAATGACAATGCTGTGCTTTGTTTCAATGCCACAGTCTCAGAAAGGAGAGAAGCAAAATTTGCAGCCTGGAAGGGCCACTGTATCAGTGGTCTACCTCCCCTGAGGGCTAAAGGGTATGCCCAGCTCACTAAGCCAGATGAATGCAGGGCAGCACCTGCATCCTGGTGGAGGCTGAGACCAGGACCCCATAACTGAGGCCCCTGGGGCTGAGATGGCAGAGTCTTTGCTGCATCCTGGCTGCTTTGCATTCCCATGCCTGCAAAGCTGCAGCATGGATGCGGAGGGGGAAAGGGGTATAAGGCAGGCGGTGCTGGGCTCCTCTGCATGCTGCACCCTCCCTGCTCTGCATGAAAGCAGGAAGGTTCAGGACCTCTTTCGGGAAAAATAGACTCTGAAGAAAAACTCTTGCTGCCCTCTGGCAGTAGCAGGCACAGGAGAGCATGATGGCTTCTAAGGTAGGGAGGGCAGCAACACACACAACATTGGGATCCTGATGGCTTTATGAGTTGGAGTTTTTAAAAGTTAGTCATTAATGATGTGTTGGATTGCTGAATATCAAGCCTCCTTATTTTGTATCTACAGTTGTACTTGAAGTGTATGTATTGTGCATAATTTTCATTATATATAATGAAATTAAATCATCCATCTTCATATACCTATTCAAGACATTAGCCACTATTAAATATTAACTGAATTGAATAAAAGGAATATTGAATAGAATACTATAAATAATGAAATGGAGTGGAAAACAGAAAAAAATGCCACAAATGCATCGTTCCCAGGATCAGAGGGCTGCCCTGCAGGAGGTTCTCTTTCCTGTCCTTGCCTGTGATTTGGGTCTGTGTCTCTTCACTGCTGGGTGGAGAGGGGCCAGAACATGAGCTCTTCTATCATCTCGGGACATGGCCAAGAAATTGGCCTTCTTTCAACATTTTCAGTGGTCTAAGACAAAGCTATCTTTCAGCATTTTATGTGATTATAATTTTATAATTGACTCAACAGCTCTGCTCTGACACATTCATGGATTCTATCTATCCACACTCATAACTGAGGAAGAAGGGATTACAGGTGTCTGTCAATCTCATTTTATTTTAATGAGGCATTCGAAGTGGAATTTCAGGTTAAATATATGTCAACTGAATTTCCTGGTCTTAGAATTCACACTAGAACTAAGCACAGATTTGGAGCCTGGAAGGGGAAGCACCAGGATGCTCAGGTCTCTGTGGATTTCTGAAGTTTGGGGAAGATGGATCAGGCAGAGTTGGAGGACACCAGGGTATCTAGTAGGGAATCATGGGCAAGAAAGGCCCTGGTACAGGCCTCCTGATCCATCAGTCAGCTTCTCAGCAAAGCAGCACACACTGTACACCGGATAAGAGCGGGCTGGTGTGGCCATGCTGCCAGAGCTCCTCCCTGATGGCCTGAGACCCCCTGTCTCACTCAGGAAAGCTCTGTATGAGAAGGTCAGCCTGTTACAGAGCCTACCTTGACTGAATGTCTTCCACCCAGGTGAGATCTCAACTGCCGCATGTGGTATCACCACAACTGTGGAGCAGGACAGGTATTTACAGGGAGCAAATGAGGAGGTGGGGACACTCCTGAAGCAGGTAAGTGTAACAATACTAAAATAAGACACATGGCCCTAGCCTGCCCCAGTGTCCTCCAGGAGTAACTGCACCCTGAAATTATGTGCATTAAAGGACTTAATAATTTAACAGATTACTCACAAAAATATATACTGTAGGGGAAATTTGAAGATACAAAAGTAAATGGCTATGTCCCTAAGTAAAATGAGACATGACCCTTAATGTGTACATGATCTCCTTTGGTCTCCTGGACCTACACCCCCTGGAGAAAACACACCATTTGACAGAGCAATAACAAACACAGGCAATGGATCAATAATCATAACTGCTTAATAACAACAACAAATGCCAGGATACAAGAACTACCCTGCTGAGTTGTATGAAGTGTATAATAAAGAATGAATACTGGATCTGGCCATGTTGGGACTTAGGCAGCAGAACAAGAAAACAATTCTCAGCCCTTCCTGGCAAGCACCCCTGGAGGGATCCAGGAGGAGAACCAGTCACCATCTCCAGTGAGCCTACTGGTGCATGGACTGAGAACCATACATCCCATTTTCTCATCCCCTGGTGAGCAACAGGAGGCAGAGTTCTGAGCATCTCTTGGGCATATGACTGTGTGCAATATAGAAAATATAGGGAATTCCCTTGTATCTTCTGTTTGAAAACAAATGTTGTCTTTAATCTTCTGCTTTGTTATGATTAATGGTTTTGCTCTATTCAATATTCTCTTTTGCTGGTTTTAAAGTGTTCTTTTTTGGTTTGACTGTGCTATAATTTATTGACTGGAAATTTATTGTGAAGATAACAAGATATACTGTGGTACCTCTTACTTGTTATCATGGTACCCTGCTGTGAAGCTTTGTACCAACTTCACTGCATTGACTTTATTTGCTTTGTTCTGTCTTGTTCTTTTGTATTTTACTACATTCAAAATAAAATTCTGAAAAGAATAAATACTAATCATTTTTCACATCTTGCAAGGGAAGGGAACTACCCTCAACTCCTTTTAGATGATGAAGTCACCCTGATAACAAAGCTTGACCATAATGCATTAAATAATAGTAATACTCTAATGGCCAATATTCTTAATTAACATAAACAAAAAATATTCAACTAAATGCTCATCAGCTAAATTCACCAGCATATGCAAAAGTTAAACACCACAATAAACACTGGGTTCACTCTCAGTGGTACTAGAATGGTTCCACTTGCACAAATCATTCAGTGTCACTTGCCACATTCACAGCATGAGGCACAGCTGACCCCTCAAGAGATTTGGAAAAATCACTTTGAGAAATTCAAAAGCTCACCATCCTTTCATGATAGGAACCATTCACACACCATGTGTAGGAGGAAGGAATCTCAACACAGCAAAGAGCATAAATGACAAGCCCATCACTGACATCCTGCTCAGAGACTGACAAGCTGTAAGCTTTGCTTCTTGGGTCCTCTCCTCCCCTATCCTCTCCTTTCTTCTTCTCCCTTCCCTTCCTCCCTCCCCTCCACTTTACTTCACTTCCATTTTGTTTAGTTTTTTTCTTTTTCTTTTTCATTTTTGGTCAAAGTCTTCCTGTGTATCTCTGGTTTGAGATGAACTCAGAGTGTGTGGCAGGCTTGTCTGGAACTCCCAGGAATCCTGCTGCCTCCAACTCCTGAGTGCAGGCATTGCAGGTATTTTCACCATTCTTTGCACAGTCAATTTTTTAACAACACTATGATGAAACCAGGTCTGGTGGTGTGGCTTGTAATGCCAGTGGTCTGGAAGGCTGAGGCAGTACCATCACAAATTTAAGGACAGCCTCAGCAATGCAGCCACTTATCAAGAAACTGGAAGAAAATAATAAGAATTTTAAACATGGAAAGCCATGGAGCTAAGTGCAGACCTCAGTATTCAGTCCAGAGAAACTGAATGCAAAACAAAAAAACTTGGAAAGTCTGATGGTAGAGAAAATAATATTTTACACTGTCCTGGCTTCTGGAGGGCAGTGTCCCCCAAGTAGCTTTAGCTTTCACACCTTTCTTGGGTTTTGACTTGAACCAACCATCAAAATCCATGAGGGATTAAAAAAAAAAACAAAAACAAAAAAACAGAATGTGCTTCAAGGACACCAAGCCTCAGTTCCAGTGCAGAAGGCATTTGCAGTGATATTCTGAAGTGCATGATGACTACAGTTACAAAGCAGAGAATCTACCAACAGTGTTAATGGGATTATCAGTCCTACTCACTGTGAAAGACACTGCCAGTGAGGAAGCTGGTAGATAGTTAACTAGATCCACTCTTTCTGCAAAGTGTGATCTAAAGATCAAAGCCAATTATTTCATTCTATGAATGCACAAAATTACTGCTGATTACCGATTCAGGATAATGAACACCTGCAAGCCTAGCACTCTGGGAGGGGGATGGAGATTGAATAAGGAAAGTTTTAAGCCTGACCTGGGAAACTCACAATCTTAGTGAGATCATGCTTTAAAATTTATAAAAATATTAACAAATGTTACTAATGTATGAAAATATAGATCGTTAAGAAATCATTGTGCACAACACATTAGATAATATTATTCTTTTATTCTTATTCTGTATAATTTTTTTATCCTTTTATAAACTTAAAATAGCATCTTTGATGTGGTCCTTAATAATACGTACTTGAGTTACATTAAAATAAGACAAGAAAGATTTTTAAAAAGAAGTAATGTAACCCTTTTCTCAAATCTGACTTTTGTATATAAATTTAGTACAAAAATAAGAAGAACCATTAAATTCTCTTCATACCAAGCTCTCCAAATCCTGAGAAGGTATATTCAGTAGCATATCTATATTCATTTCATTTAAAAGGTCAAAAAATTGAAACAGTTCAACTTCTTGGCAGTAGATCAGTGTCTACTTGATGGTAAACCTAATACTCGGTGTGCTGACTAAAGTACATATGTAAGAAAAATTCACAAAGATTAGATTTGTCCATTTATAGATGATTTTTGTCTCTTTTTAAACCTTTTTAAATGTATTTTTATTTTGATTGATTTATTTATTTTTGAGAAAGGGTTTTGCTATGAAGTTCAAACTGCCTTGAACTCTCGTTGTAGCCCAGGCTGACCTTATCTCACAGCAATCTTGCTGCCTCAGCCTTGTAAATTCTAGCATTACAGACTTTTACTACTGAACCTGGCTCTCATTTCCTTTTTAAATTTTCTCCAAAATACAATTACCCAGAATTATGTGATATTCTCATATTTTATCATGTGAGTTACACAAAATGAAATCAGAAAGCACTGAAAATACACTGAAGGAGATTCAAAGTCCTCATGAACACAAAACATAGTGTAACATAACATAACATAACATAACATAATATAGTATAGTATAGTATAAAAGAATACAACAAAACAAAGCAAAACAAAATAAGAAAACAGGGATGGAGGTTTAATTCTGCAGTATAAGTGCCCACTCAGCAAACATGAGGTCCTAAGTTCAATCCCCAATACAAAAAAGCAAACAACCACCTAACTCTGATTATTAAAAATGCTTCCAAGGGTACCTTAACAGTTTGCAAGTTAACCATACACAAGCCAAATAATCTGGCAATTTCACATCTAAGAATTTTTCTTAAAATAAAAGTCTACTCAAGACCATGTATAAGAAGATCTGTGGCAGCTGGCATTCAAGGGCCAACCTGGAAACAGAACAAATGAGATCAGCTGATGGGTGAGAGATGCATGAAGAAGTCACACTTCTTTGGTTCAGCCACATGAGAGTGTGTGGTAGCACCAACACCAATAAGGAGCAGCACAGGGGAAGCCCAGCACAGAGATGTTGCTTGAAGGAGACCAACCAAGAGCACCTAAACTAAACAGGCTCAGTGCCATCACCTCTAGGAAAGGCACACTACCCAGCAGGGACACAAAGCCCATGGTCTGTTTGGGATGGGAGGACAGGAAGTGAAAGCAGTGTCTAGGAGACAAGTTCCCCAGTGGTGATGCCCATGTGTCCTTCATCATCATGAGGTGATGATGTCCACAGCCTTGCAAAGCCTCCTCTTGCACTCACCACCTGCTTTCCCTTCTCACATGATGTCAGAGTACAGAGCACTATAGTGTGTGGCTGAGGAAAACATCTAAGGATGAAAAGTGATCATTCATAGGCACATGAGAGGAAAACATGCTATGAATCCTCCTCCCCTGGACACATGGGTCTTATAACATGAAACATTTCATATCCTTCAAGGAAAATTATAATGGGTCTTCTGGGAACATCTCTATGCTCCTTAATGAAATTGAAATGAAACTAACATAAGCCCAGAAAAGACAATCAAAATAAAATTTGTGAAATCTCTCAGTGATGACACTGTGCACCTCATCTTCAAGGGAAAGATCTTTTGGATGGAAAAGTGTGTTTGGCACCCTGCCTGCCACTTTTGAAGCATCTACATGTTTATTGCACTAAAATCTTCAAAGTGCAGAAAAGTCTAAAAACACACATATTTTATAAGGAGGACAAATATGAGCTCACAATAAAAACAAAGGAGACATCATATGGGGAGTATCAATTGTGTATCGCAGCACATGAACTCACTTCCTTGGCAACAAGTCAAAACAGAACTCTGAAGGCTCTGGTCACCAGGCACCTTAGTCGGGTGACAGTTGGCCTTCATATACCGTAGGCTTGAGAGAGGGAATAGAGAACATGCTGTGCTGCTTTCCCAGGCATCACAGCCCTAGCATCAAGACCCCGTGTCATTGAACCACGTGGGAAAGTATGAAAGGATGGTTCACTTGGCCCAGTGGTGTCAGCAAGCTCACCTGGAAACACCCACCCATCATGGGCAGCTCAGGCCAGGACTCACCAGCCCCTGGCCAGAGGCTCCCAGAGACAAGAGAGAGCCCAGGAGAGGTGTCCTTAGGCTCAACCATCAGCCACTTAGAGACACTGAGTCCAGGACAAGTTCAGATACGGGGAAGGAAAGTTCTTACATGAGCAGCCCTGTGGAACTTGGCCACTTGTGCATTCAAGTCATGGCCATGTGCAAACAACTCAGCCTCGGTTTACAACACTGAATGGTGGGGTGCTGAATGGATCCAGAGTGCAGGGTCACTGAGGAGGAAATGGGGGCTCCATGACAAGGGGATAGCTGTGGCCTTAGCCCACTGCAGAGGCTATGCTGATTCCCAGGGATGACCTTCCACACCCCTCACTGATCCACACTTGGTGAAAGCTGTTCTGTTCATTGGAAAGGAGATTGGAGAGTCACTCTAGGTGGTTTGGGGTATGCTCAGGGCAGGAATTTTTTGGGATGGAAAAGTGTTCATGGCCCACAGGTATCATTGGAAAGTGGGTGGCTGTCATCAAGTCACCAATACACATCAGGACACCCTGTGTGAAGACACTTTTCTGGGTATTGTCCATGGTCCTGTAAGCAGAACAGGTGCAGCCACTGCCCTTTTGAGTTTTGATGTACTTTGGAGGCCACAAAATCAGCATTGGCAGCAGAACAGACATTGTTCACCTCAAGGCAGTTTTTCTGGGTCCTAGCCCTCTCTAGATGTTGGTACAGACCATGCAGGAGGAGTTCTACAGAGGCAAAGAGAAATGGGCAACAGGGTCAGGAAGGAGACAAGGCTTGCATCTCTTTCAACATACAGTACTCGAAGACCTGGCCATAGAATTTAATCAAGAATAAGAAAGCAAAGCCTTCCAAATCAGAAAGGAAGAATTAAGTTTTCCTGAGGGTGCAGCATTGTATGTAAGAAATTTAAACTCCATTGACAACCTTATAGAACAAATTCACAAATCACTTAAATTGCAGGATATCCGAGCAATATGCCCTAATCAGTTCATTACTATGTACTACAAGCAAACTGTAGACTCAAATACAAAGAACACAATTCATTTCACAAATCATCAAAAAGAACTAATGATTAGGATAAATTTAAGCAAACTCACCTCCTCTTGGAAAATTGTAGAAATTAATGCAATAAGTAGAAGAGCACTAATAGAAGAAAAGCCATACTGTGATGAGGGATGGGAAGAATTCATGTTATAATGTACATGCTACCCAGAGCAACCAGGAGTTTCAGTGCCATTCCTGTCAAAGTATCAGTGCCATTTTCCTAGAAATATAAAAAAAATATGAAAATTCACAAAGAAGTCCAAAGAGTCATCCTATAGCCACAAAAAGAACATTAAAAATAGAGGCATCAAAATAATAGTCTCCAGGTATTAAAAAGTAACAGCAGTCAAAAGAGTTTTACACTGGAAGAAAATGACCACAGACTAAAACATCTAGCACAGATGCAATCCAAGGCACATATTCACTAGGGATTTTATTTTCTTTCTTCTTTCCTTTCTTTTCTTTCCATTTCTTTCCTCTCCTTTCCTTTCCTTTCCTTTCCTTTCCTTTCCTTTCCTTACCTTTCCTTACCTTTCTTTTCTTTTCTTCCCTATTCTTTTCTTTTCCTATTCAGGGTCTCCCTGTATCATTGTAGCCTGAACTGAACTCAGAGTGTGTTGCAGGCTTGTCTGGAACTCCCAGGAACCCTGCTGCCTCAGCCACTTCAGTGCAGGCATTGCAGGCATTTCCAAGATTCCTTGCTCAGCCAATAAGTTTTTAATAACACTATGATGTGACCGGGTCTAGTGGTGTGGCTTATAATCAAAGCAGTCTGGAAGGCTGAGTCAGGAGCATTACAAATTCAAGGTGAGTCTCAGCAATTTAGCCATTTTTAAGAACCTGCTTCAAAACAAGAAAAGTGTTAAAAGGTGAAGACAAAGAAGCCAATGTAAAGCTCTGTATTTAAAAAAAAAAAAACTTTGCAACTGACACCAGGAGGGTAAATAATTTTTTACACTGGCCTGTCCTTCTGGAGGGGAGTGTGCCTCAAGTAGCTTTAACCTTCCCACCTTTCTTGTGATTAGACTTCAAACAATCATCAAATTCCATGAGGGATCAAAGAAAAAAAGAATGTGCTTCAAAAACACCAATCTTCAGTTCCAGTGCACAAGGCATTTGGAGTGATCTTCTGAAGCACATGCTGACCACAGTTAGAAAAGCAGAAAATCTACTAACAGTATTAATGGGATTTTCAGTCCTACTCACTGTGAAAGAAGCTGGAGGCTAGGAAGATAGCAGACAGCTTAACTATAGTGACTGTTTCTACAAAGTGTCTGAAGTCCAAAGCCGAACATTTTATTCCATGAATACACAACATTGCTACAAATTGCCAATTCAGGATAATATACACCTACACTCTGGGAGGGGGAGGAAGGATGAGGGCACATTTAAGCCTAGCCTGGGACTCTTAGAAAATTAGTAAGATGATGTCTTAAAATTTGTACAAAACCAAAGCGTTTACATATGTATGAAAATGTTGATCATTAAGAAATCTCAGAAGTCACTGAGCAAGGAACATTAACCACTATTAATCTATACTTACTTTATCATTTTATAGATGTAAAAAGTGTATCTTTATATGATTCTTATTATTATTTCAAAATAAAATTAGTAATCCATCGCTCAAATTCTGGTTCTAAATACAAATTTAGGACAGAAAAACAAAACAGAATGATCAAAATCTCTTCAACTACCCAAATCCTAAGAGGTTATATTCAGCAGCATATCTGCAGTCATCTAAGTAAAAAGCATTAAGGAATTGAAAGACTACAAACACCAGGAAGCTCATCAATGTCTCCATGATGGTAAACCTTATGCTAGGTGTGCTGACTAAACTACACATGCAAAAGAGTCTCACAAAGATTTGATTTCTCACTAGAAAGGTGATTTTTGACTTTTCATTTTATCATATTTTTTTATCTCTTTCTTCTTTCCTTTTTTCTTCAGACAGGGTTTTTTCATGCAGTTCAGTCTGGACTTGATCTTCCCTTGTACCCCAGGATAATCTCAAACTCACCGCAATCTTCCTGCCTGAGCCTTTGGAGTCCTGGAATTACAGGTGTGCACCAACATCCCTGATTGTGTTTTCTTTTTTTAATTTTCTCCAAAACAAAAGTGCTCAGAGTTATGTGATATTCTCAAAGTTCATCAGGTTGGTTACACAAAATCAAATCAGAAAGTACTGAAAACACCCTGAAGGAGTTTCAAATCCTCACCAACATATAGCATAATATAACATAACAGAGCATAGCATAGTATAGCATAATAACACAAAACAAAATAAAAAAGGAACCACATAATTCTGCTTTAAACATCTGCTTCCAAAGATACAGTAAGAATTTCTAAGTTATCCATACATCAGCAATATGATATATTTTCTTTGAAATAAATGTCAGTGTCCACTCAAATGCTTGTGTATGAATTGGTGTGGCATCTTGCTTTCGAGGTCCAATCCAGAAACATAACAAATGGCCATCACAAGATGTGTGACAGGTGCATGAAAAGTCACATTTGCTTGGTTCAGCCCCATAATAGTGGGTGGTGGCAGCACAAGAAGAGCCAAGCATAGAAACATTGTTTCAAGGAGACCAATCAAAGAGTAATACAACTGAAAAGGCTCAGTGCCATCACCTCTAGGAAAGGGAAACTACCCATCAGGAACACAAAGCCCATGGTCTGATTGGGATGGGAGGAAAGGAAGTGATAGCAGCAGCTAAAAAACAAGTTGTCAGGAGCTATGCACATGTATCCTTCATCAGTACGAGGTGATGATGTCACCTCCCCTTGTACTCACTACCTGCTGTTCCCCCTCACAGGAAGTCAGAGTGTGGAGCACTACACTGTATGGCTGAGTTAAACATCTAAGGATGAAAAAAATAATCATTCATAAGCACGTGAGAGTAAAACTGGCTATGAATCCTCCTCCCCTGAACATATGGTGGTTATACCATGAGACCTTCACATTCTTTAGTAAAATTATTATGGGTATTCTGCTCCCTAATGGAACTGAAATGAAACTGACATAAGCCCAGGAAAGGAAGTCATCCTAACATTTGACAAATCTTTAGCAGAAGACAATGAGTCCTTCATCCTCGAAAACAATGGACCCTTTGGATGGAAATTTGTGTTTCACACCCAGCCTGACACATCTGAAGCATCTACATGTTTGCTGCATTAAAATCTTCAAAGTGAAGCAAAGTCTAAAAGTATACACAGTTTTCTAGCATTTTAACTTGTTGTTTCTAAGGAGGACATAGATTTGTTCCACAACAAAAAGAAAGGTGATATCACAGAAGAAGGCCAAACTGTGGACCCCAGTGCATGTCTTCAGTTCCTTGAAGACAGGTCCAAACAGAACCTTGAAGGATCAGGTCACCAGGCACCTTGGTCTGGTGACAGTTGGTCTTCTCAGACAGTTGGCTCCAGAGAGTGAACAGGGAGCATGTTATGCTGCTTTCCCAGGACATGAGACCCCAGCCTCAGGATCCCACATAGGTAGACCATGTGGGAATGACTGAAAAAATGGTTCACTCATCCCAGAGCCTTCAGGATGATTGCTGGCAAATGCCAAATGACAAGGGCATTAAAGGACAGGGCTCACTGTCCCCAGCCTTCTAGCACCCAGAGACAGGAGGGAGCCTAGGACAGTTGTCACTAGACTCAGCCACCAGCCACTCAGACTCACAGATTCCAGCAGAGGTACATTAAAGCCTGGCCACCACTGTGAGTCCCCCTACACAATTCCTGACCTAAGTCAACAGTGTGACTGGGTCTGATGACATGCCCTGAGGACAGATCTTCCTGGGCAGGTGCAGGTCCTTAGAAGCTGTGAGGCTCGGCCACTGTCAGGTTCCCACCCAAGACAGGGCTGGTGGAGCAGAAGTGCAGCATCCCTTTTTAATCCACAGTTTACAGATGAATCTTCTATCTTCCTGGGTAGAAATATGGGACAGAGCTGTCTGTGGTACAGAAATATAAGATTATCTGGGTTCACAAAGTGAAACCTCTGTTGTCTCAGAGCCTCAGAGCCTCTGGCTTCCTGCCAGAAGCTGTGCTCTGCCTCAGAAAAGTGGTATATAGGACACCAATCAGGAGGCGGTCACCAGGCTATGTGTTCCATGGCCTTGCAGCAGACTCTGGGACTCACAACAGGTGCTGGCATGCTCAGGCATAAAGTGTGTGAGCAGAAAGGACTATAGAGACCCACAGATGACAGAGAGTATCTTCAGTCAGTGCTACACTCTACTTAACTGTGAGCATTTGCATGAAACTCTAGCCAGGGTTATTGACCCTCTGATTATCCATGGAAATTTTAAAAATCTTTTCTAAGGAAAGTAGAAAAAGAAACAGTTATGTACACCTAAGTTTCACTGCAGTACACTGACAGCTCTGAACCCAGCAGACAATGTCATGAGGCTGGTGACATGCACATCACCACCTCAATAAGGCCGAAGTTTCTACAAATGCTGGAGGTAAAATATGGAAATACTTTAACAACAAAAAACAGTTGAAATAAAATATTCTGAAAATGCACTTAATATACCAAATCTAAACTAGGCCTGGTGGCTCTTTCATGAAGCCCAGTACTTGAGACACTGAGGAAGGAGAATTGTTTGACACCACTCTGGGTTATAATGTGACCTCAAAGCCAGCCTGAACTTCATAGCAACATGCTTCCACAAAAAGATAAATATATCAAATCTAATGAATGTAATAGTGTACTAGTGATGGCCTTGTGATATTAGTATGACTATCATATTTATACTGACCTGTAGTCTACTAGGAAAACCTAAGATACAGCCCACTTCACAATAAAATATGACATCATTTATCAAATGGAGTACACTAGTGAGTATTTGTTGTTTGTCATTGGTATTTGGTGGTGATGGAGCAGTGCTTGCTGCTGCTCTCCACAGAAAAATGACTATTGCTGCAGTAACAGGAATCTGCATGGATCACTGCAATATGTCCTTAACTCTTTGAGGAAGAGACCCACTAAAGGAAGCACTGCACTAATGAGAATTACTAATTTTAGTCGTTTGAATATTTTAAACCTGACTTCAGTAGTAGTTGAACTACTTACCTACATTTTCACCAAAAAGATTAAATAGTTCCTTTTCTCCTGTAGTCCCATGAATGTTCTTTAGACCTTTTGGTTATTTGTTCTCTCTGCAATGAGATGATGTCCCTATTTGCATTTCTCTGTTGTGCAAAAATGCTCAATAGTTCTCCAAGTATTTCTTGGCAATTTGTACATATTCTGAAAAATGTGTGTTCCTTTCCTGTTCCTATTGGTTTTACATGTTAGCTGTCAGGGAGTAATAGGCAAAATTTCTCTCTTTCTGTAGTTTATTTCTTCATCCTTTAGGTTTGACTTTTTGTGGCTTCTATGTTTATGCAGGAGGATTAAAATCTTACAAAGTCCTTTTTGCTTGTTTTGTCACCCTATCTTATTTTCTACACAAAACTGAAGCAATAGCATTAAGAAAAAAACGTTTTTAATACCTCTTCATTCAGAACATGGAATGTCTGGCTCTTTAGTGTTTCACTATGTTTTACTCTAATAGAGGCATATATGAGACTGCTGCACAAATTACCACAAAAAGTACATTTCTTGAGTGATAGAAAAATCACAATTTGCAGTAGTGATTCTTTTATCCTATCATACATTTGTATTCTTGACTTCAACTTACTTGTTTCCTTAAACTTCAAATGCAGGGATAAAAATAACTGCTTCACCCTTTGCTAAATCATTTAGCCATTGCCTCCCAAAGTCAGCTTGAAAGCCATGATCTTAAAATCTCATTCTCTCCTGATGCTGGAACTAAAGAAATCACCGTTAGCCAATCTTTACAGTAACTCCTTACCAATGCAATAATTTAATTACAAAATGATCAAAAATTGCATACTTTTTGCTAGTTTTTATAAAATAACAAAGAATATAAAAGTGACAATTTTACTGTATTCAATACAAGAATTAATGGGTTAAATTGACAATTGCCCCAATGATGCTCAGGATGGTCACTACATAAACAAATGTGCTTCCCAAGTGATTCTCGGGCATAACTGCTAGGTGGCCAAGTGATAAAAGGACAACTACTGATGTTTAATTGTGAGCATTAAAAAATGTTGATGCCGGGGAAGAAAGGGAGGAGATCTAAAGCATTAAGCTACATCTGCAGAACTTGAAGATATATTTTGAGACAAGGTCACACTAATTGTGTAGGTTGGACTCAACTTCCTCTTCTACTAATTTAAGTCCCCTGAGATGCTAGGATCGCAAGCATGAATCAACAGGGCCTGCAAGATTTACTTCATGGTAAAATGAGAAAGTGCATGTACTCAGGATATATGTCTTATAGATTCAGTATTCTATATTAGTTGTAGTACAAACTCCAAATTTTCCCATTGATGGTAAGCAGAAATGTGCTTACCATCTAGCCACATGCTTTAGTGCACAGAGGCTGAAAATGCACTTCACAGTGTCTTTTACTTTGTGAAGTATATCAAGTTCTTCAGGTACAAAATAGACATAGATTTAGTGGTGATTACACAACAGGTGAGTAATTTATTTTCCCAAGGATAATTGAGACTTGGGCAAGCTATCTTCACTGGATTAGGGGTATTTAATGCAATGTATACTTGTATTTTCATGACACCACAGTTTTTAACAACATAATTCTATTGGAACCTAAGCATATTTTGTATTCAACAACACTGCATTAAACACTTTACAAATTTTATGAATGTTAAAATGGAAGTGAAAACCACAGGCCACAGGAAACCAACTGGGACTCATGGCCCAGTGTATGTGTTGAAAGATAATCACCACAAACATGAGACCCTGGTTCTTATAAATAAAGAGCTATCTGTATAAATTCACAAGTCAGTAAAACAGAACACAATCTGAATCTTAATTTAGCAAGTTTACTTTTTATTGTGTTGACAGCTCAAAATTTAAGTTTCCCTTCATGCCATTACTTCAGTGTTTTAGGAAAAAGCAGTTATAATTACAAAATATTTAATGCATTCACAGCATCAAGGAATAAAATAAAGGCATCTACATGATACATCCAATAACAACCTTTTCCCCCAAAACAACTCCACATTTAAGAAAAATTGATTTCAAAGTATGGTTACTCATAAATCATGCCAAATTTTATAATTTCTGGAGATATTACTATATTTTGTGGTGTGCTATTGGAGACAAGTTATGGTTCTGTCACTATGGAGCAATCAGAAATTCACAGTAGTATAGTTTACATTTGGTACATGTGGGGAAACCTTACTAGCAAAGTAAAGATGTAATATAAACATAAAGGTAAAATTCTGATGGTTAGAAAAACAAAGGTTTACTTAAATGACAAATATTGGCTCCACTGAAAAAGAAAATCAGCCAACACAGTGTACGTGGTATGATACCCAGTGATGTTAGGAAATCAGCAGGTATCTCGTCACAACATGGAAAACATAACATTCATTAATGTACAAGTTATACGAAAAGAACACAACTTTGTAAAAAAATCATGCACCAAGCCACTATAAATGTATATCTTAATGCCAAATATTGCATCAACTTCAGAAACATCATTTATGAAAGAGAAAATGACGCGTGTGCATCAAAAGATTAAAGCAAATACCGTGTTAAAATTACAATTCAGCAAAAAATAAGAAACTAGACTAACATCACTCTGCACAGTGAATAATAGTATTGCTCGATTTTATATCGTAATGCTACAGAATTAGCATTGGGTTTCTTAGTGTCTTTTCTTCTTCAGAGTATCTGTTCATCATATGGTGCATTATATTATTTGTTCAAAAAAAAAGGTGAGAAATGCATCCCAGGTGTGAATCTCTATGTGTATATCTATCCTTTCTGTATTATGGGGAAAAAACAGATCGAAACAAGACAACAAACCAAATTCATAGAAAATCATGATATGAAAAAGACATATAAGACCATAATATTAGGTGATGTACAGTACTTACTATGCTTTCTCTTGTTGTTTTCAATAGAATTGTCCACATCATCAGGCACTATACAGTTAAGCATAACATTACATAGCTACTTTTATAAAAACACTACTTTGAAGACATTGTAGGATGTGAGAGATGTTAAGAATCAAACCTGGGGTAGATCCCATGGTTTCCTGCCGGGACCAGCAAGTTGGGTTGAGGCACGGAATCCCATCCCAGTCTGGGAGAACTCCCCTACTCACTGGAGGACTAGCCTGGGGTTTCCTGCCAGGACAAGCGAGTCAGGCCTAGGCATGGAGTCCTGTCCATCTGGGGGAACTCCCTTCCTCACCTGGGGATCAGCTCATAGTTTCCTGCTGGGACCAGTGAGTCAGGACCAGTAAGTGGGGCCACAACATGGAATCCTGTCCCAGTCTGGGGGAACTCTCTTGCTTGCCTGGGGACCAGCCTGCAGTTCCCTGCTAGGACCAAAGAGTGGCGCCAAGGCACAGAATCCCGTCCCAGTCTGGGGGAACAGTCTTCCTCACCTGGGCCCCAACCTATGGTTTTCTGCCATGTCCAGTGAGTGGGGCCGTGACATGGAATCCCGTGCCATTCTTAAGAACTCTCTTCCTTGCCTGGGGACCAGCCTGAGATTTCCTGCCATGACCAGCGACTTGGGTTGAGGCACAGAATCCCTTCCCAGTCTGTGGGAACTCTCTCCATCACTTGGAACAACACTTGCAGCTCAAAAATACAGGAAAATGACAAAATGAAAGATCAAAATGCAGTCTCAAACATCCAGCCCATTCCAAGAAAGTCTAGGAGCCATGTGCATGGAAGAAAACACATCCCACATACCTGAAGTACCTGAAATAATAGAACTGAAATAAAGAAGCAGCTCTGGGAACCCTTAAAGGAATTCAAACTAGAAATAATCTCTCAGGTAAAAGAAGAAATGATAAAAGAAATGCAGGAGATGCTGAACATATCTAAAGAAAACACAGTTAAAAAACTGGAGGAACTAAACAAAAAGATAGAATCCCTGGATGAACACTATAAGGAACAAACAGAATACATAAAGCAGATAAAAAGAGATATACAAGAAATAAAAAAACTCCATTGAGAGTTGTAAAAAGTGCCTCAATGAATGTGAAGATAGAATCTCAGACCTCAAAGACAAGATGCAGCCTGTGAACAGGAAAGGGAAGATCTTTTCAAAATAACAAGAAATCAGGAAATAACAATTGAACACCTGCAAGATGATGCATAGGGATAAATGAAAAAGAAGGGGACAACATAAATGATGTTAAGAGGATATTTAGAGAAGTGATAGCTGAAAATTTCCCAAACACGAGATTGGAAAGTGATATCAAGATCAATGAAGCATATAGAACTCCAAATAGCCATAACCAAAATAAATCTACACCCAGACATATAACAATGACCATCACAGAAATCGAGCAAAAGAATAGAATATTAAAAGCTGTCAGAGAGAAGAGACAGATCACCTATAAAGGAAAACCTATCAGAATCACAGTAGACTTCTCAGCACAAAAAATAAAGTCAAGAAGGGCATGGAGTCAAGTATTTCAGATTCTAAAGGAAAATGATTTCCAACCTAGGCTGATGTACCCTCCAGAATTGTCCTTCAAAATTGATGGAGAAATCAGATACTTCCATGACAAAGAACAGCTAAAAATTTCATGATCACTAAGTCAAACCTGCAAAGAATACTGAAAAAAGTCTAGATACATTTAGGAAAAAACCACTAAACAAAGCAGAAAATTAAACACAGCAGAGAAATAAAGATGCAACAGCAGAAACATAACATGTCAAAAATAAACCAATATATAACAGTTCTAACCATTAATGTAAATGGTCTCCATGCACCAATTAAAAGAAACAGACTGGCAGAATGGATCAAAAAACAAAATCCAGAGGCTGAGGATTTAGCTCAGCGGCATAAGCATCTGCCTTGCAAGCAGGCAGTCGTGAGTTCAATCCGCGGTACCGGAAAAAAAGAAAAGAATGTCTAACCATATGCTGTCTACAAGAAACCCATCTAACCCAAAAGGATACTCACAGACTGAAAGTCGAAGGATAGAAAACAATACTCCATGCAACAGGAATCCAAAAAAAAAAAAAAAAAAAAAAAGCAGGGATAGCTATTCAGTTTGCAGACAATATGAACTTCAAGCCAGTAATGATCAGAAGGGATAAAGGAGGTCACTACATACTGATTAGATGAAAACTCCAAGAGGAAGGGATTATTATCTTAAATATATATGAACCAAACTCCAGAGCACACAGTTATATAAAATAAGTACTAACAGAAATGAAAAACCTAATTAGCAGTAACACAATTGTAACAGGAGACCTTAACACAGTTGACACCAATGGAAAGATCAACTGGACAGAAAATCAACAAAGAAATAAAAGAACTGAATCTCATCTTTGAACAAATGGACTTAATAGACATATACTGAGTATTCACCCAAGAACAGAATATACATTCTTCTCAGCAGTACCTGGATCATTCTCTAAAAATAGACCATATATTAATTCATAGAACATATGTAAAATGCAAAAGTGTTGAAATTATCCCTTGCATGCCATCAGACCATAGCACTATGAAATTAGAAATTAACGATAAATGATACTGAAAAAATCCCACAAACACATGGAAACTGAATAACACACTCTTGTGTAATCAGTGGGTCACACAGGAAATTAAGAAAAAATTAAACAATACCCACAGAGAAACGGAAACACAAATGCAACTTACTGGAATCTGAGGGATGCAATGAAAGCTGTTCTCAGAGGAAAATTTATTGCACTGAGTTCCCACATTAGGAAAACAGAATGAATACAAATAAATAACCTGATGTTACACCTCAAACATCTAGAAAAAGAAGAGCAAGTCAAGCCAAAGCCAAAAGAAGAGAAGAAATTATGAAAATCAGGGCATAAATCAATGCAATAGAGACTACAAAAACAATCCAAAATATCAACGAATCAAAGAGCTGGTTCTTTGAAAGAATAAATAGAATTGACAAGCCCCTAGCCAACCTTATTTCAGAAAGGGAAGAAAAAGCTCAAATTCATGCAATAAAGAATGAAAGACATGAAATTACTACAGACCCTATAGAAATACAGAAGATCATAAACACCTATTTCGGAAACCTCTACTCTGAAAGGTTTGATAACACAGAGGAAATAGATTCCTAGAAGCATACAAAGTACCAAAGCTAGGTAATGAAGATGTAAAACTACTGAATAACCCAATTTCTATTAATGAAATTGAAAATGAAATTAAATCTTTACCTAGAAAGAAGAGCCCAGGCCCAGATGGAGTCACTGAAGAATTCTACAAGAAATAAAAAGAAGACCTTATGCCAACACTCCTCAAAATCTTCAATGAAATTGAAAGGGAAGCAATTCTTCCTAAATCATTCCTAGAAGCAAATATTACTCTAGTACCAAAACCAGAGAAGGACTCAACTGAAAAAGAGAACTACAGTGCAGTCTCGCTAATGAACACAGATGCATAAACCCTCAATAAAATATTGGCAAACAGGATGTAGCAAATCATCAAGATCATACACCACAACCAAGTGGGAATCATTCCAGGCATGCAGGGATGGTTTAATATATGTAAATCAATAAATGCAATACACTATATCAATGGAGCCAAAAGTAAGAATCACATGATCATTTCTATAGATGCAGAAAAAGTTTGATAAGGTCCAACATTAACTTATGATAAGAACCTTACAGAAAATTGGAATAGATGGTCTTTACCTCAATGTAATTAAGGCTGCCTATGACAAACCAACAGTCAATATCATACTAAGTGGTGAAAAATTGAAGGCCTTTACTTTAAAATCAGGCACAATACAAGGATGTCCCTTATCACAATGCCTATTTAATATAGTACTGGAAATACTGGCCAGAGCAATTAGACAAGAGAGAGAAATAAAAGGCATAAATATAGGAAAAGAAGAAGTTAAATTACCATTATTTGCAAATGACATGATATTCTACATAGAATATCCCCAAAACTCCATTGAAAGACTCCTAGATATAATACATAAATTCAGTAATGTAGCTGGATACAAAATCAATACTCAAAAATCGTACACTAACAGCAAAGTCACAGAGAGAGAAATAAGGGAAACCACACCCTTCACACTAGCAACCAAAATAAATGAAATATTTAGGAATTATTCTCATGAAAGAATTAAAAGGTATATACAGGGAAAATTATAACACCTTGAAAGAGGAATCTAAAGATGATCTCAGAAAATGGAAAGACATTCTTTGCTCGTGGATAGGAAGAATAAATATTGTGAAAATGACCATTCTCCCAAAAATTTTATACAGATTCAATGCAATCCCGATTTTTTAAAAAGCCTTCAACATACCTCATTGAACTCGAGAAATCACCCCTAAAATTCATCTGGAGTGAGAAGAAACCTAGAATAGTAAGGACAGATAAAAGTAGCAAAGGCAAGCCAGGAGGTATCACAATCCCTGACTTGAAGTTATACTACAAAGCAACAGTAGTAAAATCAACATGGTACTGGAACCAAAACAGAGCCAAAGATCAGTGAAATGGTTTAGAAGATACAACAAAAACTACAAACACACTCAACCACCTTATCTTTGATAAAGAGGCCAAACATGTTCACTGGAAGACAGTCTCTTTAATAAATAGTGGTGAAAAACTGGCTCTCCATATGCCAAAACATAAAAGTAAAAACCATGCCTATCACTATGTACTAAAATAAAATCTAAATGGATCAAAAATCTAAATATTAAAACAGAAACACTAAATCTCTTGGAAGACAAATTGGGAAAAAACCTTGAAGACATAGGAGTAGGTAGAGAATTCACGAACAGGACTCAAACCAAATGGGAAATACTTCCCAGAGTCAACAATTGGGATGGCCTCTTATTAAAAATTTTCTGCACATCAAAAGAAATCTCCAGCATAGTGAATAAAAAACCCACAAACTGGGAAAAAAATCTTAGTGATCTGCCCCTCAGACAAAGGACTTCTGTCTAAAACATGTAAAGAATTAAAAGAAAATCAGACCTCCAAAATTCAAAGACCCAATCCAAAAATGGGCATCTGAGATGAGTAAGCAATTTTCAGATGAAGAAATACAAATGGCAAATAAATACATGAAAAAATTTTCACCATCAATGGTCATTAGAGAAATGCAAATTAAAACCACACTGAGATTTCATCTCATTCCTGAAAGAATGGCCAAGATTAACAAAACCAACAACAACAAATGCTCGAGAGGCTGTATGGTAAAAGCAACTCTCCTGCACTGTTGGTGGGAGTGTAGACTAGTGCAACCATTGTCAAGGTCAGCCTGGAGATTATTCAGAAAGCTGGGACTGGAAGTACCTTTTGAACCAGCTATTCCATTTCTATGCATATTCCCAGAAGAACTAAAAGCATCATACCGAAGTGATATATGTGCACCCATGTTTATAGCAGCACAATTTTTAATAGCCAGATCTTGGAAACAACCTAAGTGTCCATCAACTGAGAAATGGATTAAAAGCTGTGGTATTTTTATACAATGGAGTACTACTCAGCTATAAAGAATGATCACATTGAGATATATATAAATGGATGCAGCTTGAGACCATACTCATAGGTGAAATAAAGCAAAGTCACATGTATAAATACCGAATATTTTCCTTAGTGTAATAAGTGATAAGAATACATAGAAGTATGTGGTAATCATGATTCCCAATCACATTGGTTTGAATCCATATAATGTTTTCACTCATTAAGTGCAATGGTTTTAACGTGGGTTCTTCGATTTTAGTATCAGTGATAGTACGAATAGCTATTCTGAAGAAAACAACACATCATAAAAGCTAGGGCTGATTTAATATCATCTTGTTTTGAAGTCCCATCAAGCTGTTGTACATGTTTCCACTGGTTTTAACATGTTGTATCTTACTATATTTTACTATATGTGATAGTATAAACAAAATTTTATGGGCAAAGAAATAATATAGAAACCATTTTTCATTTTCTGTTAACTGGTTCTAAATAGCCTGTAATTCTTTCATTCTCTTGAATGGCTTCACACTGTCTTAATATGTTTGATGCTACAGTGTACAAATTTATACTCAAATAATTCAAGGAAAGAGGCACTATGGTGACTAATATTATGTTAGATTATTTGTGGCTGAAACACAATAATGCTTAAATTGTTCAGTTCTGACCTGTGTTGTTCTATTACAATGTCCTCTTTTATCTCAATCTCCACTCTTTTTCAAATATTAATCTGCTTACTTAACTTTTTTCAATTAAGGGAAAACTAGATTAAAAAATTGTGGGATATATTATAGTAACTTTTTTTGTTTTCCTATTAACCTGTTCTGAACCCCACTATTGCTCTCCCCATTTTTTGTCTGATTTTACTGTATTCTATATTGTTTGTTAGTATCAAGTTTGAGGTATAGGCAAGCACTTTGAAGGCAATAAGATTTACTATCATGCCCATTATGGTTTGACTGTTATCTTCTTTTGAAATCCTGTAAGTTCTCCAGTGTAGGTTTTATTGGTCTTGTTTTGCACAGTTTTGATGAATTCTATTATACCTGATGAGATAGGCAACTCTTCTTAAAAATAGCAAGAAGCACAATGGTAACCATTTTTGATAACCTGATATTCTACTTTTGCATCGTGTACTATGCCTATCCTTCTGTTCTAACTGAATCTGTTTTGTTTAGTCATGTTAGGTTTTATTCTCTTCAAAAAAAGTAATTAGAACTGTGGGAGTAAAAAAACACAAAAAGTGTAATTTTTATTGTAAAAAACAGAGGAAAGGAAGGTGGTATCAGGGATATAACTGCATGTTTGTGTGTGTAGGATGGAAAGCCATATTATTGAGCTTTTGTTGAATCATTGAATGGAACTGTCTGCAATCTCACTGTATGAATGTCTACTTTATATGCTTTAATTGTATAATTTGGACAACTGTTTCTAAGATGAAAATATGTAACCTATTAACTAGTGATTTCTTACTGTATTATTTCTCTTGAAATTCTGTATTATTTATACATTTTTTCTGCTTTGTTTTTTATTTCCTTTCTTTTTTCTCTTTAAATAAAAACATAATCAAACCTGGAATGGATATCTTTTATTAATTTATTTTTTGTTACTGGAGGTCAAACTCATGACTTCACATTTGCCAGGTAGGATCTTAAGCCACTGAGCTAAATCCCCAGCCCCCCAAAGTACATCTTTTGCATCCTGTCACCTTCAGATTAGTTGGCTCTACTCTTGGACTTAATATCAGCAAGCACACCAAATGTGAATAAAATCGGTCAAGGCCAAATAGCATTCAAACAAACCAGCTTCAAAGAAGAGTAGTCATAGAAGACAATGTAAGTAATACAGGGTTTCAGTTTAAGTTAACCGGTAATTAAAGATAGTTACCATGGTATAACCTGCTATTTTTCCATTATCTCTCTGTGCCCTCAAATCTAATATGAGTAGACAGGCTGGAACAAAATATAATCAAACTAACCAGAGCAATAAGACTACTGTAGCTTTTACAACCTGATACACTTTTAACAATTCCCTCTGCCTTCTTTTTTTAGGCAATTCCTCACCTTTCTCCTTCTCAGAAGGCTATTATTTACTGTTCAGAGTGATATTAGTCTAGTCTCTTATGTTCAATTTCAGCATACATAAAGATAAAGACAGCTACTACGAAGAGAATGAGAGACATTATTGTAGTCATTATCGACTTCTCCAAAATCTGTCTTGAAGATCGAAAAAGCCTACATCATCCTGTAATTATTTGATTAGTTCTATAACTTTCAGTATATATTCAATGCATTCTAAATGGGAGCAACTATTTGGAAGAAAACTAGAGACAGTAAGATAGACAGTAAACATCTCCAGTGGACGTGCTTTGAAATCTGTGTTTCCTTAACTTGTTTTCTTATGAACTGTTCTGTTCTGTTTTGTCATGTTTAATCTTACCCTCTTTAAGAAAAGAAAAAAAAAACAAGTGTGTAGGACAGTAAGCATATTAATAAGTCTTTGTTGGATCATTGAGGTGAACTGTTCACAGTGTCATTATTTGAATAGCACTTTGTATGCTTTATTTTGTAACATGAACAACTACTTCGAAGATGAAAATATGTAACTAATCAACTAGTGATTTATTATTATTTTTCTGAAATTCTGTATCATTTCTACATTTATTCTGTTTTTTCTCTTTAAATGAACATTACAATTTATCACAAAATATAAAAATTCAATTTTAAAGACAAAATATTAAGTACATAGACACTATCCATGCTTGAAAGTTAGCAGCCCATTTCAGTTTACCATGCTTAATTATAAGATGCCATGTTGAAGCACAAAGACATTTTAAAAAATCTAAAGAGGTACAAGTGGTTAACTGAAAACCATACAACATGTGCACTTGAGGAGAGCTCCACCTCAGATTTGTCATTTCTGGAAAATTTGTGAAGAAATATTGACATCAAACTTCTGTATTGGTTATTTCTTTGGTCTCCTTGGGATTTTTAAAGTAAACTTAAATCTAAATTGTCTGAAGAGTGACACTTTTTCTATGTATTTAACAACAAACATGGATTGCCATATTTCTCACATTGTTAATCCACATAGGATCTCTGCCCAGTGAGCTCTTTCATATATGTAACAATGATCATGTGTGCTGAGAGGATTCCCATAGCACATAGGATTTATCTCTTGTGTGAGTTTCTTCATATATTTCACTTACAATCTGGCTGCTAAAAGTGTCTCCACTTGCTTACATAGCCAGTGATTCTTCCCAGTGTGAATTCTTTCATCTGTTTTGCAGTGACTGTATGCGGTAAAACTTTGCTACGTTGTTATATACACAGGGTTTCTCACCAGTGTGAAGTAATTGATGTATTTTACAGTATCCATGAGTGGTGAAAGCTTTCCCACATTCTTCACATACACAGACTTTCTCAACAGTGTAAATTTTATAATGTATGGGACAATGAGCATTTCTGCTGAAACCTTTCGGACATTCCTTACATATATAAGTTTTCTGCCCAGTGTGAAAATTTTCATGCATTATGTAATAAATACATGTGCTCAAACCATTCTCATGATGCTTATATACACTGGTTTTATCTTGAGTGTGAACTTTCATGTTGTTTACAATGTCCATGTAGGGTAAAAACTTTCCCACATTGCTTATACATATGGTTTCTCTCCAGTGTGAATTATTTCATGTTCCTTACAATTTCCAGAATTGGTAAAATATTTTCCACATTGCTTACATATATAGGGTTTCTCTCCAGTGTGAATTCTTTCATGTTTCTTACAATCTCCCCATGTGTTAAAAGCTTTCCCACATTCCTTACATACATATGATCTCTCTCCATTGTGAATTCTTTCATGTTGCTTACAATATGCACGTGTGTTAAAAGCTTTCCCACATTGCTTACATACATATGGTTTCTCTCCAGTGTGAATTCTTTCATGTTGCTTACAATGTCCAGATTTGGTGAAACCTTTCCCACATTCCTTACATGTATAAGTTTTCTGCCCAGTGTGAAATTTTTCATGCATTATGCAATATGTACATGTGCTCAAAAAATTTTCATGATGCTTATATACACATACACTGGTTTTATCTAGTGTGAACTTTCATGTTGCTTACAATGTCCATGTTGGGTAAAAACTTTCCCACATTGCTTACATATATAGGGTTTCTCTCCAGTGTGAATTCTTTCATGTTTCTTAAAATCTCCCTGTGTGTTAAAAGCTTTCCCACATTGCTTACATGCATAGGGTTTCTCTCCAGTGTGAATTCTTTCATGTTTTTTACAATCTGCCTGTGTGTTAAAAGCTTTCCTACATTGCTTACATACATAAGGTTTCTCTCCAGTGTGAATTCTTACATGAACCTTACAATATGTACGTGTGTTAAAAGCTTTCCCACATTGCTCACATACATATGATTTCTCTCCAGTGTAAATTCTTTCATGTTGCTTACAATATCCAGATGTGGTGAAACCTTTTCCACATTGCTGGCATACATAAGGTTTCTCTCCACTGCAATATTTTTTATGGATCTGAACATTGTGGTGTGTTTCTGTTTCTTTCACATTCACATTACCTTCTGCAGTACAAAGGAATACTTCTTTACACTGATTCCAAGATGTATGTCCATAGGATTTCTCTAGCTTTTCATTTCTGTAAAGAAAAATATCACATATAGGATTGATAACCTAATTACTTAGTTTTTATTGGAGAGTTGAACAAAACTCTCTGCAGTCTCACTATTTGAATCACTACTTCATATGTTTCACTTTTGTATTTCATTAACTATTTCTATGAGCAGCATACATAATCATTGTCTTTAGATTTCTTACTGTTTATTTTCACTTTGAAAGTGGTATTATTTCTACTTATTTTGTTTTTGTGTGTGTGTGTTTCCTTATATTAAATAAAAAAAGAAAAATTCACAGTGAAATGGGTCTCAGTTTAATGACTGCATTAATGTCAAGTTCTCTTTTTAATGGCTGGTAAGAAATACTGACCATGAAGCAACAGAATGGCCTTGTAAGATATGTTGAAAACAACCATTCCCAAAAGACTGGTACACATTTGGAAATCATAAAATGTGGTACCTTTTGAAATGCAGAATATTTAGCTTCACTTTGGGCATGGGTACATATGTGTGTCACATACAGATCATTCTGATATGATTCCCCATCACAATCTCCCTTCTGTCCTTAACCTGAAGTTCCCTTTTCCATATGGTTCATCCTACTTTTCTCTATTAACTCTCTTTCATTTCATTCCACAATTTATATTTTGGTTTCGCATCTAAAAGGAACCCTGTGACCTTTTAGGTTTTATAACTGAGCTATTTCACCGAATTGATGGGAGAAAGCCCCATCGATTTCTTATGGCAAATGACATTATATTATTTATTTTTTGACATTATTTAACACATTTTTTTCTTTTCCATGCTGGAAATGAACAAAAGCTATTAGCATAAAATCTATAGCTTTTTAAAATCTGTTTTAAGAGATTTTCACTTATCATTAAGCTGTGAAGTTTGAACTTGAATTTGCTATTCTGCAAAATCTGATTCCGTGTGTGCTGGATTTACAAGAATGCACAACCACAGAGAGTCTATTAACATTTTCCTTTTCCACAAATCCAGTGCTAGATAGGTAAGATTCTTCAAGGCCTGATCTATTATAACTTGATCTGCTTTGTATATGAGTAAGCATGTATCAGTATTTTATGCAGATTTTGAAATTTTAAAAATATATCCAGGACAAGTATGGTGGGAACAACTTCTAAAGATAACTGCATCCTGATCTTCAGAATGAATGCACTTAACATTCCACCAGCCTACTTAGAATTTTAATCAGAATGGCTGATTCTCTAGAGCATGGCTTGGAAACACAAGCACTCCATTTTATTTCAAATTCTATTGCAAACTTAGCAATTTTTATAAAATGAATGTGTTGTATTCAAATGTATATATGGGTAGAAAAACTGAAGGGAGAATGTCATAACTCAAAGTGTTTGCCTTTCGTACACATCTATATGCAATGATATACATTTTCATGATTTAATTCACTCATTATACATACCGTAGCTTATACATTTTTGGAGAATATTACTGACAGTAAATTGAATGGTACCTCATTTCTTTAGTTGTCACTTTTCTGCTGACTCACTAATAACTCAGGAACATTCCTTCTCCTTGTGAGTGCGGATTACCTTAAGCATCTCCAGTAAATCTTGCATTGTTTTTCAGCTTCCTGGATATCCCCAAGTCCTCCTGAATTGTAGACATAGAAATACAAGCGCTCATTAGAATAATACATACAAATTAATAGATTTTCTTTAGATTTATGATATAATGTGTCCGGGTCTGAGCTACTTTTAAAAATATTTTCACATTGATTTTAATGCAACAGCACTGATGAGCAACATACAACATGCTGACAGCATGAGTGACAAAAGCATTTCATTCTTACCTGTTGCAGTCATGTTCCTAAAGGTTTCACCCATCACATCTCTGTAAAGGTTCTTTTGGGATGGACTCAGCAAAGTCCACTCCTCATTGCTGAAGTTCACAACCACATCCTCAAGGGTCACCACCTCCTAAAGGATCATACATATATTTCTCACATGAAGGTTGAGACACCAGGTGTGTGATATCTTAAATTCTCTCCTACAAATCTGAATCAAAAGCAAAGTGTGGTGGTATATATCTATAATGCCAGCACTCAAAAGGCTGAGGCAGGATGGTTTCAATGAGTTCAGGGCAATTCTAGGCTTCATAGGGTGTTCAAATCCAGCTGATATACATACAGAAAGCTTGTCTCAATAAAACAAAACAAAACTAAACAAATACAACCAAACAAAACAGCTGAATGAAGACTGATTTCTTCAAATTTAAATCCATGTCTTGGTCATTGATTTTGTGAATATACATATTTTTGAAGATAGCAGATTTGATGATAGATTGCAACTCACTGCTAATGTAACAGTGAAATAGGAGCACTGATTCTTGTGCTGAGTCACTGCAATATTCCCTGTGTACTGTCTCTAAAGCAGAGCTCACAGTGAGAAGCCTGCAGGACCAGCATCCTCAAAGCACAGGGACAGATAAATATCCCATCAATCAACTGGGAAGCCAAGCAAGCACCTCCCTTCCCTGGTAAGTGGTGGCAATGTAGCAGACTGTGGCCCATCCAGGGTGCAAATCAGCAGAAGCTCCTGAGATCCATGCCATGCTGGAATTTAGGACACTTGGAAGGCAAGCAAGCACCACTTCTCCCTGGTAAGCAGTGGCGGTCTGGCAGAATGTGGCCCATCCAGGGGAGAACCAGCAGCAGCTCCTGAGATCCACGCTGTTGGGAGCCGCGTCTGTGATAGTTCGCCTTACTCGGCGGACGTGCGGCCTGTGGTAAAGAGCAAAGCCTGAGGTAGATTACCCCTCCCATCGAATATGTTAGTTTCCTGCTTACCGCGTAAACAACCCGCTCAACAATATAGTCTGCCTGGCAACTGATGATGTTAGCCAATCAGCTTGCCTTGCTTACTTTAACATGATTGGACACTGTACCCGTATATATACCGGTGCCACCCCTGGGAGGAAGTAGAAGCCAGGTAGAAGCCCGGAAGTGAAAGCCCAAAAGGAGCCGCGGAGAGCGGACCGATAGAGGCTTCGGAGTGAAGCCCAAAGGGAGCCGCGGGGAGCGGACCAGAGGAGGCTTCAGCTGGGAGCGGCCCCAGGGCAGGCTGTACGGAGAAGGAAAATAAAAAAAAAAAAGGTTGTCCACTACCAGACTTTGTCGTGTGTCCTTCCTGCCGGCCAGAAGCGACATCGACATTTGGTGGCCCGTACGGGGACTGATCACCCCCGAGACGTGGAAGTGGACAACGCTCCAGTACAGAGCTGCGAGACAGGTGAGTTGGGGATAAGCCTGGGCTCTGGGTGGCGCGCACCTACAGGGCTTTTAGACTCCCCTCAGGCTCACGCATAAGTGGCGGATTCCTTGGGCCTCACGCGGTGAGTAACATATTAAAAAATGGGAAACATGCTAGGTAGCAACACTAAGAGCGAGGGTGGTTGTGGAGAAAGCTCTCAAGAGCTTACAAAAGTACGCAGGGTATCTGAGCAGGCCCAGTCAGGGAGCTCCCGAGAGGGGTCCGTCAAGGGGAACAAGGATGCTAAGGAGGAGGACGGGGCTCTAGCCTCGGAGTCGTCTGACTCCGAGGACGAGGGAAAGTTGAATGGCAAGGGGGCCAAAGAGACCAGCTGTCAGGAGCCTAAGTCGCTCAATAAGGAGTCGCAGGGTTCTTTTCCAGCGTTGCGCCGCGAATTGCGCTCTGCTCAACCTGGTCTGCGGAGGAGTAGAGAGCTCCTGAGCGCTCCCCGGCGCGAGAGGGAGGCGATCCCTCGCCACGAGGCGGCCGCCCGGGAGCTCCCTCCCCTTTCACCAGAACAGGAAGTGATGCACGAGCCCCCATTTTCCGCCCAATCACGGCCGCCGTCTTATGCTCCGCCGCCGGCGGATCGGTATTTTTACAGGCGGCTTTGGCAGGGGGGATGCTTGTCTCATGAGGTACATCCACCTGGGATAGATAGTGACCCCTACGGGATATTTCCTGTACAAGTAGCTATGGGCCAGGGACGCAATGTATGGGAGCCTTTTGAGATAAAGCAGATTAGAGAACTTAAAAATGCAGTTACAACCTTTGGGCCGACTGCGCCTTACACCATTGCCATGCTGGAGAATCTGTCTTCTGGGCCCCTCACCCCCGCGGACTGGATTCAGCTGGCAAAGGCGTGTCTGCCCTCGGGTAGTTACCTGGATTGGCGAGCCTGGTATGCAGAGTTCTCTGCAGAGCAGGCTGAGAAAAACGCCAATCGAGGAAACCCGGGGTGGAACAAAGAAATGCTTATGGGAGAAGGTCGGCACGCTGATGATCAGACTCGGTTCCCCGGCGCTGTCTATGAACAAATCAATGCCATAGGGCTCCGCGCCTGGAAGCAAGTAAGTGGTGCCGGAACAGCCTCCTTGTGTCTTTCAAAAATAATTCAGGGTACCACAGAGCCATTTGTTGACTTTGTGGCCCGAATGCAAGATGCTGCCGATAAGATATTTTCTGATCCGGGAGTGGCTCGACCGCTGGTAAGGCAGCTGATTTTCGAGCAACGTACAAAGGAGTGCAAGGCAGCGATAGCTCCTCATAAGAACAAGGACCTCAACGCCTGGATTAGGATATGCAGAGAGATAGGGGGGCCGCTCTCCAACTCGGGAGTGGCTGCTCTCCTGGCCGCGGCTGTACAGCAGAGGGGACCTCGCGGGTAAGGAGGGGAATGTAAGGCTAAAGGGTGTTTTGCCTGCGGGGAGCCAGGACACATTAAACGTCACTGCCCAAACAATGCAGATGCTAGGCCTCGTCCTAGGAATGAAGAACCATATGTTTGTGGGCGATGCAAGAAGGGATCACACAAAGCTGAGGAGTGTAGGTCGGTCTTTGATGCTCAGGGCAACTGTATTTGTGGACAAGATGCTAGAGAGCCAAAAAACGGCCAGAGGGGGCCCCCTTCACAGGCGGGCCCCCGCCCCAGAGACAGGACAGCTCAGGGTGGCAGCCTTCAACAAGGGCCACCCCTGGGTCAGCAGGTGTGGACCTCAGTGTCGCCTCAGGACTTATATTAGTGCCTGATATGGGTGTTCAAGTGGTTGAAACCACCTTTAAGGAACCGTTACCCAAAAATTCCGGGGGTCTGGTGATCGGGAGATCCTCCACGGCCCTTCGGGGTCTCACAGTAGTCCCGGGGGTCATAGACTCAGACTACACAGGACTTATTAAAATTATGGTTCAATCTCTTGTGGGTACTATGGTAATCAATAAGGGAGACAAGATAGCGCAGCTCTTGCTGCTCCCCAGTCTCCACAAAAGATTTCCCTCAAAGCAGAAAATTAGAGAAAGTCAAGGTTTCGGTTCCTCAGGGGAAGTCTTTGAGGGACTCCATATGACACTTGGTAAAAGGCCCATGCTCTCACTTAAGGTCAATGGCAAGAATATAACAGGGCTCCTAGACACAGGAGCTGACCGTTCCATTATCTCCAGAAAGGATTGGCCTTCCAACTGGCCCACCAACACTGCAGATAACACGCTGCAGGGCCTGGGGATGGTGTCAGCTCCTCAGGTTAGTGCTTCAACCCTGCTCTGGTGCGATGAGGAGGGTCATCAGGGCCATTTCCAACCATTTGTGTTGCAGTTGCCAGTGTCTCTATGGGGAAGGGACATCCTCACTCAGATGGATGTCACGCTTACGTCAAACTGCTCCCCCCAGGCTAAGGATATACTCAGGAACCAGGGATATACCCCCGGCAAAGGCTTGGGCAATGCCCTGCAGGGTCGGACATCCCCAATACCAGTAGAGAACAAAAAAGGTAGGCAAGGATTGGGTTTTTCTTAGGGGCCGCTGAAGAAGCTCTCCTACCCACTTCGATCAAAATCACCTGGAAATCAAATGATCCGGTTTGGGTACCTCAGTGGCCCCTGCCTAAGGAGAAGCTATTAACCTTGTCAGAAATAGTCAGTACACAACTTAGATTAGGACATATTAAGCCGTCAACCTCCCCATGGAACACCCCCATTTTTATAATTAAGAAAAAGTCTGGCAAGTGGAGGCTGCTCCATGATCTAAGGGCGGTCAACACGCAGATGCAGTCCCTGGGGGCGGTCCAGAGGGGGCTGCCAGCTCTCTCAGCCATCCCTCAGTCCTGGCCAGTTTATGTTATAGATCTTAGAGACTGTTTCTTCTCAATCCCCCTGCATCCAGAGGACACTCATAGGTTCGCCTTTACTTTACCCAACACTAGCAAACCATTTCCATGTTTCCAGAGCAGATGCACGAGATATCGTGCGACTATGTGACTCCTGTGCCACATACAAACCTGCCATACCGATGGGAGTAAACCCTCGAGGTTTGATCCCTGGTGATGTTTGGCAGATGGACATCACACATATACAGGAGTTTGGGACTCTTAAATATGTTCATGTTTCCACAGACACCTGTTCTCACGTCATATTTGCAACAGCAGAAACAGGTGAAAAAGTGTCTAATGTGATCAATCATTGCCTGGCAGCTTGGGCCGCATGGGGCAAACCAAAAATATTAAAAACTGATAATGGACCAGCCTATATAGGCAAAGCTTTCAATGAGTTCTGTAAAATGATGGAGGTTCAATTAAAACATGGTATCCCATATAATCCCCAAGGTCAAGGAATCATTGAGAGGGCTCATAGAAGCCTCAAAGAAATTTTACAAAAACAAAAAGGGGGAGTAGGCCAAGGCCTGGCCCCAAAGGCACGATTATCCATGGCACTATTCACACACAATTTTTTAAATTTAAATAATGATAATCGCTCCCCAGCTGTGGAGCACTGCAACCCTTCCCCCAACCATAAAGGGTGGGTGAAGTGGAAAGATGTCCTGACATGACAATGGATGGGCCCGGATCCAGTGGTCAGCTGGAACCGAGGCGCGGTTTGTGTTTTCCCACAGGAACCGGGACGAGAACCACTGTGGATACCGGAGAGACTGACACGGGCAACAAAGCCCTTGACTGAAGATCAGACCTGCCCTACCGGAGATCCATCACAGACCAACCAACAAGATGAATAGAAATAGCGGTAGCCCGAAATGGACAAGAAGATCCTCAGGCATATGCATGGCTTGCTCGATTGGCCCACGACCGAGTCTAGATATGGCGGGCATCCCTCATTCTCCTCCATAAGGTGACAATACACAGCAGGGTAGGTGAGTCAATGACGGGTAAGAGCGTGCCTCCCCAGCACGACTCGACCTAAGCCAGGCCCTACCCCATCCTGCACGTAAGCCGCTGGACTGTTAGATGCTGCCCAGGTCTAAATTTCTCTCCGAGGGGATTTCTTTACGGAGAGGAAATGAGTGCAAGCTTGTGTGCATCCAGGTTCCGTCCAGTTTGTGCCTGGCCCTAGAAAAAGGACGAGGGCCTCAGGGCCTTGGCAGACCATGGCACGGCCGACCAGGGTCTAAGCCAAGGACCTACGGTGGGCCTACGCATAGGGCATAAGCCTCTGCACCCAGTCCAGGAAGGGCTACGATGCACACATTCATAAAAAATAAAATAGGGGGAGATGTTGGGAGCCGCGTCTGTGATAGTTCGCCTTACTCGGCGGACGTGCGGCCTGTGGTAAAGAGCAAAGCCTGAGGTAGATTACCCCTCCCATCGAATATGTTAGTTTCCTGCTTACCGCGTAAACAACCCGCTCAACAATATAGTCTGCCTGGCAACTGATGATGTTAGCCAATCAGCTTGCCTTGCTTACTTTAACATGATTGGACACTGTACCCGTATATATACCGGTGCCACCCCTGGGAGGAAGTAGAAGCCAGGTAGAAGCCCGAAAGTGAAAGCCCAAAAGGAGCCGCGGAGAGCGGACCGATAGAGGCTTCGGAGTGAAGCCCAAAGGGAACCGCGGGGAGCGGACCAGAGGAGGCTTCAGCTGGGAGCGGCCCCAGGGCAGGCTGTACGGAGAAGGAAAATAAAAAAAAAAAGGTTGTCCACTACCAGACTTTGTCGTGTGTCCTTCCTGCCGGCCAGAAGCGACATCGACACCACGCCATGTGGGAACTTAGGAAGCTGTGAAACCAAACAACCGGCGTGTCTCCCTACTAAGCAATAGTGAACCTACTGGATGCACGGCCTAGAATCAAACATCCCACTTCCCTACCCCTCTTCTCCTGTCACCCCCCCCCTCCATTAGCAAATGGGAACCAGAAATCTGAGCATCTCCTGGGAAGCTGACCATAACAAATATGGGGGACTTATTTCTACTATCTCTTTGAAGGCAAATATTTTTATTACTGTTTTGGTCTATTCTGATTAATGGTATTGCTCTATTCAATATTTTGTTTTGATAAGTACTATAATGTTCTGTATTTCATCTCATTTTGATATATGTGTTTGAAAGAACAACTATTATAAAGATAATAAAATATACTGTGATACCTATTACTGTTATCCCACTAACATGTGAAGTTGTGTACCAATTTCACTGTACGATCGCAGTTGGCCTTATTCCGCATTGTTCTGTTGTATTTTACTACTTTCAAAATCTAAAAAAAGAAAAAAAATCTCATCAGTCACTTCGATAAGCTACAGATAATGTCTCTTCAAATCTCATTTAGGCCAGTGTGTACTTTGTTCTTAATATACTTCAGCAGCATTTTGAAACATGAATTTGGTTTCATAGAACAAAACATAAATAACACCCAATATGGTATACAAATAATAACTCAAATGTTAGTGGAAAATGCTGTTTTTAAAAAATAAGTATATAAAATGGAACCAGGCCCAAGCTATAATTTATAGCTCACTGTCACCAAGCGATCACTTTCAATTCAGATATAAGAAATGTATCTTGGGAAGTGGGTGAAGGAGTTCTTCCTTGAATTTGTGGCTATCCTAAGTTACAGAGCTGTCAAAAATAGAGAACACTAAATCTATTGGAAGACAAATTGGGTAGAAACCTTGGAGACATAGGAGTAGGTAGAGAATTCATGAACAGGACTCAAACTGCATGGGAAATACTTCCCAGAATCAATAATTGGGACCACTTCTTATTAAAAAGTCTCTGCATGTCAAAAAAAATCTCCAGCATAGTGAAAAGAAAACCCACAAACTGGGAAAAGATTTTAGTGAACCTTCTCTCAGACAAGGAAATCTTGTCTAAAACATATAAAGAATTAAAAAAAAAAACTCAGACCTCCAAAATTCAAAGATCCAATCCAAAAATGGGCATCTGAGATGAATACGCAATTCTCAGATGAAGAAATGCAAATGGCAAATAAATACATGAAAAAATGCTCATCATCATTGGTCATTAGAGAAATGCAAATTAAAACCACACTGAGATACCATCTCACTCCTGAAAGAATGGCCAGGATCAAGAAAACCAACAACAACAAATGCTGGAAAGGCTGTGGGGAAAAAGGAACTCTCCTGCACTGTTGGTGGGAGTGTAGACTGGTACAGCCTTTGTGGAGGTCTGTCTGGAGGTTTCTCAAAAAGTTGGGATTGAAAATCCCATTTATTCCAGCTATTCCACTTCTAGGCATATTCCCAGAAGAACTGAAAGCATCATACCACAGGGATATATGTGCACCTCTGTTTATAGAAGCACAATTTGTAATCGCCAGATCTTGGAAACAACCCAAGTGTCCATCAACTGAGGAATGGATAAAAAAGTTGTGGTATTTCTATACAATGGAGTATTATTCAGGTATAAAGAAGGATCACATTGAGATATTTATCAATAAATGGGCACAGCTTGAGACCATACTCATAAGTGAAATAAATCAATCTCGCATGTATGAATACCGAATAGTTTCCCTAATGTAAGTAATGATTCAAATATATAAAAATATGTGATAATCATGATTCCCCATTATGTGGCCTTAAAGCCTTATAAAATTTTCACTTATTAATTAGAAAGTCTTTATTCTGGGCTTCTTGATATGGAAACATTTGAAGCTATAGTATATGAAGTTTTATCCAAATATTTTAAGGAAAAAGGCAGACACTATGGTAACTACTATTCTTTAAAAAAATTATTTAGCTATTTCTTATGTTTATTTTAATTAAGGGAAAAATTTAAAAAAATTAGGATATATAATAGTAACTCTTTTCGATCTCCTATTAACTTGTTTTGAAGTCCTGTAATACTCCCACAATCTTGTTTTGACTGATTAGACTCTGTTCCATTCTGTGCAATAGTAGCAAGTCTGAGGGTATAGGCAACTAATTTGAAGGCAATAAGATTCAAAAAGATGCCCATTCTGGTTTGACTATTGTCTCCTTTGGAAGTCCTGTAATGTTCACAATGCCTAAGTTTTATTGGTCTTGTTCTCTACTGTTTTGTCCAACTTTATAATATCTAATGAGATAGACAATTCCTTTTAAGGAAACAAGAGACAACGTTGATAACCATTGTTAATAACCTTGTACTCTGTTCTACATCAAGTGCTATGTCTATCCTTGGTTTTGACTTACAGCTTTGTTTTGCCATATTTGACTTTATTCTCTCCCCCCCAAAAAAGTAATAAGAACTAAGGTGTAATAAAATCCAAAATGTGTAAATTTTGTTGTAAAAAAGAGAGGAAGGAAAAAAAAAGAGCTCTAACGGATATAACAGCAAGTTTGTTTAGGGGTGTTAAATAGCTGACTATATTAATGTTTTTGGAATATTGAACACAGCTGTTTGTAGTCTCTCTGTTTGAATGTCTACTTTGTATTCTTTGATACTGTGATTTGAGCAACTATTTCCAAGATGATAATATGTAATCTATTAACAGGTGATTTCTTACTGTTATGTGTTTTTTGTAGTTCTGTATTATGTGTAACCTTACACTGCTTTGTTTTGTTTTGTGTTTTTCTCTTTTTCCTCTTAAATAAAAAAAAAAAAAAGAAAATAGAGAAACCCTGACAGAGACACCCCACAGACAAAGTGTAAGCATAAGAGACCTTTGGTTTGTTTTTAAAAATTATAACCATACAATATGCAAAAATTCCAACAATATTCAACACGTTCTGAGAAACAATGTGGATATTTTCCATACAACAAAGAAAATGCTTTCATAGTTGGGTATTTATCTCAGTGGCATGAACACCTGCCTGGAAAGCATAGGTCATGAGTTCAATCCTTGGTACAAAAAAAATCCAAATTTTACTTTCATGACACTAGGGCATAATTAGAGATAATCAAAATTAGATCTCAAGTATGGAACACAAAATTCATGGGTTGACAGGGATGTGCAATACTGATTGTTGCCAGAGCTGGTGTTGATCACCTCAAGGAAGCAATCAGAACCCAACTTTAACTTCATACTTACTTGAAGAACTACCTGAGTTTCAGTGAAGACCCTCTCTGTTGTATGTCCTGCTATAGGCTTCCAGCATCCTGTCAGTCACTTGTATATCCTTTCCATGCTCCTCTGATCCATTCTAAGCAGAAAACCCTTCATGCCTAACTATTGATATCACTGCAAAATTTCTGTTTAGAGCTTCTCCTTTACACCACTTAGTAAAGTCCATTGCAGAGCATTTCCATATTTAAACTGTCTATGACCAACCAAGCCACTAAATCAGCTCTTAATTCAGAGATGACACCCCTATTCCTTTCCTTTCAGAAGGATATCACATGTATATGTCCATGCAAATGCCTAAATTTAAGAATTTTTCGATGAGAATTTAACAGGTAGCCCTTTCTGGAATTTGTCTTTCACAAATTTTTACCCTGTGCTTGATAACACTTTCATATTTGCTTCATTTTTCTCAAACTTCAAAACTCTATGGCTGTTCTCACAAACCTAGTCTGTCAGCAAAGATGCCACCTAAATAATTAAGAATGCTTAGAAATTATTTTGCACTGATCTGTATAATACACAGGAGTTCACCAGTTGTTTGGGAAACCTTTCTCCACTGAGGCACACTACTATACATCTATGAATTCTCAGGACCTTTGCCACTACCTGTCATGAGGATGGAAATATGAGAACATACTATAAATTGAGGAGATCACTATAAATACAAAAAAGCCCAAGTTTAAGTTGAGTCATTGTGGCTATGAGGTCCTGCATTACAGACATTAATAAACTCTGAACATTCCAGATCTGCTACTCTGAGGAAAGAGAGCATAGGCCTAGCTCATTACTGCTCTACAAGCTACAAAAATCATCATAGTCAGGGTCTTCCCAAGCCCCTTCCAATGCCTAAGATTGTGCAGTTACCAGGCCAGCAGTGAATTTCAAAGATGATACTTGAGTCTGCTGCTGTCATAGTGAAGCCAGGATACTGGGGACCCCAAATCTTGCCAACAGCAAGAGGCAAAAGTACAGTGAATGACCCATGGGCAATGCTGGAGGACCTCAGGAGCTGAAGCTAACTAAATACCTGAGGCTCCAGACACCACAACTACTCCTAAATACTTCTAACTGGTTTCACCCAATCCACCCTATCTCTGGGCTCCCATCCACAACCTCACCATTCCATGGCTCCAGGATCTCTCAGGTTCTTTGCTAATCAGGCCACAGGACCTCAAAAGTACTAAATGAGATCCAGCAAGCGTTTTTCTACTAGTATTGTACTCAGAACAGATAAATCATGATGAGACACCAGAAGAGACAGAAGTCACAGCCAGCAATGGCCCGCCTGATTGGACGTTCATATAGCCTGCCCCTTCATCACTGATTGACTCCTGCCCTACTGCTGTCTTTCTGAGTCAAGAATAAACAGGGAAAGGAACCCCTCCCTGCAAGAGAGGATCCCAAATGATAGACTGTAGTGCAGAGACTTCTGGAGCTGCCATTCTTCTGCAGAGGTGAACTCAGCTGGACAGAGGAGTGTTTGTATTGAAGAGCTTTACCTCACACTTTTAATTTTCAAATCCATTTTATTTCAAAGAAAAAAGAACACATCAACTAAAATTAAATTTCAAAACATGTGAATCAGGGGCAACACTGGTATATACATTGCACATTGTCATTGCAGATCATTCACCCAGAGCCCAACACATCTGTAATCAATTTTCCAAACAGTACTGTTACAGGCACCTGAGTCATTTAAATACTATTGGCATGAGACAGGGCTAGGTCCCCCAAGGAGCTCATTCAGGAGACCAGATAGCTTGCAACTATGGGCAAGACTGACACCTCCTGCTATGGGTCAAGTCTGAAGACAAAGGATAAGCAAATTCATCCATATCCTAAGGATTGATATTCTAAATAGTTCCCTAAGACTCTGAGGAAGTCAGGTGTCACCATTCAAAGAAATGTGTCCTTATCCTAAAGATTGACATTCTAAATAATTCCTCTCATCCTGATGACCTCAGTAGTTACCTTCCCAAACCCCTAAGGGAAGAGTCACAGCTGCCTAAGAATGCCTGCTTCCTATGTGACTCCCTTCTCCCTTTGTTCCCAATTTAACCAACTTTACATGAATTTATAATCTTATTGGCTGCCTTAGCTCTGTCCCATCTTATGCCCATCTGCATTGTGAGTTCCTAGTTTTCCCCACCTTAAACTCATTTCACCACATGATTTTACTCTATAAAGGTCCCTAGAAAGGACAGTGTTTGGCAACCTGCTCAGGACTCCATCTCTCTCTCAGGCAGCTTTTTTTTTTCTCTCAATAAGTATATTCTTCTCTTAATCTCTGTTGTTCCTAAAATTCATTCTTTGACTTTAAAGAACAAAAAACTCATATAAGACATAGTAGACCAGGAGATTCATTCTGCTATAGCAATATTAGTATAAACTTTTCTCTTTCTTGAAGTCAGAGAAAACAGTAGTAGTTTGTATTATACAATGTTGAACTCACCTTGACAGGGATACTTGCACTGAAGGCCTTTATCCCTGCCTTTAAGTGCTGCATCTTTTTCTGAAAGTGAACTGATCTGTAATTTTGGTTATAGTATCAACAATGCATTAAGGAATTGATTCAATATATTTCTTATGAATGGTTTACTACCAGCTGTGGAGGAAGACAGATAGCAAAAATTCTTTGTTTTGATTTCTTCCTTCAAACTGAAGGATGTACTTGAAAGAGATTTGCCCTAGAAACAATTACTGGACTTCATGGTGGTAGTTCAAGGTAGAAGAAGGTGAAATCAGGGATGCTTACTCATATGGACACTTCCTCTTTTTTCCTTGATTACAACTTCCTCTTTCTTTCCCAGGGGCCTAAAGAAAATTCCCATCAGCTCCTTGAATGACATCAATGTCCCCTCCAAGCACCACATCCAGTCAAAAGTCACATATACCCCATAACCCCAAAGTCAGTCAGAAAAAAAAAAGCCAAACTCTTGGTGGCTGTGGGCTCCTCTCCACATTCTTTAAATAAATACCAGTTTTACATTTCTTATATTCTGCTTCTCTACTGTGCTAATTTACCTTCTCAGTAATCTCAGTAATCTAACCCACTTTAAACCTATCTCATCACATGATTTTATTCTATAAAGTCCCTAAAAAGACAAAGTCCTTTGCTACAGGCTCAAACCCCCCCCTGTTTCTCTCAAACAGAAGCTTTCTGATAGGATTTTTGTTGTAATAAAGAAGAGACTATAAAGTCAAAGTGGCCTTTATTCTTAGAACATGGAAAGAACCCCATGACCACTGGGGAGCTGGCTTTTTCTTCTGGTAATATATGGGGGCATACATATAGATTTTGACTTGGGTGGTGCTTGAAGGTAGCATTGCTGATATGCAAGTAGCTGATTGAGATTCTTTTCTGGCCACAGGTAGGCCTTTATTCTTAGAACGTGGAGAGAACCCCATAACCACTGGGGAGCTGGCTTTTTCTTCTGGAAATATATGGGGGCATACATATAGATTTTGACTTGGGTGGTGCTTGAAGGTGGCATTGCTGATATGCAAGTAGCTGATTGAGATTCTTTTCTGGCCACAGGTACTTTGAATAGGGGAGAGGAAAGTGACTTCAAGGTAAAAGTCCCCTGGTTCCACCTCCCTCTTCCAAAATGTCCTATTTAGAGCCAAATATTTTCACTTTCCTTCTCTCAGTAAATATATTCTGCTCTTCAACTTTGTTGTTCCTAAAATTCATTCTTGCATTCTTGCAAACTCATACCAGACATAGAAAGTCAGGAATTTCATTCCACTTTCTCACGGTATGGCTGCTTGTATTTCTAACTAACTCAGCTGCCTGTAACTTTAAGAATTGTTTATCAATTTGACTTGGAGTAATAGTAGCAAATAAAATGTTCTTAATGGATATAGGGAAATATGTCATTAAATTGAAAAAGTGATTATCACAGTTTTTCTACCTAGTATCAGCCAACATTTTCAACTTTCAAGTATGTGGGAAAACAAAAAATAAAAACAGCTCAGAAAATAGCAACCTATAGGGGACAGTACATCATTCACTGTAATTGTCATGTTATCTGCAGGTATTTTGCAGACCACAAAAGAAACATTGAACCTATTAATTAACAAGTATCCATTTCAATAAATGTGCTCATAGCACTGCATCATTGACAACTGTGAATTTTTTTTTGTATGAGGGATTGAACTCATGACCTTGTGCTCTCCATTCAGCTCCTTGTATCACTGAGCTCAATCCCCAGCTCCAACAAATTTAGATACTAAATATGACTACTAACAATGTTTAATTTGCCATTGACATATTTAGTTATAAATTTTGTAAATCTACATTTTCACAAATGAAATTATTTTCTTTCCTTGCAGTTTAAATTACTTTTTTTTTTTAAGTACCAAGGATCAAAGTTACAACCTAGCACTTTCCAGGCAGGCATTTCTGCCTGCTGAGCTAAATCCCTGGCCTGTATTAATGAATATTTTTAAATGTATACATATCACTTTATTCATTCAAATACAATTGTGATTTTAGCAAAGGATGTCCATGTAGACAGAAATTGATATACACTCAGAGAGAGACTGGAACCTTAAAGAGTCAATGTAAAAAACTAAATACAACAATCACTGCTACAGGCACAGCTGAAGAAAGCCAGACCTGAAGGTGAAGATGCAGTGACCAGGTCTACATGCTCCTGAAGAGAAAAACAACAGCTTGAAATGTACTACAGTTACCACCACCTCCTCCAGGAATTCCTGATAGGCATCAATTACCATACTCAATGACCAGAACAACTGGACTATTGTTCCCAGAAAATGCCTTGGCTCTTTCCACATACCTTTTCTGGCTGACTTGTTCCCCTGCTGAATAATATTAGTTAAGCAGCTATAAGCTTATAGGTTGATTGTAGTTTGAGACCCACACTGTACCCACATTGTGACTTTCCTGTATAAATGACCCTGACAATAATTCTGTGGCCAAAACACGAAGGACAACTCCTGAAAATTCAGGGCTATTCTTCTCTCTTTTTTTCTAAGAAAATTTCTGAACTTCTTTTGGTTTGTGACTTCCTTTCTCAATGTTGTGAGACATTAAACTTTGTGCATTTGACATCAAACAGGGCAGAATTATATTTCTCTTATTTCAATTTAAATATGAAATGTCTGCTAAAGGCAATGTTCCAAAGCCTGGAGTTCAAGCTCCTTGTTTGCCATAAGCTTAACATTTCCATGAGCTTTTAGAAGTCCTCAGTCTAGTGAACTGCAATTGTATTGGAGGAAGGAGGTCACTGTTGTGCTATAGCACAATAGGTGCCATTCCTAAATCTGTGTTTGTCACTGTCTCCTGGATGCCACTACATGGATTTCTTTCCTCTGCATCATCATTCAATAATTCCCATCCACTTTCACTCAGCTCTATTATTGTTTTTTTTTAATAGTCTTTCTGTCTCCTTGGTTGTTTATTTTTTTCATTTTAGTTTTTTGATTTAAAGACATGATCTCACTTTGCAGTCTGAGCCAACCTTGCACTCACTATGTAGGTTAGCCTGTCCTTGAATACATGGCCATTGTACTGTTTCAACTTCTTCATTGCTTGGGAAAAGAGGTGGGCATTATAGCACATGGTGTTTGTCTTTTTTCTCCTCTCCTTTTCACAATTATTCTTTCATTTCAGTGGCACTGTCATTTAACCCTGGTGTTTGCTTGTGTCAGTAAAGGTTTCTGTAGCTTGAGATGAGTTTGTGAACAACAATATAGGAAGCCAAGCAACCCAATTGAGAAATGTGGAATTTCATTAGCTGGTCTAAGGACCACTTGTATACAGACCCCCACCTCCATTTCAAGATCTAAACAACAGGCTTTGAACTGGAAAGTTAGAGATGTTTTAAAAGATACAATCACAAAAAGATCTGTTGGAAATCATTTAGCTAGAATCTTATAATAATTTTTGGATGACAACTGTATTCTGCATCTGTTGTTAAACAGGTTGATTTTTTCTTTGGGTACAGCTCATTTTGCTTTTCTCCTGGGACTTCTACCCTGAGTGATTTTCCATTTTTCTGGGTGAAATACAGGGCACTAGTTAAATGCAAAGCTCAAGATGGCATCTATTATGACAAGCTACAACACAGCTAAGTTACAAGCCTCAATATTTTCTAGGGTAAAAACACACATATCTATAATCCCAGCACTCAAGTGGCTGACACAGGAGTGCTGCTTTGAGGTCAGGGCAATTCTGCACTCCATAAGGGGTTCAAATCTTGCTGAAATACATAGAGAAAACAAAACTAAATTAAACAAATAAAACTAAACAAACAGACTGATTTCTTTGAATCTTAGTTCCATATCTTGAGGATTAATTTTTTGTATATACACATTTTTTGAGACAGCAAATTTGATGCTATATTGCAACTCACAGCTAATGTAACAGCCAAATGGGAGCACTGATTCTTATGCTGAGTCACTGCAAGAATCACTGTGCATGTCTGTAATGTAGAGCTCATAGTGAGAGCCTGCAAGACCAGCATCCATAAAGCACAGAGGCAGACAAATATCTCATCAATCACTTTGATGTACTACAAATGATATCTCTTCAAATCTCAGTTAGGCCACTGACTCCTTTGTTCTTAATATATTTAAGCATCATTTTGATATTTGAATTTGGTTTCACAGAACAAAACATAAATAATATCAAATATGGTACATAAATAATAACTCAAATGTTCATGGAAAATTGCTGTATGTAAAAAAACTTATAAACAATGAAACCAGGTGCAAGCTTCAAATTATAGCTCAGTGTCAACAAGTGATCACTTTCCATTCACATATAAGAAATATATCTTGGGAGGCTAATGCAGGAGAAAAGCCTTGAGTTTGGGGCTAGCCTAAGTTACAGAGCTGTCTGAAATAGAGAAACCCTGACTGAGACACCCCACAGAAAATGTGAAACTTGAAAAGTGACTGTAAAACACACCTTTGGTTTGCTTCAAAAAATTATACCCATACAATATAGAAAAATTCCACAATATTCAACATTTTCTGAGGAACAAGGTTGATATCATCCATAATATACAGAAAGCAATTTCACAGCTGTGTAGTTAGCTCAGCAGCGTGAAAGCCTAACTGGCAAGCTTGAGATCATGAGTTTGATCCTTGGTACAAAAAAAATTCAAATTTCACCTTCATGATACTGGGTCATAACTTGAGATAATCAAAACTAGATCTCAAGTGAAGAACACAGAATTCATGGCTTGACCGGGATGTGGAATACTAATTGTTACCAGATTGTTATTCACCTCAAGGAAGATATCATAAGAGAACTTTAACTGCATGCTTACCCTAAGAACTACCTGAGTTTCAGTGAAGACCCTCTCTGTTGTATGTCCTGCTATTTGCACACTGTGTCCTGCTGGTCACTTCCACATACTTTCCATGCTCATCTGATCCGCCCTAAGCAGAAAACCCTTCATGCCTTAACTATTGATATCCCTGCACAATTTCAATTTAGGGCATCTCCTTTACATGACTTAGTAAAGTCCATTGCAGAGCATTTCAATATTTAAACAATGTATATGATCAATCAAGCTATTAAATAAGCTCTTAATTCAGAGATGACAACCATATTCCTTTCCATTCAGAAGGACATCATGTGTATATATGTTCATGCAAATGACTACATTTAGGAATTTATCGTGAGAATTTAACAGGCAGCCCTTTCTGGAATTTGTCCTTAGTGAGCACTCTTTACCCTGCCATTGATGACACTTTTATATCTGCTTCATTTTTCTCAAAATTCAAACTTCTATGGCTGTTCTCACAAAGATAGTCTATGAGCACATGTGTCACATAAAGTATGTTCAGAAATTCTTTGCACTGTTATTTATATTACACAGGAGTTCACCCCATGTTTGGAAAGTGTTCCTCCACTGAAGCACATCACTACACATCTCTCAATTGTCATGATTTTGTCAACACCTGTCATGAGGTTGGAAATGAGAGAACATACCATAAATTTAGGTAATCCCTATAAATACAAAAAAGTACAAGTTTAAGGAGTGCCGTTGTGGATATGAGGCCCCGCATTACATTACATACATTTATAAACTTTAGAACATCAAGATTGCTGATCCCTGGAATTAGAGCAGAGACCAAGCTCAGTACTGTTGCTCCAGCTACAAAATGCATCAGAGTCAGGGGCTTCCCAAGCTCCTTCCTCTGCTCCCTATGGTGGAGGTGCCAGAGCAGTAGAAAATTTCAAAGATGATACTCCAGTCTGTTGCTGTCATAGTTAATTCAGTGTTCTGGGGACACAGAATCATCCTTGCTCCCAGCAGGAGAAAAAAGGGAAAGTGGATGACCCAAGGCCAATGCTTGAAGACCTCTGGAGCTGAAGCTAACTAAATACCGGAGTCTACAGAAACCAGAACTGCTTCTAACCACTTGTAACCGGTTTCTCCCAATTCCACCCTATTTCTGGGCTCCCATCCAAAGCCTCACCATTCCGTAGCTAGAGGGTCTCCTAGGTTCTTTGCTAATCAGGCCACAGGACTTTGAAACCAGTAAATGAGATCCAGCAAGCATTCTGCTCCCAGTTTTGTGTTCCAAACAGGTTAACAATGTCTACACACCGGAAGAGACCTCCTGCCACGGCTCACCTGATTGGACATTTCATATAGCCCGCCTCTTCATCACTGATTGGCTGCTGCTCTACTGTTCTCCTTCTGAGTCAAAAATAAACAGGGAAAGGAACTCCTTCCTGCAAGAGAGGATCCCAAATGATAGACAGTAGTCAGAGACTTCTGTAGCTGGTTGTCTTCAATAGTATTGATCTCAGCTACACAGAGGAATATGTGTACCAAATTACCTTACCTCAGCTTTTCACTTCCAAATCCATTTCATTTCAAGGATAAAAAGAAAAAAATGAACTAAAACTAAATTTCAAAACATGTGAATCAGGGGGCAACACTGGTATATATATTGCACACTGTTATCCCGGATCATTCACCCAGAGCGCTAGACATCTGCATTCAATTTTCCTAAAACTACTGTTATGTGGAGCTGAGTTAGTTAATTATGATTAGCAATGAGACAGGGCTAGGTCCTCTGAGGAGCCCATGCAGAAACCCAGATACATTGCAACTATGGAAAAGATGGACAACTCCTGCTATGGAAGATCAACAAATTCATCCATATCCTAAGGACTGATATTCTAAATAGTTCCCTAGCACTCTGAGGAAGTCAGGAGTCACCATTCAAAGAAATGTATCCTTATCCTAAAGACTGACATTCTAAATAGTTCCTATCATCCTGATGAATAAGGAATTACCCTCCCAAAACCCTAAGGGAAGGTTCAGTGCTGCCTAAGAATGCCTGCTTTCTGTGTGACTCCCTTTCCCCTTTGTTCCCAATTTAATCAACTTTACCTGAACTATTAATCTTATTGGCTACCATAGCTCTGTCCCATCTTATTCCCATCTGCATGGCGAGTTCCCAGTTTTCCCAACCTTCCACCCAACTCACCACCTGATTTTACTCTATAAAAGTCCTTGGAAAAGACAGTCTTTGCCAACCCAGTCAGGACGCATTTGCTCTCTCTCACACAGCTTTCTTTCTCCCAATAATTATATTATCTTGACTTCTATTTTTTCTAAAATTCATTTTTTGACTTCAGAGAACACAAACTCAAACCAGACATAGTAGACCTGAGTTTCATTAATCTATAGCAATAACAGTGTAAATTTTTCTCTTTCTTGAAGTCAGAGAAATCAGTAGAAGATTGTAATCCTAAATGTTGATCTCACCCCTTAAGGGACATTTGTATTGAAGGGCTTTACCCCTGCCTTTTAGTGCTGCTTCTGTTTTCTGAAAGTGAACTGATCTGTAGTTTTGTTTATGCAATCTACATTGCATTAAGGAAATGACTGGATACTTTCCTTGTGAATTGTTTACCACTAACCATGGGAGAAGACACATAGCAAAAATTCTTTATTTTCATTTCTTAATTTAAACTTAAAGGATGTACTTTAAAGAGTTTTGCCCTAGAATAAATTACAGGACATCATGGAGGTAGTTCATCAGCGTGAAATGTCAAGTCTGGGATGCTTACCTATATGGCTACTTCCTCTTTTTCCCCTGAATACAACTTCCTCATTCCTTTCCCAGGGGCCAAAAGAAAATTCCAATCAGCTCCTTACATGATATCAGTGTCAGTGCCAGCACCACCAAATTTCAAATATACCCTATAATCCCATAATCAGTCAGAAAAAAAGGCAAACCATTGGTGGCTTTAGGCTCCTCTCCACATTCTTTAAATAGAAAGGACACTTCTACTTTTTCTTATATTCTGTGAAAGGGTTTTGGCCCAGATAGGACTTTGTAGCCAGGAAAGCATCAACCAGAAGCAGGAAGCCTATCTCCCTGCCTCTAGGAATTTAACTATGATGCCATCTTCCCGCCCCTGGAAATTTACCTATAGCGCCATACCTCGGACCAATGGGCTACCTGTGCATCCCCAATGCCCTCCTTCGGTTCCACCCCAAACCAAGTCTACTTACATACCCCAACCCATGTGTCTGCCAGAGAGATCACTGGACTCCAGAGGTGGGGGGTGCCAGTCATCTCTCTCCATGTTCTCAGAATAAAGACCTGTTTTTGTTTTATACTTCTCATCTTTTGGAAATATTTTTCATCTTTTGGAAATAATCCTATCATTGTGCTTCTCTATTGGGCCACAAAATCATAATAGTACTGATTCGTGTCCATGTATGAAGCTAATTTACCTCCTCAGTAATTCACATGCTCTATTCCATGAGTATCCAATGGAAATTAATGCAGTGGACTTTTGCTTACTCTATCAGTGTCAATACAGTGAGTTTACTCCTAAGATAAAAATAAATCTTCATACAAGTTTCAAAACAGAATTATGCATCAAATTATAGCCAAGGTCCTAGAGGCCTACAGACAGCTTTCAGTAATATAATAGAAGTCTTCTAGAAACTGAAAAAATACACATTTTATCTAATTAAAAATTGTTCAAGCAGACAATAGTGTAGAAATTTTTCTGGACAGTTATAGGTGAACCTTCTCTTTGGTAAGATATAACCTAGTGCCATGGCAAAGTCAATGTCTTGATGAATAATACAATCAAAACAATTATTTTACACTTATAATGACTGTTGTATACAATTTTAGATGTTGCCAGGACTATAATCACGGTGAGTTGTATTAATCACTTGAAACTGCAGGAAAAGGAACAAATTTCAGATATTATAAAGGTATAGTCATGTTAATTTGGCTCATGTTAATGGTATAGGGGAATGAAACACCTTACCTACTATATATCCGGTATGAGTTTGTGTTCCCTAAAATTGAAGAATGAATTTTAGGAATGATGGAGTTTAAGAGTGGAATATATTTATTGGGAGAAGGAAATCTTTTGTCTGAGAGACAGGAAGGGTCTCAGTTGGTTGCCAAAGACTGTCTTTTTGTGGAACTTGTTTAGAGTTCAATCATGAGGTTAGACGGGTCCAGGGGAGGGGAAAAATGGGAGAGTTACTGTTATGTAAAATGCCTGCTTTCTATGACCTTGCTTCCCCATTTGTCTGCAGTGTAAATGATTTTGCCTGACTATTAATTATATTGGCTAAACATAGTTCTGTCCAAAGTTATGCTCATCTGCCTTGTGAGTTCCCAATTTTCCCCACCTTAAACCCATCTCACCCCATGATTTTATTCTATAAAGTCCCTAGAAGATACAGAGTCCTTGACAACCCACTTATGACCCCTCCTGTTCTCTCAGACAGAAGCTTTCTGATAGGCTTTTCACTGTGGTAAAGGATAGAATATAAAGTAAAAATGGCCTTTATTCTAAGAAGGTAGAGAGTACCACATGACCACTGGACATCTGCCTTTTTCTGCTGGATACATGGTGAGGGGGTTCATATCTACTTTTTGACTGTGGTGGTGCTTAAAGGTGGCATTGCTGATGTGCCAGTAGCTGATTGGGACTCTTTGCATGCCATAGGTAAGTTGCCTAAGGGAGAGGTAAGTGACCTCAGGGTAAATGTCCCATGGCCTGCTTCCCACTGCTATAATATCCTATCTAGAGCAAAAATCTTTCACTTTTTTCTCTCAATAGTTATATTGTGCTCTTCAACTACATTGTTCCTAAAATTCATTCTTCTATTTTATAGAACACAAACTCCTACCAGACACAGTAGGCCAGGAGGTTCATTCCATTATATCACTATCTGACTGCCTATATTTCTAACTAACACAACTGCCTGTGACATTAAGAATTATTTATTTATTTCACTTAGCATAATTGTAGCAAATAAAATGTACTTAATGGATGTAGTGAAATATCCGATAAAATTGAAAAATTATTATCACAGTTTCTCTATTATCACCAATCATTTTCATCTTTCAACTATGTGGGGAAAAATAAAAGCAGTTCTCAGCAAATAGCAATGGTATAGTGCACAGCATATTATTCACTGTAGTTACCATGTTATTTGTAGGTTTCATAGATGACAAAAGAAACATTGAGCTTTTTAATAAACAACTATCAATTTCAATAGTTGTGCTCATAGCACTACATGGTGGTTGACAACTGTAGATTTTTCTTTGGTACCAGGGATTGAACTCCTGACCTTGTGCTTGCTAGGCAGGTGCTTTGACCACTGAGCTCAATACAGAGCCCAACATCTTTAGATTCTAAATATGACTGTTACCAATGTTTAATTTGCCATTGACATATTTAATTAAAAATCTTATTAATCTACATCTTCAATGAATTTATTTTCTTTCATTGCAGTTTAAAACACTTTCTTTTTAGGTACCAGGGATCAAACTCACAACCTAGCACTTCTCAGGCAGGTGCTTTTGCCTGCTGAGCTAAATCCCAGGCCCCCATTAAATAATATTTTATTAAATGTATAAACATTACTTTATCCATTGAATAGTGTTGTTATTTTACTAGAGGAGGCCAAAGTAGAGAGGAATTGATATACAGTCAGAGAGGAAATGGAACCTCAAAGGAGTCAGTGTAAAAACCTAAACACAACAATCCCTGCTAGAGGTACAACTGAAGAAAGCCAAAAGATGAAGATGTAGTGACCATGTCTACATGCCTCCTGAAGAGAAAAAACAACAGCTTGAAATGTACTACAGTTACCACCACCTCCTCCAGGAAGTCCAGAGAGGCATCGTTACCATACTCAATAACCAGAACAATTGGACTATTGTTCCCAAAAAATCGCTTGGCTTTTTCAACATAATTTTTCTGGTTGACTTCTTCCAAGGTTCAATAATATTAGTTAAGCCACTACAAGTTTTTAGGTCTATTGTAGTTTGAGACCCACATTGTACCCACATAATGACTTTCCTGTAAAAATGACCCCTGACAATAGGTCTGTGCCTTAAACACCGAAGAACATTCCTGAAAATCCAGGATTATTCTCTCTTTTTTCACAGAAAACTTTCTGAACTTCTTTTGTTTTGTGACTTCATTCCTCAATGTTGTGAGTCAACCAACTTGCTGCATTTAACATTAAACAGGGTAGGATTATATTTGTCCTATTCCAATCTGAATATGAAATATCTGCTAAAGGCCATGTTCCAAAGTCTTTGTGTGAAGCTACTTGCTCGCTCTGAGTTTAAGATTTCCATGAGCTTTTGGACCTCTTCATTCTAGCAAATTGCAGATTTATTGGAGAAAGGAGGTCACTGTTGTGCTGTAGCACTATAGGCACCATTTCTAACTCTATATTTCTCTCTGCTGCCCAAATGCAACTACATGGACAGATTTCCTCTGCAATATCATTCCATAATTGCCAATTTAGGTCCGCTTTCATTCAGCTCTATTGTTTTTGTTTTCCTTTGATAGTCTTTCTCTCTCCCTTGGTTTTTTACATTTTTCATATTTATTTTTGTTTTTAAAGACGTAGTCTCACCTTGTAGTTTTGGCTGGCCTTTCACTTTCACTGTGTAGGTTAGATTGTCCTTGAATACATGACCATTCTGCTGTTTTAGCCTGTTTAATGCTGTTTAAAAGAGGTGGGCATCATAATACATGGTGTTTGTCATTTTCTTCCCTCCTTTTCACTATTATTCTTTCATTTCAGGGGCACTGACATTTAATCCAGATGTTTGCTTTTGTCAGTAAATCTTTCTGCATCTTGAGGTTAGTTTGTGAACAACAGGATAGGAATTCAAGCATCCAAAGTATAAATTTGAAATTTAAATACCTGAACCACTTTTATATAGACACCCCTCCCCATTTCAGAATCAAAATAAGTGGCCCTGAAGTGGAAAGTTAAGCATTTTTAAAAGAGAGAATCACAAAAGACATCCTGTTTGGAAACAATTTAGCTAGAATCTTAAATGAATTTTTATTTGACACCTGTATCCTGCTTCTTTTTTTAGCAGGTTACTTTTTTTCTTTGGGTACAGCTCCTTTTGCTTTTCTCATGGGACTTATATCATGAGTGATTTTTAATTTCCCTGGGTCAAATACAGATCACGAGAGAGATGCAGGGTGCAAGATGGCATATTTTGTTCCAAGCTACAAAACAGCTGAGCTACAGTGCCAAGCCTCAATATTTTCAAGGGTAAAAAGTAAACAATGTTTGAATATTTCATAATTTGTGATGTTCATCCTTATAATAAAATGTGATCTATAGTCAGGACAAGCTAAGCTAACCAGTTCTCTCATTGCTTTCCACTGGTCTTTTTCTCCTCATCCTTAAATACAAGACTCTCTGAGTTCTTAATACTAATGCTCACATTTGATTCATATTCCTACCTGTGACATCTCCTGTTTCTGCATTAGTCTAGCCAGGCATCCCTGGCCCATAAGAGATAGAAACACATCTTGTGATTCCCTCACTCCAATGATGTTATGTGTTAAACACTTTTCCTTAAAGGGAATGGCAGTTAATGAATGCATGTGTATCTCATGACTGTTTCTTCATGTTTCAAATAACACCAGTAATTCTTTCAAGCGTTAGGTGCACACCTGTAATTGCAGGATTTAAGAGACTGAAGTAGGACAATCAGTTTGAATTTACTGGACTAAGAAGTGAGTCCACAGTCAGCCTGAACTGCATAGGGAAACCCTGCCTCAAACAAACAGAAAAAAATATCATATTATTGTGGATGTCCTTGGAAAGAAGAAATCAACAGTTTGAAACTCTTAGGATCTTACCTATTAGGTTTCATCTGGTGAGTATAAGAGACCAGTAAAACTTTCAAGGATATGGAGAAAACTAAAAACATCCTATTGCAAACTGTCATATAGATGTAATGCATTGCTCAACAAAATAACATTAGGATAGCTCACAAATGTAGAGAAAACATTTCTAAAATTCATTTGGAAACAGAAATGCTCTAGATCACCAAAGACATTGTGGGGCCACAAAGGCAAGTCTGGCAGCATCACAATTCCTGACTTGCTATAATACTAGATAGCTACTGTCAGAAAATCAGCATAGTTCTGGCAGAAAAACAGACCTGAGAATCATCCAAAAAGACTAGAAAATGCAAATAGAACTACAAACACATTCTGCTACTTTCTCTTTGATAAAAGAGCCAAATAGTTTCAATGGAAGAGAAATAGCCTCTTCAATAAATTGTGCTGAAGAAAATGACTTTCCTCATACTAAAGACTTAAACTGGACACATGTCTATCACCATGAAATAAATATAAGTCCAAGTAGATGAAAGATTTAAATATTAAAGCAGAAACACTAATGAGGCTTTGTGAACAAAATACACATTTTAAAGAATCAACCACTGGGACCCCATCTTATTAAAAATATTTGTACATCAAAAGAAATCACTAATAGTGTGAAAACACAATGCACAGAATGGGCAAGGGATATTTTTCTATTTTCTGATAATCTCTTCAATATCTTTTCCCAATGTACTATAATTTTCCATATGTAAGTCCTTTACTTTCTTTGTTAGGTTCTTTCCAAGTATTTCATTTTCTTACTGGCTATTGCAAAGTGTCTGGTTTCTGTAACTTTTCTCTTGGTGAGTTTTTTGATTGTATACAGAAATGCTATTGATTTTTGATTGTCAACTTTGTCTCCATTATAGAATTTGGTTATTAATTCTAGGACTGTTTTGGTGGAGTTTTTGGAATCTTCTATTTAGAATATCATATCATCTCTGAATAATGATAGATTAACTACTTTCTATTATATACTTATTCTTATTTCTCTCTTTTGTCTAATTGTTCTGCCTAATTTTTCCCAAACTATATTGAATAGGAGTGGTCATACTAGTCATCTGTGTCCTTTTCACAACTGTAGAATGAAAGTTTTCAGTTATTCTCCATTTAGTATGATGTTGGATTTTCTTTGTCATTGTCTGATTTTTTTTTTTGTCTTTTTCTTTTTTATCGGTGCTGGTGATTGAACTCAGGACCACACAATTGCAAGGCATTTGCTTATGCCACTGCACTAAATCCCCAGCCCTGTCATTGTTTGATTTTATCAGCTTGAGGTAAAGGTCATCTGTAAGTATTTACTGTAAAGTTTTTATCACAAATGAGTGCTTGACTTTATCAAAAGCTTATTGTGCATTTATTGAGATGATCACCATGTGACTTTTGTTTTTGCCTGTGTTGATATGACATTTAAATTTGTTGATTTGCATATGCTGAAACATCACTGCCTTCCTGGGATGAATCAAAGTTGTTCAGGTTTTAAAATCTTGATGATTTGCTACATTCACTTTGCTAGTATCTTGTTAAGGATTTTTGTATCTATGTTCATTAGGAAAACTGTCCTATAGTTTTCTTTTTCTGGTTGGGTCTTTCTCTGGTGTTAGTATCAGGGTAATTCTTGCCTCCAGGAGTCAGTTAGGGAGAACAGCTTCTCTTTCAGAATCATTAAACAGCAATGGCCTTAAATGTTTTTCTACATTTATTGTAGAATTCAGCAGTAAATCCATCAGGAACTAGACTTTTTTTATGTTGGTCATTTGCTTTTCTGTTGTCATAGTTTTTCTTTTTTTTTTTTAATGTGCTCGTGAGACAGGCTCTCATTATTCAGGCCAGGATGGCCTTGAGCTCACTTTGTAGCCTTGTTTAGTCTCGAACTCACAACAATCCTTGAACCTCAGCCTCCCAAATTCTGGGATTACAGCAATGCACCACCATGCCCAGCAGCTGATACATTTTTAATCAGATCTTCATTCTCATTAACTGACACTGTTTTTTCTAGAATTTTTATATCTTCTTGAATCAGATTTCACATTTCATATGTATCTAGAAATCAGTGCATTTCTATATTTTCTAACCTGTGAAAGTATAAACTTTTCAAGTAGATATTGATGCTCTTCTGAATTTTCACAGGGTCTGTAGTTATTTTATTCTTCTGATTCCTCAATGCATGGTTTTCAGTCTTTATTTTTTTCTTTTATGATATGGTTGTCCAAGGGTTTATCAATTTTGTTTATTCTTTCAGTGAACCACCTCTTTGATTCATTAATTCTTTGAATTTTTTCTTTGCATGAATTTCTTGCATGGTCTTATAATTTCCTCCCTTGTATGGGATTTGTGTTTGTCTTGCTATTCTTCTTCTGGAAGATTGAGATGCAACATTTCATTATTTGTTTGGGTTCTTTCTATTTCCTGATGTGAGATTTGACTACTATAAGTTTCCCTCTTTGGACTGCTTTCATTGAATCCCATAAGGTACAGGATTTTGCATCTATATGCTTGTTAGGTTGTAGGTATTTTTAAGTTTCTTCCTTTATTTCACCTGTCACCCACTGGTTGTTTAGGAGAGTTCTGTTTAATTTCCATATACTTATGAAGTTTTTCCAACTTCTTTTACCATTATTTCCCAATTTAAATGCCTGCTTAAGAATACTAGCCTTAGGCTGCAAACTCAATCAAGTAATACAAGGATTAAGTTGTTTTTATACTTCCATTGCTATTAACTCAGCATGTCCTCTAAGCTAGTCAGATGGTTGGTGGTGGGAGGAGGTGACTGTGGTGCTCTGCTCCCAGCCAATGCAGTGGTTAGCTCACAGGAAGTGTAAGTTATTTTCTTGCTTTTCTTCTAAGAACCAGAATAGCTTCCACAGAATCACAACATGGACACATTGGCTACTTTCCTCTACTATTCCCCACATGACTTCCACCAACTCACAGGAAGGGCAGATTAGCTTTCTATTTCTCCTCTCAGGTCTGGAATGGCTCAGGATTGTTAATTTTGTCATCAGCATGACTTAGTGGAGACATATCATAAAACCTGCATATTTATGTGTGTGTCCTACAGAAAATAATTCATATGTAGGTCATTGATTGGATTGGAAATGTCTTGAGTAAAGTTGTGTCATGTGAGAGGATTTGGCATTGGTGAACCAAAAAAATACAGTGGAATAGAACAGCATCTGTATACTTAAATTGTCTTAAACAGGTTTGATACTTGGTCCTGTCATCATCCAACAATACCAGATTTCAGTGCTGAGTCTTTAAAACAGATACATATTATGTTTCATGTTGGGGTGTTTTCTTAGACACCAAGACACCAAAAATGGGTAGCAAAAAGGCGATAAGAAATGAGAAATACAGCATGGTCTTCAGGGCTGCAGGAGGAGAGAGATCCTTGGCAGAACTCATCACTCTTCTAGGCAGCTGGCCAACTCATGCTGGCAGGAGTTGAGTGGACAATGGAGGAAACCAGATAAGGATCTTGGGAGAGGCTCAAGACTCACTCAGAGCAACAGATAATGCCAACTATCCCACAGAAAGTATCTAGGAGGCCTCAGCTGTGGCCTATCATGCCCCCTGAGGCATCTCTTCATTCTCAGTTCAATCATGCCTGTGCCACATCACAGCCCTGCATGAGTATTCAGCTTCAATGGCTCCAACATATCCCTCCTTTTTGTTTGGTTGATACACAGATGGGTGACCAGCATAAATGGAGAGGCTGTGTTAGAGCTCCCACCACTGCACAGTCCATAGGTTCATAATGGTAGTCAGTTACCAGTATAGCCAGCAAATGTCAGAGGCTGTGGGTGATCCAAGATTCACCCACAGACAATATTTTACATTGCACTGTACCTCCAGAGGCCAGACTTTTCTGCAGAAGATTTAAGACCAAGCTAACATAAGGACTGCACTAAGGACAATTGGTTCATTACTTCCTATCAAGGCCAGTTAGGCCTACTCAAGAACACTCTTATTACCATGCATATCTCCTCATATCTCTTCTGTCAGTGTCAGCCACCTGGAAGAGTTAGGGCCATTGCTTAACCACATTGATTTCTGGGAAAGCTTAGGAGATTTTTCTGGTGACTCATGACTCTCCTTAGGCACACCTTGCATGAAAGTTCACTTTCCTTTGTGGTCTCTTCATCTTCCTGATCAGAATAGTAGGTACTCACTGAGTATCTTTTGATAGGCCAAGCAGGCCAAGCAGAATTTCTTTTACATCTAGGGTCTCCTGCAAGCTTTAAGTGCTGGGGCCAAAATATTGGCTATCCATTTAGCCCATCTGTGTCTCTCATTTTTGGTCTCTAAACCTTAGCTGTTGGACATCCAGAAGAAAAGATTGATAAGAACACAGAATATTAGAGGCACTAAGCTTATTTGAGAGTATAATGAGCTTGTTCAATGATTGCTTGTCCAGTGGCATTATAGGGGATACAAGTTACATGAGAAACATTCCATGTGGAACAAAAGGAAGCAAAAGCCTGTGAGGTATAGGCTGGACCATTGTCAGTTTTAAGGAAGGAAGATACACCCATGACTGCAAATATAGTCAGGAGATGTTGAACTACATGTCAGGTATATTCACTGTGCAGTGGTGAAGCCCAAATAAAACTAGAAATTGTATCAACAGAAATATGAAGAAATGAAAAAGAAATCAAGGAACAGTGTGTGGCATGCTTACCAAGGGTCACTGGAACAGAGGCCATGAGAGTTGACAGCAACACAGGGAAAATGGTGAGCCATGGCAGCACAATGGAAACCAGTGGAAATAAAAGCTTTAGCTTCAGAAGTTGGAATGTGAAACAATTTATGCAAGGAACAAGCTTATTGTTGAAAAAAGGCATCGCTTTGCTTAATGTTATCAAAAAGATGGTAGACTATAGAGTAAACCCAAGGCCAGACTGAACTGCATAGGGATAACCTGCCTCAAAAAGGCCAAAGAAAAGGACTGGGGGCTGTAGAGTATCTGCAATCCTTGATCAGAAATAGCATTATCTTGTAAAAAGCCAGGTAGGTGTAAATGACTACATATATGTAAAGGAAAAAAGAGCAGCATTGTGAGGGCAAAGAAGAATCTGTAGATGTGAAAAAAGACACTAAGTGTGAGTCCATTGCCACAGGAGAGATAAAAACAGAAGATAACTTAGTTGAAAACAGAAGAAATAAAACAGAAGAAAACTAGCTCACTTCTTAAAATCCGTGCTCCCAGTGCTGGAACACCTGTTCACCTCCAGCACTCCATGCCCTCAGGACATTTCCCAGATGTTCTGTGCACCTTGAGCACTCCTGTAAGGGCAGTTTTGCTTTCTGCTTTACAGATATGAACAATCACAAGCTCAGCAACTTTCAGCACCTTCTTACAAGCCGACTGGACAAACAGGCAACTGATATGTGGACAGACTGACAAATATAAAATCAGAGTAAACTTGAGCATATCACTAATCACGCCAAATTATAATACCTTCTTATGAATTTAGAATTTCCAAGTACAAATAAACCAACTAGCAAAGATCTGGTACAAAAGGATCCAAGGCTTGATTCAGAGAGAGATGAAATTGTGGAATTATGTTGAGCAGCCTGTGGTACCAACTCATTCCATGCTGGGAAAACACAACAAGCAGAAATCCACACAAACAATAACATAGAAGCATCCCATCTTACCCAGTTCAGTAGGGGCACCTGACCCCGCCTACATGGCTCTTGGGGTGTTTTATATAATATAAAATGCTTTGTTAGAGGGATACCCTCATGAAAATGCATTTGAATCAGAGAAGAAGAAAGCCTTGTAGGGAAAGACAAGTAACAGAAAGTAAATAGCACCATGGACAGAATAGTAAAACTTGTGCAGGAAGAGCATTTTTCTCCTTTAATTGTTTCAAGAGAAGAGATTTGAGTGAATAATGATCTTTTTCAATGATAGTGTAGTCACTGGGATTAGAGGGGATACAAGTTACATAACAAATTTGCTATGTGGAACAACAGAAAGCAAAAGGCTGTGAGGTGTAGGCTGGACCATTGTCAGTTTAAAAAAGGAAGATATACCCTTGACAGCTAATGCAGCCAGGAGGTGTTGAATTACATGCAGGGCAGATTCATCATGCAGTGCTGAAGCACAAATAAAAACAGAAAATATATCAACAAAAATTTGAAGAAATGAAAAAGTTTTAAGGAGGAACACTGTGTGTAGCATGTTACCATGAGTCATTGGAGCAGAGGCCACAAGAGTTGACAGCATCACAGTGAAAAGGGTGAGGCATGGCAGCACAATGGAAACCAGTGGAAATAAAAGCTCTAGCTGCACAAGGTGGAATGTGAAACAGTTTGTGCAAGGAACAAGCTGATTGCTGAAAAAAGGTGGGGCTTTCTTTAGTGTTATCAAATGAGGATAGACTACAAATTAAACTCAAGGTCAGCCTGAACTGCATATAGAGACACTGTGTCAAAAAGTCCCTGCCCAAAAAAAGAGTTAACATAATATTCAGTGTTTGATAATAAGTAATAGCATTATCATATCAAACAACAGGTAGGGCTTAATGACTACCTACATGTCAAAGAAAGAGAGGGGCATGGGGAAGGCAAAGAGGAGCCCGTAGATGCAAAAATGAGACATTAAGAATGAGTCCATTGCTGCAAGAGAGATAACAGAAGATCAGTGTGGATAGCATTATGTACATAAAAAGAGGCAGTAACTAAGTTAAGGACTTGGTATGAAAAAAATTTGCAAAGCAAGGATAACACAGAGAGCTCACTGCATCGACAAGAGGTGTGTGGTAGTGAACCCAGGTGTTTCCAAGTATTATAAAAACATATGTTACAGCTTCATGATGGGGGGGTCCCATCAGTAAAGACAGTGAGGGCACTATTTAAAGTGGTGCTAAACAAAAAAGTTTGAAGAGAAAAGGGAACTAGGGTAAATAGAGACAAAAAGTGATCATGGGGCATATCAATAAAAATGGAACCAACATAGACAGCCAAAGTCCCTTGCAGAGGACTGCATATAGAGACACTGTGTCAAAAAGTCCCTGCCCAAAAAAAGAGGTAAAGCCAGACATGGTAAGTGGTAAGTGGTTTTGTTTTACTCCACTCACCTGGCAATACTTTGTAACATATGTTTTTATAATACTTGGAAACACCTGGGTTCACTACCACACACCTCTTGTCGATGCAGTGAGCTCTCTGTGTTATCCTTGCTTTGCAAATTTTTTTCAATAAGGAAAAGCCAGCCTTGGTAAGTGGTAAGAAGGTAATGATTAAATCAATTCCAAGGCCTATAGGTATTCCAGTACATCCTCAAGAGATGAGAGGAAATAGCATTGACAATGGGAAATAAAGTATTGCCAGGTGAGTGGAATAAAACAAAACCATCAGCTCCAGTGTGTAGCAATCCTGAAAAGAAAAGGTTGTCAATAGTTAAACAGAGGCTTCAGCATTCCTCTCCCAGGGGAATAGCAGGAGCCACCACAGTAGAGCCAAATGCTTGATTTCCATGAGTAACATCACAAGTTTTAGAATGAGACAAGGCAAGACAATTAGCTGGGTTACACATTCAAAAATATTAGTTGAATGGGTAAGAGAGATCACAGTTGAAGCAACAATATGCCTGCATAACCATCATCAATGAGGCCAAGGATAACAAAAGTGCCTCTTTTTTGATGCAGGTGAACAAGAAAGAACTGGAGAGCTGTCCTAGGAGGTAAAGGATTATGAAAAGAAGTAAGAACCTTCTAAAACATACCAGAGAATTCCAAGCTAGTGTCAGGTTTCATAGAAACATCTTTTAAAGCATTTTTGTATCCTTGGTTTGCATTTTTGTATGTTAACTGCTTTAACAAGACAGAGGCTACTGTCTTGTTATCCACCTGGCATTCAATAGCTTTATTTAATCTTCTATAAAGGCAAGGCAAGGTTCAGTGTCCTACTGTTTAATAGTACTAAAAATCCTTGTGTGTCCACTGCTTCAGAGATTCTTTTTTAAGCTTTCAAAGCAATTTGAAGATAATAGCCTGAGGGTGGCAATGAACTTGTTGACAAATGTCTGAAAAATCTCTCTCCCCTCATAATTCAGCAGCTCCTATAGGAATATAGCAATCAAAATTAATAATAGCTTGCATGTCCTCAGCACCAGAACGTTCTTAAGCCACAACTGATGTTGGGCTGGAGTGATAATAGTACGCACTGAGACTTTCCAGTCCAAAAGGATCATTTCACAATCATGAAGGATACCCTCAATAATGCCAATTACAAAAGTACTTTTAAATCCATATTCCTTGACAGCCATTTTAAACTCTTGATCTTTCTTGTTTTTGTTTTTTTTTTGGAATGTGGGATTGAACTCACAAACTTGAGTGTGTCAGGCAGCTACTTAGGCCACTGAGATTACCCCCTGCTCCTTTTAACTCTTTAAATAGAGTACTGCAAACTTTCAAAGTGGGGCTGTTTTCCTATTGATACCAAACAGGTCAAGCAATTAATTTGCCATATTATTTACCTTCTTGGGCCATCTTTTGCTTGGGAGGTCAAACAGGTGAAGAGTTGGCCAGGTGTTTTACAAGGTTTGTATATTTTGTTTTTTTTTAGCTTTTTTTTTTTTTTTCCTTTTTATCGGTACCAGGGATCGAACTCACGACCGCCTGCTTGTAAGGCAGGTGCTTATGCCGCTGAGCTAAATCCCCAGCCCCCAAGGTTTGTATATTTTGGAGGCAGCAGCAAGAGGAGGTGAGAAGCAGCACAAGTGAGGCATCCAGGAAAACTTGGAAGTGAACCGTGTGTTGTTCCATGTGCCTGCCTGCCAAATGTCACCACATCCCAGCAAAGATACCAAGTGTGCAAGACAGAGAACAGAGCTCAAGGTTCCTCAATGCAGCAGTTTACATATGTTTTTCCTGATCTGACATAATGACCACACCAACCTCAGAATAACAGAATGATCATGAATTTCCCACAAGAGGTGCACCAAACTATCCTTGAAAATCACATGGCCTGACTTCCTAAGGAAGTACAGTTCTGCATTATGTTTCTGTTGCACTTTAGACACAGAATTCTCCATGATTTAATGGATGAAGGGATTTTTTTCAAAGAAAATGAAAGGATTTTCCAAAGAAAGTGAAATAGACATGCTCTGGGGGTTGTTTCCACTCCAGGAATTCAGCAAAAGTAAGTTACACTCTACATCAGACATCTCCATTGTAGAGTCACATTCAGGCACCAAGATTTTGGAGTCCATTCCTGGATCCACAGCCCTCAAACAGGTTCATGGGAAAGGCCCAAAACAATGAAACAAGTGACACAATCTTTAGGGCTGCAGGAGAAGTAAAATTCTTGGCAGAGCTCATAAGTCTGCTAGCCACCTGGCTGAATGATGCTGGGTAGCAAGTATTTAATCAGAACCAGAAAGGAGTTTAGTGGACAATGGAGGAAACCTGAGCAGAATCTTGAAAGGGGTTCAAGGATCCCTCAGAGCAACAAATGATGCTAATTTATGTAAAATATCTTGCCCTATCTTTCCCCCTGTAATGTCTCCTCATTCTCAGTTCAGTCATGCCCAGGCCACGCCACAGGCTTGCATGTGTATTCAGCTTCAATGGCTCCAACATTTTTGCATATAATTGCATCAATCACCAGTGCACATCACTCCGGTCTCATTCATCACTGCCACTTTCTCTCACTCACAGATGTGGCCTTTCAGTTTTACTGAATGCTGATAGACATTTGCCCTATCTCATCACATTTATGCTTAGTCACCATGCTCCACAGAAGAGAATTTGTCAGTCTGAGCTATCAGATGCTGAGGACAGAGTAACACTTTTTTTTTGATCAATACTATTTCTCAGCGTGCATAATATTTTTAGACCAAGTGAGTATGAAAGTCACAGTGGTGATAATAAGGAAAAATTAAAAGTGCAAGATGCTGTAAGAAAATGAGAAAAAGCAGTGTGAAACTCACTAGTGCAAATGAAGAGTAAAATTGCATTTTACCTAGAGTTGCTTGAATAACACAAATAGCTTACCCAGACAATGTAAAAATAGCATTGATTGCAGAAGCAGTACTTTGAAGCAAAGACATGTGGATCTCCTGTCCATAGAGACATGGCATTGTTACACACTGTTTAAATGTAAACTAAAAAGGAGAAGAGAAGCTCTGTGCTTGTAAAACTCTAGTAACATGTTGCAGAACCACTTAGGTTCAAGGCCAATTCTAGATGGAACAGGGGGAACCTATAGTTAAATTTCCATGAGTTCATATATGTCTATAGAGCTGTAATAATTGATTATTGGGAACTCAGATTGTGCATCCTGCATTTTTTTCACATCAGCAAAATCAGTAAAAGATGTGGGAGACTTGAAAATTGTATTTTTTCCGAACAGAACAATTTAAGCAACACAGTATTTCACAAGACAACCCCATATATCAGTAGCTACCATAATTCCTCTTTCCTTGAAATAGTTGAGTATACTTTCATATACAATAGTATCAAACATAACAAAATAGTATAAAACCATTAAAAAGAATGAAATTATTACAGGACATTCAAAACCAAACAACACCAAATGGAAAATTGTTATCATATTATCTCATTATTTGTTGGGCTCAGCATACCATACCCCACCCGGGACTAAGGACCATGCCAGCTTCTGCAATGCGCTACGTCCCTCTCCAAATTAGCCACCCCGTACTCACTTCGTATTCACCACAGCTGAGTATATTAGCCAGAGCCCACGTCTCATTCCAGCCCTTCCTCCTCATGGCAGCCCTCGTGGCAGCCTGATTGGCTACAGTCAGGTATATAAGCCAGAACCCGCAACAATAAAGTTGGCAGTTCCTGTTACCCACCTGAAGCGTCGCCTGTCTCATTGGGGGGCTGCGCTGGTCAATTATTCATAAAAGATTTGTTTATACTCTCACACATAATAAAATCCAATTAGATAAAACATGATGTAACCAATGGAAACAGAAGAACAGAAGCATGGCAGCACTTCAAAGCAAGATGATATTAAATTAGCAGTGGCTATGGGAATGTCTTGTTTTCTTAAATATAGCTGTTCATACAATCACAAATAATAAGATCAAACAACCAAGGATAAAATTATTACAACTAATGAATGGGAACATTGTAAGTCTCCAAGCAATGTAATGGGGATTCATGATTACCATAAACTCTTATGTACTCTTACCAGTTCTTACACTAGGGAGAGTATACAGTATTTATATGTGTGAGTTTGATTTATTTCTCATATGAGTAAGGTCTCAAGTTGCATTCATTTATTTATAAATATCTCAATGTGATCCTTCTTTATAGCTGAGTAGTACTCCATTGAATTAAAATATCACAGATTTTTATCCATTCCTCAGTATACAGACTGATAGGCTGTTTCCAAGATCTGGCTGCTATAAAATTTGAGCTGCTATAAAAATGGGTGTACTTATATCACTGAGGTATGATGCTTTCAGTTCTTCTGTGAATATGCCTAGAAGTGGAATAGCTGGATCAAGTAGGACTTCTTATCCCAGTTTTTTGAGAAATCTCCATACTGATCCCGTAATGGTTTCACCAGTCTAAACTCCAACGAACAGTGCGGGAGAGTTCCATTTTCTCCACAGCCTCTCCAGCATTTGTCGTTGGTAGCTTTCTTGATCCTGGCCATTCTTTCTGGAGTGAGATGGAATCTCAGTGTGGCTTTAATTTGCATTTCTCTAAAGAGTAATCATGATGAACATTTTTTCATGTATTTATTTGCCATTTGTATTTCTTCATCTGAGAATTGTGTATTCATCTCAAATGCTATTTTTGGATTAGCTATTTGAATTTTGGGAGTCTGGTTTTTAAAAATTCTTTATATGTTTTAGACAGAAACCCTTTGTCTGAGGGATGGTTCACTAAGATTTTTTCCCAGTTTGTGGTTTGTTTTTTTCACTATGCTGGAGATTTCTTTTGACATGCACAAACATTTTAATAATATGTGATCCCAGTTGTTGATTCTGGGAAATATTTCCCATGTGGTTTGATTCCTGTTCATGAATTCTCTACCTACTCCTATGTCTTCAAGAATTGTACCCTGTTTGTCTTCCAACAGATTTAGTGTTTCTGTTATAATATTCATATCTTTGATCCACATACATTTTAGTTTAATACATGGTGATAGGCATGGGCCTATTTTTAGTTTTTGGCCTATGGTGAGCCAGTTTTTCAAGCACAATTCATTAAAGAGACTGTAGTTCTTCCAGTGAACATGTTTGGCCCCTTTATCAAAAATAAGATGGTTGAGTTTATTTATAGTTGTGGTCATATCTTTTAATTTATTCCATTGATCTTCAGATATGTTTTTATTCCAATACCATGTTGATTTTATTATAATTGCTTAGCAGTATAAGTTAGACTCAGAGCTTGTGATGCCTCTTGCCTTTCCTTTGCTGCTTAGAATTGTCTTTGCTATTCTAGGTCTCTTCTGGTTCCAGAATCATTTTATGAGTGATTTCTCTAGATCTATGAGGTATGTTGATGCTATGTTCATTGGGATTACAGTGAATCTGTATAACAGTTTTGAGAGAAAGGCCATTTTCACAATACATAGTCTTACTATGCATGAACAAGTGATGTCTTTCCATTTTCTGAGATTCTCATTGGTGTATTTTTCAGAATATTAATTTTCCTTATGTAGATTTTTTTAATCTTTCATGAGATTAATTCCAAAGTATTTCATTTTTGGGGTTGGTAGTGTGAAGGGTATGGCTTCTCCTATTTCTCTCTCAATAATTTTGTTGTTAGTGTATAGGAATGCTATTGATTTTTGAGTATTGACTTTGTATCCAGCTACTTTGCTCAATTTATTGTATCTAGGAGACTTCCAATGGAATTTTGAGGGTCTTCTAGGTAGAGTTTCATGTTATCTGCAAATAATAGTAATTTAACTTCCTCTTTTTCCTGTCTTTACCCCTTTAATTTCTGTCTATTATCTCATTGCTCTGGCTAGTATTTCCAGTACTATTTTGAATAGGATCAGTAATGAGGGGCATCTTTGTCCTGTGCCTTATTTTAAGGTAAAGGCCTTCAGCTTTTGACCATTTAATATGATGCTGGCTGTTGGTTTGTCATACATGACCTTTATCATATTGAGGTAAAGATCATCTATTCCAATTTTCTGTAAGGTTCTTTTCATGAATGGAAGTTGCACCTTATGAAAAGCTTCTTCCGCATCAACAGAAATGCCCATGTGATTCTTACCTTTGGTTTTATTGATATGGTAGATTACATTGATTGATTTACATATGGTGAAACATCCCTGCATGCCTGGGATGAATTGCACTTGGTTGTGGTGTATCATCTTGGTGATTTGCTGCATCCTGTTTGCCAATATTTTTTTGAGGATTTTTGCATCTGTGTTCATTAGGGAGATTGGCCTGTAGTTCTGTTTTTTAGTTGGGTCTTTCTCAGGTTTTGAAACTAGAATAATATTTGCTTCCAGGAATGATTAAGGAAGAATTGCTTTCTTTTTGATTTAATTGAAGTGTTTGAGGGATGCTGGCATTAAATTTCTTCGTATTTCATGTAGAATTCCACGGTGAATGCATCTGGGCCTGGGCTCTTCTTTGTACATAAGGAGAATTATTATATTTTCAATTTCATTAATAGAGATTGAGTTATTCAGTAGTTTTACATCTTCTTGATCAAGCTTTGGTGCTTTATATGTTTCTAGGAATCTGTCCATTGCTTCTGTGTTATTAAACCAATGAGAGTAGACAATTTTAAAATAGGTGTTGATGATCTTCTGTATTTCCCAAGAGTCCTTCGTGATTTTCTCATTTGCATTCCTTCTTTCATGAATTTGAGCTTTTTCTTCCCTTTTTTAAATAGGGTAGGTGAGGTGCTTATCAAATTTATTTATTCTTTCTCAGAACCAACTATTTCATTCATTGATTCTTTGGATTGTGGTCTTAGTCTCTATAGCATCAATTTCTGCTCTAATTTTTATAATTTCCTCACTTCTTTTGACTTTGGGCTTCACTTGCTCTTGTCTTTCTAGATATTTGAGGTGTACCATCAGGTTGTTTATTTGTATTCACTAGGTTGTGGGAAGTCAGTGCAATAAATTTTCCTCTAAGGACTGCTTTATTGCATCCCACACATTCCAGTATGTTGTATCTGTATTTTTGTTTGCTTTTAGGTATTGTTTAATTTGTTCTTTAATTTCCCCTGTGACCCATGGATTGCTCAAGAGTATGTTATTCAATTTCCATGTGTTTGTGTAATTTTTGCAGTTTCTTCTATCATTAGTTACTAGATTTATGCCACTATGACCTTATAATATGCATGAGGTAATTTCAACTTTTTGCATTTATTTAAAAATGTTCTGTGGCCTAGTATTTGATCTATGTTAGAGAGTATCCCATGTAATACTGAGAAGAATATGTATTCTGATGTTGTGAGGAACACTCTGTATATGTCCATCAGGTCCATTAGTTTACAGGTGTGATTCAGTTTTGTTATTTCTTTGCTGACTTATGTCTGGTTGATGTGTCTCTTGGTGTCCATGGTGTGTTAAGTTCTCCTGTTAGAATTGTGTTATGGCTTATTTGATTTTTCATTTCTATATATACTTGCTTTCGATAACTTTGTGTTCTGGAATTTGGTGCATATATATTTAAAATAGTTATCTCTTCCTCTTGAATTTCCCCTTAACCAGTATATAGTTACTTCTTTATGTCTTAGAATCATTCCTGGTTTGAAGTTGACATTGTCTGCAAACAAAATAGCTACCCTTGTTTTTTTTTTTTTTTTTTTTTTCACTTTCTGTTGCATGATGCATTGTTTTCCATCCTTTGATTTTCTGTCTGTGAGTTTCATTTTGGGTTAGATGGGTTTCTTATAGACTGCATGTGATTGGCCATTGTTTCTTGATCCATTCTACCAGTCTGTTTCTTTTAATTGGTGAATTGAGCCCACTCACATTAATGTTTACAACTGTTATATATTGGTTTACTGTTGACATGTTATCTTTCCATACTGGTTAATTGTCTGACTTGCTTAGTAGTTTTATTCTATGAGTATCGAAACTGTCTTTCAGTATTCTTTGCAGGTTTGGCTTGGGTTCATAAATTTCTTTAGATGTTCTTTGTCATGAAAGTTAAAGATGTAACAGCAGGATATAACATGTCAATAGACTTGCAAATTAATTGTAAATATAAAATGACTTCATCTGTGAGTGCATCCTTTTTTGGCAATTCAGGTTCACTGAGGCCAGACAGTATAGGCTACAAAGGCTAGGCTCAGGTGACAGAAAGCACCATGTACGTTCCTAACCCATGTGCTTCTTGATCATGCAACACAGAATGTAATATCTTAATATCCTTAGAGACTCTACAACAGTCTTCAAAACCAAGCTATTGGTATAGCTGCGCTTCTCCACATGAGAAATGTGGCATGGGACATTAGCTAAGTAAAGAACTTCGTCATGTCTGAAAAATGTCGCCTCTTACCCTTCCCATCTGTTGTAGCCAGGGTTTGCAAGGAAAGAGTTTTAATATGCAACTTATAGTTGATAAGATTATATTAAAATGTTTACTCCCAAAAAGTCAGATTTAGAGAGGTGTAGACCTGTCCACATACTAGACACCTAAAAAATCCAGCTGAGAATCTGAATCCTATGACAATATACTTCTTACGTTCTGCTGAACACCTAGAGCCCATGGCAAGGACCACCACAAGTTTACCTGGAGACCTAGAGGCACTGTCAGTGTCTCCTGCAAGTCTCTATCAAGGTTGTGTACTAGGAAGAGTCAAAGTTCAGTGTTGGAAGCTACAAAGTCTGTGCACTTGGGTGCAGCATGTGTGCCATCAGGCTGAGTGATCATACTGGAGCCAAGACAAAAAGCTCAAGTTGAGGGCCAGAGATCTGCAAAAGAAAACAGTAGCCATGCACAGTACTAATGATGTCCTGAGGTCCTCCTCCTCTGATGATGATGATGTCTGTGTTCATATCTGGAAAACTGTGATACCAGCTTCTCCATGAGAATCAACAGCCCAGCACATTCCCCTCCATTTCTCCTTTGATGGTGTTTGCAACAACCCTTCAATGGATGCTCAATGCCCAAAACCATGGTGCCACAGTTCACAAGTTGACATTACTAAGTGGGCCACACCACCAAATCATTTCCTTAGATACTTAAATTCCAAAACAGACTTTATGGGTGCTGAGGATTGATCTCAGTGGCATAAGCATCTGCTTAGCAAGCTCAAGGTCATGAGTTTGATCCTCTGTACAAAAAAAAAAGCACATTGTATAACTCCATGTCTTAAAGTAGTCATCTGGTCTACCGCACATAAACAACAGTGAGAAAACCTGAGAATCACTCAAATGTAATAATCAGAAGCACATACATCCAGAGAGTTGTCTTCTCATGTGCCTTGACAAACCTCTCATGAGAACTATGTGGTCTCTTTCCTGTGTGTGTGTGCTACACTGCTTAACTGTGGGCATTTGCATCAAACTGTAGACAAGGTTATTGATTGTATAAGGCAATTTTAAAATCTTTTTGAAGGAAAGTAAAAGAACAAACAGTTACATACATTTTTACACATAAGTCTCACTGCAGTACACTGACAGCACTGAACCCAGGAGAGCATGCCATGAGGCTGGTGGTATGCACATCGCCACCTCAATAAGGTTGCAGTGGTTATAGATGCTGGAGGTAAAAAGTGGAAATAATGTAACAACCAAAACAGTTGAAATAAAAAAAACACTGAATATGCATTTAACATTCCAAATCTAAACTGGGCCTGATGGCATGTGTGTGTAAGCCAAGTACTTGAGAGGCTGAGGCAGGTGAATTGTTTGAGACCACTCTGGGTTATAAAGTGATCTCAAAGCCAACCTGAACTTCATAGGAAGATGTTACCTCCAAAAGAAAAACAGTTCAAATCTAATAAACATAGTGTAATAGTAAGCGCCTTGTTACATTAGTATGACTATCATGCTTATTGCACTATGAAAACCTAACTTAGAGCCCATTTCATAGTAAAATATCATATCATTTACTAAGTAGAGTACACTGATGAATATTTGTTTTTCATCACTGGCATTTGGTGGTGATGGAGCAGTGCTTGCTGCTGCTCTCCACAGAAAAGTGACTATTGCTGCAGTAAACAGGAATATGCATGAATCACTGCAATGGGTCCTTAGATCTTTGACTATGAGACCCAATAAAGGAAGCACTGCACTTAGTGGACTCACTATGTTTAATCATTTGAATACTTTGAACACTGACTTCAGTAGTGGTTGAAGTACTTGCTTACATTTCCACCAACAAAGTTATACAGTTTCTTTTCTCCTGCTGTCTCATGAGTGTTCTTTTGATCTTGTGGTGATTTGTCTCTGCAATGAGATGGTGTACTGATTTGCATTTCTCTATTGTGCATAAATGCTCAATAGTTCTTCAGGTATTTCTTGACAATTTGTATCTGTTCTGAAAAGTGTGAATTCATTTCACATTTCTATGGGATTTACATGTTAGCTGTCAGGGAGTAACATGCAATCTTCTCCTATCCTATAGATTATTTCTTCATCCTTTTTAAATTTGATTGGGTTTTTTTTTTTGTTGTTTTGTTTTTTGGCTTCTTCATTTGTGCATGAGTATTAAAATTTTATATAATTCTTTTTGCTTATTTTGTTACCCTATCTTATTTTCTATAAAAAGCACCAGCAATAGCATTGAGTAAAAAAGTTTTGTTAATGCCTCTACATTCAGAACATAGAATGCCTGGCTCATTCATGTTTCACTATGTTTTACTCTAATACAGGCATATTTAAGACTGCTGCACAAATTACCATGGAAAGCACATTTCCTGAGCCAAAGAATCTTGATTTGCAGTTTGCTTCAGTTATCCCATCTTACATTTATATTCTTGACCTAAACTTACCTGTTTCCTTAAACTTCAAATGCAGGTATAAAAACAACTGCCACACATTCTGCTAGATCATATAGCAAAATTGCCTCCCAAAGTCAGCTTCAAAGCCATGATCATCTGATCTCATCCTCTACTGATGCTGGGACTAAAGGAATCAGACTTAGCCTAGGGTTTTATACGTAAGTCCTTACCAGTGCAATTATTTAAATAAAAGATAATCAATAATTGTATACTTTTTGTTAGTTTTTATCAAATAACAAGAAATATAAAAGTGATTATTGTAATGTATTCAATATAAGAATCAACTGGTTCAAATGACAACTGCCCCAGTGACGCTCAGAATAGTCAGTGCATAAACAAATGTGCTTTCCAAGGGATGTTAGGAGATACTCCTGAGTGGCCCAGTGATAAAAGTATGATCGTAAAGATTCATACATATATTTCTCAAAGGAAGGTTGAGACTTAAGGCCTGGGATATCTTAAATTCTCTCATAAAAATCTGAATCAAAAGCAGAGTTGGTGCATATCTATTATCCCAGCACTCAAGAGGCTGAGTGAGTAGGGTGTTGTGAAGTCAAAGAAATTGTAGCACCATACAGGTTTCAAATCCAGTTGATGTACATAGTGAAAGCCTGTCTCAATAAAATAAAACTAAACTAAACAAAGTAAAACCAAACATCACAGCTGAATGGAGACTGAATTCTACAAAGGGTAATACTATGCCTTGGTAATTTTATGTATAGACAAATTTTTGAAAAAGCAATTTGGATGCTGGATTGCAACTCACAGCCAAATAGGAGCACTGATTTTTGTGCTGAATCACTGCAAGAGTCCCTGCTCACTGTCTCTAAAGCAGAGCTCACAGTGGGAGCCTGCAGGACCAGCATCCACAAAGCAAAGGGGTAGACAAATATCACATGAATCACTTTGATAAACTACAGATGATATCTCTTCAAATCTCATTTAGGTCACTAAGTCCTTTGTTCTTAATATACTTAAGCAGCATTTTGAAATTTGAATTTAGTTTCATACAACAAAACATAAATAACATCAAATATGGTACATTAATAATAACTCAAATGATAATGGAAAACTCTGTATGTAAACAATGTATAAACATTGAAACAAGGCACACATTGCAAATTGTAGCTAAATGTCACAAAGTGATCACCTTTCACTCAGAAATAAGAAATATATCTTGGGAGGCTGATGCAAGAGAACTGTCTTGAGTTGGATTTACAGAGCTGTCTGAAATAGAGAGAAAGACCCTGGCTGTAACTGAGTTACAGTTACAGAGCTGTCTGAAATAGACTGACTGCAAAACCCCACAAAAAATGATACTTGGAAATTGACTGCATAAAGCACCATTGGTTTGCTTTAAAAATTATATCCATACAATATAATAACATTCCAAGTACTTTCAACATGTTCTGAGGAAGAATGTTGATTCTTTCCATAATATACAGAAAACACATTCATGTTTGCGTATTTATCTCAGTGGCATAAACACCTGCTTGGTAAGCATGAGGTAATGAGTTTGATCCCTGGTACAAAAAAATAACAGATTCAAATTCCTACTTCATGACACTGGCACATAATTAGAGAAAATCAAAATTAGGACTGGAGATTTAGCTCAGCGGCATAAGCACCTCCCTTGCAAGCAGACAGTTATGAGTTCGATCCCTGGTACCGATAAAAAGGAAAAAGACCAAAAAAAAAAAAAATCAAAATTAGATCTCAATTATGGAACACAGAATTCATGTGTTAACAAGTATGTAGAATACTGATTATTGACAGAGCTGGTGTTATTCATCTCAAGTAAGAAATAAGAAGCCAGCTTTAACTTCATGCTTACTCTAAGAACTACTTGACTTTCAGTAAAGATCCTCTCAGTTGTAAATCCTGCTATTGACTCTCTGTATCATGCCAATCACTTGCACATCCTTTCCATGCTGTTCTGATCCACACTACACAGAAAACCCTTCATGCCTAACTATGCATATACTTGCAGCACAACTTCTATTTAGGGATTCTATTTTATACCACTTAGTAAAGTCCATTGCAGAGAATTTCTATATATAAACAATGTGTATTATCAGCCAAGCATTTAAATTGGGTGTTAATTCAGAGATGACACCCATATTCATTTCCATCCAGAAGGATATCATGTGCATGTGTCCATGCAAATGCATAAGTTTTGGCATTTTCCAATGAGGGTTTAACAAGCAGGTGATTCTGGAATTTGTCCTTAGCAAGCATATGTTACCCTGCCCTTGATAACATTTTCATATCTGCTTCATTTTTCTCAGAATTCAAAAATCCATGGCTGTTCTCACAAAGTCTGTGAGCAGACGTGTCACCTAAATAATTATTTTCAAAATTCTTTTGCATTGTCCTGCATGATATACAGGAGTTTACCAGGTGTTTGGGAAGCCTTCCTCCACTGAGGCACATCACTACACATCTTTGAATACTAAGTACCTTTGCCAACACCTGTGATGAAGATGGAAACACAAGAACATACTACAAATTTAGGAGATCACTCTAAGTACAAAAAAGCACAAGTTTAAGGAGAGCATTTTTGTCCATGAGGCCCTGTATCACAGACATTTATAAACATCGGACCCTCCAGGTCTGCTTCTCACAGCAATGAGGGCAGAGACCTTCCTCAGTACTTTTGTAGCAGCTACAAAATGCATCAGAGTCAGGGTGTCCCCAAGCTCCTTCCCTCACTGAGCTTGTGGAGGTGCCAATGCAGCAGAGAATTTCAAAATGATACTGGAATCTGCTGCTGTCAAAGAGAAGATAGAGTCACTCTTGCCACCAGAAAGAGGCAACGTGCACAATTGATGACCCACAGCCAATGCTGGAGGACCTCAGGATCTGAAGCTAACTAAATACCTGAGGATTGGGACACCGGAACTGCTTCTAACCACTTGTAACTGGTTGAGCCCATTTGCTCCCTATTTCTGGGCTTCTATCCACAACCTCAGTATTCTGTGGCTTGAAGATCTCCCAGGTTCTTTCCTAATCAGGCTACATGACATTGAAACCACTAAATGAGATCCAGCAAACATTCTGCTCCAGTACTGTGCTCACAACAGGTCAATAATGCCGTGATACAGGAAAGACCTTGGTGACTGCCTGCCATGGCCCACCTGGTTGGACAGTTCATATAGCCCACTTCTTCATCAATGATTGAGTCTTGCTCTATTGCCCTCCTTGTGAGTCAAGAATAAGCAGGGAAGGAACCCCTCCCTGCAAGAGAGGATCCCAAATGATAGACTGTAGTGCAGACTTCTGGAGCTGGCTGTCTTCTACAGTGCTGATATCCACAGAGGAGTGCTTGTACCAAAGAGATTTACCTCAGACTTTTTATTTCCAAATCCATTTGATTTCAAGGATAAAAAGAAAAAGTAAAACTAAATTTCAAATCATGTCAATCAGGGACAACAATTGTAAATACATTGCACACTGTCATCCCCAGATCATCATTCAGAGCACAAGACATTTTTATTCAATTTTCTGAACAATACTGAGCTGAGTTAGTCAAATAATGTTGGCAGTGAGACAGGCCTTGGTCCTCCAAGGAGCCCATGCATAAGTCCAGATACCTTGCAACTATGGGGAAGATAGACACTTCCTGCTAGGGGTCAGACTTCAGGAAAAAGTTTAAGCAAATGTATTCATATTGTAAAGATTGATTTGAAATACTTACCTAGCACTCTGAGGAAGTCAGCAGTCACCATTCAAATAAATGTATCCCTATCCTAAAGCCTGATATTCTAAATAATTCCTATCATCCTGGTGAAGTCATGAGTCATCTTCTGAACCCAAAAAGTGAAGGGTCACTACTGCATAAGAATGTCTGCTTTCTATGTGACTCCCTTCCCCATTTGATCCCAACTTAATCAAATTACCTGCACTATTAATCTTATTGGCTCCCATATTTCTTTCTATTTTTTTTTTTTGGTCTTTTTCCTTTTTATAGGTACCAGAGATCGAATTTAACAACACAAACTTCTTATGCTCATCTGTCTTGTGAGTTCTGAGTATTCCCACGTTAAATTCATCTAACCAAATGATTTTACTCTATAAAAGTCCCTAGAAAAGACAGTCTTTGGCAACCAGCTCAGGACCCCTTCTCTCTCTCAGACAGCTTTCTTTCTCCCAATAAATATATTCTACTCTTAAATTCTGTTGTTCCTAAAATTTATGCTTTAATTTTAGAGAGGACAAACTCACACCGGACATAGTAGATCAGGAGTTTCTTTCCTCTGTAGCAACACCATTATAAATTTTTCTCTTTAGTGAACTCAGATAAATGAGTAGTAGTTTGTGTTCTGTAATGTTGATCTCACCTCTTCAAGGATACTCTCATTGAAGACCTTTATGCCTTCATTTAAGTGCTGCTTCTGTTTTCTGAAAGTAAACTGATCTGTAATTTTGGTTATGGTATCTACAATTTATTAAGGATATGAATCAAAATATTTCTTGTGAATGATTTACCACCAGCCTTGGAGGAAGACACATAGCAAAACTTCTTTATTTTTGTTTTGTCATTCAAACTGAGGGATGTACTTGAAAGAATTTTGCCCTAGAATGAGTTACAGGACGTCCTGCTGGTAGTTCAACATGGTGGAAGGACCAATCAGGGATGCTAACCATATGGCCACTTCCTCTTTTTCCCTGATTACAACTTCCTCATTCCTTTCCCAGGGGCCTGAAGAAAATTCCAATCAACTCCGCACATGTGGGGCTGCAAGGAGTGGGAGAAATGTCTGTTCCAATCTCCACATACAGGTAAAAGTCACATATACCCCTAACCCCATAGTCAGTCAAAAAAGAACTTGGTTTTGGGGGGCTCTTCCTCACATTCCTTAAATAGAAAAGCCACTTTTACTTTTTCTAATATTCTGCTTCTCTATTGCACCAGAAAATGCTAACAATACTGATTCTTGTCTATGTTTGTAGCTAATTTACTCCTCAGTAATTCATATGATCAATGCCAAGAATATCTAATTGAAATGAATGTAGGAGACTGTTGATTCACCCCATCAGTGTCAATGCAGTGAGTTTTATCCTAAGGTAAAAATAAATCTTCATATAAACTTCAATGCAGAAAAAGCATCAAAATATAAACAGAGTCCTACAGGCATACAGACTTCTTTCAATAACATAATAGAAGCCTTCTAGAAAAAGGAAAAAAAATACACAGTTTATGTGTCTTAAAATTGTTGAAGCAGCCAGTAATGTAGAAATTGTTCTGAACAATTTTAGGTGAACCTTCACTTTTATGTGAGGTAACCTACTTTGTGGCAATATCTAGTTCTTGCTAAATTATACACTCAAACCAATTATTTTACACTTATAATGACTGATGTATATAACTTTATACATTGCCAGGAATACAACCACTGTGACTTGTATTGATCAATTAAAACTGCAAGAAAAGTGAAAAGCATTCAGACAGATCATAAATATTTTTATGTTAATTTGGCTCATGTTAATGATAGAGGAGAATGAAACTCCTGACCTACTATATGTCTGGTATGACCTTGTGTTCTCTAAAATAGAAGAATAAAGTTCAGGAATGATGGAGTATAAGAATGGATTATATTTATTGAGAGAAAGAAAGCTTCTGTCTGAGAGACAGAAGGGGTCCTGAGTGGGTTGCCAAAGACTCTGTATTTAGAGAGTAATAACGGAGGTTAGATGGGTCAAAAGAGGAGAAGAATGGGAATTTGTAAGATGAACATAAGGCAGGATAGAGCTGTGTTCAACTAATAGGGTCAACTGCTCAGGTAAAATTCATTCAATTAGGAACAAATGGGGGAGCATGTCCCATAATAAGTGGGCTTGCTTAACAGCAGGGACTCTTCATGTAGGGGACTGGGATGATGACTCTTGACTTCTTCAGGGTGATATAGAACTATTTGGACTATTGGTCCTTAGCACTTGGTTGTATTTCTGTTGGCTTTTGTCTTGAGATTTGGCCCAGAGCAGGAGGTGATTGTCTCTTCCAAGGCTATAAGCAATCTGAATTTATCCTCTTGCTCCTTTTGAAGAGACCAAAAAAGCTCGTTGCATCTGCTGCTTCCCCTCCCCTTCTCCCTTCAAATCCAACTAGGTTAAGTTTTAACTTCCTAAAGGCCATAAAACAAAGGCCGGAGGTAATAGCTCCTGACATCCTGGGTCTTCCCTATCCAGAAGCCCCATCACAAATTGTGTTAATTACATCAGTTTGTATTAGATTGTACATTCTTCACAAAAATAGCTTCGTTTATATCATAGTAATACCTGTAACTTTGTATTGTATCATAGTAATACCTGTAACTGTAAATGTGTGTCTTCCTTTTCCCCTGGGCAAAAGATTGATATGTTAATCAATGCTCTCTTCTGTAAAGAACTGTAAAATCTTACCCAATTGATATGCTAACCATGGTTGCCCTCTACAAATAGAAAGGTTGTGGTGCTAAAGTAAGGTAATTATGTCAGGAAACTCAGAGATAAAGTCTGCTGACTATGCTAATCAAGATTGGGAAGTATGTCAGAACCAAGCCACATAGGAGCTAGGTGACCTAAAAATAAGCTGTGCAAAACAAGACAGTTAATCAACTCTGACCCACTGGTCGCCCCTCGTGATCTGACCAATCACAAATGGACAAATCACCAACTGTTCTGCTCTAACTGCTATGATTGGCTTCTGTAACAATGCTTGCTTTGTGGTTTTCATCCTTAAAAACACCAGCCTTGCCCCAACTCAGGGTTCTCCGTTTCCACCTGTTTGGAGGACCCCGTGTACACGGAATAATAAAAACCCCTTTTGTTTTTACATGAGAGCGAGGCCCTTGGAGTCTTCCTCGCGACACCGGTCTAACATTTTGGAGGCCCCAGTGAGATCAAACTGAGATCAGACCTCCTCGCAGAGGGAAACCCCAACGGCACCTCTCTGGGGTAAGTAGTACGGCCGATTTTTGTTTACTTTCATTTTGGATCGATCCGCCGTTTCCTTTCGCCCCAGGCCGAACTCCGGCTCTACTTCAGGGGCAAATTCTGTTCTTGGGCGATCGGGGGACGCCCCACACGGTTTTCCGTGACTCACCGTCTGCGATAGGATTTTCCTATCGATCTGGGGAATTTCATTCCCAATCTGTGGTCCGTCTGGGCCAATCTGGGGAATTTCATTCCCAATCTGTGGTCCGTCTGGGCCAATCTGGGGAATTTCATTCCCAATCTGTGGTCCGTCCGGGCCAATCCGGAGGCACCCCCTAAGGTGACTCCTTTGGTGTGAAACTAACACGTGAGAGTGAGGTGGCCGGCCTGTTTGTCCTGTGTGTTGTGACTGTTGTGAACGGTTATTTGTTGTGTCGTGCGTACGCTAACCACTCTTTGTCTTCAGAACATCATGGGACAAACGACATCGTCCCCATTGTCCCTCAGCCTCGACCATTGGTCGGAGGTTCGAGAGAGGGCTCACAATCTCTCCTTACAGGTTAAAAAAGTAAATGGCAGACTTTCTGCTCATCTGAGTGGCCCACGTTCTCCGTGGGTTGGCCACCGGAGGGGACTTTCCACCTTCCCCTCATCTTAGCAGTTAACATCATCTTCCGCCCCGGACGAAAGGGCCACCCCGACCGGATCGCCTACATCTTGGTATGGCAGGACCTCAGGGAGGAGCCCCCACCGTGGGTAAAACTCTTCCTTCCTCCACCCTCTCCTTGGTTGCCTGTTTAAACTTGTTACTAACTTAGGGGCTTGTTGCCCATTTCTGTTGTAGGATCCATATGGCTTATTAGATTAAAGGTTCATGATAAGAAAAATTATTTCCTTTAGCTGACCAAACTGTGCAAGAAGCTCCCTTCGTTTGTGTCTTTAATGTTGTGGCGCCTTGTTTAATATGTAAGACTTCAATTGATTGCTTGCAACCTCGGCATGCCTTTTAAAAGGAGTATTTTTTCTATCTGGTGAAAATGTAAACATGTGCACATATATATGTATATCTATGGTTGTTAAGAGTCATGTCAACTTTGCCAAGTAAAAACCAGGTGGTACTATATTTGAGCCAGTTAAAAGGTTACAGTTTTGCTTTTAAAATACAGCATTTTTATGTGGTAAAAAGACATAAAATAAGTATGTTTTGGACTACTAGAAGGTGACTCCAAGGGTTTTGTTGAGAGCTTTGATGTGTCTGAGAAGTGAGAAAAAAGGTAATTGACTGGTAATAGTAAAAAGAGGGACAAAGAGAGTGGTCTTCAAGTAAAGGTGTCTGGCTATGCCAGAATATGGAAAAAGATTAAACCTTAGTTTGAGAGGTATTATTGTAAGTTGTAGAAGGCTCAAGAGGATGTGAATTTTATTTGTCTTGGTTTATAGTACTACAAATAACAGGATTGACAAGAAGTAAATATGTTCAGAATTTGACAGTATTAGATCAGTTTTGGTAGAAGTATTCATAAGATTGTACTTTACTGCAAAATGTTTCCATTAAAATGAGATTATAGGTGATATTAGAAATAAGATACAAGTTCTTGCATGTACTGTGAACATCTGGGAGATTATGCAGCACAATTTTGTTACCTATGAAAAAGCCCTTTTTGTTAAGAATATAATTTTAGTAAAATGATGGCCTGCCACGTGACACCCTTGGACAAAAAGCAGTGTGCCATCCAGATGAAGCTGGCTCTCTGATCCGGAATGCCAAAACCATGTTCTCCTTTTGTGCCACCCTGACTGGACATCCAGAGGTAAGGAGGTTTCCCAGTATCACCAGTTGTTCTCTTTGTAACTCAGTTGGCCCCACATGTTAGACAAAAATTTCAAAGGTTTGAGAGGTTTAAGGAAATGCCCCTCAGCCAGTTAATAGAGGTAGCACAAAAAGGTCTTTGAGAACTAAAAAATTTACAAAAAGATAGCCAAGGTGTTAAAATTGCTCTATGAAAAAAACTTAAAAAACAGACGAGAGTTTCTGGGGGCAATTGGATACTGTAGGCTAAATTTTACTGAAAAGCTTGCCTCTATATGACTCCCATAAGGGAGAAACTCAAAATTCGCTGAACTGGACTGATAAATGTAAACAGGCCTTCCAGCAGCTCAAGCGGGCCTTGACAGAGGCCCCAGCCCTGGGACTCCCTGATGTTACCAAGCCTTTCATCCTGTTCATAGATAAACTCAGGGACATTGCCAAAGGAGTCCTAACTCAGGACATTGGCCCTTGAAAGAGGCCTATAGCCTACCTCACCAAAAGACTTGATCCAGTAACAGGAGTATGGCCCCCTGCCTTAAAATACTAGCTACTGTGACAATGTTACTTAAGGAGACAAAGAAACTCGCTTTAGGCAAGTGATTTCTGTGGTAACCTCTCACAGTTTAGAGACTCTTATCAAAACCCCTCCTGAAAAAAGGCTCTCAAATGCCAGAATTCTATTGTCAAGCCCTGCTTCTAGACCCAGAGTCAATGATATTCAAGACTTCTTCAGCTTTAAACCCAGCCACCCTTATGCCTGATGATGATCCGGAGGAACAAAGGACACCTCTCCATGAGTGTGCTGACATCCTCGAACTGCAGCAGAACCTACAGGCTGATCTTACTGACCAGCTTTTGGGAAATGCCGACAACTGTTCGATAGAAGCAGCTTCATCTAAAACGGCAAACGAGTGGCCGAGGCAACAGTGACCACCGAAAAGGAGGTACTCTGGGTTAAGCGGGTAGAGCCTAACACTTCTGCCCAAAAGGCGGAGCTTATTGCTTTGACTGAGAGGCTAAAACTAGCCACGGAAAAGAGGGTAAACATTTTTTACTGAAGATATCCCTTTGCTACTGTACATATACATGGAGCCATCTAAAAATGCTCCACAGATTCTAGATTTGCTGGCAGCTGTCTGGCTGCCTCAATGGGTTGCTATTCCTTACAAGGCTCACCCAACCGGAGATGACACTGTCACCTTAGGAAACAGTTTGGCAGATCAAGCCACTTGAAAAATAGCAACCACATCAGAGGGGTCAACCAAGAAAGTAACTGCTCTGACACTAGTCCTCTGACCTTGTCAGAACCAGTCTACACAAAGAAAGACCTAGAGTTGGCATCTCAACTTGGAATAAAGTCTCCCACCCCAAGGGGATAATACCAGTTACCTGATATACAAGTACGGTTACTGGAGACACTAGGGCAGGAGCTGTTATACCGGGCTCACCAGACTACTCGTTTAGAAAAAAAACTAAACTTGTGGATTTGTCCAGAACTCAGTATTTTATTCCAAAACTCTACAAACTGACCACCTCTTCGAGCTCTAGATGCCCACAGTGCTTGTTAGTCAACTCAGCCAAGAGCTCTGCGCTGGAGACCACCCAACATCAAGGAATTGTTCCAGGAAAACATGGAAAAGTAGACTTCATGGACATGGTAAAACTTAATTTACAGGGACACCGCTATCTCTTGGTATTAATAAACACTTTTACTGGCTGGGTAGAGGCTTTCCCTACTAAGTCTGAGTCAGCCTTAGTGGTAATTAAAAGGCTATTGCATGAGATCATACCTTGATTTGGCCTCCCACTATCAATGGGGTCCGATAATGGCCTGGCTTTCATAGCCTGGGTCACCCAAAAGTTAGCCCAGGCATTAAAGAATAATTAAAACTCCACTGTGCCTATCAGCCACAAAGCTCAGGACAAATAGAACATATAAACCAAAGTCTCAAGGACCTTTTAGCTAAGCTGTCTTCAAAAACTGGCTATAATTGGATGAGCCTTCTTCCCTTTGCACTGTTAAGAGCTAGATATACCCCATATGTTTTTGAATTTCCCCCTTTAAAGCCATGTTTGGGAGGCCCCCGCCATTGGTTCCAAGATTGTCAGAAGACAAATTAGCTAAAATTACTAATCGAGATCTTAAGTCCCTGCAGACACTCCAACCTGTGTTGGCCTGAATCCACCAGCTGTTTAGACAAAAACACTTGGACCTGCCTTCAGAGACCAAGGCCTCAAGGACTCCAGTCTTGGTTCGATGTCACCACCGTGACTCCCTTGAACCCCGCTGAGAAGGACCTTTCACCGTGGTGCTCAGTACCCTCACTGCCATCAAGGTAGCAGGAAAAACTGCGCAGATTCACTACACTCATGTAAAGCCACTGGAAACAGCAGACAACGAGGGACATACTCAGTGGACTACACAACAGACTGGTAACCCTTAAAGTTAAAAATTGACTAAAACATAGTTAGATTATGCTGGTTATAAACTGTCTTAGCTTGCTTGTTTTGATTTTAATAACATTGATGCCGACCTTGCACGGCGGCTTTGGTCCCCCTGTAAGCAAAAAACAATTGTTAAAGATCTTTGTATGGGAGCCCCCTTTAGAAAATGTAAAACGGAATTCTCCCCTATCTCCTTCCCTTGATAAGACAATTATTGACCTTAATCCTAATCCTAGCCATTGCCCTTTGCCTCATTAACTGGATTACCCAATTCATAAGGGGACAAGTCTCTCAGGTCAAAGTAATGGTCATACGTCACCAATATGAACCCCTAGCTACAACAAACCTCTAAGATTAGAGGTCATCCAAAAAAAAAGGGGGGGGGGATGAAGAGACCAAAAAAGCTCGTTCCATCTGCTGCTTCCCCTCCTCTTCTCCCTTCAAATCCAATTAGGTTAAGTATTAACTTCCTAAAGGCCATAAAACAAAGGCCTGAGGTAATAGCTCCTGACATCCTGGGTCTTCCCTATCCAGAAGCCCCATCACAAATTGTGTTAATTACATCAGATTGTATTAGATTGTACATTCTTCACAAAAATAGCTTCATTTATATCATAGTAATACCTGTAACTTTGTATTGTATCATAGTAATACCTGTAACTGTAAATGTGTGTCTTCCTTTTCCCCTGGGCAAAAGATTGATATGTTAATCAATGCTCTCTTCTGTAAAGAATTGTAAAATCTTACCCAATTGATATGCTAACCATTGTTGCCCTCTACAAATAGAAAGGTTGTGGTGCTAAAGTAAGGTAATTATGTCAGGAAACTCAGAGATAAAGTCTGCTGACTATGCTAATCAAGATTGGCAAGTATGTCAGAACCAAGCCACACAGGAGCTAGGTGACCTAAAAATAAGCTGTGCAAAACAAGACAGTTAATCAACTCTGACCCACTGGTCGCCCCTCGTGATCTGACCAATCACAAATGGACAAATCACCAACTGTTCTGCTCTAACTGCTATGATTGGCTTCTGTAACAATGCTTGCTTTGTGGTTTTCATCCTTAAAAACACCAGCCTTGCAACAACTCAGGGTTCTCCATTTCCACCTGTTTGGAGGACCCCGTGTACACGGAATAATAAAAACCCCTTTTGTTTTTACATGAGAGCGAGGCCCTTGGAGTCTTCCTCGCGACACCGGTCTAACACTTTGAGGTCCCAGGCCTGTTGTTACAGGCAGTTGAGTTAGATAGTAATATATAGGCAGTGAGACAGGAGTAGGTCTTAGAAATGGCCAATGCAAAAACCCAGATACCTTGCAACCATGGGGGAGATGGATACCTCTTGTTTTGGGTCAGGCCTCAAGACCAAACACCAAGCAAATGCATCCCTATCCCAAGGGCTGAGCCAGTGCTGACAGACAGGCTTGGACTGGCTCTGACCTGGCTGCTGCCCCAGTCTCAGCCCCACTGCTGGTCTCATTGTTTTGTTGCCCCTGCATCATAGAACCTTTTTTTCTAGAAAATATCTGGTGGGTCCTAGCACAAGGAATCCAAAGGTAATTTATATTTATTTCTTAACTGTAGCTGTTAAACATCCAGAAGATTAATACCATACAGTGCAGGACAAGCAGTAAACTTAATACAGAACACTAAATGGAACTGTTATTTTCTATTAACCATGGGTGTTTTAACATTTGAGCACTGAAGAAATGTGTGACATATTTTGGACTGCTCACTATTACATTACATACATTTGTGTTAAAAATTATTATTTGGGGGCTGGGGATTTAGCTCAGCGGCATAAGCGCCTGCCTTGAAAGCAGGCAGTCGTGAGTTCGATCCCTGGTACCGATAAAAAACGAAAAAGACAAAAAAAAAATTATTATTTGACTGGTGACCTTGTATTGTTCTGATCTAAATCACCAGGCTGGAACACAAGAAAAAGGCATAAGACATCAAATATGAAAGAAAATATTTGTCTTCATGAACAATCGCAATTTTATATTTGAAGGCATGAATATACCATCAGATCAGCAAAATGAATTGTCTTAGTAATACGAACTTTACTTGAGCTTTCTCCCATAGGACTATAGGGTATATTTGGACCTCCAATCAGTGAACCTGACCTGGTTACAGTTACCTGGTTGTTTATGTGTAAATACCATATAGTGTTCCTAGTGTGAGAAATGCTAAGAGTACATAAGAGTTCGTGGTAATCCTGCTTCCCCATTACATTGCTTTGGAGCCTTATAATATTCCCATTCATTACTCAGAATGGTTTCATCCTGGGTTGTTTGATTTTATTCAGAACTAAATAACACAAAATGAACAATGGTTACTGTATTATCTATGATTATTTGAACAGCTATTTTGAAGAAAACAAGACATTATAATTGCTAGTGCTGATTTAATATCATCTTGTTTTGAAGTGCTAACATGCTTTTAGTCTTTTCTTTCCTTGGTTCTATCTTGTTGTATCTAATTGGATTGTATTTTGTGTGGTAGTATAAACAAATATTTTATGGACAATGAGATAATATAGTAACCATTGTTCATTTTGTGTTATTTGGTTCTGAATTATCTGTAATAATTTCATGCTCTTTAATGATTTTATAATATTTTTTATGTTTGATACTATTGTGTATGAAAATATACTCAACTACTTCAAGGAAAGAGACACTAAGGTAGCTACTGATATGTCAGGTTGTATTGTGTGAAATACTGTTTTGCTTAAACTGTTGTGCTCCAATCACATTTGTTAAGTGCTCTTTTATTTTAACCTCTTTAAAATTAAAATAAATTTTTAAAAAAGTTACCAGGTGCCACATTCTTGTCTATCACTTGAAGTGCTGTCTAATTTTGCCTCACCCCAATGGATTTTGTTTAACCAATTTTAGCATCATTTTGACCAGCTGGCAACTTAGGTGGAACCATGTCTTTTAAATCTGTTACCCAAATAAACCTTTATTACATAATCTGAAAATATAAATGCTGAGGAAAAAGTTGTCGAGCTCAAATAAAAAGAAAAAGCTGCTAACAGAGCAGACAATTGGACAAATGGACAACAGATATATATGAACTGACAATCATCTTATAAAATTAGAATGCCCTCAAACATATTTGGCCACCTTGAACTATAATAGAGTGAACCTTCTTATAGATCAATTAATAGAGATCTCATGAAATAAGAATAACTGAAAAGGAACCTAATTGATGGTTAACCTGAGGTAGCTCAGAAAGTTAAAAAGAAGGAACACAAATATTAGTTAATCTTTTAGGCCCAGCCTGTTCCCAAAGCAGCAGTAGAAATGAGCCCAGCAGATGCATGTGCATAATCAACATGGCTTCTGGCAACCATGTGGCCTTCCAGAAGGCTGCAATCCCTGAGACCGAGTATGGTGGGCAGGCAAAGAAAATGGCAATGCAGGCGAAGAAGAAAAAGAACCCTCAGACAGGACTGACAGCAAGAGCAGGGGGATTGAAAAGTCAGAGCCTTGTGAGAAATGCTAGGGGAAGGATTAGAGACCCTAGGGGAAGGATTGGAGACCCTAGGGGGAGGATTGGAGACCCTTGGGAGTGATGAAGGAGGAGAGGATGCCACAGGGGGGTATAGAAAGCTTTGGTTGAGAAAGCTGCGGGATTTGGTATGAGAGATATGGGGAGAAGCTGTAAAGACAGGAGCCACATCAGATGTGAGGGGAAGGGAGAGATCCTGGTGGAGCAGAGCGAGCCAGGAGTACTTGGGCCATCACAGAAGACAGAGTGAGAGAAAACCACGTCCTTAAAGTGAAGAAGGCCTAAAGATGAAGGGTTTTTGCCAAGTTGTCACAATTGTGGCAAAAGCATAAATGAAAGATCAGCTTTTTGGTTGTAGCTTTTTAGAGGCCAAAAGCCCCAAGGTTCTGAACCAGGCAGCAAGAGGTGTGTTTTCTTGAGGGCAGGAAGTGGTCCCCATGACCGAATTATAAGGGAGCTGAGAGAACAATTTCACCTCAGGAACTAAGAGCTGTAGCTCCCCCAAGGAACATGGAAGCTGTCCTTGGTCACACACAACATAAGAGATCATAATGTATTATGAAAGTGTGACAGGCAAAGTCCCAACACCCATTCTTCTTGGCAGGTAACCAAAGAGAGCAGGGCAGGGTCCCAGGACATAAAAATCTCAGTGTTACCTCCAGATATAAGGAGTGTAGAAATTAGTAACCCTTTTCAGGGATGGCAGGATGGGTTTTCTGTCACAAGCTTGCTAAGGAACAGAAACAAACAAACAAACAAAAAACCCAGACCGTGTCTCACCCATGTTCAGTGAGTAAGGCTGCTGTTGTATGCAGATTAGCAGTGGCAAGCAAACTGTCCCAGAGGAAGAAACAGGTGGTTTTAAGGCAGAGGAACTCAAAATGGGAGGGATTCCCAGGAGACACTCAATCTGCCTTAGTGGTCACGGAACCAAATGATAGGTTTTGGCATGGTAAAAGAGAGAATACACAGTAAAAATATCATGTGTGGGCATACATATAGTTTTCCATTGGGGTGGTGCTTAAGGGCGGCATTGCTGATGTGCAAGTAGCTGATTAGGACTCTTTTCATGCCAGAGGTAAGTTGCATAGCAGAGGGGAAAGAGACCCCTGGTCCCACCTCCCAGTGCTGAAATATCCCATCTAGAGCAAAATCCTCTCAATTTCTTTCTCTCAAAAAATATATTTTGCTCTTACCTCCATTGTTCTTAATTATTCATTCCTCAATTTTAGAAATCCTTAACTCATACCCAATATAGTAGGTCAGGAGTTTCATTCCCCTATATCACTGTGTGACTGCCTATATTTCTAACTAACTCATGTGCCTATAAATTTAAGAATCATTTATCAATGTTTCTTAGAATAATTGTAGCAAATAAAATGTACTTAATGGATATAGTGACATATATGATTAAAATGAAAAAATAATTATCACAGTTTCTCTACCTAGCATCACCAAACATTTTCAGCATTCAAGTATGTGGAAAAATAAAAACTAAAAACAACTCTCACCATAGTATACCCATAGTATAGAGGACAGTATAACATTCACTGTATTTACCATGTTATCTATAGATATTGTGTAGACCACAAAAAAAAATTGGGCCTTTGAATGAACAACTATCAATTTTAATAATTATGCTCATAGCACTACATGGTTGAGAATTGTAGAATTTTTTTTTTTTGGTACTAGAGATTGAACTCATGACCTTGTGCTTGTCTGGCTGGTCCTTGTACCACTGAGCTCAATCCCCAGCCTGAACAACTTTAGATTCTAAATATGACTATTACCACTGTTTAATTTACCATTGACAGATTTAATTGAAAATTTGTTCATCTACATCTTCACAAATGAAATTATTTTCTTTTTTTGCAGTTTAAATCACTTTTTTATAGATACTGGGGATCAAACTCACAACCTGGCACTTGCCAGGCAGGTACTTCTGTCTGCTGAGGTAAAACACAGGGCCCCATTAAATAATATTTTATTAAACATATACATATCACTTTATCCATTTAAATAGTATTGTGATTTTACTACAGGAGGCCAAGGTAGACAGAAATTGATATACAATCACAGAGGAAATGAAACCTCAAAGGAGTCAATGTAAAAAACTAAATACAACAATCACTACTAGAGGCACAGCTGAAGAAAGCCAGACCTGAAGGTGAAGATGCAGTGACCATGTCTACCTGCCTCCTGAAGAGAAACACAAAAGCTTGAAATGTACTACAGTTACCACCACCTTCCCCAGGAAGTCCAGATAAGCATGTATTACCATACTCATTGACCAGAACAACTGGCCTATTGTTTCCAGAAAATGCCTTGGCTCTTTCTGCATACCTTTTTTGAATAATATTAGTTAAGCAGCTACGCGCTTATAGGTAGATTGTAGTGTGAAACCCACACTGTACTCACATTCTGACTTTGCTATATAAATGACCCCTGACAATAGATCTGTGGCCTAAACACTGAAGACCCCTCCTGCAAAGGCAGGGCTATTCTGTCTTTTTTTCCAAGAAAACTTTTTGAACTTGTTTTGTTTTGTGACTTCATTCTTCAATATTGTGAGCCAACCAACTTGCTGCATTTGCCATCCAAGTCGGTAAGATTATATTTCTCCTATTTCAATTTGAATGTGAAATATCTGCTAAAGGCCATGATCCAAAGCCTTGATGTCAAGCTGCTTGTTTGTTCTGAGTTTGACATTTCCATGAGATTTTGGACCTCCTGTCTAGTAAACTACAGATGTATTGGAAAAAGGAGGTCACTATTGTGATGTAGGACAATAGATCCCATTCATAACTGTATTTTTCACTGCCTCCTGGGTAACACTTCATGACCAGCTTTCCTCTGCCACATCATTCCATAATTTCCATTTTAGTTAAATCAACTTTCATTCAGCTCTGTAATTTTTGGTTTCTTTTAAAGGTCTTTCTCTGTTCTTCAGTTTTAATATTTTTCATTTTTGTTTTTTGTTTTTAAAGACATAGTCCCACTGTGTAGTTCTGGCTGACCTTGCACTCACTATGTAGGGTAGTCTGCCCTTGAATACATGGCCATTCTCCTGTTTCAGCCTCTTTAATGCTGGGTAAAGAGGTGGGTATCATAACAGATGGTGTTTGTCTTTTTTCTTCCCTCCTTTTCACTATTATTCTTTCATTAAGGTGACACTGTATTTAATCCAGGTGCTTGCTTGTGTCAGTAAACCTTTCTGGAGCTTGAGGTCAGTTTCTGAACAACAATATAGGAATCCACACAGACAAAGGATAATTTTGGAATTTAAATAGCTGTGCTCAGAACCACTTCAATACAGACTCACTTCACCCTTTCAAAATGTAAACAAGTGATCCTGGACTGGAAAGGTAAGAGTTTTTAAAAGAGAGAATCACAAAGAACACCCTATTGGAAAAAATGTAGCTAGAATATTATGTAAATTTTTGGCTGACACCTGTATCCTGTTTTTTTGTTGAGCAGGTTAATTTTTTTTCTTTGGGTACATCTCATTTTGCTTTTCTCATTAGACTTATACACTGAGTCATTTTCCATTTACCTGGGTCAAATACAAGGCACTAGTTAAATGTAGGGCTCAAGATGGCATGATTTATGCCAAGCTACAACTTAGCTTGGATACAGTGCCAAGCCTTAATATTTTCTAGGTTAAAACACACATAATATTTGACTATTTCAATATTTGTGACATTCAGCATTATAATAAAGCCTGATCTAGAGTCATTCATGACTCTCATTATTTTCCACTGGTCTTTTTCCCCATCTTCCATAAATACTTTCCGAGTTCATAATATTGGTGCTCAAATTTGACACATATTCCTAGCTGTGATGTATCCCATTTTTGCAGTAGTGTAGTCTGTTATCCTCAGACCATAAGAGATAGAAACATGTCTTCTGATTCCCTATACTCCAGTGGTATTATGTGTTAATTTGGACTCTTAGAATCATACCTTTTAGGATACATCAGGTGAGTACAAAAACCAGTAAGGCTACTTTTAAGGATATAGAAAACTAAAAAAAAAAAAAAAAAAAAAATCATAATGCAAACTCCTATACAGATTTAATGTAATGCCCATCCAAATACTATTAGTATAGCTCACAAATATAGAGAAAACTTTTCTAAAATTCATTTGGAAATAGAAAAGATCTAGAATACCAAAGACATTCCTAGGCAACAAAGGCAAGTCAGGAGGCATCACAATTCTTCACTTGCTATAATACTAGAAATCTGCTGTCACAAAATCAACAGAGTACTGGCAGAAAAACAGACCGGATAATCTATCAAAAAGACTAGAAGATGGAGACACAACTACAAACACATTTTGCTACCTTGTCTTTGATAAAGGAGCCAAATATGTTCACTGGAAGTGAGATAGCCTCTTCAATAATGCTGAAGAAAATGACTTTCCCCATACTGAAGACTTAAACTGGGTCCATGCCTATCACCATGAAATAGACAAAAGTCAAAGTATCTTGGAGATCTAAATATTACAACAGAAACACTAATGAGGCTTCAAAAACAAAACACAAATTTTGAAGAATCAACTTCAAAGAATCAACCACTGGGATCCCATCATATTAAATAAATATTTGTGCATCAAAAGAAATCACTAACACAGTGAAGACATTGCACAGTTTGGGCAAGGGATATATTTCCATTTTCTGATAATCTCTTCAGTATTCTTTTACAAAGTATGTAATTTGCAATATGTAAGTCCTTGACTTTCTTTGTTAGGTTAATTCCAAGCATTTCACTTTGTTGGAGGCTATTATAAAGGGGGTGGTTTCTGTAACTTCTCTCTTAGTGAGTTGATTGTGTACAGGAATGCTCTTGATTTTTTATTGTCAACTTTGTCTTCAGCTACATTATTGAACTCGGTTAAGTGTAGAAGTCTTTTGGTGGAGTAATTGACATCTTCTACATAGAATATCATGTCATCTGTGAATAATGACAATTTACCTACTTTCTGTTATATATAAGAATAATTTGTCTTTTAAGTCTAATTGTTCTGCCTAATGTTTCCAGAGCTATATTGAATAGGAGTGGTGATAGGAATCATCCTTTTCTTGTTCTTAATTGCATATGAAAGTTTTTAGTTTTTCACCATTTAGTATGATGCTGGGTATATTTTTGTCTTTGCTTGTTTTATCAGATTGAGGTAAAGACTCTCTATTGTTACAAATTGCAGTATTTTATTACAAATCAGTGCTTGATTTCATCAAAAGATTATTGTGCATTTATTGAGATGATCACCATGTGACTTTTGTTTTTGCCTGTGTTGATATGACATTTAAATTTGTTGATTTGCATGTATTGAAACATCCCTGCCTTCCTGGGATGAATCCAAGTTGATCAGGTTTCTAAATCTTCTTGATGATTTGCTGCATTCACTTTGCTAGTGTCTTCTTAAGGAATTTTGCATCTATGTTCATTAGGAAAACTTGCTTATAGTTTTCTTTTTCTGGTTGTGTCTTTCTCTGGTATTAGTATCAGTGTAATGCTGGCCTCCAGGAAAGAGATAGGGAGACCCACTTCTCTTTCAATTTCATTAAAGAGTAGGGGCCTTCAATTTTCTATATATTTTTTTGTAAAATTCAGCAGTAAATCCATGAAGACCTAGACTTCTATATGTTGGTCACTTGCCTTTTTGTTGTCATTGTTTTGCTTCATTTTAATGTGTTTTGCAGATTATCTTATTTTGCACTGGAGTGGCCTTGAGCTCACATTGTAACCCTGGTTAGTTTCAAACTCACAACAATCCTTCTAACTCAGCCTCAAAAGTTCTGGATTACAGGCATGCACCACCCGGCCAGTACTTGATAAAATTTAACTAGATCTTCAGTCTCATTAACAGATACTGCATTTCTGGAATTTTTATATCTTCTTGAGTCAGTTTTGGCAATTCATATGTATCTAGGAATTGATTCATTTCTATATTATGCAACCTAGGGAAGCATAAGTTTTTGAAGTACATATTGATGGTCCTAATTTTCACAGGATCTGTAGTTATCTTACTGTTTTCATTCCTCAATGAATGGTTTAAGTGGTTCTTTTCTTCTTTTGATGTGGTTGGCTAAGAGTTTATCAATTTTATTTATTCTTTCAATGAGCAAACTCTTTGATTCATTAAAACTTTTTATTGTTTTTATATTCTGCACTGCATTACTTTCTTCTCTGATAATTATAGTTTCCTCCCTTTTATTGGCTTGGGGTTTATCATGCCATTTTTTTCTGGAAGTGTGAGGCACAACAGTATATTTTTATTTATGCTCTTTCTATTTCCTGAAGTGAGATTTGAGTACTATAAATTTCCCGCTTTGAACTGCTTTAATTGAATCCCATGAGAACCAAGATTTGCATCTATATTTTTGTTGTGTTGTAGATTCTTTCAGGTTTCTTCCTTTATTTCATCTGTGACATATTGATTGTTTGGCAGAGTATTACTTAATTTCCATATATTTATGAAGTTTTTGTACCTTCTTTCACAATTATTTCCCAACTGTATTGCACTATGGTCAGGTAACATGCATGGGGTAACTTCAGTTTCTTTGCATTTACTTCAGCATGTTCTGTGGACTAGTTTATATGGCATGTTTTACAGAACCTCCCCTGCACAGCTGAGAAGAATGTTTATTCGAATATGTTGGGTCACATACTTGGTAAATATCTCTTCAGTTCATTTTTTCACAGATTCAGTGCTATTTTCATATTTCTTTGCTGATTATTAGTCTAGTTCATCTATTTGCAATAATGGGTATTGAAGTCTCTTGGGTCAATTGTATTATTCTTTGTTGAATTATTTTCAGGTCTTTTAACAATTGCTTATATTGTTGTGTGCTCCTGTATTAGATGCACACATATTTAGGATTGTTATCTTATCCTTTTAAAAACTTTCCATTAACATGTCTGCAGTGAGGCTCTTTATCTTTTTGGTCCTTCTTGGTTTGAAGTTCATATTGTCTGCAAAGAGAATAGCTACTCATGCTTTTTTCTGAGCCTCTGTTGTATGGAAGATTGTTTTCTGTCCTTTGACTTTCAGTCTCTGAATTTCTTTTTGAATTAAACATTTTTTTCTGTATACAGCATATTTTTGTATCTTGTTTCTTGATCCATTTCACCCATCTATTTCTTTTGGTTAATGAGCTGTGACCATTAACAATGATATGTATTGGTTTGTCTTTGTTGTAATATTGTTCTGCTGTTGATTCTCTGCTTTCTCCTCTGTTTAATTACTTGTCTTGCCTAGTTGTTTCTGGGTTTTTCTTGGAATTCTGTCCATTTCTACCTCTCTCTAGTATGACTTTCATTACTTTTTCTACGGTCAGGTTTGTAGTCATATATTTCTCCAGTTGTTCTTTGTCATGGAAGTATCTTATGTGTCCATTAATTTTGAAAGTTTTGCATGATATATCAATCTGGATTGGATGTTCTTTCCTTTCAGGGCTTGTACTTCTGTCCAACTTCAAGAGTTGTTCTTCTGTTTCAACTACAGCTTTCTTCTTTACTAGGATATTTGTGTTGAGAAGACTGAGGTAGGTTCATGAACAAAAATAAAGGAATCAAAGCATACAATGTGATAAATATGGAAGTTGATTAATAGAGCTCAGGACTACTCATATAGATTACCTGCCAATTTCAGAGTCCAAACAAGTGGCTGAACTGGAGACTTACAAAGCTTTTAAACAGAGAACCACAAAGTGACATCCTATTGGAAACAATTGAACTAGAATCGTACATTAATTTTTAGTTTACACCTGTTATCATGTTTCTTTTGTTGAACAGGGCAATTTTTCTCCAGGTGATGCAGCTCATTCTGCTTTTCTCACCGTACTTGTACTCTGAGTCATTTTCCATTCTCTTGGGTTAAATATAGGCCACCAGTTAAAAGCAGGGCTCAAGATGATGTCAGTTATGCCAAGCTACAACAAAGACTGCTAAGAATTTGATGTGCTTTCAATTATAAGTGATCTGTGACTTTTCCTTAACAGCATTTTATACTGTGTTCTTGTGCTGTATTTCTGGAATCTTGAATATTATGTATCTTGGTGTAGTTTTATTTTGGTTATGTCTGTTTGGAGTTCTATATGCTTCACTTATTTGTATGGCAAGTTCTTTAATCATGCTTGGGAAGTTTTATTCCATTATTTTGTGAAGTTTTTTTTATGGTATTTGTGTTGTCTCCAGCTTTCTCATTGACCCCAATCAATCTCATGCAATTCTTCTTTGATGCATTTTGTATCTGTTGGATTGATCTCTCATAGTCCCTTGATACTTTTAAGATAGCATTGTTTTCATGACAACTAGCTACAATTTTGTCTTCAAGATCTGAAATTCTAAATCTGACTTTTGTTCAGTGTGTGCATGTAATTTTAATCTCTTGATAGGTTTTATATACCTTTCATATAGCATTGAACTTGTTGAACTTTTGTTTGAATCTCTTTCATGTATTCCATTTCTTCCTTATGTTGGGCAACCATTGTTTTTCTATGTTCATCTATTATTTTATTTGTGTGTTCTCTAATATATTTGACTTAAAGTATGTTTTTGTATCTGAAATATTTTCTCTGTAAACCTTTCCACTTTTTTTTCAATTCTGGGTGATCAATGCAAACAATTTTGAGAACAGTCTCTACTTGATTGGTTGTACTGTAATGCACCACATAGGATCTAATATGCATTCTGCATAATAAATAAACCATGTGCCTATCATCAGTATAATCAACATACACTGCAAAGAAGTGTATATTGCATCAGACAAGGGGTCTTTCAGGCAAATGCATGCTCAAGAACAAAGCATCAACTGTCTTCAAGTTAAGGCCTCACTAATGGAGTTTCTAGGACCAATCTTTCTATCATAGGAACATGCACATTTATACTTTGCTGTATACACAACCTAACAGAGATACATGGAGATCTCACTATGTGCTGACTGCCCCAGATCCCCAGAAGCAGCCCACTCTTTTGGAGACAAGTAAATCCACACTGACAATATCTGGTGATGACTGAGTCATGGAACAGAAAGCAAAAACAAAAAGCAGGCAAATCTTCTGGAGGAGCCCTCAGTATGGCTCCAATGTCTTTCCTTTGTAGCTCTGTTCAGATCACTGATTCTAGCAAAGTGCTCAAAACTGCTGTCTCCTCTCTGACCACAGGCTACAGGCTCAGAAGTGGATGTAACAGTGACAGCTGAAGGTTTCCCCTGCCACTCTGTAGCTGCTGTCTTGGAGAACAAAGCCACTTGTCCTCCTCCACCTCCCTCCCTGCCTCTCCCACCCAGCTTTGAAGGCTGAGCTGCTACCAGACACTCTGTGTGGAGACGCTTAGCAGGGCCTTGAACATATACTTATCTGGCACATAACTTCTGAGTAACTGATCATGGGAAGGAAAGTTATAGTAAAAAGTGACATCTGAGTGGCAGGAATCTTGCTCTGTACATCATGAACCCAGCAACAATGTGGTGGGGATCAAAACACATAGGGTTCTTGCCACACTCCACAGCCTTTCACAACACAGCAGCCCTATTGCTGGTGGCACAGGTGCTTGCTTCACACCAGCACACTGGCCTACAACCTCACTGTGCAGCTGGACTTGAGATATCAATTGTGTTGTGATTCAGGTGAGAACACAATGGAAGCCTGGCAACTAGGTGACCAAAACAAAATAAGAATTGATGGTGGCCATATCCTGAGGCTGGTCACTGAGACAAAGTCACATTGTACACAAGTGAGCATTCTGCCTGTCTCCTGTCCGGGTGCAGTCCAGCTCCTGAGGGGCCCACAGCCATGCCATTAGAAGGCTGACCACACTGCCACACCTTATAATACCTTCTATTGCTCTTAGGACAGGACCGAAATGCATGAGCCCAGGGGGCAAGAATTTGCACGCAGACACATTTGGGCTGGGGCACACTTATTTGCCTTTATTCCAAAGTGTAGCACATATCTGAGGGTCCTGCTTCATGGTCTGGTGCACCCAGCATTTTTTCCCTGTGCAGATACAATTCTGCCCATATTATATGAGCCATTTCAAAGATACTGTATCTACCTGGATTCTGCCAGACAGGAGCACCTGCATTTGTCTCCCCACATATCCAGGAACACATGCATCACACAGGGACCCAAACCTTAGGTCAGGTCCTGGGTTGCTCCACAACCAGATTGATCTTGATCCCCCAGTTCTGACCACCATGTCCTGAGGAGAACTCTAGAGCTTAGAGCCAAGAATAGAATTAATGGTAGCCTCAGTCCCTCATTGTGAATCAGGGACAACACATTTTGATTCTAATTTGTTGTGGGTGACAGCAAGTCAGCCATACCTGTGGGTACTAGCTGCTCTCTTCTGGGGAAGTGCAGAGCAGCTCCCAGTCCAGCCAGGGCTAGCACAAGCCCAGATGTGTGCTCTTGAGAGGAGAAGTGTGTATAAGAGGAGGATGGAGGGATACCTGGGGAAAGAGAGAATGGAAGCTGGAAGAAGAAGGCTAAGAAGTCCCTGAGCTACACAATGGTTGGCACTTCATTTTTTCACCCACCATACCATTTGGCTGATAGCATCAAACTGCACCAGCTATATTTTGGGCAGCTACACATGCAGAGTCTCCTCTTGTGGTTCCACTGAAATGTTCAGAGAAGACAGGGGTGGACAAGGAAGGCTCTGCATAGAAAAAGTCAAGCAGTCACACAATCTGTGTTGTGCAAATTCACTGCCAGAGAGAGCCAATGCCCACTGCCACCCTGATCCAGAAATAGCAGGCCAGGAACTCCCTTGTTCAATGCAAGAGGCCCATCCCGATGCCCTCACAGTCACTGGGGTCCACACATCAGAGAAGGGCTGCCCACCTCTGTGGTTTCCACAGAACCTGCTCCTGCCCTTGTTTTGTTCCCTCCCTCGTGGTGCTCAGCTCCCACATGGTGCCACACAGAGGGGCCTGGATTTTTCCATGCTACCTGGCACTGATCCTGTGCTTCAGCTTGCTGTGCCACAATACCAGTTCAAGTGACTCCCCTCAGGCTCAGGGAGTAAGGGAGGCCACACTACCAGTTATATTGCTGTCATGTGTGAAAGTGGGGCCAAGAGATGCTATTGCCCTGGACTTTCAGCCCGGGAATGATGCCCATCAGAAGGTGGTCACAGCAGCAAGCAGGGGAACGGCACATCTGCTGCTTGGAGAACCATGTTCCAGTCCAGGTCAGGACACCTGAGACCCTCAGTAACCTGTGCGGCACAGGGCAAGATGGAAGTGAGGCAAATGTCATCACAGGGCTTAGGAAATGATGCCAGGGAAGAAGAATGAAACTCAGTCTCCTCTCAAAAGGTGTACTCACCAGGGATATGGGCTTTAGTTAGTCATTAATGCCATGGATCAGGGCACAAGGTGTTTGGGTTTGTTCACTGTGTCTGAGGTATGACAGTCCTTGCAGGCACTTGGTAACAATGACCAAAGAGGATGAAGTTGCCTCAAGTTACAATTCAGTCAAGAACAACCTCCAACCCTCCCAGTTTACTGGTGGCCCAGGAGGAGACATTCCCAAAGCACTTAGCTGCTATGCAGGAGGGGATAGGGTTAAGCATGCATTCTTTGGGAAGGTGAAGGTTAAGGAAAATACTACTAGTAACTGCAACCACACCTTTAAATTGTTTACTTATTTCAGATGACATCCTCAAGGTAATGAGAACCACAGAAGTCTCTGCTTTAGGCTGAGGACTTCGCTCAGCAGCTTCAGCACCTGCTTAGAAAATGCAACATTGCGAGTTTCATCCATGCTACTGAAAAAACCAAAACAAAAAATGAGAAATTACTTTAAACCAACCAAAAGAGCACACACACACACACACACACACACTTTTGTAAGTCATCTAGAGTAAACAGTTTTTGTTACAATCACCCTATGAAACTTGCACAGTTGTGCACAGTGGAAATTCCCATACTGTAGGAATGTGAGACAGGAACATCAGAAGTTCAAGCCTAGGCTGAAGAATATGGAAAGTCAAAAAAATGGAGAGAGAATGAGACAGAGACAGAGACAGAGTTAGAAAGAGCAAGGAAGGAAGCAAGACTCATAAGGCCATGAGTTCAATCCCCAGTGTATGAGAGAGAGAGGGAGAGAAAGAGAGAGAGAGAGAGGGAGAGAAAGAGAGAGAGAGAAAGGGAGAGAGAGAGAGAGAGAGAGAGAGAGAGAGAGAGAAGTTAAACAGAAAAAAGCTATGCACACATTATAATACCCAAATCTCTATTCAGAAGTATTTTAATCCACCATTTGTTTAGTTTAGTTTTGTCTTTTTGAAACAAGGTTTCACTTTGCAGTTCAGGCTAGAGGAGCTCACTGTGTAACCTAGGTTCGTCTCAAACTTTCAAGAATCCTGACTCAGCCTCTTGAGTGCTGGGCTTGCAGGTGTGCAACCACCATGCACTGCTTCCACTATTTTTTAAAACACAGGCTTCAGAAAGGTTTGCTGGAGGGAGACACAAAATGCACTCAAGTGTGGAATGTGGGTGCTCAAAGAGATGAGGTACCTAATCCACCAGTTTTGATGCACAGTGCACAATGCAGCATGATCTATGATGTTATTCCAGGAGAACAAGAAAGTATCTCCCTCTAGAGGTGAGGACCAGTCCTCCCCACATGGGTGTGATAGGTCTCCCCAGTACAATCCAGCTGCCCTTGTGTTGGGGAGGCAGTTTTGACAGTTACCCCAGGAACTCTCTTCAATTGCCAATAGTCATGAATCTGTCTTCACTCTGCTATTCTCTGGCAGTGTATACTTTTGGCATTGAACACTGCAGGGTGCACCCCCAATGCTGTTCCTTTAGTAGTTAGGAAACAGTGTCAGCAAAACAAAGGGGCCAGAGATATGGACTACTGAACATCTATCACAATTGTCAAGACTCTTTTGAGAGATGAGCCTCCCATAATCCTGCCTCTTGGGCTGGGAACAATGAACCAACCAGGTTGATGGCTGGGTGCAAGGAAGGCAACTGGCAGCCTGAATTTCTGAAGATGCAGGCAGATGACAACCAATGATGATTGTGCTCTCAGTCAAATATTTACCAGTCAGGAGGTCATTTAGCCACTAGTCCATGAAATTAGTGCCCTCTGGAAGAGCAGGGGGTGGGATGCAGCTGCCTCCCTTGTCTGTGGCCTGAGGCTCACAGAACAGAAAGGGAGGTTCCCCGGCATCTGCCAGGTCTCTCTGCCTGTCCATGGGAGCCTGGCAGGAAGTGAAAGTGTGCAGAGTAACCTCCCTGGGCACACACTCTACCTCCCTCCCAAACCTTGACCACATACTGGAATCCACAGTATCTTGTGCCTGGGACCCACCACACCCTGCCTGACATGGGGTTCATGCTCCAGGTGACAGAATATGGTCCCCTAGGGTATGGTTCTCACTGAGCACAGCTTCCATAGATGCCTCTGCCTTTTGGGGACCAGGTTCACCCCTTCCCTGTTGGAACCTTTATTAAGTGCTGCTCTGTTATTCTGAGACTGTGAGGCAGCTTCCCCACAGACAGTCATGGCCCTGGCCATGACCAAGTGCTAGGTCACAGGTTTGAGCAGCCATAGAGAGCATGGCTTGAGAGGATCACGTGCAGTGTCTTGGTTGCTGACCCCAACACTCTATTCTGTGCCCCCAGGAGGAGGGGAGCTTCTTTCCTGTGTAGACAGAGCCTTGTGGTGGGGAAGAAGCCACTGCCCAGCTCCTGGCTGCAGACCGCATCATGGTGTTCTCTTTTGCTCTGCATAGCTCCCATGGAGCATGAAGCTCACTCTCTGAATGGACTTTTCCTACTAATAATTAGCCCCAAACACATCAGGAGTCTGACTTTGACAGAAGCTTACTTTTTGGAGCTGAGCAGCCCTGAGCATGGATATTTTGGTGTGGGATTTCATCAGCCCAGGTTCCACATGATTTCACAGGTCAAAGGCCCAGTCTCAAAGAGCACAAGGCTTAATAGGTGGCCTGTGAGACACAAGGTCAAGTGCAGGTCTCTAATTACAAAGGGCCAGCACTCCTCCTTTGGGTATCAGATGCGTGGTCTATACAGGAAATGTTTTACACTCAGCTGAATTCAGCAATGTGAGCAAGAATTCCTGAGGCTGAGAGCATGGGAACATATATAGCAGGCTGAGTCTCTTGTGTGTTGTCTTAGTTACTTTTCTCTTGCTGGTGAGGCAAAATAACAGACACCCAAATTTAAAAAGGGGAGGGTGTTTTAGTTCACAGTTTGGAGAGGTTTCAGTCCATTACCTGCTGGCTTCAAGGCAGAGTGGGACATGGCAGAGGGCAACAGTCCATGGCAGTGGAAAACAGTAAAAACAACAGGTGAGGAGGGGAGAGGAAGTCTCCTTCCATCCCTTACAATGTAAGCAGGTACCAACCCTAGGGCAGGTGTTCCACAAACACCCTTAATCTCAGCATTAGACCATGAATCCATCACAAACTTAGTTTCAGCCACTTTTGAAAAAAACATTCTCCTGTGACTAGATGAGGCTTTGGGGGTACAACCAGACACAAAATGTAATATGTGCAATATGTACTACCAGCGAGAGATGGTACAGCCTTCTGACCTGGCTCTAATGCAGAAACTTCAATCCAGAACCTAGGGACTCACTGCTTAATTTCTAAAGAACCTTCCTGTGTACATAAGAAGCTCTGTTACCCAAGTGCTCACTCAGGTGGCCATGAGTACCCAGCAGGAAACAGGAATAGAGGTGGGGTTTTTTTCAGGCCTCAGGTGCAAAGCAGAGGCCAGGCAACCCAGGTAGAGGGAGATTCACTAGGGCTCTGAGGAAGGCCACCTGGGGGCTGATAAGTGAGCCTGAGCTGGTCTAGGGTTTGGGGAACCACAGGGTGAGAATAAATTCTAGATTGGGAGGGGAAGGTGGGTGAGATCAGCTTCCAGAAGGACCCAGCCTGGCTTCCCCACCAGGCCAGCAAGCCCCAGGTGCTATCTGAAAGGCTGCCATGGGGAACTGTACTAAAGGACGTGGTTCATCACATGGCTGGTAGCTTCTGTGCTGTCACTAGAAAGGTGAATCCTTTCCCACTTAGGCAATCCCCAAACAGACAAAGTGAGACCTCCTGGTTTTCTGTCCTGGCTGGTGGTGGCTTTGAGGGCTTCCTGGATCATAAATGCTGGTAAACACCCCTTAGTGACTATCTGCTCTGTGGGCCTGGGTGTCCCTATCATCCCTACCACGGGGGAGCAGGGTTATGAGACAGGGCATGGCCTCTCCCAGCTCACTGTGCAGGGCAGACCCTGCAGCTCTATGTGCAGCCTGTGCTTCCAGAAGCTGTCATGTCTCTCTGGGCTATACTCAGAACTCTGGGAGGCTTTAGGGGAGTCCTGATGGCCCCATTCTCTGCTTGTCTGAGATCTCAGAAGCTTCTTGCACACTACTAGTCACTGCACCAACAGTGCTGCCCCAGACATCAGCCTGGAGCTAGTCCCTGCAGGGCTGCAGTCCACATACCTGTACCACAGTGGGGCCTTGCAATAACAACAGATGCCAGCAGGGAGAGAGAGTGAGCTAAGGGGATTCTGTAATGAGGCCCAAAGAGGACAGGGAATATTCAGGGACAGATTAGGTTTTCAGCACTTCCCTCAAGGGTGTGTAAACAGCAGGCCTGTGGTCATGTCCCCAAAGGAAACTGGGGTCTAATTCTTCAACTATCACCTCCTCTCTGCTCAGCCAACTCAGCCAGGTGCCAGGTCACTGTCCACACATTAGTGGGAGCCTCAGAATAGGGACATGGACACTAAGTCACTTCACCTCCTGTCATGATTTACTTCTGCTGTTTTAGTTCACTGTAATGCCTCGGCCCATTTATCCCTATGGCACTGGTGTGACTGTGCTTCTACCCTGTCCCCAGCTCTGACACATCATCACATCAGCAGGGGTGCACTCACCCAAAACCTAGGCCCTTGCTACTTTGTCCATGTCTCAGGGAAATTATCCAGCCCCTCAGGTCAGAGGTTGAGGCCCCACTAGGCTAAATGACATTGTACCAGGAGAGAGTGAACACAGCCACTCAGCCTTTCATGGCTAAGGAAACTGGACCCAATTTCTTCAGAAGCACCACAGGGAAGTACTCTGTTTGTCATCATATACAGGTCTGCACTCCCACACCCAGGACAATCCTGTTTTCTCATCTCCAGAATGGGTGGTTGTCACAGGACACGTGGGATGATACTCTTCATATAGGAAGCTAATGACTTATTTGCTCACAACTGATCTGAAAATGCTATTATTTCTAACTTCTCCTTAACCTTTGAATATCACTACAGCTTCCAGCACTCACTGTGGGGCATGGCTGGGCCACTAACTCCAGGCTTCCCACTGTCTCATCACAGACTGGAAATCTATCAGTGGAGAACCTGGCAGTGGTCTGCACAGTGAGGGTGACACAGGCAAAAGGGCTGCACAGCCTGATGGAACCCCTGGAGCAGGACTTTCTGCACAGCTGCCCTATCCACAGCTCTTCCTTCCCAGGTCCCTCAAGAGCCAACATTTCCTCCCCACAGGCCCCGATGGTGAAAAGGTGAGTTTGCTCTCTCAGGTACACAATGTGACTCAGCCACCTAGAGCTGAGTCTTTGAAATGTGGTTATATCTCTCGCCTCAGTTCACTGAGAATTGAGAATTGCACCCAGTAGCAGTACAATTCTCAGAACAGTGAATTGCAGCTGAGGCCACTCTTACAGTGTCTGTATGGAACAAAATGGGGTTTCCAGGCAATTGCTGACCCCAGCCAAGGCTCTGTGGAAGGCCTGCATGAGTAGCCATGTTTATTCTCCATTGAGCTGCTCTCTCCATGGTAAAGGTTTGTTTCTCCTGTGCTGATCCCTGCACTGAATAAATATTCTCTTCATTGTAGAGGAGATTGGAGAGCTGCTCTATGGGCTTTGGGATGTATTATTCAGCACCACATTCTCTGGGGACTGGCAGAGGCATCAGGCACTTTTAGACATCAGGGCAGGAACCAGTTGGTACCATGAGTACGTGAATATACATAAAGCTACACCATACACAGACACTTTTCCAGGCACTGACCATGATCCAATGACCAGGAAATATGTATATACTCCCTTCCTGACCCTCCACACTAGTGGGGGCTACCCTGAATGGCAGATCATGTATGACTGACATTATGGTACATGAGACCCCCTCTTGGCTTCCCTAGACAAGGATGCACAACAGTGGAAGAGGAGCCCAGAGGAAGCACAGAGTGCTGGGTGGCAAGTCACTGTGCAATCTAACAAATGAGGAAAGGTGGAACAGGACACATCCCTCTGTCCCCTCACTTCTCACATGTTTATGGAAGACAACCCCTTTACCATAGCAGACATTTTCCATCCCCAATGAAGGCAACATGCCACTGGGGAGCACTAGACAGATGTGTGTACTGCTTCCCTGAAGAAGGGAGAGATGGTCACCCCAGTGTCCACAGACTCTCCCATGGAGTCATCTGTCAGTCTCTCAGGGCTGTATGGGCCAGCACTGCTTCACCGGTGGTGGAGATAGAGTGAACTCGGCTCTCCACTGCTGGAGCAGCAGGCAGGTGTCAAGCTCGGCAGGTTGCCTTGGGTGAGCAGTTTGGGAGGGAGGACCAGACCTCACACTCAGCTCCCCGCACCTGTCTCCTCCAGAACCACAGCCCTGCTTCTTAGCCCTCAGCAGCAGCTGCAAACCCACATGGACCCTCCAATGCAACTCCACTTCTCTGAGCTGGAGCACTGTGAACCCACTGAGGCAGAAACAAGGGTGAGAAGGACTGGGTATAGGCTTGAGGGTATGTGAGGTGGACAAAGCTAAGGGACCACCTTGCATCTCTGAGACACAACAGTCAGTGGGTGGATGCAGTGTGGAAAACTTCCTGATAGTGGATTTTTGCACAGAGCTGTCTCTGACAGGCACTGGGAAGTTTGTTTGCTCTGCAATGAACATGGGAAATTGATGATCTTTCCTCCTTTTGTTGTTGAAGGGTAGGCTGGACACCACGCTCAAGGACCAGCTGAAGAGTTTGTACCTGATTCATCTCCAGTGACTTCAACAGCTCTGGGACCATGGGAAGAGGCAGCACCAGGAAGCCCATCTGTCAGCTCAGACATATGATTAAAAGGGGCTCCACAGCCAGTGTCAGCTCCTCAACTCCACTGAGGCCAGCTCTTTCTGAAAACCTGACTATCCTATCTGCTCCACTATTTTTTCCATTTTCTTGCACCTACCTCTATACTCTTTTTAAATATTATGGCATGAATTAATTTTAAACAAATTATAGGATTTCATTTGTTTTAATTAAAATCCTCAGGGAAGTGGCACTATCACATTCTCAATGTGTACAGGCTTCATTTAAGCCCAGTTCCAGAATGTTTTCCCCAACTTCATTCCCATTCGGACACCATTCCCTCTCTTCCCTGCCATCCCAGCCATCACTGATCTTTCTGCCTCTGTGATTTATTACCCCATATTTTCACATCAGTGCATTACAGCTCTGTTTGGCCAAGCAGTACTGGAAGAGATTAACTGATATTTGTCTTTGATAAAGGGGACTATCCTAGATAGACTATAGGATATAAGTAAAAATTCAATACATTCATCTTTGAGGTTGGAATTACCTTTCCATTTGTTTTGTGAGATATGAGATGAACTCTTACAATTCAAAAGGGGATCTGCTCATATGGCCAACAAGTGTATAAAATACACAGTATCCCACTGGAGATACATTCAGGGACACATCACTGAGATGTGCTGTGTCCCCATTTGACTTCAGGTTTTAAGGCAGGTGGGGAAGTGCAGTGGGGAGAAAATGGAGGGGCAGAGCAGAGCCCTTTCCCTCAGCTCCCATCAGACCTCTACACAGGTCCCTGGACATCGTTTAGCTAAGCATAGAGGTTTCTTCCACACAGAGAGCTACACAACAACAACACAAAAAATAAAGAAAAAGCTGCATAATTTCTTAACATTCCTTTCAAGATTGTTGCTCACAGCACTGTTAGAATCAGAAAGGAACTGGGACCCTCCCTACCCTGCAGGTAGATGGTGTGGGCACCACTGTGGGCCATGGGAACCAGGGGAAGCTGCAGGGATGCTGAGCTCAGTCTCTCTGTGCCCACAGGGAAAGAGGCCAAGGAATCTGGTCATGAAATAACCATGGAAGCAAGATGGATGTGTGTGAGGAAGGTCTCAGTTTTTACAATGAAACACCTCTGACATCCATGTGCATACACACAGAGACGAGTGTGAGGCAGAGTGACAGATGAGAGTGAGGCAGAGCCTGGGAGACTTGCCCATCACTTAATGAAGTGGAGCTCCAGAGGATGGAAAATGTGAACGCTCTTCTTGGTTTTACTCTCAAAGCCCTTTATTGTACAATGACATCTTTAGGTGGGGAAGTGGCACAGGGAAGTAACAGGAACCTGGAGAAATAGATAAATATACCAAGATTTTCTTTTTTCTTTTTCTAAATATGGCATTTACAATAAGAGAGAATATATTAATGACATACAGATAGTTCTCCAGTAGCAGAGTCATCCATGGGCTTGTCATTAGCAGACTCAGAAGACAGAGGGGTGAGGGAAGGGAAGGGAGGTCCATACAAAGGGGGAAATGGGGTTTAACCTTAGTTGAAAAAAATGTCACCTGAGACTCCTTACTTAAATCAAAGAGAGATGCCACCACTTCCCAGTGTGTAGGGGGGAGGGCGGGGATGCAGCACAGAGTACAAGGCTGGGTTGGAAGAAGACCAGGGCTCAGCTGTGGGAGAGGGGATCACAGTATCCCTACAGGGCCACTATGTCTCTGCTTTTCTTCTGCAGTTAAAAACTAACAAGAAAACAACACAACTACCAGGTGAGAAGAGTTTCTGAAAAAGGAGCCACCAGAGACATGAACAATAGAAGCATGGTAAATTTTTAAAAAGTATTTACATGTCAGCTGTTTGGACATTGGCTAGTTCTGTAGGAAAGGTGGGAAGCCGTGTACCACTCAGCTGCTCCACAGATATGAATGGTCTTACTGTAGGTTCCCCTCATTAAAAATCCTTCAGTGTAGAAATATGAGGACTTAAGCTGAATACAGTCACTGAGATAATGGCATTGACACAGGGTGAGACAATGTCTCCTCTTCTCCTGGAAAGGAAGAGAACTTGAAGACTGTCATTAGCAGCTCTGGGAATGTCTACCAGCCTCAGTACTCCTACAATGAGGTGTCAGGGTGGCCCCTCCCACAAGTCACAGACCACGGGTAAGGTGGAAGTAAGAGAGTGTGTGGAGCCTGCTGTGCACAGTTGCTGGAGAGAACCCTGCCCTGGCACCATGCTCTCAGACTACGGATTGCACTATGTGTTTACATAAAATCCCATCATGATTTCAGGATGGGTGGCAGTCTCTTGTCTACTGGAAATTATTTTTTAAGTTTGGGCATATAAAATGTTAGACAATGTGCTTAGCCATTGAGAAGAAATGACATTATTTGGAAAAACCTAGGAAACACAATTTCCAGTGGCAGATTCAAGCTACTGAAGCCCATATTTTGGGGATAAAAAGACATGAGTCAGGGTTTGCTGTACAGGATGCTGGGAGGCACAGAAATGTGCCCAAGTTCACTTTCTGCTTCGCTTCACTCATTCTACCAAGCTGCAGAGTAGATCCTGAGCATCCAAGAACTTAAGGTTTGAACTGCAGTAGAAATCTGTAAAACTTCAGGCAAGTGGAGAGTAAAAACAAAAGAAAAGCTTTTTTGGCAAAATGCAGTTTTAAATATATGGTTAAATAAATTTTAAAAAACCCAAAAATGGAAAAGAACAAAGAAGAAGAAAAGGTAATGTTAATGCTGTGTTTTGTTCCAATGCTGCAGCCATAGTCAGAAAGGAGAGGAGTGAAATTTGCAGACTGGAAGGGTCACTGTGGTGAACGCACTTGGCCTAGGAGGCTGAGGGTGTGTAGACCCACTATGCGAGCAACACCCAGGCAGTATCAGGCACCTGGTGGGGCGGACTTAGGACTGATGTGGCAGAGTCTTGGCTGCATCCTGGCAGCTCTGCCTTGTGTCCCTGCAGGGCTGCAGCATGGATGTGGTGGGGGAGAGGAGTGTAAAGCAGGCAGTGCTGGGCTCCTCTGCACACTGCACACTCTGTGTTCAGCCTGGCAGCAGGAAGATTCAGGTCCTCCTCACTGGTAAAAGAGATTCTGAGGAAAAACACTTGTTGTCCTCTGAGAGTTATTGGCACAGGTGAACAGGTGCTTTCTAGGGTAGGAGGGCAGCGCCACCCCACCATGGAAGGGCTCCGCATGTGTTAAGGTTTTAAAAATTAGTCATAAATGATGTGTTGTTTTTCTGAATAACAAAACTCCTTATTTTATATATCTATAAGGTGATGTTTGAAGTTTCTGTACTGTGCATATCCTTCATTTTACATAAATGAAAATTAAGTCATCCATTTTCACTCATCTGTTTGAGAAATTACATACTATTTTTTTCTTTACTAGGTTGGGTACAAAAGAAGAAATAGTGAGTTGGACACTAGCAATAATTCAATAGAAATTAAAAATTGAAAAACCACAAAAGCATCCCTCCGAGGATGAGTGGTCTGCCACTGACCAGCTCCTCTCTCCTGTCCTCGCCTGCTGTGCTGGCCTGTGTGTCTCTTCACTGCTGGGTGGAGAGACGGCCAGGCCACAAGCTCTCTGTCATCTCAAGTAAGACTGGGGACATGGCCTAGGACATGGCCTTCTTTCAGCATTTTCAGGGCCTGTACGTTTATAATTCACTCAGCAGGTGTGCTGTCATAGGTTCATGGCTTCTAACTTTTCACACCTTAACTGAATAAGAATAGAATATGGGATACTGTAAATCTCACTTTTTGTTATGAAGACTTAGCAGTGGATGTTCCAGGAAAAATATATACATGTTGAATTTCATAGTGACAGATTTCACACCTGAAGTCTCCACATTGAGTTGGAGCCTGGAAGAGCAAGTCTAGGGGGTGCTCAGATCCCTGTGGAGATCTGATGTCAGTGGAAAATGGTCCAGGCAGATGTAGAGGACACCATGGCACCAGGGGCAAGAAAGGCCCAGGTCCAGGCCTCCTGATCCACAAGTCAGCTTTTCAGCAAAACAACATACACTGCACACTGGACAGAAGAGGGCTGGTGTGGCCCTGCTCCCAGAACTCCTTCCTGAAGGCCCTAGGCCCCTTGGCTGACTCAGGGAAGCACTGTATGAGAAGGTCAGCCTGTTACAGAGCCCACCTTGACTGAATGTCTTCCACCCAGGTGCAGATTTCAACTGCCGCATGTGGACTCATCACAGCTATGGAGCAGGACAGGTGTTTACAGGGAGCAGATTAGAAGATGGGGACACTGCAGGCAGGCCAGAGTATGAAGCCTGAAATAAGATACAGGCACCTGACCAACTCCAGTTTCCTTCAGCAGTAAACTCCCGCCAAGAACAGTATGCATTAAAGACTAAGTAACTGAAAGGAGTTACTGACAAAAATATACATAATACAAAAGTAAATGGCTGCATCCCTAAATAAAATGAGATGTGACCCTTAATGGGAATGTGGTCTCTTTTGGTGTCACTGACCCACACCCATAAGGAACAAACACAATGATGAACAGAGCAAAAATTAATATAGGTGATGGGTCAACAATCAAAACTCATTAATAACAACTACAAAACCAGGATAAGACAAATGACCCTGTGAATTTTTTCAAGTGTATAATAAAAAATAAATAATAATCATTTTTGGATTCTTCCAGGAAATTGAGGGGAAAAATCTAACACCAACTTCTTTTAGATGACAACTCACCCTGAGAATGAAGCCAGACAATAATGTATTGAAAAATAAAATAAAATAAAATAAAATAAATGAAAGCACCCTACTGACCAATATTCCTAATGAACATAAGCAAAATTGTTCAGCTAAATACTTGTCAGCTAAATTTGCCAGCACATCCACAAGTTAAGTACCACAATCAACACTCAGCTAAGTATCAGTGATGCAGGAACTGTCCCACTGTAAAAACCACTCCGTGTCACTTGTCACTCTCACAGAATGAGACAGAAGTAACCTCTCAATAGATTTCAAAAAATAGCTTTGAAAAATACTGAGTTTCAACATTTTCTCATTGTAAGAACTACCCACACACCATGTATAGGAAGAATAGACCTCAGCACATCCAAGATCATGCATGAGAAGCCCATCCCAGACATTGTGCTCAGAGGCTGATGAGCTACAAAATTTTCTTCATAGATCAGGAACCAGACAAGGCTTACAATGCCTTTCAATGCAGTACTCCAAGTCCTATCCCTAGAATTTACTCAAGAATAAGATATCAAATGCTTCCATACTAGAAAGGAAGAATTAAGCATGGTCCCTGTTTCCTGAGGACACAGCCTTTCATATAAGAAGCTTATATCTCACTCAAAACCTTTTATAAAAATTCACAAGTCATATAGGGTGCAGGGTACAAGATCCACATGTCTTAAACAATTCATATATATGTGATTCAAACAAACTGCAGCCTCAAATACAAAGAACACAATTCACTTCATAATTCATCAAATACAATTAACACTTAGGATAAATTTTTGAAACTCACCTGCTGTTTAAAATTTGTAGAAATTGATGCAATCAGTGAAATAGCAGTAACAGAAGAAAACACATAGCATGATGGTGGATAGGAAGAATTCATGTTGTTATAATATATGTGCATCCCAGAGCAACCAGCCATTTCAAAGCATTCCTGTGAAAATACCACTGATATTTTCCTAGAAATCAAAAAAATCAATATGAATATTCACAAAGAAGTACAACATCCTCTAGCCATGTAAAGAACATTAAACTTAGAAGTACCAAAATCCCTGGTGTCAAGGTATATTTTAAAGTGACAGCAGTCCAAAAGGTCTTATACTGCAATAGGACCTCAGATTAAAATGACTAGCCCAGATACAAAAGAACTCATACAATCACCAGGAATTTGTTATTGTGTCTTCCCTCCATTCCTGTCCTTGCATATATTTTCCTTTTCTTTTTCTGGTCAGGGACTCCTTCTGTCTCTCTGGCCTAAGCTGAACTCAGAGTGTGTTGCAGGCTTGTCTGGAACTCCCAGGAATCCTGCTGCCTCAGTTTCTTGAATGCAGACATGACAGGCATTTTCACCATTCCCTGCACAGCCAATCAGGTTTGAAGAGCACCATGATGAAACCACATCTGGTGGTTTGGCTTGTAACTTACCACTCTGGAAGACTAAAACAGGAACATCATAAATTCAAGGAGAGACTTACCAACTTAGCAACTTATTAAGAAACTCCTCAAAAAAGGAAGACTTTTAATAGTGGAAGGTAATGGAATTAAATACAAAACCTCTGTATTGAATTCTAGAAAATAAGTGTAAAACCAAAAAGTATACCAAGCCTCAGTCCCCCAGCAGAAGGCATCGGGAGTGATCTCCTGAATCCCAGGCTGACCACTGTTACAGTTAAAAAGCAGTGACTCTACTAATATCGTTAATAGGATTTTGAGTCTTGCTCACTATGAAAGAAACTGTGGATTAGGAAGGTAGGAGATAGCTTAACTAGATGAATTCTTTCTACAAAGAGTCTAAGGATCAAAGCCAAGTATTTTATTCCATGAATACACAAAATTATTGCCAATTGTCAACTCAGGATAATGCACACCTGTAATTCCAGCCCTCTGGGAGTGAGAGGAAGGATGAGGAAGGGTTTAACTCTAGCCTGGGAAACTCGGAGAACTGGTGAGACCATGGCTTAAAATCTTTTTTAAAAACTTACAAAAGTATGAAATTATTGATCATTAAGAAATCCTGGAAATCACTGTGCAGGGTACTTTAACCACTGTTATTCTACAATTATTTTTATCTTTACATAGACTTAAAAAGAGTACCTTTTATATGGTCCTTATTTTTATTTTAAAAAACAGCAATTGCTTGATCACCTTGTGATTCTAAATAAAAATTTAGGAGATGAAAAAAAGCAATGATAATATTCTCTTACTACTGAGCTACCCAAATCCTAAGAAGGTATATTCATTAGCATATCTGCAGTCATCTCATAAAACAATCAAAAAAATTGAAACAATGCAAACCTGGTAACACATCAGTGTCTACATAATGCTAAACCTTATGCTAGGTGTGCTGACTAAAGTACACTTGCGAGAAAAACTCACATATATTTTTATTCTGAATTCACAGGCAATATTTGACTTTGTATTTTTAATTGTTTTTTTCTTCTTTCTTTCTCTCTTTCTTTCTTTCATTCTTTGTTTGAGACAGGTTTCTGCTATGCAGTTGAGGCTGGTCTTGATCTTCCCTTGTAGCCCTGGATGACCTCAAACTTACAACAATCCCCCTGCCTCAAGCTCTGAGTACTGGAATGACAGGTGTGTACCAACATCACTGACTGTGTTTTCCTTTTTAAATTTTCTCCAAAAAATACTTACTCAGAGATATGTGATATTCTTATATTTTCTCAGGTTGATTATACAAAATCAAATCAGAAACCACAGAAAATACAGTTTCAAAATCCTCACCAACATATAACATGTTGTAAAATAACATAGCATAGCACAGTATACCATTATAAAACACATCAAAATAAAATGAAAAGCAACCACCTAACTCTGCTAAACAACTGCTTCCAATGATACTTTAAGAATTTCTAAGTTACCATAAACCAGCAATATGATCCAGTAATTTCACATTTAAGTAGTTTTTCTTTAAAATAAAAGTCTGCATTGACTCAAGCCCATGTAAAACAATGGCTATAGCAGCTCATTTTCATGAGTTGACCCAGAAACAGAAGAAATGGCCATCAGCAGATGGGTGAGAGGTGCATGAACAAGTCAGCTGGTTTCATTCAGCCCCCCAATGGCGTATGGTGATTACATACTGGGAGCCCAGCATGGAGACACTGCTTGAAGGAGACCAACCAAAGAGCACTGAGCCTGATCAGCCTCAGGGCCATCACCTCTAGGAAAGGCAAAATACCCAGCAGGGACACAAAGCCCATGGTCTATTTGGGATGGGAGGACAGGAAGTTATACCAGTTGCTATGAGACAAGTTCCCCAGGAGGCATGTGCATGTGTCTTTCCTCAGCACAGGGTGATGATGTCCATGGGCTTGGAAAGACACCCCTTGCAATCAACACCTGCTGACCCCTCCACAGGACGTCAGAGGGTAGAGCACTACAGTGTGTGGCTGAGTTAAATATCTAAGGATAAGTAATCATTCATATGCACATGAGAGTAAAACTTGCTAGGAATCCTCCCCTGGACATATGGGGGTAATAACATGAAACGTTTACATCCTTTGGGAAAATTATTATGGGTATTCTGGAAACTTCTCCATACTCTCGAATGGAACTGAAATGAAACTAACATAAAGCCAGGAAAGAATCTCATCCTAAAATTTGACAGATCTCTAAGTGAAACCTAATTCTCAATGAAAAGAACTTTTGGATGGAAATGTGCACTTGGCATCCAACCTGCCATATCTGAAGCATCTACATGTTTGTTGTATTAAAAATTTCAAAGTGAAGAAAAGTGTAAAACCACACCCAATTTTCTAGTTTTTCACTTTCCATTTCTAAGGAACACAATAAAAAGAAAGGGGGCACCAGAGGAGGCAGGGCAGCTATGGACCCCAGCACATGACACAACTACCTTGGCAACAGGTCTAAACAGAACTCTGAAGGCTCTGGTCGTCAGGTACCTTGTTCTGGCAACAGCTGACCTTCACAGGCAGTTGGTTCAAGAGAGTGACCAGTGAATATACTGTGCTGCTTTCCAAGGCCTTGAAGCCCCAACCTCAAGATCCCGCATGGGAAAACCACATGGGAATGAGGGAAAGGATGGTTCACTGGGCCAAGATGCTTCAGGATGCTTACCACAAACTGTACAAATGTCAAGGGCAGCATAGGCTTCCCAAGAGACCAGAGATAAGAGGGATACCAGGACAGGTGTCCCTAGGCTCGGCCACCTGCCACTCAGAGACACCAAGTACAGGACAGGTACATTAAGGCCTGGCCACCTCTGTGAGTTCTCCTAAACATTTCCCATTCTGAATCATCAGTGAAAGGGCTCTGAGGACAGACACCAAGGGCAGATGCTCTGCAGAAGGGGCAGCTGCTGGGACACATGAGCCTGTGCTCCTGTCATGTTCCCACCCAGGACAAGGCAGCCTCGAGGAGAAGGGCAGACCTCATGTTTATCCACAGCCTCCAGAGTCATCTCTTGTCCTCCTGGGTAGATGTCTGGTACAGATCTATCTGTCTGTAAGGAACATAAGGTTATCTGGGTTCACAAAGTGAAATCTGTCTTGTCTGAGTCTCAGGCTTCCTGTTGGTGGCTGGGCACTGCCCTACCTGAGCTGCATACAGGACATTGGCATGGAGATGGACCCTGGAACCTGTGTGCCACATCCCTGATCCAGACATGGTACCCACAGTGGCAACATATATCGGCTCCGGTGCAGGGTGTGTGAGAAGGGACTGTATGGAGACTCACAGATGACTGAGAGGAACTTTGTATCAGATCAACCCTTCCAGCACCTCCCTCCAGGGCCTTCCAAACACTGGGCCCATGGTCCTGCTCCAAAGGATTCTTCACTCCAAGTGCTCAACTACCACACACTCTCAACTCTGTCTCTACCTTGTCACAGGCAAGGTCACTGTACACATATCAGTGGGAGCAGGAGAAAGGGGACAGATGAATGTCATTTCATTTCTTGTAAGGATTGAATTCTGCCATTGCACCTTATTGTCAGTCCTGGGCGTGCTGTCCAAGGACAAATAGTGAGCTGTCTTTCCACCACTGTCTCCAGCTCTTACACAGCATCACCTCGCTAGAGATGTGCTCACCTCAAATGTCAGTCCACTCTGTCCATTTCTCTGGCACTTGTCTCATGGGAGTTTTCAGGCTCTGCAATTATTATTGCAGGAGCCTCTGGGCAAAATGAGCACAAGAAGACATCAGTGAACACAGCTGCTCAGCGTTCCATGGCAATGGAAGAGGAACTTAATTCCTTCCTGGGAACTTTTCATCAGAAAACTGAGAATATTCTGTGGTGTCTCATTAATGAACTTGGACACCCAGAATGAGCCTCTTTTTCTCATCTCTAAAATGGGGGCCAATCTTAGGACTCATAGGTTTTGTTCATGCATAAACTTCTTTTCAACCTCTCTATCGAGGTGATCTGAGCATACTAATATTCCTAAGTGTCCCTTGTGAAATGTAACTTTCAATATGAGAATCCCTTTTTTGCAAGGACCATCCTGTGAGCCCATTACCAGGAGGCTCTGTGAACCAATTGGAGTGTGGGCTTTGCTTCATCCCCAAACCCTCCTGAGAAGCCACATGCAGGACACCAATTCCTTATCCACCCACAGTCTCACCACATTCTGAGAAGTCAGCCAGAAGAGAGCCTGGCAGAGGTCTATACAGGAAGCATGGTGCAGGTAGATGGGCCTCACAGCCTGAAGGACTCTATGGAGCTGGCCTTCTGGATAGATCCCCCAGATCTATCCAGATCCCTGGACTCCTCCAAGGATCACATCTCTATCCCACAAGCACCAAGGCTGAAAAGGGGAGTTCTTACCTTAGCAGCCCAGTGTAACTTGGCCACCTTTGGATTCAGGTCCTGGCCATATGCAAGGGCCTCAATCAACCTTAGGTTACAATGCTGAATGGGGGGGTTCTAAGTGGATTAAGACATTAGGGTCACTAAGGATGAAATGGGGGCTCCATGCCAAATGTGGCCTTGGCCCTATGAAGACCTACTCTGAAGGCTGTGATGATTCTGATGGATGATCTTCCATCTCACTCACTGACCAATACTTGGTGGATGCAGTTCTGTTCATTGGAAAGGAGATTAGAGAGTCAATTTGTGGTTTCGGGGTTTGTTCAACACAGGAAATCTTAAGAACAGCAAATTTTCCATGGCTGTCAGATGTCATGGAAGAGCAGACAGATATCATCAACCCACAAATGTACATGAAGACACACTGTGTGCAGACACTTTTCTGGGCATTGACCATGATCCTATAAGCAGAGCCAGTGCAACCACTGCCGTTTTGAGTTTTGATGTTCTTTGGAGGCCACAGAGTCACCCTTGGCAGCAGAACAGATATTGCTCACCTCAACGCCATTATTCTGGTCCCCAGCCCTCCCTAGATGTGGGGACAGACCATAAACAAGGAGTTATACAGAGGCTAAGAGAACTGGGCAATGCATCACTGCCTGAGCTAGAGACTGCAGCGACACAGGACAGACACTGATTGATCCCTCACTTCTCAGATATATATGGAGAGGCAGCCCTGAGCCCTTGAGTGCAAAGACAGGGAAGATTCCACTCTCTGTGCTCACCACACTGAATTGCACTGGGGATGGGCAAGGAGAAACTGTGTCAGGATTCCCTGTACAAAGCAGAGGTATGATTCAATTGAGCAAGAACTCCCACCAACTGAGACTTCTGTCAGCCTCTAAGAGCTCCTTGGGCTCTAACTGCCCAATTATGGGTGAGTGAGTATGGGGATGGATGCTGTACAGACTGAACAGGAGGCCCATGCACCCTTCTCTACAAGTGAGCTGTGCAGACATTGTGGCAGGAAAGGCCAGTCCTCTCACTCTGCTAGCTCCCTGTCTCCCCAAGTCTTCTGTGCTTGATGCCCCCTTGGAAATTTATGCCCATGTGGATCCCCAGGCTGAGCTTCTACTGGAACAGCTGGAGCCTCCTGAACCACCAGGGACTGAGCCCTAAAATAATTAGCCCTGGAGTGTGGGATGTTGGCTTGTGGGAGGTGATGGCCTTGGAACTCAACAAAGTGCCCATATGCTTGGTGACCCAGGAGCGTGACACACTCAGGAGTCAATGTGTGCATACAGTCAGGGAGGCTTTTCTGGGGATGTATTGGTGCACATGGCTGCCTGGACAGGCAGTTGGAAGGTTTTGCTCAGGAAGCCCATGGACAGTTGGCGATCTTTTCACTTCCTTTTTTTTTTTTTTGTCTTTTTCCCTTTTTATCAGTACGAGGGGATCTTTTCACTTCCTGCAACTACAGAGCCAGATTCACTCCATGCAGAAGTTGATCTTGCAGACTTTGTGTCAGCTTCACCTGCAACTCCCTCACCAGCTGTGATCCCAGAGCAAGAGCCAGCACCTGGATTCCTTTCTCCAGTAGCTGGAGATCTAAGCCTCCTCATGCCTCAAATCAGGAGTCATCTCTTGAGGTCTACATGTGGGCAGCTCTTGACCCACACCTTCCATTCTCCTCTTTTCCAGATTTACTTATTGCTGTATTCACTGCTACACTTATTTACCAGAGATATGTTAGTGATAGAAAAAACATAAATAGAATTTAAGATTTTAGTGTTGTTTAAAATAATCAGCTTGCTGGCGTTCAGTGCATTCTCAATTTGAAGCTAATTTCCCCAAGGTCCACTTCCAGAATATATTCTTCAAATGTTTACACAATGATGTTTTCTTTTCTTTCCCATCTTGCACCATCCCAGCCACCACAGATTGTATATTCTCATAATTAACCTATATTACATTTCCCACATCAGTGCCATAAAGTTCAATTTGGCCAGAGAATGCTGGTAGTGACTTTCTAGGGTTAGAGTTAGCTTCAGGGTTTGGCTAGACTTTTAAGGTTAGGGTTGGGATAAGCTCCCAAATATTGTATCATTACCCATTGTATTGGTCATAAAGAAAGGACAATCAAGACAAAGCAGCACCTTGTGTTGCCAATGTGTTAGTCCTGAGATGTGTGCTCAATGCACAAAACTTTGAGAACAGTCACTGGTTGTTGGATTGTACCACTGTGCACAAGATGGGGCCTAATTTCCATTCCATGCATCACATTTGCAATGGACCTATCACCAATGTAATCAGCATACACAGTATATAGGTACTAATAAAAATATACAATAATCTGTAAACAAAACAAAAAGCAAGAAAATCTATTCTGACATGTGAGCAAAAAGAGCAACTGATGAAAAACCTCACACAGGGAGGACACACTCTAACTGGCCAGCAGTGGGTCCTTCATGCAGATGCAAACCTGTAGAGCAAAGCATCAGCTGTCCTCAATCTACATCCTCGCTAATGGAATTTCTGGGGCTAACCTTCCTATCAGGAATATGCACTTTTATACTTTTGTCTATGCACTACCTAACAGAGACACATAGAGGACTCACTGTGTGCTCAGTACCAGAGATCTACAGAAGCAGCTCAATCTTGGGGAGACAAGTGAACCTACACTGCCAACAGCTGGTGTTGACTGAGTCATGGAACAGAAAGTGAAAACCCAACACAGGAAAGTCTTCTGGAGGAGCCCTCTGTCTAGCTTCCAAGTCCTGCCTTTGTAAGTTTGTTCAGACCCCTGATTTCTAGCAAAGTGGTCAAAACTGTTATCTCCTTTCTAGCCTCAGAATACAGGCTCAAAAGTGGATCTAACAGTGACAGCTGTAGGTGACCCTTGCCCCTCTGTAACTGCTGTCTTTGAGGAGAAAGCCCCTTTTCTTCCTCCTCCTTCCTTCCCTGTCTCTCCCACTAAGTTTTGAATGCTGAACTGCTGCCCAGCAGTCTGGGAAGAGATGCTCAGCAGGGCCTTCAATACACTTTTATCAACATACTTTTATATGTGACATACTGTGTCACATACAGACAGCTTTCCAGTAAATTATCGTGAGACGGAAAGATGTAGTAAAAGGTGACAGTTAGTTGGAAGGAACCCTGCTTTATACACCAAGATACCCACATCAATGTGGTGGGGAAGGAAATGTATGGGATTCTTGCCCCACTCCCTGGCCACTCAAAACTCAGCTGCCCCATTGCTGATTACACCCCACCACACTTGACTAAATTCTCATGTACACCAGGACTTGAACACTAGGTATTTCCCTCATGATCCAATGAGCAGGAAAGTGAGAACACAGCAGTGCCTGGCAACTAGCTGGCCAGATGGAAAAAGAGATGACAATGGCCATGACCACCTTACCTGAAGGTCGGTAACTGAGAGGTATATTATGCACAGGTGAGCCTTGGGCCATCTCCTTTCCAGGTGCTGTCCACTCCTGAGGGGCCCAGAGATATACCAATAACAGGGTGATGACAATTCCAGGCCTTATAACATGGTCATTTGGTCTTGGGACAGAACAGAGATGTACTGTAACAGTTGGGAAGAATTTGTCCCCAGACACAGTTGGGCTTGGGCACCCTTATTTCCCTTCCTTCCAATGTGTGGTCCAGATCTCAGGGTCCTGCTTCAAGGTCTGGTGCACACAGCTTTTGTTCCATGGCCAGATCCAATTCTGCTCATCCTACAGGAGCTATTTCAAAGTTACTGTTCCTACTTGGATTGTGCCAGACAGGAGCATCTGTACTTGTCTCCCCACATATCCAGATACACATGCATCACACGGCAACTCACAGTTTAGATCAGCTCCTCAGATGCTCCACAGATTAGAGTTTCCAGATTGATTTTGAGACCTCTATTCTAAGCACCATGTCCTGAGTACTTCTAGAGCTGGGAGCCAACATTAAGGGCTCCTAGAAACCTCAATCCTAGGCCTTGGACCAAGCACAACACAGGTTGGATTAAGCTTGTTCTAGGTGATAATACCTGTGGGAACAGGATTCTCTTTTGGACAAAAAAGGATGGGAGGAGCATAAAGCAGCTCCTACGCCATCCAGGGCTAGCACAAGCCCAGCTGTGCTCTTAGGAGGAGAACAGAGTATAGAAGGAGGAGGGAGGGATGTGTGAGAAATGAGGGAATGGAAGAAGGAAGAAGATTAGAAAAAGGCCCCAAATTAGTGATGGACACCTGACTTTGTTACCCACCATAAGTTTTGGGTGACAGCAGACATCACTGACACTGGATTTTGGGCAGCTACACATGTATTGCCTCCTCCTGTAACTCCATTCAAACATCCAGTGAAGATTGAAGTGGACAAGGAAGGCCCTAGGTCTCCTTGCTGAGACTCTAGATACAGAGTCTCATAGGGGAATGACAAAAGAATGACCTCGTGGGAGGATGTCCTGGGCATGTGGCAGTGGTACACACTCTGTGTTGCCCAATGTGGCTGCCAGACATAGCCAGTGTCCACTGCCACCCTAACCCAATACCCCCATGCAGGGATATCCCTAGCTATTCAAGAGGGCCATCCCTATACCCTGACAGACACTGGGGTCCACACATATCTGAGAAGGGCTGCCCAACTCTATGGGTTCCATAGCACCTGCTCCTGCCCTTGTTTCTGCTCTCTCTCATAGCACTCAGCTACAACGTGGTGCCACATATTAAGAACAGATGGCTTGCAGAGTACATGGGGAGCTGCCTTCAGGGGGATTTGTGCTGGACATGGGTTCTCCCTACTATGCATTAATGCTGTGCCTGGTTTTAACACACTATGATACACAGGAAAAATGAGTCTCCATGTGTTCAGGAATCAAGGGAGGCTAAGATATGCTGGCAAGTAGCTCCACCCGTGTGAGAAAGGGGCCAATGGACCCTATTGTCCTGGCCTACAGCCTGGGACTGACTCACCTAAGACCATGGTCCAACCAAACTGCTCGAGAACTGCACGTCTGCTGCTAGGGGAACTGTGTTCCACTTCCAGGTCAGAAAATTTGGGAATATTAATGCCCTGTGGGGTACAGGGGAGGGATGGAAGTGGAGCAAATGTCCATCACTGGGAATCTTAGGAAGTGATCACCAAGATACAGGCATAAACCTCAGTCTACATTCTTAAGCTGTATCCCAACAGAGAATTGGGCTTTTGGATGTGATGATTGGCTTGGAACAGAGCACATGAAGTTTAGTTTTGTGGGGTATTAAATTGCCCTGTGTCTGTGGTATGATATTTTCTCAGAGTTAGGGAGGTGAGTCGATATTTTAGTGGGTAAGATCCCCAGGGAGAAGAAACTACACAGAGCCAACATTAGCAACAGTAGTAAGCAAGCATTTTTATTATCCAGCCTGTATATATCAGCCATCCTCAGGCATTATTTCTTGTATTCTGTCATAAACCTGAGCACATTCATGGCTGTCTGTGTTAACTCGTGCTTATATAAATATGTCCATGGTGTGCACAGGCCAATCGGTTGGGTGAGGTCCATACAGGTCCTCATACCCTTTGATATTGAAACAATATGCAGTGGTTTTTCTCATTCCACCAACTCAAAAATCAGGGAAAATGTGCTTATTGTAAGTGACTCATAGGGTGGACTCACATATGCAAAGAACATGACAACAGTAAATGTACAGCACAGTACCACTAATCCCATCGCAGTGCAGGTTATGGCCATACAAAGCTAGGTGGATCCCAAGGATTCCCACCACTGCATGAGCAGGTCCTGCTTCAAGGAATCAAAGGCACAAAACTCCAGGTCCATTTCTTTTATTTCGTTTTTTAAATTTTTTATGTAAAGAAAGAAAACAAAATTAAAAGAAACAATACAAAGAGCAAAAAGCATAGAATATAGAATTCAAAAAAAATAACATCATAAAATCACTAGTTGATACATTACATATTGTTGTCTTAAGAATAGTTGTTAAAGTTACAAAAACAAAGCATTAAAAAGCCGCTGAACACTGAAACATTGACAGTGCAAGCCTTCCTGTTCAATGATCTAACAGAAATTTAGTAATATGGTCATCTATCTTACATACTATACATACCGTTATATCCTTTAGAGTACTTTTCTTACTATCTTTTTTGTAATATCTATTAAACTTTCTTGGGTCCCATTACTTTGTCAGTTTTTATTATTTTTTACACTAGAGAGACAATGTGACATTTTCTAATGTGAGTCTTTTTTTTTTTTTTCCGGTACCGGGGATCGAACTCACAACTGCCTGCTTGCAAGGCAGGTACTTATGCCACTGAGCTAAATCCCATGCCCCCTAATGTGAGTCTTACTTATTTTACTAATGAGGATATTCTCAAGTTACCTTCATTTACCTATAAAGACCTCAAGATCATTCTTTTCTATAGCTGAGTAGCATTCCATTGTGTAAAAATACAATTTTTTCATCCACTTGCAGTTGATGGGCAGTTTGGCTGTTTCCAAGATTTAGCTATCACAACGGTGCTGCACACATGGGTGTGCATACATCACTGTAACATGATATTTTCAGTTTTTCTGGAAAAATACTCAGGAGTGGAATAGCTGGATTAAATGCAACTTCCATCCTAGTTTTTTGAGGAATTTCCACATTGATTTTGATAGTGCTTTCACCAGTCTGCATTCCCACTAACAGTGGAGAAGTTCCTTTTTCTCTTCATGCTCGCCAACATTTGTTTCAGTTTATTTTTTGATGGCAGCTATTCTCCCCAGAGTCAGATGAAACCTCAGTGATGTCTTTATTTGCATTTATCAAATGACCAGTTATGGTGAACATTTCTTCTTATATTTGTTTGCCATTTGTATATCTTCATCTTAGAACTGTGTGCTCATCTCTGATGCTCATTTTTGGGAAGGGTCTTTAATGTTTTTCAGTTCTTTATATGTTCTGCATTTAAGTTCTGTTTCTTATATCCAGATGCTTTCTCAGTCTGTGAGTTTTTTTTTTTTCACTTGTCTGATTTCTTTTGAAGTATAAAAACTTTTGGTAATGTGAGATATCAGTTGTTGATTCTTTGAAATATTTTTCATGCACTTTGCATTTTATCCATGAATTCTCTGTCTACTCCTATGTCTCCAACATTTCTATCTGCCTTGTCCTCCAATAGATTTTTGTTTCTTTTTTAATATTTAGATCCTTGATCCACTTGGACTTAAGTTTAGTGTATGGAGATAGTTATGGGTGTAGTTTCAGTCTTTGGCATGTAAAGTCAATGTTTCAAACATCATTCATTAAAGAGGCTATCTTTTTCCAGTGAACATGTTTAGCCCCTTTGACAAATATAAGGTGGGTCTGTGTCTTTGTAGCCAGTGTTTACATCTTCTAATCTGTTCCATTGATTCTTGGCTCTCTTTCTCTGCCAGTACCATGCTGATTTTATTACTGTGGCTTTGTAATATAGTTTCACATCAGGAATTGAGATGCTTCCTGTCTTGCTCTTGTTGCCCAGAATCATCTTTGTTATTCTAGATTTCTGTTATCAGATGAAATTTTAGGAATATTTTCTCTAGATCTGTAAAGTATATTAATGATGTTTTGAATGGATTGCATTGAATCTGTGTAACAGTTTTGGAAGTATGTCCATTTTCTCAATGTTGGTTCTTCCTAACCAAGAGGAAGAAATATCTTTCCATTTTCCAAAATTCTCTTGAATCTCCATTTTCAGAGTCACCATATAGGCCTTTTACATTCTTAGTTAAGTTGATTCCTAAGTATTTCATTTTTTAGATGCTACTATGAAAGGCTATATTTCCATAATTTTTCTCTCATGAAGTTTTTTGTTTGTGTGTAGGAATGCTATTGATTTTTGAGTGTTGACTTTGTATCCAACTATGCTGCTGAACTTGTTTATTACCTCTGGTAGTCTTTCAATGGAGTTTTTGGTGTCTTCTATGCAGAGTATCATGTTGTCTTCAATAATAATAATTTAACTTCTTCTTTTCCTACTTTTATTCGTTTTATTTCTGACTTGTGTCTGATTGCTCTGGCTAGTATTTCCAGAAGTATATTGAATGGCAGTCGTGATAGTGGACATCCTTTCTTGTTCCTGATTTTACTGTGAAGCCTTTCAGTTTTGTCCATTTAGTATAAAATTGGCTATAGGTTTGTCATAGATGGTCTTTATGAAATTGAGGTACATAGCGTCTATTCTAAGTTATTGTAGGGCATTATCATGAACAGGTTTTGTATAAATTTATTTTCCATTTGTATATCTTCATCTGAGAACTGTGTGCTCACCTCTGATGCTCATTTTTGGAAAGGATCTTTGAATTTGGGGGCTTTTCAGTTCTTTATAGGTTCTGCATTTAAGTCCTGTGTCTTATATCCAGATTCTTTCTGACACTGTGGGTTTTTTTTTTCACTTTGCTTGATATATATTTAAGCACAAAAACTTTTTAATAAAATGAGATCCCAGTTGTTGATTCTTTGAAGTATTTCTCATGTGTTTGTTTTTTATTCATGAATTCTCTGCCTACTCCTATGTCTCCAATATTTCTACCTACCTTGTCCTCCAGTAGATTTTGTTTCTTTTTTGATATTAAGATCCTTGATCCACTTTGACTTTAGTTTAGTGTATGGTCATAGGTATGATTCTAGTTTCAGTCATTGGTATGTAATGTCAATTTTTCTAACACCACTTATTAAACAGGCTATCTTTTTCAAGTGAACATGGTTAGCCTCTTTGACAAATGTAAGGTTGCTCTGTGTCTTTGTAGTATTGTTTGCATCTTCTAATCTGTTCCATTGATCCTCGGCTCTATTTCTCTGCTAGTACCATGCTGATTTTATTACTGTGGCTTTGTAGTATAGTTTCAAGTCAGGAATTGAGATGCCTCCTGTCTTTCGATTGTTGCCCAGAAATGATGAATTTCAGAAATATTTTCCCTAGATATGAAGGTATGTTATTGATATTTTGATTGGGATTGCATTGAATCTATATAGCAGTTTTGGGAGTATGGCCATTTTCACAATATTGGCACTTACTAATCAAGAGCAAGAAATATCCTTCTATTTTCCAATAGCCTCTTGAATCTCCATTATCAGAGTAGTATAATTTTCAGCATACAAGACTTTTACATTCTTAGGTTGATTTCTAATTATTTCATTTTTTTAGATGCTATTGTGAAAGGCTACATTTTTGTAATTTCTCTCTCATCGAGTTTTTTTGTGTGTGTGTACAGGGATGTTACTGATTTGTGAATGTTGACTCTGTATCCAGCTATTCTGCTAAATTAGTTTAATTTGTTTGTTACCTCTAGTAGTCTTTCAATTGAGTTTTTGGGGTCTTCTACATAGAGTATCATGTCATCTGAAAATAATGATAATTTAACTTCTTCTTTCCCTATTTTTATTCCTTTTATTTCTCTCTCTTGTCTGATTGCTCTGGCTAATATTTCCAGAATTATATTGACTAGGAGTGGTGATAGTGGACATCATTGTCTTTTTCCTGATTTTAGTGTGAAACCTTTCAGTTTTTGTCCATTTAGTATAACATTGGCTGTAGGTTTGCAATAAATGGTCTTTATGACATAGCATCTATTCTGAGTACTGTTGGGTTTTTATCATGAACAGCTGTTGTATGTTATCAGAAGCTTTTTCTGCATGCATTACAATGATTACCAATTTTTAGTTTTGGCTCTGTTGATGTGGTGTATTACATTCATTGACTTGTGTATGTGGAACCATCCCTGCATTCCTGGAATAAATCATTCTTGGTTATGTTGTATAATCTTCTTGATGATTTGATACATTCTATTTGCCTATATTTTATTGAGAATCTTTGCATCAATGTTTATTAGTGGGATTAGTCTATAGTTCTGCTATTGAGTTGGATCACTCTCTGGTTTTGATATCAGAGTGACACTTGCTTCCAACAATGAGTTAGGGAGGACTGCTTCTTTTTCAATTTCATTGAAGAGTTTCAGGAGTATTGGAGTCAGATCTTCTCTGAATTTCTTATGGAATTCATCCCTGAATCCAGCAGGATCTGGGCTTTGCTTTGTTGGTAAGTTTTTAATCATGTTTTTGATTAAACTAGCTGATATTGGGTTATTCAAAATTGGTATATATTCTTGATTGAGCATTGATAGATCACATGTTTCTAGAAATCTATTTCTTCTGTTTTCCACCCTATGTGAGTAGAGATGTTCAAAGTAGGTGATCATGATGTTTAAATTTCCATGGAACATATAGTAATTTCTCTTTTTAGTCCTTATTGTGTGTTTTTTTTTCTTGATAAGCTTGGCTAGAGTTTTATCAATTTTACTCTCTCAGAAAACTAGTTCACTGATTCATTTATTCTTTATACTGTTCTTTTGGTTTCAACTTCATAAATTTCTTCTCTAATCTTTAGAAATTCCACTCTTCTATGAAAGTTGGGTTTGATTTTCTCATCGTTTTCTAGAAGCTTGAGATGTAGCATTAGGTTATTTATTTGTGTTCATTCCATTTTCTTGATGTGACTACTTATTACTATATATTTCCCACTTAGGACTGCTTTGTGTCCTATAGGTTGTGGTATGTTATTCTGCATTTTTATTGTATTATAAGTATTGTTTTATTTCTTGTTTAATTTCATCTGTAACACACTGGTTGTTGAGGTTGTTACTTAATTTCCATGTATTTATCCAGGTTTTGCAGACTTTTAGCCACTGATTTCCAATTTTAATGCACTGTGGTCCCATAATACAAATGGGATAATTTCTCTCCATTTGCATTTACTTAAAAGTATTTTATAGGATAATATATGGTCTATTTTGGAGAATATCCCATGTAGAGCTGAGAAGAATGTATGTTTTGATGTGGTTGACTGCAATACTATGTAAAAATCCACTAAGTCCATTCACTCACAGGTCTGATTCAGTTCTGTTATTTCTTTGCTGACTTTTGTCTAGTTGATCTATCTCTTTGTGACAGTGGGGTGTTAAAGTCTCCTGTTGCAATTGTGTTCTTGTTTGTTTAGTTTTTCTTGTCCATTAGGATTTGTCTTACATAGTTGGGTGCTCCTATATTTGGTGCATTTATACTTATAATTGTTAGTTCTTCCTGCTGTATTTTTCCATATACAAGTTTGCAATGGCTTTCATTAACTCTTTTAATCATTTTACGTATGAACTTCACTTTGTCTGCAAACATAATAGCTACCCCTGATCTTTTCTGGTTTCCTGTTGCATGGAAACTATTTTCCAAGCTTTGATTTTTAATCTGAGTTTCTTTTTGAGTCAGATGTGTTTCTTTTATTCAGCATACTTTGGGATTATATTTCTTGATCCATTATTTCAATCTGTTTCTTTTGATGGGTGAGTTGAGCCCATTTACATTTATGGATATCACTGAGATGTACCGACTTGACTTTTGCGATATTGTGCTCCTGTTTTTGGCTTCCTGCTTTCCTACATTGTTTAATTTTCTGTCCAGCCTGGTGGTTTCTTTCTGTTGTTCTGGAGATTGTGGTCATTTTTATCTCTATCTAGCATGTGTTTCAGTATTCTTTCTAGGATTGGTTTGGTGGACATGAATTTCTTCAGTTATTCTTTATCATGGAAATACCTTGTTTCTCCATTAAATTTAAATAAAAGTTTTTGTGGATACGTCAGTCTGGGTTGAAAGTTGTTTTCTTGTATGGCATGAAATACTTCACACCAAGCTGATCCTTAGGCTGAGTATTTGTGCTGAATATTCTGCTGCGATTCTAATAGGCTTTCCTTAATAGATGAGTTGTGTCTTTTTCCCCAGCTTTCAATATTCTGTTTCTATGCTCTGTCTCAGATCTAAATTATTACATATCTGGGTGTAGATTTATGTTGGTTGTGACTGTTTGACAGTCTGTATGCATCACATTTTTGTATATCAGACTTTACTGCCTTTGGGAAATTTACTACTATTACTTCTCTGAATAGTTTATTTAGGTCAGCATCAACTCCTGTACCTTCACTGATGTCTATTACTGTTATGTTTCTCTTCACATCATCTTGAAGCTACTGAATTGTTATTTCATGTTGTTCTGTTTTTAGAAGTTCTACCCTATCATGTACACTATGTATGACACTGTCCTCAATCTATCCTCAGCTTCTTTTAAATAGCTTTACCAGCTTTCAAGAGTTTTTTGTCTTGGATATCTCCTTGCACTTGTTTCATGGATTCTGCTTATTTTCTACACTATTCATTCAAAGTTTCAATCATTTTCCCATGCTCTTCTGCTTTTTAAGTCTATTTCTTCTCTAGCTATGTTGTGCATCTAGTTTAATAAGGTTAGGGTTTCTGTCTTTACATGGGGCATTCTTTCTCATTTGATTTCTGCTATAGCTTCATGGATTTCTCTCTTTACTTCAGTTGCTATCTTTCCAGGATTTCTGGTATATGACGTTTAAGATGCTCTATTTCAGTGTTACTTGTTCCTGATTGACTAGATGTTTGAGATTGCATTTTGCCAATTCATCTTGTCATTTTCATCCTTTGGGTACATATTTGGTCTTCCAATCCCAACACAGTGTGAATTTTAGGGTCATGCTGTGTGGTTGATGGTTGTGCAATTGCTGGGTATCAAAATGAAGATGAGAGCCAGTCACCTGAATTCTTCACACAGGGCCTGTTTTGTGAGTTCTATATTCTTCCTGGACTAACTAGCCTAAAAGAATAGATCTAGGAAAACTCTTAGTTCCTGCTATTGCTATGTCTTCAGGTTGTTGCAAGTCACCAGATCTCCCTGTCTATAGTGTTTGTGTCAGCTGAGGCCCTATTGTGTCACTGGGTGTTTTATAAGCTCTTTTAATTTTCTCCAAGCTAGGGGAGGCCTTGTTGGTGCACTGCTCAACTTGTCTGATGTTCTCTGTGTGGAGTGTTACTCACTGTCTTGCCAGGTTTGCCAATGGCTTGTAGTTGGAGGGAGCTTCGTTTCTGCTCCTATTTAGCCACTGCAGACCTCTATTTTAGGGGTACACTCACCACACTGACTGGAGACTGCTGACAGCTTCTGTTTGTGTGAGGGGTTCCTGAGTCTCTCATCAAGCCAGCATGGTAATCCACTATAGTCCAAGTTTTAGGAGAAAGGGTCAGAGACAAAGGTCAACTGTAGTACTAGGCCCAGGAGGTGGGGGAGTTTCTGACTTTATTGGCCTGAGTGGCAGTCCAGCATGTCCTTGGTTGCTGGGTTGTGGGGCAGACCCGTGGTGGCAGTCCAGAAGTCTAGGGTGAACATCCATTTATTTTAAGGCCTCTTGTTCCTATCTTTATTGGTCAGAGATATAAATGTCATATTCTAATGAAAGATGGCACAAGTACCTTGTTGGGTTGTGGTTCCCAAATCAAGGCTCATGTGGTTTTGCAAAACCACCTTTCACATTTGAGAAGTTTCATCCATGAGCATCACCAAGCCTAGCAATTAAACTTAATGGTGTAGGCCCTGCATTAACAAGGATTTAGGTCCATGATTTTTGTCGTTGGTAGCAACACAGCCATTAGAGCAAACCACTAGGCCATCTGTACAATATGGTTGCACCTATAGAACAGATTCACAATATTGCAGTGTGTCCATTATAATAGGTTTGATGGTGTCCTGGATACATGGGAATACCCAGGTGGTGTCCTGGTCAGTGTAGGATAGTTATGGTCAGCCCTAGCTGACACAGACTTAAGAGGCTTCCACAGTAAGCCAATCAGTGGGTACCACCCTAATGAGCTTGTTGCCACCCCAAATGTCTGCATCATTTTTCAGTGATACACAGTTACACAGGTGAAGTCATATCCACACCACAATGGGGTGATCCAATGCTGCATTTACCTGTTGAATAAAAGTGGGGCTGCATCCAGTTATGCTCCTTAGTTCACTGTTATCCAACCCCAGGCACTGTACATAACAGGCCCCAGTCCCTGTGGTGCGGTCATGCTCTCCATATCAGCACTTGCTGGTCTGGCATCTCTGATCCCAGCTGCTGCTGTCAACAAGTAATCAAAGTATGCTTATCTGCTCACAGGTAGTTCTTTTCACATTCTGTAGAACTTGTCACATAGAGGCAGTGCTGGCTGGAATAAATTTGGCACATCTTCTGTGGGCTCATCTTTATGTTATCAGCCCCATTTTCCCATAGCTATAACACCCATGTTGGGACAGTTTCACTCACATTTTAACTCAACTGTCTTGCCAGCTCCCATATTCCAGGGCTATACAGATTGTATATGTGTATCATGGATAGAGAGGAGCAGTCCCTCAAGTCCCCCTCCTTGGCCTAGGGGCTCCTCCACCTCCACCTTCTGTCAAGTAGCAGGTCTGAGGGAACTCACAGAGACTTTCCTGGTCATGGGGCCTTAACCTCAGAAGTAGGCGGAACTCCCTGGGTCATGAAGTGTGACTTCAGCAGGAGCCTGCAGTGATTTGAAGGCCTCTGTGGGATCCACATGTCTATCACTTCTGAAGGCCTTCAACATGCCCTTGGGAGTCATATGGACCCTTCCCAGTCTGTTCATGTCTCTTAACATTATCATTAATCAGATAAGTGAATATTCATCTCACAAGGAAAAACCCTGCTCATGTATTGAAGAGCACTAAGAGCTGACTTTGTTTTTTAGGTCAAAGTATACTGGTACTGGTGAGGAAGGAGACTCCTTTTGCATTGCTAGTGGTATATTCATTTTAGAAATCATTTTGGTAGTTAATTTAAGAGTAACACATCTGACTACCTTAACATTTTGTGCATCCAGTCCTCTCTATGTCATGAAGAGAATTTCACAAGATATTCACATCAGGTTTGTTTTCAATAACTGAAAACTCAATGTGAATGTACAATAACATCTAAATGAATAAAGAAACCAGAGCAAGCCATGAATTGAAATTCTAATAAAAAATATAAAAACATTGTACAGGAACCTCAGAAAGATTGATTGGTGAAAGAAGGCAGAGAGGACAAATTTTGTCCAGTCATTACATACATTTTCAAAATATTAAAAGATACAAGGCAGGTCAGTCTGTGCCTATCTGATACATGAGATAATACTCTGTTCTATCAAGAGTTGCTATGGATCAGGAATCCAGGAGGCTTTTCTGTGGCTGCAACCATAGTAGCTTGGTGCACAGAGCTATGTACTCAGTGAACATGCCACTAGGGAAGAATTTGCCCTCAAGCTTTGTCCTTTGTCAACAGGAAGGACTCAGGACAAAAGCCTAATGTCTCCTCTGTGTGTTTTCCTTTTTTTCACTCAAGGTTCATCAGCCTCTCCTCAGGGAAGCTATAGAGATAGCAGTGACTTCTTTGAAGGCAGAGATCCAGAGAGGGACCAAAAAAAAATACTGGGGAGAACAAAGGAAAATATCAGATTTGTCACAGTTATTTTGTGTGAGCCTTACTAGTACCATCAAATAACCTCTGCCATATTCAGTTATTTAAGAGTGAGTCAGGAATTGGGGAGAGAGCTCATGATACAATACTTGCTTACCATGCATGAGGCCCTGGGCTCAATTTCAGCAGTGCTAATGCAAAATTAAAATAATAATATTAATAATAAGCCACAAAAAGTTAGGACCATAATATAGGGAACAGGCTAATCAGGATATGGCCATCACAAGATGAACTTTCAGCTACTGAGTAGTAGCACAGGCCACAGGCTTGGTGGCTCACACAGGTGTGAATATAGGAGCTATGGACTTAGATATGGGGATGTAGCTACACCCAAAGTGCTTGCTCAGCCTGTGTGAGGTCCTGATTAGAGTCCACAGCACCAATACATAGAAGAAATTGAGATGCTTAGGGAAAATAAGGATGGCTGAATCAATGCATTTCCACACCCTCATGAAGCCACCAGGGAAACATGTCCAGGAGGTGAGTCTCATTTTTACCACCACACAGCAGGAGCAAGCATTGTGTGCACTGTGTTCCACCTCCATCCTACCCTTTCCTGGATTTCACTTCTAATTCTCTGCTCTAGGTATATGTGACACCAGCCCACAGATCTTACAAATGTCATCTCACACCACTGATAATGTTCCCAGGTGGCAGATGCCAGGATGAGCTCCATAGAGCACACTAACACATTGGGAAGGTCCTGAGAGACATGGTGTCTTGTCTAGGTTGACATAGGAAACCAGAAAAACAAGTTCTATCCAAATCCCTGACTTTTGCCTCAGATGTGAGACACTTCCTGCACGGCTGTTTTTTCTTAGCCTTGGGAAAGTGTTGCCTCCGGCCAAGGATCCATCACTTGTGTGAAGAAGTTGTTGTTTATTGTGAAGGACAATGGAGAGTCATTCCATGGGATTCCCTATTATCTACAGCAGGAATTTTGGTGAGATATCATGGTCCAAAGAAATCATGCAGGAAGCTCTTGGGTGCATTTAATTATTAATTTACTAGGCTCTGACAGATGTAATGACCAGATTAAACATAAACACTGTTGTCTTGTGCTTTAATGTTGTACAGGCCACCCAGTCACTCTGGAGAGAACACCATGTAATACCCACATTACTGTGAATGTGCCTAACTTTCTGGCCTCTGTACATGTGAACACATAATAGTGTAAGGGGATTTCCCCTAAGGCACACAGAATGCGGTGATGCATCATTATATAAACTGAAGATGGAGGAAAGGCAGGCAGAACCCACACTCTCTGTCCACTCACTTTGCATGTATATATAGTACAGCAGCTCTGTAGAGTGACCACGAGTAGAGTAACACTGCAGACACCACTCTTGCTCAGAGACAACAGACCACAAGGATTGGAAAGGGAGGTTTATGTTAGGCTTACCTGAAGAAGGGAGGACAGGTTGTCACAGCATTATTAGGGACTTCTGTCAGCATGTGAGGACCACCTGGGCCAGCACTACCCCATTCAAGGCAAAGAAAAGTCTGGGGCAGTGTTCTGCAACTGCAGCAGTAGGTTGATGTCCAAATCTATAAGATGCCCAGTTGAATTGGACCAACCTGAGCTCACTGAAAATGAGAACTGCAGTCGAAGGGTTTGGCCTGGGTCTGTGGGCCTCTGGGGAGTGCATGGGACACTTTACACAGACAAAGACTCCAAGATTTGGGGCATCCTGCAACACTGAGACATGCAGAAGTGAGTGGGTCAAAGAAGAATGGGAAGCTTTCCTGGGGTGGATTTTTACACAGGACTGTCTGTGACAGGCACTGGGAAGTTCTAGGGCCTGCAAAGGAACAAGGATAGTTGGTGATTTTTCTCCTTCTGCTGTCACAGGGTAGTAGCTAAGTGAGCTCAAGCCCCACATGCAGAGTTTATGCTACATGCAACTCCAGTGACCTCACCAGCTTTGGGATAAAAGTAAAAACTAAGGCCAGGCTGCCTTGAGGAATTCTAGAGCTGAGGCTTTTACTGGCTCCACAGCAAGCATCCTGAGCTCCAGTTAAGGCCAATCCTGCAAAGCACCTGCCTTTCCTTACCCCTCTCCTTGTACATCTTATATTATTTTCAGTTTACATTTTTACTCTTAAGTCTCTAATTCTTCTAGACATTAAATTCTAGTACAATTTACCTTAAAAGTTAAGATACCATTAGTTTCACTATGTTCAGTTCAGTAGCATATAAGTACATCATCTATTTGTACAATTTCCACATCTGTTGATTTCCAGCTCTCTGCTCAGTACTGGAATTACCCATACCCATGTTCTCTCCTGCAATACCCCACCCACCTCTGACCTTTTTCTCACTGTGATTTAGTACTCTGGGTCTTTAATAATCATTTATCAGACTCTGTTCAGTCAAATTTTACTGAAAGACAGTGGCTGATGTTGCTCTTTGATAGAAGACAAAATCCCAGGTAGACAATTCTGTCAGGAAAATGTAGAGAGCATTTTGTATCTACTCATCTTTTCATGTTGGAAAAGTGTTCTCATGACTTCAATGCCAGAAGGGAGCTAGAGAGGTTTGATTCATTGCATTTGAAAAACAGAAAAAAGAATAATGTAGAAACTACAACAAGAAACCTTTCCTTACAAGCCATAGTCAGACAGATAGTTTGTGATACAGGTGTAAAAGAGGTGTCATGAGTCTATTCTGTGAGAGACGAAAAATTCTTATAAATCAAAAGAGAATCACCACAGGTGGCCAACAAGGGCAGAAAACACTGAGCCTCCAAAGCTGATTCATGCAGGCACACATCCCTGATATGTGCTATGTCTCCATTTGATGGCAGGTTTCAAGGCAGGTGCTGAACAACACTTGGGAGAACAAGAGGGGCAGAGCAGAGCCTCTTTTGGCAGCTCCCATCAGAGCACTACACAAGTGTCCCTGGAACTGGGAGGATTAGAAATAGAGGTTTATGACTTACAGAGAGCTGCAAAACTTTGTAAGATTTCTTTTCAGGAGTTTGATTCACAGCTTTTTGAAGCAGGAAGGAACTGGGACCATCCCTATCTTCCACATAAAGGGTGTTGGGCATCAGTGTGGGCCACAGGAAGCAGGGAAAGCTGGGGGGATGCTGAGGTTGTTCTCTCTGGGTCCACAGGAAAAGAAGGAATGGAATCTGATTGTGAAATAATACATGAATGCAAGAACAAGGATCTCAGTTTTCAAAGTGAAATGTGTTTGACATTTTGGGGTTCTGTCCTATATCTTGGATCTCCCAAACTAGTTTATGGTGGAGGTTAAATAAAAAGTGAGAAATTATATGATTTGTAGGGCTCCACTGTGAGGGTACAGACAAAGGATTCTCTGTGTCAGTCCATTTATATTAGGACCAAGGACAAAGGGCAGAGAAACTGAGGAAAGTACAAGCAATGAGCAGGACCTTGGGAGTCACTTCAAGGATGTCTCCAAGTAATGAATCAAGTCAATTCAGTAGCACTGTCTTATCATGAAGACATGGTAGAAGTGAGATTGTAGGAGTAATCTTTGCAGCTGCAGTCTCTAACAACATAATTGTGGTTGGAGCCAGACTGTCCACAGCTGTGGCCTTATTTTACCTTTTGAGGTATCTCTGGCCTCACAAGCCACTACAGGCCTCAGTCAGGACCTGTGATTCATAGAGGTTCACTTACTATGAATCAGCTCCCGTCTCCAGGCAAGGGGCCTGGGCCTAGGACAGATTCACAGCTAAACATAGAAAGCCAATTAGTAAAATTTAAATCCTGCTCAGAGCCGCTTCACCTCCTAGTAGATTCCAATATGACATCAAGGTGCATCCACACATAGACATGTAAGAATCTATGTCCAAGATGGTGTCTCAGCACTGTAGTTCCTTGTGGTGACCCTGGCTCAAAATAAAAAAGAATTTTAAAAACAGAAGTTAGTCTAGTTCAGTGCAAGGCCCTTGTCACAGTTTATGTCTGTGGCCCCCAGGCCTCATGCATTTATATTATGCATTTTTGACTGGTTCATTGTTTATCCCTTGGACTGGGGGTGTGAGTGCTACACTGACCTAGGGGTGGAGCCAGGATGTGATGTAATGGCAGAAAGAAGGCCTGTCTTGCTCTTTTGCCTGTTTCCTCCTTGCTGTTTGCAGCAGCCATAAATTGTGGCCCCACCATGCCAGCCTGCCTTGGAGCCAACTAAGTATGGACTGATATGTCCAAAAACTGTAAAAAATAAACCTTTCATTTGCCAACTTTTGGCATCAGGTATGTTGTCTCTGCAACCAGGAAAAAGTAATGAAGCCAGCCCTGCATTCAATTCCCAGAACTGAGTTAAACAAAAAAAAAATAAAAAATAAAAACTGGGAGCATGTGAGGTGCTACAGGGTACCACTGCCTGGTCGTTCTGAAGAGCAGTGTGCCCCAAGTACCTTCACACCTTTCTTGGGCACTCTGATTTTTAATATGATCAATTCCACGAGGGACGGGAAAAGGAAGATGTTCACCTAAGAATACAAAATCTCAGGCATGGTGGAGAACAAATTTTCAACTCTCTACTAAACTGCATGGTGACTACAGTTAATAAGAAGGACAACTTTCAAAACTACTAAACATTGAGATTTGCAGTCCCAGTCACTGTGAAAGAATTTGTAGGTTGGGAAGGTGGTAGATACATTAACTAGGTTGATTCTTACTACAAAGGAGCCATAGATCAAAGGCACATTTTATCCCATAAACTTATATAATGATTGCTAATTTCTAAGTAAGGGTAGCCTGTAGATTCCCAGCAATCTGGGAGGTTAAGGAAGGAAGACCACAAATTTAAATCCAACCTGGGGAATTGAGTGAATTATTTAGATCCTGTCTCAAAACTTAAAAAACTTTTTTTAAAAAAAATTGCACAGCCATATAGCTCCTGTAGAAATCCCCAGGATAATGGAACATAGTATATAAACTGCATAGCATGAAAACTGCATAGTATGAAACTACTACGTTGTTTCCTATTATATAGTTATATAAAGTATATTATAGTTTCATAGTATATAAATTGCATGGTATGAAAACTTTAATCTATTTATAAAAGTGTTTTCATATTTTCTTTATTAGTATCTACTTATGCTACATTAAAATAAGAAAAGATGAAAAAGGGGTAGTTTTGTTCTGAGACAAGGTCCTTCTATGTACTGCAGCTTGACCTTGAACTCATCAAGTATTTCAGACTAGCCTGGCATTCCCTGTGATGCCCCTGTCTAACTCTCTAGAGTGCTACAATTACAGGCATGAACCACCATGCCCAGCAAGAAAATGTTTTTTTTTTAATTTTTTATTTTAAAGAGAATAAAACCAAATGAAACAAAACAGAATAGTTAATTAAAACAAAAACATGAACATGTTACATGACTTAAAACAAAATCCTACAGTAGGTTGTATGGCCTGCCTCTCAGCCTGCACAGAAAATGACTCAACATCTCGCTGAACTCCAAATTTTCCAAGATAATTGGACAAATACCTAGATTTTGAAAGATGTAAACATGGCTTATTTAGGCACCAGTTCATGTCAAGTGTCAGGGAAAGAACAGAGAACTCTGAATTAGTATTTTCAAATTCTGGAATTTATCCCAAGAAAAAATGATATATGCTCAATGCCATTTTTCTAAGAGGAACTAGACTTTTGTACATGGTCAATAACAGGATAACTAAATAAACCTCTACCTATGCATATAATATAAATATTCAACACTATGCAAATACATAAATCACATGAGCAGAACTGGGTAGTAGTGGTTAGATACAGCCAAATATGGGCAAGATGGATATTCTCTAGCAGGGTTCAACAATGTGTGTGAATTATTTTTATTTGTGGATTTAAATTTTTAAACCCTACTGATCACACTTTCCCTTGTTGTCAAAGCCCCTTGCTGCTTTCAGTCTCCTTATGTTTACAAAACATAAACAACCAAGTGGCACCAATATTAAAAGACGCAGAAACACCTTATCAATGGAAGGGACTTGAGCCAAAGCATGCACAGGTAGAATAATAACTGCTATTTTACTGTAATATCTCAGTCCTCTCTCAGTCTCTGCAGGGAGGAGCTCGGAATGGAATGAAATCTTTGTTTTGGGGGTAAATGTCCCCAGCTCAACACAGCCAGGCTCAGTGACAGCAGAGGCCATGTGAGACCTGAGCCACCTCCAGCAGGTCCTACACTAGGGCTGGGCTCCCAGCAGCGCCTGGCGGGGGCCAGGGACTCGGGCCGCACGCCAGTCCTGGCTGTGCGGACCCCTGAAGGAGAGGAGGGAGGAAGGGAGAGAGGGGCCTTGCGGGCTGAGGCCGGGTCGTCCCCAGAGCTGCACCCGCCCCCCTTGGCCCACGACCCCGCCGGCAGGACTCCCCGCCGAGGCACCTGCGCCCGCTAACCTCGGGGCCACCGGGCCGCGCCGCCTCTCACAGCCGGCTCCCGCCCGCTTACCTGGCCCAGACCCCAGCCCCCACCCCGCCACAGGCTAGGCCGCTGAAGAAAGAGTGTTCAGGTCTCCAGAGGGCTTCTCTAGCGGCAAAATGGCGACTCCGTGCACAAGACAGGCATCCACTGCGAAGGCGAGGCCAGGAACCGGCGCAGGACCGAGTGGGATGTGCAGGCACAAGGCGAGGGACAGTCCGTGGGCGCGGCCCTCGCAGGTTGGGCCAGGTGGAGTGTAATCTTCACTTGAGGCCAGTGGTGGGGCTCAGGGGCTTGGTAGGCGGGCAAGGGACGTGGCCAGAAAGTTGGGACCCAATAGGTATGTAGTCCTCCTGTGGGGGAGAATGAGGAAGGGGGCGTGGCTTTGGGGGTTGGGTCAGGCTGAAGCGAGGTGTGGTTGCAGGTCTCTGATGAGGCTTGTGGGAGACTCTGAACCCCAGGCCTACTATGACAGGAAGCAGAGCAGTGGACTGAGTCTGAGGCTTGGAATTTAATGGATGTCTGGACTCAAATCTTCCCAGGCCTGACATCTTAGGCACACTGCTTCTCTTCTGGGAGCCTCAGTTTCCACTATTGTTATTCTCCTATTATTTCGCTTTGAAATATTGTGGTGTTTTTCCATTAAAAAAACAAACCGTTATTAAAGGCAATACTCATCTCTTGGCACTGCTGTGAAGATCCAAAGAAGAGATCTTCCCATGGTTCCTAGCATATAGGAAGTGCTCAAATACAATTGTTATTTGTGTTGTTGTCCTTTTATTACAGAGAAATGAGTGCTTTCGGTATCCATTGGTATCCATCGTCTGATTTCTTTATATCTTAAAAGTATCTTTATATGGGGGTTGGGGATTTAGCTCAGTGGCATAAGCACCTGCCTTGCAAGTAGGCGGTAGTGAGTTCGATCCCGGTACCGATTAAAAAAAAGTATCTTTACATGTTAATATAACGTATTAATAAGCATATGTAGCACTTATAGGTGTCAGGCCAGGGCCCCTTTGAGACGCTTTACATATGTTAATTCTTACAAGTGTGAGTTAGGAATTATCTTCATTTTCATAGCTGTGTGAGCCTAGACACCAACATTAAATACCTTTTCCAATAACAAAGCAGTGGACAGAATTTTAACCCAATGGGCCCAACACCAACATCTCTGTTAACTAACCCATAATTAGCACAGCACCACTGCAGTTCTGCTTTGGATTTTTCACATGAGTGAGGCATGAAATTGTTCAGAGGAGGTTGCACAGGTATCTAGAGGCATTTTGTGTCAGGGTGCACTAGAGGATCAGGTTTAATTTGTGTGTGACAGATAAGGATTTACAAAGAAGGCTTAGGAAGGCCATCTGCAGGGTCAGTTGGAGAAGAACGCAAAAGTGCCAGGTGCTCATTGGAGATGCAAAAGATCAACACATAAGTCTAAGACCTGGAGCTCACAGCAGAGTCCTGGGAGAGTCTCTGGCAGGAAGCAGAAGAATCTGTGCCAGGATCTTGGAAATGACACCTAAGTTGATGCCAAGGACTCAAACTCTTCTGAAGAGGCAGAAGCCAGACTTTCTCCTTTCCCTGTTTACTGCCTCCAGGATGCAGGACTGTTGGTTGCCCACCACACACAGGGAAGGTCTTCCATCTTCAGTGAGTCAGTAATTTACACACAAGCACAAAACTGTGATAAAACAATCACCTAGGTGTTCTTTGCTTGTTGGCTGTTAGTTTTTTGAGACAGGATTTTCTTTGGAGTTCAGGCTGGCCTTGAACTCACTGTGTTGCTCAAGCTAGTCTCAAACTCAGATTTTCCACCCTCAGCCTCCCAAGTTCTGAGTTTACAGGTATGCACCACCATACCCAGTTCCTCCTTCATTTGAATGCACTTATTCCATCATTCTTGCCATTTTCTTCTGAATCAATTCTGCAAGTCCTCTTATAAGGATCTTTAGTTTTGCTGTTGTGGCTGCCTCAATATTTGAAGCAGTTCAAACTATTTACCTTTCCTGATCATTTTGATTTTGGAGAAGAGTCAGAAGTCACAGGGTTCAGATCTGGTGAATCAGGTGGATAAGGACACACCATAATGTATTTATGAAACATTCTTCCCACTGGATGGCTCAGCAGCAGTACTCACTATATTTTTATCTCAATTTGTAAAGACACTCGCAAAAGAGGACTTCCAAACTGCTCCAAAAATGCAAGAACAAACGGAGAAGTGTGTTTGAAGCAAGGAGGTGTATTTTATTTAATTTATTTTCAGAATGTGTTTTTAAGGAGGATTAATGAGTATGTATCTCTTATTGTAATAAATTTAAAGAATTTGAATGTTAGCTGTATATTTTCATTAGCCCTTGTACTTCTTCCTTGAGGTTATTAATTAAACATCTGCATATTCAGTGTCATTTATACAAAAAGATTGGGACAAGAAGTGTTTTGAATTTCTGATCTTTTTATTTATTGGAGAACTTGCATAGACATAATAAGTTGTCTTTAGGATGTTACCCAAGTATAACATGAAATTTATTTATAGTTCATATATACTTCATACTCAGAGCCTGAAGATAATTTTATACAATATTTGTATTAATTTTGTGGTTAACATGTGTATTGTGTTGTTTCTCTGGTGTGGGAAACTGAAAATGTAGATAAGGACTAAAATAAAATAGATATTTGAACATTTTCTAATGAGATGGGGAATTATGGATGGAGGAGGGAGAAAGGAAGAAGGGAAATGAAAAAAAAATGATGAGAAAAGAAGGAAACAATTCTTCCATAAATAAGGAGGTGAAGGGAGTTGAAGGAAAGGTAGGGGAATGGAGAAAATAAGATTCATATCATGTATGGTACAAATTTCCCATGATTAACATGATCATTATTTAGATCTAAAATGTACCAATAATCTTAATTAAATAACATTTTGTGTTTGAAACAGTATTTCTTTTTGTGGAATTTCTCAATTTGGCACTACATCAGTAGTCAAAAGTTTTGGATTTTGAAGCATTTCAGACTTCAGATTTCAGATTAGGAATTTTCAGCCTATACTTGGATAGTGATTTGATAAATATCCCCCTATCTCAGTAGACCATAAGCTTCATGCTGAGAGTATGAGAGCAGTCTCTTTGCCTCTACTGGTGTCATAGTTTATGTCAGTGCCCCTCCCAAGCATCATATGATAATGAATGTGGCCAAATCCAGTAATTCTGATTGGTTCATTGTCTAGCACTCAGATTGGTGGTATGAGTGCGACACCTGCACAGGAATGGAGCCAGCATACAGTGTACCAGAGGGAAGAAGGCGTGTCTCGCTCTTTTGCTGTTCATGCTTGCTGTTTGCAGCCACGATTAACTGCTTCCTCTCAACAATGTCACTTTGCCTTGGAGCCAACTGAGTAGGGACTGAAACCTCTGACCTGTAAGAAATAAACTTTTCCTTCTTGCATGTTGGGTGTCAGGTATTTTATCTCAACATCCAGTGAAAAGTAACTCACACAACTGGTAATCAGTGTTTCTCAATACCCAATTCAATGCCTGACACAAGAATGGTGTGCTCTTGTTGACAGAAAGAAAACCAGCAGTAGCACAAAATTATAGATTTGTATCACACAGAATTTCACTCCTTCCAAGGCTCTGCAGTGAAATGAGGTCTCATCAGTTTTCCTCTCTGTAGGCACTAAGCTTGTCATTTCTTTTGCTTTATTATAGCAAATAATGCTCCTCTATCCATGTTCCATTCTCCTTATGGTCTGAAAAATCAATTGTAAGCTGTTATACAATCTCATCCTGGGCATGGAAGCCAGGACCTCCTGCATGCTAGGCAAGTGCTCTACCCTCAAGATACGTTCCAGTCCTTCCTTTCTTATTGCTGGACTTTAGGCCATGGGAATGTACTGCAGTTTTAGCCCCAAGCTGACTCAAGTTATTTGACAGGACACTGTAATCAATAACTACCCAACTGAGCCCAGTAAAACCAGAAAATTGAGTGCCAATTATAAAATTTTGCAATAAGGCACTGAGTTTGAGAACGCTTTGTTATACAACAATGGCTAATGAGCAAGATAGGAGCAAGAGAGGCGCTATTCACAATAACCAAGGCAAGCAATCAGTCTAGGCATGTGTCAGCAAGAGAATGGGCAAAGCAAATGTGGCATGCACATGTGCACACATGCACACACACACACACACACACACACACACACACACACACACCCTATTCAACCATAAAGAAAAATGAAATCCAGTCATATGCAGAAAAATTCAGGGAAGTGGAGGATATCATGTTAAACAAAATAATTCTGACAGACAAATACTGCGTGTTTTCTCTCATATGTGAAAACTAAAAAGTAAAGTAGAAGAGGGGCTACACAGGCCTGGGAGGAGAGTTAGGAGAGAGTGAGAAGATAGGAGAGGGCTTGACAAACTTGACCAACACACAGTATATGCATATATGAAAATATCATAATGAATCCCCTTACTCTATAACACTAGTATGCATCAATAATTATAATGTGTAAAAAGGAAAAGAGATGGAACAAATTTTAAAGCATATGGGCAGGTACATGCTAATGCATACATTGCTTAAACCCTTGCTAATGCCATGCACCTGGCGGGCTTGCAGATAATAGGAGTGCACTGATTGCAGGGAAAACATCATTGGCCATATTCAAGGCTCAGACACTTGCATGTGGAACATGAATCAAGAGGCCCAAGGCTAAGAAGCTCACTATCATTTGATAGAAGGTCCCCTCCCACCAAGTCATGTACTATAGCAAAAAGATCCCCTGCCTTCATATGGCAGGGAGGTAGCTGCCAGACACCAGGAACAGGGTCTGCATGCTGACTCTCCATTTGTAGAAATGACCTTGAAGAGATCTGGTCACTTTTCCACACTTAGTTTTCTCACTTACAAATGATCACTTATGTTAGCAGCAGTATAGAGAATGGAGATGAGAAACAGCATTTCCACGTGTTCATGAGTTAGAGGTGGCCCGAGGAAACTGTTTTGCAGCATCTTCTTCAGCCTTGCATCTCTGGCCATCAAGGATGAAGAACAAGGCTCTTGTGTTTCCCTAAGGAAAACAAGAGGACAATGGGTGGTCCTGCAGTAGGAGTCATCAGAGTCCTAAATCAGGTCACCATGCTGGGGAGCTTTGAAGTTTCATCATTGAATCTTCTAATTTTTCTTTTTTTGTTTGTCTCTCAATCATTGTTTTGGTAATTATGGTAATATTTACATATTTCAAAAAGTAAAACATACAAGGAGAAAAATTAGAAATATTTGCTCTTTTCCTATGTAGAGAGGTAACTATCTTTGGTACATTTTTTAGCCTCTCTTTTCCTGTCAATGATTTATTGTAGATGTGGTTCCAGAGTGATTAATTTACATTTACATCATGGTAACAGGAATCAGTAAAATAGGAATTAGGATTCTGCCAGGCATTAAGGGCAGCAGCCCCAAAATGGGGTCAGGAAGTCCAAAATGGAGCCTGCTGAGTTGTGACCTTCCAGGGACCTTACAAAAACATCTGCGGACTGTCCTGCAGTTTTTTGGGACCTGTCCAGAGCATGAACATGCAGGACCTTGGCTGAAGGGTACATGGACTGTGCATGGGCACTGTGTGAACACTTGTTGGCCTGTTTTGTGGACTCAACGAAGATTTTGTTGGGTGAGGTCACAAAATTAGAGAATGTACATGTTGAAGACATCAGCAACAGTGGTAGGCAGAGTGGAACAGAGCAGAAAACCACCGTTCTTGATGTATAATTCTTACACAGGTTGTTATCTCATGTTTACATTCTTGTGTAGTGCTCTAACCTGTTCATGGGAGTTCATCTGTGCTAAGTCATGGTTACATAACTGTACCACCACTGTGTGCCTGTGCAGACAAGCAGGGTCATGTACTCAGTTGTCTTTAGATGTCCCTGAACTGTGAAGCAGTCTGAGTGGCTCCCCACAACACTACATAGATTGAACCCTGAAAAGTAAGTAGTCTTACATAGGGTAGCTCTTTTCTAAACCCATTAACAACTTCTAGATAAAGACTCCCTCATGGGTATCCTACTCAGAACCCACTCCTTGCTGGTGAGAATTTTACTCCCTTGCCTTTATATCTATGAGAGAGGAGGAGGCTAAGGGGTAAATTGCTTGTGAAGTCACCAAAGACAGCAGGGAGGCAGACCTCAGTACATCAGCAGCAGCAGGCAGCAGGCAGGGAGAGTTGTGTCTTTATCATCCAGCCTCTGTATATGTTGTTATGTTTACATTCTTGCATGCTGGCCTCCCAGTGGTGCCACAGGCTGATGACCAAACCTCTATCACAAGGACAGCTGAGGGACAATTACATTCCAAAGCCTCACACACACAAACAAGAAGCATTTCTCATGTGTGCATCACTCAGGGGCCAATAGTGGTGTCCCAATCATGTTGCCTGCACTTCCTTCCACTCAGTGGGACACTGCACTTCTTACAGCAGAGGAAAAAGAAGTTTTACTAATTATTCAATATCAACTACAAAAAATAGATGTCTAAAGAAATGGTACATGGGAAACCATGTTGCAATTCTGGTGCACCCCCTCAAGGCAGCCCCATAAAACAAATGCCGTGAAGTTTGATTTAGAGGATTCCCAGAGTTATTTTCAGAGACAGCTCCATGATTACACAGACTTCTGAGTCACATGTGCATCTGACTGTTAGTTAACAAGGATGTTCCTGGGTGAGAAGTGTTGGAGGAAGAGGTGAAGATGTTCATTTGTTCTCTAAGTGTAGGGAACATCCTTCAGTTTCACCTTCAGCGGGTTTGCATACTGTCCTGTAGCCATTTCCTGACTTACCTCAGAAAGTCTTAGCTTTCCTGATTTTGTTTTATTGTCTTTCATAGCCCTGGCTCTTAAGGCTTCTAATGGGTAGTGACATGTGTCACTTCCATTCGTATCTCATGACTATTCTCTCCTTGCCCCAACCCTAGTCAGGATCCTCTGGTCACCTGACAGTGTCTGAGAAGTCTCCACAAAGAGGAGATGGGGAACATCCACTCATCCTGGGCCTGGTGCAGAGGTTCAAGGCTTGTCATGGAGAATTGCTATGTGTCCATATGAGAGCCTCAGGTAAATTTAGTAAGCAGATTTAAAGATGCAGGCAATCAGAACAGATTGCAGGTGCTCAGAGAATGAGGCCCATTATGGTCTAGGGCTGGGCAGCTTCTGTGTTATGGGGGATGGAAATCTGTGGAATTTGTGAATCTATAGAAGGCAGGGCCTCAAGTTACAGGCAACAGGCAATGGCCCATTTTCTAGGTAAAAGGCAAAAGAAGGCCCTGTTTAAGGCCTTATTTTATCTTTAAGACAGTGGATTTTTTTTTCAGTGAATTTCTTGGAAGGAAAAAAAAGACATTGTAACTTTGGATACATTTGTATCCTGAAGCTGGGATTTCCCAGGAACCATCTCTGGCTATACCTGGCCTTCACATTTACCAGTCCTCTGGACACATCTTCGCAAACCAAATTGTGCTGTCCCAGCAGCATTCCATTGAGACTCCGGGTTCTGCATTCTTTACCTTAAACACAATGCATTTGTAAAACTTCCTCCAGAACAAACACTCATATATCTTAGTATAGCACAAAGTCCCTAAGCTGACCAGAAGTTAATCACGTTTAATTTAATCTGTTATCCATATCTGGGTCAAATGGGACCAGCAATCCTTTTTTTTGAGGAATCTCCACACTGATTTCCACAGTTGGATGCACCAGTCTGTGCCTCCACCAGCAGTGGAGAAGCTTCCTTTTTGCCCACAACACCTCTAGCATTTCTTATTGGTTGATTTCTTGACATAAACATTTGTTTCAGGGTGAGGTGGAATCTCAGTGTTGTTTTAATTTTTCACCTATATTTATTTCACACTTCTCACTCTCAGTTCATTTTTGGCTTCTGTGTTCATATCTGCATTGTCCAATTTTAGCAAGTGTCCTGCTAAGGCAGTTGGCCACAAGCCTCCATCCCTGATGTCTGATCACCCTTAACATCCGATTGACTCCTCATCCTCCACCATCACGCAGCTCATGCCTGTTCAGCCTGGCTTGCCCTCTGCAAGCATCCCATTAGGCTGTCAGGAAAAAGCTCCCTTCCATCTGCTGCTCACTCTTAGTGTTGTCAGCTCCCTGACCTGACCCTGGCCTGCAGCTGTCCATCCCTAATTTTCCTAGGGGCATGTAGAGTTCTCTGTCCTCCACTGGTGAACCCCTCACAGTGGCACCTGCCTCTTTCAGGAAGGTCCCTATATTGTGAGCAACTTCTTGACAACACAAACGGGGTCCAAAGTGGTGGCACAGAAGACTGTGGCAACTTCCTGAATGAATTAAGTCAAGAAAAGCCCTGGGCTTAGCTGCTTACTGCTTCCATGGTTGGTTGTACTGTCCCTGTCCCTGGACAATTTTTGTCGAGATCAGGAGAATCTCAGGTACAGAGTTAAGACTGCACATGTTTAGAGCATACAAAAATAACAAGTGCTCTCTGTCACACAGTGTACATCTAAAGGTTAAACAGCAGTAAAAGATTTCAACATCTCTTTAAAGTTGGTCATGGTACTTAAAGTTTGGTCTAAATCTACAGGAATTTATGAAATAAGCATTTTGTTATTGCATAAATAACATAATCGTATTGGTTTATAACTATAATATATATATATGTATATATATATATATATATATACATATATATACATATATATATATATATATATATATATATATATGGTCATTAATGTTCTATCCTAAATTTATTAGATTTCTACAGATGTCTGTTAGAAAATCTAAATTTTGCCTGAAGTGTAAAATCTAAGTAAATGTACACAAAGTTTTTATATGGCAATGAAATTAATTATTGCTAACCTCACGGTATATCAAATACATTTCTTTTATCAAGGATGTAGGGTTTTATATGATATAGCATGTGAGAAAGACATTTTATCATATTGATGACTCTAAACTACAGTCGTAGGTGAGATCTGAGGTACATAGGAGAGATGGCAACCAGAGGAAGGTGATTAGGTTGATGACTTTGTCCCACTCCATTTGTGTGCACATGCGGGCTTGGGTCAGAGAGATGCTGTTTGCACAAGGTCCCTAAAGTGATGTTTGCACGGTGACAGGGCTTGGTTGGTTGGCTGGCTTTGTCCTCTGCAAAAAGTATTAACCAGCATCCTTCTCACTCAGCCCAGCTGCACCAGGAGCCCTCTCTAGTCCAGCATTGTAGTTCACAGAATGGCCAGGAGGTGGCGGTGGAGCAGCGAGTCAACTTTGACAAGTTTTGTAGGAAGGCAGCAAGGAAAGTGAAGCTTTGGTAACAAGGAAAGTAAAGGAAAATGTTGAATTCAATGAGTTTTCATAAATGAAATGAACATTCACCTTTCATGCTCTTTTCTGGCTGCTTCTCCTCTCCTCCCCCAAGATAAATCCTATACATAGATTAGTTTGTCCTGTTTTTATCAGTTATACATATGCATGCTCATTTATATCCATGTATGGGCTCTTACAGTTTGTGTTTTTTGAGGGTCTGACTTTTTTATTTATCTTTATGTTTGTGAGATTTACACACTGACTCATTCACAAAGCCATTACATTTATGACCTGCTTCATGTAGTTGTAGATGTCTTTCTTTTCATGGCTCCGTGTTTCTCACCTTCATTTGTTCCTTCTCCTGGCTGCTCTCTTTTCCTCACAGGTTGATTGCCATCTTGAACTGTATAGTGAGACTCTGTCTCAAAAGGACAAAAAACCATTAAATCAATGAAAGCACTGGGGATTGCATTTGTTACTGTGGATCATCTTATGCTTTTGGGCCACTGTTTTCAGCTTTGAATTATATTAAATCTGATACATGAAACAGACCAACAGATGGATTGAGTATTTCATGTGTTGCTCTGAAACAAATGCAGTGTGAGCCAACCTTTGACAAACTATCAGTGTGCATGCAACAGCCAAGATAACATTAATTGTGTGAAAGCATACCAAATGCAAACCTTCAGTTTTCAGTAAAAGGTTGTATCATTGAAAGCTTTGTGATTGTGTTTTTCTCTCAAGCAAAATATGTCAATGGATGAGCAGTTTTTTCTAAACTAACACTTCAGTTCAGTATTCAGATCTAGTTGCAGTGTAGGCAGTGAAATAAATAAGTGGGTTTTGGCTTGCAGTATGGGCCCTTGTTCTCTAAAAGGTTTCCTCTAACTGATCCAGGAGACTTGAATGGTGAGGATTCCATGCCCAAGTCTCCTGTCTGGCCTCTGGCACTCACTGGGGACCCAGGCATGGACAGGGCATTCAAACAGGATCTGCTTCCTCAGCTCACGCAAGGCAGATCCCAGCCTGAGCATCAGTTCACTGGAAACTGTGAGAGTCAGCAACTAAGTTTGGAACACAGCCAATCAGAGTTTTGCTGAACTTGTAGGAGCAACACCTGATTCATCTAGCTTTTTCCCCCAAAAACACAGAAAGTGGAGCATCCACACATTCACTCTGCAAAGTGTCAGCTTTGTGGGGCATCTGGGCGTCACTGGGGAGTGGGGAGCTGCAAGGTGTGGATCACTAGGCTACTGTTTTCCATGGTGTAGAAGGGGAAATTCTCCAAAGAGTTCACATCACTGCAGAACTGACCCTAAATTGGGTGTGGCTTGGATCCAGTCCCTCTTTGTTCCTACTGCCTCATGTGCCACACAAACCCATCAGGTGGAGTGTATTCTGAGGCTTCCCAGACCAAGGATCAGGAACAGCAGCTTGATTAAATTCTGTGACTGCTCCCTGGCCCAGAGGATCTCAGTGAGAAACCCAAACCACATGTCCTGTTGATGGGGTTGTAAAATGGACTGACTGTTGTAGAGAACAACATAGCCATCCTCTCCAAATTCTATAGAATTGTTCTATGATTCAACAATTCTAAATATGTTTATACAGCTTAACAGAAATCAGGAGCTCAGACAGATATATGCATTCCCATGTACACAATAGGATTGCTCCTAAGAGCCAAAACATGGGGAAAATAACCCAAATGGTGGTTGAACAAAAGGTGCTATGTATATATCCTGCAATATTATGTTAAGGGAAATAAAACAGAGAGAAAAGGAAATGTTATATGATTCCAAATATGTCATGGCCCAGAAGAGTCAATTTTATGCAGACAGACAGTATAATGGTATTTCTAGGAGTTGAAGGTTGTGAAATGATGCTATTGTTGGGAGGGTTCACAGTTTCTGTTCAGAAACAGAGTTTTGGAGCAGGACAGTGCTGATAATTGCACAAGGTAAATGTTCTTAACTCACTGACAAAATTAGTGGATTTTGTGTTGTGCATATTTTAACATATTGTCAATAGTATATAGGAGATGATAAATTGGACAGAAGAGATGAGTGAATTCAGGGACAATTTTTTGACACCCTGTTCTCATTTTGAGATGTAATACTCTCCCGGTTCCTGATCATAACACACATCCCATATATCCCTCAAAAGACAGAACTTCCAGTTAAAACTTCCCATTCCTGACTGTGCACATCAGATTCTTCACCTACACTCAGTAACATATCTTTGATGGCTTCATTCAAAGCAGAGGGAGGAAAAGAAGCATTTGCGAAAGATCTCCATGACCAGTGATGTCCTCAGGAGGCTCCCACTCTTCAGGTCTGTAGTGGGGTTAGGGCCACTCTCATCTGCTCTTCTTTCTTTATTAAGGCAAAATTCAATCTAAAATTCAGCATCTGTCCTGGAGCACACAGCTCAGAGGCAATTCATGCACTCAGATCTGTGAGACCCTCACCATGCCTGGTAAAGAATACCTTCACCATCCCAGGTGGTAACCTAGGTTCATTAAACTGTCATTCTCCATTCTGCACGCTCAGCCATGAGCCACTATTGTGCTTCCTAAGGATTTGCCTGTTCTGGATATTTATACAAATGGAAGCAAAAAAATAAGTAAATATTTACTTTTGACAAAAATTTAATTTTGTTAATCAGAAGAGTTCTAAATCATGAATAAGACATTTAACAGTATGTTTGTACACAGCTCATTATTTAAATGCATAAAAAATTGAAAACAAGTCCCACATCTGACCTGTAAGTAAGTGTGAAATTATGGTAAATTCTATAAAAGCTGTGTAGGTTGAAGCACATATGTAAAAAAAAAAAAAAAAAAAAAAAAAAAAAAAAAAAAAAAAAAAAAAAAAAAAAACAATTGTCTTGGTCAAGGTTTCCCATTACTAGGACACAGAATCCAAGACCCACAACTTGGAAGAGAAGATGTTTAATCTAGCTTATGGTTTCAGTGGAGTCCATCCTGCCTGGTTTTAACATATTTTAGACAATAGATAGGATATGATAAAGAGGACAGAAGAGATGAGTAGATTCAGGGACATTTCTGTGACTCTCTGTTGACTTTTTGATGAGTAGTGTGCTCCCGGGTCCTGATCATAACACACATCCCATATACCACTCAAAGGACAAAATTTTCAGTTGAAGCCTCCAGTGTCCTGACTGTGCACACTTGTTTTTTCACCTACACTCAGTAACACATCTCTGATCCCTTCATTGTTGGCAGAGGAGGCAGAAGAAGAAGCATTTGGGAAATGTTTCCATGACCAGTTCTGTCCTCAGGGGGCTCCCACTCTACAGGTGTGTAGTCAGGGGTAGGGAGACTCCACATCTGTGGTATTTTCTTTATTAAGGTAAAAGTTAATCTAAAATTCAGCATCTGTCCTGGAGCACACAGCTCAGTGGCATTTCATGCACTCAGGGCTGTGAGACCCTCACCATGCCTGTTAAAGAACACTTCAACCATCCCCAGTGGTAACCTAGGTTCATTAATCTGTCATTCTCCATTGTCCACACTCATCCACAGACCACTACCATGCTTTCTAAGGTTTTGCCTGTTCTGGGTATTTATATAAATGGAATTATAAAAATAAGTAAATATTTACATTTTAGAATAATACAATTCCATTAGTCACAAAATCTCTAAATCAGGAAAGAATACATTTAACAGCATATTTGTGAATATCTCATTTAAAAGGGTAAAAAAATTGAAAACAATTCCAGCATCTGAGCAGAAATTAAGGGTGAAATTATGATAAATTCTATAAATGCTCTGTAGGTTGAAGCACATATGTAAACATAAAAACAATTGTTTTGGTCAAACTTTCCCATTAGTAGGACACAGAATTCAAGACCCACAGCTGAGAAGAGGAGAAGTTTAACCTGGCTTATGGTTTTGGGGAGTCAGTCCTGCCTGGTTCCAAGGCAGTGACACCACAGCAGGAGGGTGTGATGGAGCAAAGCTGCACAGCTCATGGTGGCCAGGAAGGAGAATGGAGGCACAATGCCAGAGAGGAAGGGGCCAGAAACCAGATGGAGTACCTAGCATCATTCCTCTATGACCCATGCATATGAGCCCAGAAGTACACTCTACTAATCCCTTGGACAGTTTTCAAGCCCATCAAGTTGACCATGAATATTGATCATCACATAGCAGAAATTTTGTGATATTAAAATTATACATGATTTACATATGTGCATATATACAGTATTTTGAGGTTATTTCCACCTTTCAAATTCTAACCAAAGTCAAAAAATGGTGAATTTTGTGTAATAGAAATAACCTTTCCTTAGGTAAATTTTATAAAATCAACCCAAAAAGACTGAAAAACATAAGAGCAGGGTTTCAAAATACTCACAGGAAGAGCCAGAAATCTTAATTCTGTTGTGAAGAACTACTCTGAAAGACAGTTAAACATTCAAGGCATGGAATATTCAACTTCACACTAAGTATCTTCCCCAGGGAAATGAGTGCTACAGCTATACAAACACAAGAATGACTGCAGCAAACTTATTTTTAAGACTAAAACTGGAAACAACACACAAGGCCTCAGCTGATGGATGCATGAGGATTTGTGGTTCATTCACACAGTGGGATGTGATGGCTCGGCCACTGACAGGGAGCAGCACATGGGAAACCTCACATGGTTATGAGGATTGAAAAAACTCTATTAGCTCCCCCCCAAACAAAAACGAAACACTCTGTATAGTGGGTGGTTAGAGACCTGTCACCTCTAGAAAATACAAAGTGATTCACAGAGACAAAAAGCAGGTGCATTGCTTAAGATAGAAGGAAGCAATTGTAAGGAGCCATAAGGAAAATTTGGACATGACTTATTCATCACCACTGGGTGATGGTTTTCAAGGGGTTCATGTAGGGCAAGAGTCCTAGGGGATGTTTTGTTTGTTTTTCAGTTTTAGTTTTGTTTTGTTTTTGGTATTTAGGAACCAAATTCAGAAACCTGTTGTTGCAAGGGAGCACTTTGGCGCTGAGCTATATCACTGGCCCATGTCAAGATTCTTCTAATTTTGTACTTTAAACCTGAAAGATCACTATATTTGTATGTCAAATATAGTGAAATAAAATTGCTTTTAAAACACTTCTCATCTGAGCTACCCACCATAGATTTTGTTTACTGATAGATTTACTTACAAGCAATTTTGTTTATTTATAAATTTATTTCTAAGCAGATTTGTTTATATATAGATTTATTTATTTTTGGCTGTGCTGGGGTTTGAATCCAATGCCTTGGTCCTTTTATCATAATTTATTTCCAGAGAGGGCCTTACTAGGTTGTTAAGTTGTTTAGGTTGGTCTTGAATTTTATCACATTTATTAGCATTTTTGTATACTGAAATATAACAAGGATAATTAAATTGTGTAGTCTCAAGTAAATCAATAAATACAACTTAACAAAAAATAGCTGGATGTTACAGAACATGACTGTAATACCAGCATTAGGAGGCTGAGAAAGGGGGATTGTTGCAAGTTCTAGGCCAAACTAGTTTACATAGTGAATTGAAGGCCAGTATTAACTACACGATGAGAGTCTCAAAAAATAAATTAATAAAATAAAATGAATAAGATAAAGACATGGACTAAGGCAAGTTATTATCTTCTAGTCCAGAGCATGGGCATCTTCAGAGGATTTACTGTAGAAGGTGTTATGGTGGGGCTGGGGAGTTAGCTCAGCGGCCTAAGCGCCTGTTTGCAAGCAGGCAGTTGTGAGTTCGATCACCAGTAGTGATAAAAATTAAAAAGACAATAAATAAATAAATAAATAAATAAAATAAAAAGAAGGTGTTATGGTTTGCCTCATGAAGTGCCCCCCAAAAGCCTCATGAAGTCACAGAGGCAGCTAAACCTAGCACCATTGCATGGTTCATTGTTTGGTGCTGGGATTGATGATGAAAGTGTTTCACCATCCTGGAGTTTGAATTACTGGAGTAAAAGAGGTCTTATGAGCCCATTTTGTGAGAGAAGTGAGAAAGTCTTGTAATTAAAAAGGAAATCACCACCTGTTGACAACAGGTGCAGAAAACACCCAGCCTCCTAAAGATGATTCATGCAGGTACAAATCAATGAGATGTGCTGTGTCCCCATCAAATGGCACATTTTAAGGCAGGAGCTGAACAGGACTGAAGAGAACATGGGTGGCAGAGCTGAGTCCTGTCCTGCAGCTCCTATCATAGCTATATGTAGACCTGTCCCTAGACCTCATAGGACTAAGAAGAGAGATTTCTCCATCACAGACTGCTGCAAAAGATTGCAAGATTTCTTTTCAAGTGTTTTATTCACAGTACTGTTTGAAGCAGGAAGGAGCTGTGCCCCTCCATAGCCTCCACGTAGAGGATGCACAGGATAGCTGTTTGGAGGAGGCTGCCCATGGCTGTTGGAGAGAACTGTGCCCTGGTCCATAGAGGTGCAGGTCTAGGTGTGAAAAACTCATGGCACAGGAAGGTTTGCCAAGGGTCAGCTAGTGCCCTAGTAGTCTACACTGAAAACCAGTGCTTCCCAAAACCAGGGCCAGCACTGGACAAGGGCATTTGGATGCCAGGGTGGCCAATCAGGTGAGGGTTAGCCCTGCCTGACACAGCTGAGGAAAGTGTATCACTCTGAAGCTGAACCTCCAGCAGGTCCACCTCACTTCCTGCTTCAGGTCTGTCAGCAAGTACTTCACACAGAAGCAAAGCAACACAACTGAACTTTGCTCAGACTAAATCATTTAGCTTTATTTGAAGAAATGATTGAAAATGCACAAGTCTGAGAAAAACAAGGCTGAGAATAGCATTCTGCATGTTGCATAAATAAATTGAACCTTTACAAGTCATGAAAATTATGCCCATGGTTGGGTCTGCTATGGCAGAGGTGTGAAATCACATGCATGCAGGTTTTACAATTGCAAAAGAAAAACTACAAATAAATGCTACATGTACATGATTTCCCTTTGGCACTGCACTACAGGAAGGGAAATCCCAGCAGCAATCTAAATTTACTGAGCAACCTCAGTAAATCCAGGGCAAAACCCACCAGATGATTCTATCACACAACTGTGAAGCCTCAATATCTCTGCTCCCTGCTTGATGATGCTGCTGGTTGACAATTTGGAGGTGTTTCTATCTGCATAAGCCATTGCTGCCTCTCTCAGCTCATGGATGCCAGGATGTGGATCAGACTTTGTTTACATAAAATCCCATCATGATTTCAGGATGGGTGGCAGCGTCTTGTTTATTGGAAATTATTTTTCAAGTTAAGGCATAATAAACCTTACACAATTGCTTAGCCAGTTGAGGGGAAGTCAGATTGTTTGAAGTAAATGCAGGACACTTATTTGTCAGTGGGAGATTCAGTTGCCACTGAAGCCTGTATATTTGTAGGTAACATGTATGAGTCAGAGTTTGCTGTACAAAGTTCAGTTTCTGCTTTGATTCCCTCATTCTACAAAGTTGTAGAGTGGATTCACAGTATTAAAGCACATAGAGTTTGAACTACAGTAGAAATCTGTAAAAACTTCTGTCAACTGAGGAGTGAAAAGACAAGGAAATGTTTTTTTTTTTTTTTTGGTAAAATGCAGTTCTAAATATATGCTTAAATAAATAGAGAAACCAGAAAAAAAAGGAGAAGAAAAAGAAATGTAATGACAATGCTGTTCTTTTTTCCAGCGCCATGACCTCAGTCAGAAAGAGAAACTCAAAATTTGCAGATTGGAAGGGTCACTGTTTCAGTAGTCTTCCTTTTCTGAAGGCTAGAGGGTGTGCCCAGCCCACTAAGCGAGATTAATGCAGGGCAGTACTTGAATCTTGGTTGAGGCTGAGACCAGGACCCCGTAACTGCAGCCCCTGGGGCTGAGGCGGCAGAATCTTTGCTGCATCCTGGCTGCTATGCCTTCCAGTACCTGCAGGGCTACATCATGGATGTGGTGGGGGAAAGGGGTATAATGCAGGCTGTTCTGGGCTCCTCTGCATGCTGCACACTCCCTGCACTACCTGAAAGCAGGAAGGTTCAGGATTTCCTTCCAGGAAAAATAGACTCTGAAAAAAACTCTTGCTGTCCTCTGGCAGTTGCAGGCACAGGTGAGCACGATGGCTTCTAAGGTAGCAGCACACACCACAGTGGGACCCTCATGGCTTTATGTGTTGGAATTTTTAAAAGTTGGTCGTGGATGATGTGTTGGCTTGCTGAATATCAAATCTCCTTATTTTGTGTGTGTGTGTGTGTGTGTGTGTGTGTGTGTGTATATATATATATATATATATATATATATATATATATATAGTTGTATTCAAAGTGTCTGTATTGTGCATAACTTTCAATATGTATAATGAAATTAAATCATCCATTTTCACATACCCATTCAAAAAATTAGCCACTATTAAATATTCACTGAATTGAATAAAAGGAATATTGAATAGAACAACATAAATAATGTAATGGAATGGAAAATAGAAAAAACTCCACCAAGGCCCAAGATCAATGGGCTGCCCTCCAGGTGGTCCTCTCTTTTATTCTGGCCTGCAATTTGGGTCTTTCTTGGTTCACTGCTGGGTAGAGAGAGCCCACCCCATGAGCACTTCTATCATCTCAGGTAGGATTGGGGACATGGACAAGGAATTGGATTTCTTTCCACATTTTCAGCGGCTAGGACAAGTCTATCTTTCAGCATTTTCTGTGACTGTAATTTTATAATTGACTCAGCAGCTCTGCTGTGACACATTCATGGTTTCTTTTTTTTAAAATTTTATTTAAAAGGAAAAAGAGAAAAACACAAAACAAAACAAAGTGGTGTAAGGGTACATGTAATACAGAACTACAAAAAAAAAAGTAAGAAATCACCTGTTAATAGAATACATATTATCATCTTTGAAATAGTTGCTCAAATCACAGTATCAAAGAATACAAACTGGACATTCAAACAGTAAGACTGCAAACAGCTGTGTTCAATGATTCAAAAACATTAATATAGTCAGATATTTAACACTCCTAAACACACTTGCTCTTGTATCTTTTAGAGCACTTTTTTCCTTCTCTTTTTTATAACAAAATTTACACATTTGGGGTTTTATTATTCCTTAGTTCTTATTACTTTTTCTGGGGAGGGGAGAGAATAAAGTCAAATATGGCAAAACAAAGCTGTCTGTCAAAACCAAGGATAGACATAGCACATGATGTTAAAACAGAGTACAAGGTTATCAACAATGGTGACCATAATGTCTCTTGTTTCCTTAAAAAGAATTGTATATCTCATTAGGTATTATAACATTGAACAAAACAGTAGAGAACAAGACCAATAAAACTTGCCTCAGACTCCTGAGTGCAGGCATCACAGGCATTTTCAACATTCCTTGCTCAGCCAAGGAGTTTTTAAGAGCACTATGATGAAACCAGGTCTGGTGGTGTGCTTGTAATGCTAGCAATCTGGAAGGCTGAGACAGCAACACCACAAATTTAAAGACAGCCTCAGCAATATAGCCACTCATCAAGAACCTGGATGAAAATTAAAAGAATTTTAAAGGTGAAAGGTCATGGAGCTAAGTGCAAACTTCAGTATTAAATCTGTAGAAGTTGAATGCAAAACAAAAAAAACTTGGAAAGCCTGATGGTAGAGAAAATAATATTTTACACTCTCCTGGCGTTCTGGAGGTCCCTGTTACCCAAGTCGCTTTAACTTTCACACCTTTCTTGGGGTTTGAATTCAAACAATCATCAAAATTCATGAGGGATAAAAAATATAGAATGTGCTTCAAGGACACCAAGCTTCAGTTCCAGTGCAGAAGGCATTTGCATGCATATTCTGAAGTGCATGATGACCACAGTTACAAAGCAGAAAATCTACCAACAGTGTTAATGGGATTTTCAGTCCTACTCACTGTGAAAGAAACTGCCAGTCAGGAAGGTGGTAGATAGCTTATCTAGATCCACTCTTTCTGCAAAGTGTCTAAAGATCAAAGCCAATTATTACATTGTATGAATGCACAAAATTACTGCTGATTACCAACTCATGATAATGCACACTTGCAATCCTAGCATTCCGGGATGGGAGGGGGACTGAATAAGGAAGGAAAGGTTTAACCCTGACCTGGGAAACTCACAATCTTAGTGAGACCGTGCTTTGAAATTTGTAAAAACATTAACAAATTTTACAAATGTAAGAAAATATAGATCATTAAAAAATCCAAGAGATCATTGTGCACAATACATTATCTAATGTTATTCTCTCATTATTATATTGTATAATATTTATCCTTTTATAGACTTAAAATAGCATATTTTATATGTTATTTTTAGTAATAGTATATTAATTAGTAATATTTAGTAATAAATACATGAATTACATTAAAATAAGACAGGGAAGTTTTTAAAAAAAAACCAGTAATGTAACCCTTTGCTCAAATGCTACTTCCATATATAAATTTAGTTCAAAAATGAAAAGAACCATCAAATTCTCTTCATACTAAGCTCTCCAAATCCTGAGAGGGTACATTTAGTAGCATATCTACACTCATCTCAGTTAAAAGGTCAAACAAATTGAAACAGTTCAACTTCTTGGCAGTAGATCAATATCTACCAGATGGTAAACCTAATGCTCAGTGTGCTGATTAAAGTACATATGTAAGAAAAATTCACAAAGATTTGATTTGTCAATTGACAGATGATTTTTGTCTCTTTTTTAACCTTTTAAAATGTATTTTCCTTTTGATTTATTTTTTATTTTTGAGACAGCATTGTTCTATTAAGTTCAGACTGCCTTGAACTCACGTTGTGGCCCAGGCTGACCTCAATTCACAGCAATCTTGCTATCTCAGCCTTGTAACTTCTGGCATTACAGATGTTTACTACCAAACCTGGCTCTCATTTCCTTTTTAAATTATCTCCAAAATAAAATTACTCAGGATAATGTGATATTCTCATAGTTTATCAGGTGAGTTATGCATGAAATCAGAAAGGACTGAAAATACACTGAAAGAAATTCAAAATACTGACCAACAGAAAACATAGTGTAACATAACATAACATAACATAACATAACATAACATAACATAACAACATAATATATCAAAATATAGCATTAAAAACACAACAAAATAAAGTAAAACAAAATAAGAAGACAGGGATAGAGGTTTATTTCAGCAGTGTAAGTGCACACTTGGTCATAAGTTCAATCCCCAGTACCAAACTGAAAACAAACACCTAACTCTGATTTAAAAAAAAAAAAATGCTTCCAAGCGTACCTTAACAATTTTTAATTTAACCATACACAGGATTTATAATCTGGCAATTTCACATCTAAGTATTCTTCTTTGAAATAAAAGTCTGTGTCCACTCAAGACCATGCATAAGAATGGCTATGGCAGCTGGCTTTCCAGGTCCAACCCAGAAACAGAACAAATGGTATCAGCAGATGGGTGACAGATGCATGAACAAGCCACACTTGGTTGGTTCAGCCTCACGAGATTGTGTGGTGGATCCACCAACAATAAGAAGCAGCACAGGGGGAGCCCAGTACAGAGATGCTGCTTGAAGGACACCAACCAAGAGCATTGAGACTGAACAGGCTCAGAGCCATCACCGCTAGGAAAGGCAAACTACCCAGCAGGGACACAAAACCCATGGTATTTTTGGGATTGGAGCACAGGAAGTGAAAGCAGTGGCTAGGAGACAGGTTCCCTAATAGTGATGTTCATGTGTCCTTCATTGGCACGGGGTGATGATGTCCACAGCCTTGCAAAGCCTCCCCTTGCACTCACCACCTGCTGTCTTTCCTCACACAATGTCAGAGTACAGAGCACTATAGTGTGGGGCTGAGGGAAACATCTAAGGATGAATAAGTGATCACTCATAGGCATGTGAATGTAAAACTTGCTTTGAATCCTCCTCCCCTGGACACTTGGGTGTTATAACATGAAACATTTCATATCCTTCAAGGAAAATTATAGTGGGAATTCTGGGAACATCTCCATGTTCCTTAATGAAATTGACATAAAAATAAAATAAGCCCACAAAACACATTCAAAATAAAATTTGTGAAATCTCTACATGAAGACACTGTGCACCTCATCCTCAAGGGAAAGGATCTTTTGGATGGAAAAGAGTGTTTGGCACCCTGCCTGCCACATCTGAAACATCTACATGTTTGTTGCATTAAAATCTTCAAAGTGCAGAAATGTCTAAAAACACACATATATTTCTAGTTTTTAACTTGCTATTTCTGAGGACAAATATGAGCTCACAATAAAAATAAAGGAGGCATCAGAGGGAGAGGATCAACTGTGGACGCCAGCACATTACCTCACTTCCTTGGTGACAGGTCCAAACAGAACTCAGAAGGCTTTGTTCACCAGGCACCTCATTCTGGTAACAGTTGGCCATCACAGACCATTGGTTTAAGAGAGTGAATAGGGAACATGCTGTGCTGCTTTCCCAGGCCTCACAGCTCAAGTATCAGGACCCTGTGTCATTAACTACATAGGAAAATATGACAGGATGGGTTACTTGGCCCAGATGCTTCAGAAAACTCACCTGTAAACACCCAACCATCATGGGCAGCTCAGGCCAGGACTCACCAGCCCCAGGCCAGAGGCTCCCAGAGACAAGAGGGAGCCCAGGACAGTTATCCCTAGGCTTAACCACCAGCCACTCACAGACACTGAGTCCAGGAAAAGATCAGATACTGGGAAGGTAAGTTCTTACCTGAGCAGCCCTTTGGAATTTAGCCACCTGTGCATTCAAGTCGTGGCCATGAGCAAGCAGCTGAACCTCAGTTTACAACACTGAAAGAGGGGTGCTGAGTGGGTGCAGAGTGCAGGGTAACTGAGGAGGAAATGGGGGCTCCATGGGAAGGGGACAGCTGTTGCCTTAGCCCCATGAAGACCAGAGGGTATGCTGATTCCCAGGGATGACCTTCCACCCCTTCCCCACTGATCCACACTTGTGGAAAGCTGTTCTATTCATTGGAAAGGAGATCGGAGAGTCACTCGAGGGGGTTCAGAGTGTGCTTAGGACAGGAATTCTTGGGGATGGCAAAGTGTCCATGGCCCACAGGTATCATTGGAAAGTGGGTGGATATCATCAAGCCACAAATACACATGAATAGACCTTGTGTGAACATACTTTTTCGGGTATTGTCCATGGTCCTGTAAGTAGAACAGGTAAAAACACTGCCCTTTTGAGTTTTAATGTTCTTTGAAGGTCACAAGTCAACACTGGCAGTAGAACAGACATTGTTCACCTCAAAACAGTTTTTCTGGGTCCCAGGCCTCCCTAGATGTGGGTACAGACCATGCAGGAGGAGTTGTACAGAGGCAAAGAGAACTAGGCAAGAGATGTTTGCCTGACCTAGACACAGAAAAGCAGTACAGACACTGATGACCCCTCACTTCTCAGAAATTCATGGAACACCAGCCCTGAGCCCTTGAGTGCAAAAACATGGCAGATATCAGTCTTTGGCTTTGTTGAGCTGACCTGTATGTGGGAAGGGCAGAGAGACACTGTGTCAGGCTTCCCTGAGGAAGGGAGTGGTGTCATACCACTAAGCAAGGACTGCCTCCTATGGAGCATTCTGTCAACCTCTCAGGGGCCCCAAGGCCCACAGTTCCACACTGTAGTTGGGAGACAGTGGGAGCAGATCCTGCCCTTGCTGGGCTAGAGGTCCATGTGCCCTCCCAAGGTTACCTATGTAGGTAGTGTGTGATGAGAGGCAAGACCTCTCACTCTGCTGACTCCCTGTCTGCCCCAGGTCCACATCTCCTGTCCTTGACTCCTCACTGGAGCTGAACTCCAAGGTGGATCCCCAGGCCAAGCTTCTCATGGACCATCTGGAGCCTCCTAAGATCCTGGAGCCTAAGTCACAGGGTAAGGAGCCCTGGGATGTGGACTGTGGCCTTTAGGGTAGGGAATGTTTTAGGGAATTCAGCAATGTGTCCAGGTGATGGGAGACCCAGGAACATGAGCCACTCAGCAGTCATTTTTGGGATGCAGTCTGGGAGGCTTTACTGGGGCTGTGTTCATGCACACAGCTGCCTCTGAGAGGCAGTGGCAAGGTTTGGTCCTGAGAAGTCCCTGAAAAGTCAGTGATGTTTTCTCCTCTTGCAACTGCGGAGGCAATTCCAGTGCATGCTGAAGTTGCACCCACAGAATTCATGCCAGCTCCATCTGCAGCTCCCTCACCAGCTCTGGCCCCAGAGCAAGATATAGCACCTGGATTCAGGTGCTGGGGGCCCCCCAGCAGGAGTCATCTCTTGAGTTCTACCTGCAGGGAACCCTTGACCCACACCTGCCATTCCACTCTCTTACAGATTTACTTATCAGTGCATTCATTGCTACCCTTATTTCCCAGAGGTATGGCAGTGATGGAACTAATATAAATAAAGTTTAAGATTTCAGTCATCTTTAAAATAATCATCCTGGTAGCATTTTGTGTATTCTCAATGTTTTGAAAATTTCAACACTGTCTACTTCCAGAACATTTTCCTCCTCAATTTTGTACAGAAAGGTGTTTTCTTTTTTTCACCATCCTTCTCCATCCCAGCCACCACTCATCTTATGTCCTCATAATTTACCGCTGCTACATTTTCCACATCAATGCTATCAAGTTTGTCTTCAGCCAGAGGATGCTGGATGCTGCTTTTTAATGTTGCTTTTTTGTGAGAAGGCAGAATCTTAAGCTAATGTCCTTGGTGAGTCAATCACAGATTTGGTAAATTATCCAGTATTCTTTTCTGGGGCAAGAAATACATATTGTGGTTAAATACACAATGCAATATGAGTGAATGGTATTGGACATAGTGGCTGTTGTTCCATTCAGTAACAGTGGCCTCCCTCCTACTCTTTCGGTCTCATTTTAGGGTTACCCTGAGTGTTTTAACTGTTGGGTGGGGAGTGTGTCTCAGGGAACAGCTCCTCAGGGATTGCATCTAGGATGTGGAGACAGAGTCCTGTCAGGCTCTATCCCATAGGAAGCATCCACCTTTGTAAATCTCATTTTGTGTGTTAGATTCTTAGCAGTGGAGTTTTTCAGTCATGGTCATAGAAGCTTGGGTAGGACCAGTTCCTGTCCATGGGTCTGCATATACAGTGTCTATGCACAGAGCTTCATGGTGACCTCTGGCAAATGCAGCTCTACAAGCTGTGGTGTTCCCATGGGGACACTGCATCCCCATAACATCTTAGCAGACAGCACAACAGCATGACATGGCCTCACCTCTGCTTCTTGAAGATGAATAAAAATTGCCTACAACTTGACTCATTTTCTGTTACAAATTACTGAATCTCACATCAATTTGGACAATCATGGCTTAAGATTCCTAGGTGAAATTTGTTCCATATTGCACCAAGGAAGTTGTAGAATCCTCTTGATTGAGCTTCTTCACAAGGTAATAAGTTTTGTTTTTATATAGAAGAGTTGAACTGAGGGCCTTCCCACAGAGCGACATCCCCAGCCCATTTTAGTTTTTGAAATTTAAATTTGACACGGAGTCTCACTGTGCACCTAAGTTGTTTAGTCTAGGTTCAAATATGTGACCCTCTTGCCCTAGTCTGGTAGAGCATGGGGATTACAGAGACTCAAACCTCAACCGTTTTCACTAGGAGTTTTTAAAAATCCAACTGCAAATCTACTGCTATTGTCTGGCTGACCACATATAGAACATTGTTGATTGCAATCTCTCTCCAGGTTGTACACAGGGGTCATTCTATGAGATGTCAATAACTTTCTGCACTTGAGGTTAAAATACCAATACATAGAAGCAATTGCACTGCTTAAGGAACATAAGGATGGCCAAACTGATGAACTTCTGTCTCCTCATGATGCAACCAGGGAAACATGTCCAGAGGTGAGTGTCATTTCCATGACCAGGCAGGAGGAACCAGCCCAGCGTGCACTGTATTCACCTCCATCCCAACCCTTTCTGGATTTCTCCTCTATTTCTATACACTATGCACCTGGGATACCAGCTGCCAATTTTCACAAATGTCATCTCACCCCTCTGATGATGTCCCTTGCAAGCAGATGACAGTATAACCTGTATAGTGCATGATGTTTTACCTAGATTTACAGAGGAAGTCAGAAGGAGTAGTTGGGTCTAACACAGGTCTTTTTCCTCAGAAATGGCACCCTGGCTACACTGCTGTTTTTTCTTTCCTATGCGGATGCTTTGCCTCCTACCAAGGAGCCCTTGCCTCAGTGAAGCTGTTCTCTTCACTGAGAAGGACACCACAGAGCCATTCCATGGGCTTCTATGGTATGCAGAGCAGTAATCTCTGGGGGATACCAGAGGACTCAGGTCCACACAGACATCTGGAAGGAGCTGGAGCGTGCTCTAAATCATGAGTGTACCAGGCACTGACCATGATGTAATGCCAAGAGCAGATGCAACTACTGCTCTCCTGTGCTTCCATTTTGTCCAGGCACACAATCAACTTGGACCAAATACTACCAATATTATAGACTACGTTCCTGGCCTCTGTACATGGGGACAAAAAAATAGAGGAGGGATGTCATGGGAAGGCACACAGAATGGAGTGATGCCTCACTATATGAACTGAAGATGAACAAAAGGCAGGCAGGACACACTCCATCTGCACTTCTCAGATAGTTAGAGAGCAGCACCCTGTAGAGTACACATAAGTAGAGTAACCCTGAATACACCACTCTCTTTATCACAGAGGCAACATGCCATGAGGTCGGGAAAGGGAGATGCATTTCAGGCTTCCTGAAGAATGGAGGACAGGTGGTCACAGCACTGTCCAGGGACTTCCATTAGCACATGAGGGCTGCCTGGGTCAGCATTGCCCCATTTAGGGCACAGTGATGGCTGGGGCTGGGCTCTCTGTAGCTGGAACAAGAGGCTGGTGTCAAACTCCACAGGATGCTTTGGGAGGGCAGTTTGGGAGGGAGGCCGGACCTGTAGTGCTGCTTACAATGGTCCTCCCTAGGACCAGTGCTTCCTTTACTGACTCCTGGAAGGTGCTGCTTACCAAGTTGGGACACCCAGTCCAAACTAAACTGAGTCTTTTGGAAAAACGTGAACTCACTGAAGATAAGAACTACAGTAAGCAAGGTTTGGCCTTGTTCTATTATTCTCTGGAGGGCATGTGTAACTTTACATACAGAAAGACTCTCAAATTTGGAGCCTCCTGCAGTAATGAGGCATGCACAAGTGAGTGGGGTGAGGCAGAACAGGAAGCTTTTCTGGGGTGGATTTATGCACAGAATTGTCTTTGAGAGGCCTTGGGAGGCTTTGGGGCCTGCAAGGATCAAGGACATTTGGTGATTTTTATCCCTCCTCTGAGGCATGGCTGGTACCAGACTGAGCTCAAGTCCTTCTTGCTGAGCTTGTGCAAGCTCAGCCTCCAGTGACCTCACCAGCTCTGTTATCAATGTGAAAGCTATGCCCAGTACAGTACCAGGACTTCATGAATTTCAGAGCTGGTGCTGTTGCTGTCACCATGGTAGACATCCTGAGCTCTGCATAGGGCCAAGTCCTGCAAAGTATTGCCTTTCTCTTCCCTCCCCTTGTACCCCTTGTATTTCTTTCAGTTTGCATTTCTACTCTTATATAATTCTTCTAAACATTACGTTCTAAGTTAATTTAAATTAACAGTTAAGATTTTATTAGTTTCAACATGTTCAACTCAGTAGCCCTGTCATAAGCGCATCGCCAATTTATACAATATTCACATCTGTCGAGTTTCAGCTTTCTGCTGTTTTGGACCCATCCATAGGCCTGTACTCTCCTGCTTGTCCCCATGTGCTTCTAACATTTCTCTCGATGTGATTAGCTACTCTGAATCTTTCATATCAGTGCATCAGATTCTATTTGGCCAAACATTACTGGAGGAGACTGGCTGCTATTGCTCTTTGAGATAAGAGAAAACTCTAGACAGACAAAGTCTACAGGGAAAATGTAGAGGCCATTGTGTATATACTTATCTTTTCACGTTGGAAAAGCTTTCCCATGATTTCAGTGACAGAATGTAGATCGAAAGTTCTGATTACATGGCATTTGAAAAACAGAAACATGACTAATGTAGAGACCACAGCAGGAAACTTTTCTGTACAACCAATATTCAGATAGATGATTGTTATTACAGGTGTAAAAGATGTCTCAAGAGTCTACTTTGTGAGAGAAGTGACAAATTCTTGTAACTCAAAGGCAATCACCACACATGGCCAACAAGTACAGAAAATGTTGAGCCTCCCAAAGCTGAAGCAGGCAGGGGACAGATCCCTGAGATGTGCTGTGTCCCCATTCGATGGCAGGTTCTAAGGCAGATGCTTAACAGCACACATGAAACTATGGGGTGCGGAGCAGAACCTTGACATGCAGCTCCCATCAGAGCTATACACTGGTGTCCCTGGAGCATGCAGGGCTAAGAACAGAGATTTCTCCCAGAGAGAAACTTGCACAGCTTTTCAAGATTTCTGTTCAAGAGTTTGATTCACAGTACTGTTTGAAGGAGGAAGGAACTGGGACCCTACCTAGCCTCCACATAGAGGGTGCACAGGAGAGCTACCTGGAGGATGCTGTGCATGGTTGCTGGAACTAACTGGCCCCAGGGCCACAGAGGTGAAGGTCTAGGAACCAACAACCTCATGGCAGCACAAGGCTTTCCAAGAGCCAGCCAGTGCACAAGGAGTCTCTACTGCAATCCAATGCTTCCCAAAACCAAGACCAGCTTGGGGAAAGGACATTTGGATGTCAGGGTAGCCAGGCAACTAATGAGCAGCCCTTCCTGGGACAGCTGTGCAAAGCATGTCCCTCTGTGGATAACAATCCAGCAGGTCCAACTCACTGCCTTTTTCAGGTCTGGCAGCAAGGAAGTCTCACAGAAGCACAGCAACACAGTTGAAGTTTTCTCAAACTAAATTGTTTAGCTTCCTTTGAAGAAATAATTGAAAATGTACAGGTCTGGAGAAACAAGGCTGAGAAAAGTGCTCTGCATGTTGTGTAAATAAACTAGCCCTTGACAAGACATGGGAATAATGCCCATGAATGGGTCTGCAATGGCAGAGGCATAAAATCTCACGCATTCAGATTCCATAAGTGCAAAAGAAAATGGCAAATAAATGATACATGTACATGATTTTACTTTGGAATGATAACCCCTGCCACAACCTGGATTTACCAAGCCACATCAGTAAACCCAGGGAAAAACCTACCACACCATTCCATCACCCAGAAGCGAAGGCTCAGCAGCTCTGCTCCCTGCTTGTTGCAGCTGCTGGTTGACTATTTCTAGGTGTTTCTATCTGCACAAGCCATCTGCCCCTCTCTCAGCTCATGACTGCCAGGGTGTGGGCTGGACTATATGTTTACATAAAATCTCATTATGATTTCAGGATGGGTAGCAGCCTCTTGTCTACTGGAACTTATTTTTCAAGTTTGGGCATAAGAAATCTTAGACAATGTGCGTATCCACTTGAGGGGAAATGAGATTGTTTGAAATAAATGTAGAAAACTCATTTTGTCCTGGCAGGTTCAGTTGGTACTGAAGCCTATATTTTGGAGGTAAAAACACATGCATCAAGGTTTTTTTTCAAGGTGCTAGGAGGCAAAGAAAATATCCCCAAATTCAGTTTCTACTTTGTTTCCCCCATACTACGAAGCTGCAGATTGAACATTGAAGCACATGGGTTTGAAGTGCTGTAAAATTTTGTAAAAACTTCAGTTGATTGGGGCATGAAAAGACAAATAAAGTTTTTTTGCAAAATGCAATTTTAAATATATGTTTAAATAAATAAAATGAAACCACTAAAAAAAGAACAAAAAGAAAAGGTAATGACAATTTTGTTATTGTTCCAATGCCAAAGCCTCAGTCAAAATTTGCAGACTGGAAGGGTCAGTGTGGTCAGTGATCTTTGTGTATGTGGGGCTGAGAGTGTGCCCCACCCACTCTGCCAGCTGAACACATGGCAGCAACTGAAGCCTGGTGGAGGCTGAGGCCAGGACTCAGGAACTGAGGACCCTGGGGCTGAGGAGGCAGAGTCTTGGCTGCACCCTGGCAGGGCTGCAGCATGGATACAGTGGGGGAAAGGGGTGTAAGGCAGGCAGTGCTGGGCTCCTCTGCATGCTGCTCACTCCCTGAGCTGCCTGGAAGCAGGATGATTCAGGACTTCCTTGCTGGAAAAACAAACACTGAACCAAATCTCTTGCTGTCCTCTGGCAGTAGCAGGCACAGATGCGCATAGTGGCTTCTAGGGTGGCTTCTAGCACCACTGCACCATGGAAGGGCTCTGCATGACCTCATGTGTTAGAGATAGTGATAAACAGAGTTTTGCCTTTCTGAATATCAAGACTCCTTACACACACACATACACACACACACACACACACACACACACACACACACACAGATAGATACTCGAAGTATGTACTGTGAATTTCATTATATATAATGTAATTAAATCATCCATTTTCACTTACCTATTCAAGAAATTAGCCACTATTTGTTGTTTACTAAACTGAATAGAAGTAATATTGAATAGAGCACTATAATTAATTCAATGGTATAAGAAAATGGACAAAAAAGATATAGGCATACCCCCTGGATCATGGTCTGCCATCGATGAGACCCTCTCTCTTGTCCTTACCTGCTGCATGGGCCCCTGTGTCTTCACTGCTGGGTACAGACAGGGCCAGGCCATAAACTCTCTGTCATCTCAGGTAACACCGGTGACATGGCCTGAGACATGGCCTTCTTGCTGCATTTTCAGTGGCTGTAATTTTATAATTGACACAGCAGCTCTGCTGTGGTACATTCAGTGGTTTCTAACTATTCACAGCTAAGCTGAGTAAGAAGAGAATATGGGTGTTTTCAGTCTCATTCTTTATAATGAAGTCTTAGATGTTGAATTTCCATGTTAAATATATACAGGTTGAGTTTCATAGTCACAGATTTCACACCTGAAGTTTCTACATATAGTGGCAGCCTGGAAGAGGAAGCCCAAAGCTGTGCAGATCTCTGTTGAGATCTGAAGGTGGGGAATATGGACCAGGCAGAGGTGCTGGACACCATGATTCCTAGCAGGAACTATGTCAAGAAAGGCCCAGATTCAGGCCTGCTGATCTATGAGTGAGCTTCTCAGCAAAGCAGCACAGCTTGCAGGCTGGACAGGAGATGCCTGGAATGGCTCTGCTGCCAGAGCTCCTCCCTGCAGGCTTGAGGCCCCCTATTTCCCTCATGGGACCTTTGTTCAAGAAGGTCATCCTGTTGAAGAGCCCAATTTGACTGGATGTCTTCCACTCAGGTGCAGATCTCAACTGCCGCATGTGGACCCACCACAGCTGTGCAGCAGGACAGTTATTCACAGGGAGCAGTTCAGAAAGTGGAAACACTGCAGACTGGTGAAGATATGGAGCCTGAAATAAGACACGGGCTCATAACTGCTACAGTTTCCTTCAGTAGAAGCAACATGATGAGAATATTTTGCTTAAAAGACTAAATAACAGAAAGTAGTTACTCACAAGAATATACACTGTAGGGTTAGTTTGAGGACACCAAAGAAAATGGCTGCATCCCTAAGTAAAATGAAATATGACCCTTAATGGATGTGTGGTTTCCTTTGATGTCACTGACCCACAGACATCAGGGACAGACACACTGATGAACAGAGCAAAAATTAGAATCAAAAATCAATATCCAAAAACCAAAACAAACACTTGGAAAGTAGGACTACAGGGAAAATAATGCTTTACAGTGGCCTGGCCTTCTGGAGTGCAGTGTGCCCCAAGAAGCTTTAACTTTCACAACATTCTGGGGGTCTGAATTCAAACAACAATCGAATTCTAGGAAGGATCAAATAAAAAGCTAATGTGTTTCAAGGACACCAAGCCTCAGTCCCAGTGCAGAAGGCAATTAGGGTGAAGCACATGCTGACCACAGTTTAAAAGCAGAGAATCCAAAACTGTTAATGTCACTTTCAGTCTTACTCTCTGCGAAAGAAACTGCAGACTAGGAAAGTAGCAGATAGCTTAACTAGATCAACTCTTTTTGCAAAGTGTCTAAAAACCGAAGCTGAACATTTTATTCCATGAATACACAACATTGCTATCAATTGCCAAGGCAGGATAATATACACCTGTAATCCCAGCACTCTGGGAGGGTGAGAAAGAATGAGGAAAGATTTAAGCCTAGCCTGGGAAACTTAGAAAATTAGTGAGACCATGTGTTAAATTTTGTAAATAATTTTACAAATGTATGAAAATATTCATCATTTAGAAATTCCAGAAATCCCAGTGCAAGGTACGTTAACCAATATTAATCTATAATCAATTTTACCATTTTAGACACTAAAAAGAGTATCTTTATATGATTCTTATTATTTCAAAAATGATAGTTATCCCTTGATCAAATTCTTGTTCAAAATATAAATTTAGGACAGAAAAAATAAGAATGATCAAATTCTCTTCATACTGAGCTACTCATATCCTAAGAGGGTATATTCAGTAGCATATCTGCACTCATTTCAGTAAAAACATTAAAAATTAAAACAATGCAAACACCAGGCAGAACATCAATGCTTACATGATGGTAAATCTTATGCTAGTTGTGTTGACTAAACACATATTCAAGAAAACCTCACAAAGATTTGAATTCCCAATTGACAGGTGACTTTTGACTTTTCATTTTTATGTTATTTCATCTTTCTTTCTTTCTTACTTTTTGTTTTTAGAAAGGGTTTCGCTATGCAGTTCAGGCTGGTCTTCATCTTGTCTTGTAGCCCAGGATGACCTCAAACTCACTACAATCACCCTGCCTCAACCTTCTAAGTACTGGGATGATAGGTGTGCACCAACATCCCTGACTGGGTTTTCCTTTTTAAATTTTCTCCAAAGCAAAATTAGTCAGATTATGTTATATTCTTATATTTTCTCAGGTTGATTATTCAAAGTCAAATCAGAAAGCACTGAAAACATGCTGAAGGAGTTTCAAAATCCTAACCAATCATAACATAGTGGAACATAACATAGCATGGCATAGTATAGCATAATAAAACAAAACAAAACAAAAACCAACCAACTAACTCTGCTTTAATCAACTGCTTCCAAAGATACTTTAAGAATTTCTAAGGTAGCCATACAACAGAAATATGATCCAGTAATTTCAAATAGAAGTACTTTTCTTTGAAATAAAAGCATATATACACACAAGAACATGAATAAAAATGCTTTCAAGAATCAAGCCATAAACAGAACAAATCCCCATCAGCCCATAGGTGACACATGCATGAACAAGTCACAGTTGTTTGGTTCAGCCCCATAATAGCAGGTAGTGAGAGCACAGGGGGACCCCAGCACGGAGACACTGCTTGAAGTATACCAAGCAATGAGCATTGCCACTAAACAGGCTCAGCACCATCACATACAGGAAAGGCAAACTACCCAGGAGGGACACAAAGCTCATGGTATGTTTGGCATGGGAGGACAGGAAGTGATAGCAGCTGCTGGGAGACAAGTTCCCCAGGAGTGACACGAATGTGTCCTTCATCCACACGGGGCAATGATGTTCATGGCCTTGCAAAGCCTTCCCTTGCTCTCACCACCTGCTGTCCCCCCTCACAGGCTGTCAGAGTATGGAGCACTACAGTGTGTGGCTGAGGTAATCATCCAAGGACTCATAAGTAATCATTCATAGGCATGTGAAAGCAAGACTTGCTAGGAATCCTCCTTCCCTGGACTGTGGAGTTTTAACATGAAACATTCACATCCTTCAAGGAAAAATATTACGGGCAATCTGGGAACGTCTCCATGCTCCCTAATGGAATTGAAATGAAACTAACACATGCCCAGGAAAGCAAGTCACCTGAAAATGTGACAGATCTCTAAGTGAAGACACTGAACACCTCATCTTCAGAGACAAGGGACCCTTTGGATGGAATTGTGTGCTTGGCACCACACCTGACACATCTGAAGCATCTACATGTTTGCTGCATTTAAATTTTCAAAGTGTAGCAAAGTGTAAAACCACACTCAGTTTTCCAGTTTTCACCTGCTGTTTCTAAGGAGAACAGATTTATTCTACAATAAAAACAAATTGGGCATTAGAGTTGGCAGCCCAGCTATGGACCCTAGGATATGACCTCATTTGCTTGGCAACAGATCTAAACAGAACTCTGAAGGATCTGGTCACCAAGCACTATGGTCTGGTTACAGTTGGCCTTAACAGGCACTTGGCTAGAGAGAGTGATCAGTCAATATGTTATGCTGCTTTCCCAGGCCTCAAAACCCCAGCCTCAGGACATGCCGTGGGAAAACTACCTGGGAACAAGTGAGAGGATGGTTCATTCAGCCCAGATACTTCTGGATGCTCACCGGGAACTGCTCAACCATCAAAGGCAGCACAGGACAGGATTCACCAGGCCTAGCTCCCAGGCACCCAGACAGAAGAGGGAGCCTAGGCCAGATGTCCCTAGGCTCTGCCACCAGCCACTCAGAGACACAGACTCTAGGACAAGGCTATTTAGGCCTGGCCTCCACTGTAAGTCTGCATAAACAATTCCCTCCCTAGGTCATCAGTGTGAGGGGGTCTGAGGACAGGCACTGAGGGCAGATGCTCCTGGGCAGGGTCAGGGAAACTGAGCCTGGGCCACTGTCACGTTCACATTCCCATCTAGGACAGGGCTGGCAGGAGGAGAAGGGAAGTGGCCATGTTTATCCACAGCCTGCAGAGTCAACTCCTCTCCTCCTGGGTAGAAGTCTGGGACAGTGCTTTTTGTCTCTGAGGAACATAAGTTTATGTTGTTTAACAAAGTGAATCCTCTGGTTTCACAGAGCCTCAGGCTTTCTCCAGGCTTCGGGGCTCTGGCTCAACAGAGCTGTACACAGGACATGGGCATGGAGTTGGCAACTGGGCCCTGTGTGACATGTCCCTGCTCCCGACATGGTACCCACAATAACAATAGATATCTGCTCTGGTGCAGGGTGTGTCAGCAGAAGGGACTGTATAGTGGGCCATAGACTACTGAGGGGAATTTAGGGTCAGATTAACCTTTTAAGCACATCCATCCAGGACTTTTCAAACACTGCGCCTGTGGTCCTGCTCTCAAGGAATCTAGATTCCAAGTGCTCAAATAACATATACTCTTTACTCAGCTTCTACCTTGTCACAGGCAAGGTCATTGTACACACATTGGTGGGAGAAGGCAAAATGGGACACAAACACAAAGTCACTTCATTTCTTGGCATGACTGAATTCTGCCATTGCATCTCATTTTCAGCCCTAGGCCTGGTATCCATGGACCATTAGCTGGCTGCCTCTCCACCCTATCCCCAGCTCTTACACATCATCAACTCACCACAGAAGTACTTACCTCAAATATCAGTCCACTCTGTCCATTTCTCTGGCACTTGTCTTACAGGAATTTTTCAGGCACCGCAGTTCCTATCATAGGAGCCTCAGGGCTAAATGAGCACAAGAAAAGAGCAGTGAACACAGCTGCTCACCTTCCATGGCTATGGAAGGGTAACTTAATTCCTTCCTGTGGACATGCTATCAGGAACCTGGGGAACATTCTGTGGGGCCTCATTAATGGATCTGGACATCTAGAATGATCCTCCATTTTCTCATTTCTAAAACTGGAGGCTGTTTTAAGACTCATAGATTTTGTTAATGCATAGACTTCTATTCTGCCTCTCCTCTATCAAGGTGATGTGAGCATGGTAGTATTCCTTAGTGAGCCATGTAGCACAAGCCTCTGTGGGCCATTTGAAGTATGGACTTTGCTTCAGCTCCAACCCTTCTGAGAAGTCATGTGCATAACCCAATTCCATGTCTCCCCACTGTCTCATCACAGATCGGAAGTCAGCCAGCAGAGCGCCTGGCAGATGTCTGTATAGCAAGCGAGGTGCAGGCAGATGGACCTCACAGCCTGAAGGAGACTTCAGACTTAGCCTTCTTGGACAACTGCCCCAGGTCCGACCATTCTTCTCTGGCTTCCTCCAAGGCTGACATCTCAGCCCTGCAGGCACCAAATCTGTGAAGGTGAGTTCTTAACTTAGCAGCCCAGTGAGACTTGGCCACCTGCAGATTCAGGTCCTGGCCATGTGAAAGTTCATCACTCAATCTCAGTTTAAAATGCTGATCAATGAGGTACTGAGTGGATTGAGAACTCAGGGACACTGAGGATGAAATGGGGGCTTCATGCAAAGTGGTTAGCTGTGGCCTTGGCCTTATGAAGACCTACAGTAGAGCCTGTGCTGATTCCCATGAATGATCTTCCATCCCCTTTACTGAAAAACACTTGGGGAAAGCTTTCTATTCTTTGGAAAGGAGATTAGAGAGTCACTATATGGGCCTCAGGGTTTGTTCAACACAGGAAACCCTGAGTACAGCAAAGAATCCATGACTGTCACATATCATGAAAGAGCAAATAGGTTTAATTATGCTACAAATACACATGAAGACACACTGTGTGCAGACACATTTCTGGGTATTGGCCATGACCTTGTAAGCAGAGCAGATTCAACTCCTGCCCTTTTGAGTTACAATGTTCTTTGGAGGCCACAGAGTCACCATTTGCAGCCGAACAGATATTGCTCACCTAAAAGTAATTTTTTTCTGGACCCCAGGCCTCCCTTGGTGTGGGTACAGACCATGCATAAGTGGGTACAGCAATGGATCACTGCCTAAGCTAGAGACTGCAGAGAGGCAAGACAGATACCGACTGACCTCTCGCTTCTCAGATATCCATGGAGCAGCGGCCCTGATCCCTTGAGTGCAATGACACGGCATATAGCAGTCACTGCCTTCACTATGTTGACTGCACTGGTGAGGGGCAAGGAGACAATGTGTCAGAAAGTACAAGTGTGATACATCTATGCAAGGTCTCCCTCTCACAGAGACTTCTTTCAGCCTCTAAGGACTCCTTGGGTCCAAAGTGCCCCACTGTGGGTGGGAGAGGCTGTGGCTGGATGCTGTACAGACTGGGCAGAAGGCCTACACCCTCCCCACAGATGAGTTGCCCAGGTATATCAGGCCTCTCACTCAGCTGGCTCCCTTCTGCCCCAGGTCCACATCTTCTGTGATTGACTCTTCCCTGGAAATGTACTTTCATGTAGATCCCCAGGCTAAGCTTCTTCAGGAGCAGCTAGAGCTTTCTGACTGTCCCAGGCCTAAGCTTCAGATTTTGTGGGCTTGTGGGGAGGGGATATGCCTTGGAACTCAGCAAAGTGCCCAAATGCTGTGTGACCCAGGAGCATGAGATCCTCAGCAGTCATTGTGGGGATGTAGTCTGGGAGGCTTTGCTGGGGCTGAGCTGGTGCACACAGCTGCCTCTGACAGGCAGTGGGAAGGTTTTGCCCAAGAAATCCATGGACAGTTGGTGATATTTTCTCTTCCTGAAATTACAGGGCCAGTTTCAGTCCATGCATTAGTTGCACCTCCTGACCTTGTGCCAGCTCCACCTGCAGCTCCCTCACCAGCTCTGGCCCCATAGCAAGAGCCAGCACCTGGGTTCCCTTGTCCATCAGCTGCAGAGCTGGACCTCCTGGGTGCTCCACAGCAGGAGTCATCTCTTGAGTTTTCCCTTTGGGCAGCTCTTGACCCACACGTGCCATTCCCCTCTCTTCCAGTTTTATTAATAATTGGATTCATGATTTGTTAGTGATAGAACAAAATAAATAAAATTTAACATTTTAATGAAGTTTAAAGTAATCAGCTTCCTGGCATTTAGTGTATTCTCAATGTTGTGTGGGTTTCCCCACTGTGCAATTCCAGAATGTTCTTCAAATTTTTACACAATGTTTTTTTTTTTACTTTCCCCTGCTGCTCCACTCCAGCCACCAGTGATCTTATGTCCTTATAATTAACTTATGTTACATTTCCCACATCAATGCCATCAAGTTTTCTTTGCCCAGAGAATGCTGGTAGTGACTTTTTAGGGTTAGTTAGATTTAGGGTTCTGGTTAGAGTTAGGGTTAGGGCTGGACTAAACTCCCAAATATTGCATCATACCCACTGCAATGATCATAAAGAAAAAAAAAATGAGACAAAGCAGTGCTTTGTGCTGGCAATGGCTTGGCCCTGAGCTAGGTTTTCAATGCCCTCAAAATTGAGAACAGTCACGAGTTGATGGACTGCACTATTGTGCACAAGTTATGGCCTAACTTCCATTCTATGCATCACATGTGCTATGGACCTACCAAAAACATAATCAGTGCACACTGTAAATAAGTAGTAATAAAAATATGATAATTTATAAGCAAAACACACAGCAAGAAAATCCACTTCTGATATGTGGGAATAAAAGCACAACTGATGAAAATCCTCATGCAGGAAGGACACACTCTACCTGGCCAGCACTGAGTCCTTCATGCACAGGCAAACCTGAAGATCAAAGCATCAGCTGTCCTCAAACAAAGACCTCACTAATGGAATTTTGGGGCCAACCTGACTATCATGGGAACTGCACTTTTATACTTTGCTCTATGCAAAACCTAACAGAGACACATGGAAATCTCACTGTGTGCTGACTACCCAAGATCCCCAGAAGCAGCTCAGTTGGGAAGACACGTGAACCCACACTGCCAACAGCTGGTGACGACTAAGTCATGGAACAGAAAGTGAAAACAAAATGCAGGCAAATCTTCTGGAGGAGCCCTCAGTTGGGCTCCCAATCCAGCCTTTGTAGCTCTGCTCAGACTCCTGATTTCTAGCAAAGTGATAAAAATAACTGTCTCTTCTCTGGCCTCAGGATACAGGCTCAGAAGAAGGTGTAACACTTACAGCTGAAGGTGCCCCCTGTCCTTCTATATTTTCTGTCTTGGCAGAGAAAGCCCCTTGTCTTCCTCTACTTTCCTCCCCTGCCTGCCCAATGGAGGTTTGAAGGCTGAGCTGCTGCCAAGTGGGCTGGGTGGAGATGGCTAGCAGGGTATTCAACATACATTTTATCAGCATATTTTATATGTGACATGATAAGAACAGGTGCCTTGCAGAGTACATAAGGAGCTGATTTCAGTAGGGGTTGTGATGGGCATGGGTTCTCCCTACCACACATTAATACTGTGCCTGGTTTTAACACACTGTGAACCACAAGAAAAGTGAGTCCCCATGGGCTCAGGAATCAAGGGAGGCTAAGATATTGTGGTAGGTAACTCCACTGTGTGACAGTGGGGTCAACAGATAACACTGTCCTTGGATTTCAGCCTTGGGATTGACTCATCTGAGCCCATTGTCTGACCAGTCTGCTTGAAGGCTGCACATCTGCTGCTTGGGTAGCTACGTTCCAGGTCAAGGTTGTAACATTTTAGAACTTTAATGCTCTGTGCATACAGAGGAGGGATGGAAGTGAGGCAGATGTTTGTCACAGTGCTTAGGAATTGATCTTCAAGGTGCAGGCTTGAAACTTGTTCTCTTTTCTAAAGCTGTACCCCAAAAGAGATTTGGGCTTTAGGATGTTATGTGTGCCTCGGAACAGGGGACAGAGGCTTTAGTTTTGTGGGGTATTAAAGTTCCCTGTGTCAGTGGTATGAGATTTTCTCAGAGATAGGGTGGTGCATGGATATTTTCGTGGGTAAAAGGAGAAGAAACCACACAGAGCCAACATTATCAACAGCAATAAACAAGCATCTTTATTATCGAGCCTGGATATATCATCCATCATTAGGCACTATATTCTTGCATACTGTCACAAACCTTAGCACATCCATGGCTGTCTATGCTAAGTTCTGCTTATAGACTTGTGTCCATTCTGTGCATATGGTATTCATTTGGGTCAGTTCCATACAGTCCTCAAAGCCTTTGGGGTTGAAACAATGTGAGTGGTTTCCCACCTCCCACCACCTCAAAGATCAAGGAAAATATGCTTATTGTAAGTGACCCATATGGTGGACTCATGCACACAAAGACCACAACCACAAGAAATGTAAAGCATAATACCACTAATTCAACCACAGTGCAGCTTATGGCCACACAGAGTGAACTGGATCCCAAGGATTCTACCCACTGCATGTGCAGGTCTTGCTGCAAGGCCTGGAGGGCAGTGAACTCCACATCCATTGCTTTTAATTTTTTTATTAAAAGAAACAATAGAAAGGTAGCATACAGATCTCAAAAAATTAACATCATAAAATCACTAGTTGATACATTACATATTGTCATTCTAAAAATAATTGTTAAAGTTACAAAAAAAGCATAAAAAGTGGCTAAACACTCAAACATTTACAGTGAAAACTCTTCTTATCAATGATTAACAGAAATTTAGTAATATGGACATCTATATTACACACACTACATATCATTATAACCTTTAGAGCACTTTCCTTTCTCCTTTACAATATCTATTATACTTTTTGGATCATATTACTTTGTCATTTTTAATATGTTTTACACCATAGACACAATGTGATATTTACTACTGTGAGTGTTCTTTATTTCACTTGTGAGGATATTCTCAAGTTGCCTCCATTTAACTATAAAGAACTCAAGATCCTTTTCTATATCTGAGTAGTAGTAAAAATGTATAAAAATACATTTTTCATCCACTCTGCAGCTGATGACCATTTTGGTAGTTTTCAAGACTTAGCTATCACTTATTGTGCTGCTATGAACATGGGTGCACATATATCACTGTTACATGACATTTTCAGTTTTTCTGTGAAAGTAGCCAGGAAAGAAATAACTGGATTGAATGGAACTTCCAATCCTAGTTTTTTGAGGAATCTCAATACTGATTTCCACAGTGGTTGCACCAGTCTGCACTCCCATCAAATCATCAAGAAGGTTCTACACCATGACAAAGTGCGATTTACCCCAGGAACACAGGGGTAATTCTTGATGTTCCTTTTCCCCGCAGTCTCACCGACATTTGTTATCAGTTGATTTCTTGATGGCAGCCATTTTTCTGAAGTGAGAAGAAATCTCAATGCTGTCTTAATGTGCATTTCTCAAATGATCATTAATGGTGAACATTTTTTCATATATTTATTTGCCATTTGTATATCTTCATCTGAGAACTGTGTGTTTATTTTTGATGCCCATTTGTGGAGATGGTCTTCGAATCTGGGGGGCTTGATGTTTTTCAGTTCTTTATATGTTCTGGATATAAGTCCTTGTTTGAGTGGCTGTTTGCTAAAATTCTTTCACATTTTGTGAGTTTACGTTCCACTTAGTTGTTGATTTCTTTTGAAGTGAAAAGTGTTTTAATAATATGAGATCCCGGTTGTTGATTCTTTGAAATATTTCCTATGTGGTTTGCATTTTATTCACAAATTCTCTGCCAACCCCAATGTCCCCAAGATTTCTACCTACTTTGTTCTCCAGGTGATTTAGTGTTTCTTTTTTAATATTTAGATCCTTGATCTGTTTGGATTTTAGTTTAGTGTATGATGATAAACATGAGTGTAGTTTCAGTGTTTAGAATTTGGAAAGCCAATTTTTCCAAAACTATTTATTATGGAGGCTATCTTTCTTCTAGGGAACATATTTAGCCCATTTGTCAAATGTAAGGTTGCTGGTCGTGTTTGCATCTTCTAATTTATTCCATTGATCCTCAGGTCTCTGCGAGTACTATGTTGATTTTTATTACTGTGACTCTGTAGTATAGTTTTAAGTTAGGAATTGAGATCCCTCCTGTCTTGCCTTTGTTACCCAAAATGACCTTTGCTATTCTACATTTCTTCTGTGTCCAGATGAATTGTAGGAATATTTTCTCTCGATCTACAAGGTATGTTAATGGTATTTTGATTGGGATTGAACTGAATCTGTGTAGCAGTTTTGGGCGGATGGCCATTTTCACAGTGTTGGTTGTTCCTAACCACTATCAAAGAATATCCCTCAATTTTCTAATATCCTCCTCAATCTCTTTTTTTAGAGTAGTATAATTTTCAGCACATAACCCTTTTATATTCTTGGCTAAGTTGACTACTAAGTATTTCATTACTTTAGATGCTATTATGAAAGGTGATATTTTCATAATTTCTCTCTCATGGCTTTTGTGTAGAGGAATGCTATTGATTTTTTTTGAGTGTTCATTTTGTAACCAGCTATGCTACTGAATTTGTTTATTGCCTTTAGTAGTTTTTTAATGGAGTTTTTGGGGTCTTCTATGTGGAGTATCATGTTGTCTGCAAGTGATGATAATTTAGCTTCTTATTTTTATTCCTCTGACTTCACCCTCTTGTCTCATTGCTCTGAGTAATATTTGCAGAACTATATTGAATAGGAGTTGTGATAGTGGACATCTTTGTCTTTTTCCTGATTTTAGTGTGAAGGATTTCAATTTTTGTCCATTTAGTATAACGTTGATGTAGGTTTGTCATCAATGGTCTTTATGAGATTGAGGTAGATACCATCTATTCCAAGTTTCTGTAGGCTTTTCATCATGCACAGGTTTTGGACTTTATCAACAGCTTTTTCTGCCTCTTTTGAAATGATCATGTGATTTTTAGTTTAGGCTCTGCTGATGTGGAGTATTTCATTTATTGACATATTTTGAACCATTCCTGTATTCCCACTTGGTCATGGTGTATAATCTTCTTGCTGATTTGCTGCATTCTATTTGCTAATATTTTATTGAGAATCTCTGCATGAATGTTCATTAGTGAGATTGGTCTTTAGTTCTCCTTATTGGTTGGGTCTTTTTCTGATTTTGTTATCAGAATGATACTTGCCCCCAAGAATGAAGTTAGGGAGGACTGATTCTCTTTCAATTTTATTGGAGAGTTTAAGGAGTATTGAAGTTAGGTCTTCTCTAAACTTTGTATGGAATTCAGCCATGAATTCATCAGAACCTGGGCTTTTGTTTGTTGGTAAGTTTTAAATTGTTTGCAATTTCAGTAGTTGATGCTGGGTTATTCAAAATTGTTTTAGCTTCTTCATTGAGCTTTGATAGTTCATGTTGTTGGATATCTGTCCATTTCCTCTGTGTTTTCCACCCTATGTGAATAGAGATTTTCAGAGTAGGTATTCATGATCTTTTGAATTTCCATGGAATCTGTAGTAATTTCTCTCTTTTCAGTCATTATTGGTTGGATTTTAGTTTTTTCTTTCTTTTTCTTGATAACGCTGGCCAGAGGGATTGTCAATTTTGTTTATTCTCTCAAAAAACCACAGCTGATTCCATAATTTTTTGTAACATTTTTTAGTTTCAATTGCATTAATTTCTTCTCTAATCTTTACAATTTCCTCTCTTCTATCAGTGTTGGGATTGGCTTGCTCCTTTTCTAGAAACTTGGGATGTAGCATTAGGTTATTTAATTGTGTTCATTCCACTTTCTTCATGTGATTATTTATTGTTATATATTTACCTCTGAGGACTGTTCTCATTGCATTCCATAGGTTACAGTATATTGTATCTGTGTTTTCATTGTATTGTAAGTATTGTGTTTTTTTTGCCTTTAATTTCATCTGTAACACACTGGATATTCAGAAAGTTGTTATTTAATTTCCATGTATATGAAGGCTTTGCACTTTTTTGCCACTGATTTCCAATTTTATTGAGATATGGTCTGATACAATGCATGGGATAATTTTGTTGCTTTTGCATTTAGTTAAGCATGCTGTGTCGGTTAATATATGATCTATTTTGGACAAGGTCCCATGTACAGCTAAGAAGAATGTGTATTCTAATATGAATTATGATGTGGTTGGGTGGAAAACTCTGTAAACATCCATCCATCAAGTCCATTTGCTCACAGGTATTATTCAGTGCTGTTATATCTTTGCTGACTTTTTGTCTCATTGATCTATCTCTAACAGTGGGGTGTTAAAGTCTCCTATTGCAATTATATACTTGTGTTTGTGTTTTCATGTCCATTAGTATTTGCCTCATTTAGTTGGGTGCTCCTGTATTTGTTGCATATATATTTGTAATTCTACCTCTTGCCGTTTCTCACTTACACATATATAGTGGCCTTCTTTAACTCCTTTAAACATTTTAGGTTTAAAGTTCACATTTTCTGCAAACAGAATAGCTACCTTGCTTTTTTCTGGGTTCCTGTTTCATGGAAAACTGTTTTCCATCCTTTGTCTTTTAATCTATGAATTTTGAGTAAGATGTGTTTGTTGTATACAGCATATTGTGGGGTCCTGTTTCTTGATCCATTCTGTCAAACTGATTCATTTATAGGTGAGTTATGCCCATTTACCTTCATGGATATCACCGATATGTCCTGGATTGACTTTGCCATGTTGTATTCCTGTTGTTGATTTCCTGCTTTTCTCCCTTGTTCAATTTCTAGCCCAGCCTGGTCATTTCTTTCTGTTGTTCTGGAGATGGTGGTCATTTTTATCTCTATCTAGCATGTCTTTCACTAATCCTTCTAGAGTTGGTTTGGTAGACATAAATTTCTTCAGTTGTTCCTGTTATTGAAGTATCTTGTTTCTCCATTAAATTTGAAAGACACTTTTTCTGGGTATATCAGTCTAGGTTGAAAGTTGTTTTCTGTTAGGGATTGAAATTGTTCACTCCAAGCTTGTCTTAACCTGAATGTCTGTGCTGAAAAGTTTGCCTTAATAGTAATCATAGTCTGCCCTGGACAGATGAGTTCTGTCTTTTTTCTAACAGTTTTAGTATTCTGTTTTTAAGCTGTACATCTGGGATCTTAATTATTATATATTTGACCATAGACTTATGTTTGTTGTGACTCTTTTGCACTTTGTGTGTCTCACTTTTTTTGTATATCAGAATTTTCCTCATGTTTGGAAATTTTTCTGTTATGATTTATGTGAATAGCTTAGTTGTGTCATTTGCATTGACTTCTGCATCTTCACTGATGTCTATTAGTCTTACATTGCTTCTCTTGGCATCATGTTGAAGCTGCTGGATTGTCATTTCATGATGCTTTGCTATTTTTATATGTTCTACACTTTCATGATCACTCCCTGCAATACTGTCCTCAAATTATGAAATTCTATCCTCAGCTTCATTTAAATGGTTTTGCCAGCTTTCAATATATTTTTTTGTTGCTTGGATATCTCTTTGCATATGTTTCATAGATTCTGCTTGTTTTCTACATTGTTCATTCATAGTTTCAATTTACCATGCTCCTGTATTTTTTGTTTTATCTATTTATTCTCTAGCTATGTTGAGAAACTTGTTTACTACAGTTGTTACTTCTACTTCTTTACATGAGACATTGTTTCTAATTTGATTTTCAATATAGCTTCATGGATTTGTTTCTTTACTTCATTTGCTATCTTTTGAAGTTTCTGATTTATGACTTTTAAAGTTCTCTATTTCAATGTCGGTTGGTCTTGCTCCTGATGGACTAGATGTTTGAGATTGCATTTTGCCTTTTCTTTTTGTCATTTTCCCATAGGTATAACACCCATGGTGGGACTGTTTCACTCACATTTTGCTTTAACTCTTTTGGCCACTCCCATATTTCAAAGCTGTCTAGATTGTATACATGTATTATGGGTAGAGAGGAACAGTCCTGTGAGTCTCTCTCCTTTGGGTAGGGGCTCCTCCACCTCCATCATCTGTCAAGTTATAGGCCTGTCATGCAATACCAGGGAACTCTCACAAGAACTGTCCTAGTCATGGGGCCTTAACTTCAGGAGAAGTCAGTACTCCCTGGGTCATGCAGTGTGACTTCCACAGGAGCCAGCTGTGATTCCAAGTCCTGCAGGAGATTCACAAGTCTATCACTGCTAAGGCCTTCAACATGCCCTTGACAGTCACATAAACGCTTTCCAGTTTCTACATGCCTCCTATCATTGTCAATTATCAGGTAAGCGAATATTCATCCCACAAGAGAAACCCTGTTGATGTTTTGAAGAGCACAAAGGAGACTTTCATTTTTGTTCAAAACACACTGGTATTGGTGAAGAAGTGCATGAAGGAAATTTCTTCTGTCTTGCTTGTGGTACATTCATTTCAGATACCATTTTGGCAGTTAATTTCAGATTAACTCATCTGACTATCTTAGGATTCTGTGTGTACAATCCTCTATGTCATGAAGAGAATTTTATAAGATATTAACTTCAACTTTGTTTCCAACAACTGAAAACTGCAATGTGAATATCTAATAACATTTGAATGAATAAACAAACCACAGCAAACCATGAAGTGAGAACCTACTAAATAAAATCCATAGGAAAACACTGTACATAATCTTTAACGATTATGATTGGTGAAAGAAGGCAGAGAGGTCAAATTCTGTCCAGTCATTACATGCAATTTCAAAATATGACAAGACACGTGTGATAGAAGACAGGTCAGTTAATATAAGAGATAAACTCTGTTCTCAGAGTTGCTGTGTATCAGGAATCCAGGAGGCTTTGCTGGGTCTGCTACCATCATATCTCTGTAAATACAGGCTCAGGGGAGATGGCACTAGGGCAAAATTTGCTCTCAGGCTCGGTCTCTTGCTTACAGGCAGGACCCAAGGACAAAGCCTGATTCCTTTTGGACTGTTTTACCTTTTCTCACTCAAAGCTCATCAGCCTCTCCTCTTGCAAGCCTCAGAGACAGCAGTGGCTTCCCCATAGGCAGAGATGCAGAGAGGGAGAAAAATGAATACTAAAATCTGAGAGAGAACATAAGAGGGAAAGAACAGAAGATGCCTAACAGTTATTTTAATGCGTGAACCCTAGTGTTCATGTCACATGATGTCTGCCATTGTCAGTTATTTCAGAGTGAGTCAGGACCTGGGCAGAGAGGTCAGCGCAGAGTACTTGCTTACCATGCATGAGGCCCTGGGCTCAATTTCAGCACTGCTAATGCAAAATACCAACAACAACAACAACAACAACAACAACAATAATAATGATAATAATAATAATAATTCGCTAAGTAAGGCCCACAATGTAGGGAATGGGCTACTTAGCTTTTTGCATCAGAAGGTCAGCTGTCAGCTACTGAGTAGGAGTCAGGTCATGGGAGAGCTAATTCACACAGGTGTGAATGTAGAAACAATGCCAGAAGATTTGGGGGTGCAACTCCATCCATAGTGCTTGCATAGCCTGTGTGAGGTCCTGACTTGAGGCCATAGCACCAGTACATAGCAGAGATTGTGATGCTTAGGGAACATAAAGATGATTGAATTGAAGAACTTCTGCCCCCTCACAATGCCACCAGGGAATGTGTCCAGGGGGTCAGTGTCATTTCTACCACCAGGCAGCACTTTATTCCACATTCATCGCAACCGTTCCTGGATTTAACGTGTAATTCTGTACACTATGTACACAAGACACCATCCAACAGGCATTACAATTGTCATCTCAGCCTGGTGATAATGTCCCTAGAAAGTACATGCCAGGATGACCTCTATAGTACATGGGGAAACTCTGTGAAAGACCTGAGGCATGGTGTCTTGTCTAGGTTTATGTAGGAAGTCAGAAGGATTTGGGTCTAATCCCAGATCTTTCTCCTCAGAGCTGTGATCCTGTCAGCACTGCTGGTTTTTCTTAGCCTTGGGGAAGCCTTGCTTCCTATCATGGATCTGTCACTTGGGTGAAGCTGTTCTCTTCATTGTGAAGTACCCCGGAGAGTCATTCCATGGGCTTCCAAATATCCACAGCAGGAATCTCTGGGGGATACCATAGGACACAGGTTCACACAGACATCATAAAAGGAGCTGGTGAGTGCATTTAACCACCAATTTACTAGGCTATGACCATGATGCAATGATCAGAGCAAATGTAGCCACTGTTCTCTTGTGATTCCATGTTATTCAGGACACAAGTTCCTCTAAAGAACAGATCAGGTACTACCCATATTACTGTGAATGTGCCTAACATCCTGGCCTCTGTATATGTGAACACATAATAGGGGAAGGAGTGTTTCCAGAAGGCACACATAATGGAATGATGCATCACTATATTAACTGAAGATGAAGGAATGGCAGGCAGAACACACTCCCTCTGACTACTCACTTCTCAGATATTTACAGTGCACCAACCCTGTAGAGTAAGCACAAGTAGAGTAACACTGCAGACACCATTCTCTTTCTCACAGAGACAACACCAGGTGGGTGGGAAAGGAAGATGGATTTCATGCTTTCCTAAAGAATGGAGGACAGTTGGTAACAGCACTTTTAGGGACTACTCTCAGCAGGGGAAGGCTTCCTGGGCCAGCACTGTCCCATTCAAGGCAGGCAGACCGCTGGGCTGGGCTCTCTGCAACTGGAGCAGGAAGCTGGTGTCCAATTCTACAAGATGTCCCAGCTGAATTGGACCAACCTGAGCTCACTGAAACTGAGCACTGCTTTCAGAAGATTTTGCCTTTAGCCTGTGGAACTCTGAGGAGTGCATGTGACGCTTGACAAGGAGAAAGACTGCCAGTCTTGGGACCTCATGCATCCCTGAGGCATGCAGAAATGACTTGGTCAAAGCTGAATGAGAAACTTTGCTGTGGTGGATTTGTGCACAGAGTTGTCTGTGACAGGCATTGGGAAGTTCTGGGGCCTGCTAGGAGCAAGGACATTTGGTGATTGTTCTCCTTCTGCTGATGCAGGGCTGGTACCTGACTAACCTCAAGTCCCAACTGCAGAGCTTTGGTCATCTCCACTTCCAGTGACCTCACCAGCTCTGGGATCAAAGTGAAAACTAGGGTCAGGCACCCTGTCTTAAGGAATTCCATAACTGGCACTTTTACTTGTGCCATGAAAGGTGTCTTGAACTCCACTTAGGCCAAGTCCTGCAAAGCACCAGCTTTTCCCTTCCCATCCCCTTATAACCCCTCCCCTTGTAATTCTTTCAGTTTTTATTTTTACTCCTATGTCTATAATTATTCTCAACATCAAATTCTAAGGTAATTTTAATTAAAAGTTAAGATATCATGCATTTCAACATATTCAATTGAGTAGCACGTCATCATGTCGCCAATTTGTACAATTTCCACATCCATTGAGTTCCAGCACTCTGCTCAGTTTTGGACCCTTCCATATCCTTGTACTCTCTTGCTACTCCCCACTCACTCTGACTATTTTGCCCTGTGATTTAGTACTCTGGGTCTTTAATATTCATGTATCAGATTATGTTTGGCCAAATATTCCTAGAGGAGACTGGCTGCTATTGCTCTTCAATAGAAGAGAAAATCCCAGGTAGACCAAAGTGTACAGATAAAATGTGAAGACTATTGTTTATCTACTCATCTTTTCGTGTTGGAAAAGTTTACCCATGATTTCAGTGGTACACGGGAGAGAGAAAGATCTGATTGTTTACATTTAAAAAACAGAACCAAGAATAATGTAGAATCCACAATAAGAAATCTCTGCTTACAAGCAGCAGGCAGATAAATAGTTGGTATTAGAGGTGACAAAGAGGTGTTATGAGTTCATTCTGTGAGAGATCAAAAATTCTTGTAATTCAAAAGAGAATCACCACATGTAAACAAAAATAGAAAATGCTGAGCTTCTCAAAGCTGATTCATGCAGGCACACATCCCTGACATCTGCTGTGTCCCCATCTGATGGCAGGTTTTAAGGCAAGTGCTGAAAATCACAGGGGAGAACATGGTGTGCAGAGAAGAGCCCTGTCCAGTAGCTCCCATCACAACTCTACACAGGTGTCCCTGGATCTTGCAGTGCTCAGAATAGAGATTTATCCCTCACAGAGATCCACATAACTTTTCAAGCTTTCGGTTTAAGACTGTGGTTCACAGCAAATTTTGAAGCAGGAGGAAACTGGGAGCCTTCCCACACTCCACATAGAGATTTCAATGCATCAGAGTTGGTCATGAGAACCAGGGGAAGCTGTGGGGATGCAGACCTCAGTCTCTCTGGGCCCACAGGGAAAAAGGAAATGGAATCTGATCACGAAGTAATACACGGATGAGAGTAGGATGCGTGCATGGAGGATCTTGGTTTTGAAAATGAAATGTCTCTGACATCAATGTGTCTTCACACACAGACATGTAAGAATCTATGCCCAAGATTGGTTTCTCAACAGTGCACTTACTTATGCAAACCCTGACTCAAAATAAAAAGGAAATTTAAAAACAGAATTTACTGTAGTTCAGTGCAAGCGCCTGCATTTATTTCCCAGAATTGAGTTAAGGAAAAAAATTGGGAGCAAGCTGAAGGGCTGCAAAGCACCATCACCTGGTCTTTCTGGAGAGCAGTGTGCCCCAAGCAGCTTGAGCCTCCACGTCTTTCTTGGGCACTTTGATTTTAAAGAATGATCAGTTCCATGAGGGATGGGGAAAAGAGGATTTTCATCCAAGAATACAAAGTCTCATTAACAATGGAGAAGAAATTTTCAATGATTACTAAACTGCATGGTGACCACAGTTAAAAAGAAGGATAGCTTTCAAAACTGCTAAACAATGGGATTTGCAGTTGTTGTCACTCTGAAAGTATTTGTAGGTTAGTAAGTCGGTAGACACATTAACTGGATTGATTCTTTCTACAAAGGAGACATACATAAAAAAACACATGTTACCCCCACAAACAATAATTATTGTGAATTACCAAAGGAAGATATCCTATACCTGTACTACCAGCACTCAGGGAGAGTAAGAAAGGAGGACGACAAGTTTAAACCCAACTTGGAAAGCTGAGTAAATTACTTAGAGATTGTCTCAAAAATTAAAAAAAAAAACAAATTTTTAAAGTGCATGAGCATATAGCTCATACAGAAATCCCTGAGATCATTGAACACAGTGTATTAACCACTATTCTGTTATGAAAAAAATTAATCTATTTATAAAAGTGTTTTCATACTTTATTAATATCTACCTCTGCTACATTAAAATAAAAAAGAAAAATTGTTTGTTTGTTTTATTTTCCTTTGAGACAAGGTATTGCTATGTACTGCAGGCTGACCTTGACTCAACAAGTATTTCAGGCTAGCCTTGAACTCCCTGTGATCTTCACATCTAACCCTCCCATTTGCTGGGATTACAGGCATGCACCACCATGCCTTGCAAGAATGTGTTTTTTTTTTAATTGTTAAGAGGATAAAACCAAATGAAATAAAACAGAATAGAGTCAATCAAAAAGGAAGGATAATCAATGCACATCAGTTAAAAATAAAATCCAACAGTAGGGTGTGTGGCCTCTCAGCTGGTATAGAAAATGACTCAACACCTTGCTGAACTCCAAATTTCTCCAGATAATTGGGAAAATACCTAAATTTTTCAAGGTGTCTATTGTTAACATGTCTTGTCTAATAAGCAATTCATATCAAGTACCAGGGAAAGAACACAGAACTTTGATTTACTATTTCAAATGTGGAATTTATCCCAAGAAAAAAAAAGATATATGCGCGATGCAGTTTTTCTAAGAGGAACTAGACTTGTGTACATGGTCAGTAACAGGATAACTAAGTAAAACTCTACCTATATATATAATATAATATTCAACACTACGCAAATACACAAATGATGTGAGCAGAACTGGGGAGTATGGTTAGAGACAGCCGAATACGGACAAGAAGTGTATTCTGCAGCAGGTTCAACAATATGGGTGAATTATTTTTATTTGTGGATTTAAATTTTTAAACTGCTGATCACACTTGCTCATCCCTCAAAGCCCCATGCCACATTCAAACTCCTCACAAAGCTTAAACACCCAAGAGGTGCCAATATTAAAACAAGCAGAAAGCCCTTATCAATGAAATGGACTGGAGACAAAGCATGTGCAGGTAGAATAATAACTGCTGTCTTAATATAACATCTAGGTCCTCTCTCAGTCTCTGCAGGGAGGAGATCCAAGTGGAATAAAATCTTCCTGTTGGGGTAAATGTCCGCTGCTCACTGACAGCAGAGTCCATGTGAGACCCTGAGCCTCTCTGCCCACAGCTCCCACACCAGGGCTGGGCTCTCAAAAGCACCTGGTGGGGGGGGGGGCGCAGCAAGTATCCCGGGCTATGCGCCAGGGTGGACCCCGACAGAGAGGAGGGAGGAAAGGAGAGAGAGCCCTGAAGACCTGAGGCTAGGTCGCTCCAGAGCCGCGCCCGCCGCCTCCCCGAACCCCCAACCAAGGGCACCTGAGCCGCTAAAATCCGGGCCACCGGGCCGCGCCGCCACTCAATACCGGCTGCCGCCCGCCTACCTGGCCCAGACCCCAGTCCCAGCCCAGCCACAGCCTAGGCCGAAAGGAAGGAAGAGTGTTCAGGTCTCCAGAAGGGGTCGCTAGTGGCAAAATGGCCACTCCGTGCATCCACTGTGAAGAGAGGCCGGGGAGGGGCGGGACTGAGTGGGATGTGAAAGCCAGTGGCTAGGGACCGTCCCTGGGCGTGGGGGACCCCCAGGTAGGGCCGGGTGGAGTGTAATCTTCGCTCCAGGCCAGGGGGTGGGGCCAAGCGATGTGAGGGGCGGGGCCAGAAGCTGGGACCCAGGAGGTGCAGAGCCCTCCAGGAGGCCAGAAGGAGGCGGTGGGCGTGGCAGTGGGGGTTAGGGTTTCTCTGACGCTGGGTGTGGCTGCAGGTTGAGCTTCTGGGAGACTGAGCCCCAGGCCTGCTGTGACAGGAATCAGAGGAGTGGACTGAGTCTGAGGCTTGGAATTTATAGATGTCTGTACTCAAATCTTCCAGGGCCTGACACCTTAGGCACACTGCTTCTCTTCTGGGAGCCTCAATTTCCACTATTGTTATTCTATTATTTTGCTTTGAAATATTGTGGGGTTTTTTTTTCTATTAAAAAAAACATACTGTGATGAATGGCAATACTCATCTCTTGGCACTGTTGTGAAGATCCAATGAAAACCCTGCAGAGCTCTTCCCATGGTTCCTACCATACAGCAAGTGCTCAGATGCCATTGTTATTTGCGTTGTTGCCCTTCTTTTATTACAGAGAAATGAGTGCTTTCTGTATCCCTCGTCTGATGTCTTCATAACTTAAAAATATGCTTACATGTTAATATAACATAATAACAAGCATATGTAACACAGGTGTAAGGCTAGGGCCTCTCTGAGGTGCTTTACATATGTTAATTCTTACAAGAGTAGGAGTTAGGAATTATATTTATTATCATAGCTGTGTGAGCCGAGACACCAACATTTAATACCTTTTCTAATGATAAATGAGTGTAAAGAATTATAACCCAGTGAGCCTCATACCAACACCTCCATTAACTAACCCATACTTTGCACAGCACTGCTACAGTTCTGCTTTGGATTTTTCACATGAATGAGGCATGAAATTGTTCATGGGAGGTTTCACAGGTAGCTACAGGCAGTTTGTATCAGGGTTCACTAAAAGGTCAGATTTAATTTGTGTATGTGTGTGTGTATGTGTGTATGTGTCACACATAAACGGTTTATAAAGTAGGATTGAAATGGCCATCTGCAGAGTCACGGGGAGAACTCAAAAGGGCCATGTTCTCCTTCGAGATGCAGAAGAATTGGCTGAAGTTTACATGGGCTGTTCATGGGCACTGTGTGAACACTTGTTGGCCTGCTTTGGGAACTCAAGGAAGATTTTCTTGGGTGAGGTCCCAAGGTCAGAGAATGTACATGTTCAAGACATCAGCAACAGTGGTAGTCAGCGTGGAGCAGAGCAGAGAACCACTGTTGTTGTTGTATAATTCTTACAGTTTGTTATCTCATATTTACTTTCTTATATAGTGCTCTAAGCAGTCCATGGTGGCCAGAAGCAGAGTAGAGGGACAGTGCCAGGGAGGAAGGAGCCACAGACCAGATGAAGTACCTAGCCTCATTCCTCCATGACCCATACAGATGAACCCAGAAATACACTTTACTAATCTCTTGGACAGCTCTGAAGCCCATCAAGTTGACAATGAAGTTAATCATCACATAGCAGAAGTTTTGTGATGTTAAAATTATAGGTGATTTACATATGTGCATATGTACAGTATTTTGGGTATTTTCCACCTTTAAAATTCTATACAAGATCAAAAAATGCTGAATTTTATGTTATAGAAATAAACTTTTCTTAGGTAAATTTTATAAAATGAACTGAAAAATAAATGAACAAGAGTTTTAAAAACAACAGGGTTTAAAAATACTCACAGGAAGATCCAAAAATCTTTACTATCCTTTGAACAACTACTTGAAAGACAGTTAAACAATTTCTGAGTTAAACATGCAAGACTTGAAATAGTCAACTTCACACTAAGTATCTTCCCCTTGGAAATCAGTGCTACAGCTATACAAACACAAGAATGACTACAGCAACGTCATTGCTGAGATCAAAACCTGAAACACCACACAGGGCCTCAGCTGATGGACACATGAGGATCAGTGGTTCATCCACACAATGGGATGTGATGGCTCAGCCATTGACAAGGAGCAGCACTTAGGAAACCTAACATGGCTATGAGGATTGAATAAACCCTACCAGCTCCCCCTAAAACAAAAACAAAAACAAAAACAAAAACAAAACACCCTGCATCCTGTGTGATTATAGACCTGTCACCTCTAGAAAATACCAAGTGTTTTCCAGACACAAAAAGCAGACACATTGTTTAGGATGGAAGGAAGCAATTATAAGGAACCATAAGGAAAATGTGAAGGTGACATATACATCACCACTTTGGTGATATTTTTCAAGGGGCTCATGTATGACAAGGCTCCTAGAGGATTTTTTGTTGGTTTTTAGTTTTAGTTTTGTTTATTTTTGGTACCAGGAACCAAATTCAGGACCCTGTGCTTGCCAGGGACCACTTTGCCACTGAGCTATATCCCTGGCCCATGTCAAGATTCATCCAATTTTGTATTTAAACCTGTTAGTTCATTGGATGTTAATTATAATGAAATAAAATTGCTTTTAAAACTGTTCTCATCTGAGCTACCCACAAAAGGTTTATTTACTTATAGATTTACTAACAAGCAATTGTGTTTATTTATAGATTTATTTCTAAGCAGTTTTGTTCATTTATAGATTATTTTATAAGAAGTTTTGTTTATTTATAGATTTATTTATTATTTTCTGTGCTGAAGATTGAATCCAGTGCCTTGGTCCTTTTATCATAATTTATTCCCATACAGGGCCATGTTAAGTTGCTAAGTTGTTTACATGGGGCTGGAATTTTATTACATTTATTAGCATTTTTATATACTGAAGTGTAATAAAGGTAACTAAATTGAGTAGTCTCAAGTAAATCAATAAATACAGCTTAACAAACAATAGCTGGGTGTGATGGTACGTGCATGTAATCCTGGCACTTAGGAAGCTGAGGCAGGAGGATTGTTGCAAATTCTAGGTCGGCATAATTTACATAGTGATTTGAAGGCCAGCCTGCACTACACAGTAAGAGCATCAAAATGTAAATTAATAAAATAAACTCTGGACTAAGGCAAGGAATTATCTTCTAGTCCAGAGCATGGGCATTTTCAGAGGATTTACTTTAGAAGGTGTTATGGTTTGTATCTGGGTGTCCCCACCAAAGCCTCATGAAGTCACAGAGGCAGCTAAACCTAGCATCTGTGATTGGTTCATTGGTTAGTGCTGTGATTGATGATAAAAATGCTTTACGTTCTTGGAGGATTTGAATTACCAGAGTAAAAGAGGTCTCACCTGTCCATTTTGTGAGAGAAGTGAGAAAGTCTTGTAATTCGAAAGGAAAGCACCACCTGTAGCCAACAGGTGCAGAAAACATTCAGCCTCCCAAAGTTGATTCATGCAAGCACAAATCACTGAGATGTGCTGTGTCCCCGTCCAATGGCACATTTTAAGGCAGGAACTGAACAGCACTGGAGAGAACAGGGGGGGGGGGCAGAGCAGAGTCCTGTTTGGCAGCTCTCATCACAGCTATATATGGAACCATCCTTAGACATCACAGTACTAAGAAAAGAGCTTTCTGCAACACAGAATGCTACAAAAATTTTCAAGATTTCTTTTCAAGTGTTTGATTCACAGTACCGTTTGAAACAGGAAGGAACTGGGACCCTCCCTAGCCTTCATGTTGAGCATGCACAGGAGAGCTGTTTGGAGAGTGCCAGTATGATTGTTGGAGGGAACTATTCCCAGGGCCAAAGAGATGTAGGTCTAGAGGTGAAAAACTCATAGCACAGCAAGGTTTTTCATGGGCTAACCAGTGCACTGAGAGTCTCAATTGCAAACCAGTGCTTCCTGACACCAGGGATAACACCAAGCAAGGGCATTTGGATGCCAGAGTGGCCAGTCTGGTGAGGGGCAGCCCTGCCTGACACAGCTGAGCAGAGTATCCCTCTGGTGCTGAACCCCCAGCAGGTCCACCTCACTTCCTGCTTCAGGTCTGTCAGCAAGTACGTCACACAGAAGCACGGCAACACATTTGAAGTTTTCTCAAACTAAATCATTTAGCTTACTTTTGAAGAAATTATTGAAAATGCACAAGTCTGAGAAATACAAGACTGAGAACAGCATTCTGCATGTTGTGTAAATAAACTGACCCTTGACAAGTCATGGAAATAATGCTTGTCGGTGAGTCTGCAATGGCAGAGGTGTGAAACCTCATGCATGCAGGTTTCACAATTGCAAAAGAATAACTCCAAATAAATGCTACATGGACATGACTTCCCTTTGGCACTGCACTACAGCAACCTAGATTTACTGAGCCACCTCTGTAAACCCAAGGCAAAACCCACCAAATTATTCCATCACCCATATGTGAGGGTTCAGCAGCTCTGCTCCCTGCTTGATGCTGCTGCTGGTTGACAATTTCAAAGTGTTTCTATCTGCACAAGCCATCTCTGCCCCCTTAGTTCATGATTGCCTAAGTGTGGATCAGACTATGTCTTTACATACAACACCACCATGATTTCAGGATGGGTAGCAGTCTCTTGTTTATGGGAAATTATTTTTTGAGTTTGGGTGTAATAATCCTTAGACCATGTGCTTAGCAAGTTGAGGGGAAATGAGATTGTTTGAAGTAAATGTAGGAAACTCATTTGTCAGTGGCAGATTCACTTGGTATTGAAGCCCACATGTTATGGGTAAAAAGGCATGAGTCAGGGATTGCTGTACAAAATGCTGGAAGGCACAGCAGTGTCCCCAAGTTCAGTTTCTGCTTTGCTTCCCTCATTCTACCAAGCTTGAGAGTGTATTCTCAGCATTCAAGCACATAGGGCTTGAACTACAGTAGAAATCTGTAAAAACTTCTGCTATCTGGGGAGTGAAAAGACAAAGAAATGTTTTTTTGGCAAAATGCAGTTCTAAATATATGCTTTAAAAAACAAAGAAGCCAGAAAAAATAACAACAAAGAGAAATGTAATGACAATATTGTGTTTTGTTCCAATGCCACTGCCTCAGTCGCAAAGACAGGAGCAAAATTTGCAGAGTAGAAGGGTCACTGAAGACAGTGGCCTTCGTGGTCTTGTTCACCAGAGGTGCAGATTGGGTGCCCTGCCCACTAAGCCAGATGAATTCAGGATAGCACCTGAATCCAGGTGGAGGCTGAGACCAGGACCCAGGAACTGATGCCCCTGGGGCTGAGGAATCAGAGTTTTTGCTGCATCCTGGCTGCTCTGCCTTCCCTTGTCTGCAGGCTCCAGATGGATGAGGTGGGGGAAAAGGGTGTAAGGCAGGCAGTGCTAGGCTCCTGGGCAAGCTGCACATTCCTTGGGCTGCCTGAAAGCAGGAAGATGTAGGACTTCCTTGCTGGAAAAATAGACACTGAAGCAAATCTCTTGTTGTCCTATGTCAGTAGCAGGCACAGGTCAGCATGGTGGCTTTTATGGTAGGAAGGGCAGGGACAACCACCACAGCAGGATCCTCATGGCTTTATGTGTTAGAATTTTTAGAAGTAGTCGTGAGCGATGTGTTGGCTTGCTGAATACCAAGCCTCCTTATTTTATATTTACAGTGATATTTGAAGTGTCTGTATTGTGCATAACTTTCAATATATATAATGAAATTAAATCATCCATTTTCACATACCTATTCAAGAAATTAGCCACAATTAAATACTAACTTATTTGAATAAAATGAATATTGAAAACAACACTACAAATAATGCAATGGACTGGAAAAATGGAAAATAAAAAACACCAAAAAGGCTTCCTCCCAGGTTCAGTGCTCTGCTCTCCAGGAGCTCCTCTCTTCTGTTCTCACCTGCTATTCAAGCCTCTTCATTGCTGAGTGGAGAGAGGGCCAGGCTACAAACTCTTCTATCATCTCAGGTAGGATCCAGGACATGGCCTAGGACATGGCCTTCTTTCAGCATTTTCTGTGACTATAATTGTATAATTGACTGAGCAGCTCTGCTATGGTACATTCATGGTTTCTAACTATCAACACTCAGAACTGAATAAGAAGAGATCGCAGGTATCTCTCAGTCTCATTTTTTATAATGAGTCTGTAGAAGTGGAATTTCCAGGTTAAATGTATATAAATTGAATTTCTTGATCATAAAATTCACACTAAAACTCACCATAGAGTTGGAGCCTGGAAGGGCAAGCCTAGGGCTCCTCAGATCTCTGTGGAAATTCAAATAAGAGGAAGATGGACGATACCAATGTGGACGATACCATGGCATCTAGTAGTGTACCATGAGCAAGAAAGTCTCAGGTCCAGGACTCCTGGTCTACCAGTCAGCTTCTCAGCAAACAGCATACACTGCATGCTGAAAAAGAGAGGGCTGTTGTGGCCCTGCTATCCAAGCTCCTCCCTGCAGTCCTGAGGCCCCATGTCTCACTCAGGGGAACTCTGTACAAGAAGATCAGCATGTTTGAGAGCCTACCTTAGCCGAATAACTTCCACCAAGTGAGATCTCAACTGCCACATGTGAATTCACCACAGCTGTGGAGCAAGACATTTGTTTTTAGGCAGCCAGTCAGGAGGTGGGAACACTGCAGGCAGGTAGTGGTACAAAGCCTAAATAAGCGACCTGGACCTAGCCTTGCCCCAGTGTCCTCCAGAAGTAACTGCACCCTGCAACAGTGTGCTTTATAAAACTAAATAACTTAACAGATTACTCACAAAAATATATACTGTAGGGGTAGTTTGAAGATACAAAAGTAAATTGCTACATCCCTAAGTAATATGTGACATGATCCTTAATCTGTACATGATCTCCTATGTTGTCCCTGACCCCCAACCTCAGAAGAAAACACATCATTTGACATAGCATTATCAAACACAGGCAATGAGTCAACAATCATAACTGCTTAATAACAACAACAACAAATTCCAGGATATGATAAATGTCCTGATGATTTGTATGAAGTGTTTAGTAAAGCATAAATACTGGATCTGGCCATGTTGGGAATTAGGAAGCTGAAAGAAAACAATTCTCCTGCCTCCCTGGCCAGCACCCCTGGTGCAATCTAGGAGGAGAACCAGTCAGCATCTCCCGTGAGCCTACTGGTGCATGGAATGAGAGCCATACATCTCATTTACCCACCCTTGATTAGCAAGGAGAGGCAGAATTCTGAGCATCTCTTGGGAAGATGACTGTGCAATATAGAAAATATGGGGGATTTCTTTCTATCTTGTGCTTGAAAACAAACGTTGTCTTTAATTTTTACTGTGTTCTGATTATTTGTTCTATTCAATATTATCTTTTGACTGGTTTTAATATGTTCTGTGTTTGTTTGGATTTCACTATAACTAATTGAATGGAAACCAATTGTGAAGATAATGAGATATACTATGGTACCTATTACTGTTATCATGGACCCTGCTGTGAAGTTCTGTACCAATTTCACTGCATTGTCTCAATTTTCTTTGTTCTGTTTGCTCTGTTGTATTTTACTATCTTCAAAATAAAATTTGAAAAAGAATAAATACTAATTATTTTCATGTCTTTCAAGGGGAGGGAACCACCACCAATTCCTTTTAGATGACAAAGTCACCCTGATAATGAAACAAGACCATAATGCATTAAAAAATGGTAATGCTCTAGTGGCTGATATTCTTAATGAACACACAAAAATATTCAACAAATGCGCATCAGCTAAATACACCAGCACATGAAAATTTTAAATACCACAATGAACACTGGGTTCACCCTCAGTGGTGCCAGAATGGTTCCACTTGCACAAATCATTCAGTGTCACTTGCCACATTCACAGCATGAGGCACAGCTACCCCCTCAAGAGATTTGGAAAAATCACTTGGAGAAATACAAAAGTTCACCATCCTTTCTTGATAAAAACCATTCATACACCATGTGCAGGAGGAATGAATCTCAGCACAGCAAAGTACATACATGACAAGCCCAGCACTGACATCATGCTCAGAGACTGACAAGCTGCAAGATTTGCTTCTCAGGTCAGGAACAAGACCAAGCTTTGGACTCTTTTCAACACACTACTTCAAGTCCTAGTCCTAGAATTTAGTCAACAATAAGAACCCAAAAGTTTACCAAATCAGAAAGGAAGAATTAAGAGATGTCTATGTTTCCTGAGGACACAACATTTCATATAAGAAACTTAAAACTCCACTGAAAAACTTGTAGAACAAATGGACAAAGAACTTCATTTTCAAGGTACAAAATCCACATGTCATAATCAATTCATATATATGTGCTTCAAACAAACTGTAGCCCCAAATACAAGGAACACAATTCATTTCATAATTCATCCAAAAGAATTAATACTCATGTAAAATTTAAACCAAACTCACCTGTTCTTGGAAAATTATAGAAATTGAAGCAATGAGTAAAGTGGCACGAAGAGAAGAAAAGACAGATTGTGATGGTGGATGGGAAGAATTCATGTTGTTATAATGTACATGCTACCCAGAGCAACCCGGTGTTTAAATGCCATTCCTGTCAAAATATAAGTTCCATTTTGGCACTGATAGAAAAAACAAAATGATAATGCACAGGGAAGGACAAAGACTCATCCTATAGCCATCGAAAAAACAAAGTTAGAGGCAACAAAAAACATAGTTTTCTGGTATATAATAAAGTGACAACAGTCAAAAGGGTCCTATACTGCAAGAACTGGACCACAGATTAAAAAGGCCAGCCCAGTAGAGAAAAACTCATACAGTCATCAGGAATTTTGTTTTGTTTCTCCTTTTCCTTCCCTTCCCTCCTCTCCCCCTCCCCCTCTGCTTTCCTTCATTTCCCTTTCCTTTAGTTTTCTTTCTTTGTCTTTTTCAGTTTTTGGTCAAGTTCATCCCGTGTAGCCCTGGCCTAAGCTGAACTCAGAGTGTGTTGCAGGCTTGTCTGGAACTCCCAGGAGTCCTGCTGCCTCAGTCTCCTGAGTGCAGGCATTGCAGGCATTTTCAACATTCCATGCTCAGCCAATGAGTTTTTAACAACACTATGATGAAACCAGGTCTGGTGGAGTGTCTTGTAATGCTAGCAGTCTGGAAGGCTGAGGCAGCAACATCACAAATTTAAGGAGAGCCTCAGCAATGCAGCCACTTATCCAGAGCCTGGATGAAAATAAAAAGAATTTTATATGTGGAAGGCCATGGAGCTAAGTGCAAATCTCAGTATTCAATCTGTAGAAACTGAATGCAAAACAAAAAAACTTGGGAAGTTCAGCAGTAGAAAAAACAGTATTTTACACTGTCCTGGCTTTCTGGAGGGCAGTGTGCCCCAAGTGGCATTAGCTTTCACACTTTTCATGTGGTTTGACTTCAAAAAATCATCAAAATCCATGAGGGATAAAAAAATAAACAGAAATTGCTTCAAGGACATCAAGTCTCAGTCCCAGTGCTGAAGGCATTTGCAGTGATATTCTGAAGGACATGATGACCACATTGACAAAACAGAGAATCTACAAACAGTGTTAATGGGATTTTCAATCTTACTTACTTTTTAAAAACTTCCATTTAGGAGGTTGATATATATAACTTAACTAGATCCACTCTTTCTGCAAAGTGTCTAAAGATCAAAGCTAAATATTTCATTCTATATGTACAAAATTACTGCTGATTACCAACTCAAGATAATGTACATTTGCAATCCTAGCACTCTGGGAGAGGGAGGGAGATTGAAAAAGGAAAGGTTTAAGCCTCACCTGGGAAAGTCACAATCTTAGTGAGATCATGCCTTAACATTTGTAAAAAGATTCACAAATTTTACAAATGTATGAAAATATAGATCATTAAGAAATCATTGTGCACAATACAGTAGCCAATGTTATTCTCTCATTATTCTTCTTTATTTTATTCTTTTACAGACTTAACAATACCATTTTTTATGTGGACCTTATTAATGTGTACGTGAGTTACATTAAAATAAGACAAGAAAGTCTTTCCAAAAAACAGTAATCCTATGCTCAAATCCTACTTCCATATATAAAGTTAGTACTAAAATAAAAGGACCATCAAATTCTCTTTATACTATGCTCTCCAAATCCTAAGGGTGTATATTCAGTAGCATATCTACATTCATTTCAGTTAAAAGGTCAAAAAAATTGAAACAGTTCAACTTCTTGGCAGTAGATCAATGTCTACCTCATGGTAAACGTAATGCTCAGTGTGCTGACTAATGTACATATGTAAGAAAAAGTCATCAAGATTTGATTTGTTGATTTATAGGTGATTTTTGTGTCTTTTTAAATCTTTTTATAATGTATTATTTATTTCAATTTATTTATTTATTTTTGAGACAGGATTTTTCTATGAAGTTTAGGCTTTCATTGAAATCACATTGTAGCACAGGCTGACATCAACAACAGCAATCTTACTGCCTCAGCCTTGTAACTTCTGGAATTAGAGATGTTTACTACCAAACCTGGCTCTCATTTAGTTTTTAAATTTTTTCCAAAATTATATTACCCAGGATTATGTGATATTTCATAGTTTATCAGGTGAGTTATACAAAATGAAATCAGAAAGCACTAAAAATGCACTGAAGGAGACACAAAATCCTCACCAACACTAAACATAGTGTAACATAACATAACATAACATAACATAACATAACATAACATATTATAGCATAAAAACACAACAAAACAAAGCAAAACAAAATAAGAAAACAGGGTGGGAGATTTAGTTCAGCAGTATAAGTGCCCACTTGGCAAACCTGAGGTCATAAGTTCAATCCTCAGTACCTAAAAGAAAAAACCACCTAACTCTGATTTTAAAAAATGCTTGCAAGTGTACCTTAACAGTTTGTAAGCTAATCATACATAAGACATATAATCTGGCAATTTCACATCTAAATACTTTTTCTTTGAAATAAAAGTCTATGTCCACTCAAGACCATGTATAAGAATGGCTGTGGCAGCTGGCTTTCCAGGGCCAACCCAGAAACAGAACAAATGGGATCAGTAGATGGGTGACAGATGCTTGAACAAGTTGCAGTTGGCGGGTTCAGCCCAATGAGAGTGTGTGGTGGCTCCACTACCAATAAGCAGCAGTATGTGGAGAGCCCAGCACAGAGATACTGCTTGAAAGAGACCAACCAAGAGCATTGAAAGTGAACAGGCTCAGCACCATCACCTCTAGGAAAGGCAAACTACCCAGCAGGGACACAAAGGCCATGGTCTGTTTGGGATGGGAGAACAGGAAGTGAAAACAGTGACTAGGAGACAAATTCCCCAGGAGGGATGCCCACGTGTCCTCATCAGCACGGGGTGATGATGTCCACGGCCTTGCAAAGTCTCCCCATGCCCTCAACACCTGCTGCCCCTCCTCAAAGAGGTCAGAGTACAGAGCACTACAGTGTGTGGCTGAGGTAAACATGAGTAAAACTTGCTATGAATCCTCCTTTCCTGGACACATGGATGTTATAACATGAAACATTTCATATCCTTCAAGTAAAATTATTATGGGCATTATGGGAAAATCTCCATGCTCCTTAGTGATAATGAAAAGAAACTAACATAAGTCCAGAAAAGATAGTCAAAATAAAATTTGAGAAATCTCTAAATGAAGAAACTGTGCACCTCATCCTCAAGGGAAAGGATCTTTTGGAAGGAAAAGTCTAATAACACACACATTTTGCTAGTTTTGTAATTTGCTGTTTCTAAGAAGGACACATATTAGCTCACAATAAAACAAAGGAGGCATCAGAGGGGCAACCTCAACTGTGGACCCCAGCACATGACCTCACTTCCTTGGTGATATGTCCAAACAGAACTCTGAATACTCTGGTCACCATGCACTGTGGTCTGGTGATAGTTTGCCTTCATAGATGGCTGGCTCTAAAGAGTGAACAAGGAACATGCTACGCTGCTTTCCCAGGGCTAGTGGCCCCAGCATCAGGACCCCGTGTCAGGGAAGCACGTGGGAACATATGGAAAGGATGGTTCACTTGGTCCAGATGCTTCAGGAAGCTCAACTGGAAACACCCAGCTGTCAGCAGCTCAGGCCAGGACTCATTGGCACACAGAGGTGCCCAGAGGCACCCAGAGACAAGAGGAAGTGCAGAACACATATTCCTAGTCTCAACCACCAGCCACTCAGAGACAATGAGTCCAGGACTAGTTCAGATACAGGGAAGTTAAGTTCTCACCTGAGAAGCCCCATGAGATTTGGTCCCCTGTGTATTCAAGTTCTGGCCATGTGCAAGCACCTCAGTCTCGGTTTACAACACTGAACTGTGGGGTGCTGAGTGGATCCAGAGTGCAGGGTCACTGAGGATGTAATGGGGACTCCATGGCAAGAGATTAGCTGTGGCCTTGGCCCCATGAAGACCTGCTAAGGAGGCTGTCCTGATTCCCAGGGATGACCTTCCACCCACTTCACTGACACACACACATTGGGAAAACAGTTCTGTTCTTTGGAAAGGAGATTGGAGTGTCACTCTAGGGATTTCAAGGTATGCTCAGGGCAGGAATTCTTAGGAATTAGCAAAGTGTCCATGGCCCACAGGTATCACTGGAAAATGGATGGGTGTCATCAAGCCAAAATATACATGAAGACACCCTGTGTGAAGACACTTTTCTTAGTATTGTCCATGATCTTGTAAGCAGAACAGGTGCAACCACTGCCCTTTTGAGTTTTGATGTTCTTTGAAGGCCACAGCATCAGAATTGGCAGCAGAACAGAAATTGTTCACCTCAAGGAAGTCTTTCTGTGTCCGACGCCAACCTTAGAAGTGGTTACAGACCATGTAAGGAGGAGTTCTACCGAGACCAAGAAAACTGGGCAGATCTTTGCCTGAACTAGACACTGCAGAAAGGTGGGATAGACATCGATGACTCCTCACTTCTCAGATATTCATGGAGCACCAGCCCTGAGCCCTTGAGTGTAAAGACATGTCAGATATCAGTCTTTGCCTTTGTAGAGCTGACCTTCAGTGGGGAAGGGCAGGGAGAAACTGTCATGCTTCCCTAAAGAAGGGAGTGGCGTCATACCCGTAAGCAAGGACTGTCTCCAAAGGAGCATTCTGTCAGCCTCTCAGGGATCCCAAGGACCGCACTGCCACCACTGTAGTTGGAAGAGGGTGGGAGCAGACACTGAACTTGCTGGGCTAGAGACCCATGTGCCTCTCCCTAAGGTAACCTGTATTGGTAATGTTAGAAGAGAGGCCAGACCTCTTGCTTTGCTACCTCCCTGTTTGCTCCAGGTCCACATCTCCTGTCCTTGAATCCTCACTGGAGCTGAACTCCAAGGTGGTTTCCCAGGCCAAGCTTCTCATGGACTAGCTTGAGCCTCCTAAGTCCCTGGTGCCTAAGTCACAGGGTAAGGATCCCTGGGATGTGGGTTGTGGCTTTGAGAGGAGGAATGTGCTAGGGAACTCAGCAATGTGCCCAGATGATGGGAGACACAGGAACATGATCACCTCAGCAGTCAATGTGGGGATGCAGTCTGGGAGGCTTTCATGGGGCTGTATTACACACAGCTGCCTCTGACAGGCAGTGGGAAGGTTTGGCCCTGAGAAGTCCCTGGAGGGTCAGTGATGTTTCCTTCCCCTGCAAATGCAGAGGCAATTCCAGTGCATTCTGAATTTGCACCCGCAGTGCTCATGCCAGCTCCACCTACAGCTCCCTCACCAGCTGTGGCCTCACAGCAAGAGCAGGCACATGTTTTCCTTTCTTCACCAGCTGCAGAGCTGGATCTCCTGGTGGCTCCCCAGCAGGAGTCATCTCTTTACCTCTACCTGTAGGCAGCTCTTGACCCACACCTGCCATTCCCCTCTCTTCCAGATTTACATATCATTCTATTTATTATTATTCTATTCTGGGATGCAGTGAAAGAATTATTGTAAATGAAATTTAAGGGTTTATTCTTGTTTCAGTTGACGAGGTTGGTACGATTTAGTGCATATTGTGAAACCTTCACCATTGTCCTCTTCCAGAGCATTTTCATCAGCTCACTACGCAAATATATTTTCTTTTTATTTTCCTTCCTACTATATCCTGGCCACCACTCATCCTATGTCCTTGTAATTTACCTTTCCTAACTTTTCCACATCACTGCAGTTGTGTTTCTCCTCTTCCTTACCCTGCTGTAAGTAACTGTTTAATCTCGCCATGTCTGAGAAGGGAAAATCCAGACAGATTGCATTAATTTGTCATGCATGTATTCATGGACTCTTGGCGGGGCATAGAAAAAGAATTCAGGAATTTTTTGTAATTCTTAGGATTCTTTGTTTTGTTAGTTATGTTCCTGGCTTTATAGCCATATACATATCAAAACTGCTCCATGTTTAATTACATGTAGGTCATTTCATATCCATTTCATATGAAAGAGACTAACACACTTTCTTTTGTTACAGAGCAGCACCATGGGAGTGTCACACCCATGTTTATTCTTTAGATATTTCCAATGATAAATTATTAATTTTAATTTATGAGTGCTTAACATGAAAATAATCACAAAAGTAAAGTATTGTAGTTGTAATACAACCATTAAAATGTGACGCACTGTGTGTTGCAAGGAAAGTCTATAACCCAGTATAGAAAGTGCAGTGTCACAGGCAGCATGTCCATTGAATTCCCCTGTGGTTTATCTCCATGCAATGTCATGAATATGGCTGCCTATGTCCTCTTCTCTGGACAGAGTAAATTTACAGAAAGTCTGGCTCAGCATGTCACCACCTATAAGTTTTAGTTCTTACCCAGTAGTTCAGTCAAAGAACAAAACACATGAACACAGCCCAATTAAGAATGGGCTGTGTTCATAAAAAAAGAAACATAATGGTCAACGAGGCAAGCAAGCTGGAGAAATGAGCACTGGGAAACAGCAGAGGCATCAATCCCAGGTAGTAAAAACCAGCCCAGAACTCGAATCCACCAGGCTCCTGACCAGGCTGGGGTAGATGGTGGGGACTCAAGAGCTCTCCATGACTCCTCAGGGGCTGGGGTGTGGTCTTCAATCACAGATCTGCTGTGTCATGGTGTAAACCCCTGCAGCCTTCACAGAAGCCAGCTGATTGGTTGCTCCAAGCTATAAATGCTCCAGGCTGAAGTCATTCCCCCAAGTCCTGGCTGCACTGTGCTGCCATTGGGGGCTGGGCAGCAGGAGAGTTTAGATCACTGATTCAGCAGCCACTGGGTTTCCCACAAGGAAATAGCTGAGCACGTGGGTGCCCCAGTTTGAGCTAAGGTGTAGGTCCTGAGTTCGATGGATGATAGAAAGTTTTCCCATGGTCTTTGAACCAATTAGGCCTATAATGTGTCACAGGCTTGGGGCAAGGCATCAGTGAGAGTGAGTGGTGAGTTCTAAGTCCAGGCCTTGACCTGCCCAAAGGACTACATGTGACAATGACAATGTGAGGTAACCCAAAGATGATGGCCTTAGTAGGGATGGTATCAAATTACAGGCATGTGTAGGTAGGGACAATGCCCAGGTGAAGAGAACCCCATGTGACACTCTAGTGCCTCACCTCCAAGCATGCTAGAATCTCCACAGTAAAGGACTATGTGTGTTATTCCCTTCCCAATGGACATTTCAGCACCAGTGCCCAGAGAGGGACAATGCCAGGCCCAAGGCACAGGACATGGGCAGAGTGAAGAGGATGGGGGAGAAGTCCAAAAGAGAAAAACCTCTTAGCACAGGACCCATCTCACTCCCATAGGCATTAGAAAAGCAGCCTCCAAGCTCCTGGGACCTGATCCTAAACATATGGGACTGATTTCAAGCAGCATCCCAAGGGATATACACAAACACATGCACACACACACACACACACACACACACACACACACACACACACACACACACACAAACACACAGTGATTCCATGGGCACCCACTGGGTAGCTCAAAGGAAAAGTTATATGATTCATTCAATCTACATGCCTCAAATTTTTACCATATTCCTGGGCTGAACTAGGCTGGCACCAACACAGAACAGGACAATATGTCACTGGCCACCCAGAAGCTGGAAGGCTGGAGGAGAGGGATAAATCACTGCAGATTGTAGTGGAAGAGAAGACCCAGGGCTATATCCCAATAAAGCAAGGGCACACAGAGGTCAAGGTCACTACATGGGGGCATCTGAACAGCCTCACTGAGATGGAACTGATGCCTGAACCTGAGACATGCAGGCCCTAATGCTGTAAAGAGTTGAGTCTGTGTGGCAGAATAGAGGACCAACCATTTAGAGATTCAAAGTCAATTTTTTTAGTCAAGAAAGAGATGAGAAGCGAGAACAAAAGGCCTGGTGAGAATAAGGGAGGGGAGGAGTGGGCGAGGGACAGGGGTGGGGGCAGAACCTCACATCTGCTATAGTGCACCAGTGACCACTGATGATTGCATGGCTGCAAACTTAGGTACAACATGTAAACTTCAGTTCTCTCAGGTTCTACGGGTCAGGAATTCAGAAGGCACTGCTGCAGGATCCACCATAGTTTCTCCTGACCAGGCTGCAGGCTCAGTGGAAACACTGCTGTGGCAGAATCTGTTCTCAGGCTCTCTCTCTTGCTAACAGGCAGAAACTCAGTTAGGATGGAGGTCTGATGTCTCGTCTGCCTGTTAACCTTTTTCTCTGCAAAGAATCAGCCTCTCCTCAGGGAAAATACAGAGATAGAGATTTAGAGAGGAAGACAGAATGAAACAGAGAAGAAGGAAGGAAGAACAGAGGAGGGAGAGAGCAGGAGGTTGGTAACAGTCATTTTATGTGTGAACCTTGATAGTCACATCCCATTACATCTGCCATGTTGTGTTATTAAGAACAAGTAAGGAATTGGGGAGAGAGCTCAAGACAGAGCACTTGCCTACCATGCGTGAGGACCTGGGCTCAATTTCAGCCTGGCTAATACAAACCAGAACAAACCACGCTCAAGGCATAGGCTACTCAGGATGTGGCCATCAGAAGGTGAGCTGTCAGCAGTTGAGCACGCTGGCCATGGGTGTGGTGACTCACACAGGTGTGAATGTAGGCAGAGTGCTGGTAGATTTTGAGGGTGCATCTGCATCCATAGTGCTTGCTTAGCCTGTGTGAAGTCCTGACTTGAGGCCACAACACCAATACATAGAAGAAATTGAGATGCTTAGGGAATATAATGATGGCTGATCTGATGAACTTCTGCCCCCTCATGATGCCACCAGGGAAACATGTCCAGGAGGTGAGTGTAATCTCCACCACCATACAGCAGGAACCAGGCCTGTGTGCACTGTGTTCACCTCCCTTCCACCCCTTCATGGAAGTGACCTCTAATTCTGTATACTGTGTACACATGACACCAGCCCACAAGGTTTAAAAGTGTCATCTCTCACCTCTGATGATGTCCCTAGGAAGCAGATGCCATAGTTCTGGGGGACACACTGGAAAGGAACTGAGAGGCATTGTGTCTTGTCTAAGTCGACAAGGGAAGTAGGAAGGAGGAGTTGGGTCTAAAACTAGGTCTCCTCAGACCGGGGACCTTGGATTCTTTGTGGTTTTTCCTTTCCCATGGGAAAGCTTTGCCTCTTGCCAAGGATCCATCACATGGGTGGAGCTGTTGTCTTCACTCTGAAGGACAGTGGGCAGTCATTCCATGTGCTTCCATGGTATCCAGAGCAAGAATCTCTGGGTGATGCCAGATGATCCAGTTCCACACAGACATCATGGAGGGAGCTGGTGGGTGCCTTAAATCATCAGTGTACCAGGCACTGACCATGATGCAGTGACCAGAGCAGATGCAAACACTGGTCTCTTGTGCTTCCATATTGTGAAGGCCACACAGTCACCCTGTAGAACTGACCAGGTACTACCCACCTTACTCTGAGTGTCCCTAATTCTTGGCCTCTGTACACATGGACATAAAATAGGGGAAGGGGAAACCCATGAAGGCACACAGAATGGGGTGATGCATCCATATATGAACTGAAGGTGGAGGAAAGGCAGGCAGGAAGCACTCCCACTATCCACTCACTTTTCAGATAGTTATAGAGCAGCACCCTGTTGAATCCCCATGATTAAAGTAACACTGCAGACTCCATCCTCTTTCTCACAGAGGCAATATGCCACAAGGGTGGTAAAAGGAGTTGCATTTCAGGCTCCCTGAAGAGTGGAGGACAGGTGATCATAGCACTGTCCAGGGAACTCTGTTCAGCAAGTGAGGGCTGATTATGGTTAGGGCACAGGATACACTGGGAGGGCAGTTTGGGAGGGAGGCCAGACCTGTAGTGCTGCTTACAACTGTCCTCCTCAGGATCAGAGTTTCCCTTCTTGGCTCCTGGCAGGTGATGCTGAGGAAGGTGGGACAACCAGCCCAACCAAATATGATTGAGTTGGACCAAGCCTAGCTCACTGAAAATGAGAACTACAGTGAGAAGGAATTGGCCTGGGTCTGTTGGTTTCTGAGGAGGACATGGGACACTTTAGAGGGAGAAAGACTGTCAGACTTGGGGCCTCCTGCAACACAGAGGCATGCAGAAGTGAGTGGAGTGAGGCAAAATAGGAAGGTTGCCTGGGGTGCACTAGTGCACAGAGCTGTCCCTGACAGGCCGTGGGAGGCTATGGGGCTTGCAAGGAGCAAGGACAGTTGGGGATTTTTCTAAGGCAGGGCTGGTACCGGACTGAGCTCAAGGTCTCCTTGTAGATCTTGTGCCAGCCTCACCTCCAATGACCTCACCAGCTCTGGGATCAACCTGAAAATCAAGGTCAGATACTCAGTCTGGTGGAATTGCAAGGCAGATCTGTCACTGATTCCATGGCAGGTGTCCTCAGCTCAACTTAGGGCTCAAGTCTTGCAAAGTACTGGCCCTTCATTTCCCCTTCACTTTGCCTCTTCGATTTCTCTCAGTTTTCATTTCTACTCTTAAATCTATAGTTCTTTGAAACATTAAATTCTAAGATAATTTAATTTTAAGTTAAGATTTCATTAGTTTCCACATGTTCAGTTGAGTCACAGGCAAGCACATTGTCAATTGGCACAATCTAAATCTGTATATCTGTCTAGTTCCAGCTTTCTGCTCAGTATTGGAGCACACATCCATATCCCTGGTCTCTCCTGCTAGTCCCCACCCCCACTGACCTTTCTCTCACTGTGATTTACTACCCTGGGTTTTTCATATCAGTGCATCAGATTCTGTTTGGCCAAACATTCCTGGAGGAGACTGGATGCTATTGCTGTTTGACAGAAGAGAAAACCACATATAGACAAAGTCTATAGGGAAAATGTAGAGACCATTGTGTATGTACTCATCTTTTCATGTCGGAAAATGTTTTCCATGATTTCAGTGATATAAAGGGAACTACAAACGGCTGATTCATTGCATTTGAAAAACGACAATAATGCAAAAATCACAACAGGAAACCTTTCTTTACAACCAGTAGTCAGATAGATGATTTTTATTACAAGTATGAAAGATGTCTCATGAGTCCATTTTGTGAGGGAAGTGATAAATTCTTCTAACTCAAAGGGAATCACCAGGGCCAACAAGCACACAAAACACTGAGCCTCCTAAACCTGATACATGCAGGCACATATCCCTGAAATGTGCTGTTTCCCCAACCACTGACACATTTTAAGGCAGGTGCTGAACAACAATGGGAAGAACATGGGGTCAGAGCACAGCCCAATCTCCTAGCTCCCATCCAAGCTCTTAACAGCCTTCAGTAGAACTCTTAGGACTAAGAATAGAGTTTTCTCCCACACAGAATGTTGCACAAATATTCAAGAGTTTGATTCACATTACTCTTTGAAGCAGAAATGAACTGGGACCCTTGCTAGCCTCCACGTAGAGTGTGCACAGGAGAGTTGTCTGGAGGATGCTGTTCCCTGCAGTTGGGGGGAACCTTGCCCTGGCCCCAGGGCCACAGAGCTTCAGGGTTAAGGATGACAAACTCATGGCATGACAATGTTTTCCCTGGGCCAGCCAGTGCACTGGGCATCTCCACAGCAATCCAGTGACTCCCAAAGCCAGGGACAGCACTGAGAAAGGGCATTTGGATGCCTGGGTGGCCAGGTGAGGGGCAGCCCTGCCTGACACAGCTGTGCAAAGTGTGTCCCTCTGGATCTAAACCTCCCGCAGATCCTATTTATTGCCTTCATCAGGTTTGGCAGCATGGATGTCACACAGAAGCACAGCAACACACTTGAAGTTTACTCAAACTAAATCGTTTAGCTTCCCTTCAAGAAATGACTGAAAATGCACAAGTCTGGAAAATCAATTCTGAGAACACCACTCTGCGTTTTGTATAAATAAACTGATCCTTTACAAGACATGATGGTAATGCCCGTTGGTGGGTCTGCTACAGCAGAGATGTAGACTCTCAGGAATACAGGTTTTGTAACTGCAATAGAAAAACTGCAAATAAATGATTCATGTGCATGACTTTCTGTTTTTAATGCACTGAAGGAAGGGGGATCGAGGCAGCAACCTATATTTACTGAGCTGCCTCAGTAAACCCAGGGCACAATCCACCACATGATTCCATCACCCAATTGTGAAAGCTCAGCAACTTGGTTCCTGCTTGCTGCTGCTGTTGGTTGATAATTTTGAGGTGTTTGTATCTGTGACAGCCATCTCTGCCTCACTTAACTTCTGTCCCCAGACTATGTGAAGATCAGACTATGTGTTTACAAAAAGTTCCATCATGATTTCAGGACCAGTGGCAGCCTCTCATGTACTGGAAATAATTCTTCACGTTTGGCCATAAGAAACCTGATACAATGTGCTTGAGAAGATTGAGATTGTGTGATATACATGCAGGAAACTCATTTTGTCTGTGGCAGACTCAGCTCCTACTGAAGCCCATATTTTTGAGGGAAAAAGATATGAGTCGGAATGTTGGAAAGCACAGTAACATCCCCAAGTTCAGTTTCTGCTTTGCTTCACTCATTCTACTAAGCTGCAGAATGGATTCTGAGTGTTCAAACACATAGGGTGTGAACTGCAGCAGAAATCTGTAAAAACTTCAGTTAACTTCAGTTAACTGGGGTGTGAAAAGACAAGGAAACTTTTTTTTGGCAAAACACACCTCTAAATAAGTATTTGAAGCATCAAAGAAACCAAGAAGAAGACAAAGATGAAGACGAAGAGGAAGAGGAAGAGGAAGAGGAAGAAGAAAAAGAAGAAGAAGAAGAAGAAGAAGAAGAAGAAGAAGAAGAAGAAGAAGAAGAAGAAGAAGAAGAAGAAGAAGAAGAAGAAGAAGAAATAGAAGGAGGAGGTGGAGGAGGAGGAAAAGAAAGAAAAACAAAAAGTAATGCCAATGTATGGGGTTTTGTCTCCAATGCCTCAGCTTCATTTAGAAAGGAAAGGATCAAAATTTGCAGAATGGAAGGGTCACTGTGGAAATTGGACTTGCCCCAAGGCACTGATGGTGTGTCTGGCCCACTATGAATGTCTAATCCATAGCAGAGCCTGGAGAGTGGTGGAGGCTGAGGCCAGCACCCAGAAGTTGAGGCCCCTGGGGCTGAGGTGGCAGAGTATTTGGTGCACCCTCATGGCTCTGCCTTATAGGGCCTGCAGGGCTGCACCATGGATGCAGTGCTGGAAGTGTGTGTAATTCAGGAGGTGCTGGGCTCCTCTGCATGCTGCACACTCCCTGTTTGACCTGAGCACAGGAAGATTCAAGTCCTCCTTGCTGGAAAAAAGGACTCTGAAGAAGATTCTGGCTGTCCTCTACCAGACACAGATGAACACAGTGACTTCTCAGGTAGGGAGGGCGGGACACCTACCACAGCGGGATCCGCATGGCTTCATGTGTTGGGGGTTTAAAAGTTAGTCATGAATGATGTGTTGCCTTTCTGAATAAAAAGACTCCTTAATTTATATATTTATAAAGTGAAGCTTGAATGTTCTTCTATATGCGTATCCTACATTACATATAAAAGAATATTAAGTCATCCATTTCTACTCGCCTATTCAAGAAAATACCAACTATTTATTCTTAAGTGAATTGAACAGAAGAGAAGTAATATTGAGTGGAGCACTATAAATAATGCAATGGAAAATAAAATGGAAAAACCATAAAGGCATCCCTCCCAGGATGAGAGGTCTGCCATTGACCAGCTCCTTTCTCCTGTCCTCACCTGCTGTGCAGGCCGGTGTCTCTTCACTACTGGGTGGAGAGAGAGCCAGGACACAAGCTCTCTTCAATCTCAGGAAAGATCAGGGACATGGCCTTCTTTCAGCATTTTCAGTGGCTGTAATTTATAATTAATTCAGCAGCTGTGCTGTGGAACATTCATGGTTTCTAACAGTCCACATCTTAACTGATTAAGAAGAGAATATGGTGTCTGTCAATCTCATTTTTATAATGACTCTTAGAAGTTGAATTTCCAGGTTAAATGTATATAAGATGAATTTGAAGGTCACAGACTTTTCACTTGAAACCTCAGCATAGAGTTAGAGCCTGGTAGAGGAAGACTGAGTCTGCTCAGATCTATGTGGAGATCTAAAGTCAGAGAGATGGTCCAGGCAAAGGTGCAGGACACCATGGCTAAAAAAGGCCTGGTCCAGACCGCCTCATCCATCAGTAAGTTCTCAGGAAAGCATCACACATTGTATGCTGCACAGGAGAGAGCTGGAATGGTTCCAGAGGTCCTCCCTACATGCCTGAGGCCCCCTCTCTCACTCAGGGGAGCTCTGTATGAGGTCAGTCTGTTACAGAGCCCAACTTGACTGAATGTTTTCCACCCAGGTGCAGATCTGAACTGCCACATGTGGACTCACCATAGTTATGGAGCAGGACAGGTGTTTACAGGGAGCAGGTCAGGAGATGAGGACACTGCAGGCAGGTCAGGGTATGAAGCCTTAGAGACCAGACCCTCACCAGGCCCAGTTTCCTCCAGCAATAACCAAACCCTGCAAGTGTGTGCATTAAATCTGAGTAACTGAAAGAAGTTACTCACAAAATTATGTATTATAGAGATAGTTTGAAGATACAAAATAAATGGTAGCATCCGTAAGTAAAATGAGATGTGACCCTTAATGGATATGTGGTGTCCATTGATGTCACCGAACCATACACATCAGAAGGAAACAGTCTGATGAACAGAGCAATAAGGAGCACAGGCAATGGGTAAAAATCACAGCTTCTTAATAACAACAACAAACCTAGGATACAAAAAGTGAACTGGTGAATTTTATCCAGTATATAATAAAGAATAAATACTGATTGTTTTTCAATTCTTTGATCAAGTTGAAGGAAAACCCACCACCAACATCTTTTAAGTGACAAAGTTAAAGTTATCCTGAGAATAAAGCCAGACAATAATGTGTTAAAAATAATATAAAAGAAAACACTCTGTTGGCTAATATTCCAAGCAAACATAAACAAAAGTGTTCAGCTAAATGTTTGCAACATTAACTCACCAGCATATTCAAAATTAACCAACATGATCAACACTGGGCTCAATCTCAGTGGTGCAAGTATGGTCCCTCTCTAACAAACTATCTGTTTCCACTGGTTTTAACATGTTGTATCTTACTATATTTTACTATCTGTGATAGTATAAAGAAAAATTTTTATAGGCAAGTAGATAATATAGAAACCATTGTTCGTTTTCTGTTAACTGGTTCTAAATACCCTGTAATTCTTTCATTCTGTTGAATGGCTTCACACTATCTTGATATGCTTGATGCTATCATATACGAAGTTATAATCAAATAATTAAAGGAATGAGGCACTATGGTGACTACTGTTATGTTAGATTATCTGGGAGTGAAACACAATTATGCTTAAATTGTTCCATTCTGACCAGTGTTGTTCTATTACAATGTCCTCTTTTATCTCAATCTACACCCTTTTTTTAAATTAAACTTTTTTATTTTTTTCAATTAAGGGAAAACTAAATTTAAAAATAGCGGGATATATTATAGTAACTATTTGTTTTCCTATTAACCTGATTTGAACCCCAGTATTGCTCTCCACATCTTGTTCTGTCTGATTTTACTATATTCTATTTTGTTTGATAGTATCAAGTTTGAGGGTATATACAACCACTTTGGAGGCAATAAGATTTATTATAATGCCCATTATAGTTTGACTATTATCTTCTTTTAAAATCTTGTAAGGTTTCCAGTGTAGGTTTTATTGGTCTTGTTCTGTACTGTTTTGATCAATTCTATTATACCTGATGATATAGCAACTCTTTTTAAAAATAGCAAGAGGCACATTGGTAACCATTTTTGATCATCTGATATTCTATTTTTGCATCATGTACTATGCCCATCCTTCTGTTCTAACTGTCTCTGTTTTATGTAGTCATGTTAGGATTTATTCTCTTTAAAAAATGTAATAAGAACTGTGGGAGTAAAAAACTCAAAATGTGTAACTGTTATTGTAAAAAAGAGAGGAAAGGAAGGTGGTCTAAGGGATATAACTGCATGCTTGCATGTGTAGGATGGAAAATCATATTACTGAGCTTTTGTTGGATCACTGAACAGAACTTTCTGCAATCTCACTGTATGAATGTCCACTTTATATGCTTTAATTTTGTAATTTGGACAACTGTTTCTAAGATGACTGAAAGGATTTTGGCCCAGATAGGACACTGTAGCCAGGAAAGCCACAACGGGAAGCAGGAATCCCCATCTCCCTTGCCCCTAGGAAGTTACCTGTGACGCCATCTTCCCGCCCCTGGAAATTTACATATGGCGCCAAACCTAGGACCAATGGGCTACCTGTGTATCCCTAATGCCCGCCTTAGGTTCCACCCCAAACCGAGGCTATTTATAGGCTCCCACGCCAAGTGTCCGCTGAGAGATCGCTGGACGCCAGTGGTGGGGGTGCGGGTCATTTCTCTCCATGTTCTCAGAATAAAGGCTGCTTTTTATTTTATATTTTGCATCTTTTGCTAATATTTTTCATCTTTTGGAAATAACCCTAGTAATGACAATATGTAACCTATTAACTAGTGATTTCTTACTGTATTTTTTCTTGAAATTCTGTATTGCTTGTACCCTTTTACTGCTTTGTTGTTTATTTCCTTTCTTCTCTTTAATTACAAAAATAATCAAACCTGGAATGGATATCTTTTATTCATTTATTTACTTTTGGCTCTTGAGATGAAACTCATGGCCTCACACTTGCCAGGCAGGTTCCTTAAGCCACTGAGCTAAATCCCCAGCTCACCAATGGATATCTTTTACATCTTGTCATCTTCAGAGTAGTTGCCTCTGCTCTTGAACTTGATACCAGCAAGCATACCAAATGTGAATAAAATCAGTCAAGGCCAAATAACATTGAAACAATCCAGCTTCAAAGAAGATCAGTCATAGAAGACAATGTAAGTAATATAGGGATTCAGTTTTAGTTAATAGGAAATTAAGGATAATTACCATGGTATAACCTGCTATTTTTCAGTTATCTCTCTGTGCCCTCAAATCTAATATGAGTAGACAGACCAGAACAAAATATAACCAAACTAAACAGAGCAACAAGATTACTGTAGCTTTTAAATCCTGATACACTTTTAACTATGTCCTCTGCCTTCTTTTTTTAGGCAACTTCTCACTTTTCTCCTTCTCAGGATACTATTATTCACTGTTCAGAGTGATATTAGTCTAGTCTCTTGTGTTCCATTTCAGCATACATAAAGATAAAGATAGCTACTACAAAGACAATGAGAGACATTATGGTAGTCATCATCGACTTCCCCAAAATCAGTCTTGAAGATCGAAAAAGCTTGCATCATCCTGTAATTATTTGATTAGTTATATAATATTCAGTATATATTCAATGTGTGTGAGGATGGGAACAACTATTTGGAAGAAAACTAGAGACAGTAAGATAGACAGTGAACATTTCCAGTGGACTTGCTTTGAAATCTGTGTTTCCTTAACTTGTTTCCTTATGAACTGTTTTGCTCTGTTTCGCTATGTTTAATCTTACCCTCTTTAAGAAAAAAAAGTGTGTAGGAAGATAGGCATATTAATAACTTTTTGGTGGAACATTGAGGTGAACCGTGACAGTGTCATTATTTGAATATCACTTTGTATGCTTTAAATTTGTAACTTGAACAACTACTTCTAAGATGACAATATGATACTAATCAACCAGTGATTTCTTATTGTTTATTTTTCTGAAATTCTGTATTATTTCTACACTTTTTGCCTCTTTAAAGAAACAACATTGCAATTCACCAGAAAATACAAAATTTAAGTTTTAAAGATAAAATATTAAGTATGGAGGCACTATCCATACTTGAAAGTGAAAAGCCCATTTCAGTTTAGCATGTTTAGTTACAAGATGCCATGTTGAAGCACAAAAACATCTAGATAAAAAAATCTAGAGAGGTACAAGTGTTTAACTGAAAACCATACAACATGTACACCTAAGGAGAGCCCCACCTCAGATTTGTCATTTCTGGAATATTTGTGAAGAAATATTGACATCTAACTTCTGTATTGATTATTTCTTCAGGTCTCCTTGGGATTTTTAAAGTAAACTTAGATCTAAACTGTCTGAACAGTGATGCTTTTTCTATGTATTTAACAAGAAACATGGATTGCTATGTTTCTCACATTGTTAATCCACATAGGATCTCTGCCCAGTGAGCTCTTTCAGATATGTAACAATGATCATGTGTGCTGAGAGTATTCCCATAGCACATAGGATTTATCTCATGTGTGAGTTTTTTTTTCATGTATTTCACTTACAATCTGGCTGCTGAAAGTGTCTCCACTTGCTTACATAGCCAGTGGTTCTTCCCAGTGTGAAATCTTTCATGTGTTTTGCAATGACTATATGTAGTAAAACCTTTGCCACATTGTTATATACATAGGCTTTCTCACCAGTGTGATGTCATAGATGTATTTTACAAAATCCATGTGTGGTGAAAGCTTTCCCACATTCTTCACAGTTTCTCAACCATGTAAATTTTATAATGTATTGGACAATGAGCATTTCTGCTGAAACTTTTTCTACATTACTTACATATGTAAGTTTTCTGCCCAGTGTGAAGATTTTCATGCATTATCCAATATGTACATTTGCTGAAACAATTCTCATGATGCCTATATACACTGGTTTTATATTGAATGTGAACTTTCATGTTTCTGACAATCTCCCTGTGTTTTAAAAGCTTTCCCACATTGCTTACACGCATATGGTTTCTCTCCAGTGTGAATTCTTTCATGAACCTTACATTGTGCATGTGTGTTAAAAGCTTTCCCACATTGCTTACATACATATGGTTTCTCTACAGTGTGAATTCTTTCATGTTGCTTACAATTTCCCCATGTGTTAAAAGCTTTCCCACATTGCTTACATGCATATGGTTTCTCTCCAGTGTGAATTCTTTCATGTTCCTTACAACGTCCAGGTCTGGTAAAAGCTTTCCCACATCGCTTACATACATATGGTTTCTCTCCAGTGTGAATTCTTTCATGTTGCTTACAACATCCAGGTCTGATAAAAGCTTTCCCACATTGCTTACATACATATGGTTTCTCTCCAGTGTGAATTCTTTCATGTTCCTTACAATGTCCAGGTCTGGTAAAAGCTTTCCCACATTGCTTACATACATACGGTTTCTCTCCTGTGTGAATTCTTTCATGTTGCTTACAACATCCAGGTCTGGTAAAAGCTTTCCCGCATTCCTTACATACATAGGGTTTCTCTCCAGTGTGAATTCTTTCATGATTCTTACAATTTCCCTGTGTTTTAAAATTTTTCCCACATTGCTTACATACATAGCGTTTCTCTCCAGTGTGAATTCTTTCATGAACCTTACATTGTGTATGTGTGTTAAAAGCTTTCCCACATTGCTTACATACATAGGGTTTCTCTCCAGTGTGAATTCTTTCATGTTGCTTACAATGTTTAGAACTGGTGAATACTTTTCCACATTGCAGACACATATATGGTTTCTCTCCAGTGTGAATTCTTTCATGATCCTTACAATTTCCAGGTTGGGTGAAACATTTTCCACATTGCTTACACACATAGGGTTTCTCTCCAGTGTGAATTCTTTCATGAACCTTACAATTTGCATGTGTGTTAAAAGCTTTCCCACATTGCTTACATACATATGGTTTCTCTCCAGTGTGAATTCTTACATGAACCTTACAATATGCACGTGTTTTAAAAACTTTCCCACATTGCTTACATACGTAGGGTTTCCCTCCACTGCAATATTTTTCATGGATCTGAACATCATGTGTTTCTGTTTCTTTCACATTCACATTACCTTCTGCAGTACAAAGGAATACTTCTTTACACTGCTTCCAAGATGTATGTCCATAAGATTTCCCTAGCTTGTCATTTCTGTAAAGAAAAAAAATCACATATAGGATTTATAAGCATATTACTAAGCTTTTCTTGGAGAATTGAACAAAACAGTTTGCAGTCTCACTGTTTGAATCCCCACTTCATATGTTTCACTTTTGTATTTCATAACTATTTCTATGATCAGCATTTGTAATCATCATCTTGCAATTTCTTACTGTTTTTTCACTTTGAATGCAGTATTATTTCTACTTATTTTGTCTTATTTAATCTTTCCTTATATTAAATTTAAAAAAAGAAAAATTCACAGTGAAATTGGTCTCTGTTTAATGACTGCATTAATATCAAGTTCTGTTTTTAATGCCTGCTAAGAAATTCTGAATTTGAAGCAACACAATGGCCTTGTAAGATATGTTGAAAACAACCATTCCCAAAAGACTGGTACACATTTGGAAATCTTAAAAGTTGGTACTTTGAAATGCATAATGTTTAGCTTCGCTTTGGGCATGGGTACATATGTGTATCACATGCAGATTATTCTCATATGTTTCCCCATCACAATCTCCCTTCTGTCCTTAACCTGTAGTTCCCTTTTCCATATGGTCAGTCTTACTTTTCTCTAACAACTCTGTTTCATTTCTTTCCACATTTTGTATTGTGGTTTCTCATCTAAAAGAAAGCCAGTGACCTTTTAGGTTTTATAGCTGAGCTATTTCACTGAATTGATGGGTGAAAGACCCATCTAATTCTTATGGCAAATGACATCATATTATTTATTTTTTGACATTATATAACACATTTTTTTCCATTCTTGCTGGGAATGAACAACATGTATTAGCATAAATCTATAGCTTTTTAAAAATCTATTTTAAGAGATTTTCATAGATCATTAAGCTGTGAAGTTTGATCTTGAAATTGCCATTCTGCAAAATCTGATTCCTAGTGTGCTGGGTTTACAAGAATGCACAATAACAGAGAGTCTATTAACATTTTTCTTCTCCACAAATCCAGTGATAGACAGCTAAGCTTCAAGGCCTGATCTGTTATAATTTGATCTGCTTTGTATATGAGTAAGCATGTATCAGTATTTTATGCAGATTTTGAGATTTTAAAAGTATCCAGGACAAGTATGAGGGGATCAATTTCTAGAGACAACTGCATACTGATATTCAAAATGAGTGCACTATCATTCCAGCAACCTACTAAGAATATTAATCAGAATCACTGATTCTCTAGAGCAATACTTGGAAACATGAGCACTCAGTTTTATTTCAAATTCTATTGCAATCTTAGCAATTGTTAGATAATGAATGTGTTGTATTCACATATATATACGGGTAGAAAAACTGAAGGCAGAATGTCATAACTCAAAGTGCATGCCTTTCGTGCACATCTATATGCAATGTCATACATTTTCATGATTTAATTCTCTCATATATACACTAGCTTATACATCTTTGGAGAATATTACTGACATTAAATTAAATGGTGCCTCATTTCTTTGGTGGTCATTTTTCTGCTGACTCACTAATTACTCAGGAACATTCCCCTCCTTGTGAGTGTGAATTACCTTAAGTATCTCCAGTAAATTTTGCATTCTTTTTCAGCTTCCTGGATATCCCCAAGTCCTCCTGAATTGTAGACATAGAAATACCAGGACTCAGTTGAATAATACATACAAATTAATAGATTTTGTTTAGATTCATGATATAATGTGTCCAGGTCTGAGCTATTTTTAAAAATATTTTCATATTCTTTTTAACAAAACAGCACTAATGAGCAACAAACAATATTCTGACAGCATGAGTGCCAAAAAGATTTCATCCTTACCTATTGCAGCCATGTTCCTAAAGATTTCACCCATCACATCTCTGTAGAGGTTCTTTTGGGATGGACTCAGCAAACTCCACTCCTCATTGCTGAAGTTCACAACCACATCCTCAAAGGTCACCGCCTCCTAAAGGATCATACATATATTTCTCAAAGGAAGGTTGAGACCCCAGGTTTGGGATATCTTAAATTCTCTCCTACAAATCTGAATCAAAAGCAAAGTGCAGTGGTGCATATCTATAATCCCAGCACTCAAAAGGCGAGACAGGAAGGCATCAGTGAGGTCAGGGCAATTCTAGGCACTAGGGTGTTCAAATCCAGCTGATATACATACAGAAAGCTTGTCTCAATAAAACAAAACTAAACTCAACAAATAAAGCCAAACAAAACAGCTGAATGAAGACTGATTTGTTCAAATTTAAATCCATGTCTTGGTCATTAATTTTGTGTCTATACACATTTTTGAAGACAGCCAATTTGACACTAGATTTTAACTCACTGCTAATATAACAGGCAAATAGGAGCACTGATTCTTGTGCTGAGTCATGGCAAGATTCCCTGTGCACATGTCTAAAGCAGAGCTCACAGTGAGAAGCCTGCAGGACCAGCAACCACAAAGCACAGAGGCAGATAAATGTCTCATCAATTGCCTGGGAAGCCAAGCAAGAACCTCCCCTCCCCAGTCAGCGGTGGCAGTCTGGAAAACTGCAGCCCTTCCAGGGAGAGAACCAGCAGCAGCTCCTAAGATCCATTCTATGTTGGAACTTAGGGCACTGTGAAACCAAACAACCAGCCTGTCTCCCTACTAAGCAATAGTGAATCTACTGATGCACCACCTAGAATCAAATATCCCACTTCCCTACCCTTCTTCTCCTGTCACCCCCCGTTAGCAAATGGGAACCAGAAATCTGAGCATCTCCTGGGAAGTAGACCATAGGAAATAAGGGGGACTTCCTTCTACTATCTCTTTGAAGGAAAATGTTTTTTATTATTGTTTCATTCTATTCTGATTAATGGTACTGCTCAATTCAATATTCTGTTTTGATAAGTTCTATAATGTTCTGTATTTCATCTCATTTTGATATATGTGATATGTTCTATAATGTTCTGTATTTCATCTCATTTTGATATATGTGATATGACAAAGATAACAAAATATACTGTGATACCTATTACTGTTATCCCAGTAACCTGTATTGAAGTTGTGTACCAATTTCACTGTGTGATCTTAGTTGACCTTATGCTGCCTTGTTCTGTTCTATTTTACCAATTTCAAAATTAAATAAAAAATATCAGCAATCACTTTGATAGACTATAGATGATGTCTGTTCAAATCTCATTTAGGCCAATGAGTACTTTGTTCTTAATATACTTAAGCAGCATTTTGAAACATGAATATGGTTTCATAGAACAAAACATAAATAACATCAAATATGGTATATAAATAATAACTCAAGTGTTAGTGGAAAACAGCTGCATTTTTAAAATATGTATATAAAATGAAACCAGGCCCAAGCTGTAAATTATACCTCACTGTCACCAAGTGATCACTTTCAATTCAAATATAAGAAATATATCTTGGGAGGCTGGTGAAGGATTTCTTCTTTGAATTTGGGACTATCCTAAGTTACAGAGCTTTCTAAAATAGACAAACCTGATTGAGACACTGAACAGACAAAGTGAAACTTAAGAAGAGACTGCATAAGACAACTTTGGTTTGTTTTAAAAAAAAATTATAGCCATAAAATACAGAAAAATTCCAACAATATTCAACACTTTCTCAGAAACAATGTGGATATCATCCATACTACACAAAAAACTTTTTCATAGTTGTGTATTTAGCTCAGTGGCATGAACACCTGCCTGGAAAGCATAGTTCATGCGTTTGATCCTTGGTACAAAAAAATTAAAATTTCAGCTTCATGACACTGGGGCATAAATAGAGATAATCAAATTAGATCTCAAGTATGGAACACAAAAATTATGGATTGACAGGGATGTGGAATACTGATTGTTTGTTGCCAGAGCTGGTGTTGATCACCTCAATGAAGCAATCAGAACCCAAGTTTACTTCATACTTACTCTAAGAACTACCTGAGTTTCAGTGAAGACCCTCTCTGTTGTATGTCCTGCTATTTGCTGCCTGCATCCTGTCAATCACTTCCACATCTTTTCCACACTCCTCTGATCCATCCTAAGCAGAAAACTCTTCATGCCTAACTATCAATATCACTGCAAAATTTCTATTTAGGGCTTCTCATTTACACCACTTAGATAAGTCCATTGTAGAGAATTTCCATATTTAAACTGTCTATTAACAACCAAGCTACTAAATCAGCTCTTAATTCAGAGGTGACACCCCTATCCCTTTACATTCGGAAGGATATCACATGTATATGTCCATGCAAATGTGTAAATTTTGGCATTTTTCGATGAGAATTTAACAGGTAGCCATTTCTGGAATTTGTCCAAAAAATTTTACCCTGTCCTTGATAACACTTTCATATTTGCTTCATTTTTCTCAGACTTCAAAACTCTATGGCTGTTCTCACAAACCTAGTCTGTGAGTGGAGGTGCCACCTAAATAATTAAGTATGATCAGAAATTATTTTGAACTGATCTGTATAATACACAGGAGTTCACCAGTTGTTTCCGAAGCCTTTCTCTGCTGAGGCACAGTATTACATATCTCTGAATTCTCAGGACCTTTGTCACTACCTGTCATGAGGATGGAAACAGGAGAACATACTATAAATTTAGGAGATCACTATAAATACAAAAAAGCCCAAGTTTAAGTTGAGCCATTGTGGCTATGAGGCCCTGCATTACATACATTAATAAACTCTGGATATTCCAGATCTGCTCCTCTGCAGAAAGAAAGCATAGACCTAGCTCATTACTGCTCTACAAACTACAAAAGCATCATAGTCAGGGTCTTCCCAAGCTCCGCCCAATGACTAAGATGGTGGACTTACCAGGCTAGCAGTGAATTTCAAAGGTGATACTTGAGTCTGCTGCTGTCATAGTGAAGCCAGGGTTCTGGGGACCCCAAATCACCCTTGCCAACAGCAAGAGGCAAAAGGGATAGTGAATGACCCATGGCCAAAGCTGGAGGACCTCAGGAGCTGAAGCTAACAAAATACCTGAGGCTCCAGATACCAGAACTACTCCTAAACACTTGTAACTGGTTTTGCCCAATCCATGCTATTTCTGGGCGCTTATCCACAATCTCACCATTCCATGGCTCCAGGATCTCTCAGGTTCTTTGCCAAACAGGCCACAGAACATCAAAAGTACTAAATGAGATCCAGCAAGCATTTTGCTACTAGTATTGCACTCAGAACAGGTAAATCGTGATGAGACATCAGAAGAGACAGAAGTCACAGCCAGCAATAGCCCATCTGATTGGACAGTTCATATGACCTGCCCCTTCATCATTGATTGACTCCTGCTCTACTGCCCTCCTTCTGAGTCAAGAATCAACAGGGAAAGAAACCCCTTCTTGCAAGAGAGGATCCCAAATAATAGACTGTAGTACAGAGACTTCTGGAGCTGCCGTTCTTCTACAGTGGTGATCTCAGCTTGACCAGAGGAGTGTTTGTACTGAAGAGCTTTACCTCAGGCTTTTAATTTTCAAATCCATTTTATTTCAGTGAAAAAAGAACCCATCAACTAAAATTAAATTTCAAAACATGTCAATCAGGGGGCAACAATGGTATATACATTGCACACTGTCATCCCCAGAACATTCACCCAGTGCTCAAGACATCTGTAATCAATTTTCTAAACAGTGCTCTTACAGGGTCCTGAGTTATTTAAATACTATTGGCATGAGACACAGTTAGGTCCCCCAAGGAGCCCATGCAGGAGACCAGATACCTCGCAACTATGGGGAAGACTGACACCTCATGCTATGGGCCAAGGCTCAAGCCAAATGATAAGCAAATTCATCCATATCCTAAGGACTGATATTCTAAATAGTTCCCTAGCACTTTGAGGAAGTCAGGAGTCACCATTTAAAGAAATGTATCCTTATCCTAAAGACTGACATTCTAAATAGTTCCTATCATCCTAAGGAACTCAGGAGTCACCCTCCCAAACCCCTAAGGGAAGAGACACAGCTGCCTAAGAATGTCTGCTTTCTATGTGACTCCCTTCCCCTTTGTTCCCAATTTAATCAACTTTACATGAACTTATAATCTTATTGGCTACCATAACTCTGTCCCATCTTATGCCCATCTGCATTGTGAGTTCTGATTTCCCCCACCTTAAACTCACTTTACCACATGATTTTACTCTATAAAGGTCCCTAGAATGGACAGTGTTTGGCAACCTGCTCAGGATACCTTCTCTCTCTCAGGCAGCTTTTTTTCTCTCAATAAGTATATTCTTCTCTTAATCTCTGTTGTTCCTAAAATTCATTCTTTGACTTTACAGGACAAAAAACTAATATCAGACATAGTAGACCGGGAGATTCATTCAAGTATAACAATATCAGTATAAACTTTTCTCTTTCTTGAAGTCAGAGAAATCAGTAGTAGTTTGTATCACACATTGTTGATCTCACCATGCCATGGATACTTGCATTGAAGTCTTTAACCCTGCCTTTAAGTGCTGCTTCTTTTTCTGAAACTGAACTGATCTGTAATTTTGGTTATGGTATCGACAATGCATTAAGGAATTGACTCAAAATATTTCTTCTGAATGGTTTACCAACAGCCATGGAGGAAAACAGATAGCAAAAATTCTTTGTTTTGATTTCTTCATTCAAACCAAAGGTTGTACTTGAAAGAGATTTGCCCTAGAAACAATTACTGGACTTCATGGTGGTAGTTCAAGGTGGAAGAATGTGAAATCAGGGATGCTTACTCATAAGGCCACTTCCTCTTTTCTCCTTGAATACAACTTCTTCTTTCTTTCCCAGGGGCCTAAAGAAAATTCCCATCAGCTCCTAGCATGACATCAACGTCCCCTCCAAGCACCACATTCAGTCAAAAGTCACATATACCCCATAACCCCATAGTCAGTGGGGGGGGGGCAAACCCTTGGTGGCTGTGGGCTCCTCTCCACATTCTTTAAATAAAAGGCCACTTTTACATTTCTTATATTCTGCTTCTCTATTGTGCTAATTTACCTTCTTGGTAATCTCAGTAATCTAACCCACTTTAAACCTATCTCATCACATGATTTTATTCTATAAGGTCTCTAGAAAAGACAGAGTCTTTTGCTTACAGGCTCAGAATCCCTCCTGTTTTTCTCAGATAGAAGCTTTCAGATAGGATTTTTGGTGTAGTAAAGAAGAGAATACAAAGTCAAAATGGCCTTTATTCTAAGAATATGGGGAGAACCCCATGACCACTGGGGGTCTGGCTTTTTCTTCTGGAAATATGTGGGCAGCATATATATAGTTTTTGACTTGGGCGGTGCTTAATTAAAGGTGGCATTGCTGATATGCAAGTAGCTGATTGAGATTCTTTTCTGGCCACAGGTAGGTTGAATATGGAAGAGGAAAGCGACTTCAAGGTAAAAGTCCCCTGGTTCCACCTCCCAATTCCAAAATATCCTATTTAGAGCAAAATACTTTCACTTTCTATCTCTCAATAAATATATTCTGCTGTTCCACTCTGTTGTTCCTAAAATTCATTCTTGCACTTTAGAGAACGCAAACTCATACCAGACATAGAAGTTCAGGAATTTCATTCCACTATATCATGGTATGGTTGTCTGTATTTCTAACTAACTCAGCTGCCTGTAACTTTAAGAATTGTTTATCAATTTGACTTGGTGTAATTGTAGCAAATAAAATGTTCTTAATGGATACAGGGAAATATATCACTAAATTGAATAAAATGATTATCACAGTTTTTCTAGCTAGCATCAGCCAACATTTTCAACTTTGAAGTATGTGGGAAAACAAAAATTAAAAACAACTTAGAAAATAGCAATCCTGTAGGGGACAGTACATCATTTACTGTAATTGCCATGTTATCTGCAGGTATTTCATAGACCACAAAGGAAACATTAAGTCTATTAATTAACAAGTATCAGTTTCAATAAATGTGCTCATAGCACTGCATCACTGACAACTGCAAGTATTTTTTTTTTTATGAGGGATTGAACTCATGACCTTGTGCTCTTCAGGCAGCTTCTTGTATCACTGACCTCAATCCCAAGAACCAACAACTTTAGATACTAAATATGACTATTAACAATGTTTAATTTGCCATTGACATATTTAGTTATAAATTTTGTAAACTTACATTTTCACAATTGAAATGATTTTCTTTCCTTGCAGTTTAAATTACTTTTGTTTACAGGTACCAGGGATCAAAGTTACAACCTAGCACTTTCCAGGCGGATGTTTCTGCCTGCTGAGCTTAAAGTCCTGGCCTGTATTAATGAATATTTTAAATGTATAAACATCACTTTATCCATTCAAATACTATTGTGATTTTAGCAAAGGAGGTCAATGTAGACCGAAATTGATATACAATCAGAGAGGAACTGGAACCTTCAAGAGTCAATGCAAAAAACTAAATACAACAATCACTGCTACAGGCACAGCTGAAGAAAGCCAGAACTGAAGATGAAGATGCAGTGACCAGGTCTACATGCTCCTGAAGAGAAAAACAACAGCTTGAAATGTACTACAGTTACCACCACCTCCTCCAGGAAGTCCTGATAGACATCAATTACCATAATCAATGACCAGAACAAATGGACTATTGTTCCCACAAAATGCCTTGGCTGTCCCCACATACCTTTTCTGGCTGACTTGTTCTCCTGATGAATAATATTAGTTAAGCAGCTATAAGCTTATAGGTTGAATGTAGTCTGAGACCCACACTGTACCCACATTGTGACTTTCCTGTATAAATGACCCCTGACAATAGGTCTGTGGCCAAAACACTGAAGACCACTCCTGAAAATTCAAGGCTATTCTTCTCTCTTTTTGTCTAAAAAATTTTTTGAACTTCTTTTGGCTTGTGACTTCCTTTCTCAATGTTGTGAGCCATTAAACTTGGTGCATTTGACATCAAACAGGGCAGGATTATGTTTTTCTTATTTCAATTTAAATATGAAATTCTGCTAAAGGCCATGTTCCAAAGCCTGGATTTCAAGCTGCTTGTTTGCCCTGAGTTTAACATTTCCATGAGCTTTTAGAAGTCCTCAGTGTAGTGAACTGCAAATGTATTGGAGGAAGGAGGTCACTGTTGTGCTGTAGCACATTAGGTGCCATTCCTAAATCTGTGTTTGTCACTGCCTCCTAGATGCTACTACATGGCCTTCCTTCTTCTGCAGCATCATTCAATAAATCCCATTTTGCATAAGTCAACTTTCACTCAGCTCTATAACTGTTTGTTTTTTTTAATAGTATTTCTGTCACCTTGGTTGTTTATGTTTTTCATTTTAGTTTTTTTTTTTTTTTTAATTTAAAGACATAGTCTCACTTAGGTTTTCTGGCCAGCCTACTCACTATGCAGGTTAGCCTGTCTTTGAATACATGGCCATTCTCCTGTTTCAGTCTGTTCGTCACTAGGTAAAAGAGGTGGGCATTATAACACAAGGCAGTTGTCTTTTTTCTCCTCTCCTTTTCACTATTATTCTTTCATTTCAGTGGCAATGTCATTTAATCCTGTTGTTTGCTTGTGTCAGTAAAGGTTTCTGCAGCTTGAGTTGAGTTTGTGAACAACAATATAGGAAGACAAGCAAACCAAGTGAGAAATGTGGAATTTCATTAGCTGGTCTCAGGACCACTTGTATAAAAAACCCCCATACCCATTTCAGGATCTAAAGAAGAGGCTTTAAACTGGAAAGTTACAGATATTTTAAAAGATAGAATCACAAAAAGATCCTGTTGTAAATCATTTAACTGGAATCTTATAATTTTCGGATGACAAACATATTCTGCTTCTTTTGTTGAGCAGGTTAATTTTTTTCTTTGGGTACAGCTCATTTTGCTTTTCTCCAGGATCTTCTACCCTGAGTGATTTTTTCCATTTTTCTGGGTGAAATACAGGGCACTAGTTAAATGCAAAGCTCAAGATGGCATCTATTATGCCTATCTACAACACAGCTAAGTTACAAGCCTCAATATATTCTAGGGTAAAACCACACATATCTATAATCCCAGCACTCAAGAGGCTGATGCAGGATGGCTGCTTTGAGTTTAGGGCAATTCTGTACTCCATAAAGTTTTCAAATCTAGCTGATGTACGTAGAGAAAACCTGTCTCAATAAAACAAACTAAACTAAACAAATAAACCCCACATAACAGCTGAATGGAGACTGATTCTTAAAATCTTAATTCCAAATTTTGGGGAATAATTGCTTGTACATACACATATTTTGAGACAGCAAATTTGATGCTATAATGCTACTCACAGCTAATGTAACAGCCAAATAGGAGCACTGATTCTTATGCTGAGTCACTGCAAGAGTCCCTGTGTGCTGTGTTTGGTGGCTCAAGCCTGTAACCCCAGCACTGGGGAGGCTGAGGTGGGAGGATCCTTGTGAGTTTGAGACCGGCCTGGGCTGCAAAGTGAGCTCAAGGCAGCCTGAACTGCATAGTGAGACCCCATCTCAAAAAAAGACAAAAAAAAAAAAAAAAAAAAAAAAACAAAACCAAAAAAGAGTCGCTGTGCATTGTCTCTAATGCAGAGCTCATAGTGAGAGCCTGCAGGACCAGCATCCTTAAAGCACAGAGGCAGACAAATATCTCATCAATCACTTTGATGTAAGACCAATGATATCTCTTCAAATCTCAATTAGGCCACTGAGTCCTTTGTTCTTAATATACTTAAGCAGCATTTTGATATTTGAATTTGGTTTCACAGAACAAAACATAAATAACATCAAATATGGTACATAAATAATAACTCAAATGTTCATGGAAAACTGCTGTAGGTAAAAAATGTATAAACAATGAAACCAGGTGCAAGCTTCAAATTATAGCTCAGTGTCAACAAGTGATCACTTTCCATTTAAGAAATATATCTTGGGAGGCTGATGCAGGAGAACTGTCTTGAGTTTGGGGCTAGCATAAGTTACAGAGCTGTCTGAAATAGAGAAACCCTCACTGAGATACCCACAGACAATGTGAAATTTGAAGTGACTGCATAAGACACCTTTGGTTTGCTTTAAAAAGTTATAGCCATACAATATAGAAAAATTCCACAATATTCAACATTTTCTGAGGAACAAGGTTGATATCACCTATAACATACAGAAAAACAGTTTCAGAGCTGGGTATTTAGCTAGCAGCATGAAAACCTAACTTGCAAGCTTGAGATCATGACTTCTATCCTTGGTACAAAAGAAGTTCAAATTTCACCTTCATGATACTGGGTCATAATTCAAGATAATCAAAACTAGATCTCAAGTGAACAACACAGAATTCATGTGTTGACAGGGATGTGGAATACTGATTCTTACCAGAGCTTGTGCTATTCACCTCAAGGAAGGTATCATAATTTAACTTTAACTTCATGCTTACCCTAAGAACTACCTGACTTTCAGTGAAGACCCTCTCTGTTTTATGTCCTGCTATTTTCACACTGTGTCCTGCCAGTCACTTCCACATCCTTTCCAAGCTTGTCTGATCCACCCTAAGCAGAAAACCCTTCATGCCTTAACTACTAATATCCCTGTACAATTTCAATTTAGGGCATCTCTTTACATGAATTAGTAAAGTCCATTACAGAGCATTTCCATATTTAAACAATGTATATGATCATCCAAGCTATTAAATCAGCTCTTAATTCAGAGGTGACATCCATATTCCTTTCCATTCAGAAGGAAATCACCTGTATATGTTCATGCAAATGACTAAATTTAGGCATTTTTCAAAGAGAATTTAACAGGCAGCCCTTTCTGGAATTTATCCTTACCAAGCACACTTTACCCTGGCCTTGATGACACTTTTATATCTGCTTCGTTTTTCTCAAAATTCAAACCTCTATGGCTGTTCTCACAAACATAGTCTATGAGCACATGTATCACATGAAGAATGTTCAGAAATTCTTTGCACTGTTATTTATCATACACAGGAGTTCACCAGGTGTTTGGAAAGCCTTCCTCCACTGAAGTATATCACTACACATCTCTGAATTCTCATAATCTTTGCCAACACCTGTCATGGGGTTGGAAATGTGAGAACAGATGATAAACAGGCAATCCCTATAAATACAAAAAAGTACAAGTTTAAGGAGTGCCATTGTGGATATGAGGCCCTGCATTACATATATTTAGAAACTTTAGAACATCAAGATTGCTGATCCCTGGAATGAGAGCAGAGACCAATTTCAGCACTGCTGATCCAGCTACAAAATGCATCAGAGTCAGGGGCTTTCCAAGCTCCTTCCTCTGCTCTCTATGGTGGAGGTGCCAGGGCAGTAGAAAATTTCAAAGATGATACTCCCGTCTGTTGCTATCATAGTTAATTTAGGGTTCTGGGGACACAGAATCATCCTTGCTCCCAGCAGGAGAAAAAAGGGAAAGTTGATGACACAAGGCCAATGCAAGAAGACCTCAGGAGCTGAAGCTAACTAAATACCTGAATCTACAGACACCAGAACTGCTTCTAACCACTTGTAACTGGTTTCGACTAATTCCACCCTATTTCTGGGCTCCCATCCAAAGCCTCACCATTCCGTGGCTAGAGGGTCTCCCAGGTTCTTTGCTAATCAGGCCACAGGACATCGAATGCGTAAATGAGATCCAGCAAGCATTCTGCTCCCAGTTTTGTGTTCCAAACAGGTAAACAATGTCTACACACCGGAAGAGACCTCCTGCCACAGCTCGCCTGATTGGACATTTCATATAGCCCGCCTCTTCATCACTGATTGACTGCTGCTCTACTGCCCTCCTTCTAAGTCAAAAATAAACAGGGAAAGGAACTCCTTCCTGCAAGGGAGGATCCCAAATGATAGACAGTAGTCAGAGACTTCTGTAGCTAGTTGTCTTCAACAGTGTTGATCTCAGCTACACAGAGAAATATGTGTACAAAAGTGCCTTACCTCAGGCTTTTCATTTCCAAATCCATTTCATTTCAAGGATAAAAAGGAAAAATACACTAAAACTAAATTTCAAAACATGTGAATCAGGGGGCAACACTGGTATATACATTTCACACTGTCATCCCCAGATCATTTACCCAGAGCACAAGACATTTGTATTCAGTTTTCCTAAAAATACTGATATGTGGAGCTGTGATAGTTAATTATGATTAGCAATGAGACAGGGCTAGGTCCTCCAAGGAGCCCATCCAGAAACCCAGATACCTTGCAGCTATGGAGAAGATGCAACTCCTGCTCTGGGCTAAGCCTCAAGACAGAAGATCAACTAATTCATCCATATCCTAAGGACTGATATTCTAAATAGTTCTCTAGCACTCTGAGGAAGTCAGGAGTCACCATTCAAAGAAACGTAGCCTTATCCTAAAGACTGACATTCTAAATAGTTCATATATTCCTAATGAAATAAGGAGTCACCCTCCCAAAACCCTAAGTGAAGAGACACAGCTGCCTAACAATGCCTGCTTTCTATGTGACTCCCTTCCCCCTTTGTTCCCAATTTAATCAACTTTACCGAACTATTTATCTTATTGGCTACCATAGCTCTGTCCCATCTTATTCCCATCTGCATTGTGAGTTCCCAGTTCTCCCCACCTTCAACTCATCTCACCACATGATTTTGCTCTATAAAAGTCCTTGGAAAAGACAGTCTTTGCCAACCCAGTTAGGACACATTTGCTCTGCCTCACACAAGCTTTCTTTCTCCCAATAATTATATTATCTTGATTTCTGTTTTTTCTAAAATTAATTTTTTGACTTCAGAGATCACAAACATACCAGACATAGTAGACCTGGAGTTTCATTACCCTATAGCAATAACAGTGTAAATTTTTCTTTCTTTAAGTCAGAGAAATCAGTAGATGATTGTATTCTTAAAAGTTGATCTCATTTCTTAAGGGGCACTTGCATTGAAGGGCTTTATCCCTGCCTTTTAGTGCTGCTTCTGTTTTCTGAAAGTGAATTGATTTGTAGTTTTGTTTATTGTATCCACAATGCATTAAGGAAATGACTGGAAACTTTCCCTGTGAATTGTTTACCACTAACCATGGAAGAAGACAAATAGCAAAAATTCTTTATTTTCATTTCTTAATTTAAACTGAAGGATGTACTTTAAAGAGTTTTGCCCTAGAATAAATTACAGGGCATCATGGTGGTAGTTCATCAGGGTGAAATGTCAAATCAGGGATGCTTACCCATATGGTTACTTCCTCTTTTTTCCCTGAATAAAACTTCCTCATTCCTTTCCTGGGGGCCAAAAGAAAATTCCAATCAGCTCCTTAAATAATATCAGTGTCAGTGCCAGCACCACCAAATTTCATATATACCCTATAATCCCATAATCCTTCAGAAAAAAAAAAAAACACAAACACTTGGTGGCTATAGGCTCCTCTCCACATTCTTTAAACAGAAAGGACACTGCTACTTTTTCTTATATTCTGTGAAATGGTGTATGCCCAGACAGGACACTGTAGCCAGGAAAGCCTCAACTATCTCCCCCACCCCTAGGAATTTACCTGTGACACCATCTTCCCACCCCTAGAAATTTACCTATTGCGCCAAACCTAAGACCAATGGGCTACCTGTGCATTCCTAAAGTCCTCCTTAGGTTCCACCCCGCACTGAGGCTACTTACATACTCCCACCCCACGTGTCCACCAGAGAGATCACTGGACTCCAGTGGTGTGGGGGTGCTGGTCATCTCTCACCATGTTCTCAGAATAAAGGCCTCTGTTTGTTTTATACTTCTCATCTTTTGGAAATATTTTTCATCTTTTGGAAATAATCCTATCATTCTGCTTCTCTATTGGGCCATAAAATCCTAACAGTACTGAATCTTGTCTATGTATGAAGCTAATTTACCTCTTCAGTAATTCACATGCTCTAATCCGTGAGTATCCAATGGAAATTAATGCAGTGGGCTTTTGCTTCACTCTATCAGTGTCAATGCAGTGAGTTTACTCCTAAGATAAAAATAAACCTTCATACAAATTTCAAAACAGAATTGTGCATCAAATTATAGCCAAGGTCCTAGAGGCCTATGGATTGCTTTCAATAATATAATAGAAGCCTTCTACAAACTGAAAAAATACACAGTTTATCTAATTAAAAATTGTTTAAGCAGCCAATAATGTAGAAATTTTTCTAAACAATTACAGGTGAACTTTCTCTTTTATAAGATATAATCTAGTGCCATGGAAAAGTCTAGGTCTTGCTAAATAATACAATCAAAGCAATTATTTTACACTTATAATGACTGTTGTATACAATTTTAGATATTGCCAGGACTATTGTATTAATCCCTTGAAACTGCAGGAAAAGAAACAAATTTCATACATTATAAAAGTATAATCATGTTAATTTGGCTCATGTTATTGGTATAGGGGAATGAAATCCCTTACCTACTATATATTTGGTAAGAGTTTGTGTTCCCTAAAATTGAAGAATGAATTTTAGAAATGATGGAGTTTAAGAGTGGAATATGTTTATTGAGAGAAGGAAATCTTCCATCTGAGAGACAGGAAGGGTCTCAGTAGGTTGCCAAAGACTTTGTCTTTTTGAGGAACTTGTATAGAGTGAAATCATGAGATTAGATGAGTCCAGGGGAGGGGTAAAATGGGAATCTGAAAGTTAAGCATAAGGCAGAGTAGAAATGTGGTCAACCAATAAGGTTAATTGCTCAGGTAAAACTGATTAAATTGGGAGCAAATGGGAGAGCAAGTCATAGTAAGTGGGCAGGTTTAAGAGCAGAGACTCTTCTTGTAGAGGGTTGGAATGGTGACTCTTGTGTTCCTCAGGGTGATCAGAGAACTATTTGGACTGTTGGTTCTTAGCACTAGGTTGTATTTAATTTACCTTTTGTTTTGAGATTTGGCCCACAGCAGGAGGTGATTGTCTCTTCCAGTCCTGCAAGCAATGTGAACTTATTTTCTGGCTCCTTTGAGGGGCAAGCCCTGTTGTTATAGGGAGCTGAGTTAGTTAGAAATATATAGCCAGGGAGACAAGATCAGGTCCTAGATGTAGCCAGCTCAGAAGCCCACATACCTTGCAGCTATGGGGAGACAGATACCTCCTGTTACTGGACAGGCCTCAAGAGAAAATACCAAGCAAATGCATCCATATCCTAAGAACTGATTTTCTAAATAGTTCCCTGTCACCCCGCTGAAGTCAGGAGTCACCCTCCCAGTCCCATAGAGGAGCGTTACTGCTCTGTAAAATGCCTGCTTTCTATGACCTCGCTTCCCCATTTGTCTGCAGTGTAAATGATTTTACCTGAACTGTTAATTATATTGGCTAAACATAGCTCTGTCCAAAGTTTTGCGCACCTGCCTTGTGAGTTCCCAATTTTCCACAACTTAAACCCATCTCACCCCATGATTTTATTCTATAAATTCCCTAGAAGATGCAGAGTACTTGACAAACCACTTATGACCCCACCTGTTCTCTCAGACAGAAGCTTTCTGATAGTTTTTTCACTGTGGTAAAAGAAAGAATATACATTACAATTGGCCTGTATTCTAAGAAGGTGGAGAGTACTGAATGACCACTAGACATCTGTCTTTTTCTGCTGGATACGTGGTGAGGGGGATTATATTTACTTTTTGACTGGGGTGGTGCATAAAGTTGGCATTGCTGATGTGCCAGTAGCTGATTGGGGCTCTTTTCATAACACAGATAAGTTGCCTAAGTGAGGGGTAATTGAGCTCAGGAAAAATGTCCCCTGGCCTGCTTCCCACTGCTGTAATATGCTATCTAAAGCAAAAATCTTACACTTTTTTCTCTCAATAGTTATATTCTGCTCTTCACCTCCATTGTTCCTAAAATTCATTCTTCTATTTTATAGAACACAAACTCCGACCAGACACAATAGGTCAGGAGTTTCATTCCATTATATCACTATCTGACTGCCTATATTTCTAACTAGCACAGATGCCTGTAACATTAAGAATTATTTATTTATTTATTTCACTTAGCATAATTGTAGCAAATAAAATGTACTTAATGGATGTAGTGAAATATCCCATAAAATCAAAAAAAATTATTATCACAAATTCTCTATCATCACCAATCATTTTCATCTTTCAACAATGTGGGGAAAAATAAAAGCAGTGCTCAGCCAATAACAATGATATAGTGCACAGTTTATTACTCACTGTGGTTACCATGTATTTGTAGGTACTTCATAGGTGACAAAAGAAACATTGAGCTTTTTAATGAACATTTATCAATTTTCATAGTTGTGCTTATAGCATTACAAGGTTGACAACTGTGGATTTTTCTTTGGTACCAGGGATTGAACTCCTGACCTTGTGCTTGCCAGGCAGGTGCTTTGACCACTTAGCTCAATACCCAGCACAACATCTTTAGATTCTAAATATGACTATTAACATTGTTTAATTTGCCATTGACACATTTAATTAAAAATCTTGTTAATCTACATGCTCACAAATAAAATTATTTTCTTTCATTGCAGTTTAAAACACAGTGTTTTTTTAGGTAGCGGGGATCAAACTCATAACCTAGCACTTCCCAGGCAGGTATTTCTGCCTGCTGAGCTAAATCCCAGGCCCCCATTAAATAATATTTTATTAAATGTATAAACATTACTTTATCCATTGAAATAGTATTGCTATTTTACTAGAGGAGGCCAAAGTAGAGAGGAATTAATACACAATCAGAGAGGAAATGGAACCTCAAAGGAGTCAGTGTAAAAACCTAAACACAACAATCCCTGCTAGAGGCAAAACTCAAGAAAACCAGAAAGTGAAGATGTAGTGACTATGTCTACATGCCTCCTGAAGAGAAAAGCAATAGCTTGAAATGTACTACAGTTACCACCACCTCCTCCAGGAAGTCGAGAGAGGCATCAGTTACCATACTCAAAGACTAGAACAACTGGACTATTGTTCCCACAAAATCCCTTGGCTCCTTTAACATGCTTTTTCTGGGTGACTTCTTCCAAGTTTGAATAATATTAGTTAAGCCACTACAAGCTTATAGGTTTATTGTTGTTTGAGACCCACACTGTACCCACATTGTGACTTTCCTGTATAAATGACCCCTGACAATAGGTCTGTGATTTAAACACTGAAAACATTCCTGAAAATCCAGGACTATTCTTCTCTCTTTTATCCCAGAAAAATTTTGAACATCTTTTGTTTTGTGCCTTCATTCCTCAATGTTGTGAGCCAACCAACTTGGTGCATTTCACCCCAAACAGGGCAGGATTATATTTGTCCTATTTCAATTTGAATATGAAATATCTGCTAAAGGCCATGTTCCAAAGCCTTTGTGTGAATCCACTTCTTTCCCTTGAGTTTAAGATTTCCATGAGCTTTTGGGCCTCTTCATTCTAGCAAGTTGCAGATTTATTGGTGGAAGGATGTCACTGTTGTGCTGTAGCACTATAGGCACTATTTCTAGCTCTGTATTTGTCACTGCTGCCCAGATGCCACTACATGGCCAGCTTTCCTTGGCAACATCATTCCATAATTGCCAATTTAGGTCAGCTTTCATTCAACTTTATTGTTTTTGTTTTCCTGTAATAGTCTCTCTCTCTCCCTTGGTTTTCTACATTTTTCATTATTATTAAGATGTAGTCCTACTTTGTAGTTCTTGCTGGCCTTTCACTCTCACTGTGTAGATTAGATTGTCCTTGAATACATGGCCATTTGCCTGCTTCAGCCTCTTTAATGCTGTGGAAAAGAGGTGAGCATCATAACACGTGGTGTTTGTCATTTTCTTCCCTCCTTTTCACTATTATTCTTTCATTTCAGGGACACTGACATTTAATCCAGATGTTTGCTTGTGTCAGTAAATCTTTCTGCATCTTGAGGTGAGTTTGTGAACAACAGTATAGGAATTCAAGCATCCAAAGAATAAATTTGAAATTTAAATAGCTGAAATCAAAAACACTTGTATAAAGACCACTTTCCTATTTCAGAATCAAAACAAGTGGCCCTGAACCGGAATGTTAAGCATTTTCAAAAGAGAGAATCACAAAAGACATCCTGTTTGGAAGCAATTCAGCTAGAATCTTAAATGAATTTTTATTTGACACCTGTATCCTGCTTCTTTATTTAGCAGGTTACTTTTTTCCTTTGGGTACAGCTCCTTTTGCTTTTCTCATGGAACTTATACCCTGAGTTCTTTTTAGGTTTCCTGGGTCAAATACAGGGCACTAGATAAATGCAAGGTGCAAGATGGCATCTGTTATGCCAAGCTACAATACAGCTTAGCTACAGTGCCAACCCTTAATATTTTCTAGAGTAAAAAGCACATAATGTTTGAATATTTCATAATTTGTGATGTTCATCCTTATAATAAAATGTGATCTATAGTCAGGACAAGCTAAGCTCACCAGGTCTCTCATTGGTTTCCACTGGTCTTATCCTCATCATCGTTAAATACAAGACTCTCTCAGTTCTTAATACTAATGCTCACATTTGATTCATATTCCTACCTGTGACATCTCCTGTTTCTGCAGTAGTCTAGACTGGCATCACCCGCCCATAAGAGATAGAAACTCATCTTGTGATTCCCTACACTCCAATGAGGTTATGTGTTAAATTAGACATTTTTCCTTTAAGAGAATGGCAGTTAATGAATACATGTGTATCTCATGACTGTTTCTTCATGTTTTAAATAACAGCATTAATTCTTTCAAGCATTAGGTGCACACCTGTAATCCCAGGACTTAAGAGGGTGAAGTAGGACAATCAGTTTGAATTTACAGGACAAAGAATTGAGTCCACAGTCAGCCTGAACTGCTTAGGGAAATCCTGTCTCAAACAAACAGAAAAAATATCATATTATTGTGGATATCCTTGGGAAGAAGAACTCAACAGTTTGAAACTCTGAGGATCATACACTTTAGGTTTCTTCTGGTGAGTATAAGATACCAGTAAAACTACCTTCAAGGATATGGAGATAACTCAAAAACTCTTATTGCAAAATGTCATATAGATGTAATGCATTGCCCAACAAAATACCATTAGGATAGCTCACAAATGTAGAGAAAACATTTCTAAAATTCATTTGGAAACAGAAATGCTCTAGATCACCAAAGACATTGCTGGGCAAAAAAGCCAATTCAAGAAGCATCACAATTCCTGACTTGCTATAATACTAGAAAGCTACTATCAGAAAATCAACATTTTTCTGGCAGAAAAACAGACCTGAGATTCATCCAAAACATCTAGAAAATTCAAATAGAACTACAAAGAGAATATGCTACCTTGTCTTTGACAAAGGAACCAAATATGTTCAGTGGAAGAGAGACATACTCTTCAATAAATGGTGCTGAAGAAAATGACTTCCCTCATACTGAAGACTTAAACTGGAGAAATGTCTATCACTATGAAATAAATATGTCAAACTAGATCAAAGGTCCAAATATTAAAACAGAAACACTAATGAGGCTTTGTGAACAAAATACACATTTTAAAGAATCAACCACTGGGACCCCATTTTATTAAAAAATATTTGTACATCAAAAGAAATCACTAACAGAGTGAAAAGACAATGCTCAGAATGGGCAGGGGATATTTTTCTATTTTCTGATAACCTCTTCAATATCATTTCCAATGTACTATAATTTTCAATATGTAAATCCTGGACTTCCTTTGTTAGGATCTTTCCAAGTATTTCATTTACTTGGAGGCTATTTAAAATGGTGTGGTTTCTGTAACTTCTCTCTTGGTGAGTTTGTTGATTGTGTACAGGAATGCTATTGATTTTTGATTGTCAACTTGGTCTCCAGCTACATTATTCAATTTGGTTATTAATTCTAGGAATGTTTTGGTGGAGTTTTCAGCATCTTCTATTTAGAATATCATATCATTTATGAATAATGATAGTTTAACTATTTTCTATTATACACTTATTCTTATTTCTCTCTTTTGTCTAATTGTTCTGTCTAGTGTTTCCAGAGATATACTGAACAAGAGTGGTCATAGTAGTCATCCGTGTCCTTTTAGTAACTGTAGAATGAAAGATTTTTAGTTATTCTCCATTTAGTATGATGGTGGATTTTCTTTGTCATTGTCTGATTTTTTTTGTCTTTTTCTTTTTTATCGGTACTGGTAATCGTACTCACCACCACACAATTGCAAGGCAGGTGCTTATGCCATTGAGCTAAATCTGCAGCCCCATCATTATTTTATTATATCAGCTTCAGGTAAAGGTCATCTGTTGTTATTTACTCTACTGTTTTTATCACAAATCAGTGCATGACTTTATCAAAAGCTTATTGTGCTTTTATTGACATGATCACCATGTGACTTTTGTTTTTGTCTGTGTTGATATGATATTTAAATTTGTTGATTTCATGTACTGAAACATCCCTGCCTTCCTGGGATGAATCCAAGTTGGTCAGGTTTTAAAGTCTTCTTGATGATTTGCTACACTCAAATTGCTAGTATCTTGTTAAGGATTTTTGCATCTATGTTCATTAGGAAAACTGTCCTATAGTTTTCTTCTTTTGGTTGGGTCTTCCTCTGATGTTAGTATCAGGGTAATACTTGCCTCATGGAATGATTTAGGGAGAAGAGCTTCTCTTTCAATATCATTAAACAGCAGTGTCCTTAAATTTTTTTCTACATTTATTGTAGAATCCAGCAGTAAATCCACCAGGACCTAAACTTTTTTATGTTGGTCATTTGCTTTTCTGTTGTCATTGTTTCTCTTATTTTTTTAATGTGCTCATGACACAGGCTCTCATTATTCAGTTCAAGTTGTCCTTCAGCTCACTTTGTAGCCTTGTTTAGTCTCGAACTCAAAACAATCCTTGTACCTCAGCCTCCCAAGTTCTGGGATTACTGGAATGCACCACCATACCCAGCAGCTGATAAATTTTTATTAGATCATTATTCTCATTAACTCATACTGTATTTTCCCAAATTTTTATATCTTCTTTGATCATTTGGCATTTGGTGTCTTGATGTATCTAGGAATCGGTGCATTTCTATATTTTCTAACCTATGAAAGTATAAGCTATTCAAGTAGATATTGATGATATTCTGAAATTTACAGGATCTGTAGTTATTTTATTCTTCTGATTCCTCAATGCATGGATTTCAGTATTTATTTTTTTCTTTTTTGATATGGTTCTCCAAGGGTTTATCAATTTTGTTTATTCTTCCAGTGAACCAACTCTTTCATTCATTAATTCTTTGAATTTTTTTCTTGTTCTCCATTGTATGAATTTCTTGTAAGGTCTTATAATTTCCTCCCTTGTATGGGATTTGTGTTTCCCTTGCTATTCTTCTTCTGGAAGATTGAGATGCAACATTTCATTATTTGTTTGGGTTCTTTCTATTTCCTGATGTGAGATTTGACTACTATAAATTTCCCTATTTGGACTGCTTTCATTGAATCCCATAAGGTACAAGATTTTGCATCTATATTCTTCTTAGGTTGTAGGTATTTTAAAGTTTCTTCCTTTATTTCATCTGTTGCCCATTGGTTGTTTAGGAGAGTGTTAAGTTCCATATACTTATGAAGTTATTGCAACTTCTTTTACCATTATTTCACAATTTAAATACATGCTTAAGAATACTAGCCTTAGGCTGCAAAGCCAATCAATTAACACAAGGATTAAGTGTTTTTATAGATCCATTGGTATCAACTCAGCATGTGCTCTAAACCAGTCAGACTGTTGGTGGTGGGAGGAGGTGACTGTGGTGCTCATCTCCCAGATTGTGGTGCTCATCTCCCAGCCAATGCAATGGCTAGCTCACAGGAAGTGTAAGTTACTTTCTTGTTTTTCTTCAGAGAACCAGAATAGCTTCCACAGAATCACAACATGGGCACATTGGCTAGTTTCCCCTACCACTCCCCTATGACTTCCATCAGCTCATAGGAAGGGCAAGTTAGCTTTCTATTTCTCCTCTCAGGCCTGGGATGGCTCTGGATTGTTAATTTTCTCATCAGGAAGACTGGGTGGAGACATATCATAAAACCTGCATATCTGTGGGAGTGTCCTACAGAAAATAATTTATATGTAGGTCATAGATTGGAGTGGAAATGTCTTGAGGAAAATTGTGTCATGTAAGAGGATTTGACATTCTGTATACTTGAATTGTCTTAAACAGGTTTGATACTTGGTCCTGTCATCATCCAACAATACCAGATTTCAGTGCTGAGTCTTTAAAACAAATACATATTATGTTTCATGTTGGGGTGATTTCTTAGACACCAAGACACCAAAAAGGGGTAGAAAAAAGGCTCTAAGAAATGAGAAACACAGCATGGTCTTCAGGGATGCAGGAGGAGAGAAGTCCTTGGCAGAGCTCATCACTCTGCTAGCCAGCTGGCCAACTCATGCTGGCAGGAGTTTAGTGGACAATGGAGGAAACCTGATAAGGACATTGGGAGAGGTTCAAGACCCCCTCAGAGCAACAGATGATGCCAACTGCAGAGAACTGTCCCACAGAAAGTGTTTAGGTGGCCTCAGCTGTGGCCTATCTTGCCCCTTGAGGCATCTTTCATTCTCACTTCACTCATGCCTGGGCCACATCACAGCCCTGCATGAGTATTCAGCTCCAATGGCTCCAACATATGCTTCATTTTTGTTGGTTTGATACACAGATGGGTGACCATCTGAAGATGGAGAAGCTGTGTTAGAGTTCCCACCACTGCACAGTCCATCCATTCATAATGATAGTCAGTTGCCAGCATAGATAGCAATTGTCAGAGGATGTTAGTGATCCAAGATTCATCCACAGACAATATTTTACATTGCACTGTACCTACAGAGGCCAGACTTTTCTGCAGAATGTTCAAGACCAAGCTAACATAAGGAATGCACTAAGGACAATTGATTCGGTACTTTCTATTAAGGCCAGTTAGGTCTGCTCAAGAACAAACTTATAACCATGCATAGCTCCTCATATCTCTTCTGTCAGTGTCAGCCTCCTGGAAGAGTCATGGCCATTGCTTGATCACGTTGATTTCTGTGAAATCTTAGGAGATTTCGCTGGTGAATCTTGATTCTCCTTAGGCACACCTTGCATCAAAGTTCACTTTATTCTTTGGTCTCATCATCTTCCTGATCAGAATACCAGGTACTCACTGAATATATTTTGATGATGCAAGCAGAATTTCTTTTACATCCTGGACCTCCTCCAAGCTTGAAGTGCTGGGGCCAAAATATTGGATATCCATTATCCCATCTGTGTCTCTCATTTTTGGTATCTATACCTTAGCTGTTGGACATCCAGAAGAAAAGATTGATAACAATACAGTAAAGTAGAGGCAGTAAGGTTAACATTACTGTTTTATCTAAACATAAAACACTTTAGAACATTAAATGAAATGTATTTTCTACTATCTATGGATATTTTAACATTTGAATACCTACAGTGTTAACAGTGATATATTTTACATAGGAAGTCGGAAATCAGAACCATACATATAATTGTATTATGACCTCCTTGCAATAATCTGAATTTCTCTTTTGATATAAAATATCCATTTTAGTCAGTCACACTCATCTAATACTCAAGAAGTTTCTTATGTATTATTGACCAATTTATTGACCTTTAGTTGAATATGAATCTCACAAGTCTTTGTTATTAGCAGAAGTATGAACATGAATCAAAAGTCTGCTACCATAAGTAATCCCCATTTTAAAATCTTAGAGGTCTATGCCTCCAGAAATATGGATATATCTAATATATCACAAATTTGATGACAATCAACTATCACAACTAGGTGAAACCTTTTCACAGGCATCTTCAATAAAAATGCATTAATTCTTTTGATATTGACCAATGTGAACATCGAGGAGTACATTTCATGACTTTAGTTAAATTGTCTCCTACAAGGCTATGGAGATCATTGAGGTCTCTGATCAATAAACAAGAACTGGTTAAAAACATTACCAGGCAGCCACTTACTGATTTATCAATTAGAACCCTGTCCAGAAATCTCAGTCATAAGGGACTTTGTTTATTCGTCTTAATAATATCATTTCTAAATAATGAGACTATCAAGTCAATGATAAATAACAACATATTCCATTCATATACCCAGTCTTTGTGACATTTGGAACAGCTGGCAACAAGGTACAAGCATGCTTTATAAATCAGTAAAGAAACACATCTTTGATTATGTGATCCAGATATGGAAAAAGATAAAGATTACTGAGCTCCAAATGAAAGGAACAGTTGTTCACAGAGTGGACAAGTGGATAAACGTAAACAGACAATCTGTGCTGATTCAAACAAACACAGAAATAAGCACAGAGCTTGTGGAGGTTTTTGAGAACAATTTAAGTTCCTCAGAGGCCATTTGTGTACTTGTTCAATACTCCTTTGTTAAACTAGCTCATCTCTTATGCCCCGTGCTCCCAGTGTTGGAACACCTGCACACCTCAAGCACTCGGGGTCTTTCCCAGATGTTCTGGGCCACTTGATCACTCCTGTATGGGCATTTTTGCTTTCTGCTTTACAAGTTTGAACAATCACTAGCTCAGAAACTCCCAACAACTGCTTACAAACAAACTAAACAAATACACAACGGATACATGGACAGACGGACAAACATCTTATAAAATCAGAGTGCACTTGAGCATATTCTTAAGCCCAATAACAAAACCTTCCTACAAAGTTTGAGTCTACAACTATAAATCAACTAGTTCAATTTTTTATAGACCAACTAGCTGAGATCCTGTATAAAAGGATCCAAGGCTTGATTCAGGGAGAGGTGAAATGGTGGAACTAGGTTGTGTAGCCTGTGGTGACAACTCATTCCACGAGTTGGAATCCATACAAGGCCTTAGCAATAACATAGAAATGTCCTGTCTTCCCCAGATCAGCAGGGGCACCAGCCCCTTCACACTTGAGTCTGGAGGTGTTTTGTAAAATACAAAAGGCTTTGTCAGAGATATAGCCTGGTAAAAAACATATTTGAATTAGGTAATAAGACAGCCTTATTGGGAAAGGTAAGTGACTTACAGTAAATAGCACCATGGACAGAATAGTAAGAACCTGCACTGGAAGTGTACTATTCTCCTTTAATTGTTTCAAGTGAAGAGATTTGAGGGTATAATGAGCTTGTTCAATGATTGCTTGGCCAGTGGCATTGTAGGCAATAAAATTACATGAGAAATGTTCCATGTGGAACAAAAGGAAGCAAAAGCCTGTGAGATACAGGCTGGACCATTTTCAGGTTTAAGGAAGGAAGATACACCCATGACTTCAAATGTAGCAACGAGATGTTGAATTACATGTTGGGCAGATTCACCATGCAATGGTGAAGCACAAAAAGAAAAGTAGAAAATGTGTCAACAGAAACATGAAAAAATGAAAAGGCAATCAAGAAACAGTGTGTGGCATGTTTACCAAGGTTCATTGCAGCAGAGGCAATGAGAGTTGACAGCATCACAGGGAAAAGGGTGAGGTATGGCAGCACAATGGAAACCAGTGGAAATAAAAGCTTTAGGTTCAGAAGGTGGAATGTCAAACCATTTATGAAAGGAACAAGTGTATTGGTGAAAAAAGACATGGCTTTGCTTAGTGTTATCAAAAAGAGGGTAGACTACAGAGTAAACCCAAGGCCAGACTGAGCTGCATAGAGAGAACCTGCCTCAAAAAGGCCAAAGGAGTGGGGGGGGGGGCTGTAGAGTATATGCAATCCTTGATCAGAAATCGCATTATCTTGTAAAAAGCCAGGTAGGGCTTAATGACTACATTTATATAAAGGAAAAAGTGCAGCATTGTGAGGGCAAAGAATTTGTACATGTAAAAAAAAGATACTAAGTGTGACTCCATTGTCACAGGAGAGATAAAAACAGAAGATAACTTAGATAAGAACAGAAGAAATAAAACAGAAGAAAACAAGCTCACTTCTTACACTCCGTGCTCCCAGCTCTGGAACACCTGTTCACCTCCAGCACTCCATGCCCTCAGGACATTTCCCAGATATTCTGGGCACCTTGAGCACTCCTGTATGGGCACTTTTGCTTTCTGCTTTACTGGTATGAGCAATCAGATGCTTAGCAACTTTCAGCACCTGCTTACAAGTCAACTGGACAAACAGGCAACTGACATGTGGACAAACTGACAAACATCTTATAAAATCAGAGCACACTTGAGTATATCCTTAATCAAACCAAATTATAATACCTTCTTACAAATTTAGAATTTACAGCTACAAACCAACCATTTGGATTTGTTATACACCAACTAGCAGAGATCTGGCATAAAAGGATCCAAGGCTTGATTCAGGGAGAGGTGAAATGGTGGAATTATGTTGTGAAGCCTGTCATGCCAACTCATTCCATGTAGGGTAAACACAATAAGCAGAAATCCACACAAGGCCTTGGCAATAACATAGAAGTATCCCATTTTACCCAGTTAAGTGTGGGCACCAGACCCAGCCCACTTGAGTCTGGAAGTGTTTTGTATGATACAAAAGGCTTTGTCAGAGATATAGCCTGGTAAAAACATATTTGAATTAGGGAAGAAGAAAGCCTTGTTAGGAAAGAGAAGTCACTTACAGTAAATAGCACCATGGACAGAATAATAAAAATTTGTGCAGGAAGAGCATTTTTCTCCTTTAATTGTTTTAAGAGAAGAGATTTCAGTGAATAATGAGCTTGTTCAATGATTGTGTGGCCACTCAGATTATAAGGGATACAAGTTACATAACGAATTTGCCATATGGAACAAAAGGAAGCAAAAGCCTGTGAGATATAGGCTGGACCATTGTCAGTTTAAAAAAGGAAGATACACAATTGACTGCTAATGCAGCCAGGAGATGTTGAATTACATGCCGGGCAGATTCACCAAGCAGTTGTGAAGCACAAATAAAAACAGAAAATATATCAACAAAAACTTGAATAAATGAAAAAGTTTTAAGGAGGAACACTGTGTAGCATGTTATGATTCATTGGAGCAGAGGCCATGAGAGTTGACAGCATCACCGGGAAAAGGGGGAGCCATGGCAGCACAATGGAAACCATTGGAAATTAAAGCTCTAGCTGCAGGAATGTGAAACAATTTTCACAAAGAACAAGCTGATTGGTGAAAAAGGTGGGGGCTTTCTTTAGCATTATCAAATGATGATAGACTACAAATTAATCTCAAGATCAGGCTGAACTGCTTCTAGAGAAACTCTGTTGAAAAGACCTTGCCCAAAAAAAGAGAGAACAGAATATTCAGTGCTTGATCAGTAATAGCATTATCATATCAAACAACAGGTAGGGCTTAATGACTACATATATGTTAAAAAAAAAGAGTTGCATGGTGAAGGCAAAGAGGAGCCTGTGAGATGTAAAAAAGAGATAGTAACTGTGCGTCTACTGCTACAAGAGAGACAACAAGAGAAGATAACTCTGAGATAATATTATGTCCATATAAACAGGCAGTAACTAAGTTAAGGACATGGGTTGAAAAAACTTGCAAAGCAAGGATAACACAGAGAGCTCACTGCATTGACAAGAGGTTTGTGGTAGTAAATATAGGTGTTTCCAATTATTATAAAAACATGTTACAGTGAGGGCACTATTTAAAGGGGTGCTAGTGAAATAAGTTTGAAGAGAAAAGGGAAGTAGGGTAAATAGAGACAAACAAGGATCATGGGACATATCAAAAGAAATGGAACCAACATAGACAGCCAAAGCCACTTGCAGATTTTTTATTTGGTCCCAGGGATCAAACTCATGACTGTGCACTTGTAAGGCAGGCACTCATGCCAGTGAGCTAAATTCCCAGACCTGCGTCTTGCAGAGGGAACAGCAGAGAACAGCAAAGAGGAAAAGTCAGCCTTGGTAAGTGGTAAGACAGTATTGATTAAATCAATTCCAAGGACTATAGGTGTTCCAGTACATCCTCAAGAGATGAGAGGGAATAGCAGTGACAATGGGAAATAAAGTATTGCCAGGTGAGTGGAGTAAAACAAAATTGTCATCTCCAGTGTGTAGCAAACCTGAAAAGGAAATATCATCAATAGTTATAGAGAGGCTTCAGTATTCATCTCCCAGGGAATAGCAGTAGCCACCACAGTAGAGCCAAATGTTTGATTTCCATGAGTAACATCACAAGTTTTACAGGAGACAAAGCAAGACAATTAGTTGGGCTACAGATTCAAAAAAAACTTAGTTGAGTGCGTAAGAGAGATCACAGTTAAAGCAACAATATGCCCGTATAATCAGCATCAATGAGGCCAAGGATAACAAAAGTGCCTCTTTTTGATGCAAGTGAACAGGAAAGAACTGGAGAGCTGTCCTAGGAGGTAAAGGATCATGAAAAGTAGTAAGAGCCTTCTAAAACATACCAGAGAATTCCAAGCTAGTGTCATGTTATCATAGAAACATCTTTTAAAGCATTTTTGTAGCCTTAGTTTGCATTTTTGTATGTTAACTGCTTTAACAAGACAGAGGCTCCTGTCTTGTTATCCACCTGGCCTTCAATAGCTTCATTTTATCTTCTATAAAGGCAAGGCAAGGTTCAGTCTCCTCCTGTTTAATAGTACTAAAAATCCTTGTGTGTCCACTGCTTCAGGGATTCTTTTTCAAGCTTTAAAAGCAATTTGAGTATAATAGCCTGAGGGTGGTAATTAACTTGTTGGCAAATATCTGAAAAATCTCTCTCCCCTCATAATTCAGCAGTTCCTATAGGAATATAGCAATCAAAATTATTTGTAACCTGCATGTCCTCAGCACCAGTATGTTCTTAAGCCAAACCTGATGTTGGGCTGGAGTGATAATAGCATGCACTGAGAGTTTCCAGTCCAAAGGGGTCATTTCACAACCATGAATGATACCCTCAATAATGCCAATTACAAAAGTACTTTTAAATCCATATTCCTTGACAGCCATTTTAAACTTTTTATCTTTCTTGTTTTTGTTGTTTGGAACAAGGGACTGAACTCACAACTTTGTGGGTGTCAGGCAGCCACTTAGGCCACTGAGATTATCCCCTGCCCCTTTTAACTCTTTAAATAGAGTACTGCAAACTTTCAAAGTGGGACTCTTTTCCTGTTGATACAAAACAGGTCAAGCAATTAATTCATCATGTTGTTTACCTTCTTGGGCCATCTTTTACATGGGAGGTCGAACAGGTGAAGAGTTGCCCAGAGGTTTTACAGGGTTTGCATATTTTGGAGGCAGCAGCAAGAGGAAGTGAGGAAGCAGCACAAGTGAGGCATCCAGGAAGTCTGGGAAGCAACCGTGCATTGTTACATGTGCCAGCCTGCCGAATGTCACAGCATCCCAACAAAGATACCAAATGTGCAAGACAGAGATCAGAGCTCAAGGCTCCTCAATGTAGCAGTTTATGTATGTTTTTCTCAATCTGACACAATGACCACACCGACCTCAGAATAACAAGGAGAATGATCATGAATTTCCCACAAGAGGTGCACCAAACTATCCTTGGAAGTAACATGGCCCACCTTCCTAAGGAAATGCAGTCCTGTATTATGTTTCTGTTGCACTTCAGACACAAAATTCTCCTTGATTAAATGGGTGTAGGGACTTTTTTCAAGGAAAATGAAAGGATTTTCCAAAGAAAGTGAAATAAATGTGCTCTGAAGGCTGTATTCCACCCCAGGAACTCAGCAAAACTAAGTTACACTCTACATCAGACATCTCCACTCTAGAGTCCCTGTCCAGGCAGCAAAATTTTGGGTTCCATTCCTGGATCCCCAGCCCCTCAAACAGGTGCATGGCAAAAGATCAAAACAATGTAACAAGTGACACAATCTTAAGGCTGCAGGAGAATTAAAATACTTGGCAGAGCTCATAAGTCTGCTAGCCACCTGGCTGAATGATGCTGGGAAGCAAGTATTTAATCAGAACCAGAAAGGAGTTTAGTGGACAATGGAGGAAATCTGAGCAGAATCTTGGGAGGGGTTCAAGGATCCCTCAGAACAACAAATGATGCTAATTTAGGAAAACTATTTTGTCCTAACGTTCCCCCTGTGATGTCTCCTCATTCTCAGTTCAATCATGCCCAGGCCATGCCACAGGCTTGCACGTGTATTCAGCTTCAATGGTGCCAACGTTTTTCTATATAATTATATCAGTTACAAGTGCACATCACTGTGGTCTCATTCAAACTCTGCCACTATCTCTCACTCCCAGACATGGCCTTTCAATTTTACTGAATACTGATAGACATTTGCCCTATCTCATCACTTTTATGCCTAGTCACCATGCTCAACAGAAGAGAATTTGTCAGTCTGAGCCATGAGATGCTGAGGACAGAGTAACACATTTTTTTTCATCAATACTGTTTCTCAGCAGGCATAATATTTTTAGTCCAAGTGAGTATGAAACTCATAGTGGTGATAATAAGGAAAAATTAAAGTGCAAGATGCTGTAAGAAAATGAGAAAAGGCAGTGTGAAACTCATTAGGTCAATTGAAGAGTAAAATTGCATTTTACCTAGAGTTGTTTGAATAACACAAATAGGTTAATGAGACAATGTTAATATAGTATTGTTGGCAGAAACAGTAGTTTGAAGCAAAGGATTCTGCTTACCATAGAGACATGGCATTGTTACACACTGTGTAAATGTAAACCAAAAATGAGAAGGGAGGCTCTGAGAAACTTATCCCTCTTGTGCTTGTAGAAGTCTAATAACATGTTGCAGAACCACTTAGGTTCAAGGCCAGTTCTAGATGGAATAGGGAGAGCCTATAGTTGAATTTCCATGAGTTCAGATAGGTCTATAGAGTTGTAATAATTGATTATTGGGAACTCAGATTGTGCATCCTACATTTTTTTCACATCATCAAAATCAGTAAAATATTTGGGAGACTTGCAAATTATATTTTTTCAGAACAGAACAATTTAAGCAACACAGTATTTCACCACAAGACAACCCCATATATCAGTAGCTACCATAATTTCTTTCCTTGAAATAGTTGAGTATACTTTCATATATAATATTATCAAACATAACAAAATAGAATGAAACCATTAAAGAGAATAAAATTATTACAGGGCATTCAAAACCAAATAACAGAAAATGGAAAATTGTTACCATACGATCTCATTATTCATAAAAGATTTGCTTATACTATCACACATAATAAAATCCAATAAGATAAAACATGATGTAACCAATGGAAACAGAAGAACAAAAGCATGGTAGCACTTCAAAGCAAGATGGTATTAAATTAGCAGTGGCTATTATAATGTCTTGTTTTCTTAAAAGTAGCTGTTCATACCATCACAAAAAATAAAATCAAACAACCCAGGATAAAACCATTCCAACTAATGAATGGGAACATTATAAGTCTCCAAAGCAATGTAATGGGGAATCATGATTACCATAAACTCTTATGTACTCTTACCAGTTCTTAAACTAGTGAGAGTATACAGTATTTATACATGGGTTTGGTTGATTTCATGTATGAGTAAGTTGCATCCATTCATTTATAAATATCTCAATGTGATCATTCTTTATAGCTGAGTAGTACTCCATTGAATTAAAATACCACAGATTTTTATCCATTACTCTGTTTGCAGACACTTAGACTGTTTCCAGAATCTGGCTATTACAAATTGTGCTGCTATAAAAATGGGTGTACATATATCACTGAAGTACGATGCTTTCAGTTCTTTTGGGAATATGCCTAGAAATGGAATAGCTGGGTCAAGTGGGACTTCCTCTTCCACTTTTTTCAGAAATCTCCATACAGACCTCCATAATGGTTGCACAAGCCTAAATTCCCACAAACAGTGCAGGAGAGTTCCATTTTCCCCTCAGCCTCTCCAACATTTGTTGTTGGTAGTTTTCTTGATCCTGGCCATTCTTTCTGGAGTGAGACAGAATCTCAGTGTGGTTTTAATTTGCATTAAATGAATAATGATTATGAATAATTTTTTCGTGTATTTATTTGCCATTTGTATTTCTTCAACTGAGAATTGTGTATTCATCTCAAATGTTATTTTTGGATTAGATCTTTGAATTATTGGGGGTCTGATTTTTTTTAATTCTTTATATGTTTTAGAAAGAAATCCTTTGTCTGAGGGATGGTTCTCTAAGATTTTTTCCCAGTTTGTGGTTTTTTTTTTTCACTATGCTGGAGATTTCTTTTGACATGCACACAATTTTTAATAAGGTGCAATCCCAGTTATTGATTCTGGGAAGTATTTCCCATGTGATTTGTTTCTTGTTCATGAATTCTTTACCTACTCCTATGTCTTCAAGAATTGTACCCTATTTATCTTCCAACAGAGTTAGTGTTTCTGTTATAAAATTCATATCTCTGATCCACTTACATTCTAGTTTAGTACATTTTGATAGGCATGGGTCTAGTTTTAGTTTTTGGCCTATGGTGAGCCAGTTTTTCAAGCACAATTCATTAAAGAGCTTGTGGTTCTTCCAGTGAACGTTTGGCCCCTTTATCAAAGATAAGATGGTTGAGTTTGTTTGTAGTTGTTGTCGTATCTTCTAATTTATTCCACTGATCTTCAGATCAGTTTTTATTGCAATATCATGTTGATTTTATCATGATTGCCTAGTAGTATACGTTCAGTTATGGGATTGTGATGTCTCCTGCCTTTCCTTTGCTGCTTAGAATTGTCTTTGCTATTCTAGGTTTCTTCTGCTTCCAGATTAATTTTAGGAGTGATTTCTCTAGATCTATGAGGTATGTTGATACTATGTTCATTGGGATCGCAGTAAATCTGTATAACAGTTTTGATAGAAAGGCCATTTTCACAATATTTAGTCTTCCTATTCATGAACAAACGATGTGTTTCCATTTTCTGATATTCTCTTCAAATTCTTTTTCAGGATATTATAATTTTTCTTATATAGATTTTTTTTTAACTTCTTTCGTGAGATCAATTCCAAAGTATTTCATTCTTGGGGGTAGTGTGAAGGGTGTGGCTTCTCCTATTTCTCTCTCAATGATTTTGTTGTTAGTGTATAGGAATGATATTGATTTTTATGTATTGACTTTGTATCCAGCTGCTTCCCTGAATTTCTTGTATCTAGTCTCCTAGATACTTCCTAGAGGGTCTTCTATGTACAGTATCATGTCATCTGCACATAATAATAATAATTTAACTTCCTCTTTTCCTGTCCTTACCACTTTAATTTCTGTCTATTATCTCACTGCTCTGGCTAGAATTTTCAGTACTGTTTTGAATAGGAACAGTGATGAGGGACATCCTTGTCTTGTGCCTTATTTTAAGGTAAAGGCCTTAATCTTTTAGCCATTTAATATGATGCTGGCTATTGGTTTGTCATAGATGACCTTTATCATATTGAGGTAAAGATCATCTATTCCAATTTTCTTTAAGTTTCTTTCATGAATGGAAGTTGTGCCTTATGAAAAGCTTTTTCTGCATCTATAGAAATGCTCATATGATTCTTACCTTTGGTTTTACTGATATGGTGGATTTCATTGATTGATTTACATATGGTGAAACATCCCTGCATGCCTGGGATGAATCACACTTGGTTGTGGTGTATCATTTTGATGATTTGCTGCATCCTGTTTGGCAATATTTTATTGAGGATTTTTGCATCTGTGTTCATTAGGGAGATTGGCCTATAGTTCTCTTTTATATTTAGGTCTTTATCAGATTTTGCAGCTAGAATAATATTTGCTTCCAGGAATGATTAAGGAAGGATTGCTTTCCTTTTGATTTTATTGAAGTGTTTCAGGAGTACTGGCATTAAATTTCTTATTATTTGCTGTAGAATTCCAGTGAATCCATCGGGGCTCTTCTTTGTATGTAAGGAGCATTATTATATTTTCAATTTAATTAATAGAGATTGAATTATTCAGTAGTTTTACATCTTCTTGATCGAGCTTTGGTACTTCATATGTTTCTAGGAATCTGTCCATTTCTTCTGTGTTATTAAACCAACGAAAATAGACAATTTTAAAATAGGTGTTGATGATCTTCTGTATTTCCCAAGAGTCTGTTGTGATTTTGTCATTTGCATTCCTTATTTCATGAATTTGAGCCTTTTCTTCCCTTTTTTAAACAGGATAGGTAAAGTACTTATCAATTTTATTTATTCTTTCACAGAACCAACTGTTTCATTTATTGATTCTTTGGATTGTGTTCTTAGTCTCTATTGCATTAATTTCTGCTCTGAATTTTATATTTCCTCCCTTCTTTTGACTTTGGGCTTCACTTGCTCTGTCTTTCTAGACATTTGAGGTGTACCATCAGGTTGTTTATTTGTATTCTTTCTGTTTTCCTGATGTGGGAAGTCAGTGCAATAAATTTTCCTCTGAGGACTGCTTTATTGCATCCCACACATACCAGTAAGTTGTATCTGTATTTTTGTTTGCTTTTAGGTATTGTTTAATTTGTTCTTTAATTTCCCCTGTGACCCACGGATTGCTTAAGAGTGTGTCATTCAATTTCCCTGTGTTTGTGTGATTTTTGTAGTTTCTTTTATCATTAGTTACTAGATTTATGGCACTATGATATTATAACAAGCATGAGATAATTTCAACTCTTTTGCATTTATTTAAAAATATTCTGTGGGCTAGTATATGGTCTATTTTAGAGAATATCCCATGTAATGCTGAGAAAAATATGTATTCTGATGTTGTTGTGAGGAACACACTATATATATCCATCAGGTCCATTAGTTTAAACGTGTGATTTAGTTCTGTTATTTCTTTGATGATTTATGTCTGGTTGATCTATATCTTGGTGTTCATGGTGTGTTAAGTTCTCCTGTTTGAATTGTGTTGTTGCTTATTTTATTTTTCTTTTCTATATATACGTGCTTTGGATAACTTTGTGTTCTGGAATTTGGTGCATATATATTTAAGATAGTTATGTCTTCCTTTTGAAGTTTTCTTCTAACCAGTATGTAGTGACCTTCATTATGTCTTAGACTCATTCCTGGTTTGAAGTTCACATTGTCTGCAAACAAAATAGCCACACTTGTTTTTTGTTTTTTGTTTTTTTTTTTTTACTTCATGTTGCACGATATATTGTTTTCCATCCTTCAACTTTCAGTCTGTGAGTTTCATTTTGGGTTAGATGGGTTTCTTGTAGACAGCATGTGATTGGCCATTGTTTCTTGATCCATTCTACCAGTCTGTTTCTTTTAATTGGTGAATTGAGCTCATTCACATTAATGTTTATAACTGTTACATATTAGTTTACTCTTGACATGTTATCTTTCCATACTCATCAAATGTCTGCCTTGCTTAGTAGTTTTATTCTATGCATACCTAAACTGTCTTTCAGTATTCTTTGCAGGGTTGGCTTGATGGTCATAAATTTCTTTAGATGTTCTTTGTCATGAAAGTAAAGATGCAAAGCACGAAATAACATGCCCATAGACTTGCAAATTATTTGTCATTTTAAAATGACTGCACCTGAGAGTGCACACTTTATTGGCAATTCAGGTACACAGAGGCCTTGTAGCATAGGCTACAAGGCTAGGTTCAGCTGACAGGAAGCACCATGCAGGTTCCTAACCCATGTGCTTCTTGAGCATGCAACACAGAATGCAATGGCTTAATATATGTAGAGAATCTATCAACAGTCTTCAAAACCAAGCTATTGAGATAGCTGGGCTTCTCCACATGAGAAAAGTGGCATGGAACATTAGCTAACTAAAGAACTTTGTCATGTCTGAAAAATGTCACCTCTTCCACTTTCCTATCTGTTGTAGTCAGGGTTTGCAAGGAAAGAGATTTAATATGGAACATATAATTGAAAAAATTATATTAAAATATTCACTCCCAAAAAGTCAGATTTAGAGAGGTGTAGACCTGTCCAATTACTAGGTACCTAAAGTATCCAGGTGACAATCTGAATCCTATGACAACATACTTCTTAAGTCCTGCTGAACACTTACAGCCCATGACAAGGGCCACCACAAGTTTACCTGGAGATAGAGGCACTGCCAATGTCTCATGCAAGTCTCTATCAAGGTTGTGTACTAGGAATAGTCAAAGTTCAGTGTTGGAAGCTACAAAGTCTGTGCACTTGGGGACAGCATGTGTGCCATCAGGCTGAGTAATCAGTCCTGGAACCAAGACAAAAAGCTCAGGATGAGGGCCAGATATCTGCAAAACAAAGCAGTAGTCATGCACAGTACTAATGAGGTCCTGGGTTCCTCTGCCTCTGATGATGATGATGTCTGTGTTCATATCTGGAAAACTGTGATACCAGCTTCTCCATGAGAATCAACAGCCCAGCCCTTTCTCTCCATTTCTCCTTTGATGGTGTGTGCAACAATCCTTCAATGGATGCTCTATGCCCAAAAGCACGGTGCCTCAGTTTACTGGGTGATCCAAGTTGACATTACTAGGTGGGCCACACCACCAAAGTAGTTCATTAGATACTTAAATTCCAAAATAGACTTTATGGGTGCTGAGGATTGATCTCAGTGGCATAAGCATCTGCTTAGCAAACTCAAGGTCATGAGTTTAATCCTCTAGAAACAAAAAAGGACATTATATAACTCCATAACTTAAAGTAGTCATCTGGTCTACCTCACATAAACAACAGTGAGAAAACCTGAGGTGAATTCAAATGTAATAATCAGGAACACGTATCTCCACAGAGTTGTCTTCTCATGGGCCTTGACAAAATTCTCATGGGAACTATGTGGTCTCTTTCCTGTGTGTGTGTACTACACTGTATTTAACTGTGGGCATTTGCATCAAACTGTAGACAAGGTTATTGATTATATCAGGGAATTTTAAAATCTTTTTGAAGGAAAGTAGAAAAACAAATTGTTATGTACATTTGTACACATAAGTCTCACTGCAGTACACTGACAGCACTGAACCCAGGAGAGAATGTCATGAGGCTGGTGGTATGCACATTACCACCTAAATAAGGTCGCAGTGGTTATAGATGCTGGAGTTAATAAATGGAAATACTTTAATACCCAAAACAGTTGAAATAAAAACAAATACTGAATATGCATTTAACATATACTTGAGAGGCTGGAGGCAGGAGAATTGTTTGAGACCACTCTGGGTTATAAAGAGATCTCAAGCCAACCTGAAATTCATAGCAAGATGTTTACTCCAAAAGAAAAACAGTTCAAATCTAATAAGCATAGTGTAATAGTGATAGCCTTGTTACATTAGCATGATTATCATGCTTATATCATGCTTATCACACCATGAAAACCTAACTTAGAGCCCATTTCATAATAAAATATCATATCATTTATTAAACAGAGTACATTGATGAGTATTTGTTGTTAATCATTGGCATTTGGTGGTGATGGAGCAGTGCTTGCTGCTGCTCTCCACAGAAAAGTGATTATGGCTGCAGTAAACAGGAATATGCATGAATGACTGCAATGGGTCCTTAGATCTTTGAGTATGAGAACCACTAATGCAAGCACTTCACTTAGTGGACTTACTATGTTTAATCATTTGGATACTTTGAACACTGACTTCAGTAGTGGCTGAAATACTTGCTTACATTTCCACCAAAAAAGTTAAATAGTTTCTTTTCTTCTGCTGTCTCTTGAGTGTTCTTTTGATCTTGGGGTGATTTGTCTCTGCATTGAGATGGTGTACTGATTCACATTTTTCTATTGTGCATAAATGATCAATAGTTCATCAGGTATTTCTTGACAATTTTTACCTGTTCTGAAAAGTGTGTATTCATTTCACATTTCTATTGGATTTACAAATTAGCTGTCAGGGAGTAACATGCAATCTCTTATCCTGTAGATTATTTCTTCATTCTTTTTTCATTTAATTTTGTTTTGTTTTGTATTTTGGCTTCTTCATTTGTGCATGAGTATGAAAATCTTATATAACCCTTTTTGCTTGCTTTGTTACCCTATCTTATTTTCTATAAAAAGCACCAACAATAGCATTGAGTAAAAAAGTTTTGTTAATGCCTCTACATTCAGAATATAGAATTCTTGGCTCATTCATGTTTCACTATGTTTTACTCTAATACAGGCATATTTAAAACTGCTTCACAAATTACCATGAAAAGCACATTTCCTGAGCCAAAAAATCGTGATTTGCAGTTTGCTTCAGTTATCCCATCCTACATTTATATTCTTGACCTAAACTTACCTGTTTCCTTAAACTTCAAATGCAGGTATAAAAACAACTGCCACACATTCTGCTAGATCATATAGCAAAATTGCCTCCCAAAGTCAGCTGCAAAGCCGTGATCATGTAATCTCATCCTCTACTGATGCTGGGAATAAAGGAATCACACTTAGCCTAGGGCTTTATACATAAGTCCTTACCAGTGCAATTGTTTAAATAAAAGATAATCAAAAACTGCATACTTTTGTTAGTTTTTATCAAATAGCAAGAAATATAAAAGTGACTATTGTAATGTATTCAAAACAAGAATCGATTGGTTAAAATGACAACTTCCCCAATGACGCTCAGCATAGTCAGTGCATAAACAAATGTGTTTTCCAAGGGATGTTAGAGGATAACTGCTGAGTGGCCAAGTGATAACAGTATGATACTAAATATTCATGCATATATTTCTCAAAGGAAGGTTGAGATTCAAAGCCTGGGATATCTTAAATTTGCTCACAAAAATCTGAATCAAAAGCAGAGTTGGTGCATATCTATTATCCCAGCACTCAAGAAGCTGAGAGAGAAGGGTTGTTGTAAAGTCAAAGAAATTGTAGGCAGAATATGGGTTTCAAATCCAGCTGATGCACGTAGTGAAACCCTGTCTCAATAAAACAAAACTAAACTAAACAAAGTAAAACCAAACATCATAGCTGAATGGAGACCGAATTCTTCAAAGCTTAATTCCGTGTCTTGGTGATTAAATTTATGTACAGGCACATTTTTTAAAAAAGCAATTTGGATGCTAGATTGCAACTCACAGCCAAATAGGAGCACTGATTTTTGTGCTGAGACACTGCAAGGGTCCCTGTGCACTGTGTATAAAGCAGAGCTCACAGTGGAAGCCTGCAGGACCAGCATCCATAAAGCAAAGGGGTAGGCAAATATCTCGTGAATCACTTTGATAGACTACAGATGATATCTTTTCAAATCTCATTTAGGTCACTGAGCCCTTTGTTCTTAATTTACCTAACCAGCACTTTGAAATTTGAATTTAGTTTCATACAAGAAAACATAAGTAACATCAAATATGGTACATAAATAATTACTCAAATGATAATGGAAAACTGTGTATGTAAACAATGTATAAACATTGAAACAAGGCACACATTGCAAATTATAGCTCAATGTCACCAAGTGATCACGTTTCACTCAGAAATAACAAATATATATTGTGAGGCTGATGCAAGAGAATTGCCTTGAGCTTGAGGCCAGCCTCAGTTGCAGAGAGAAAGATCCTGACTGCAAAACCTCACAAAAAAATGAAACTTGAAAATTGACTTCATAAAACACCATTGGTTTGTTTTAAAAATTATATTCATACAATATAGTAACCCTCCAAGAACTTTCAACATGTTCTGATGTAGAATGTTGATACTTTCCTTAATATACAGAAAACACATTCATGTTTGGGCATTTATCTCAGTGGCATAAACACCTGCCTGGCAAGCATGACCTAATGAGTTCAATCCCTTGTACCAAAAAAAAAAAAAAAAAGATTCAAATTCCTACTTCATGACACTGGCACATAATTAGAGAAAATCAAAATTGGATCTGAATTATGGAACACAGAATTCATGCTTTAACATGTATGTGGAATACTGATTATTGACAGATCTGGTGTTATTCATCTCAAGTAAGAAATCAGAAGCCAACTTTAACTTCATGCTTACCCTAAGAACTACTTGACTTTCAGTAAAGGTCAGTTGTAAATCCTGCTACTGACACCCTGTATCATGCCAATCACTTGCACATCCTTTCCATGATGCTCTGATCTACACTACACAGAAAAACCTTCATGCCTAACAATGGATATCCCTGCAGCACAACTTCTATTTAGGGCTTCTATTTTACACCACTTAGTAAAGTCCATTGCAGAAAATTTCCATATGTAAACAATGTGTATTATCAGCCAAGCTGTTAAGTCAGCTGTTAATTCAGAGATGACACCCCTATTCCTTTCCATTCAGAAGGATATCATGTGCATGTATCCATGCAAATACATAAAATTTGGCATTTTTCAATGAGAGTTTAATAGGCAGGTGATTCTGGAATTTGTCCTTAGCAAGCACACTTTACCCTGCCATTCATAACACTTTCATATCTGCTTCATTTGTCTCAGAATTCAAAAATCCATGGCTGTTCTCACAAACAGTCCGTGAGCAGAGGTGTCACCTAAAATAATTATGTTCAAAATTCTTTGCATTATTCTGTATGATACACAGGAGTTCACCAGGTGTTTGGGAAGCCTTCCTCCACTGAGGCACATCACTACACATCTTTGAATACTCAGTACCTTTGCCAACACCTGTCATGAGGATGGAAACACAAGAATATAATATAAATTTAGCAGATCACTCTAAATACAACAAAGCACAAGTTTAAGGAGAGCAGTTGTGGCTATAAGGCCCTGTATCACAGACATTTATAAACATCAGACCCTCCAGGTCAGCATCTCACAGCAATGAGAGCAGAGACATTCCTCAGTACTTTTGTAGCATCTTCAAATTGCATCAGAGTCAGGGTGTCCCCAAGTTCCTTCCCTCACTGAGCTTGTGGAGGTGCCAAGGCATCAGAGAATTTCAAAGATGATACTGGAATCTGCCGCTGTTAAAGAGTAGATAGAGTCACTCTTGCCACCAGAAAGAGGCAAAATGCGCAATGGAAGAACCACAGCGAATGCTGGAGGACCTCAGGAGCTGAAGCTAACTAAATACCTGAGGATCGAGACACTGAAACTGCTCCTAACCACTTGTAACTGGTTCAGGCCTCTTGCAACCTATTTGTGGGCTCCCATCCACAACCTCAGCATTCTGTGGCTTGAAGATCTCCCGGGTTCCTTCCTAATCAGGCCACATGACATATAAACGACTAAATGAGATCCGGCAAACATTCCGCTCCAGTATTGTGCTCACAATGGGTCAGTAATGCCCTGATACAGGAAAGACCTAAGAGACCACCTGTCATGGCCCACCTGGTTGGACAGTTCATATAGCCCACCTCTTCATCAGTGATTGATTCTTGCTCTAATGCCCTCATTCTGACTCAAGAATAAACAGAGAAAGGAACCCCTCCCTGCAAGAGAGGATTCCAAATGATAGACTGGAGCTGGGTATCTCCTTCAGTGCTGATATCCACAGAGGAGTGCTTGTACAAAAGAGATTTACCTCAGGCTTTTTATTTCCAGATCCATTTTATTTCAAGGATAAAAAGAAAAAGTAAAACTGAATTTCAAAAGATGTCAATCAGGGACAACAATGGTAAATACATTGCACACTGTCATCCCCCGTACATTCACCCAGAGCACAAGATGTTTGTATTCAATTTTGCAAACAATACTGAGCTGAGTTAGTCAAATAATGTTGGCATTGAGACAGGGCTTGGTCCTCTAAGGAGCCCATGCAGAAGCCCAGATACCTTGCAACTCTGGGGAAGCCAGATACTTCCTGGTAAGTCAAACTTCAGGACAAAATATTAAGCAAATGCATTGATATTGTAAGGATTCATTCGAAATACTTCCCTAGCACTCTGAGGAAATCAGCAGTCACCATTCAAATAAACGTATCCCTATCATAAAGCCTGATACTTTAAATAATTCCTATTATCCCGGTGAAGTCCTGAGTCACCTGTGAAACCCCTAATTAAAGAGTCACTACTACATAAGAATGCCTGCTTTCTGTGTGACAGGCTTCCCCATTTGTTCCCAATTTAATCAACTTTACCTGAACTATTAATCTTATTGGCTTCTATATTTCTGTCCCATCTTATGCCCGTCTGCCTTGTGAGTTCCCAGTATTCCCACCTTAATCCCATCTCACCAAATTATTTTACTCTATAAATGTCCCTAGAAAAGAGTCTTTGGCAACCCACTCAGGACCCCTTCTCTCTCTCAGAGAGCTTTCTTTCTCCCAGTAAATATACTCTACTCTTAAATTCTGTTGTTCCTAAAATTTATTCTTTAATCTTAGAGAACACAAATTCATACTGGACATAGTAGATCATGAGTTTCTTTCCCCTGTAGCAACACCATTATAAATTTTTCTCTTTAGTGAACTCAGATAAATGAGTAGTAGGTTGTGTTCTGTAATGTTGATCTCACCTCTTCAGAGACACTCTCACTGAAGGCCTTTATGCCTGCATTTAAGTGCTGTTTCTGTTTTCTGAAACTGAACTGATCTGTAATTGTGGTTATGGTATCTACAATTTATTAAGGATATGACTCAAAATATTTCTTTTGAATGGTTTACCTCCAGCCTTGGAGGAAGACACATAGCAAAAATTCTTTATTTTTATTTCATCATTCAAACTGAGGGATGTACTTGAAAGAGTTTTGCCCTAGAATGAGTTACAGGACCTCCTGGTTGTAGTTGAACATGGTGGAAGACCCAATCAGGGATGCTAACCATATGGCCACTTCCACTTTTTCCCTGATTACAACTTTCTCATTTCTTTACCAGGGGCCTGAAGAAAATTCCAATCAGCTCCTCACATAACAGAAATGTCTGCTTCAATCTCCACATCCAGGCAAAGTCACACATACCCTTAACCTCATAAACACTAAGAACAAACAACAACCAAAAAATCCTGTTATTTTAGGGCTCCTCCTCACATTCCTTGAATAGAAAGGCCACTTTTACTTTTTCTTATATTCTGCTTCTCTATTGCACCAGAAAATGCTAACAGTACTGATTCTTGTCTATGTACCTCCTCAGTAATTCATATGATCAATACCATGAATATCTAATTGAAATTAATGTAGTAGACTGTTGCTTAACTCCATCAGTGTCAATGCAGTGAGTTTCATCCTAAGATAAAAATAAATCTTCATACAAATTTCAATGCAGAAAAAGCATCAAAATATAAACAGGGTCCTACACTCACACAGACTTCTTTAAACAACATAATTGAAGCTTTCTAGAAAAAGGCAAAAATACAGTTGATGTATCTTAAAATTGTTGAAGCAGCCAATAATGTAGAAATTGTTCTGAACAATTTTAGATGAACCTTCACTTTTATAAGAGATACCCTACTGCCATGGCAATATCTAGTTCTTGCTAAATTATACACTCAAACCAATTATTTTACATTTATAATGACTGATGTATACAGCTTTATACGTTGCCAGGAATACAACCACTGTGAGCTGTATTGATCATTTAAAACTGCAGGAAAAGGGAAAAGCATTCAGACAAATCATAAAGATATTTATGTTAATTTGGCTCATGTTAATGATACAGGGGAATGTAACTCCTGACCTACTATATGTCTGGTATGAGTTTGTGTTCTCTAAAATAGAAGAATACTGTTTAGAATGATGGCGTTTAAGAATGGAATATATTTACTGAGAGGAAGAAAGCTTCTGTCTGGGAGACAGAAGGGGTCCTGAGTGGGTTGCCAAAGACTCTGTATTTAGAGAGTAAAATCAGGAGGTTAGATGGGTCAAAAGAGGGGAAGAATGGGAATTTGCAAGGTGAGCATAAGGCGGGATAGAGCTGTGTTCAACCAATAGTTTCAACTGCTCAGGTAAAATTGATTCAATTAGGAACAAATGGGGGAGCATGTCCCATAAGTGGGCTTGCTTAACAGCAGGGACTCTTCCTGTAGGGGGTTGGGATGGTGAGTCTTGACTTCTCCACTGTGATAGAGAACTATTTGGACTATTGGTCCTTAGCACTTGGTGTATTTCTGTTGGCTTTTGTCTTGAGATTTTGTCAGAGCAGGAGATGATTGTCTCTTCCAAGCCTATAAGCAATCTGCATTTATCCCTTGCTCCTTTGAGTCTCAGCCCTGTTGTTACAGACAGCTGAGTTAGTTACAAATATATAGGCAGTGAGACCGGACTAGGTCCTAGAAATGGCCAATGCAAAAGCCCAGATACCTTGCAACCATGGGGGAGATGGCTACCTCCTGTTGTGGGTCAGGCCTCAAGACAAAACATCAAGCAAATGCATCCCTTTCCTAAAGGCTGAGCCAGTGCTGACAGACAGGCTTGGATTGGCTCTGACCTGGCTGCTTCCCCAGTCTCACCCCCACTCCTGGTCTCATTGTTCTGTTGCCCCCTTCATGATATAACCTTTTTTTTTTTTTTCTAGAAAATATCTGGTGGATCCTAGCACAAGGAATCCAAAGGGAATTTATAATTTTCTCTTAACTCTAGCTGTTAAACATCCAGAAGATTAATACTATACAGTGCAGGACAAGCAGTAAACTTAATATAGAACGTTAAATGGAACTGTTATTTTCTATTAACCATGGGTGTTTTAACTTTTGAGCACTGCAGAAATTTGTGACATATTTTGGACTGCTCACTATTACATTACATAAATTTCTGCTAAAATTTTTTTATTTGACTGGTGATCTTGTATTGGCCTGATCTAAATCACCAGGCTGAAACACAAGAAAAAGTCATAAGACATCTAGATATGAAACAACATATATTTGAAGGCATGAATATACCATCAGATCAGCAACAATGAATTGTCTTTGTAATGTGAACTTTACTTGAGCTTTCTCCCATGAGGCTATAGAGTTTATTTGGACCTACAATCAGTGAACCCTATCTGGTTAAAGTTACCTGGTTGTCCATGTGTAAATACCATATAGTCTCCCTAGTGTGAGAAATGGTAAGAGTACATAAGAGTTTGTAGTAATCCTGCTTCCCCATTGCATTGCTTTGGAGCATTATGATATTTGCATTCGTTACTCAGAATGGTTTCATCCTGGGTTGTTTGATTTTATTCAGAACCAAATAACACAAAATGAACAATGGTTACTGTATTATCTATGATTATTTGAACAGCATTTTTTAAGAAAACAAGACATAATAGCTAGTGCTGATTTAATATCATCTTGTTTTGAAGTGCTAACATGCTTTTAGTCTTCTGTTCCCATTGGTTTTATCTTGTTGTATCTTATTGATTGTATTATTTGTGATAGTATAAACAAATATTTTATGGACAATGAGATAATACAGTAACCATTGTTCATTTTGTGTTATTTGATTCTGAATAATCTGTAATACTTTTATGCTCTTTGATGGTTTTATAATATTTTGTTATGTTTGATACTATTGTGTATGAAAATATATTCAACTCCTTCAGTGAAACAGACATTATAGTAGTTACTGATGTCAGGTTGTCTTGTGTTGAAATACTGTGTTGCTTCAATTGTTGTGCTCCGATCTCATTTGTTAAGTCCTCTTTTATTTTAATCTCTTTGAAATTAAAACACATTTTTAAAAAAGTTACCAGGTGGCCACTTTCTTGTTTATCAGTTGGAGGGCTGTTTAATGTTGCCTCACCCCAAGGGATTTTTTTAACCAATTTTAGCATCATTTTGACCAGCTGGCAACCTAGGTGAAAGCATGTCTTTTAAATCTGTTACCCAAATAAGCCTTTATTATATGATTTGAAAATATAAATCTTGAGGAAAAAGTTGTTGAGCTCAAATAAAAAGAAAAAGCTGCTATCAGAGCAGACAACTGGACAAATGGACAACAGATATAAAAACTGACAATCATCTTATAAAATTAGAATGAACTCAAATATATTTGGCCAACTTGAACTATCATAAATAGAGTAGAGTGAACCTTCTTATAGATAAATTAATAGATATCTCTTGAAATAAGTATACCAGAAATGGAACCTAACTGATGGTTAACCTGAGGTAGCTCAGAAAGTTAAAAAGAAGGAACACAAATATTACCTAATCTTTAGGTCCACCCTGTTCCCAAAACAGCAGTAGAGATGAGCCCAGCAGGTGCATGTGTCTAATCAACATGGGTGGTGGCAAGCATTTGGCCTGCCAGAAGGCTGCAATGCCTGAGACTGAGTATGGTGGGCAGGCAGAGAAAATGGCGATGTAGGGGAAGGAGAAAAAGAACACTCAGATGGGACAGATGGCTAGGGCAGGGGCATTGAAAAGTGAGAGCCTTGTGAGAAATGCTAGGGAAGGATTAGAGACTGTAGGGGAAAAATTGGAGACACAAGGGGGGAGATTGGAGACCCTAGAGGGAGGATTGGAGACCCTGGGGAGTGAAGGAGGAGGAGAGGATGATGCAGGGGGCATAGAAACCTCTGGCTGAGAAAGCTGCGGGATTTGGTGTGAGAGATATGGGTAGAAGCTGTAAAGACAGAAGCCGCATCATAAGTGAGGGGAAGGCATAAATCCTGGTGGAGCAGAGGGAGGCAGGAGTACTTGGGCCATCACAGAAGACAGAGTGAGAGAAAACCATGTCCTTAAAGTGAAGAAGGCCTAAAAATGAAGGGTTTTTGCCAACTTTTGACCATTTTGACAAAAGCATAAATAAAAGACTAGCTTTTTGGTTGTTGTAGCCTTTTAGAGGCTCAAAGCACCAAGGTTACCAACGAGGCACCACAGAGGGGTGTTTTGTGGAGGACAGGAAGTAGTCCCCATGACCGAATTATAAGGGAGCTGAGAGAACAATTTCACCTCAGGAACTAAGAGCTGTAGCTCCCCCAAGGAACGTGGAAGCTGTGCTCAGTCACACACAACATAAGAGATCATAATCTATTTTGAAAGTGTGACAGGCAAAATTCCAACACCCATTCTTCTTGGCAGGTAACCATGAGAGCAGGGCAGTATCTCAGCACACAAAAATCTCAGTGTTACCTCCAGCCATGTCGCCTAAGGAGTGTGGAAACTAGTAACCCTGTTTTGGAATGGCAGGATGGATTTTCTGCCACAAGCTTGCTAAGGAACAGAAGCAAACAAACAAACAAACAAAAAAAAAACCCAGATGGTATCTCACCCATGTTCAGTGAGTAAGTTTACTGTTGTATGCATAATAGCAGTGGCAAGTAAACTGTCCCGGAGGAAGAAAGAGGTGGTTTTAAGGAAGAGGGACTCAAAATGGGAGGGATTCCTGAGAGACATTCAATCTGCCTTAGTGGTCAGGGAACCAAATGATAGGATTTTTGGCGTGCTAAAAGAGAGAATACAAAATAAAAATGTTCATGTGTGAGCATACATATAGGTTTCCATTGGGGTCGTGCTTAAAGACGGCATTGCTGATGTGTAAGTAGCTGATTGGGACTCTTTTCATGCCACAGGTAAGTTGCATAGGAGAGGGAAAAGAGACCCTGGTCCCACCTCCCAGTGCTGAAATATCCCATCTAGAGGAAAATCCTCTCAATTTCTTTCTCACAAAAAATATATTCTGCTCTTACTTCCATTGTTATTAATTATTCATTCTTCAATTTTAGAGAACCAAAACTCATACCCAACATAGTAGGTCAGGAGTTTCATTTCCCTATATCACTGTCTGATTGCTTATATTTCTAACTAACTCAGCTGCCCATAAAATTAAGAATCATTTTTCAACTTCACTTAGCATAATTGTAGCAAATAAAATGTACTTAATGGATATAGTGAAATATATGTTTAAAATGAAAAAAATAATTATCAGAGTTTCTCTACCTAGCATCACCAAACATTTTCAGCTTTCAAGTATGTGGAAAAATAAAAACTAAAAACAACTCTCAGCAAATACCCATAGTATAAAGAACAGTATATCATTCAACGTATTTACCATATTATCTGTGGATATTTTGTAGACCAAAAAAGAAAAATTGAGCCATTGAATGAAAAACTATCAATTTAATAATTGTGCTCATAGAACTACATGGTTGAGAATTGTAGAAAAATTTTTTTGGTTCCAGGGATTGAACTCATGACTGTTATACTCTAGAAAAAAATAGCTTCATTATATTTGAATTACAGCAAATTACCTGTAACATGTCTATACCATATATATGTTTTCCTTCTCCATCTGGGTGACCTAATTGATATGTTAATCAATGCTCTCCTCTGTAAAGAATTTTAAAATCTTACCTAATTTATATGTTAACCATTGCTGCCCTCTACAAATAACAGATGTAGTGTTAAATAAGCTAACAAAGGTTGTTAATTGCTACTAGACTTCTCTATTCTCTGCTGAACGAAAGAGAATTGATTCCTGTTTACAGGAAATCTTGCTTGTTTGCAGGAAAATCTGCTTGTTACCTGAACTTTGCTCTTCCCAATGTAATCGCTGTGATCTTGTACTGTAGTGCACCCCAGCTCCCTCCTTACATTGTGAGACCAGCAGCTGTTTGCAGTTTTACAAGATAAAAGCCTGCCTTTTAGCTGGGAGGTGCGCGGTCTGCAAATTGGCTCCTGGAGACTGTGTCACCAGGCCTGGCCTAAAATAAAGCCTTTGCTCCCTAAATTTTAATATCTTGCTTCCTTAAATATTATTCTGGGTCTGAGTTATCACAATGAGCTTGTGCTTGCCTGGGTGGTGCTTGTACCACTGAGTTCAATGCCCAGCCTGAACAGCCTTAGATTCTAAATATGACCATTACTACTGTTTAATTTGCCATTGACAGATTTAATTGAAAATTTTGTTCATCTACATGTTCACAAATGAAATTATTTTCTTTTCTTGCAGTTTAAATCACTTTTTTTTTAGGTACTGGGGATCAAACTAACAACCTGCCACTGGCTAGGCAGGTGCTTCTGCCTGCTGAGCTAAAACCCAGGCCCCTATTAAATGATATTTTATTAAATATATAAATATCACTTTATCCATTCAAATAGTATTGCGATTTTACTACAGGAGGCCAAGGTACACAGCAATTGATAAACAGTCAGAGAGGAAATGGACCCTAAAAGGAATCAATGTAAAAAAAACCCCAAATACAGGGGCTAGATATTTAGCTCAGTGGCATAAGCACCTGCTTTGCCAGCAGGCAGTTGTGAGTTCGATCCCCGGTATGGATAAAAATGAAAAAGACAAAAAAAAAAAAAACTAAATACAACAATCACTGCTAGAGGCACAGCTGAAGCAAGTCAGACCTGAATGTGAAGATGCAGTAACCATGTCTACATGCCTCTTAAAGAGAAAAACAATGTAATAGCTCGGACAACAGAATAAAATCCAAGGAAGCAAGAAATTAAAATTTGGGGAGCAAAGGCTTTATTTCCATGCCTGGGAGCACAGTCTCCTTAGGATCGACCCAAAGACCGCGCACCTCACAGTTGGGGGAAGAGGCTTTTAAAGCTGAAAATCACAGAAATGTTGTAATCACTGACACAGTTAGATAGCACCTGGGCTTTACAAAACTTCCTGAAGTTTCCTTTAAGTTAAGCATTTTCTAAAGAATAACACATTTTATTATAGACCACTGGGTAGGGGAGGGGGTTAAATAAAACTGAAACCTAAGGCTTTTACGGCCTTTCAGGAAATTGAAACTTAACCTAGATAGATAGGAAGGGGGAAGGTGGGAGGGGGAGGGGGAAGGTTGGAGGGGGAAGGGGAAGACAGTGTAGTGCATACAGAACAGAAATAAGGCACAATGGTTAGAGCTAGGCTATAACATTCCCCTCTGATGTTGTAACACAGGCCAAATCCTTGGCCTTATTATTTTATTATTACTTAAGTGCCTCTGGGAACACGCCCATAAGTTTGTTGTCTAACCATCATTAATTTTATGTTTTGCATCTAATATCTGATATACATAGTCAGCTTATTGATTATGCAGGGGCCTAGAGTAACTAATACTAGAATCAAACAAAAGGACCAGCTAACATCGCTATTATACTAGTCAACCATGGTGGGAGGGAGAACATTTGTTCCATTCACTGCAGAGTTCCTTGTCTTAGTTTTTCTCTTTCCTGTAGACATTTCTGGAGTTCAGCCAAATTTTGTTTTACTATCCCAGACTTATTAGCATACAGGCAACATTTTTCCCCTAATGCCAAACACAATCCTCCTTTTTCAGCTAATAGGAGGTCTAGCCTTCTACAATTTTGGAGAGCTACTTCAGCTAATGCACCGATTGAGCTTTCTAAGGCCTCAATGGCATTGTGAATTTGTTTCATTCCTTCATCTACCCATTTGGATAAAATGTGGTAATGGTGTGTACTAACTCCCAAGGAGGCAGCCCCCAGCCCGAGGGCTGAGAATATACTGATTCCAGCCATAATAGGAAGAAGTGGACTTCTCTTATCTATTTGGTGTCTGGTGGAGATGAGGGCCCTATTTTCTTCTTCTTCGGAATGCCAGTAAATTCTAGGCAGGATCTGGGTCAGCACACAAACTTCATTCTGGTCAATAACAAACTTTTTTGAAGCAATACAGGGGTACCATCCCAAAGTACAAGCCCACTAATGGCTGGCTGGGGCCACTATGGGAGTATTATTACCAGACACTGTAATGCGATAGGAATGGGAGAGATCGCAATATTCAGGAGCCGTGTGGCTGCAGTGATGTATATAGGACCCATTTAAACCCTCTAGACTGGTACTTTTCCACAGAGATTGAGGGAGAAATATATCACATCTGGTGGCACTGGAGGCTAGTTTACTGGTGACTGTGATGTAACCCTTGTAGAAGGGAGGCTCAGAGGACAGACATAGAAAACACGGGATTGTCAGACCACTGTCAATGGAGCCATTAATTAGCTCAGCTACTATTTCTAAGGATTTGGAATATCTCCATCATTGAGAGTGGCATGGGGGTTTCAGGCTCATCACCAGTTACTAATGAGGGTGTAAGTTCCTGTCTAGACTTCACTGGGCCAGTTTCTTGTGGCCTCTTAGTGGTTGCAAGTTGGAATGGGGTTGATCTGGACCAGGCACCTCAACTTTGATCCAATATTTGAGGTCCTCTTTCTTTTTCCACATGCACATTTTTACTTGGGGTTGGTCTGTATCGTATAGAGTTCCATTAGAAAGGGCTTCAGCCACTGAGGGCATTGGAGTGTGCCTCCAGAATCAGCTTGGAATGGACATTGGCATCTTTATTGGAGTAGGGACCAACACTGGGCAGCGTTCCCTTTTGTATTTAACTACAGGAGCTTTTCTAGGTGGTTTATACAGAACGTTAATATTAACTCCAGGGTCATACCCAGTGCAATAGATCTTAACCCAGAGTACCTCCTTTTCGGTGGACACTGCTGCCCCAGCCACTCATTTGCCGTTCTGGATGAAGCTGCTTCCATTGATGAAATAGTTGTTGGCATCTCCCAAAAGCTGATTGGTGAGATCAGCCCATAGGTTCTGTTGTAGATTGAGGATGTCAGCACACTCATGGAGAGGTGTATTTTGACTCTCTGGGTCATCATCGCACATAAGGGTGGCTGGGTTTAAAGCTGCAGAAGCCTTGAAATCTACTGACTCTTGGTCTAGCAGCAGAGCCTGATAGTGTAAAATTCTAGCATTTGAGAGCCATTTTTTAGGAGGGGTTTTGAGAAGAGTCTCTAAACTGTGGGAGGTCACCACAGAAATCGTTTGTATAATAGTGAGTTTTTTAGCCTCCTTGAGTAACATCACCACATGGGCTAGGATTCTTAGGCATGGGGACCACCCTCCTACTACTGGATCGAGTCTCTTAGAGAGTTAGGCTATAAGCCTCTTCCAAGGGCCAATGTCTTGAGTCAAGACTCTTTTTACAATGCCTATGAGCTCATCTATGAACAAGGTAAATGGCTTGGTAACATTAGGGAGTCCCAGGGCTGGAGCCTCGGTCAGGGCCTGTTTGAGCTATTAGAAGTCCTGCTCGCAGTCATTGATCCAGTCTAATGGATTTTGGGTCTCTCCCTAAGAGAGTCATACATCAGGTGAGCCATTTCAATGAAATTTAGAATCCACAGCCTACAGTACCTGACAGCTCCCAGAAACTTGCGTACTTGTTTTGTAGTTTCTGGGGTTGGTATCTGTAATATGGCTTGGACTCTTTCTCTAGACAAAGTTCTTTTGCCTTCTTGTAACTTGTGGCCCAGGTAAATCACAGACTGGTGGTACAACTAAGCCTTCTTAGCTGAGACTTTATAGCCTAATTGCCCCAAAGTCTTTAACAGTTCCTCGCTTGCCTCTCGACAAGTCTCTAACGATGAGGAGGCTATCAACAACTCATCCACATACAGAGCACTATCTTGGGGTGTTCTTCCCTAAATCTCAAAAGATCTCTGGCTAGTGCCTCATCGAAAAGGGTGGGCGAGTTCTTAAAGCCCTGAGGTAAGTGAGTCCAGGTCATCTGTTCCTCCACTTCTGAATCTGGGTCAGTCCACTCAAAGGCAAAAAGGAGTTGACTCACCCATGCGAGGGGCAGAGTGAAGAACACACTCTTGAGGTCCAAAACAGAGTACCAGTTGTTCTCCAGATTGAAGAGGCTAAGAAGAGTATAAGGGTTAGGCACCATTAGGTGTAGAGTCAGTACTCATCTATTAACCTCTCAGAGATCCTGTACAAGACAATAGTCATTTGTCCTGGCTTCTGGACTGGAAGCAGAGGTGTATTCCTTGGAGAGACACAAGGAATTAAGATACCAATGTCTCTTAATCTCTGAATGTGGACTTTGATCCCTTTTCAGGCTTTGAACCCTTTGTAGGCTTAACGGGTATTGCAAATGGGGTGTCCCTAGGTTAGGAGCTCCACCACAAGGGGGCAGCTGGTTTATTGCTAGCCCGGGGGGGGGGTTAGTTTCTGCCCAAACTTCTGGGATTTCCTGCTTCCATTTGCTTAACAATTTTAATTCTAGGTCAGTTTATAATGGCTCAGGTACACTCGACAAATTTCCCAGTAAGCGGTAATTTTCTAGTACTGGGACAAGATCTAGCACTCTGATGCCTTCTGAGTCCAGAGTTGTATCCACCCCCAGTTTTAGTCTTGGCTCATGTGTAAAGAAGTCAATATGCACTTGCAATATATGGAGGAGGTCTCGTCCCAAGAGAGGGTCTGGACATTCAGGAACCCATAGAAAATTATCTTGGACCAGGTTATGTCCAGGTCAAGCAAAACTAGCTGTCACTTTTGGGTACAATTTTCATCTCCCTGTGGCTCTGGTTACATTGACTGAACTCTTGGTTAGCTTTCCTAAAGGTTGGGTCAGCACAGAATAGATGACTCCTGTATTGACCAGGAAGTCCACCAGTTGCTTTCCCACTTGAAGAGTTATCTGGGGCTCGGTGGGTAGTGTCGATCCCTGACCTCCTCATTGTTGAGACAACAGGGCCTTTGTCTCTTTTTATAGCTTGACCTTTAACTTTGGGCCATCTTTATGTCAATGTCCCATCTCTTTGCAATATGCACATTGTTCTTTATCTAAAGGAGGCCACTGGACTTTAACCTCCTTTTTCCCAATGCTAGTCAATCTCTTAGCTTCTTTCTCACCAAGCAATTCCAAAACTTTAGTCATATTTTTATTGGTGGCTTCTAGTAGGGTCTCCTGTTGTTGAAAACCTTCTGTGCTATCTCTATCAGCTGGCTGAAGGACATCCCTTAAAATCCCTCAAGTTTCTGTAACTTTTTCCTAACATGGGGGGCTAACTGAGACACAAAAGCAATGTTAATCACTTGATTGTTTTCAGATGCCATCGGCTAAATTGGAGCATGTAATCTGTAGGCCTCTAGGAGGTGCTCCAAGAACATAGCGGGAGACTCATCAGCTAACTCTCTTATCTCACTCACTCGAGACAGATTGGTAGAATTGTTAGCAGTGGCACGAATTGCATCTAGGGGCCTCAGACAATAATCATCAAGAGCCTTCTTACCGTGTTGGGGTCCTATTCAGGTTGAGAGGAAGGGAACAGATGTTCACGTCTCAGCTGATGAGCAGGTAGAGATCCACCCAGATCCCAAACTCCCTTTTGTCCTAGAGTGTAGATACGCATTTTTCCTTGGCCATAAAAAGAATGCACAGGATCTGCTAACAGTCATCCCAAGTGAGGCTACGGGTAGAGAAAACAGATTCTATAAGGTTAATCAGAGTTTCTTGGTCCTTTGAGAAAGGGGGGTTTTGAGCTTTCCAGTTAGAGATCAGAGAAAGAGAAGGTAGTGTACACAAATATGGAGCCCCCTCTTGGGGGTGGGGACTTCCTGCAAAACGTACAGTGGTGCTGCTTTGGGACCTTGTTCTGGAGGTCCCTCCAACCGTGGGTGGTGGCAGGTTTGGATAAGATGATGCGGGGAGGAGTGGTGAGTCAGGGTGGGGAATAGGGGCAGGGTGTGGGGGAGGGGGCAAGGGAAGAATGTCTAGTGGGTCAGAAGAGTCTTCACGTGGAGGCAAGACTGGAGGTGCATTGGGTCCAGGTGCCGCCCATTTAGCCTTTGTTTTCAGTTTGAGGGCTGCTAGAACTCCATCCTGAGAGGCCTTAATCCATGAGGGGGCATCATAGATTATATCTATCCAAATCTGAATACAGACAATTTGGTCAGGATGAGCAGGGGGCCCAAACACATACTGGCAAACAGCCTGTGCAGTTCCCAGGTCAAAAGATCCAGAAGGGGGCCAGACCCCTTGGGTCCCCAGCGGCCACTCCTGTGTGACAAAAGTTGTTAATCTGGCCTTATGAACCTTTTCCCCATATCCCTCAGCTCATCACTTAAATTATTTGAAGTGATCAAGCACAAGGTCGAGGGGAGCACTGGAAAAAGACTCGGTCTGACCCATGGCTGGCAATGCCGCTGGTTTACTTTTCCTGTCAGGAAATTTAAGAGACAAAGACAGGGTCAGAAGGAAAAGACCAATTATTAATGAGATGAAGAGAATGGTTAAAATTGCTCTGGCTGGCTTTGGGCTTGCAGAAGTGGTTCCTAGGAGAAAATGTTCTGTCAGAGTCAGGTGACCAAAAGGACAATTAGACCACATAGACACAAAGACAAACATAGAAGACATGACACGCTGCAGCAAAAAATGGCATTTGCTCCAAAAGTCAATCAATTCTGGATTTCTGTAGGAATTTACCAAAATAGCCAATGGTGCAGTTCAGTACCTAAGGCAGAGTCACAAATGGACAGAGTGCATCACAAAAGCCAACTGACTCCGGACTCAGGAGATCCCCATACCCCAAATTGAGGGCATCCCCTCAAAAAGTACAAAAATACAGTGATTATGGCCCAAACAAACCCTCCAGAGTACTTACTTTCAAATGTTCAGAATTGAGTCTGGGGTCTTGCTCCCCTCCCAGACAAGACCCCAAATGTGATAGCTCAGAACCCAGAATAAAATCCAATGAAGCAAACAATTAAAATATGGGGAGCACAGGCTTTATCTCCAGGCCTCGGGGCACAGTCTCCTTAGGATCGACCCAAAGACCGCGCTCCTCACAGTTGGGGGAAGAGGCTTTTAAAGCTGAAAACTGCAGGAATGTTGTAATCGCTGACACAGATAGCATCTGGACTTTACAGAACTTCCTGAAATTACCTTGAAGTTAAGCATTGTCTGAAGAACAACACATTTTATTATAGACCACGGGTAGGGAAGGGGGTTACAAGAAACTGAAACCTAAGGCTTTTAAGGCCTTGCAGGAAATTGAAACTTAACCTAGATAGATAGGAAGGGGGAAGGGGGAAAGAGGAAAGGAGAGGCAGTGCGGTGCAAACAGAACAGAAATAAGATGCAATGGTTATATCTATGCTATAACAAACAATAGCTTGAAATGTACTACAGTTAGCACCACCTTCCCTAGGAAGTCAAGATAGGCATCTATTACCATACTCAAAGACCAAAACAACTGAACTTTTATTCCCACAAAATGCCTTGGCTCTTTCTGCATACCTTTTCTGGGTGCCTTGCTACCCTTCTGAATAATATTAGTTAAGCATCCTGTAAGCTTAAAAGTTGATTGTAGTTTGAGACCCACACTGTACTCACATTCTGACTTTGCTGTATAAATGACCCCTGACAATAGATCTGTGGCCTAAACACTGAAGATCACACTTGTAAAGGCAGGGCTATTCTGTCTTTTTTTCTAAGAAAACTTTTTGAACTTCTTTTGATTTGTGACTTCATTCTTCAATGTTGTGAGCCAACCAACTTGCTGCATTTGCCATCAAACAGGGTAGGATTATATTTCTCCTATTTTAATTTGAATATGAAACATCTGTAAAGGCCATTATCCAAAGCCTTGATTTCAAGCTGCTTGTTTGCTCTGAGTTTGACATTTCCATGAGCTTTTGGACCTCCTGTCTAGTAAATTGCAGATGTATTGGAGAAGGAGGCCACTATCGTGATGTAGCAAAAAGGTCCCATTCATAACTGTATTTTTCACTGCCTCCTGGGTGCCACTTCCTGACCAGCTTTGCTCTGCCACATCATCCCATAATTCCCATTTTAGTTAATTCAACTTTCATTCAGCTCTACTATTTTTGTTTTCTTTTAATAATCTTTCTCTGTTCCTCTGTTTTTTATATTTTTCATTTTTGTTGTTTGTTTTTAAACACAGAGTCCCACTTTTAGTTCTGACTGAACTTGCACTCACTATGTAAGGTAGTCTGTCTTTGAATACATGGCCTTTCTCCTGTTTCAGCCTCTTAAATGCTGGGTAAAGAGGTGGGTATCATAACACATGGTGTTTGTCTTTTTTCTTCCCTCCTTTTCACTATTATTCTTTCCTTAAGGTGACACTGTATTTAATCCAGGTGCTTTCTTGTGTCAGTAAAACTTTCTGGAGCTTGAGATCCTATTTGCGAACAACAACATAGGAATCCAAGCAGCCAAAGAATAAATTTGGAATTTAAATAGCTATGGTCAGAGCCACTTCTATACAGACTCACCTCCCCCATTTCAAAATCTAAACAAATGGTCTTGGACTGGAAAGTTAAGAGTTTTGAAAAGAGGGAATCACAAAGAACATTGTATTGGAAACAATGTAGCTAGAATCTCATGTTAAATTTTGGCTGACACCTGTATCCTGTTTCTTTTTGTTGTTGTTGTTGTTTTTGTTTTGTTTTTGTTTTGTTTTTTTGAGCAGGTCAAATTTTTTTCTTTGGCTATAGCTCATTTTGCTTTTCTCATTGGACTTATACACTGAGTGATTTTCCATTTTCCTGGGTCAAATACAAGGCACTAGTTAAATGTAGGGCTCAAGATGGCATGATTTATGCTGAGCTACAACATAGCTAGGATACAGTGCCAAGCCTTAATATTTTCTAGGTAAAAACACACATAATATTTGACTATTCCAATATTTGTGAGGCTCAACATTATAATAAAGCCTGATCTAGAGTCATGAAAGTCTAACCTCACCAGGTCTCTCATTATTTTCCACTGGTCTTTTTCCTCATTTTCCATAAATACTCTCTGAGTTCATAATATTGGTACTCAAATTTTACACATATTCCTAGCTCTGATGTCTCCCCTTTTTGCAGTAGTGTAGTCTGTTATCTGCAGCCCATAAAAGATAGAAACACATCTTCTAATTCCCTACTCTCCAGTGGTATTATGTGTTAATTTGGACACTTTTCCTTTAAGGAAATGACAGTTAATGAGTATATGTGTATCTCATGACTATTTCCTCATCTTTCAAATAACACCAGGAATTCTTTAAGGTGTTAGGTGCACACCTGTAATCCCAGGACTTGGAACACTGATAATCACTGTGAATTTACTGGACTAAGGTGTGAGTCCACAGTCAGCCTGAACTGCATAGGGAAACCCTGTCTCAAACAAATAGGAAAAAACTATCTATTATTGTTGATATCCTTGAGAAGAAGAACTTCATAGTTTGAAACTCTTAGGATCATACCTTTTAGGATACATAAGATGAGTATAAAAACAAGTAAGACTGCCTTTAAGGATATTGAAAACTAAAAAAAAAATCATATTGCAAACTTTTATACAGATTTAATGCAAAGCCCATCCAAATACTATTAGGTTAGCTCACAAATATAGAGAAAATTTTTCTAAAATTCATTTGGTAATAGAGAAGATCTAGAATACTAAAGACATTTCTGGGCAACAAAGGCAAGTCAGGAGGCATCACAATTCTTCACTTGCTATAATACTGGAAAGCTATTGTCACAAAATCACCAGAGTACTGGCAGAAAAACAGACCTGATAATCTACCAAAGAGACTGGAAGATGTAGACACAACTACACACACACTCTGCTACCTTGTCTTTGATAAAGGAGCCAAATATGCTCACTGGAAAAGAGATAGCCTCTTCAATAATGCTGAAGAAAATGACTTTCTCCATACTGAAGACTTAAACTGGGTCCATGTCTATCATCGTGAAACAGACAAAAGTCAAACTAGCTTGGAAATATAAATATTACAACAGAAACACTAATGAGGCTTCATGAACAAAACACAAATTTTGAAGAATCAAGTTCAAAGAATCAACCACGGGGACCCCATCTTATTAAATATTTGTACATCAAAAGAAATCATAAACAGTGAAAAAATGCACAATTTGGGCAAGGGATGTCTTCCCATTTTCTGATAATCTCTTCAGTATCCTTTTACTAAGTACTGTATTTTCAATATGTAAGTCCTTGACATTCTTTGTTAGGTTCATTACAAGTATTTCATTTTCTTGGAGGGTATTGTAAAGGGTGTGGTTTCTGTAACTTCTCTCTTAGTGAGTTGATTGTGTACAGGAATGCTCTTGATTTTTGATTGTCAACTTTGTCTTCAGCTACATTATTGAATTTGGTTAAGTCTAGAAGTCTTTTGGTGGAGTAACTGACATCTTCTATATAGAATATCATGTGATCTATAATGATAGAATATCATTATCTATATAGAATATCATTATATAGAATAATGATAGTTTACCTGCTTTCTGTTATGTGATTATTCTTGTTTGTCTCATGTCTTATTGATCTGCCTGTTTCCAGATTGTATTGAATAGGAGTGGTGATAGTAATCATGCTTTTGTTGTTCTTAATTGTAGTGTGAAAATTTTTAGTTTTTCACTATTTAGTATGATGCTGGGTATATTTTTGTCTTTGTTTGTTTTATCAGATTGAGGTAAAGGCTCTCTATTGTTACATACTGCAGGATTTTATTACAAATCAGTGCTTGATTTTATCAAAAGATTATTGTGCATTTGTTGAGATGATCATCATGTGACTTTTGTTTTTGCCTGTGCTGATAGGACATTTAAATTTATTGATGTGCATGTACTGAAAAACCCCTGCCTTCCTGGGATGAATCCCAGTTGGTCAGGTTTTAAAATCTTCTTGATGATTTGCTACATTCACTTTGCTAGTATCTATTAAATATTTTTGTATCTATGTTCATTAGGAAAACTTGCCTATAGTTTTCTTTTTCTGGTTGTGTCTTTCTCTGGTATTAGTATCATTGTAATGCTGGCTTCCAGGAAAGAGACAGGGAGAACTGCTTCTCTTTCAATTTCATTAAAGAGTAGGGGCCTTCAATTCTCCTACACTGTTGGTGGGTGTGTAGACTGGTACAACCTTTGTGGAGGTCAGGCTGGAGATTTCTCAAAAAGCTGGGATTAGAAGTCTCATTTATTCCAGCTATTCCACTTTTAGGCATATTCCAGAAGAACTGAAAGCATCATACCACAGTGATATATGTGCACCTATGTTTATAGCAGCAAAATTTGTGTGTTTTTTTTTTTTGTCTTTTTCATTTTTATCGGTACCAGGGATTGAACTCACAACTGCTTGCTTGCAAGGCAGGCACTTATGCCACTGAGTTAAATCCCCAGCCCCAGAAGCACAATTTGTAATCACCAGATCTTGGAAACAACCCAAGTGTCCATCAACTGAGGAATGGATAAAAAAAATGTGTGGTATTTCTATACAATGGAGTATTACTCAGCTATAAAGAAGGATCACATTGAGATATTTATCAATAAATGGGCACAGCTTGAGACCATACTCATAAGTGAAATAAATCAATCTCGCATGTGTGAATATCGAATAGTTTCCCTAATGTAAATAATGATTCAAATATATAAAACTATGGGGTAATCATGATTCCCCATTATGTGGCATTGAAGCCTTATAAAGTTTTCACTTTTTTATTGGAAAGGCTTTATTCTGGACTTCTTGATATGGAAATATTTGAAGCTATAGTGTCTTATTTACTTTATGCTCGTCGCTGAGACAAAATACCTGAAGCCCAAAGTTGGGAAAGGAAAGGTTTATTTCTTACAGTTTTTGGAGTTTTCAGTCCACACTCAGTTGGCTCCAAGACAGGCAGGCATGGCTGGGCTGCAGTTCATGGCGGCCACCCGCAGCAAACTCGAACCAGCAAAGAGAGAAACACACCTTCTTCCTGCCATTACATCACATCCTGGCTCCACCCCTATGTGAGTGGAGCACTGACACCATCAACCCAAGCACTATACAATGAACCATCACATATGAACAATGCAAACTCATGAGGCCTGGGGGACACAAACATAAACCATGACATATAGTATATGAAGCTTTACTCAAGTATTTCAAGGAAAAAGACAGACACTATGTTAACTACTATTAAGTCAGGTTATTTGGTGGTGAAGCACTAGGTTGCTGATACAGTCATGCTTTGACCTGTATTGTTATATTGTTATGTCCTCTTTTATCACAATCTCTCCCTTATTCATTAAAAATATTTTGTTATTTTTATGTTTTTTTTAATTAAGGGGAAAATTTTTAAAAAATTAGCAGGATATATAATAGTAACTTTTTTTGATTTCCTATTAACTTGTTTTGAAGTCCTGTAATACTCTCACTATCTTGTTTTGACTATTAGACTCTGTTCCATTCTGTATGATAGTATCAAGTTTGAGGGTATAGGCAACTACTTTGAAGGGAATAAGATTCACTAAGATGCACATTCTGGTTTGACTATTGTCTCCTTTGGAAGTCCTGTAATGTTTACAATGCTTAAGTTTTATTGGTCTTGTTCTCTACTGTTTTGTTCAACGTTATAATACCTAATGAGATATACAATATTTTAAGGAAACAAGAGACATTATGGTAACCATTGTTGATAACCTTGTACTCTGTTTTCACATAATGTGCTATGTCTATCCTTGGTTTTGACTGACAGCTTTATTTTGCCATATTTGACTTTATTCTCTCCCCACCAAAAAAGTAATAAGGACTAAGGAGTAAGAAAACCCTAAATGTGTAAATTTTGTTATAAAAAAGAGAAGGAAAAAAGTGCTCTAAAAGATAGAACAGCAAGTGTGTTTAGGGGTGTTAAATAGCTGACCATATTAATGTTTTTGGTTGGATCATTGAACACAACTGTTTGCAGTCTCTATGTTTGAATGTTCACTTTGTATGCTGTGATACTGTTACTTGAGCGACTCTCTCTAAGATGATAATATGTAATCTATTAACTGGTGATTTCTTACTGTTTTTTTTTGTAGTTCTGTATTACTTGTAGACTTACACTGCTTTCTTTTGTTTTGTTTTTTCTCTTTTTCCTTTTAAATAAAATTTTTTTAAAAAGAGTAGAGGCCTTCAATTTTCTATACATTTCTTGTAAAATTCGGCAGTAAATCCAAGAAGACCTAGACTTCTATATGTTGGTCAATTGCCTTTTTGTTGTTATTGTTTTGCTTCATTTTAATGTGTTTTGCAGAGGGTCTTTTTATGCACTGGAGTGGCCTTGAGCTCACATTGTAGCCCTGGTTGGTTTCAAACTCACAACAATGCTTCTACCTCAGCCTCCCAAGTTCTGGGGTTTAAGGCATGCACCACCTGGGCAGTACCCACAAAAATTTAATTAGATCTTCAGTCTCATTGACAGATACTGCATTATGTAGAATTTTTATAACTTCTTGAGTCAGCTTTGGCAATTCATATGTATCTAGGAATAAATTCATTGCTATATTATCCAACCTAGTGAAGCATAAGTTTTTGAAATAGATACTGATGTTTTTCTTAATTTTCACACGATCTGTAGGTATCTTACTGTTTTCATTCCTCAATGAATGGCTTTGAGTGGTTCTTTTCTTCTTTTGATATGGTTGGCTAAGGGCTTATCAATTGTGTTTATTCTTTCCATGAACCAACTATTTGATTCATTAAATCTTTTTATTGTTTTACATTCTGCACTGCATTACTCTCTTCTCTGATCACTATAGTTTCCTCCCTTTTATTGGCTTTGGGTTTGTCATGCCATTTTTTTCTTGAAGTATGAGGTAAAACAGTAGATCTTTATTAATGCTCTTTCTATTGCCTGATGTGAGATTTGAGTACCCTAAATTTCCCTCTTTGAACTGCTTTCATTAGAATCCCATGAGAACCAAGGTTTGCATCTGTATTCTTGTTGTGTTGTAGATATTTTCAAGTTTCTTCCTTTATTTCATCTGTGACCCATTGATTGTTTGGCAGAGTGTTATTTAATTTCCATATATTTATGAAGTTTTTGCAACTTCTTTTACAATTATTTCCCAATTGTATTGCACTATGGTCAGGTAAAATGCATGGGGTAACTTCAGTTTCTTGGCATTTACTTCAGCATGTTTTGTGGACTAGTTTATGTGGCCTGTTTTAGAGGACCTCCCCTGCACACCTGAGAAGAATGTTTATTCTGAATAAATATTCTTGGTAAAGAATGGGACACATACTTGGTAAACATAGATTCAGTTCATTTGTTCATAGATTCAGTTCGGCTTTCATATTTTTTTGCTGATTATTAGTCTAGTTCATCTATTTGTGATAGTGGGATATTGAAGTCTGGTCAATTGTGCCATTCTTTGTTGTATTATTTTCATGTCTTAAAAAAACTGCCTTATAATGTTAGGTGCTTTATGATTGTTATCTTATCCTTTTAAAAACTTTCCATTAACATGTATATAGTGAGGCTCTTTATCTTTTTGGTCCTTCTTGGTTTGAAGTTCATTTTGTATGCAAAGAGCATAGCTACTCACGCTTTTTTCTGGGCCTCTGTTGCATGGAATATTGTTTTCTGTCTCTGAATTTCAGTCTTTCGGTCTCTGAATTTCATTTTGAATTAAACATGTTTTCTGTATACAGCATATTTTTGTATATTGTTTCTTGATCCATTTCACCCATCTATTTCTTTTGGTTGATGTGACTGTTAACAATGATCCGTATTAGTTTGTCTTTGTTGTAATATTGCTCTGCTGTTGATTCTCTGCTTTTCTCCTGTGTTTAATTACTTGTCCTGCCTGGTTGTTTCTGTGTTTTTCTTGGAGTTGTGGCCATTTTTACCTCTCTCTATTATAACTTTCATTACTTTTTCTAGGGTCAGTTTTGCAGTCATACATTTCTTCAGTTGTTCTTTGTCATGGAAATATCTTATGTTTCCATTAATTTTGAAAGTTTTGTAGGATACATCAATCTGGATTGGATGTTCTTTCCTTTCAGGCTTGTACTTCTGTCCAACTTTCAGGAATTCTTCTGTTTCAACTACAGCTTTCTTCTTTACTTGGATATTTGTGTTGAGAAGATTGAGGTAGTTTCATGAACAAAAATAAAGGAATCAAAGCATACAAATTGATAAATTTGGAATTTGATTAATAGAACTCAGGACCAGTCATATAAATTCCCTGCCAATTTCAGAGTCCAAATGCGTGGCTGAACTGGCAACTTAACAAAGCTTTTAAACAGAGAACCACGAAGTGACATCTTATTGGAAACAATTGAGCTACAATCTTACATTAATTTTTAATTGATACCTGCATCATGTTTCTTTCATTGAGCAGGGTAATTTTTCTCCAGGTGGTGAAGCTCATTCTGCTTTTCTCACAGGACTTGTACTCTGAGTAATTTTTCATTCTCTTGGTTTAAATATAGGGCACCAATTAAAAGCAGGGTCAAGACGATGCCAGTTACGTCAAGCTACAACAAAGAGTGCTAAGAATTTGATGTGCTTTCAATTATAAGTGATCTGTGACTTCCCCCTAAACACATTTTATAATGTGTCCTTGTGCTGTATTTCTGGAATCTTGGATATTATATATCTTGGTGTAGTTTTAATTTGGTTATGTCTGTTTGGAATTCTATACTTCACTTATTTGTATGGAAAATTCTCTATTCATGCTTGGGAAGTTTTATTCCATTATTTTGTGAAGTTTTTTATGGTATTTGTGCTGTCTCCGGATTTCTCATTGACCACAGTCAATGTCATGCAATTCTTCTTTCATGCATTTTCTACCTGCTGGATTGATTTCTCATAGTCACTTGCTACTTTTAAGATAGCACTGTTTTCATGACAACTAGCTACAATTTTGTCTTCAAGATCTGAAATTCCAATCCTCTCTTTTTTTCAGTCTGTGTGTATAATTTTAATCTCTTATAGGTTTTATATATCTCTTATATAGCATTGAACTTGTTGAACTCTTATTTGGATCTCTTTCATGTATTCCATTTCTTTGCTATGCTGGTAAATCTTTGTTTTTCATTGTTTTTCTATGTTCATCTATTCTTTTATTTGTGTGTTCTCTAATATATTTGACTTAAAGTACGTTTTGTATCTGAAAGATTTTCTCTGTAAACTTTTCCACTTTTTTTCAATTCTGGCTGATCAATGTAAAAAATTTAGAGAAAAGTCTCTAGTTGATAGGTTTCACTATCATGCTTCACATAGGATCTAATATGCATTCTGCATAATAAATAAACCATGTGTCTATCATCAGTGTAATCAATATATACTGCAAAGAAGTTCTAGTAAAAAATATATCATAAATAACCAACAAAATAAACAGAAAAAATCCACTTCTTACTTGTGGTGAAAACAAGAGCAACTAATGATAAATCTCACACAGGAAGGACATCCTCCAGGCATCAAGCAAGGGGTCCTTCAGGCACATGCAGGCTCAAGGGCAAAGCATCTACTGTCCTCAAGTTAAGACCTTTCTAATAGGGGCTGGGGATTTAGCTCAGCAGCATAAGCGCCTGCCTTGCAAGCAGGCAGTCGTGAGTTCGATCCCTGGTACCGATAAAAACAAAAAAACAAAAAACAAAAACAAAAAAAGACCTTTCTAATGGAGCTTCTAAGACCAATCTTCCTATCATAGGAACATGCACTTTTATACTTTGTTCTATGCAAAACCTAACAGAGACACATGGAGATCTCACTGTGTGCTGACTGCCCCAGATCCCCAGAAGCAGTGCACTCTTGGGGAGACAAGTGAATCCACACAGCCAATAGCTGGTGATGACTGAGTCATGGAACAGAAAGCAAAAACGAAAGGCAGGCAAATCTTCTGGAGGAGCCCTCAGTCTGGCTCCAATGTCCTGCCTTTGCAGCTCTGTTCAGATCCCTGATTTCTAGCAAAGTTATCAAAACTGCTGTCTCCTCTCTGACCACAGGATACAGGCTCAGAAGTGGGTGTAACAGTGAGAGCTAAAGGTTCCCCCTGCTCCTCTGTAGCTGCTGTCTAGGAGGACAAAGCCGCTTGTCCTCCTCCGTCTCCTTCCCTGCCTCCCCCACCTAGCTTTGAAGGCTGAGCTGCTGCCAGGCAATCTGGGTGGAGACGCTTAGCAGGGCCTTCAACATATATTTATCTGGCACACAGCTTCCGAGTAACTGATCATGGGAAGGAAAGTTATATTAAAAAGTGACACCTGAGTGGCAGGAATCTTGCTCTGTACATCATGACACCAGTATCCATGTGGTGCAGATCAAAACACATAGGGTTCTTGCCACACTCCACAGCTTTTCACAACATAGAAGCCCTATTGCTGATGGCACAGGTGCTTGCCTCACACCAGCACCTACAATGGCCTACAACCTCACTGTGCAACTGGACTTGGAGAGTCAATTCTACTGTGATTCAGGTGACAGTGAGCAAGAACAGAGAGAACACAATGGAAGCCCTGCAACTAGGTGGCCAAAACAAAAGAAGAGCTGATGGTGGCCATAAGCTGAGGCTGGTCACTGGGACAGCATCATGTTGTACACAAGTGAGCCTTGGGCCTGTATCCTGTTCAGGTGCTGTACAGGTCCTGAGGGATTCAGAGCCATGCCATTAGAAGGCTGACCACACTGCCACACCTTATAATACCATCCATTGCTTTTAGAACAGGACCAAAATGCATGAACTCAGGCGGCAGGAATTTGAACGCAGACCCATTTGGGCTGGGGTACACTTATTTGTCTTTATTCCAAAGTGTAGTACAGATCTTAGGGTCCCGCTTCACGGTCTGGTGCACCCAGCCTTTGTTCCCTGAGCAGATACAATTCTGCCCATATCACATGTGTCATTTCAAAGTTACTGTGTCTACCTGGATTCTGTGAGACAGAAGCATCTGCATTTGTCTCCCGACATAACCAAGAACATGTGCATCACACAGGGACCCAAAGCTTAGGTCAGGTCCTCGGTTGCTCTACAATCAATTTGATCTTGATCCCCCAGTTCTGATCACCATGTCTTGAGGAGAACTCTAGAGCTTAGAGCCAAGAATAGAATTCCTGGTAGCTTCAGTCCCACATTGTGAATCAAGGACAACACATTTTGGTTCTAGTTTTTTTGTGCATGACAACAAATCATCCATACCTGTGGGTAGTGGATTCTCTCTTTGTCAAAAGGTCTGGGGTAGTGCAGAGCAGCTCCCAGGCCAGCCAGCACTAGCACAAGCCCAGATGTGTGCTCTTGAGAGGAGAAGGGAGTATAAGTGGAGGATGGAGGGATGCCTGGGGAAAGAGAGAATGGAAGCTGGAAGAACAAGGGTAAGAAGTCCCTGAGCTGCACAATGGTTGGCCCTTCATTTTGTCACCCACCATACCTTTTGGCTGATAGCATCAAACTGCACCAGCTATATTTTGGGCAGCTACACATGCAGTGTCTCCTGTTGTGGCTCCACCAAAAGGTTCAGAGAAGACTGGGGTGGACAAGGATGGACCTTGGTAGACAAAGTCAGGCAGTCACACAGTCTGTGTTGTGCAAATTCACTGCCAGATGGAGCCAGTGTCCACTGCCATCCTGACCCAGGAAAAGGCCAGGAACTCCCTTCTTCAATGCAAAGGTCTATCCTGATGCCCTCACAGGCACTGGGGTCCACACATCAGAGAAGGGCTGCCCACCTCTGCTGTTTCCACAGCCCCTGCACCTGCCCTTTTTTTGTGCCCTCCCTCGTGGTGCTCAGCTCCCACATGGTGCCACACAGAAGGGCCTGGATTTTTCCATTCTACCTGGCACTGATCCTGTGCTTCAGCTTGCTGTGCCACAGTACCAGTTCAAGTGACTCCCCTCAGGCTCAGGGAGTAAGGGAGGCCACACTCCCAGTTATATTGCTGCCATGTGTGAAAGTGGGGCCAAGAGATGCTATTGCCCTGGACTTTCAGCCCAGGAATGATGCCCATCAGAAGGTGGTCAGAGCAGCAAGCAGGGGAACGGCACATCTGCTGCTTGGAGAACCATGTTCCAGTCCAGGTCAGGACAGCTGAGACCCTCAGTAACCTGTGCAGCACAGGGGCAGGATGGAAGTGAGGCAAATGCCCATCACAGGGCTTAGGAAATGATGCCAGAGAAGAAGAATGAAACTCAGTCTCCTCTCAAAAGGTATACTCACCAGGGATTTGGGCTTTAGTTAGTCATCAATGCCATGGATCAGGGCACAGGGCATTTGGGTTTGTTTACTGTGTCTGAGGTATGACAGTCCTTGCAGGCACTTGGTAACGATGACCAAAGAGAATGAAGTTGCCTCAATGGACAATTCAGTCAAGAACAACCTCCAACCCTCTCAGTTTACTGATGGCCCAGGAGGAGACATTCACAAATCAGTTAGGGGATAGGGTTAAGCATTCATTGTTTGGGAAGGTGAGGGTTAAGGAAAATAATACTAGTAATTACAAACACCCCTTTAAATTGTTTACTTATTTCAGATGACATCCTCAAGGTAATGAGAACCACAGAAGTCATTGCTTTAGGCTGAGGACTTCACTCAGCAGCTTCAGCACCTGCCTAGAAAATGCAAGGTTGCTAGTTAGATCCATGCTACCATAAAAACAAAAACAAAAAATGAGAAAGTACATTAAACCAAACAAAACAGCACACATGCACATGCGTGCGCACACACACACACACACACACACACACACACGTAAGTCATTTAGAGTAAACAGTGCTTGTTAAAATCACCCTTTGAAACTGGCATAGTTATGCACAACTGCAATTCCCATACTGTAGGAATCTGAGACAGGAACATCAGAAGTTCAAACCTGGGCTGAAGAATATGGAAACTCAGAGAGAGAGAGAGAGAGAGAGAGAGAGAGAGAGAGATAGAGAGATGTTAAACAGGAAAAAGCTATGCACACATTATAATATCTAGTTCTCCACTCAGAAGTGTTCTAATACACCATTTGTTTAGTTTAGGTTTGTCTTTTTGAAACAAGGTCTCACTTTGCAGTTCAGGCTAGACTTGAGCTCACTGTGTAGCCTAGGACTCAGCCTCTTGAGTGCTAGGATTACAGGTGTGCACCACCATGTCCAGCTTCCACTATTTTTTTTAAAACACAGGCTTCAGAAAATTTTGCTAGAGGAAGACACAAAATGCACTCAAGCATGGAGTGTGGGTGCTCAAAGAGAAGAGCCACCTAATCCAACAGTTTTGATGCAAAGTGCACAATGCAGCATGATCTATAATGTGATTCCAGGAGAACAGGAAAGTGTGTCCCTCTAGAGGTGAGGACCAGTCCTCCCCAATGGGTGTGATAGGTCTCCCCAGTACAATCCAGCTGCCCTTGTGTTGGGGAGGCAGTTTTGACAGTTACCTCAGCAGCTGTCTTCAATTGCCAATAGTTACAAATCTGTCTTCACTCCGCTATTCTCTGGCAGTGTATACTTTTGGCATTGAACTCCCCAGGCTGCACCCCCAATGCTGTACCTTTAGTAGTTATGAAACAGTGTCAGCAAAACAAAGGGGCCAGAGATATGGACTACTGAACATTTATCATGATTGTCAAGACTCTTTTGAGACATGAGCCTCCCATAATCCTGCCTCTTGGGCTGGGAACAATCAACCAACTAGGTTGATGGCCAGGTGCAAGGAAGGCAACTGGCAGCCTGAAATTCTGAAGATGCAGGCAGATGCCAACCAATGAAGATTCTGCTCTCAATCAAATACTTACCAGTCAGGAGGTCATTTAGCCACTAGTCCATGAAATTAGTGCCCTCTGGAAGAGCATGGGGTGGGTTGCAGCTGCCTCCCTTGTCTGTGGCTTGAGGCTCACAGAACAGAAAGGGAGGTTCCAGGCATCTGCCAGGTCTCTCTGCCTGTCCATGGGAGCCTGGCAGGAAGTGAAAGGGTGCAGAGTAACCTCCCTGGGCACACACTCTACCTCCCTCCCAAACCTTAACCACATACTGGAATCCACAGTATCTTGTGCCTGGGAGCCACCACACCCTTCCTGACATGGGGTTCATGCTCCAGGTGACAGAATATGGTCCCCAAGGGTATGGTTCCCAACCAGCCCAGCTTCCATAGATGCCTCTGCCATTTGGGGCCCAGGTCCAAACCTTCCCACTTGGAAAATTTATTACCTGCTGATCTGTTATTCTGAGACTGTGAGGCAGCTTCCCCACAGACAGTCATGGCCTTGGCCATGACCAAGTGCTAGGTCACAGGTTTGAGCAGCCATAGAGAGCATGGGTTGAGAGGACCACACACAGTGTCCGGGTCCCTGACCCCAACACTCTATTCTGTGCATCCAGGAGGAGGGGGGCTTCCTTCCTGTGTAGACAGAGCCTTGTGGTGGGGAAGAAGCCACTGCCCAGCTCCTGGCTGCAGACCGCCATCATGGTGTTCTTTGTTGCTCTGCATATGTCCCATGGAGCATGAAGCCCACTCTCTGAATGGACTTTTCCTACTAATAATCAACTCCAAGCACATCAGGAGTCTGACATTGACAGAAGCTTACTCTTTGGGGCTGAGCAGCCCTGAGCGTGGATGTTTTCAGTGTGGGGTTTGGTCATTCAATGTTCCCCATGATCTCACAGGTCAAAGGCCTAGTGTCAGACAGTGCAAGGCTTGAAAGGTGGCCTGTGAGAAACAAGGTCAATTGCAGGTCTCTATTTACACAGGGCCAGCACTGCTCCTTTGTGTATCAGATGAGTGGTCTATATGGGAAATTGGTTACACTCAGCTAAATTCAGCAATGTGAGCAAGAATTCCTGAGGCTGAGAGCATGGGACCATATAGCAGGCTGGGTCTCTTGTGTGCTGCCTTAGTTACCTTTCTCTTGCTGGTGAGACAAAATAACAGACACCCAGATTTTAAAAGGGGAGAGTTTATTTAGTTCACAGTTTGGAGAGATTTCAGTCCATTACCTGCTGGCTTCAAGGCAGGGTGGGACATGGCAGAGGGCAACAGACCATGGCAGTGGAAAATGGTAAAAACAACAGGTGAGGAGGGGAGAGGAAGTCTCCTTCCATCCCTTACAATGTAAGCAGGTACCAACCCTAGGGCAGGTGTGCCACAAGCACCCTTAATCTCAGCATTAGACCATGAACCCATCACAAACTTAGTTTCAGCAACTTCTGGAATAACCATGCTTCTGTGACTACATGAGCCTGGGGGTACATCCAGACACAAAATGTAACATGTGCAATATATATACTGCCAGTGAGAGATGGTATAGCCTTCTGACCTGGCTCTAAAGCAGGGACTTCGATCCAGAATCTAGGTACTCAGTGCTTAATTTCTCAAGAACCGTCCAGTGTACATAAGAAGCTCTGTTGCCCAAGAGCCCACTCAGGTGGCCATGAGTCACCAGCAGGAAACAGGAATAGAGATGGTGGTGTTTCAGGCCTTAGATGCAGAGCAGAGCCCAGGCAACCCAGGTAGGGGGAATCTCACTAGGGCTCTGAGGAAAGCCATATGGGGGCTGATAAGTGAGCCTGAGCTGGTCCACGGTTTTGGGAACCACAATGTAAGAATAAATTCTAGATGGGGAGGAGAAGGTGGATGAGATCTGCTTCCAGAAGGATCCAGCCTGGCTTTCCCACCAGGCCAGCAAGCCCCAGGTGCTATCTGAAAGGCTGCCATGGGGAACTGCAATAAAGAACCTGGTGCATCATATGGCTGGTGGCTTCTGTGCTGTCACTAGAAAAGTGAATCCTTTCCCACTTAGGCAATCCCAAAGGAGACAAAGTGAGACCTCCTGGTCTGCTGCCTGGCTGGCTGGTGGCTTTGAGGGCTTCCTGGATCATAAATGCTAGTGAACACCTCTTAGTGACTACCTACTCAGTGGGTCTGGGTGTCCCTACCATCCATACCAAACCTTGACCACAAGGTCAAGGGAGCAGGGGGAGCAGGGTTATGAGACAGGTTGGGACCCTTCTAAGTGCACTGTGCAGGGCAGACCCTGCAGCTCTATGTGCAGCCTGTGCTTCCAGAAGCTGCCAGGTCTCTGTGCTGTATTCACATCTCTGGGAGGCTTTGTGGGAGTCCTGTTGGCCCCCTTCTCTGCTTGTCTGAGATCTCAGAAGCTTTTAACACACTACTAGGCACTGCACCAACTGTGCTGCCCCAAACATCAGCCTGGAGCAGGTCCCTGCAGGGCTGCAATACACATATGTGTACCACAGTGGGGCCTCCCAATAACAGCAGATGCCAGCAGGGGGGAGAGTGTGGGCTGAGGGGACTCTGTAATGAAGCCACAGGAGAACAGGGGATCATCAGGATCAGATTACACCTTCAGAACCTCCCTTCAGTGTATAGTAAACAGCAGGCTTGTGGTACTGACTCCAAAGGAAACTGGGATCTATGTCTTCAACTGTCACATCCTCTCTGCTCAGCCACTAATTCGGCCAAGTGCCAAGTCACTGTCCACATATTAGTGGGAGTATCAATATAGAGACATGGACACTGAGCCACTTCACTTCCTGTCATGATTTACTTCCGCTGTTTTAGTTCACTGTAACTCCTGGGCCAGCTATCCCTTTGGCACTGGTGTAGCTGTGCTTCTATCAGATCCCCAGCTCTGACACATCATCACATCAGAAGAGGTGCACTCATCCAAAACCTAGGCCCTTCTACTTTACCCATGTCTCAGGGTAAATATCCAGCCCCTCAGGTCAGAGGTTATGGGCCCACTGGGCTAAATGACATTGTACCAGGGACAGTGAATACAGCCACTCAGCCTTTCATGGCTAAGAAAACTGGATCAAATTTTTTCAGCAGCACCACAGGGAAGTACCCTGTGAGTCATCACATACAGGTCCCTATTCCCACACCCAGGACAAGCCTGTTTTCTCATCTCTAGAATGTGTTGTTGTCACATGACACATGGGATGATACTCTTCATGTAGGGACTTTATGACATATTTGCTCACAACTAATCTGAAAATGCTATTATTTCTAACTGCTCCTTATGAAATTTAACCTTTGAGTATCACTGCAGCTTCCAGCACTCACAGTAGGGCATGGCTGGGCCACTAACTCTAGGCTTCCTACTGTCTCATCACAGACTGCAAATCACTCATTGTAGAACTTGGTGGTGGTTTGCACAGTGAGGGTGGCACAGGCAGAAGGGCTTCACAGCCTGATGGAGCCCCTGGAACAGGACTTTCTGCACAGCTGCCCTATCCACAGCTCTTCCTTCCCAGGTCTCTCAAGGGTCAACATTTCCACCCCACAAGCCCCGATGGTGGGATAGTTAGTTTGCTCTCAGCTGCACAGTGTGACTCAGCCACCTAAAGCTGTCTTTGAAATGTGCTTACATCTCTCAGGCTAACTTCACTGAGAACTGAGAATTATACCCAGTAATAGTGCAATTCCCAGAACAGTGAATTGTACCTATGGCCAAGCTTATAGGGTCCTTATGGTACAAAGTGGGGTTTCCAGGCAATTGCTGACACTAACCAAGGCTCTATGGAAGGCCTGCTGGAGTAGCTGTGTTTATTCTCCATTGAGATGCGCTCTCCAAGGGAAAGGTTTGTTTCTCCCTCACTGATCCCTACACTGAGTAAACATTCTCTCTTCATTGTAGAGGAGATTGGAGAGTTGCTCTATGGGCTTTGGGATGTATTATGCAGAGCCAGAATCTCTGAGGGCTGGCAGAGGCATCAGGGCCATTCATACATCAGGGCAGGAACCAGTTGGTACCATGTGTACATGAATATACAATAGAGCTACACCATGCATAGACACTTTTCCAGGCACTGACCATGACCCAGTGACCAGGAAACATGTATGTACTCCCCTCTTGATCTTCCACATTAGCGGGGGCTACCTTAGGGGGCAGATCATGTATCACTGACATTATAGTACATGAGACCCCCTCTTGGCTTCCCTAGACATGGATACACAACAGTGAAAGAGGAGTCCAGAGGAAGCACAGAGTACTGGGTAGCAAGTCACTGAGCAATCTAATGACTGAGGAGAGGTGAAACAGGACACACCTCTCTGTCCTCTCACTTCTAACATAATTATGGAAGACAACGCCTGTACCACAGCAGACAGTTTTACATCCCCCATGAAGGCAACATGCCACTGGAGAGCACTACAAAGATGTGTGTACAGCTTACCTGAAGAAGGGAGAGATGGTCACACCAGTGTACACATCTGTCAGTCTCTCAGGGCTGTCTGGACCAAGACTGATTCACTGGTGGTGGAGATAGAGTGGAACTGGGCTCTCCTCAGCTGGAGCAGCAGGCAGGTGTCTAACTCAGCAGGTTGCCTTGGGCAAGCAGTTTGGGACTGAGGACCAGACCTCATACTCAGCTCCCCACACCTGTCTCCTCCAGAACCAAAGCCCTGCTTCTTAGTTCTAAGCAGCAGCTCCAACCCCTATGAACTCTCCAATGCAACTTCACCTTGCTGAGCTTGAGCATTGTGAACACACTGAGGCACAAATAAGGGTGAGGAGGACTGCTAAGGTCTGTGGGTATGTGAGGAGGATAAGGCTAAGGGACCACCCTGCAGCTCTGAGACACACAGGAATCAGTGGTTGGATGCAGTGTGGGAAACTTCCTGATAGTGCATTTGTGCACAGAGCTGTCTCTGACAGGCACTGGGAAATTTGTTTGCACTGCAAGGAAATTGCACTGCATAGGAAATTGATGATCTTTTCCCCTTTTGCTGTTGAAGAGTCAGCTGCACACCAAGCTCAAGGACCAGCTGCAGAGTCTGCACCTGACCCTTCTCCAGTGCCTTAACCAGCTCTGGGACCACAGGAAGAGCCAGCACCAGGAAGCCCATCTGTCAGCTCAGAGGTATGACTAACAGGGGCTCCACAGCAGGGGGCAGCTCCTCAACTGTCCTGAGGCCAGCTCCTGCTGAAAACTTGAGTTTCCCATCTCCTTCACTATTTTTTCCATTTTCTTGCCCTTACCTCTACACTCCTTTTAAATATTATGGCATAAATTAATTTTAAACAAATGATAGGATGTCATTCACTTTCATTAGCATACACAGTGCAGGGGCATGCACACATTCTCAGTATGAACAATCTTTATTTTTGCCCAGTTCCAGAACATTTCCCAAAATTTCATTCCCATTTGGACACAATTCCCTCTCTTCCCTGCCAGCCCCAGCCACCACTGATCTTTCTACCTCTGTGATTTAGTACTCTAGGTTTTTATGTCAGTGCATCACAGCTCTATTTGGCCAAGCATTAATGGAAGAGACTAACTGATATTTTTCTTTGATAAAGAGGACAGTCCCAGATAGATCCCAGTTTATAAATAAAACTTAAATACATTAATCTTTGAGGTTGGAATTGCTTTTCAATTTGTTTTGTGAAGTAAGAGAAAAACACTTGCAATGCAAAAGGGAATTTGCTCATATGGCCAACAAGTGTACAAAATGCACAGTTTCCCACTGAAGATACATTCAGGGCCATGTCACTGAGTGATGCTGTCTCGACATTTGACTTCAGGTTTTAAGATAAGTGGGGAGCAGCAGTGGGGAGAAAATGGGGTGGGGGAAGCAGAACCTTTTCCCTCAGCTCACATCAGAGCTCTACACAGGCTCCCTGGACCTCTCTGAACTAAGCATAGAGGTTTCTGCCACACAGAGATGCACAACAACAACACAAAAAAATAAAGAAAAATCTGCATAACATTTTAACTTTCTTTTCAGGATTGTTGTTCACAGCACTTTTAGAAAAGGAAGGAACTAGGACCCTCCCTACCCTGCAGGTAGAGAGTGCAGGGCACCAGTGTAGGCCACAGAAAGCAGGGAAAGCTTCAGGGAAGCTGAGCTCAGTATCTCTGGGCCCACAGAGGAAGAGGCCAAGGAATCTGATCATGAAATTACCATTGATGCAAGATGGATTTGTGTGTGGAATATCTCAGTTTTTACAATGAAATATCTCTGCCATCAATGTGCATACACACAGAGATGTGCGTGAGACAACCAGAGGGACAGGGGCAGAGTGAGGCAGAGCCTGGGAGACTTGCCCATCACTTAATGAATGGAGCTGCAAAGGACTGGAAATGTGAATGCTCTTCTTGGTTTTACTCTCAAATTCCTTTATCATACAATGTCATCTTTGTGTGGGGAAGTGGCACAGGGAACTAACACAAACCTGGTGACATACACATAAATATACCAAGATTTTCTTTTTTTCTTTTTCTAAATCTGTCATTTGTAATAAGAGAGCATATATTAATGGCATACAAATAGTTCTCCAATGGCAGAGTCCTCCATGGTCTTGTCATTAGCAGGCTCAGAAGACAGAAGAAGGGTGGGAGAAGCAGAGCAAGGTCCATATTAAGCTGGAAATGGCATTTTCCCTTAGTTGAAAAAAAATGTCACCTGACACTACTTACTTAAACCAAAGAGAGATGCCACCTCTTCCCAAGGTAGGGGGGGGCACAGAGTACAAGGCTGGGGAGGAAGAGAGCCAGGGCTCAGCTTTGTGAGAGGGGATCACAATGTACCTATCAGGGCCATTAGGATGAGTGGTCTGCCATCCACCAGCTCCTCTCTCCTGTCCTTGCCTGCTGTGAGGGCCTGTGTCTCTTCACTGCTGGGTGGAGAGAGGGCCAAGCCATAAGCTTTCTCTCATCTCCAGTAAGACTGGGGACATGGCCTAGACATGGCCCTCTTTCAGCATTTTCTGTGCCTGTAAGTTTATAATTCACTTAGTAGTTTTGCTGTGTGCTACGTTCATGGTTTCTAATTTTTCACACCTTAACTGAGTAAAAAAAGAATACAGGTGTCTTTCAATCTCACTTTTTATAATGAACAGTTAGCAGTACATTTTCCAGGTTAAAAGTATACATGTTGGATATCATAGTCACAGATTTCAAACCTGAAGTCTACGCATTGAGTCAGAGCCTCGAAGAGGAAGTCCAGGGGTGCTCAGATCTCTGTGGAGATCTTATGTCAGGGGAAAATGGGCCAGGCAGTGGTAGAGGACACCTTGGCACCAGAGGCAAGAAATTGTGAGGTCCAGGCCTCCTGATCCACAAGTCAGCTTCTCAGAAAAGCAGCATACACTGCACAGTGGACAGAAGAGGGCTGGAATGACCCTGCTTCCAGAACTCCTCCCTGTAGGCCTGAGGCCCCTGACTCACTCAGGGAAGCACAATATGAAAAGGTTAGTCCATTACACAGCCAATACTGACGGGATGTCTTCCATCCAGGTGCAGATCTCAATTTCCACAGGTGGATGCACCACAGCTGTGGAGCAGGTTAGGGGGTGGGGACACTGCAGGCAGGTGAGTTTATGAAGCCTGAAATAAGAGACGGGCACCTGATCAGCTCCAGTTTCCTTCAGGAGTAACCACCCAACAAGAACATTTTGCATTATAAGTCTAAGTAACTGAAAGGAGTTACTGCCAAAAATATATACTGTAGGATTAGTTGGAAGATACAAAAGGAAATGGCTGCATCCCTAAGTTAAAATGAGATGTGACCCTTATTGGGAATGTGGTCTCCTTTGGTGTCACTGACCCACATCCATCAGGAACAAACACACTGATGAATACAGCAAAAATGAATATAGGCAATGTGTCAACAATCAAAACTCATTAATAACAACAACAAAACCCAGGATAAGATAAATGACTCAGTGAATTTTTTAAAGTGTATAATAAAGAATAAATAGCAATCACTTTTGGATTCTTCCTAGAAATTGAAGGGAAAGAACCAACACCAACTTCTTTTAGATGACAAAGTCACCCTGAAGATGAAGCCAGACAATAATGTATTGAAAAATAAAATAAAAACAATTGAAAACACCCTACTGATCAATATTCCTAATGAACATAAGCAAGATTATTCAGCTAAATGCTTGTCAACTACATTTTCAAGCACATGCAAAATTTAAGCACCATGATCAACACTTGGCTCAATCTCAGTGATGCAACTACCATCCCACTATAAAAACCATTGAGCATCACTTGCCACTTTCACAGAATGAGACAGAGCTAACCTTTCCATAGATTGGGAAAAATAGCTTTGAGAAATTCTGAAGTTCAACATTTTGTCATGATAAGAACTACTCACACACCATGTATAGGAAGAGTGGACCTCAGCACAGCAAAGATGATACATGAGATGCCCATCCCTGACATCGTGCCCCGAGGCTGACAAGCTGCAAGATTTTCTTCTCAGGTCAGGAACCAGAAAAGGCTTGCAGCAACTTTCAACACAGTACTCCAAGTTCTAGCCCTACAATTTACTCAATAATAAGAAATGAAGTCTTCCAAATCAGAAAGGAACAATGAAGCAATGTTTCTGTTTCCTGAGGACACAACCTTTCATATTATCCTTTCATTTTATATCTCCACTGAAAACCTTTTAGAACAAATTTAAAAATCACATAAGGTGCAGGGTACAAGATTAACATGTCCTAAACAATTCATATCTCTGTGCTTCAAACAAACTGCAATCTCAAATACAAAGAATACAATTCATTTCATAATTCATCAAAAAGAATGTGCAGGAAAAATTTAACCAAACTCACATGTTCTTTAATATTTGTAGAAATAGATGCAAGCAGTACAATAGCACTAACAGAAGAACACATATATCATGATGGCTGATGGGAAGAATTCATGTTGTGATAATGTACATGCTACCCAGATCAACCAGCCCTTTCAAAGCATTCCTGTCAAAATATCATTGGTATTTTCCTAGAAATAAAAAAAAAATGAAACTTAACAAGGAAGTACAAAGTGTCATCCTCTAGCCATGTAAAGAACATTAAACATAGAAGCACAAAATACCTGGTTTCCAAATATATTATAAAGTGACAGCAGTCAAAGGGTCTTATACTGGAAGAATAGGATCACAGATGAAAATGACTAGCCCAGAGACAAACCAACTCACAGAGTCAGCAGGAATTTGGATTTGTTTCTTCACTCCATTCCTGTCCTTTCCTATATTTTCCTTTTCTTTTTCTTTTCAGGTTCTCGCTCTGTTAATCTGCCCTCAGCTGAAATCAGCTTGTGTTGCAGGCTTGTCTGGAACTCCCAGTAATCCTGCTGCCTCAGCATCCTGAATGCTGACATTGAAGGTATTTTCACCCATTTCTTGCTCAGCCAGTGAGTATTTAATAACACCAGGATGAAAACATGTCTGGTGGTGTGTCTTGTAATGCTATCGATCTGGAAGTCTGAGGCAGGAACATCATAAATTCGAGGATAGACTCACCAATTTAGCAACTTATTGAGAAACTCCTCAAAAAAGGAAGACTTTTGGGGCTAGGGAATTAGCTCAGTGGCATACGCGCTTGCCTTGCAAGCAGGCAATCATGAGTTCGATCACTGGTATGGATAAAAACAAAAAAAGACCAAAAGGAAGATTTTAAAAAGTGGAATGTAATGGAGCTAAATGCAAAAGCTCTGTATTCAATCTCTAGAAACTGAATGGAAAACCTAAACCATAACCAAAACAAAACCTTGGAAAGTAGAAGGGAAGGCAACAATGTTTTATCCTGGCCTGGGTTTCTGGAGGGCAGTGCATCCCAAGTAGCTTTATCCTTCACATCTTTCTTGGGATTTGACACCAATCATCAATTTCCATGAGTGATCAGAGAAAAAGAGAAAGTGCTTCAGGGATACCAAGCCTCAGTCCCCCAGAAGAAGGAATTTGGAGTGATCTTCTGAAGCGCATGGTGACCACAGTTACAGTTAAAAAGCAGTGACTACCAATATTGTTAATAGGATTTTGAGTCGTACTCATTGTGAAAGAAACAGCAGATTAGGAAGGTGGTAGATAGCTTAACTAGATGGATTCTTTCTACAAAGTCTAAAGATCAAAGTCAAATATTTTATTCCATGAGTATGCAAAATTGTTTGCCAATTGCCAACTCAGAATAATGTACACCTGTAATCCCAGCCCTCTGACAGCGTGAAGAAGGATGATGAAGGGTTTAAGCCTAGCATGGGAAACTCAGAAAACTGCTGAGACTATGTCTTAAAATGTTTAAAAACAAAATTTTACAAATGTATGAAATGATTGATCATTAAGTAATCCTAGAAATCACTGTGCAAGGTACATTAAACACTCTTATTCTACAATTATTTTTATTTTCCATAGACTTAAAAGAGTATCTTTTATATGGTCCTTATTATTATTTCAAAGAAATAGCAATCCTTTGATCCACTTCTGATTCTAAATATAAATTTAGGAGAGGAAAAAAAGCAATGATCACATTCTCTTCACACTGAGCTACACAAATCCTAAGAAAGTATATTCAGTAGCATATCTGCAGGCATCTCTGTAAAATATTCAAAAAACTGAAACAATGCAAACCTGGCAGCACATCAGTGTCTACATGATGGTAAACCTTATGCTCGGTGTGCTGACTGAAATACATTTGCAAGAAAAACTCACATATGTTTTTATTCTGAATTCACAGGTGATATTTGACTTTGTATTTTTAAACTTTTTAATTTTTCTCTTCGTTTCTCTCTTTCTTTTTTGTTTCATTCTTTTTTTGAGATTGGATTCTGCTACACAGTTGAAGTTGGCCTCAATCTTCCTTTGTAGCCCCAGATGACCTCAAACTTACAACAATCCCTCTGCCTCAACCTCTGAGAACTGAAATGACAGGTGTGTACCAACATCACTGACTGTTTTCCTTTTAAAATTTTCTCCAAAAAACTTACTCAGAGTTATGTGATATTCTTATGTTTTCTCAGACTAAATATACAAAATCAAATCAGAAACTGCAGAAAATACAGTTTCAAAATCCTCACCAACATATAACATAATGTAACATAACATAGCATAAGACAGTATACCATAATAAAACAAAACAAAAAGCAACCACCTAACTCTGCTTTAAACAACTGCTTCCAAAGATACTTTAAGAATTTCTAAGTTAGCCATAAACTAGTAATATAATCCATTAATTTTAAATTTAAGTAGTTTTTATTTAAAATGAAAGACTGCATCCACTCAAGCACATGTATAAGAATGGCTGTGGCAGCTTGCTTTCAAGGGTTGACCCAGAAACAGAAGAAATGGCCATCAGCAGATGGGTGAGGGGTGCATGAACAAATGACAGCTGGTTTTGTTCAGCCCCGCAATGGCATGTGGTGGCAGCACACTGGGAGCCCAGGACGGAGACATGGCTTGAAGGAGACCAACCAGAGAGCATTTTGCCTGATCAGCTTCAGGGCCATCCCCTCTAGGAAAGGCAAACTACCCAGCAGGGACACAAAGCCCATGGTCTGTTTGGGATGGGAGGAATGGAAGTGATATCAGTGGCTATAGACAAGTTCCCCAGGAGTGATGTGCATGTGTCCTTCCTCAGCATGGGATGATGATGTCCATGGCCTTGGAAAGCCTCCCCTTGCAATCATCACCTGCTCTCCCCTCCACAGGATGTCAGAATATGCAGCTACAGTGTGTGGCTGAGTTAAATATCTAAGGATGAATAAGTAATCACTCTTAGGCCCATGAGAGTAAAACTTGCTAGGAATCCTCATCCCCTGGACAGGAGGAGGTTATAACACGAAACTTTCACATACTTCAAAGAAAATTATTATGTTTATTCTGGGAACATCTCCATACTCCATAATGGAGTTGAAATGAAACTAACATAAGCCCAGGAAAGAAACTCATCCTAAAATTTGACAGATCTCTAAGTGAAGCTTAATTCTCAATGAAAAGAACTTTTTGGATGGAAATGTGCAATGGACACCAAGTCTGCCACTTCTGAAGCATCTACATGTTTGTTGTATGAAAAATTTCAAAGTGAAGAAAACTGTAAAACCACATTCTGTTTTCTAGCTTTTCACTTGCCATTTCTAAGGAACACAAATTTGTTCCACAATAAAAAGAACAGAGGCATCAGAGGGGGAAGCCCAGCTATGGACCCCAGCACATGACACAACTTCCTTGGCAACAGGTCTAAGCAGAACTTTGAAGTTCTGGACACCAGGCACCTTTTTCTGGTGGCAGTTAACCTTCACCAGCACTTGGCTCATGAGAGTGACCAGTGAATATGCTGTGCTGCTTTATGAGGCTTTGAAGCCCCAGCCTCTTGACCCTGCATGGGAAAACCACATGGGAATGAGTGAAAGGATGGTTCACTGGGCCAAGATGTTTCAGGAAGCTCACCGGGAACTGCCTAAAATCAAGGGCAGCACAGGGCAAGACCCAAGAGCCCCAACACCCAAGACACCAGAAACAAGAGGGAGCCCAGGACAGGTGTCCCTAGATTCAGCAACCAGCCACTGAGAGACACCAACTAGAGGACATTACATTAAGGGCTGGCCACCTCTGTGAATTCTCCTAAACAATTCCCATCCTAAATCATCAGTGTAAGTGCTCTGAGGACAGGCAGTGAGGGCAGATGCTCTGGGGCAGGGGCAGGTGTTGGGAAGTGTGAGCCTGTGCTCCTGTCATGTTCCTACCCAGGACAGGGCTGGCTGGAGGAGAAGGGCAGCACTCATGCTTATCCAGAGCCTCCAGAGTCATCTCCTGTCCTCCTGGGTAGAAGTCTGGGAAAGAGCTGTTAGTCTTTGTGGAAGACAAGGTTATCTGGGTTCACAAAGTGAAACCTGTGGTGTCTCAGAGTCTCAGGCTTCCTGTTGGCTGCTGGGCACTGCCCCAACCATGCTGCACGCAGGACATTGGCATGGAGGTGGACCCTGGGCCCTGTGTGCCACATCCCTGCTCCAGAGATGGGTTCCACAATAACAAGAGGTATTGGCTCCAGTGCAGAGTATGTGAGCAGAAGGGAATGTATGGAGGCCCACACATGACTAAGAGGAACTTTGGGTCTGATTAACCCTTCCAACACTTCTATCCAGGGCTTGTCAAACACTGGGCCCATGGTCTTGCTCCAAAGGAATCTGGACTGCAAGTGCTCAACTACCATATCCTCTCTACTAAGCCTCTACCTAGTCACAGGCAAGGTCACTGAATGCATATTGATGGAAGAGGAGAAAGGGAACAAACACAAAATCATTTCATTTCTTGTCATGAATGAATTCTGCCATTGTACCTCATTTTCTCTACTGGGCCTGGTGTCCAAGGACCATTAGCAAGGTGTCTTCCTCCACTGTCCCCAGCTCTTACACAGCATCATCTCACCAGATGTGTGCTCACCTCAAATGTCAGTCCACTCTGTCCAATTCTCTGGCACTTGTCTCATGGGATTTTTCCTGCACTGCAGGTCCTTTTGCAGGAGCCTCTGGGCTAAATGAGCACAAGAAGAGAGAAGTGAGCACAGTGGCTCAGCCTTCCATGGCTATAGAAGAGGAACTTAATTCCTTCCTGGGGACTTTTCATCAGAATCTTGGGAACATTCGGAGGTGTCTCATTAATGCACCTGGACATCCAGAATGAGCCTCCTTTTCTCATTTCTAAAATGGGTGGGCTGTCTTAGGACTCATAGGTTTTGTTCATACATAGACTTCCATTCAACATCTCTATTGAGGTGATCTGAGCATGCTAGTATTTCTAAGTTTCCCTTGTGAAATGTAAGTTTTAGTAAGAGAATCCCTTTTCTGCAGGGGCCCTCCTGTGAGCTCATTACCACTAGCCTCTGCGGACTAATTGGAGTGTGGGCTTTGCTTCAGCCCCAAAACCTCCTGAGAAGCCACATGCAGGACACCAATTCCATATCCACCTACAGTCTCACCACATTCTCAGAAGTCAGGCAGCAGAGAGACTGGTAGAGGTCTGTACAGGAAGCACGGTGCAGGCTGATGGGCCTCACAGCCTGAAGAAGCCTAAGGAGCCGGCCTTCTGGATAGATACCCCAGGCACAGCCTCTCCTCCTTGGACTTCTCCAAGGCTAAACTCTCTACCCTTTAGGCACCAAAGCTGAGAAGGGGAGTTCTTACCTAAGCAGCCCAGTGGGAATTGGTCACCAATGGATTCAGGTCCTGGCCCTATGCAAGGGCCTCACTCAACCCTAGTTTACAGTGCCAACCAGGTTGGAAATGAGTGGATTGAGAGCTTAGGTTCACTGAGGATGAAATGGGGGCTCCATGCCAAGCAGCTAGCTGTGGCCTTGGCCCCATGAAGATCTGCTGTAGAGGCTGTGGTAATTCTGATGGATGATCTTCCATCCCACCCAGTGACCAACACTTGGTGGATGCAGTTCTCTTCATCAGAAAGGAGATCAGAGAGTCACTCCGTGACAGGAAATCTTGAGAATGGCAAATTGTCCATGGCTGTCAGACAGATAGGAAGAGCAGATAGGTGTTACCATCCCACAATCGTATATGAAGACACACTGTGTGCAAGCACGTTTCTGGATATTAACCAAGATTCTGTAAGCAGAGTCAGTGGAACCACTGCCCTTTTGAGTTTTGATGTTTGTGGGAGGCCACAGAGTAACCCTTGGCAGCAGAACAGACATTGCTCACCTCAAGGCCATTGTTCCAGCCTCTAGGCCTCCCTAGTTGTGGGTACAAACCATGCACAAGGAGTTATACAGGGGCAAAGAGAATTGGGCACTGCATCACTGCCTGAGCTAGAGACTGCAGAGACGCAGGACAGACACTGATTGATCCCTCACTTCTCAATATTCATGGAGTGGCACCCCTGAGCCTTTGAGTGCAAAGACAGGGCAGATTGCAGTCTCTACCTTCTTCAAGCTGACTTTCACTGGGGAGGGTAGGGAGATACTGTGTCAGGATTCCCTGAAGAATGTAGATATATGATAAAACTAAGCAAGTCTCCCTCCCAATGAGACTTCTTTCAGCCATTAAGGGCCCCTTGGGCCCTCACTATCCAATTGTGGGTGGGTGAGGATGGGGCTGGACATTGTATCAACTGGGAAGGAGGTCCATGACCCCTCTCTACAAGTGAGATGTACAGGCATTGTGGGAGGAAAGCCCAGGTCTCTCACTCTGCTGGTTCCCTGTCTGCCCCAGTTCTTTTCTGTGCTTGAGGCCACATTGGAAGTATACGCCCATCTGGATCCCCAGGCTGAGCTTCTCCTGGACTAGCTAGAGCCCCAGAGACTGCGCCACAGGGTAACTATCCCTGGAGTGTAGGATGTAGGGTTGTGGGGAGGTGATGGCCTTGGAACTCAGCAAAGTACCCTGCTGGGTGATCCAGGAGTATGACACACTCAGCAGTCGGTGTGGGGATGCAGTCAGGAGGCTTTCCTTGGGCTGTGTTGGTGCACAAGGCTGCCTCTGACAGGCAGTGGGAAGGTTTTGCCCAGGAAGTCCATGGAAAGTTGGCAATCTTTTCATTTCCTGCAACTACAGGGCCAGGCTCATGCCATGCAGAAGTTGCAACTGCAGACCTTGTGCCAGCTCTACCTGCAGCTCTCTAATCAGCTGTGATCCCAGAGTAGGCACCAGGACCTGGACTCCTTTGTCCAGCAGCTGAAGTTCTGAACCTCCTGATGGCTGCACTCAGGAGTCATCTGTCAAGCTCTAAATGCAGGCAGCTCTTGACCCACACCTGCCATTCCCCTCTCTTCCAGATTTACTTACTATTGTTTTCACAGCTACACTTATTTACCAGAGATACATTAGTGATAGAAAAAATATAGGTAAAATTTAAGATTTTAGGGTTGTTTAAAATAATCAGCTTGCTGACATTCATTGCATTCTCAATGTTGAGCAAATTTCCCCAAGTCCACTTCCAGAACATATTCTTCAAATTTTTACACAATGGTGTTTTCTTTTCTTTCCCCTCTTGCCCCACCCAAGCCACCACTGATTGTATGTCTTCATATTTAACTTATATTGCATTTCCCACATCAATGCCATAAAGTTTTCTTTGGCCAGGAATGTTGGTAGTGACTATCTTGGATTAGAGTTAGGTTTAGAGGTAGGTTAGACTTAGGGTTAGGGTTGGACTAAGCTCCCAATTATTGCATCATTATCCACTGTATTTGTCATAAAGAAAGGACAATCAAGACAAAGCAGTGCCTTATGCTGGCAATATCTTGGCCCTGCGCTGTGTGTTCAATGCACAAAACTTTGAGAGCAGTCACTGGTGGTTGGATTGTACCACTGTGCAAAATATAGGGCCCAATATGCACTCTGTGCACCACATGTGCCCTGGTCCTAACACCAACATAATCAGTATATACTGTAAATATGTAGTAAGAAAAAATATAGAGTTATCTGTAAACAAAACACAAAGCAAGAAAATCCACTTCTGACATGTGGGGAAAAAAAGAGCTACTAAGGAAAAATCTCACACAGGAAATACACGCTCTCCTTGGCCAGCAATGTTTCCTTTGTGCAAATGCAAATCTGTAGAACAAAGCATCAGCTGTCCTCAGTCTACTTCCTTGCTAATAGAATTTTTGTGGCTAATCCTCCTATCATAGGAACATGCACTTTTATAATTTTCTCTATGCAAAACCTAATAGAGATGCATAGAGAACTCACTGTGTGCTGGGTACCAGAGCTCTCCAGATGCAGATCACACTTGGGGAGACAATGAAACTCACACTGCCAATAGCTGGTGATGACTAAGTCACGGAAAGAAGGTGAAAACCAAACACAGGCAAATCTTCTGCAGGAACCCTCAGTCTGGCTCCCAAGTCCTGTATTTGTAACTCTGCTTAGACCCCTAATTTCTATCAAAGTGATCAAACCTGCTGTCTCCTCTCTGGCCTCAGGATACAGGCTAAGAAGTGGGTGTAACAGTGACAGCTGGAGGTACCCTGGCCCCTCTGTAACCGCCATCTTGGAGAAAGACTCTTGTCTTCCTCCACCTTCCTCCCTTGCCTCTCTCACTACATTTTGAAGGCTGAGCTGCTGCCCGGCAGTCTGAGTGGAGATGCTCAGCAGGGCCTTCAACATAGTTTTATCAGCATAGTTTTATATGTGACATACTGTGTCACATACACACAGCTTTCCAGTAAATGGTCTTGAGATAGAAAGATGTAGTAAAAAGTGACAGCTAACTGGAATGAACCATGCTTTATACACAAAGGCCCCATATCACTGTGGAGGGAAAGGAAATATATTAGGTTCTTGCCCCACTCCGTGGCCACTCAAAACTCAGCTGCCTCATTGCTGATCACACTGATTCCTGCCCCACCCCACCACACTAGGCTAAATCCTCACTGACACCAAGACCAGAAAACTAGGTGTTTGCTTCTGGAGCCAATAGGCAGGAAAGTGGGAACACAGTGGTGCCTGGCAACTAGATGGCCAGACAGAAAAAAGAGATGACAGTGGCCATGACCATCTTACCTGAGGGTCAGTCACTGATACAGAGGCATATTATGCACAGGTGAGCCTTGGGCCAACTCCTTTCCAGGTACTCTCCACTCTTGAAGGACCCAGAGACATACAAATAGCAGGGTGATGACACTGTCATGCCTTTATAACACAGTCATTTGGTTTGGGACAGAACAGAGATGGATGGTAACAGTTGGGAAGAATGTATCCCCAGACACTGTTGCACTGGGACACCCTTATTTCCCTTCCTTCCAATATGTGGTCCAGATCTCAGGGCCCTGCTTCTATGTGTGGTGCACATAGCCTTTGTTCCCTAGCCAGATCCAATTTTTCCCATCCCACAGGAGCCATTTCAAAGTTACTGTTTCTACTTGGATTGTGCCAGACAGAAGCATCTGCATTTGTCTCCCCACATATCCAGATATTCATGCATCACATGGTAACCCACAGATTAAGTCAGCTCCTTAGATGCTCCACAGATAGGGATTTCCAGACTGACCTTGAGACCTCAATTCTGAGCACCATGTTCTGAGGAGAACTTCTAGAGCTGGGAGCTAAAATTAGGGGCTTTTCAGTCATAAGCCCTGGACCAAGTGCAACACATGCTGGACCCAGTTTGTCCTATTTGATAACGGATCAGCCATACTTGTGGGAACAGGATTCTCTCTCAGACAGAATGGGATGGGAGGGGCACAAAACAGCCCCTAGGCCAGCCAGCTTTGTACTTTTAGGAGGAGAATGGAATATAGCAGGAGGAAGGAGGGGTGCCTGAGGAATGAGGGAATGGAAGATGGAATAACAGTAAAAAAAGGCCCTGAGTTACTCATTGAGGGACACCTGATTTTGTTACCTACCATACCTTTTTTTTTCAATTGTTTATCGGTACCAAGTATCGAACTCAGGACCACACACTTTCAAGGCAGGCGCTTATGCCGCTGAGCTAAATCCCCAGCCTCCACCCACCATACCTTTTGGGTGACAGCAGACAACAGTGACACTTGACTTTGGGCAGCTACACATACACTGCCTCCTCCTGTGATTCCATTCAAAGGTCCAGGGAAGATTGGAGTGGGCAGTGGGGGCCTTGTGTAGACAAAGGTTTGTAGCGGAATGACAAAGACAGCGTGAGAGGATGTCCTGGGCATGTGGTAGTGGTACACACCCTGTGTTGTTCAATGTGGCTACCCAACACAGCCAGGGTCCAAATGCCTCCCTGACCCAACACCCTCAGGCATGGATCTCCATAGCTCATTCAAGAGTGCCATCCCAATATCTTGAAAGACACTGGGGTCCACACACATCAGAGAAGGGCTGCCCAAATCTATGGGCACCATAGCACCTGCCCCTGCCCTTGATTTGTGCTCTCCCTCATGGCACTCAACTACAACATGATGCCACATGTTAAGAACATGGCTTGAAGAGTACTTGGAGGGAGTCATGTTCAGCAGGGTTTGTGCTGGGGAAGGGATCTCCCTGCCAGCATTAGTGCTGTGCATGGTTTTAACACATCATGACACATAGGAAAAGTGAGTCCCCATGGGTTCAGGGATCAAGGGAGGCTAAGATATGCTGGTAAGTAGCTCCACTCTGTGAGAGTGGGGCCAACAGAAACTATTGTCCTCAGCCTCCAGCCTGGGACTGACTCACCTCAGACCATGGTCCAGGCAGTCTGTTCAAGAACTACATGTCTGCTGCTTGGGGAGCTGCGTTCCAGGTCCAGGTCAGAACATTTGAGACCTTTCATGCCCTGTGGGGTACAGAAGAGGAATGGAAGTGGGGAAAATGTCCATTACAGGGATTAGGAAGTGATCACCATGGCACAGGTATGTAACTTGTTGTCCTTTCTAAAGCTGTACCCCAACAGAGATTTTGGCTTTAGGATATGATGCATGGCTTGGAACAAGGCACAGAGACTTTAGTTTTGTGGGGCATTAAAGTGCCCTGTGTCTGCAGCATGAAATTTTCTCAGAGTTAGGGAGGTGAATTGGTATTTTAGTGGGTAAGATCCCCAGAGAGAAGAAACCACATGGAGCCAACATTAGCAACAGCAGTAAGCAAGCATCTATATTATCCAGCCTGTATATATCAGCCATCATCAAGCATTACATTCTTGCATAGTGTCACAAGCCTGAGCACATCCATGGCTGTCTATGTTCACTCATGTTTATATAACTATGTCCATGGTGTGCACATGCTAATCGGTTGGGTCAGATCCCATAGGTCCTCATACCTTTTGGTGTTGAAGCAGTGTGCAGTGGTTTCTCACATTCCACCACCTCAAATATCAGGGAAAATGTGTTTATTGTAAGTGACCTATAGGGTGGACTCATGCACACAAAGAGCATGACAACAATAAATGTAAAGAATAATACCACTAATCATGCCACAGTGCAGCTTATGGCCACCCAGAGCCAGGTGGATCCCAAGGATTCCCACCACTGCATGAGCAGGTCCTGTTGCAAGGCATCAAGGACACAAAACTCCATGTCCATTTCTTTTAAATTTTTTTTAATTTAAAGATAGAAAATAAAATTAAAAGAAACAAAATACAAAAAAGCAAAGAAGTGTAGAATATAGAATTCAAAAAAATTAACTCCTAAAATTACTAGTTGATACATTACATATTCTCATCTTAAAAACAGTTGTTAAAGTTACAAAAACAAAGCATAAAAAGTCACTAAATACTGAAACATTGATGGGCAAACCCTTCCTTTCAGTGATCTAACAGAAATTTAGTAATATGGTCATCTATCTTTCATACTATACATATCATTATATCATTTAGAGCCCGTTTCTTTGCTTTTGCTTTTACAATATATACTATACTTTTTTGGATCCCAATTCTTTGTCAGTTTTTTATTATTTTTTACACTAGAGACACAATGAGAGAGGATATTCTTAAGTTACTTTCATTTACGTATAAAGGCCTCAAATCATCCTTTTCTATAGCTGAGTAGTATTCCATTGTGAAAAAATACAATTTTTCATCCACTTGTGGTTGACAGCATTTTGTTGTTTCCAAGATTTAGCTATCACAACTGTGTTGCACATATCATTGCACATATATCACTGTGAAATATTTTTTTTTTCAAATTTCTGGGAAAAGACCCAGAAGGGGAATAGCTGGATTGAATGGAACATCCAATCTTAGTTTTTTGAGGAATTTCCACACTAATTTGCACAGTGCTTTTATCAGTCTGCATTCCCACCAACAGTGGACAAGTGTTCCTTTTTCCTTTCATGCTGCCAAAATTTGTTTCAGTTTATTTCTTGATGTCAGTCATTCTTTCCAGAGTAAGATGAAATCTTAGTGCTGTCTTAATTTGCATTTATTAAATCACCAATGATGGTGAACATTTCTTTATGCATTTATTTGCCATTTGTATATCTTCATCTGAGAACTGTGTACTTACCTCTGATGCCCATTTTTGGAAACGATCTTTGAATTTGAGGGCTTGACATTTTTCAATTTTTTATATGTTCTGCATACAAGTCCTTTGTCATCTATCCAGATTCTTTCTGACTCTGTGGGGGTTTTTTGACTTTATTTGATTTCTGTTTACATACAAAAACTTTTTAGTAATATGAGATCCAAGTTGTTGATTCTTTGAAGTATTTTCCATGTGGTTGTGTTTTATTAATGAATTCTCTGCCTATTCCTATGTCTCCAAAATTTCTATCTACCATGTCTTCCAGTAGATTTTTGTTTCTTTTTCAATATTCAGATACTTGAACCATGTTGACTTTAGTTTAGTGTATGGTGATAGGTATGGGTCTAGTTTCAGTCTTTAGCATGTAATGTCAATTTTTCTAACACCATTTTTAAAAGAGGCTATCCTTTTCCAGTGAACATTTTTAGCCCCTTTGACAAATTTAAGGTGGCTCTGTATCTTTGTAGTAGTGTTTTCATCTTCTAATCGGTTCTATTGATCCTCAGTTCTATTTCTTTGCCAGTACCATGCTGATTTTATTATTGTGGCTTTGTAGTATAGTTTCAAGTCAGGAATTGAGATGAGTCTTGTCTTTCTGTTGTTGCCCAGAAATGCTTTTGTTATTCTAGATTTCTTCTGTTAACAGATGAATTTCAGAATTATTTTCTCTAGATATGAAATATGTTAATGATATTTTGATTGGGATTGCATTGAAATGTATAACAGTTTTGTAAGTATGGCCATTTTCACAATATTGGCTCTTCCTAACCAAGAGCAAGAAATATCCTTCCATTTTCCAATTTCCTCTTGAATCGCCATTTTCAGAGTTGTATAATTTTCAGCATATAGGTGTTTTACAATTTTAGTTAGGTTGATTCCTAGGTATTTCATATTTTTAGATGCTATTGTGAAAGCTGATTATTTCATAATTTTTCTCTCATGGAGTGTTTTGTTTGTGTACAGGGATGTTATTGATTTGTGAGTGTTGACTTTCTATCCAGGTATGCTGCTGAATTTGTTTGTTGCCTCTAGTAGTCTTTCAATTGAGATTTTGGGGTCTTCTATGTGGAGTATCATGTTGTCGGCAAATAATGATAATTTAACTTCTTTCCCTATTTTTATTCCTTTTATTTCTCCCTCTTGTCTGATTGCTCTGGCTAATATTTCCAGAACTCTATTGACTAGGAGTGGTAGTGGACATCATTGTCTTGTTCCTGTTTTTAGTGTGAAGGCTTTCAGTTTTTGTCTATTAAGTATAACATTGGCTGTATGTTTGCAATAAATGGTCTTTAGACTTTGAGGTACATAGCATCTATTCTGAGTTACTGTAGGGTATTTATCATGAACAGGTGTTGTATGTTATCAATAGCTTTTTCTGCATGCATTGCAATGATTAGGGGATTTTTATTTTTGGCTCTGTTGATGTGGTGTATCACATTCATTGATTTGTGCATATTAAACCATTCCTGCATTCCTGGAATAAATGCTACTTGGTTATGTTGTATAATCTTCTTGATGATTTGCTGCATTCTACTTGCTTATATTGTATCGAGAATCTTTGCGTCATTGTTCATTAGTGAAATTAGTCTATAGTTTTGCTATTTAGTTTGATCTCTCTCTGGTTTTGTAATCAGAATGACACTTGGTTCTAAGAATGAGTTAGGGAGAACTAATTCTCTTTTAATTTCATTGAAGAATTTAAGGAGTGTTGCAGTCAGATCTCTGAAATTCTTATGGAATTCATCCCTGAATCCAGCAGGATCTGGGCTTTTATTGTTGGTAAGTTTTTAATCACATTTTTGATTAATGTAGCCGATATTTGGTTACTCAAAATTGTTATATATTTTGATTGAGCATTGGTAGTTCATATTTCTACAAATCTATTTCCTCTGTTTTGCACCGGATGTGAGTAGAGATTTTCAAGGTAGATGTTCATGATGTTTTGAATTTCCATGGGTTCTACAGTAATTTTTCTCTTTTCAGTCCATATTGTGTGGATTTTTTTTTCTTGATAAGCTTGGCTTGAGGTTTATCAATTTTATTTTCTCAAAAAAACAGCTCTTTGATTCATTAATTCTTTGTAAATATTTTGGTTTCAATTTCATTAAGTTCTGCTCTAATCTTTATAATTTCCACTCTTCTATGAACTTTGGGTTTGACTTGCTCTTCCTTTTCTAGAAGCTTGAGATATAGCATTAGGTTTTTTATTTATGTTCATTCCATTTTCTTGATGTGACTACTTATTACTATATATTTCCCACTTAGGACTGTTTTCATTGTGTCCCATAAGTTGGGGTATGTTGTTTATGCATTTTCATTGTATTATAGACATTGTTTTATTTCTTCTTTAATTTCATCTGTAATCCACTGGTTGTTCAGGATTGTTATTTAATTTCCATGTATTTATGCAGGTTTTTCCGGGATATTTGCCATTGATTTCTAATTTTAGTGCAATATAGTCCCGTAATATGCATGAGAAAATTTTGCTCCATTTACATTTACTTAAAAATGTTTTATGGGATAATATATGGTCTATTTTGTAGAATATCCCATGTGCAGCTGAGAAGAATGTATGTTCTGATATGGTTGGGTGGAATACTATATAAACATCCACTAAGTCAATCCATGCAAAGGTATCATTTAGTTATGTCATTTCTTTGCTGACTTTTTGTCTAAGTTGATCTATCTCTTTGTGACAGTGGGTTGTTAAGGTCTCCTATTACAATTGTGTTTTTGTGTGTTTAGCTTTTCATGCCCATTAGAATTTGTCTAACATAGTTGGGTCCTCCTGTATTTGGTGCATATATATTTATAATTGTTAGTTCTTCCTCTTGTAGTTATACATGTAAAAGTTTTTAGTGGCCTTCATATCTCTTTTAATCATTTTATGTTTGAACTTCACATGTCTGCAAACTGAATAGCTACCCCTGCTCTTTCCTGGGTTCCTGGTTAATGGAAACTCATTTCCATGCTGTGACTTTTAATCTGAGTTTTTTTTTGAGTCAGATGTGTTTCTTGTATAAAACATACTCCTTGATCCTATTTGTTGATGCATTCTGTCAACCTCTTTCTTTTGATAGGTGAGTTGAGTCCATTTACATTTATGGATATCACTAATATATACTGCTTTGACTTTGCCATATTGTGTTCCTGTTGTTGGTTTCCTGCTTTTCTCCATTATTTAGTATTTTGTCCAGCCTGGTGGTTTCTTTCTGTTGTTCTGGAGATTGTGGTCATGTTTACTGCTATCTTGCATATCTTTCAGTATTCTTTCTAGGGTTGGTTTGATGGACATGAATTGATTCAGTTGTACTTTGTCATGGAAGTATCTTGTTTCTCCATTAAATCTGAATGAAATTTTTGCTGGATACGTTAGTCTGTACTGAAAATTGTTTTCTTAAAAGGCTTAAAATGCTTCACTCCAAGCTCTTCTTAACGTGAAGTTATGTGCTGAAAATTCTGCTGTGATTCTAATAGGCTTTCCTTTATACATGAGTTGTGTCTTTTCTCTAACAGCTTTCAGTATTCTGTTTTTATGCTGTATGTCTGGGATCTTAATTATTATATATCTGGGTGTAGATTTATGTTGGTTGTGATTGTTTGACATTCTCCATGCCTCACTTATTTGTATATCAGACTTTTCTTACCTTTGGGAAATTTTCTGCTATTACTTTCTGTAAATAATTTAGTTATGTCATTAGTATCAACTCCTGTGTCTTCACTGATGCCAGTTACTCTTACAATGTTTCTCTTGTCATTGTCTTGGAGCTACTGAATTTTCACTTCATGTTGCTTTTTTGTTTTTAAAAGTTCAACCCTATCATGATCACTATGTGCAACTCTGTCCTCAAGGTATCCTCAGCTTCATTCAAATGTTTTTGCCAGCAGTAGTTTTTTGTCTTGGATATTTCTTTGCATTTGTTTCATGGATTCTGCTTGTTTTTTGTGTTATTCATGCAACGTTTCAATTTCCCATGCTCCTGTGGTTTTTTTTTTTTTTTTTAGTTTATTTCTTCTCTAGCTATGTTGAGCAACTAGTTTAATAAGATTGGTATTTCTGTCTCTACATGAGACAGTCTTTTTAATTTGATTTCTGCTATAGCCTCATGGACTGGTATCTTTACTTCAGTTGCTCTCTTTTGAGAGATTTCTGGTGTATGACTTTTAAGATCCTCTGTTTCAGTGTTGCCTGTTATTGCTCCTGATGGACTAATGTTTGAGATTGCACTTTGCCAATTTGCTTGTCATTTTCAAAATTGGGGTACATAGTTGGTCTTTAAATCCCAACATAATTTGGCCTTTAGGGTCCTACTGTGTGGTGGATGTTTGTGCAATTGCTGGGTAACAAAATGAAAAGAAGAGTCACTCTGAATTCCTCCTGCAGAGCCTGTTTTGTGAGTCCTATATTCTTCCCAGGCTAACTAGCCTAGAAGTATTGATGTAGGTCAACTCTTACTTCCTGCTATTGCTATGTCTTCAGGTTGTTGCAGGTCACCAGATCTCCCTGTCTATAATGTTCATGTCAGCCTAGGCCCTACTGTGTCACTGGGTTTCTTATAAGCTCTTTTAATTTGCTCCATTTGGAGGAGACCTTATTGGGGCACTCCTCAACCTGTCCAATGTTCTCTGTGTGGAGAAGGTGATTCTTGACCCTCTTGTCAGGTTTGACAAGGGCTTACATTTGGAAAGAGCTTCATTTATGCTCCTATTAACCCACTGAAGACCTCTGTTTTAGGGGAAAACTCAATACATTGACTGGAGCCTGATGATGGCTTCTGTTTGCATGAGGGGCTCCTGAGTCTTTCATCGAGCCAGCATGGTAATCCATTATATTCCAAGGTTTTGGGAGAAAGGGTTAGAGTCAACGATCAATGGCAATACTAGGTCCAGCAGGTGGGGGAGTTCCTCCATGGGGTGGGCCTGAGTGGTTGTCCAGGGGGTCCTCCATTGTCAGTCAGAGCAGTGGCCCATGATGGCAGTCCAGGCATCTCAGGTTTACATCCATTTCTTGCAAGGCTTCTTGTTCCTATCTCTGTTTGTCAGTGATATAAATGCCAGATTCTACATGCAAGACGGCAGAAGTACCTTCTTGTGCTGTGGTTCACAAATCAAGGCTCATGTGGTTTTGCAAAACCAACTTTCACATTTGAGATGTTTCATCCATGAGCAACACCAAGCCTAGCAAGTGAGTTCATGGATTGGGCCCTGCATTGACAAAGGTTTCAATCTGGATGGTGAGGTCCATGATTCCTGCCCTTGGTAGCAACACTGCTACCAGATAAATACCACAGGCCACCTTTACAATATGGTGGCAAATGTTGAGTATGGTGGCACTTATAGAACTGTTTCACAATATTGCAGCGTGTCCAATATAATGTGTTTGATGGTGCCCTGGATATATGGGAAAACCCAGGTGGTGTCCCAGTCATTGTTGCGATAGTTATGATCATCCCTAGCTCACACAGACCTAAGAGGCTTCCACAGTAAGCCAATCAGTGGGCACCACCCTGATGAGCTTGTTGCCACCCCAAATGTTTGTATCATTTTTCAGTGATACACAGTTACACAGGTCAAGTCGTATCCACTGCACAATGGGGTGCCCCAATGCTGAATTTACCTGTTGCATAAAATGTGGGGCTGCATCCATGCTCCTTAGTTCCCTGTTACCCAACCCCAGACATTGTACATAACAGGCCCCAGTCCCTGTCATGTAGTCATGTTCTACAAATCAGCACCTTGCTTGCCTGGCATCTCTGATCCCAGGCTGATATTATCAACAAGGTTATGAGAGTGTGCTTATCTGCTGACAGGGTGTCATTTGCACATTCTGTAGAACTTGTCACATATAGGGAGTGCTGGCTGGAGTAAATTTGGGACACATTCTGTGGGCACAACTTTATGTTATCAGCACCATTTTGCCATAGCTATAAAACCCATGTTGGGACAATTTCACTCACATTTTGCTTCAACTGTTTCACCAAGTCTCATATTCCAGGGCATTATGAGTAGAGAGAAGCATTCCCACAAGTCTCCCTCCTTAGACTAAGGGCTCTTCCACCTCCACCTTCTGTCAAGGAGCAGGCCTATCATGAAATACTAGAGAACTCTCACAGGGACTATCCTGGTCATTGGGCCTTACCCTCAGAAGGAGGCAGTGTTCTCTGGGTCATGCAGTGTGATTTATGCAGGAGCCAGCAGTGATTCCAAGGCCTCTGTCGGGTCCAAGTGTTTATCAATTCTGAAGGCCTTCAACGCTCCCTTGGGAGTCAGATGTACTATTCCCAGTATGTACATGTCTCTTATTATTATCAGTAATCAGGTAAGTGAATACTCATCACACAAGGAGAAACCCTGCTCATGTTTTGAAGAGCAGTAAAGAGCAGACTTTGTTTTTTACATCAAAGTACAGATATTGGTGAGGAAGTGTAGGAATGAGACTCCTTCTGCCTTGCTAATGGTACATTCACTTCAGAAATCATTTTGGTAGTTAAACTAAGAGTAATACATCTAACTACCTTAACATTCTGTGCATCCAATTCTCTATGTCATAAAGAGAATTTTACAAGATAATCACATCAACATTGTTTTCCTTAAACTGAAAACTACAATGTGAATATCCAGTAAAACCTGAATGAATAAACAAACCACAGCAAGCCATGTATTGAAAGTCTGCTAAAAACATAGCAATAACCTCAGAATGACTAATTGGTGAAAAAAGGTAGAGAGGTCAAATTTTGTCTATTCATTACATACATTTGCAAAGTATGACAAGACACATGTGTGATAGAAGGCGGGTCAGTCTGTGCCTATCTGATACAAGAGAAAATATGCTGTTGTATCAAGAGTTGCTGTGTATGGATCCAGGAGACTTTGCTGGGGCTGCTACCATAGTAGCTCAGTGCACAGAGCTACATACTCAGTGAACTTGCCAATAGGGGAGAATTTGCTCTCGGGCTCTGTCCCTTGTATACAGACAGGACTCAGGAAAAAAGCCTGATGTCTCCTCTTTCTGTTTTCTCTTTTCTCACTCAACATTCATCAACTTGTCCTCAAAAAGCTGCAGAGATAAGAGTGACTTATTTGGAGCCAGAGATTCTCCCCCCAAAAAATAACCAACAATATTGGGGAGAACAAATGAAAAGATGAGGAGGTTGGTCACAGTTATTTTGTGTGAACCTTAATAGTACAACACACAACCTCTGTCATATCCAGTTATTTAAGACTGAGTCAGGAACTGGGGAAAGAGCTCAGGATACAACACGTGCTTACCATGCATGAGGCCCTGGGCTCAATTTCAGCACTGCTAATGAAATATAATAACACTAATAATAATAACAAGTTACAAAGCTAGGCCCATAATATAGGGAACAGCTACTCAGGATACGGCCATCACAAGATGAGGTTTCTGTGACTGAGCAGGAGCACAGGCAATAGGCCTGGTGGCACACACAGGTGTGAATACAAGAGCTATGGACATAGATATGGGGATGTAGCTCCATCCATAATGCTTGCTTAGTCTGTGTGAGGTCCTGATTTGAGGCCACAGCACCAATACATAGAAGAAATTGAGATGCTTAGGAAAAATAAGGATGGCTGAATCAATGCACTTCCACCCCCTCATGAAGCCACCAGGGAAACATGTCCAGGAGTTAAGTCTCATTTCTACTGTCATACAGCAGGATCTAGCATTGTGTGCACTGTATTCCACCTCCATTCTAATCCTCCCTGGATTTTACTTCTAGTTCTGTGCTCTATGTATATGTGATACTAGCCCACAGATTTTATAAATGTTATCTCACACCACTGATGATGTTCCCAGGTAGTAGATGCCAGGATGACCTCCACAGAGCATAGGAACACATTGGGAAGGTCCTGAGAGGCATGGTGTCATGTCTAGGTTTATATAGAATGTCAGGAGGACAAGTTCAATCCAAACCCCTGACTTTTGCCTCAGAGCTGAGACCCTGCCTGTACTTCTGTATTTCCTTAGCCTTGGAAAAGCATAGCATCCTGCCAAGGATCCATCACTTGGGTGAAGAAGTTGTTGTTTATTGTGAAGGACAATGGAGATTCATTCTGTGGGCGTCCATGTTATCCTGACCAGGGATCTCTGCGAGATATCATGGAACCAGGTCCACACAGAAATCATGGAGGGAGCGGGTGGGTACGTTTAATCATCAATTTACTAGGCTCTGATAGATGTAATGACCAGATTCAACATAAACACTGTTGTCTTGTGCTTCAATGTTGTGCAGGCCACCCAGTCACCCTGCAGAGCAGATGAGGTACTACCCACATTACTGTGAATGCACCTAACTTCTGGGCCTCTGTACATGTGAACACCTAATAGGGTAAGGAGAGTCCCACTAAGGCACATAGAATGGGGTGATGCATCATTATATATACTGAAGATTGAGGAAAGGCAGGCAGGACCCCTGCTCTCTGTCCAAACACTTTGAAGGTATTTATAGTACAGCACCCCTATAGAGTGACTATGAGTAGAGTAACATTGCAGATACATCAGGCCACAAGAGTGGTAAAGTTAGGTGTATGTCAGGCTTCACTGAAGAATCTAGTAAAGGTGGTCATAGCACTATTAGGGATTTCTGTCATCACATGAGGACAACCTGGACCAGCACTGCCACATTCCAAGCAATGAAAAGGCTGGGGCTGGGATATCTGCAACAGGCACAGGAGTTTGATGTCCAACTCTACAAGATGCCCATTTGAGTTCAACAAACCTAAGCTCACTGAAAATGAGACTTGCAGTCAGGAGATTTGGCCTGGGTCTGTGCACCTCTGGGAAGTCCATGGGACATTTTACATAGACGAAGACTCCAAGACTTGTGACCTACAGCAACACTGAGGCAAGCAGCAGTGAGTGGGTCAAAGAATGGGAAGCTTTCCTGGGGTAGATTTGTGCACAGAACTGTCTGTGACAGGCACTGGCAGGTTCTAGAGCCTGCAAGGAACAAGGAAATTTGGTGATTTTTCTCCTGCTAACACAGGGTAGTACCTAACTGAGCCCACGTCCCACATGCAGAATTTATGCTAGATCCATCTCCAGTGACCTCTTCAGCTTTGGTAGCAAAGTGAAAACTAAGGCCATGCACCCTGTCTTGAGGAATTCTAGAGCTGAGACTTTTACTGGCTCCACAGCAAGCATCCTAAGCTCCACTCAGGGCCAATCCTGCAAAGCACCTGCCTTTCCTTTCCCTCCCTTTGTACCCCTTGTATTATTTTCACTTTATATTTCTACTCCTATGTCTGTAATTATTCTAAACATTAAATTCTAGTACAATTTAAATTAAAAATTAAGATAACATTAGTTTCATAATGTTAAATTCAGTAACATATAAGCACATCATCAATTTGTACAATTTCCACATTTGTTGAGTTCTAGCTTTCTGCTCAGTTTTGGAGCCACCCAAACCTATATAGTTTCCTGCTATAACCCACCCAACTCTGACCTTTTTCTCACTGTGGTTTAGTACTCTGGATCTTTAATAACCTTTTATCAGATTCTGTTCAAATTTTACTAGATGACAGTGGCTGCTATTGCTCTTTGATAGAAGAGAAAACCCCAGATAGAGAATGAGTTCCTTCTGTGAGAGATGAAAAATTCTTGTAATTTAGAGCAGAAATCAATGCAATAGAGATGAAGAAAATAATCCAAAAAAATCAACAAATCAAAGAGTTAGTTCTTTGAAAGAATAAATAAAATCAATAAGCCCCTAGCCAACTTTATTTTAAAAAGGGAAGAAAAAGCTCAAATTCATGCAATAAGGAATGAAAAAGGCAAAATCACTACAGACCCAATAGAAATGCAGAAGATCATCAACACCTGTTTTGGAAAACCTCTACTCTCAAAGGTTTGATAAAACAGAAGAAATAGACAGATTCACAGAAGCATATGAAGTAACAAAACTAGGTCAAGAAGATGTAAAACTGCTGAATAACCCAAATTCTTTTAATGAAATTGAAAATGTAATTAATCCTTACCTACAAAGAAGAGCCCAAGCCCAGATGGATTCACTGCAGAATTTTACAAGAAATACAAATAAGACCTAAGGCCAACACTCCTCAAAATCTTTAATGAAATTGAAAGGGAAGCAATCCTTCCTAAGTCATTCCTGGAAGCAAATATTACTCTAGTACCAAAACTTAGAAATATCCAACTGAAAAAGAGAACTACAGGCCAATCTCCCTAATGAACACAGATGCAAAAATCCTCAATAAAATTTTGGCAAATAGGGTGCAGCAAATCATCAAGAAGATCATACACCATGACCAAGTGGGATTCATCTCAGGCATGCAGGGATGGTTCAATATACATAAATCAATAAAGGTAATCCACCATATCAATAGAATCAAAAGTAAGAATCACATCATCATTTCTATATATGCAGAAAAAGCATTTGATAAAGTCCAACATTCATTTATGATAAGAACCTTGCAGAAAATTGGAATAGATCATCTTTACTGCAATATAATAAAGGTCATTTATGACAAACCAACAGCCAGCGTCATACAAAATGGCCAAAAGTTGAAAGCCTTTACTTTAAAATCAGGCACAAGACAAGGATGTCCCTTTTCACTGCTCCTATTTAATATAGTACTGGAAATACTCGCCAGAGCAATTAGACAAGAGAGAGAAATAAAAGGTGTAAAGATTGGAAAAGAAGAATTTAAGTTATCATTATTTGCAGATGATTTGATACTCTACATAGAAGACCCCCAAAACTCCATTGAAAGATTCCTAGATATAATAAATAAATTCAGCAATTTAGCTGGAGACAAAATCAATACTCAAAAATCAATAGCATTCCTATACACTAACAACAAAGTCACAGAGAAAAAAACTAAGAGAAGCCACACCCTTCACACTAGCAATCAAAAAATGAAATATTTAGGAATTACTCTCACAAAATCAGTGAAAGACCTATACACTGAAAAATGAAATTGAAGATGATTTCAGAAAATGGAAGGACATCCCTTGCTCATGGATAGGAAAAATAAATATTGTGAAAATGGCCATTCTCTCAAAACTGTTATATAGATTCAATGCAAGCCCAATAAATATACCATCAACACACCTCATAGATCTCAAGAAATCCCTCCTAAAATGCATCTGGAGCAAGAAGAGACCTAGAATAGCAAGTTCTAAGCAGCAAAGGCAAGGCAGGGGGCATCACAATCCCTGACTTGAAGTTAAACTACAAAGCAACTGTAGTAAAATTGACTGTAGTAAAATTGCCAAAGCAACTGTAGTAAAATGCTACTGGAATCAAAACAGAGCTAAAGATCAGTGGAATAGATGAGAAGATACAAACACAACTGCAAACACACTCAACCACCTCATCTTTGATAAAGGGGCCAAACATGTTCACTGGAAGTACGACAGTCTCTTTAATAAATGGTGGTGAAAAACTGGTTCTCCACATGCCAAAAACTAAAACTAGACCCATGCCTATCACCATATACTAAAATAAAATCTGAATGGATCAAAGATGTAAATATTAAAACAGAAACACTAAATCTATTGGAAGACAAACTGGGTAAAAACCTTGAAGACATAGGGGTAGATAGAGAATTCATGAACAAGACTCAAACTGCACAGGAAATACTTCCCAGAGTCAATGAGTGGGATTACCACTTATTAAAAGGTTTCTGCACATCAAAAAAAAATCTCTAACATAAGGAAAAGAAAACCTACGAACTGGGAAAAAATCTGAGTGAACTGTCCCTCAGACAAAGGACTTCTTTCTAAAACATATAAAGAATTTTTAAAAAATCTGACCCCCAATATTCAAAGCCCCAATCCAAAAATGGGCATCTGAAATGAATACACAATTCTCAGATGAACAAATACAAACAACAAACAAATACATGAAAAAAATCTTCACCATCATAGGTCATTAGAGCAATGCAAATTAAAACCACACTGAGATTTCATCTCACTCCTGAAAGAATCGTCAAGATCAAGAAAACCACCAACAACAAATGTTGGAGAGGCTGTGGGGAAAAAGGAACTCTCCTGTACTGTTGGTGGGAGTGTAGACTGGTGCAAACATTGTGGAAGTCAGTGTGGATATTTCTCAGAAAGCTGGGATTGAAAGCCCCATTTGACCCAGCTATACCACTTCTAGGCATATTCTCAGAAGAACTGAACGCATGATACCACAGTGACATATTTGCACCCATATTTATAGCAGCACAATTTGTAATAGCCAGATCTTGGAAACTACCTAAGTGTCCATCAACTGAGGAATGGATAAAAAAGTTGTGGTATTTTTATACAATGAAGTACTACTCAGCTATAAAGGATCATCACAATGAGATATAAATAAATGGATGCAGCTTGAGAGCATACTCATAAGTGAAATAAATCAAACTCATGTGTATAAATACCAAATAGTTTCCCTAGTGTAAGAAATGATAAGAATACATAAAAGTACATGGTAATCATGATTCCCATCATATTGGTTTGAAGCCATATAATGTTTTCATTCATTAATTGGAATGGTTTTAATCTGGGTTGTTCAATTTTATTGTCTGTGATAGTACGAATAGCTATTTTGAAGAAAATTAGGCAGCATAATAGCTAGTGCTGATTTAATATCATCCTGTTTTGAAGTCCTATCAAGTTGTTGTTCATCTGTTTCAATTGGTTTTAACATGTTGTATCATATTATATTTTAATATGTGTGATAGTATAAACAAATTTTTTATAGGCAAAGAGATAGTATAGAAACCATTGTTCGGTTTCTATTAGCTGGTTCTAAATATCCTGCAATACTTCCATTCTCTTGAATGATTTCACACTGTCTTGATAAGTTTGATGCTATAGTATACAAAGTTAAACTCAAATATTTCAAGGAAAGAGAAACTATGTTAACAGCTATTATGTCAGGCTATCTGGTCGTGAAACACAATAATGCTTAAATTGTTCATTTCTGACCTGTGTTGTTCTATTGATATGTCCTCTTTTATCTCAATTGCCCTTTTTTTCTTTTTTAAAAAATTAATTTCTTATTATTTTTAAGGGAAAACTAAATTTAAAATAGCATGATACATTATAGTAACTTTTTTGTTTTCTTATTAGCTGTTTTGAACCCCCGTATGGTTCTCCACATCTTGTCCTGACTGATTTTACTACATTCTGTTTTGTTTAATAGCATCAAGTTTGAGGGTATAGGCAACCACTTTGAAGGCAAAAAGATATTCTATGATGCTCATTATGGTTTGACTATTATCTTCTTTGGAAGTCCCGTAAGGTCTCCAATGTGGGTTTTATTGGCCCTGTTCTGTACTGTTTTGTTCAAATCTATTATACCAGATGATAAAGGAAACTCTTTTTAAGATAGCAAGAGGCATAATGGTAACCATTGTTGATCACCTGGTATTCTCTTTTTGCATTTTGTATTATGTCCATCCTCCTGTTCTAACTGACTCTGTTTTGCTTTGTCATGTTGGGTTTTTTTTTTTGTTTTTGTTTTTGTTTTTTTGCTTTGTTTCATTTGTTATGTTTTTATTTTTGTTTTTTTTTTCCTCTTCAAAGAAAAAGTTATAAGAACTGTGGGAATAATAAAACTCCAATGTGTAATTGTTATTATAAAAAAGAGAGGAAAAGAAAAGAAAGTGATCTAAAGGATATAACTGTATGTATATTTAAGTGTATAGAATAGAAAACCATATTACTGAGTTTTTGTTGGATCATTGAACAGAACTGTCTACAACTTCACTGTCCACTTTGTATGCTTTAATTTTGTAATCTGGACAACTGTTGAGATGGCAATATATAATGTATTAATTAGTGATTTCTTACTGTATTTTTTTCTTGAAATTCTGTATTACTTGTACCCTCTTATTGTTTTGTTTTGTTTTGTTTTTCTCTTTTAATAAAAAAACTCAGAATCATCACACTTGGCCAACAAATGCAGAAAACACTGAGCCTCCAAAACTGATTCATGCAGGCACACATCCCTGAGATGTGTTGAGTCTCCATCTGATGGCAGCTTTTAAGGCAGGTGCTGAATAGCACTGGAGAGATTATGGGGGCAGAGCAGAGACCTGTCTGGCAGCTCACATCAGAGCACTACACACATTTGTCACTGGACCTGGCAGGGTTAACAACAGACATTTATTCCTTACAGAGAGCTGCACAACTTTGCAAGATTTCCTTGAAAGAGTTTGATTCACAGCTATTTGAAGCAGGAAGGAACTGGGACCATCCCTCTCTTCCACGTAAAGGGTGTATGGTACCAGTGTGGGTCATAGGAAGCAGGGAAAGCTGCAGGGATGCTGAGATTGGTCTCCCTGGATCCACAGGGAAAGAAGCCAAGGAATCTGATCATGAAATAATACATGGATGTGAGAACAAGTATCTCAGTTTTGAAGGGGAAATGTCTCTGACATCAATGTGCATCTACACATAGACCTGTAAGAATCTGTGTGTAAGAATGGTGTCTGCATAGTATGAAACTGCATAGTTTCCTTTTTTTTTTTTTTTTTTTTTGGTCTTTTTGAGACGTGGTCTTGCTATGCAGTTTAGGCTGGACTTGAGCTCACTTTTTAGCCCAGGCTGGTTTCAAACTTGCAAGGATTCTCCCACCTCAGCCTCCTGAGGGTTGGGATTACAGGTGTGAGCCACCACGCTCGGCTCAAAAACTTCATAGTTTCATATCATGCAGTTTTACAGTATATAAATTTATATAAAGTATGCTATAGTGTATAAAGCATACTATATAGTTTCATAGTATACAAACTGCATAGTATGAAAACTTTATTTATAAAAGTGTTTTCATATTTTCTTTATTAGTATCTACTTATGGTACATTAAAATAAGAAAAGAGGAAAAAGGGGTTGTTTGTTTCATTCTGAGACAAGGTCCCGCTACATACTGCAGCCTGATCTTGAACTCAGCAAGTATTTCATGCTAGCCTGGCATTCACTGTGATTCTCCTGTCTAACCCTCCAAAGTGCTGGTATTACAGGCATGCACCACCATGCCAGCAAGAAAATATTTTTTATTTCATTTTTTATTTTAAAGCGAATAAAACGAAACAAAATGAAACAAAACAATAGAGTCAATCAAAACAAAAAGATGAGCATGGTACATGACTTAAAAAGAAAGTCCAACAGTAGGTTGTGCAGCCTGTCTCTCAGCCTGCACAGAAAATGACTCAACCTCTTGCTGAACACCAAATTTGCCAAGAAATTTGGGCAAATACCTAGATTTTAAAAGATGTAAACTTGTCTTGTTTAGGCACCAATTCATATCAAGTGGCAGGGAAAGAGCAGAGAACTTTGACTTAGTATTTCCAAATTCTGGAATTTATCCCAAGGAAAAACGATATATGTTCAATTAAAGTTTTCTAAGAGGAATTAGACTTGTGTACATGGTCAGTAACAGGATAACTAAGTACAACTCTAAATACGCATATAATATAAGTATTCAACACTATGCAAATATATAAATGATGTGACCAAAACTGGGGAGTAATGGTCAGAGACAGCAGAATAGGAACAAGAAGAATATTGTGCAGCATGGTTCAACAATGTGGGTGCATTTTTGGGGAACTTAAATTGTGGAATCACACTTCCTCATGCCTCAAAGCCCCATGCCGCATTCAGACTCCTCAGAAAATCTAAACACCCCTCACAAAACCTAAACACCCAAGTAGCGCCAATATTAAAAGAAGCAGAAAGCCCCTTATCAGTGAAACGGACTGGAGCCACAGCATGTGCAGGTAGAATAATAACTGCTATCTTACTGTAACATCTCAGTCCTCTCTCGGTTTCTGCAGGGAGGAGCTCCTAGTGGAATGAAATCATCATTTTGGGGGTAAATATCCGTGGCTCAGCATGGCCAGGCTCACTGACAGCAGAAGCCATGTGAGACCCCAAGCCACCTCCTGCAGGTCCCACACCAGGGCGGGGCTGCCAGTAGCCTGGCTGTGCTGACCCCCGAGAAGGGAGGAAGGGAGAGAGGGGTCCTGCGAGTGGAGGACGGGTCGCCCCCAGCGCCATGCCCGCCACTGCCCCGGCCCGTGACCCCGCCATAAGGACTCGCTGCCCGGGCACCTGCGCCCACTAACCTGGGGGCCACCGGGCCGCGCGGTCGCTTGCTGCCGGCTCGCGCCGGCCTACCTGGCCCAGACCCCAGCTCAGGCCCCAACGCAGCCTAGGCCACTGAAGGAAGAGAGCACTGGTCTTCAGACAGCATCTCTAGCGGCAAAATGGCGACTCCAAGCACAAGAACGGCATGCACTGCGAGGGCGAGACGGGCGCGGGCAGGTCTGAGCTGGGATGTGGAGGCTCATGCGCAGGCCATCCGTGGGCGTGGCCCGCCGGGTGTGGGGCGGGGCAGCAGAACCTTTGGTCCTGGAAGGGGGTGGGGCGAAGCGTGTGAGGGAAGGGTAAGGGGCAGGGCTAGAAGTTGGGACAAAGCAGGCAGCAAGGTTGCCAGTGGGGCAAGAATGAGGCAGTGGGCGTGGCAGTGGGGATTAGGGTCCCACTGAAGCAGGGTGTGGCTGCTGGTGGAGGTCTCTGATGAGGCTTCTGGGAGACTCTGAGCCCCAGGCCCACTATGACAGGAAGCAGAGGAGTGGACTGTGTCCCAGACATGGAATTTATTGGTGTCTGGACTCAAATCTTGTAGCTCTGAAACCTTGGGCCCACTGCTTCTCTTCTTGGAGCCTCAATTTCCACTACTGTCATTCTCCTATTACTTTGTTTTGAAATATTGTGGATTTTTTTTCCATTCAAAAAAAAAACATGATGAATGGCAATAATCCTCTCTTGGCACTGCTGTGAAGATCCAATGAAAACCCTGCAGAGCTCTTCCCATGGCTCCTAGCATATAGCAAGAGCTCAGATGCCATTGTTATTTGCGTTGTTGCCCTTCTTTTATTACAGAGAAATGAGTCCTTCCGGAATCCATTGTCTGGTGTTTTCATATCTTAAAAGTATGTTTATATGTTAATAAAACGTACTAACAAGCTTCGTACTAACACACTTATCGGTGTCAGGCCAGGGCCTCTTTGAGGCGCTTTACATATGTTAATTCTGAGATAGGAATTATCTTCATTTTCACTGCTGTGTGAGCTTAGACACCAAAAATAAATACCTTTTCCAATGACAAAGCAGTAGACAGAGTTTTAACCCAGTGGGCCTTACACCAACATCTCTGTTAACACAGCACCACTGCAGTTCTGCTTTGGATTTTTCACATGAGTGAGGCATAAAATTGTTCATGGGAGGTTGCACAGCTAGGTAGAGGCAGTGTTTGTCAGGGTTCACTGTAGGATCAGATTCAATTTCTGTGTGTGTGTGTGTGTGTGTGTGTGATAGAAATGATTTGCAAATTAGGCTTAGGATGGCCATCTGCAGAGTCAGGTGGAGAACAGCGCAAAAGGGTCAGGTGCTCCTTGGAGATGCAAAAACTCCAATCACAAGTCTGAGGCCTGGAGCTCACTGCAGAGTCCCTGGAGAGTCTCTGGCAGGGAGCCAAGAATCTGTGCTAGGTGCCTGGAAATGGACGCCTAAGTTAATGGCAAGGATTCGAACTCTTCTGAAGGGGCAGAAGCCAGACTTTCTCCTTTCCCTTTTTACTGCATCCAGGATGCAGGCCTATTGGTTACCCACCACACACGGGGAAGGTCTTCCATATTCAGTGAGTCAGTAATCTACACACAAACACAAAATTGTGCTGAAACGATCAGCTAGGTGTTCTTTGTTTGTTGCTTTTTGGTTTTGTGAGACAGGCTTTTGCTATGGAGTTCATGCTGTCCTTGAACTCACTGTGTTGCCCAAGCTAGTCTCAAACTCAAAGATTTTATTGCTTCAGCCTCCCAAGTGCTGAGGTTACAGGTATGCACCCCTACACCAAGTTTCTCCTTCATTTGAATGCATTTATTCCATCATTTTGCCATTTTCTTTGAAACAGTTCTGGAAGTCATCTTATGAGTATCTTTAGTTGTGCTGTTGTGACTGCCTCAATGTATTGAATCAATTCAAAATATTCATCTTTCATGGTCATTTTGATTTTCAGAAGAGTCACAGGGGTCCAGATCTGGTGAATCAGGTGGATGAAAACACACAATAATGTATTTATGAGCCTTCCTTTCCATTGGATGGCACTCGACAGCAGCACTAACTATAATGTTTATTCCAATATCTAAAGACACTCACATAAGAGGACTTCCAAACTGCTTCAGAAATTGCAAGAACAAATGGAGAAGTGTTTTTGAAGTGAGGATGTGTATTTTATTTACAAGAACAAATGGAGAAGTGTTTTTGAAGTGAGGATGTGTATTTTATTTAATTTATTTTTCTAAATAGGTGCTTTTTAAGAAGGATTAATTGCCACATATCACTATTGTAGTACATCTAAAAAATTTAAGGATTAGCTATATATTTTGATCACCTCTTGTACTTCTTCCTTGAGGATTTAATTAAACATCTACAAATTCAGTGTCCCTTATACAACATGATTGTGACCAGAAGTGTTTGGAATTTCTATATTTTTTATTTGTTGGAAAATCTGCATATATATAATAAGTTATACTGAGGATGGCACACAAGTTTAAATATGAAATTGATTTATGGTTCACATATACTTCATACTCATAACCTGAAGATCATTTTATACAATTTTTAATAATTTTGTGCTTGACATGTGTATTGTGTTGTTTCTTTGGTGTGGGAAAGTGAAAATGTAGATAAGCACTAAAATATTATAGATATTGTGAACATTTTCTAATGAAATGAGGAATTAGAGATGTAGGAGGGAGAAAAGAAGGAAGAGAAAAGAAACAAATTATGAGAAAAGAAGCAAACAGAGCTTTCATAAACAAGGAAGGGAAGGGTGTTGAAGCAAAGTTGGGGGAATGGAGAATAAAACATTCAAGATTTTAATGTATGGTACAAATTTCCCATGGCTTACACGACCATTATTTACACCTAGAAAATACCAATAAGCTTAGTGAAAAAATATTTTGTGTTTGAAACAAAATTTCTTGTTCTGGAATTTTTAACTTTTGGCACTGTATCAGTACTCAAAAGTTCTATACTTTGAAGAATTTCAGACTTCAGGATTCAGATTAGGAATGCTCAGCCAACATTTGGGTAGTGATTGGATAAATATCCCTCCACCTCAATAGACTGTAGGCTTCATGATGAGAGTATGACAGCAAGATCTTCGTCATGGTTAACCTCAGTACCCCTCAAGCCTCATGCCATCATGGATGCGACCATATCTATGTTTTCTGATTGGTTGTTTTCTAGCACTGACATTGATGGTATGAGTACTACACCTGCCAAGGGTGGAGCCAGCATACAGTGTACCTGAGGAAAGAAGGCTGGTGTTTCTCTTTCGCTGTTCATGCCTGATGTTTGCAGCCACCACAAACTACTGCCCTCAGCCATGTCACTTAACCTTGGAGCCAACTGAGTATGGACTGAAGCCTCCAACCTGTAAGAAATAAACCTTTCCTTCTTTCATGCTGGGAATCAGTATATTTTGTCTCAACAGCCTGTGAAAAGTAACTAAGACAACTTGTAATTACTGTTTCTCAGTACCCAACTCAATGCCTGACACAAGAATAGTGTACTTTTGTTGACAGAAAGAAGGTAAGCAATAGCTCACCATTTTAGATTTGTATCACACAGAATTTCATTACTTCCAAGGCTCTGCAGTGAAATGAGGTCTCATCAGTTTTCCTCTCTGCTGGCACTAAGCTTGTCATTTCTTTTGCTTTATTATAGCAAATAATGCTCCTTTATCCAGTTTTCATTTACCCTATGGTCTTAGAAATCAATTGTAAGCCGTTATACAATCTTATGCTGGGCATGTAACTCAGAACCTCCTTCCTGCTAGGCAAGTCCTCTACCTCAAGATACATTCCAGCCCTCCCTTTTTTATTCCTGGAGTTTAGGCCATGGGAATGTACTGTGGTGGATGTCCAGCCCAAAAGACTCACGAGGGAACTGCAGTTTTAGCTGCAAGCTGACTGAAGTTTCATGACAGTCTACTGTAATCAAGAACTACCCAACTGAGCATAGACAACCAAAAAAATTGAGTAATAATTATAAAAATTTGCAATAAGGCACTGAGTTTGGGAATGCTTTGTTATACAGCAATGGCTAATGAGCAAGAAAGGAGCAAGAGAGGCACTATTCACAATAACCAAGGCAAGCAATCAGTCTACATATCTGTCATCTGGTCAATGGGCAAAGCAAACATGGCATGCACATGTGCACACATGCACACACACATCCTACTCAACCATAAAGAAGAATAAAATCTGGTTATATGCAGAAAATGCATGGAAATGGAGAATATATGTTAAACAAAATAATTCACATACAGAAAAATATTGCATGTTTTCTCTCATATGTGGAAACTTAAAAAAAGTAGAAGAGGGACTACACGACCTGGGAGGAGGGTTAGGGGAGAGGGAGAAGGTAGGAGAGGGGTGGATATGAAAATATGAAAATGCATATGAAAATACAATGAATCTCCTTACTCTGTACAACTAGTATGTGTCAAAAATTATAGTTTTTAAAACAGAAAGGAGGTGGAATAAAATTTAAATCATGTGGGCAGTTACATGCTAACGCAGACATTGCTGAATCGCTTGCTAATCCCTTGTCTCTTTGGTAGTTTTCATGTGAGAGGAGTGCCTAGATTGCTGGGAAAACATCACTGACCATATTCAAGGCTCACACTCTTGCATGTGGAACATGAATCAAGAGGCCCAAGGCTAAGAATCTTGCTATCATTTGATAGAAGTTTTTATTTTTCCAAGCAATGTACTATAGCAGAATGATTCCCTGCCTTCAGGTGGCAAGGAGGTGGCTATCACACACGAGGAACAGGGACTGCATGCTGACTCTCCTACTGCAGAAATGACCTTGAACAGATCCTGTTGCTTTTCCACAGTTAGTTTTCTCCCTGAAAAATGATCACTTAAGTTAGCAGCTGTAGAAACTGGAGGTGAGAAATAGCTTTTTGATTTAGTTCATGAGTCAGAGCTGGCCAGAGAAAAGTCTTTTGTAAGTGCTTCTTCGCCCTTACATCTGTGGCCATCAAGGATGAAGAACAAGGCTGTCATGTTTCCCTAAGGAAAAGAAGAGGACAATGGCTTGTCCTGCAGTGGGAAGCAGCAGAGGCCTAAATCAGGTCACCTCACATGGGCGTTTTGAAAGTTTCATCATTGAATACTTTCCCCATCCTCTAGTTTTTGTTTCTCTTTTTCTACCTAAATTAATCTTTTGGTAATTATGATAATATTTACACATTTCAGAAAATCAAACAAGCAAGGAAAAATGTAGAAATATTTGCCAATTTTCTATGTAGAGAGGTAAATATTGTTCATACATTTTAAGCCTCTCCTTTCCTGTTAACAATTTATTGTAGACATGGTTCCAGGGTAACTGATTTTAAGTTTCCCTCATTGTAACAGGAATCAGTGAAATAGAAGTTTGGGTTCTACCAGGCATTAAGGACAGCAGCCTAAAATGGAGTTAGCAAGTCCAAAATGGAGCCTGCAGAGTTGTGACCATCCCAGGACCTTACAAAAACATCTCCTGTATATCCTTCAGCTGTTTGGGACCTTTCCAGAGAATGATCAGGGAGGCCATTGGCTCAAGACTATATGGGACTTGCATGGGCACGGTGTGAAAATTTGTTGTCCTGCTTTGAGGACCCAAGGAAGATTTTCATGGGTGAAGTCCCAAGGTTAGAGAATGTACATGTTCAAGACATCAGTAACAGTGTAGGCAGCACAGAGCAGAGCAAAGAACCACTGTTTATGTTGCATAATTCTTACACAGGTTGTTATCTCATATTTACATTCTTCTGTAGTGCTCTAACCAGTGCATGGGAGTTCACCTGTGCTAAGTCATGGTTACATAACTGTAACCTGTGCAGACAAGTAGAGTCATGTCCTCAGTTGTCTTTAGACATCCCTGAACTGAAGCAGTCTGAGTGATTCCCCACAACACTGCATAGATTGGACTCTGAAAAGTAGGGAGTCTTCCATAGGGTAGCTCTTTTGGAAACCCATTAACAACTTCTAGACAAAGACTCCCTCATGGTTCCCCTACTCAGAACCCCTTCCTTACTGGTTGGCACTTTACTTTCTTGCCTTTATATCTTTCAGTGTGTAGGAGGCTAACGGGTAAATTGCTTGTGAAGTCCCCAAAGACAGCATGGAGGCAGACCTCAGCACATCAACAGCAGCAGGCAGCAGGCAGGGAGAGTTGTGTCTTTATTGTCCAGCCTCTGTATATGTTGTTATGTTTATATTCTTGCATGCTGGCCTCACCCGCACGTGTGTGGTCATCTCATGCTAAGTCATTGTTACCTAAGTGTATCCTGCATTGCACCTGTGCTAGATAGCAGGTTCACTTTCTCAGTGTCATCAGACTCCCTGGGGTTTGCTGTAATCTGCTGTGGTTCCTCCCAATATTCTTTACTTGCTAGATAATGTATCTTTTCAGCAAATTTGCTTGCATCCTACTTCTTCCATCTGTGGTTTCATTTCTCGGTTCTGTGGGACACAACCTTCACATTCTGGTGTAAACATCATTAGTTGAACAGTAGACAGAGAGCACAAATTTAGGAAACAGTGGCCGGGCCCACTTCATTTCTCTGCTTCTCTTCAGCTATGTGACCAGAACGAGTTCCTTAAGTCTTCTCGACCTGTTTTCTCATTGAGGAAATGGGAACAATCATTACTTCATGAAGCAGTTACTTCATGGGGCTGTCATGACAGCCAAGTGAGTTTTACCTTATGTGCAGTTGACAAACAATTTTCTGTTATCCACATTTAGGACTACTGTGTTCTGGAGGGGTCATGATTTTTTAAAACTAATCCCTAATTCTAGATACTTTGTACAACATGTTTGGTATAATTAACCAATTATTTTCTCATCATAAATTTGTGGAAATAAGTTTGTTGGGCCAAGAGGGTGTGACCTTTTCCAATCTGGTTACCTAGGCATTTTGAATTAATTTATATTCTCACCAGAATATCCCTATTTTCTCATCAACCTTGGAAACACTAAGTTTTTATGTTACCTGAGGTGATGGTCAATGTTTCTCAGTTTTTTAAAATTAATGTCCAAATAAAGCTGTCCCTTCTTATGCTGGCCAAACTGCCAGATGAATATCATCTTTTCTCCCCCACCCATCAGATATTGAGTACTTCATGTATGCTTGGGCTTAGAGCTGGGATCGCAGTGGGAACCAGAAAGCTCTCACTTCCTAAGACAACCCAGTGGGCCAGCCACTGCAAATCAAACAGTTAACAAAATGCTGATTTATTACCTTGTAAACTGTACTACACATGACCAGTACTTACAAGCAGTTGTATAACATTTATTTTCTCAGCTTATCAATAATATGATTATTTTATATTGATGTGGAATTCAGCACCAGACCAAATGGAGACACGGTACCCCAGAGACTTTAGAAGACAGCTTTATTACACTAGTGGACTGACAGGAATCTCAGTTCCAAATCATCAGCACTGACTGGAATTTTCCAATAACTTATCTGTGTTTGCAAAAGGAAAGACAAAAGGGAGATGGCATAATACCTATGTTGGTTACACATTTTTTTGTCACTAAGTTGTAGGCAGAATTTACTCTTTCAGAAACAGCAACTAAATGAGGTTACTATTGTGCAACACAGAGGAAAAATCCATCATTGGTTGAGACCGGGCAGAGGTGTCCTTGAAGTGATTACTCTTGGGGGCTTGGAACTAAGAGAAATATTTCTTCCTGGCTGAGTTACTACTGTCTTGTAATTGGCACCCAGAGTATCAAGGCTTGTTAAGTCTGTAGCTTTCTAACCATGTGAATGGGCTGTGTCTCCTGGTGTCATCCTTGAACAGCCTTAGAAATATGCTTAGTATTGGAAATATAATTTTTAAAATTTTCTCTGTTTTAAAGTAGTTTCTCCATATGACATTCATTATAATGATGATAATTGTGTCAGTGTCTTTGGCTATAATACTTCAGAAGTTGGTGATCTTCCCTGACCCTCAGTTTCCTCATCTATGAGTAAGTTAGTGCCATGCACCTAGTGGAAGAATGTTGGGAACCAGCCTTGAACCATAAATTTATGGCACCTGGCAATGAACCAAAGCCACAGTGAGGTTGAGATAAGCCACACACAGTGATTGATTTTCCTTGCAGCTCTTCTGGGTACTGTTGAGTCACAGCAGCAGCCCACATTTCAGGAATTGTTGGTTCTTTAGATCCATAATTGGAAAGTGCAATCAAGGCAGCACTGCTCCCAGCACAAGGCTGCTGGGTCTCCTTCCCTGCCAGAGACCATCATCTCCCAGGCCAAAAGCTGGAATCATCACCAACAACCCCAAATCATGTTCCTCTTGCTTGAGCCTCTAAATACCTCTTCCTGAGCTGGAGTCTATGGAGCCCACGGATATCCTCCTCTACCTGCCCTACAACCATCTGAGAAGCAGAGTTCCTGGCTATAAACTTACAGGGTATTTCTTTTTCATGCACTGAAAACCTCTGCTAGCGAAGACTGAAGACAAGGGCCCTGGGCCCTGCTTCCTGGTGATTTCACTTTCCAATTATGGACGTGAAGAACCAACAATTCCCAGCCAGTGAAAGCTGCTTACTATTACTAGTCTTCAGCAAAATGTAAATTAAAGCTCAGTGATTTATTACTGAGCATGTACAGTGGTACTATGGTTCATGAACTGTATTGCCTCTGTGTTAGAACTGTGATCTGCAGCCCATGCTACTACTAGAAGTTGGTGGAACCTGTAGGAGGTCAAGCCCAATAGGAGCAAGTTAGATCACTGAGATGTGCCCTTGAAGGAAAATAGGACCCTGTCATTTCCTCTTTTTCTTTCTCCCTTTGCTTCCCAGTGGCCATGACATGAACAGGTTTTTTTCCACTGTATTCCTACCATGATGTGCTGTGCTACCACAGGCCCAAAGCAAGAGTCAAGTGACCATAGAGTAAAACCATGAGCCCAAATCACCTGCTTTTTAAATTGAATGTCCCAGGTATTTTGCCACAATAATAGACATCTAACAAGCAACAATACTGTTGGTAAAGAAGTGAAGGGATGAGAATTCACATAGATGGTCATTGGGAATTTGAAACAGTAAACGTTGGAAAGCAATTCTGTCATTTCCTATCAAACCAAACTTACACTTAGAGTACAATCCAGCAAACCTCTCCTAGACACTTACCCTAAAGATATGAAAACATTCACTATCAACAAACTTTATATATCAACATTCATAGCAGTTTTAAATATTGTCACCAAAAATCAGACATAGTCCAAATGTCCTTGTACTATGCCCTAGGAAATGGATGAACAAAGTGTAATATATTAATAAAATAAAATTTGACTTATAGATTCTTCTAAAAACCACTGTGTGAATGACAGAAATCACTGTATAAACATTCTGCAACCCCTTTATATGAGATTATAGAAAATGTAAATTTAATCTATGCAGGCAGAAAGTAGAGTTGCCTCTACCTGCAAACAATCAGGGAAAATTTCACAGTGATTTAAAGTTCTTTAGTCTCAAGTAGCAGGATAGTCCATGTAGAGGGATCACAATTTATAACATATAAATCATCACTCTATAAATCTTATTTTAAGAACTTGCCTTGTCTGAAAACACACCATCTGCCCTGAATACTGGACCCTGTGGACCTGCCAGTTGTCACCTCACCTGTCCCGCCTCACTCCTTGTGTATTAGTCTATGTTGCATTACTATAATGAAATATCTGGATCTGAATACTTCAGAGGAAACAGAGTTTATTCAGTTCAGAATGCTAGAGGTTTAGGGTATAGGTTGGCATCTGTTCAGCTCTCGTGAGGACATATGGTGAGTGACCATTCCAGCCCAGCATCCTGAGATGAAGTCTAAAGAGGCATCTCTTCCTTTCCAGGGCGTTTCCTGGAACTTCCACTTCCCTCTCCTTTGTCAAAATTCACTTCCATGACCACACTTTGCAGCAAAGGATGCTGGGAAATGAAGTCTTTTCCTGTGCTCATTGTTGCCCCATGAGAAGATCAGCAGTGGGGGAACAACTGGAGAACGTGTTGTATGAATTAGAAGCACTGTGTTTATGTTTTTAAAAATTGTTAAAATGCAGTGCTGGGACCATTGTCAGATTCCTGTTTCAATACAGTTGGAGTGAAACATGAGCACTGATGTTTCTAAAACAAGACCCAAGGTGATGCTATGCTATAGTCTGGTATCGCACTTCAAGAGTCATCATCTCAGAGCTCTGTTTCTAAAGAGAAAGAGGACACAGACATTGGGGGCTACATGGCAATTCCGTTAGAGACAGGAAAGTCACCAACCCATGTCTCACAAAGGCCCACAGTGTGAAGACCTTGCTTCTCTCACAGCCTTTAGACACTGTACTTCACATCCTTTATTAAATGTATTAAACATGCACCCCAGTGCAGAAAATATAGCTCTTTGCTGCATTTATTATATCAATTCCTAAATCACTTGGTTACAAGTGATTCATTCAATTTAAGAGCCACTGTTGTTTCTAAGCAATTACCTTGTATGTTGCTTTTATGGACTTCTTGCAAAATGAAAAAAAAAATCTAAGCTACATGTTTTTTGTTGTCTTAAAAATTTTATGAACATGAAGTCTAACCATAAAGACATTGAGTAAAGGATTACATTTTGTGGGCATTTAAATAAATCCATATGTTTTTTTGATTTTTCATGGCTTTCAAAAGTTTTGGGTGTAATAACAATTTTTAGGTCTGAAATAAAAACCAAGAACTTTAGGGTCTGGGGCTGTAGATCAGAGGTTAGGAACATTGGACTAGCATGGGCAAAACACTGAGTTTCAGCTTCAGCACTGCAAAAATATCAAAAATGAATTAAGTTCTTTGAAACAATCATAAGCCACGATCTTCTGTAAAAAGATTTCACCAGATGAAGTTGACTCTCCCTGCAGACCAGGGGTGAAAGCCCTCATCCCTCTGCCCACAATCCCTAGCAAGGTCAGTTCATGGAAGGAACAACTGGGTCCTATTCAATACCAGCAGACAGCCAGGGAAAACAGAGGCTGAGAGAAACAGGCCTTTTCTTGATCTCAGGAACCTGGCAGAGCTGATGCACAAGGGCTGACTCATTTAGGGAGCCAGCACTGTGAAGAGCAATCAAGTTTTCTCTGTTGGGCAAATCTTAGCACTCACTGTCTTAGCTCTCCACTCATATGTTGAGATACCTGAGATAAGCAACTTCAAGGAATGCAGGCTTTTTGTGGCCTGTGGCATCAGGGTTTCAGTTCATGGTCACTTGGACTTTTTACTTTGGACCTCGGGCAAGGCTGACTATCATGGCAGAGCAAAATTGCTCAAGGTATAGTGGCTAGGAATTAGAGAAACTGGGATGGGGATGTCTGGGGTCCTGATAGTCCCTCATTGCCTTCCAGAGAACACCCCTAATGGCCTAACTTCCTCTCACTAGACTCCATTTCCTAAAGGTCCACCCCCCCAGTGGTGCCACAGGCTGATGACCAAGGCTTTAACAACAAGGTTGTGTTAAACCATCACACACACAAACAAAAAGGATTTCTCATGTGTGTGTCCCTCATGGGCCAAGAGTGGTGTCTAACTCACATCGCCTGCACTTCCTTCCCCTCAGTGGGACACTGCTCTTCTTACTGCAGAGCAAAAAGAATTTTTACTAATTAATCAGTGGTAACTACAAAAAACAGAAGTCAAAATAAATAGTACATGGGAAACCCTGTTGCAATTCAGGTGCACCCCCTCAAAGCGCCCCATAAGGCAGATACTGTGAGATTTGTTGTAGGGGATTCCCACAGAGTTATCTTCAGAGACAGTTCCCTGACTAGGCAGACACCTGAGTCACACATGCATCTGACTGTTAGTTAACAAGGATCTTCCTGGGTGAGAGGTGTTGGAGGAGGAGAAGAAAAGCTTTAGTTGTCCTCTAAGTCTAGGGAACATTCTGCAGTTTAACCTGCAGCAGATTTGTGTACTCTCCTGGAGCAATTTCCTGACTTACCTCAGAAAGTCTTAGCTTTCCTGATTTCATTTTATTTTTTTTCACAGCCCTGACTCTTAAGGCTTCTAGTGGGTAGTGACATGTGTCATTTGCAATTGTTTCTGACAACTATTTCCTCCTTGTCCAAACCCTAGTCAGGATCCTTTGGTCCCCTGACAGGGTCTGAGGAGTCTCCACAAAGAGGAGATGGGGACCTCCAATCATCCTGGGCCTGGTGCACAGTTTCCTTGTCTTGTCATGGAGGAGAAATGCTGTGTATCCCTGTGAGAGGCACAGGTAAACTTAGTAGGAAGAATCAAAGATACTTGCAGTCAGAACAGAGTGCATGTGCTCAGAGAATGAGGCACATTATGGTCTAGGGCTGGGGGCTTCCATTATGCTCTAAGTTCTGAGTGATGGAAATCTGTGGATTTGTGAATCTATAGAAAGCAGGGGCTCAACATACAGGTGACAGGTGAAGGCCCATTTTCTAGGTAAAAGGCAAGAGAAGGTCCATTTTTAGGCCTTTTTTATCTTTAAGACAGTGGATTTTTTTTTTTAGTAAGTTTCTTGGAAGGGAAAAAAGACACTGTAACTTTGGATACATTTGTATCATAAAGCTGTAGTTGGTTTCTTTTTCTTTTCTTTTTTTTTTTTTTTTTTTTTGTACCTTGGATCAAACTCACAATTGCAAGGCAGGTGTTTATGCCACTGAGGCAAATCACCAGGCCAATGAAGTTGTTTTCTGTACAGGCAATTTTAAAATTATGATTTTTGGAGGGGTCTCCTTTCAACCTATACTTTTCTTTTTTTAATTTTAAAGAAGAAAAAATAAAACAAAATTTCATAACATGATAGATGTTACCATGATAGATGTAACAATGGTTAATACATTACATATTGTCATTTTTAAATTAGTGACTCAGAATTTAAGATGTCTGCATTTAGTTGTCTGAACAATATTAGCACAAACCTTTCTCTTCAGTGATCTCAAAAATATCAGTAGTATGTTTATTATCTATCATCTACATATATATGTAAGTCTGATTTATTTCCTTTATGAGTATGGTCCCTAGTTGCATCCATTTACTTATACAATTCTCAAGTTAATCCTTTTTATGGCTGAAATACCATGTTTATTCTTCAGTCAATGGGCATTCATGTTGTTTCCAAGGTCTGGCTATTATAAATGGTGTACTATGAACATGGGCTCACATATAGTGCTGTGGTGCGATGTTTTTAATTCTTCTGGGAATACAGAAGAGGAATAGCTGTTGTTGGTTTCTATGATGAGACAGTTCCCAAAAACAAGGTGTGGCAATGAAAAGAAAAAAAGAGACCAAGTTATGGGATGAGGGAGGGGCAGCAGCCTCTAGGACTGAGCCCCAAGTACAGTTCTCTCTGGCTTTTTATTAAAGTCTTTTCTTTAACAAGAACAGAAGTGGATGTCAGAATGGTAACTAAGGTTAGATAAGTGGTAACTAATTGTTTAACTTTCCCAGGGATGATCTCTGGCTCTACATGGCCTTGGCACACATCTTTTCAAAGCAGGTCATGCTATCCCAGCAGCAATCCACTGAGACTCCAGGTTCTGCATTCATTACTTTAAACACAATGCATCTATAAGACTTCCTCCAGAACAAACAGTCATATGGCCTAGTATAGACAAAGTCTCTGGGGTGACCAGAAGTTAATCTAGTTTAAGTTAATCTATTACCCACATCTGGTTCAAATGGTACCAGCAATCTTAGTTTTTTGAGGAATCACCACACTGATTTCCACACTGGATGCACCAGTCTACGCTCCCACCATCAGTGGAGAAGGTTGCTTTTTCCCCACAGCCCCTCTAGCATTTCTTATTTGTTGATTTCTTGACATAAACATTCTTTTCAGGGTGAGGTGGAATCTCAATGTTGTTTTAATTTTTCACCTATATTTATTTCATTTTCCTCACTCTGAGTTCATTTTTGGCTTCTATGTTCATATCTGCATTGTCCAAATTAACAAGTGTCCTGCTAAGTCAGTTGGCTGAAGCCTCCATTCCTGATATCTGCTCACCCTTTGCATCTGATTGGCTCCTCATCCTCCACCATCCCTCAGCTCATGCCTGTCCAGCCTGGCCTGTCCTCTGCAAGCATCCCATTAGGCTGGGTGAGGAAGCAGCTGCCGTCCATCTGCTGCTTACTCTTACTGTTGTCAGCTCCCTGACCTGACCCTGCTCTGCAGCTGTGCATCCCTAATTTTCCCAGGTGTGTGTGAATTCTCATTCCTCCACAGTTAAACCCCTCACAGTGGCACCTGCCTCTCTCAGGATAGTCCCAATATTGTGAGAAATTCTTGACAACACAAACAGGGCTCAAAGGGGGGGGGGCACAGAGGACTGTGGCAACTTAATGAATGAGCCAAGACAAGAAAAATCATGGGAGCAGCTGCCTACTGCTTTGGTGGTTGGTTGTTTTGTCCCCAACCCAGGACAATTTTGGTTGAGATAAGGAGTGTCTTAGTTACTTTTTACTCATCACTGAGACAAAATACCTGAAGCCCAAAGTTGGGTAAGGAAAAGTTAATTTCTTACAGTTTTTGGAGGTTTCAGTCCACACTCAGTTGGCTCCAAGGCAGGCGGGAATGCCTGGACCACAGTTCATGGTAACTGCCGACAGCAAGCTCAAACCAGCAAAGAGAAAGACACACCTTCTTCCTCACATTACATCACATCCTGACTCCACCCCTATGTGGGAGGAGCACTGACACAATCAACCCAAGCACTAGACAATGAACGAATAACAAATGCACAATTCAAACTCATGAGGGCTGGTGGACACACACATAAACCATGACAAGGAGAATCTCAGGTACCGAGTTAAGACTGCATACATTTAGTGCATACAAAAATAACAGGTGCTCTAAGCCACGCAATGTATATCTAAATGTTAAACAAAGCCATGAAGTATTTCAGCATCTCTTAAAGTTGGCCCTGAAATTAAAACTTGATCTACATTAACTGCAATTTATTAAATAAGTGTTTTGTTACTACGTAAATGAGATACAATTGTATTGGGTAGTAAGTCTTTACATATAGTCATTAACACTGTTTCCTAAATTTATTAAATTTCTAGAGATGTTCTTTAATTCTTGTCAGTACAGAATTGACAGGAATTCTGTATACACCTGTTAAAAAATTTAAATTTTGCCTTAAAAATAGGTTTGTATACAGCATTGAAATTAGAGATTGCTAACCTCATGGTATATTAAATACATTTGTTTTCCCAACAGTATAGGTTTTTTTAAGATGTAAGATGTGAGAAAGACATCTTATCATTTAATGACTTTGAGCTACACTTAATAGGTGAGATTTTGGGTGCCTAGGAGATATGGCGACCATAGGGAGGTGACTAGGTTGATGACTTTATCCCACTCCATTTGAGTGCACATGCGGGTTTAGAGTTTGAGAGATGCTGTGTGCAGAAGGACCTTACAGTGATGTTTGCACACTGAAAGGGCTTGGCTGGTTGGCTGGCTTTGTCTTCTGCACGAAGTATTAACCAGCATCCCTTTTACTCAGCCCAGTTGCATCAGAAGCTGTCTCTAGCAGAGCGTTGTAGTTCACAGAATGGCCAGGAGGTGGAGAGGGAGAAGGGAGTCAATGCTGAGAAGTTTTGTAGAAAGGGCAGCAAGGAAAGTGCAGCTTTGGTAACAAGGAATAATAAGAAAAATGTTGAATTCAATGAATTTTCATAAATGAAATGAACATCTGCCTCTTGTGCTCTTTCATGCTGCTTCTTCTCTCCTCCCCCAACATAAATCCTATCCAGAGATTAATTTGCCCTGTTTTTATTAGTTATACATATGTATATGCCTTTATATCCATGTGTGTGCTCTTACAATTTGTGCTTTTTGAGGGTCTGACTTTTTAACTTATCTTTATGTTTGTGAGTTTTACACACTGATCCATCCACAAGCCATTACAGCTATGTCCTGCTTCATGTAGTTGTAGATGGATTTGTTCTCATGCCTCTGTGGTTCTCACCTTGATTTGTCCCTTCTCCTGGCTGGTCTTTTCTATTCACAGGTTGATCAATTTTGGATAATTGCTCTTTTGGAGCAATTATGAGTTCTGTGGCTGGGGCTATACACCTGAGTGAAATTGAGGTTATATTTCTGCCGTATTACCTGATATTGTCAATGTATTTCCCATGCCATGGAGTGTATTCATGATCTCAGAGTCATCTCTTGTGCTTATTTGAGATTTGTTGTTTTTTGAAAGGCAAGCCTTAAACTCATAAGCTGGAATGATATTCCTGCCTCAGCTTTCTGAGCAGCTGGGTCAACAGGCATGTAGTATCATGCCATGTTAGATTTCTCCGTAACCTCTTTCTTCAGTAGTTTTTAGGCACTTGTGTCAGGCACCTTGCTAAGTAATACAAGTGATGTTAAAGTGCCCACTGATAGTGTTGGGCACATCGCTCAGTGGCAGAGCTCTTCCATAGCATGTGCAGGGCCCTCGGCTTAGTAACCCATGACATCTGGTCCTTACAACCTAGAGGGAAGAGAGGTGTGCAGGTGTGTACCTGACCACTGTGATTGTGATTCAGCACAGGCACTGAGCACCATGGACTGTGTGGTGACCCCTAAGTCTTCAGGTTTTCCAGATCTTTAAGTGCAAATGTGGTGGAGGGAAGTCAAAGTGCAAAAGCTGACAGGGAGTTGAGTGCGGGGCTGAGCTATGATGTCTGACCATGTCCTGCCTGGGAAAAGGAGCCTTTTCTTCACACCAAGGACAGAGGGGGACAGGTCTGTCTCTACCACTGAAGGGTCTTTGCTACTTTCCACTATCACCTGCAGTACTCAGTGCAGTGCCTAACACACAGTGAATTGTTATATTAGCTTTCCAGGGATAGCTTAAAGTAACAAAACGAAATGGTTTAAAACAGCAGAAATGTGTTGTTTAAAGGGCTGGGAATTCAAAATCAGAAATCAAGGTGTTAACATGGTCACTCTCCCTTTCAGCTCACAAAGGGAGACCCATTCTTCAGCTCTTGCTGTGACTGCTCTCCTGTGTACCTCTTGACTTGTACCTGCTCCACTTCTTTCTCTGTCTGTTGTCACAGAGACTTTACCTTTGTTGGCCTGTGACTCTGCTCATATTGAGGATGAATTTTACTCACTCTCACTGTTTTTACTAATAAAAGGTTTTAACTTTGAGTCTTTTTATGAAAAATTGGAACTTAACGTCTAAGATTTAGCAAAGAGATGTTCTAATTAAGAGACTGAAACTACTTTAATGTTATGCTGTCCCCTGGCATATTTAAATCAGCATCATATCTAGTTGTTTGTGAAGAGTTTAGGAAAAGAAAGTCAAGAATATATATATATATACATGCTTGACCTGGATGTGATATTAGCAGAAGTTCTACAAGGTAGAAAATGCACTCAGATACATTTTTCAGAGCAGACCAAAAGATGGTGGTCAGTAAATCATTGCTTCCTTGTGCTGATGGCCACAAAATTCAAGCGAAATCCCAGCTCAAAATCACTCACGTTATTTGAAAATTGTAGAAATTGATTAAATATGTGAAGCTGCAGTAAGAGAAGAAAAGACAGACTGTGATGAAGGATGGGAAGGATTAATGGTGTTATAATGTACTTGCTACCCAGAGCAACCAGGTGTTTCAATGCCATTGCTGTCAACATATCAATGCTATTTTCCTAGAAATGGAAAAAACAACATGAAAATTCACAGGGAAGTACAAAAGGCCATCCTATAGTCATGTAAAGAATATTAAAGCTAGGGGCATCAAAATACCTGGTTTCGAGGTATGTTATAAAGTGACAGCAGTCAAAAAGGTCTTATGCTGTAAGCACAGGGCTGCAGATTAAAATGGCCAGCTCAGATACAACCAACTCATACAGTCACCAGGAATTTTGTTTTGTTTCTCCTTTCCTTTCCTTTTCTTTTTTCTTCCTTTCATTTTTCTTTTCCTTTTGCTTCTCTTTTTGTTTTTGGTCAGGGTCTACCTGTGAACTTTTGCCCTGAGCTGAACTCAGAGTGTGTTGCAGGCTTGTCTGGAACTCCCAGGAGTCCTGCTGCGTCAGCCTCCTGAGTGCAGGCATTGCAGGCATTTTCACCATTCCTTGCTGAGCCAAGGAGTTTTTAACAACAGTATCATGAGACCAGGTCTGGTGTTGTGGCTTGTAATGCCAGCAGTCTGGGAGGCTGAGGCAGGAATATCACAAATTCAAGGGTACCCTCAGTAATTTAATTACTTTGTTAGAAACTGTCTCAAAATAAGAAGAGTTTTAAAAGTAGAAAACAATTGAGCTAAGTGCAAAGCTCTGTATTCAATCCCTAGAAATTGAATGAAAAAAAAATAATAATAAAACTTGGAGAGTAGAATGGGAGAGAAAATAATGGTGTACACTGGCCTGGCCTTCTGGAGGGCTGTGTGCCCCAAGTAGCTTTAATCTTCACACCTTTCTTGGGATTTGACTTCAAACAATTATCAAATTCCATGAGGTGTCAGAGAGAAAAAGAATGTACTTCAAAGACACCAAGCCTCTGTCCCAGTGCAGAAGGCATTTGGAGTGATCTTCTGAAGCACATGCTGACCAGTTTGAAAAGCAGAGAATCTACTAACAGGGTTAATGGGATTTTCAGTCCTACTCATTGTGAAAGAAACTACAGGCTATGAAGGTGGTAGATTGCTAAACTAGATCAACTCATTCTCCAAAGTGTACTAGAAGCAAAGCCGAACATTTTATCCAGTGAACACACAAAACTGCAAACAATTGCCATCTCAGGATAATGTATACCTATAATCTTGGCACTCTGAGAGGGTGAGAAAGAATGAGGAAAGATTTAAGCCTAGCCTGGGAAACTTAGAAAATTAGTGAGACCATCTGATTAAATTTGTAAAACAACAAAAGATTTCATAAATGTGTGAAAATATTGATCACTCAGAAATCATGGTGCAAGGTACATTAACAACTTAGTTTATAATTATTTTTACCTTTGAATAGAGACAAAAAGAAAATCTTTATATGGTTTTTACTATTATTTCAAAAAATAGTGACCCCTGGAACAAATTCTTGTTCTAAATATAAATTTATGACAAAAAATGTGATAAAATTCTCTTCCTAATGAGCTACCCAAATCCTAAGAGGGTGTATTCAGTAGCATATCTGGAGTCATCTTAGTAAAATATTCAAAAACTTTAAACAATGCAAACCTGGCAGCACATCACTGTCTACATGATGGTAAACTTAATGCTAGTTCTGTTGACTAAAGTACATATGAAAGAAAACCTCACCAAGATTTGATTTCTCAATTGACAGGAGATTTTGCACTTTTCATTTTTAACTTATTTATTTTCTCTTTCTGTCTTTCTTCTTTCCTTTCTTTATTTCCTTTTTTTTTTTTTGGACAGGGTGCTGCTATGCAATTCAGGCTGGCCTCGATCTTACCTTGTAGCCCAGGATGATCTCAAACTCACAACAGTCCTCCTGCCTCAGCTTTCTGGATATTGTAATTACATGTGTGCACCAATATCCCTGAATGTGCTTTCCTTTTTAAATTTCCCCAGAACAAAATTATTAAGAGTTATGTGATATTCTTTTATTTTCTCAGGTTGGTTACACAAAATCAAATCAAAGAACACTGAAAACACACTGAAGGAGTTTCAAAATCCTCACTCACACATAACATAATGCAACATAACAGAGCATAGCATAGTGTAGCATAATAAAACAAAACAAAAGAAAAAGCAACCACCTAACTCTGCTCTAAACAACTGCTTCCAAAGATACTTTAAGAATTTCTGTTAGCCATAAACCAGCAATATGATCCAGTAATTTCACATCTAAGAACTTTTTCCTTAAAATAAAGGTCTGTATACACTTAAGCTTATGTATAAGAATGGCTGTGGCAGCTTGCTTTCAAGGGTTGACCCGGAAACAGAACAAATGGCGATCAGCAGATGAGTGACATCTGCATGAACTACTCACACTTGGTTGGTTCGGTCCCATAATAGCAAAGGGGGAGCCCAGCAAGGAGACACTGCTTGAAGGAGACCAACCAAATAGCGTTGCAAACTGAACAGGCTCAGCACCATCACCTCTAGGAAAGGCAAACTATGCAGCAGGAACACAAAGCCCAGCCTAGCAACAGCTGTCCTGGTCTCCCTCTTGTCTCTGGAAGCCTGAGGGATGGGGACAGTGAGCCATGTCCTTTCCTGGGGACTTTTCATCAGAAACCTGGGGAACATTCTGTGGGGCCTCATTAATGGACATGGATATCCAGAATGAGCCTGCTTTTCTCACCTCTAAAATGGGAAGCCGTCTTAGGATTCATAGGTTTTGTTCCTGCATAGAGTTCTATTCAGCCTCTCCTCTATCAAGGTGATCTGAGCATGATAGAATTCCTTAGTGTCCCTTGTGAAATGTAACTGTTAATATGAGATCCCTTTACTGCTGGGCCCCCTCTAACGCCTGTACCACGTGCCTCTGTGGACCATTTGGAGTGTGGGTTATGCTTCAACCCCAATGCTTCCCTGCTGAGAAGCCATGCGCAGGACACCAATTCCATGTTTCCCCAATATCTCATCACAGATTGGAAGTCAGCCTGCAGAAAACCTGGCAGAGGTCTGTACAGCAAGCACAGTACAGGCAGATGGGCCTCACAGCCTTATGGAGCCTCTGGAGCCAGGTTTCCTGAACAGCTGTTCCAGGACTGGACTCTCCTCCCTGGAGTCCTCTAGGGCCAAAATCTCCACCCCACAGGCCCTGATGCTGGGAAGATTAGTTCTTACCTTAGCGATGCTGTGGGACGTAGCCATCTGCAGATTCAGGTCCTGGCCATGTGCACAGGCTCTCTCAGCTTCAGTTTTCAGTACTGAACTCTGGGGTGATGAGTGGATCGAGACTGCAGGGTCAATGAAGGTGAAATGGGGGCTGCACAACAAGTGGTTAGCTGGGTCCTTGGCCCCATGAAGACTGCTTCAGAGGCAGTGCTGATTCCCAAGGATGACTTTCCAACCTCTAATTGACCCCTACTTGGGGGAAGATGCTCTGTTCATTGGAAAACAGATTGGAGAGTCACACTACGGGGTTCAGGGTGTGTTCAGAACAGGAAATCTTGGGTATGGCAAAGCATCCATGGCTGTCAGATGTCATGGAAGAACAGGTAGGTGTCATCAACCCACAAAGGTACATGAAGACACACCGTGTGCAGATACTTTTCTAAATATTGATCATGATCCAGTAATCAGGCAGGTGCAACCACTTCCCTGTTGAGTTTCAATGCTCTTTGGAGGCCACAAAGTCAACCTTGGCAGAAGAACAGGGATGACTCACATCAAGGGAACTGTTTGTGTCCCAGCTTCAATAGATGTGGGTACAGACAATGGAGGAGGAGTTCTACAGAGGCAAAGAGAACTGGGCAACACATTGCTGCCTGAGCTAGAGACTGCAGAGTGGAAGGACAGATATGGACTGACCCCTCAGTTCTCAGATGTTCATGGAACAGGATTCCTGAGCTCTTGAGTGCAAAGACACAGCAGATATCAGTCTCTGCCTTCCCCAAGCTGAGCTGCACTGGGGAGGGGCAGGGAGAGGCTGTGTCAGGCTTCCCTGAGGAAGGCAGATGTGTGATAAAATTAACCAATGTCTCCTTCCCATTCAGCCTCTCATGGCTCCTTGGGCGAACACTGCCCCCACTTTGGGTAGAATAGGAAGTAGTTGGACACTGTATAGACTGGGCACAAGGCCCATGTACCCTTCACTATGGGTGAGCTGCACGTGAAGTGTGAGAGGAAAGGCCAGGCCTCTCACTCTGCTCCCTACCTCTCAGCCCCAGGTCCACCTCTTCTGTGCTTGACTCTGTACTGCAACTCTGCACTCATGGCGATCACCAGGTTGAGCTTCTCTGTAAACAGTTGGAGCCTCCTGAGGCCACCAAGCCTGAGTCCAAAGGTAAGGAGCCCAGTGATGTGGCGGTGGGCTTCTGGGGAGGAGATGGGTCTTGGAACTCAGCAAACCACACAGATGCTGGGTGGCCCAGGAGCATGAGACACTCAGCAGTCAGTGTGGGGATGCAGTCTGGGAGGCTTTACTGGGGTTGTGTTGGTGCACATGGCTGCCTCTGCCAAGCAGTGGGACAGTTTTGCCCCGAGAAGTTCATGGACAGTTGGTGATCTTTTCTCCTCCTGAAACTAACAGGGACAGTCTGAGCCCATGCAGAAGATGAACCTTTAGAGCTCATGCCAGCTCCACGTGCAGCTCCCTCACCTGCTCTGACCCCACAGCAAGAGCAGGCACCAGGGTTCCCTTGTCCACCAGCTGCAGAGCAGGACCTCCTGGTGGCTCCCCAGCAGGAGTCATCTCTTCAGCTCTACCTGCAGGCAGGTCTTGACCCACACCTGTCATTCCCCTCTCTTCCAGATTTACTTATTATTGTGTTCACTGCTACCCTTATTTCACCGAGATATGCCAGTGATACAACCAATATAAATAAAGTTTGAGATTTCAGTGTTATTTAAAATAATCACCAACAGCATGCTCACTGTTGTGCAAATTTCACCACTATCCATTTCTACCACATTTTTGTCAGTATTGTAAACATAGCAGTTTTGTGTTCTTTCCCCTCCTGCTGTATCCCAGCCACTATTCATCTTATGTCCTCCGAATTTACCTCTGCTACATTTTTCACATCAATGCATTCAAGTTTCTCTTCAACCAGAGGATGCTGGATGTGACTGCTTAATATTGTTTTTTGTTACAAATCATAATGTTAGATAAATGTCCTTGATTAGTCTTTCACATATTCAATTAATTAACCAATATTTTCTTGGACCAGAATTACAGTTAAATATACAACACATTATGAGTGAATAATAGAAGAAACAACATAGTGACTGTTGTTCCATTCCAGAACGGTGGCCTCTCTCAATGGTGCTCTTCCTCCTGTCTCATTTTAGGGTCAGGCCAGGTGTTTAAGTCATTAGGTGGCAAGTGTTTGTAGGGAACAGCTCCTCAAAGATTACATGTAGGACCTGGGTACACAGTACTGTCATCTTCTATCCCATAAAAAACAGTCAACAATCAGTGTTTGAGTTGGTGTCCTAACAGTGATGTTTCTAGGTCTCAGTTATAGGAGCTGAGTTAGGACCTATTCGTGTCCATGGGATCTGAAGATACACAGTGTCTGGGCACAGAGCTCCATGGTGGCCTCTGACAAATGCAGCTCTACCAGCTCACGTATTTCCATGAAGACAGTGCATCCCCGTGACATTTCAGCAGACAACTGAACAGCATGGCACCACCCTGTCTCTGCTTCTTACAGATGGATGAACATTCTCTACATTTTGATTGCATTTCTGTTACCAATACAAAATCTCAGAACATTCTGAACACTGGGGGAAGTTTGGTTCAATATTCCCTAATGGAAGATGTAGCATATTTTTGATTCAGCTTCTTTACTGTGTATAAATTTCCTATTTTTACAGGAGGGTGCACTGAGGGCCTTCTCACAGAGCTACATTCCATCCCTTTTTACTTTTTGATTCTTAAATTTGACACTTGGTCTCACTGTGCAGCTAAATTGCTGAGTCCTAGCTCCAGTGTGTGACCCTCTTGCCCTAGTCTGGCAGAGTATAGGGATTACAAAGACTCCACACCTCAACCAGGTTCACTAGGCATTTAAAAAAAAAACCAACTCCAAATTTACTGCTATGGACTGGCACCTTCAGAATGTGGTTGATTCATCTCTCTCTTTAACCTGTACCCAGGGTCTTTCTATGAGATGTCAATAACTTTCTGTACTTGTGTCAATTGAGTGACTTTTCTTTCAGAGCCACCCATCCTTTGTGTCTGACACAGGCTCTGCACTGAGCTCCCTACCACACTGGACTCTTAGAGTCAGACACCCCACATGATTTGCCACCATTCATCAAGGTGAGTTGGGAAGGTGATACACAATAAACCTTTCACAGTGATCTCCCCCCCTCCATTCCCAAATAGTATGCACAAGAGGTAGGGGTTTCAGACTGCTCCCTGTCTGAGTCTGTGCCCACCAACACTGCAGGAACCATCTCATCAATGTCCTCGCACAGCCTGAGTTCATGACCTCAACCAGCTTGCCCTGGGCTCCCTCCACACAGCACACAAACACCCTCCATTTGCCAAATCCTGCAAGCTCCCAAATCTGTGTCACTATAAAAAAGGATAACACAGGTTGAGCAGAGCTTTATGCTGGCAATGGCTGGGTGGTGAAAATGGGTGCTCAATGCAAGCAAACATGGTAACAGTTACTGGTTGATGTATTGCACCATAATGTACCAGCCAGGGCCTAGTTTGCACTTGGCACATTAAATGGACCATGTGTCTATCGTCAATGTAATCAGTATGTACTGTAAATAGGTACTAACAAAAATATATTATAAATTATAAACAAAATACACAGAAAAGAGACCCACTTCTGACATATGAGAAAAAAAGAGCAACTAATGAAAAATTAATTTCACAGGAAACAGACGCTCTACCTGACTGGCAAGGAGTCATTCAGGCAGAAGCAAGCCCCAGAAAAAAGCACCAGCTGTCCTCAAACTAAGAACTCGCTAATGGAATTTCAGGGGCCAATCTTCCTATCACAGGAACATGCACTTTTATACTTTTCTCTCTGCATAACCTAACAAAGACACATAAAGATCTCACTTTGTCCTGACTGCCCAAGATCCCCAGAAGCAGCTCACTCCTGGGGAGACAAGTGAACCCACACTGCCAATAGCTGTTGATGATTAAGTCATGGAACAGAAACTGAAAAACAGACACAGGCAAATCTTCTGGAGGAGCCCTCAGTCTGGCCCCTAATCCCTGCCTTGGTAGCTTTGCCTGACCCCTGATTTCTAGCAAAGTGGTCAAAACTGCTGTCCCCTCTCTGGCCTCAGGATACAGCCTCAAATGTGGCTCTGACAGAGACAGTCAACTGAGCCCCCTGCCCCTCTGTAACTGCTGTCTCCAGGAGAAAGCCCTTGGTCCTCTTCCACCTCCCTCCCTAGTTCTCTCCCATTGAGGTTCCATGTCCGAGCTACTGCCAGGCAGCCTGGGGGGAGATGCTTAACAAGGCCTTCAATATACATTATCCGGCACTGTCACATCTACACAGCCTCCCAGTAAATGGTCATGGGAAGGAAAGAAGAGGTAAAAAGTGACAGCTGACAGGAAGGATCACTGCTCTTTACTTTATGACCACAGATCAGTGTGGTGCTGAATGAAATACACGGGGTTCTCTCCCCAATCTGCATGCACTCAAAACATCCAGCCCATTGTTGATTGCACAGATACTTGCCTTACCCACCACACTCATCTAAAGCCTCACTGAACACCTGGACCCAGGTCCTAGGTGCTGTGACTGTGTAGTCAGAGGGTAGGAAGGTGAGAACACAGTGGTACTCTGGCAACTAGCTGGCCAGACCAAAAGAACTCATTCCATTGTTCCAGACCAGCACACCTGAGGGAGAGCCAGTGGGACAGAGGCAAATTCCATGTGTACATTTTACACAGGTGAGCCTTGAGCCCATCTCCTGTCCAGGTGCTATACATCCCAGAGACATGCCACTAGCATGCTGACTATAGTGCCAGGCCTTATAACACAGTCAGCAGGTCTTGGAACAGGACAGAGATGCATGGCCCCAGTGTGTAGGAATTTGTCCTCAGATACAGTTGGGCTGGGGTTCCCTTACTTAACTGCTTTTCATTGTGTGGTCCAGATCTGAAGGCCCTGCTTCATGATCTGGTTCACCCAGCCTTTGTCCTTGGCCTGATTCCATTCTGCCCACACCCTGAGTCATTTCAAAGGTACTGTGTCTACTTAGATTCAACTAGACAGCAGCATCTGCATTTGTTTCCCCATGTATCCAGGTCACTCATGCATCACACAGGGACTCACACCTTACATCACCTCTGGAGCGCTCCATAGTCAGAGGTCTCCAAATTGCCACTCACAGTACTCAGCTCCCACATGGCACCACACATGGGGACTTGGATTTTTCCATGTTTCCCAGCACTGATCCTGTGCTTCAGCTTGCCATGTGCCACTGTACCAGTTCAAGTGATTCCCCTTAGGCTCAGGAAGTAAGGAAGGCAACATTCCCAGTTATTTGGCTGCCATGTGTCAAAGTGGGGCCTAGATATGCTATTGCCCTGGGTCTTTAGCCCGGGAATGACTCCTCTCAGACTATGAACAGAGCAGCAAGCTAGGGAACCACACATCTGCTGCTTACAGAACCATGTTCCAGTCCAGGTTAGAACACCTGAGACCCTCAGTGACCTGTGGGGCACAGGGCTGGGATGGAATTGATGCAAATACACATTGCAGGGCTTAGGAAATGACACCAGGGCAAAAGAATGAAACTCAGTCTCTTCTCTATAAGTGTGCCCACCAGAGATTTGGGCTTTCGGATGTGATGAGTGCCTGGGGACAAGGAACGGGGCCTGTGTGTTAGTTGGTTATTGACGTTCCCTGTGCCTGGTGCATGAGATTTTCTCAGAGTTGGGGAGGTAAAGTGGTATTTTGGCAGGTGAGATCACCATGGAGAAGAAACTACATGCAACCATCATTAGCAGCATCAGTAAACAAGCACCTTTATTATTGAACTCATATATATCAGCCATTGTCAGGCATTACATTCTTGTGTACTGTCACAAGCCTGACCACATGCATGGTTGTCTATGTTAAGTACTGCTTATATAACTGTGACAATGGTGTGCTAATGCTAAATGTTGGGGACATGTCCTTACAGGTCCTCCAACCCTCTGGGGTTGAAGCAATGTGAAGTGGTTTCCCACATCCTACACCCTCAAAGGTTGGGAAACTGTGCTTATTGTAAGCGACCCATCAGGTGGACTCATGCACACAAAGACCATGGTAGCAGTAAAGGTAACTGCTTAATACCACTAATGCAACCACAGTGCAGCTTATGGCCATCCAGAGCCAGGTGGATCCCAAGGATTCCTAGTACTTGATGAGTAGGTCCTGTTGTGCCCCTGGGCAGAGAACTCCACACCCATTTCTTGCTAGGCTTCTTGCTCCTGCCCCTGGTGATCAGGGATATCCGTTTCACATTCTACATGCAAGAGGGCCCATGTACCACCTTCAGCTGTGGTTAGCAAAGTAAGGGTCACATGGTTTATCATTTCAGAAATTTTTCCAGTAGCAACATCAAAGCCTGGCAAGTGAGGTTTAGGGCCTTGGGCCTGCATTGCCAAGAGTTTCAAGCTGGAGGGTTGGGTCTATAACACTTGGTCCTGGTAGAAACACAGCCACCAGATAAAACAACCAGGCCTCCTGTAGAGTATTGTGGCACCTGTTGAGAATGATGGCACCTATAGTATAGTGTCCCAATAGGGTGGTATGTCTGTGATGGTATGTATAATAGTGTCCTGGATATGTAGGAATCCCCAGATACAGTGTCCTGGTCAGTGTGTGATATTTATAGACAGCTTATGGCCCATATACATAGGCAGCTCATTGACCTATTAGGCTTCTACAGTTAGCCAATCAGTGGAAACCACCCTGTGAGTGGTTGCCACCCCAAGTGTTTCTATCATTTATCAATGATATATGGCTGCACAGGTCAAGTGGTACCTACCCCACAGTGGGGTGCCCCAATTCTGTATTTACCTGTTGAATACAAAGAAGGGCTGCATCCAGTTGTGCTCCTTGGTTCCCAACCCCGGCCACTGTGCATAAGAGGCCCCAGTCCCTGTGGGGTGGCCACGTTCTTTGAATCAGCAGCTTGATGGCCTGGTATCTCTGATCCCAGGCTGCTTCCATCAACCAGTTTATCAAAGTCTACTTATCTGCTCACAGACTGTCCTGTGTACAGTCTGTTGAACTTGTCACTTAGTGGCAGTGCTGGCTGGGATAGCATTTGGGACACCTCCTGTGAGCTCAACCTTTCATTATTAGACCGATTGTCCCATATCTGTGACAACTACACTGGAACAGTTTCACTAAATTTTGCTTCAATTGTTTCTCGAGCTTCTTTGTTTCATGGCCATGTAGATTGCATACATGTGTTACAGGTAGAGATGGGAGGTGCTTAGAGTACCTGTGCTTGGGCTGGGGGTTCCTCATCTTGCACCTTCTGTCAAGTAGTAGGCCTCTCATGCAATGTCAGTGAACTCACATAGGGATTGTCCAGGTCATGGGGCCTTAACCTCAGGAGGAGGCAGTGCTCCCTGGGTCATGCAGTGTGACTTCTGTAGGAGCCAGCCGCGATTCCAAGTCCTCCATGGCATTCGCATGTCTATCATTTCTAAGGCCTTCAACATGTCCTAGAGTGTCAGATGGATCACTTTCCAGTCTCAAGGGCCTCCAACACCACCAAAAAGATGCCTATGGTTGACAGCAGGAGGCCAGGTGAAGCCTGTCTACAACCCACAGGGTTTTCCCTTGTGAGGTGCTGTTTACAGAGTCTCCAAAGGGATACTCCCTGCCCACTAGGGGATTCATCTTGCCCACTATGCCACTCAAATGGGTTGTGAGGCTGAAGGGGTATTTTCCAGGTAAGGTCCCCAGAGATCACAAAGCATGCAAAGCCCACAGTAGCAACACAGCAGGTAAGTATCATCATTGTTTGCCCCATATTACTGGCTATTGCCAGGCATTCATTCCTGTGCAGAGCCTTCTCTGCTCATCTGAGAGCTCAATACCTCTGCTTGGGTCTCAGACGGTGCCTGCTTTGGCTAACCACATAGCCATCTAGATGTCCAGGACTCTAGTTTCTACTAGGATGCCCTGTCTGTGTCCTCCTTGTGCTCACCCCAGATGTCTGCCACACAGGGTCCCTCTCACAATGCCATCTCAGCTGACACAGCAACACATTCTGGCCTAAACCCTAGATAAATTAGCTATTTAATGTGCTTGAAATTGTGAACCACTGAATTCTGGCACCCGACCTTCAAAGGTGGGTAAACTAGGTTTGCATCTTGAATTGCTTTCTGGAGAGCATGAGGTAGGTGGGCCCTGCTCCTTTGGTTTTATTTCCCCATATTCCCTGAAAGATGTTTGAGAATTTCTTCCCTTACATGCACACCGCACTCACCAGGCCCTCTGTGGCAAACCATTTGTGGTATACAGCAGCATGGATCTGAGATTAGTAGGCTGCATAATATGCAGGTTTTCTATCTCATAATTCTCTGTGTGGTTGTAAGAAATAATCCCAGTTTTACCCAACATGTAGAGATCAATAAAATCTATTGCAGCCATACTTAGATATGTATGGTATAATGCTGAGGTCATAAAACATGTAGCCAGTTTCTAAGGGCAACTGAAAAGAGATTTGGATAAAATTGTTTATATTCAAGGGACAGTAAAGAAAGATTTCATCAAAAAGCAAGCCCTCCCTGGGAACCAGCACTATGTGTGGGACAACACCACCAGGGGAACAGCCATACCATGAGTCAGCACCATTTTCATATTATGGGTAAAGAGAACAAGAAATCACAAGAAAGAGAATCAAGAAATCAACAAGGAAGCAAACCTTCCCTGTAAAGCAGTGCTGTGCACAGGGCACTCCCACCAACAGGGATAAAGTAGGAGACACTCAGACCCCATGGTTTTCCCATGAGTCAATGCCACTCATGGACTGTGGGGGAAGAGAACAAGAATTCACCAAGAAGCAAGTCCTCTGGACAAACCTTTCCTTGTTCAACTTTCTGCCACCAGTTAGGAGACAGCCAGACCCAGTCCCCTGTGACATGTGCAATGAGAAACAAGAAGAGCCAGCCACTCCACCGCCACCACCACCACCAGTAAGGGACTGGACAATCTCCAGAAACACAGGCTGTTATGAGAGCTATTGAGGTGAAATGCATTTGGATCCCTGTGGTGTTTGGTGTTTCACTGACTTTGCAGGTTTACAATCAGTGGTCTGGTATCTACTCAGAGGATAAGGATATGCAGTGTGGCATCTATGGGGGCTCTTCTTGTGAAAGTGGTACCACTGTTAAATTCCATATTCTCTTTGATTGAAGCCCTGTATCATTTCCATTATTTTGTTGGGTTGGGTTTTATTTTATTTCATCTTGTTTGATTTTCTTATATTTGAAGGCATGGGCAGCTATTTCAAAGAAAACAAGATATATTATGGTAGCCTTTTTGGATTTACTCCTGTCTTGTTTTGAAGTCCTTTATTGTAGTCTTTGTTTTATTTTTATTGGTTCTATTCTGTTCTGTTTGATTTTTACCATGTCGGAAGGTATCTGCAACTATTTGGAAGACAAGAGGCATTAAGACAACTATTGATTTCCTGTTGTTTTGAACTCTTGTGTCACTTACACTAGTTAGTTCTGATTTCCTTTATTTTGTTTTATCTTGCTTGGTTTTATTCTTTTCAAAATAAAAATGAAATATTTTTTTAAAAGAAACAGTTATGGTAGGTGAAAGGACAAGAATAGATATCCCATGGTACTACACATATGTGGAAATTGACTTTCCAGAAAATTTCACAATGTTTCAGTGGAAGAAGAGCAATTTCCATGATAAGTGTATCTGTACATGTGTCAGATGTGTGTATGGTCCATAGAAAGCCACATACAAAGGAGGTTCTTAACCCTTATCTCTTACCATATCAGGATTAACTGAAAAATCAGAAAGGATCAAGGAACAGAACCAAAACATAAGTCTACAGTAATGCTTATGGTTTAGATGTAAATTTTCACTGAAAGTCTCTTGTGTTTAGAGGGTGATTTTGTCATAGGGGTTCTATGCTTCTCCATGGGTTTATGCACTGATAAGTTCCCGGGATGGAGTTGTCAATGTGACTCTTCTGGGAAGTGGGTCAGGGTTTGAGGAGGGAAAATGTGTATCCTTCGCCCTCCTGGCACCTCACTTCCTACCTTGCTTCTGTGCCATTAGGTCACCAGGTTTCTCCCTCTACCACTTCTACTATGTGGTGTCTGCCCTGGAGTCAACCCAGGACTAACACCACTGAGAGCCAGTACAAACCTTCCCACCTTTAGTTGTGGAATTGGGTATCATATCCCAAGAATGTGTAAATAACAAATACACATTTCTATGGAACAAAATTGGGTTTCTTCAGGGATAGGTAGAAAATTCCAATGAGCAACTTTGTAAAAATGATCCATAACAGAACAAAAAAGTGATAAATTAGGTTTCATTGAAATTATGAACTGCTCCATAAAAGACTTGTTACAAGAATAAAAGGATAGCTACAGATATAGCTCAGTGGCACAAGCACCTGCCTGACAAATGTGAGGTCCTGAGATCAATTCCTGATACAAAAATAAAATAAAATAAAAGGCCAAGTGATAGAATTGTTATAACACAGGCCCCGGTATAAAATCCAAGGAAACAAGAGTCCAAAAATTTAAGTGGCAAAGGCTTTATTGAGCCAGTCCTGGTGGCACAGTCTCTCCTGGATCGACCCAAAGACTGCACGCCCAAGACTGGGGAAAGGGGTTTTTAAAAGTAAGGGAAAGTGGGGGTAAACCTGCAAGGCCATTAAACCTGTTGACCTGCATCTGGAAACTGTATTGCTGTCCACTTAGCTCTGACAATCTAGGGAGTTCCTGGTGTTCCTCAAATTACTCCCATCCTGCAGACTGACATTATCTCAGAGTGGCACGTTTGCAGCAATATTTGGAGAAGAAAGTGGAGAGTTAATTATCTCAGGACAGCTTGTCTTCGCTAGTGAGTGTGAAGGGGTCACGAGTTATGAGACGCTGGAACTTAAGTTTTACAAAGATCTGATATCTAACTTATTTGATACATACAGAACAAAAGGAAAGCACCGATCGGGGTTTGGGCCATAGTATTACCCAGTAATTTCTTTTAAGCTAAGCAGTTCTTAAAATTGGGGCAGGCTCATTTTATGACAGATCATCACTGGGTTGGGAAGAGGTCACCAGAAACCCAAATTCTTTATGGCCCAGATAGGTGGCTGGGGGGAGGCAATAAGGCGCTCTACAGAACAGGAAAACGGCAGGTATCTATCTTGTAGGAAAAGTAACTAAGGTTAGGTAAAAAGGTTAAACTCATACGCAAATCTCCCTGCATATCAACAAGTTACTTCAAACAATGTGTAAATTAGTGGGCCTTCTAGTCTTCTTTAGCTCTTTAGCGAAGAATAGAGGTGCCTAACCGTGATTAACAATCCTTGTTAGCTTGTTTTAGCACCACTTTTCTTGTTTGTAGAGGGCCCGCTCTGGTTAACATCTCAATTAAGTGAAATTCTTGCAATTCTTTACAGAGGAGAGTATTGCTCAACATATCAATTGGGTCACTTAACATATCAGTTAGGGAAAAAGGATAGAAAAAAAACATTTAGTAAGCCATGGTACAGGTTTGCTATAATACACAAAATGATGAAGCTACTTTCTTAGAGTACAACAGAATGACATAAAATATTTGGAAGTAATGTATCTGAGAAATACTTCTTTATATGCCATAAAAGACATAGAAAACAAAACAGCAGGCAATTTCAAAATATGGAAAACAAAGGCAAGAGAATTGGAGTAAATATTTCAGCCATGAACACAATTAGACTGAAAATAAATACAGACATGTTTCTTATCATTCTCAGTTACCAGGTGAGTGAATGTTCATCCCACAAGGAGGTATCAGTGATTATCTTGAAAGAGCACTGAAGAGCAGACTTTATCTTTTAGCTCAAAACACATTGTTGTTGGTGAGAAAGGGCAGGAAGGAGACTCCATCTGCCTTGCTAGTGGTGCATTCACTTTGGACATCATTTTGGCAGTTAATTTAAGAGTAACATCTGACTAGCTTAGGATTCTTTGCATCCTATCCTCTCTACTTAATACAAAGAATATTATAAAATAGTCAGGTCAACTTTGTTCCCAATAACTGAAAACTGTAATGTAAATATCAAACATCAGCTGAAAGAACAAACTACAAAGGTGCTGTGTATCAGGAATCCAGTGACTTTGCTGGGGCTTGCCATCATAACAGCTTACTGAACAGAGCTACAGACTCAGTGAAGACACTACTGTGGCAGAATCTGCACTCAGGCTCTGTCCCTTGCTTACAAGTAGGACTCAGGACAAATGCCTTGTGTCTCCTCTGCCTGTTTTCCCTTTTGTCACTCAAGGCTCCTCAGTCTCTCATCAGGGAAGCTGGAGAGATAGCAGTGACATCACAGAGCCAGAGATCCAGAGAGTGATAAAAATCAAACAAACAAAATGAAAAAACAAAAAGCCACAATGCAGGTACAAACACAAGAGGGAACCAGCAGGAGGTTGGTGAGTTATTTATGTGTGGAACTTAGAAGTCACATCACATGGTGTCTGCCATATCTGTTGGTGAAGCATGAGTGTGGGGTTCGGGAAAGAGCTCAGGGTAGAGCACTTGCTTACCATGCATGGGGCACTGGGCTCATTTTCAGCACTGCTAATGGTAATTAATAATAATAATAATAATAATAATAATAGCTAACTGTGATCCATACTTAAAGAACAAGGAATGTGTTACTCAGGATGTGACCATCGGAAGGTAAGCTGTCAGCTGTTGAGCAGAAGCCCAGGTCATGGCCATGGTGACTCACACAGGTGTGAATCTAGAAACAGTGCCAGTAGATTTGGGGGTGCAGCTCCATCCACAGTGCTTGCTTACCCTGTGTGAGGTCCTGACTCAAGACCACAGCAACAATGCATAAAAGAAATTGTGATGCTTAGGGAACATAAGGATGGCTGAACTGATGTACTTCCATCCCTTCAGGATGCCTCCAGGGAAACATGTCCAGGAGGTGAGTGTCATTTCCACCACCACATAGCAGGAAACAGGCCTGTGTGTATTGTATTCACCTCCATCCCAGCCCATCCTTGATTTCACCTCTAACGCTGTACACTTTGTGCACATGACACCAGCCCACAGGTTTTACAAAGATCATCTAACACCACTGATGATGTCCCTAGCAAGCCAAAGCCAGGATGACCTCTGTAGTGCAGGGGACACCCTTGGAATGTCCTGAGAGGAATGGTATTTTTTCTAGCTTTATGGAGGAAATCAGAGTGAAAAGTGAGGTCTAAAGCCAGATCTTTCTCCTCAGAGCTGGGACCCTAGCTGCACTGCTGCTTTTCCTTCCCTAGAGGGAAGTTTTGCCTCCTGCCAAGGATCCCTCACTTGTATGAAGCTGTCCTGTTTATTGTGAAGACAATGGAGAGTCATTCCATGGGCTTCCGTGGTACCCAATGTAGGAATCTCTGGGGGATACCAGCAGACCCACGTCCACACAGCCATCATGGAGGGAGCTGATTGTTTCCTTTAATCATCAATGTAGAAGCCAACGACCATGATGCATTGACCAGTGCAGAAATAACCACTTCTCTCTTGTGACTTCATGTTACTCAGGCCACACAGACCCTGGAGAGCAGACCAGGTACTATGTACATCATGGTGAATGTGCCTAAGTTCCTGGCCCCTGTAAATATAGACACATAATAGGGGAAGCGTAAACCCTGGTAGGCACACAGAATGGAGTGATACATCAGTATATGAACTGAAGGTTGTGGAAAGGCAAGTAGGATACACTCCCGCTGTCTGCTCACTTCTCAGATATTTATAGAGCAACATCCTGTAGAGCACCCATGAGTACAGTAACAATGCAGAACCCACTCTCTCACAGTGGCAACAAGTGATGAGGGCACAAAAGGGAGATGAGTTTCAGGCTTTCCTGAATAGTGGAGGACAGGTGGTCCCAGCACTATCCAGGGACTTCTGTCAGCAGGTGAGGGCTGCCTGGAATAGCCTTAAGAAGGCAAAGAAAAGGCTGGGGCTGGGCTCTCTGCAGTTGGAGCAGGAGTCTAGTGTCCAATTCCAAAGTATGTCCCAGGTAGGCAGTTTGGAGGGATGCCAGACCTACAATGCTGCCTATTCCTGTCCTCCCAGGAACAGACCCTCCCATTTTAACTCGTGGCATGTGCTGCTGAGACAGGTGGGACACACCACTCAACCTAACCTGGCTGTGTCAGACCAAACTAAGCTCACTAAAGCTGAGAACTACAGTTCCCTGGGTCTGTTTGTCTCTGGGAGGGCACAGGGTGAAAGGGTTTTGGCCCAGACAGGACACTGTAGCCAGGAAAGCCACAACCAGAAGCAGGAAGCCCCATCTCCCTTGCCCCTAGGAAGTTACCTGTGATGCCATCTTGCCGCCCCTGGAAATTTACATATGGCCCCAAACCTAGGACCAATGGGCTACCTGTACATCCCTAATGCCTGCCTTAGGTTCCACACCAAACCGAGGCTATTTACAGGCCCCCATGCCACGTGTCCACCAGAGAGATCGCCAGATGCCAGCGGTGGGGGTGCCGGTCATCTCTCTCCGTGTTCTCAGAAAAAAGGCCGCTTTTTATTTTATATTTCTCATCTTTTGTTAATAGTTTGCATCTTTTGGAAATAACCCTAGCACAGGGCACTTTACACAGAGAAAGACTCCCATATTTGGGGCCTCTGGCAACTCTGAAGCATGCAGAAGTGAGTGGAGGTGAGGTAGAATGGGAAGCTTTGCTGGGGTGGATTTTTGCACACAGTTGTCTTGGACAGAGCCTGGGAACTTCTTGGCCCAGCAAGGAACAAGGATAGTTGGTGATCTTTTCTCCTTTTGCTGATGCAGGGCTGGTACCTGACTGAGCTCAAGTCCTCCTTGCAGGTCTTGTGTCAGCTCCACCTCCAGTGACCTCATCAGCTCTAGGAAGTGTGTGAAAACTATGGCCACATACCCTGTCATCATGAATTCTAGAGCTGGGGCTGATGCTGGCTTCACAGTAGATTCTATTCTGAGCTCCAACTCCAAATTCTAAGATAATATTAATCAAAACTTAAGATTTCCCTAGATTGAACACGTTCAGTTCAGTAGCACCTAAGCACATCATCAATTTGTAGAATCTTCACATCTGTCAAGTTTCACCTTTCTGTTCAGTGTTGGACCCATCCATATTCCTGTACTCTCCTGGTAGACTCCACCCACTTCTGACCTTTCTCTTGCTGTGATTTGCTACTCTGGGTTTTTCATGTCAGTGCATCAGATTCTGTTTGGCCAAAGGTTACTGGAGGAGACTGGCTGCTACTGTCCCTTGTTAGAAGAGAAAACCCCAGATAGAAAAGGTCTACAGGGAAAATGTAGAGAGCATTGTGGATCTAATCATCCTTCTATGTTGGAAAAGTTTTTCCCTGGTTTCAGTGATAGAAGGAAGATAGGAGGGGCTGATTCTGTTTTAAAAACCACAACAAGAATAATGTAGAAACCACAACAGAAAATCTTTCCTTACAAGCAATATTCAGATAGATGGTTTGTATTACAGGTATAAAAGAGGTCTCATGTGTCCATTTTGTGAAACATATGACAAATTCATGTAATTCAATAGAGAATAACCACACATGATCCACAAATGCAGAAAACACCCAGCCTCCTAATTCTGATTTATGCAAACATACATCCCATGGGTATTCTGTGTGCCTATCCCATGGCATGTTTTAAGGCAGGTGCTAAATAGCACTGTGGAGATCAAGCGGGTAGAGCAGAACCCTGTCCCACAGCTCCAATCAGAACTCTACACAGGGGTCCCTGGAACTGGCAGAGCTAAGAATAGAGGTTTATTCCACACAGAAAGCTGCATAGCTTTTCAAAATTTCTTTTCAAGACTTTAGTGGTTGATTGATTGTGTAACCCGAGACATTTAGAAGCTTAACTAAATGGGTTTAACAGCTCTACACTCAAGGATGGAGAGGACCCACTATAGGGTGGCTCATCATCTGGAGGTATAAAAGTGGAGGAGGAAGGACAAATTCATTCCATTCTTGAGAGAAGCTCCATTCTTCACCTTTGGTTTGGAGGTTGTCTCCTGGCTTCCACTGTAGTCTCTTCAGCTTTCCAGAATAGACTCTTCAGGCTTTCATGTTAGAGCCTATGGCCTTCTGTCAAAGACACATCACACTTCAGGTGGATTTGCACAAGACACTGGGGTGAACTCCAGACTTTGGATTGCATCCTTCAGCCTCCAGCGTATAGGCACCCTCTACAAGCTTCCTCATTTGACTGTGGCTGACCATCTTAAGGCAATCTTATTATTTATTTTACACCTGTTTATCTTGTGTTATACTGGTTTTCTCTAGTAAAACCTTAACACAGATTTTGGTACCGAAGAGTGGGGTCATTTGCTGTGACTATACCTATGATTTTGTGAGGCTTTGGAAATGGCTCCTGAGCAGAGTTTGTAAAAGTTTGGACATATTGCCTGGGTGCACAGAGCTGGAGCAGCTTAAGCTGTTCTGTAGAGGACATTCTGTTCAGAGCTCAAGAAACAAGAAGGCTGATACAAAGCCTCATGGTAATGACCAGGCTTGGGATGTTTCTGCTGAGAAGGAATCCATTGGTTATTGTGTTGTACTCTAAGAAAATAGCTTCGTTATATGTGTATTATAGCAAACCTGTAAAGGGGCTTACTAACTGTGTTTGTTTTATCCTTTTTCCCTAACTGATATGTTAAGTGACCTAATTGATATGTTGAGCAACACTCTCCCCTGTAAAGAATTGCAAGAATCTCACCTAATTGATATGTTAACCATTGTTGCCCTCTACAAACTACAGAAGATGTGCTAAAACAAGCTAACAAGGGTTGTTAATCACTGCTAGTTGCCTCTATTCTCTGATAAAGAGCTAAGGAAAACTAGAATGACAATTAATTTACATTTGTTTAAAGTAACCTGCTTGTGTGCAGAGAGATTTGTGTGTGAGTTTAACCCTTTACCCTGACCTTGACACATTACCGCCATTTTCTGTTCTGTATGGCGCCTTATTGCCTCCCTCTCCCCTCACCTATCTATCTAGGCCATAAAGAATTTGGGTTTCTGGTGACCTCTCCCCGACCCGGTGATGATCTGTCATAAAATGAGCCTGCCCCAATTTTAAGAACTGCTTAGCTTAAAGAAATTACCGGGTAATACTATGGCCCAAACCCCAATCGGTGCTTTCCTTTTGTTCTGTATGTATCAAATGAGTTAGATATCAGATCTTTGCAAAACTTAAGTTCCAGCGTCTCATAACTCGTGACCCCTTTGCACTCACTAGTGAAGACAAGCTGTCCTGAGATAATTAACTCTCCACTTTCTTCTCCAAATATTGCTGCAGACGTGCCACTCTGAGATAATGTCAGTCTGCAGGATGGGAGTAATTTAAAAAAACACCAGGAACTCCCTAGATTGTCAGAGCTAACTGGACAGCAATACAGTTTCCAGACTCTGGTCAACAAGTTTGATGGCTCTGCAGGTTTCTTTGTTTCTCCCCCCCCCACCCCGCCTTTTCCTCCAGCCCCTTTTAAAGTCCTCCCTTCAGCCTCTGGGGGACAGTCTCCAAATCGGCTCCCGGAGACTGGTTGCCAGGCCTGGAAATAAAGCCTTTGCCACCTAAATTTTTGGTCTCTTGCCTCCTTGGATTTTATACCGGGGCCCATGTTATAACATTTGGGGGCTCTCCCTGGATGGAAGCAAGACCCCAGACTCATTTCTGAATATTTGAAAGTAAGTGCTCTGGAGGATTTGTTTGGGCTGTGGTCAATTTGTAATTTTGAGGGGACGCCCTCAATTTGGGAGTGGGAACCACCCGAGGACAAAGTCAGTTGGTTTGTAGGACAAATTCTGTCCATTTGTGACTCTGCCCCGGGTGGGGAACCACTCTGTTGGTTAATTTGTTAATTCCTCCAGATCCCAAAATTTGACGAATTTTTGAGCAAAGGCCATTTTGCTGCAGCTTGTCTCGTCTTGTATGTCTGTTTGTTTGTCCATTTGTTCTAATTGTTCTCCTTTTGGTTACCCTACATCTAACAGAACATTCTCTCCTAGAAACCCCTTCTACGAGCCCAAATGGACAAAGGGATTTAGATATTGATGTGCAGTGTTTTTGTTCTTTAAAATTGTTTGCCTGTTTGGATTTTTTACTAACTTAGGGGCTTGTTGCCCATTTCTGGGCATAATCCATATGGCTTATTAGATTCAAGGTTCATAATAAGAAAAATTATTTCCTTGAGCTCACCAAAGTGTGCAAGAAACAACCTTTGTTTTTGTCTTTAATGTTGTGGTGCCTTGTTTAATATGTAAGTCTTCAACTGATTGCTTGCAACCTTGGCATGCCTTTTAAAAGGAGTATTTTAAAAGGAGTATTTTAAAAGGAGTATTTTTCTTTCTGGTTAAAAAGTAAACATATGTGCACATATATGTGTATATTTATGGTTTTTAAGAATCATATCAACTTTACCAAGTAAAAACCAGGTCATACTGTAATTGAGCCAGTTAAAAGGTTATACTTTAAAAAAAACAGCATTTTAATGTGGTAAAAAGACATAAAATAATTAAATATGTTTTAGACTACTAGAAGGTGACTTCAAGGGTTTTGTTGAGAGTTTTAATGTTGTCTGAGAAGCGAGAGAAAAGGTAATTGACTGGTGATAGTAAAAAGGAGGGACAAAGAAAGTGGTTTGTCTTCAAGTAAAATGTCTGCTGTGCCAGAATGTGAAAGAAGATAAAACTTGGAGGTATATTGTAAGTTATAGAAAGCTCGAGATGATGTAAATTTTATTTGTCTTGGTTATAGTACTGAAAACAGCAGGTTTGACAAGAAGTAAATGTGTTCAAAATTTGACAGTATTAGATCAGTTTTGGTAGACTTATTTATAAGATTCTAAACCTTTGCTGCAAAGTGTTTCCATTGATATGAGATTATAGATGATAATACAGATAAGATATAAGTTTTTGCATGTGCTGTTGACACCTGGGAGATTATATGGCACAATTTTGTTACCTATGAAAAAGCTTCTTTTTGTTAAGTATGTAATTTCAGTAAAATGATGGCCTGCCAGGTGGCACCCTGGGACAAAAGGTGGTGTGCCATCCAGATAAAGCCTGCTCTCTGATATGGAATGCCAAAACCATGTTGTCCTTTTGTCCCAAGCCAATTGGACATCCAGAGGTAAGGAGGTTTCCCTAGTATCGCCAGTTGTTCTCTTTGCAACTCAGTCGGCCCCACATGTTAGAAAAAAGATTACACAGGTTTGAGAGTTTTGAGAAAATGCCCATCATCCAGTTGATAGAGATAGCACAAAAGGTCTTTTAAAACTGGAAAAATTACCATCTACTGGGAAATTTGTCCAGCGTACCTGAGTCGTCACAACTGACTTAGAGTTAAAACTGTTGAGCAAATAAAATCAGGAGATTCCAGAAGTCTGGGCAGAAGACATTCCTCCAGGTCTAGCAGTCAGCCAAGTCCCCCTTCTGATGGAGCTCTTACCCCAATCATGCCCCTTCTGCTTGTGGCAATGCCCGATAAGCCTGCAGGCCCGGAAAGGGATTTAAAGTCCACATGCAGAGGCTAAGAGACAATGATATTCTCATTCCTTGTGTCTCTCCCTGGAATATGCCCTTGCTTCCAGTCAGGAAGGTTAACTCAGAGAGGTTAATAGATGAGTTCTGAGTCTATACCCAACAGTGCCAAATCCTGAGAACACCTGGTACTCTGTTCTGGACCTGAAAGTTGCTTTCTTCACTTTGCCTCTTACTCTGCTGAGTCAACCCCTTTTTGCCTTTGAATGGACTGACCCAGATACAGGGGTAAAAGAACAGCTGACCCAGACATGTTTACCTCAGGGTTACAAGAACTCTCCCACTCTTTTAGATGAGACATTAGCAAGAGATCTTTTAGAATTTAGGGAAAAACACTCTGAGATAGTGCTCTTCCAGTTCATGGATGACTTGTTAATAGCCTCGACCCACACAGAAGCTTGTAAGCTTGTCAAGAGACAACTGAGGAAGTCTTAAGGACTTTGGGGCAATTAGGCTATAAAGTCTCCGCTAAAAGGGCCCAAAGGTGCCGTCAGGCTGTGACTCATCTGGGCTACAAATTGCAAAAAAAAGGGGGGGGGGGATTTTGTCTAAAGAAAGTGTCCAGGCTATATTGCAGATCCCATTCCCAGAAACTAAGAAACAGGTACGCGAATTTCTGGGAGCTGTCTGATACTCCAGGCTGTGGATTCTAAATTTTACTGAAACAGCTCAACCCCTATAGGGCTCCCTTAAGGGAAAAACTCACTAAACTGGACTGATAAATGTGAACGGACCATGCAGCAGCTCAAGTGGGCCTTGACAGAGGCCCCAGCCCTGGGACTCCCTGATGTTACCAAGCCATTCACCTTGTTCGTAGATAAACTCAGGGGCATTGCCAAAGGAGTCCTAACCCAGGACATTGGCCCTTGGAAGAAGCCTATAGCCTATCTTTCCAAAAGGCGCAGTCCAGTAACAAGAGGGTGGCCTCCATGCCTAAAAATTCTGGCCACTGTGGCAATGCTACTTAAAAGAGGCTAAAAAACTCACTTTTGGACAGAAGATTTCTGTAGTGACGTCCCAAAGTTTAGAGACTCTTATCAAAACCCCTCCCGAAAATGTGAGTGCTAGAATCTCACACTATTGGGCCCTGCTCCTAGACCCAGAATTGGTAGTTTTCAAGACTTCTTCAGCTTTAAACCAAGCCACCATTATGCCTGACAATGACCTGAGAAATTTCACAGATCGAAGCAGCTTCATCCAGAAGAGCAGAGGCAGATGAGTGGCCGGGGCAGCAGTGACCACCAAAAAGAGGTACTCTGGGTTAAATGGTTAGAGCCTGGCACCTCTGCCAAAAGGCAGAGCTCATTGCTTTGACTGAGGTACTAAAACTAGCCACGGGAAAGAGGGTAAACATCTATACTGATAGTAGATATGCTTTTGCTACTATACATGTACATGGAGCCATCTATTAAGAGCGAGGTCTCTTAACCTCGGCCAGAGCTAAGAAAAGAAAAAAAAAAGGCTCCACAGATCCTAGATTTGCTGGCAACAGTCTGGCTGTTGGCAGATTGCTGCTATTCACTGAGGAAACAATTTGAAGTAACTGCTCTGACGTGAGTCCCCCCGACCTTGTCAGAACCAGTCTACACAAAGAAAGACTGCACTGGTTGTTGTGAGCCATCTAATGGATTCCAGACCCTGTGACTAAAAGACAAATGAAAATTTCTAGGAGCCACAGGAATGATCCAGTTTGGGACCCTGACAGAGGCCTGTTGCCTATCTTTCCAAGAGACTTGGTTCTGTGACAGCCAGATGGCCACCCTGTCTGCGGTGATTTCCTCAGTGGCCCCCTCATAAAGGAGGCTTAAAAATTGACTTTTTGACACAAACTCTTAATTGTTTCCTCCTATTCGCTGGAAACTCTCTCATCAAGGCCCCACCAGACTGATGGATGTCTAATTCCTGAGTCATACATTATCAGGCACTATTTCTGGAAACAGCAGCTTTAACTCGGCTACTTTGCTGCCTGAGGACGACCCCTCATTGCCTCACCACAATTGTACTGAGGTCATTGATCACCTCACTGAACGGGTCGACTTTATCTAGTGGATAAGCTACTATCTAGAGTTCCATCCTACTTCTCTGATGAAAGCAGTTACGTCTATCAAGGTAAGCGGGTCGTGGGAGCTGCCATTACACAAAATCTTAGGTTCTATGGGAACAAATCTTAGAGCCAGAGACATCAGCATGGTGGGCTAAACTCGTTGCCCACACTGGGGCCTCAAGTCGTCTTTATCAAAAATGGTGTTTATTGTCTTCTGGAGTCAAAAGATTAAAATGCTCCCCAAATTTGGACTTGTTGGCTGCAATCCAGATGCCAAAGAGAGTGGCTACTATCTGCTGTATAAGCCATTGGGCAGAAGAAGATTTGTTATACGGGAAAATAATTTGGCAAATGCCACCTTCCAAAAGACAGCCAGAAAGCCCCAAAATCAGTGGGGATTGAGATAAGCTTGACATTACTGCTGATCCCACCTATTTTCTTTGTCAGAGTCCATTTGCACTTAAAAAGACCAGCATCTGGCAGCTCAACTTCCGAGAGATTCCCGGGGGCTAATATCAAGCTAGCCCAGTCTGTGAGCTTCAGATGCCCTCAGTGCCAATTGGTAAATCTAAAAGTACTGCAACAAATAGAAACCACTGGTTATTGTGGGACTATGCCTAAAAACACTAGAAAATAGTGTTACAAAAATAAAAGGCCTGAACTTCAAGGACATAAGTGTTTTCTACTTAGTCTGAGTCAGCTCTGACAGCAGTTTCTCTGATTTGGCTCCCTTTTTATCCGTGGGGTCTGACAATGGCCTGGCTTTTATAGCCTACTAACTCAAATTAACCTAAGCTTTGTAGATCAATTAGAAAACTCAATTGGGCTTACCAGCCTCAGAGTTCAGGAGAGGTAAAAAGATAAGTCAGATTTTAAAGACCATAATTACAAATGGCCTTAAAAACTGGCAAAAACTGGGTAAGTCTCTTTTCCTTTTGCCCCTTTTGCATGCATGATGCATCCCCTATGTTGCAGATATTTCCTCTTTTGAGGTTTTATGTGAGAAGGTTTCTAGAAATTAGCTGATTTAACTAATCAAGATCTTATTAAGTCTCCCCCAGACTTTTCAGCTAGCTGTGACTTCCATCCACTGGTTATTTCGCTGCTGCCCACTGCGAGCTAAAGAGACTAGGCACCTGGACAAGTGACCTCACCAAAAATCTCTTGAGCTGCAATGGACTGTCAAAGTAGCTGAAAGCCTGCCTGGATTCAATGTTCCCACTGCAGACAGGTCCCAGCTTCAAAAGACCATTAGCCTGCGGATAAGTAAACTGTCATTTCTTCCAAGGACACTTTAAAGCTTAAGATTGTCTAATATAACTGATAATTTTGTGTTCTCTTCCTTTGTAGAGACCCCAAAGAGACCTCTGTCTGACTTAAAAATTGTTACTTGTATGATAAAACAGAGTAAATTTAAATGTTGGTTTTCTTTCTCCTTTTGGTTAACAGCTTTAATGACAGCTGCAAGACTTTGTTAATCCTCCTACTGGGCCTTGTGTTGTAAACAAGTTGATAAACTATGTCAAAGTTCTTAAAAGCTTATGATTTTAAAGACACATGCAAGGTTATAAACAGATGCTAAGGAGTCAATGATTTGACTCACTGACTAAAATCAGTGGGGAATTTTGTACTCTAAGAAAATAGCTTCGTTATATGTGTATTATAGCAAACCTGTAAAGGGGCTTACTAAATGTGTTTGTTTTATCCTTTTTCCCTAACTGATATGTTAGGTGACCTAATTGATATGTTGAGCAACACTCTCCCCTGTAAAGAATTGCAAGAATCTCACCTAATTGATATGTTAACCATTGTTGCCCTCTACAAACTACAGAAGCTGTGCTAAAACAAGCTAACAAGGGTTGTTAATCACTGCTAGTTGCCTCTATTCTCCGATAAAGAGCTAAGGAAAACTAGAATGACAATTAATTTACATTTGTTTAAAGTAACCTGCTTGTGTGCAGAGAGATTTGCGTGTGAGTTTAACCCTTTACCCTGACCTTGACACATTACCGCCATTTTCTGTTCTGTATGGCGCCTTATTGCCTCCCTCTCCCCTTACCTATCTATCTAGGCCATAAAGAATTTGGGTTTCTGGTGACCTCTCCCCGACCCGGTGATGATCTGTCATAAAATGAGCCTGCCCCAATTTTAAGAACTGCTTAGCTTAAAGAAATTACCGGGTAATACTATGGCCCAAACCCCAATCGGTGCTTTCCTTTTGTTCTGTATGTATCAAATGAGTTAGATATCAGATCTTTGCAAAACTTAAGTTCCAGCGTCTCATAACTCGTGACCCCTTCACACTCACTAGTGAAGACAAGCTGTCCTGAGATAATTAACTCTCCACTTTCTTCTCCAAATATTGCTGCAGACATGCCACTCTGAGATAATGTCAGTCTGCAGGATGGGAGTAATTTAAAAAAACACCAGGAACTCCCTAGATTGTCAGAGCTAACTGGACAGCAATACAGTTTCCAGACTCGGGTCAACAAGTTTGATGGCTCTGCAGGTTTCTTTGTTTCTCCCCCCCACCTTTTCCTCCAGCCCCTTTTTAAGTCCTCCCTTCAGCCTCTGGGGGACAGTCTCCAAATCGGCTCCCGGAGACTGGTTGCCAGGCCTGGAAATAAAGCCTTTGCCACCTAAATTTTTGGTCTCTTGCCTCCTTGGATTTTATACCAGGGCCCAAGTTATAACAATTGGACTCTCCACAATGTGTATTATGGCTTAGAAGAAAGTTTGTCTGCATTTTACTCATATCCAGTGACTTTGCCTGAGACTGAAACAAAGGGCAATGAACTGATTATTCTGGAAAAGATAATTTCAAAGCAGTTGAATGAAAATTTGAAGCTGTGGCATGGCTATTGTTGGGGGCTTTTAGCCAGCTTTAAGTTGCAAATCAAGAGCAAAGAGCTGAGTAGGATGATTTACAACTCTGTGAATCTGGGCAGAAGGAAAATTCCAGGCAAGTTGTGGATTGTAAAGACGGGGTTGAGACTTTGATTGCTGAGGAGAAACAGAGATAAGAATAATGGCCATGGGAAGCATCACGTCCCCAACTTTTGCAGCTTCAAAACTGCAAAAGTGAAAGAATTTGCTTAGAGGAGATAGCTGCACAGCGCCATTCTCCAAAATGGTGATGGAGGCCACATGAGGTTCCAGAATGGTGGCAACACATAGAAGCTTTTCTTCACAATCAGGTTCACAAAGCCCAATGATCCAGGCAATCAACCCCTACAGCCAAGAGAGAGAGAATCCTGGCTACTGCTCCAGCTGGCAGCAAACCTTGGCTGCATCCACATGGTGATGAGTTTAGGCGCAAGGAAAATGCACAAATTCTAAAGGTAAAATTGCTTCCACCTTGATTGCAAAGGGCCCAGGAGGCCAAGCAGTATGCCACTGAGAGGGCAGTTCATAAAGATGTAAGGGTGAAGCCAAATGTGCAATGGAGACCCCAGAAGTTTGGAAAATCCAGGAATGTGGATCATCCAAGGAAAGCTGCAAGAACTGAGCAGAGAGTGTATAAGGGAGAAGTTGTAAGCCACGCATGGTGGCTCATGCCTGTAATCCCAGCACATGGGAGGCTGAGGTGGGAGGATCGTTGTGAGTTCAAGACCAGCCTGGACTAAAAATGAGCTCAAGGCCAAATGTGAACTGCATAGCAAGACCTCGTTTCAAAAAGACAAAAAAGAAATAAAGATTACAAATATAGCCACATAACTAATATTGCTTCACTACAGTGAGAGTATGTGGATGACATCACTAACCTTCGTCAGTAATCCATAATTGAGTCTTGCAAGAAAATTTAAAAAGAGAGAGAGAGAGAGAAGCTGTAGGAGCTGATATCCCCAGAATTGGGGGTAAAATCATTCAAACCTTTTGGAGTTTGCAACCAGATTGCTTCAAATGCTGAGCATGAAACTCTAGGACTTAATGTTCGCCCTGCTGGATGTTGGATTACTTTGTTTCTAATGCTTTATATTCCCCTGTTTGTAAATTTTGGAATCGCAATGTTTATCTTGTGCCTTGGTATTTCAGAAATGTTTAACCTTGTTTCATTTGTACAGGTGGTTACATTTAAAAGTTTGTCATAGATCTTGGAGGAGAATTCAGACCTGGACTTTTCAGCAATGGTGGAACAGTTAGGACTTTGCCAACTCTTGGAGATGGAATAAATGTTTTTTGTATAAAGGATATACATGAGTCCTGGGGTCCAGGGGTGGAATGTCTGTGGCCCCCAGGCCTCATGTGTTTATATTATGCTTTGTGATTGGTTCATTGTTTAGCACTTGGATTAGGGGTGTGAGTGCTACACTCATCTAGGGGTGGAACCAGGATGTGATGTAATGGCAGGAAGAAGGTGTGTCTGTTCCTTTGCCTGTTTCCTCATTGCTGTTTGCAGCCATCATGAACTGTGGTCCCTCCATGCCAGCCTGCCTTGGAGCCAACTAAGTATGGACTGAAACCTCCAAAAATCATAGGAAATAAATGTTTCCTTTCTCAAATTTGGCATCAGGTATTTTTTCTCAGCAACCAGTAAAAAATAACTAAGACAGACCTGCACTCAATTCCTAGAATACTGTTAAGAAAAACAAACAAACAAAAAACTGTGAGCAACATGAGGGGCTGCAGAGTACCAGTGCCTGTTTTTTCTGAAGAGCTATATTCCCCAAGTAGCTTGAACCTTCACACCTTTCTTGGGAACTTTGATTTTAAAAATGATCAATTTGATGAGGGATAGGGAAAGAAGGATGTTCACCCAAGAATACAAAATCTCAGTCATGGTGGAGAAGAAATTTTGAATTCTCTACTAAACAGCAGGATGATCACAGTTAATAAGAAGGATAGATTTCAAAACTGCTAAACAGTGGCATTTATAGTCCTAGTCACCGTGAAAGAATTTTTAGATTAGGAAGGTGGTAGGTACATTAACTAGATTGGTTCTTTCTACAAAGTAGCCATAGATCAAAAGCATATTTTGTCCCATAAACATACATAATCATTCTGAATTGCTAAGTAAAGATAGCATGTACCTGTACTCCCAGTCAGCACTCTGGGATGCCAATGAAGGAGGATCACAAGTGTAAACCCAACCTGGCGAATTGAGTAAATTATTTAGACCCAGTCCCAAAAATTAAAAAAAAAATTAAAACAAAAACAAATTTTAAAAGTGCAAGGGTATATAGCTCATGCAAGTATATACTATGCAGTTTCATAGTATATAAAGTTATATAAAGTATACTATAGTATATAAAGTATACTATAGATTCATAGTATATAAACTGCATAGTATGAAAACTTTAATCTGTTTATAAGTGTTTCCATATTTTCTTTATTAATATCTACTTGTGCCACATTAAAATAAGAAAAGAGGAAAAAAGAGTCATTTGTTTTGTTCTGATACAAGGTCTTGCTATGCACTGCAGGCTGACCTCGAACTCACCATGTATTTCAGGCTAGCCTCCAACTCTCTGTGAGCTTCATGTCTAACCCTCCCAAGTTCTGGGATTACAGGCATGCACCACCATGCCTTGCAAGAAAGTGTTTTTTTAAAAAGTTTTATTGTAAAGAGGATAAAACCAAATGAAATAAAGCAGAATAGAGTCAATCAAAATGAAAGGATGAACATGGTACATGACTTAAAAACAAAATCTAACAGTAGGATGTGTGGCCTGTCTCTCAGCCTACACAGAGAATGATTCAACACCTTACTGAACTCCAAATTTCTCCAGATAATTGGGCAAATACCTAGATTTTGAATATGTCTACTGTAAACATGCCTTGTTTAAGAACCAATTCATATCAAGTACCAGGGAAAGAGTACGGAACTTTGATTTAGTATTTCCAATTTCTGGAATTTATCTCAAGAAAAAGAAGATATATGCTCAACACAGTTTTTCCAAGAGGAACTAGACTTGTGTACACAGTCAGTAACAGGATAACTAAGTACAAGTCTACTTATGCATGTAATATAAATATTCTACACCATGCAAATATATGATATGAGCAGAACAGTGTAGTAATCGTTAGAGACAGCTGAATATGGGCAAGATGGGTATTCTGCAGCAGGGTTCAGTAATGTGGCTGAATTATTTTTATTTGTGGATTTAGATTTTTAAACCCTACTGTTCACACTTTGCCTTGTCAAAGCCCCATGCTGCATTCAGTCTGCTCACAAAACTAAACACCCAAGTGGCACCAATATTAAAAGAAGCAGAACCCCCTTATCAATGGGGGACTGGAGCCAAAGCATGTGCAGGTAGAATAATAACTGCTATGTTACTGTAACTTCTGGGTCCTCTCTCAGTCTCTGCAGGGAGGAGCTCCAAGTGGAATGAAATCATCATTTTGGAGGTAAATGTCTGCAGCTCAGCAGGGCCAGGCTCACTGACAGCAGAGGCCATGTGAGACTCAGAGCCACCCTGCCACAGGTCCCACATGAGGGTTGGGCTCTCAAAAGCGCCTGTCAGGGCCAAGGAATTTGGGAATCGACCTAGGACTGGCCATGCAGACCCTCAACAGAGAGAAGGGAGGAAGGGAGAAGGGCCCTGTGGACACGCGGCCAGGTCGCCCCAGGGCCACGCCCTGTCTCCCAGGCTCCTGACCCTGGGCACCCTGCCTGGATTCCCCACCAGGGGCACTTGAGGCTGTAAAGTCAGGGACATCGGGCCGCGCTGCCACTCTCTGCCTGCTCTCCCTCACCTACCTGGCCCAGACCCCAGCGCTGGCCCCTCCACAGCCTAGGCCGCCAAAGGAAGAGCGCTCTGATCTCCAGACAGAGTTGTGCCAAAATGGCTACTCCATGCACAAGACCAGTATCCACTGACAAGCAGGCCAGGGCAGGGCAGGACTGAGCTGGGATATGGAGGCGCGTGGCTCAGGGCTGTCCATGGGTGCGGCCTGCCCAGGTTGGTCCAGGAGGAGTGTAACCTTCCTTTGAGTCCAGGGGTGGGGCCAAGCAGTGTGAGGGGCGGGGAAAGGGGAGGGGCCAGAAGCTGGGACCCAGTAGGTGCAGAGCCCTCCTGTGAGGCAACAATGAAGCAGTGGGCGTGACAGTGGGGGATTAAGGTTTACCTGAGGCAGGGTTTGGCTGCAGGTGGAGGTCTCTGATAAGGCTTTTGGGAGACCCAGCCCCAGGCCCACTATGAGAGGAATGCAGAGAAGAGGACTGAGTCTTAGGCTTGGAATTTATAAGATGTCTGGACTCAAATCTTCCCAGGCCTGGCACCTTAGGCACACTGCTTCTCTTCTGGGAGCCTCAATTTCCACTATTGTTATTCTCCTATTATTTCGCTTTGAAATATTGTGGATTTTTTCCATTAAAAAAACAAACCATGATGAATGGCAATACTCATCTCTTGGCACTGCTGTGAAGATCCAATAAAAACCTTAAGAGCTCTTCCCATTTTTCCTAGCATATGCCAAGTGTTCTGTTACCATTGTTATTAGCGTTGTTATCCTTCTTTTATTACAGAGAAATGAGGGTTTCCGGTACCGCCCTCTGATTTCTTTATATCTTGAAAGTATGTTTACATGTTAATATATTACACTAACAAGCATATGTAGCACTTACTGGAGTCAGGCCAGGGCCTCTCTGAGGTGATTCACATATGTTAATTCTTACAAGAGTGTGAGTTAGGAATTATCTTCATTTTCTTAGCTGTGTGAGACTAGACACCAACATTAAATACCTTTTCCAATGATAAAGCAGTGCACAGAATTTTAAGCCAGTGGGCCTGGCACCAACATTTCCATTAACTAAACCATACTTTAGCATGGCTCCACCACAGTTCCGCTTTGGATTTTTCACATGAGTGAGGCATGAAATTGTTCCTGGAAGGTTGCACAGGTAGCTAGAGGCACTTTGTGTGAGTGTTCACTAGAGAATCAGATTTAATTTGTGTACATAAGGAGTTCTGTACATAATTTGTATACATAAAGGATACTTATGTAATTTGTGTACATAAAGGCTACATAAAGGATTTACAAAGGAGGCTTAAGATGGCCATCTGCAGAGTCAGGTGGAGAACTCAAAAGGGCCAGGTGCTCGTTGGAGATGCAAAAGATCCAATCACAAACCTGAGGCCTGGAGCTCACTGCAGATTCCCTGTAAAGTTCCTGGCAGGAATCAGAAGAACCTGTGCTAGGAGCCTGGAAATGACACCTAAGGTGATAGCAAGAACTCAAACTCTTCTGAAGAGGCAGAAGCCAGACTTTCTCCTTTGAATTTTTATTGCCTCCAGGATGCAGGCCTATTGGTTCCCCACCACACTCAGGGAAGTTCTTCCATCTTCAGCGAGTCAGTAATTTTCATACAAATTCAAAACTGTGCTTAACCAATCAGATAGGTGTTCTTTGTTTTGTGAGACAGGGTTTTGCTATGAAATTCAGGCTGGCTGAACTCACTGTATTTCCCAAGCTAGTCTCAATCCCAGAGATTTTTATGCCTCAGTCTCCCAAGTGCTGTGTTTACAGGTATGCACAACCACACCCAGTTCCTTCTTCCTTTAAATACACTTATTCCATCATTCTTGCCATTTTCTTCTGAATCAATTCTGGAAGTCCTCTTATATGGATCTTTAGTTTTGCTGTTGTGGCTGCCTCACTGTCTTTAATTAGTTCAAACTATTTAACTTTCATGGTAATTTTGATTTTGGGGAAGAATCAGAAATCACAAGGGTCCAGCTCTGGTGAAACAGGTAGATAAGGGCACACCATGTTATGGATTAAGAACTAGTGGTCAACTTAACACTGAAGAACCAGAAATTTAAAGGTTAAAAACAAGATGCTGTTTCTCAGCTAGAAACAGAACTGGGCCTCGTGACTCAGTCCTAACTCAGCCCTGCAGAAATAAAAACAACCTCTGTGGCTGTGATATGCTTGGGCTGTGCTGTGCCAGGGAACTCAGAGATAGAGCCTGCCATTATGCTAATCAGGGTTGTAAAATACGTCAGACTCAAGCCTACAGAAACCAGGTGTCGTAAAGATAAGTTGTGCAGAACAAAGACAGTTAATTAACTCTGACCCGCTGGTCACCCCTTATGAACTGATCAATAGCAGATAGATAAGATGCCCACCGCTCCACACTAACTGTAATGATTGGCTTCTGTAATAAACGCTTACATTGCAGTTTTTCCCCCTTAAAAACACCAGCCTTGCCCCAACTCAGGGTTCTCCATTTCCACCTGTCTGGAGGACCACGTGTACACGGAATAATAAAAACCCCTTTGTTCTTACATGAGAACGAGGCCCTTGGAGTCTGCCTTGTGACACCAGTCTTACACACCAGCAGGATTACATCAGCATGGCATTGTGTGAAGATGCTCCACCTGATGAAAGTTGCCAGGATACGCAGGTGGACAAGAAGGGAGATGTTGAGGGTTGAGGCATTAAGGAGGCATTGTGAGTTTTCCTAGGAGTTGCTGTCTGAGCTGCTGGTTCTCCTGGAGGTGCTTTGGTCCTCATATTGAGCACTGCTTCCTGTCTCTGGACAGGAAGACATGTGCTGCTTTATCTCCAGGATGAACTCGTCACGCTGCTTCCTGGCATGTACCTTATTGTGCTTGTTGTTGGAGGAGCTCGGGGCCTCCCTGTCACTGAGGACAGCTACGGTGCCTTTCAGGATAGCCCTGGTCTTTGTTGTGAGTGTGACTCCTCCATTCCAGCATAGCACCCTCATCCCACTAGCACAGCTCCTTCATCCTGCTGGCATCGACTTTCTGGCTTCCACCGCTGACCCTTGGGTCTTCCTGGCATGGATCCATAAAAAGACTGGTGTGAGTCCTTCTTTTGGGCTCTGGAACTCCACTCATGGGAGGCATTGTCCTGAGCTCTGGGATTTTTATCTGGACTTATGTGGGACATGTGCTGTGGGGTTTAGGCTCTTGACTAAATACTCTGTGTCTTTGGTATTGTGGATAGATTTCCTACATTTTCCTGTGCTAACTTCCAGTGACAATTATATAAAATATAAACTCCATGTTCAAATCCTAGTTGTTCTCTGTGTACAACCCCTGACTACTACACACCATAATGTATTTATGAGCTTTTCTTTCCATTGGATGGCACTCAGCAGCAGCACTCACTATATTTTATCTCAATTTGTAAGGACACTCACAAAAGAGGACTTCCAAAACTGCTTTCAAAATTGCAAGAACAAATGGAGAAGTGTGTTTGAAGGAAGGAGGTGCATTTTATTAATTCATTTTTAAGGAGGAGTTTTTTAAAGGAAGATTAATGGACACATATCTTTTATTTTAGTAAATTTAACAAGTTTGAATATTAGCTGTATATTTTGATCTGCCCTTGTACTTCTTCCTTGAGGTTGTTAATTAAACATCTGCCTATTCACTGTCCCTTATACAAAATGATTGGGAACAGAAGTTTTTGGAATTTCTGAATTTTTCATTTATTTGAGAAATTGCACAGACATAATAAGTTTTCTAGAGGGTGGAACCCAAGTCTAAACATGAAATTTATTTATAGTTCATATATACTTCATACTCATAGCCTGAAAATAATTTTATACAATATTTTTCATAATTTTGTGTTTGACATATGTAGTGTGTTGTTTCTCTGGTGTGGTACACTGAAATGTAGAAAAGGACTAAAGTAAAATAGATATTGTGAATATTATCTAATGAGATTGGGAAGTAGGGAAGGAGGAGGGAGAAAGGAACGATGGGAAAAGATTTAAAAGGATGGGAAATGAGGGAAACAAAGCTTTCATAAATAAGGAGGGGAAGGGAGTTGAAGGAAAAGTAGGGGAATGGAGAAAAAAATTATGTCATGTATGTTGCAAATTTCCCATGATTAACATGATCATTATGTACACCTAAAATGTGCCAATAATCTTAATTAAAAAACATTTGTATTTGAAAAAATTTTGTTGTTGAGGCATTTCCCACTTTTGGCACTACAGCAGTACTCAAACCGTTTGGACTTTGAAGCATTTCAGACTTCAGATTTCAAATTAGGAATTCTCATCCTATATTTGCATAAATTTTGGTAAATATCCCCTCTACCTCAGTAGACTGTAAGTTTCATGGTGAGAGTATGAGAGCAGGCTCTTTGCCTCTACAGGTGTCATTGTTTATCTCAGTGCCCCTCCCAAGCCTCATACAATCATGGATGTGGCCAAATCCAGTATTTCTGATTGCTTCATTGTCTAGTGCTCAGATTGGTGGTATGTCTGCTATACCTGCCCAGGTGGAGCCAGCCTACAGTGTACCTGAGAGAAGAAGGTGTGTCTTTCACTTTTGCTGTTCATGCTTGCTATTTGCAGCCAGCTGATTATGGACCGAAACCTGCAACCTGTAAGAAATAAACCTTTCCATCTTTCATACAGAGTGTCAGGTATTTTGTCCTAACAACCAGTGAAAAGTAACTAAGATAACTGATAGTCAGTGTTTCTTAGTACCCAACTCAGTGCCTGACACAAGAATAGTGTGCTCTTGTTGACAGAAAGAAAACAAACAGTATACAATTATAGATTTGTGGCACACAGAATTTCACTACTTCTAAGGCTCTGCAGTGAAATGTGGTCTCATCAGTTCTCCTCTCTGAAGGCACTAAACTTGTCATTTCTTTTGCTTTATTATAGCAAATAATTCTCCTTTATCCAGTTTTCATTCACCATATGGTCTTAGAAATCAATTGTGAGCTTTTATACAAACTTATGCTGGGCATGGAACTCAGGAACTCCTGCATGCTAGGCAAGTGCTCTACCTCAAGATACATTACAGCCCTCCCTTTCTTATTCCTGGAGTTTAGGCCATGGGGATGTACTATGGTGGATGTCCAGCTCAAATGCCTCACCAGGGAATTGCAGTTTTAGCCACAAGCTGAATGAAGTTATACAACAGTCTACTGTAATCAAGAACTATCCAACTGAGCCTAATCAAACCAGAAAATTGAGTGATAATTATAAAATTTTGCAATAAGGCTTTGTTATACAACAATGGCTAATGAGCAAGAAAGGAGCAAGAGAGGCACTATTCACAATAACCATGGCAAGCAATCAGTCTAGGTATCTATCTGCAGGAGAATGGGCAAAACAAACATGGCATGCACTTGTGCATACATGCACACACACACACAGATGCACACACACACACACACACACACACACATCCTGTTCAACCATAAAAAAGAATGAAATCTGGTCATGTGCAGAAAAATTCAAGGAAGTGGAGGATATCATGTTAAACAAAATAATTCAGATACAGACGAATATTGCATGTATTCTCCCATATGTGGAAAATAGAAAAAAAAGTAGAAGAGTGTCTACACAGGCCTGAGAAGACAGTTAGGAGAGAGGGTGAACATAGGAGCAGGGTTGACAAACTCATCAATGCACAGTATATGCATATATGAAAATATCATAATGAATCTCCTTACTCTATACAACTAGTATGTGTCAATAATTATTATTTTTAATGGAAAGGAGATGGAACAAATTTTAAAGTGGGCAGTTACATGCTAATGCAGACTTTGCTTATTCTCTTACTAATTTCTTGCCCCTTTGGGGGTTTGCTTGAAAAAGGAGAGCCTAGATTGCTGGGAAAACATCACTAGCCGTATTCAAGGCTCAGACTCTGGCAAGTGGAAAATGAATCAAGAGGCCCAAGGCTAAGAATTTTGTTATCATTGACAGAAGTTTTTTTTGTCCCCAAGCAATGTACTCTAGCAGAATGACCCCCTACCTTCAGATGGCAGGAAGGTAGCTGTCAGACACCAGGAACAGGGTCTGCATGCTGACTCTCCTATTGCAGAAATGACCTTGAACAGATCAAGTCACTTTTCCACACTTAGTTTTCTCACTTAAAAATGATCATTTATGTTAGCAGCTGTGTAGAGAATGGAGGTAAGAAATAGAATTTCCATGGAGTTCATGAGTAAGAAGTGGCCAGAGGAAACCATTTTGCAGCTGCTCTTTCAGTCTTGCATCTCTGGCCTTCAAGGATGAAGGAAAAGGCTCTTGTGTTTCCCTAAGGAAAACAATAGCACAATGTCTTGTCCTGCAGTGGGAGGCAGCAGAGGCCTAAATCAGGTCACCTCACAAGGGAGCTTTGAAAGTTTCATCACTCAATCCTCTCCCCATCCTCTAGTTTTTCTTTTTCTGTTTGCTCCTCAATCATTCTTTAAGGAATTATGATAATATTTATATATTTCAAAAAGTGCAGCAAACAAGGAGAAAAAATTAGAAATATTTGCTCTTTTTCTATGTAGACAGGTAACTATCATTGGTACATTATTAGCCTCCAGTTTCCTTTTAACAATTTAGGGTAGACATGGTTCCAGAGTGATTAATTTAGGTTTACATTATTTTAACAGGAGTCATTGAAGACAGAGTTAGGATTCTACCAGGCATTAAGGACAGCAGCTCCAAAATGGAATCAGGATGTCCAAAATTGAGCCTGCTGAGTTGTGACCTTACAAAAACAACTAAGGTCCCTGCCTTACAAAAACATCTGCTGACTGTCCTTCAGCTGTTCAGCTGTTCAGAACATGACCAGGCAGGCCATTGGCTGAAGGGTACATGGGCTGTACATGGGCACTATGTGAGCACTTTTTGGCCTGTTTTGGGGACTCAAAGATTATCACGGGTGAAGTCCCAAGGTTAGAGAACGTACATTTTCAAAACATCAGCAACAGTGGTAGGCAGCATGGAGCAGAACAGAAAACCACTGTGTGTTTGTTGTATAATTCTTACACAGGTTGTTATCTCATATTTACATTCTTGTGTAGTGCTCTAACTAGCGCATGGGAGTTCACCTGTATTAAGTCATGGTTACATAACTGTACCCCCACTGTTTGCCTGTGCAGACAAGCAGGGTCATGTCCTCAGTTGTCTTTAGATGTCCCTGAACTGTGAAGCAGTCTGAGTGGTTCCCCACAACAATACATAGATTGAACCCTGAAAAGTAGGCAGTCTTCCATAGGGTAGCTCTTTTCTAAACCCATTAAAAACTTTAGTTAAAGCCTCCCTCATAGGCATCCTACTCAGAACCTTCTCCTTGCTGGTGGGAACTTTACTCCCTTGCATTTATATCTATCAGAATTGAGAAAGCTAAGGTTTAGATTGCTTGTAAAGTCCCCAGAGACAGCAGGGAGGCAGACCTCAGTACATAAGCAGCAGCAGGCAGCAGGCAGGGAGAGTTGTGTCTTTATCATCCAGCCTCTGTATATGTTGTTATGTTTACATTCTTGCATGCTGGCCTCCCAGTGGTGCCACAGGCTGATGACCACGCCTCTCCCACAAGGATCTCTGAGGGACAATTACAATCCAAACCATCACACACACACAAACAAAAAGCATTTGTCATGTGTGTGTCCCTCAGGGGCCAACAATGGTGTCTAACTCACATCGCCTGCACTTCCTTCCCCTCAGTGGGACACTGCACTTCTTACAGCAGAGGAAAAAGAATTTTTACTAATTATTCAGTGTAACCTACAAAAAACAGAAGTCAAAAGAAATAGTACATTGGAAACATTGCAATTCAGGTGCACCCCCTCAAGGCAGCCCCATAAGGTAGATGCTGTAAAGTCTGTTGTAGGGGATTCCCACAGAGTTATTTTCAGAGACAGCTCTCTGGCTAGGCACACACCTGAGTCACACATGCATCTGACTGTTAGTTAACAAGGATCTTCCTGGATGAGAGGTGTTGGAGGAGGAGGTGAAATCTTCAGTTGTTCTCTAAGTCTGGGGAACATTCTGCAGTTTAACCTTCAGCAGGTTAGCGTACTCACCTGCAGGCATTTCTTGACTTAGCTCACAAAGTCTTAGCTTTCCTGATTTCATTTTATTTTCTATCACAGCCCTGACTCTTAAGGCTTCTAGTGGGTAGTGACATGTGTCACTTGCATTTGTGTCTGACAAATATTCTCTCCTTGCCCAAACCCTAGTCAGGATCCTTTGGTTCCCTGACAGGGTCTGAGCAGTCTGCACAAATAGGAGATGGTGACCTCCACTCATCCTGGGCCTGGTGTAGAAGTTCCTGTCTTGTCATGGAGGAGAACTGCTATATATATCCCTGTGAGAGGCTCAGGTAAATTTAGTAAGCAGACTCAAAGAGGCAAATAGTCGGAAGAGAGTGCAGGTACTCAGAGAATGAAGCACCTTATCATCTAGGTCTAGGGTGCTTCTGTGTTCTGGGGATGGACATCTGTGCAATTTATGAATCTATAGAAAGCAGGGGTCAACTTACAGGTGACAGGTGATGGCCCATTTTCTAGGTAAATGGCAAGAGAAGGCCAAGTTTAAAGCTTTATTTTATCTTTAAGACACTGGATTTTTTTTTTAGTGAGTTTCTGAAAAAGGAAAAAAGACATTGTAACTTTGGATACATTTGTATCCTGAAGCTGGAGTTCTTTCCTATAAATGAAATTTTTAAATTATGATTTTTGGAGGGGTCTCCTTTTAACCTATGTTTCTTTCTGTTTTTAATGTTTTTTTTTTTTTATCAGTACTGGGGATCAAACTCACAACCGCCTGCTTGCAAGATGGGTGCTTAGGCTGCTGAGATAAATCTCTAATCCTTCTTTTTTTAATTTTAAAGAAGAAAAAGTAAAATAAAATTTCAAGACATGATAAATACATGGTAAGAATGGTTAATGTGTTACATACTATCATCTTTAAATGAGTTACTCAAGGTACAATATGTTTGCATTTAATTGTCTGAGCAATGTTAGCACAAATATTTCTCCTCAGTGAACTCAAAAAATCAGTAATATGACTATTACCTATCATATACATACATACACAAACAAATATATATATATATATATATATATATATATATATACATACATATAAATAATTTCTTTCAGCTTCTCAAACAAGGGAGACGATAGGATGTTTACATATGCAAGTCTGGTTTATTTCCTTTGTGAGTATGGTCTCTAAGTGCATCCATTTACTTATAAAGTTCTCAAGTTAATCCTCCTTTGTGGCTGATTACTACTCTGTAATGTAAAAGTACCACATTTTTTAATTCATTCTTTACTTCATAGGCATTCATGTTGTTTCCAAGTTCTGGCTGTTACAAATTGTGTTCTATGAACATGGGCACACATATAGTACTGTGGTACGATGTTTTTAATTCTTCTGGGAAACACTCAGAAGAGTAAGCACTGGTGTTGGATTGTATGAGGAGACAAGAACACAAAACAAGGTGTGGTGATGAAAAGAAAACAAGAGACAAACTTATGGGACGAGGGAGGGGCAGCAGCCTCTAGGACTGAGCCCAAAGCACAGTTTTCTCTGGCTTGTTATCAGAGTTTTTTTAAGAAGAACAGCTGCAAATGTCAGAAGGATAAAGGTCAGATAGGTGGTAACTAATTGTTTAACTTTCCAGAGACAATCTCTGGCTCTACCTAGCCTTCACATTTACCAGTCCTTTGGACACATCTTAGCAAAGCTTGTTGTCCTGTCCCAGCAGGATTCCACTGAGACTCAAGGTTCTGCATTCAGTACCTTAAACAAAATGCATCTACAATACTGTAAGACCGGTGTCGCAAGAAGACTCAAAGGGCCTTGCTCTCATGTAAGAACAAAGGAGTTTTTATTATTCCATGTACACGGGGTCCTCCAAACAGGGGGAAATGAAGAACTCTGAGTTGGGGCAGGGCTGGTGTATTTAAGGGGGAAAAACTGCAATGTAAGCATTTATTACAGAAGCCAATCATTACAGTTAATGTGGAGCGGTGGGCATCTTATCTATCTGCTATTGGTCAGTTCATAAGGGGTGACCAGCGGGTCAGTTAATTAACTGTCTTTGTTCTGCTCAACTTATCTTTAAGACACCTGGTTTCTGTAGGCTTGAGTCTGACATATTTTACAACCCTGATTAGCGTAATGGCAGGCTCTATCTCTGAGTTCCCTGGCACAGCACAGCCCAAGCATATCACAGCCACAGAGGTTGTTTTTATTTCTGCAGGGCTGAGTTAGGACTGAGTCACGAGGCCCAGTTCTGTTTCTAGCTGAGAAACAGCATCTTGTTTTTAACCTTTAAATTTCTGGTTCTTCATTACCCCCTCTGATGCATAATACCTCTAATCTTAGAGGTCAATAATAGCTAAGGGAGTATATTGTTGTCTAAGGACCATTATTTTTATCTGAGAGACTTGGGAGTTAATAAACTGAGTTATGTGATTTATAAAGAAACCTGCAGAGCCATCAAACTTGTTGACCCGAGTCTGGAAACTGTATTGCTGTTCACTTAGCTCTGACAATCTCGGGAGTTTCTGGTGTTTTTCTAATTACTCCCATCCTGCAGACTGACATTATCTCAGAGTGGCATGTCTGCAGCAATATTTGGAGAAGAAAGAGGGGAAGTCAATCATCCCAGGACAGCTCGCCCTCATTAGTGAGTGTGAAGGGGTCACGAGCTATGAGATGCTGAAACTCAAGCTTTACAAAGATCTGACATCTAACTCATTTGATGCATACAGAACAAAAGGAAAGCACCGATTGGGGTTTGGGCCATAGTATTTCCTGGTAATTTCTTTGAAGCTAAACAGTTCTTAAACTTTGGAGCAGGCTCATTTTATGACAGATCATCACCGGGTCGGGAGGAGGTCACCAGAAACCCAAATTCTTTATGGCCTAGATAGATAGGTGAGGGGAGAGGGAGGCAATAAGGCGCCATACAGAACAGAATACGGCAGTTATGTGTCAAGGTCAGGGTAAAGGACCAAACTCACACGCAAATCTCTCTGCACACAAGCAGGTTATTTTAAACAAATGTAAATTAATTGTCATTTTAGTTTTCTTTAGCTCTTTAGCGGAGAATAGAGGTGCCTAGCAGTGATTAACAACCCTTGTTAGCTTGTTTTAGCACAGCTTCTGTAGTTTGTAGAGGGCAACAATGGTTAACATATCAATTAGGTGAGATTCTTGCAATTCTTTACAGAGGAGAGCATTGCTCAACGTATCAATTAGGTCACCTAACATATCAGTTAGGGAAAAAGGATAAAAAACAACATTTAGTAAGCCACTTTACAGGTTTGTTATAATACACATAGAACAAAGCTATTTTCTAAGAGTACAACATTCCCCATTGATTGACTCATTAGCGTCTGTTTATAACCTTGCATGTGTCTTTAAAATCATAAGCTTTTAAGATCTTTGACATAGTTTATCAACTTGTTTACAATACAAGGCCCAGTAGGAGGATTGACAATGGTCTTGCAGCTGTCATTAAAGCTGTTAACCAAAAGGAGAAAGAAAACCAACATTTAAATTTACTCTGTTTTATCATACAAGTAACAATTTTTAAGTCAGACAGAGGCCTCCTTGGGGTCTCTACAAAGGAGGAGAACACAAAATTATCAGTTATATTAGACAATCTTAAGCTTTAAAGTGTCCTTGGAAGAAATGACAGTTCACTTATCCGCAGGCTAATGGTCTTTTGAAGCTGGGACCTGTCTGCAGTGGGAACATTGAATCCAGGCAGGCTTTCAGCTACTTAGTCCATTGCGGCTCAAGAGATTCACGGTGAGGTCGCTTGTCCAGGTGCCTAGGCTCTTTAGCTCCCAGTGGGCAGCAGCGAAATAACCAGTGGATGGAAGTCACAGCTAGCTGAAAAGTCTGGGGGAGACTTAATAAGATCTTGATTAGTTAAATCAGCTAATTTCTAGAAACCTTCTCACATAAAACCTCAAAAGAGGAAATATCTGCAACATTAGGAGATGTATCACGCATGCAAAAGGGGCAGAAGGAAAAGAGACTCACCCAGTTTTCGCCAGTTTTTAAGGCCATTAGTAACTATGGTCTTTAAAATCTGACTTATCTTTTTACCTCTCCTGAACTCTGAGGCTGGTAAGCCCAATCGAGTTTTTTAATTGATCTGTAAAGCTTAGGTTAATTTGAGTTACTAGGCTATAAAAGCCAGGCCATTGTCGGACCCCACGGATAAAAAGGGAGACCAAATCAGGGAAACTGCTCTCAGAGCTGACTCAGACTAAGTAGAAAACGCTTTTACCCATCTAGTGAAAGTATCAACCATTATAACATTTATATCCTTGAAGTTTAGGCTTTTTATTTTTGTAAAATCTATTTCTCAGTGTTTTTAGGCATAGTCCCACGATAACCAGTGGTTTCTATTTGTTGCAGTACTTTTAGATTTACCAAGTGGCACTGAGGGCATCTGAAGCTCATAGACTGGCCTAGCTTGATATTAGCCCCCGGGGATCTCTCGGAAGTTGAGCTACCAGATGCTGGTCTTTTTAAGTGCAAATGGGCTCTGACAAAGAAAATAGGTGAGATCAGCTGTAATGTCAAGCTTATCTCAATCCCCACTGATTTTGGGGGCTTTCTGGCTGTCTTTTGGAAGGTGCCATTTGCCAAATCTTCTGCCCAATGGCTTATACAGCAGATAGTAGCCACTCTCTTTGGCATCTAGATGGCAGCCAACAAGTCCAAATTTGGGGAACAATTTTAATCTTTTGACTCCAGAAGACAATAAACACCATTTTTGATGTCTTTGGCTCTAAGATTTGTTCCATAGAACCTAAGATTTTGTGTAACGGCGGCTCCCACGACCCGCTTACCTTGATAGACGTAACTGCTTTCATCAGAGAAGTAGGATGGAACTCTAGATAGTAGCTTATCCACTAGATAAGGTCGACCCATTCCATGAGGTGATCAATTACCTCAGTACAATTGTGGTGAGGCAATGAGGGGTCGTCCTCAGGCAGCAAAGTAGCCGAGTTAAAACTGCTGTTTCCAGAAATAGTGCATGATAATGTATGACTCAGGAATTAGACATCCATCAGTCTGGTGGGGCCTTGATGAGAGAGTTTCCAGCGAATAGGAGGAAACAATTAAGAGTTTATGTCAAAATGTCAATTTTTAAGCTTTCTTTATGAGGGGGGCAATTGAGGAAATCACCGCAGACAGGGTGGCCATCTGGCTGCCACAGAACCAAGTCTCTTGGAAAGGTAGGCAACAGGCCTCTGCCAGGGTCCCAAACTCTGGATCATTCCTGTGGCTCCTAGAAATTTGCATTTGTCTTTTAGTCACAGGGTCTGGAATCCCTTAGATGGCTCACAACAACCAGTGCAGTCTTTCTTTGTGTAGACTGGTTCTGACAAGGTCGGGGGGACTCACGTCAGAGCAGTTACTTCAAATTGTTTCCTCAGGTGAATAGCAGCAATCTGCTGACAGCCAGACTGCTGCCAGCAAATCTAGGATCTGTGGAGCTTTTTTTTTTCTTTTCTTAGCTCTGGCCGAGGTTAAGACACCTCGCTCTTAATAGATGGCTCCATGTACATGTATAGTAGCAAAAGCATATCTACTATCAGTATAGATGTTTACCCTCTTTCCCGTGGCTAGTTTTAGTACCTCAGTCAAAGCAATGAGCTCTGCCTTTTGGCAGAGGTGCCAGGCTCTAACCCTTTAACCCAGAATACCTCCTTTATGGTGGTCACTGCTATCCCGGCCACTCATCTGCCTCTGCTCTTCTGGATGAAGCTGCTTTCATCTGTGAAATTTCTCAGGTCGTTGTCAGGCATAAGGGTGGGTGGGTTTAAAGCTGAAGAAGTCTTGAAAACTACCAATTCTGGGTCTAGGAGCAGGGCCTAATAGTTTGAGATTTTAGCATTCACATTTTTGGGAGGGGTTTTGATAAGAGTCTCTAAACTTTGGGAGGTCACTACAGAAGTCTGTCCAAAAGTGAGTTTCTTAGCCTCTTTTAAGTAGCATTGCCACAGTGGCCAGAATTTTAGGCATGGAGGCCACCCTCTTGTTACTGGATTGAGCCTTTTGTAAAGCTAGGCTATAGGCCTCTTTCAAAGGCCAATGTCCTGGGTTAGGACTCCTTTGGCAATGCCCCTGAGTTTATCTATGAACAAAATGAATGGCTTGGTAACATCAGGGAGTCCCAGGGCTGGGGCCTCTGTCAAGGTCTACTTGAGCTGCTGCAAGATCCGTTTACATTTATAAGTTCAGTTTACTGAGTTTTTCCCTTATGGGAGCCCTATAGGGGGTGAGCTGTTTCAGTATAATTTAGAATCCACAGTCTGGAGTATCCGACAGCTTCCAAAAATTCGTGCACCTTTTTCTTAGTTTCTGGGAATGGGATCTGCAATATACCCTGGGCTCCTTTTTAGACAAATTCCTCCCTTTTTTTCCCCCACAAGTTGTAGCCCAGATAAGTCACAGCCTGACAGCATGATCGGGCCTTTTTAGCTGAGACTTTATAGCCTAATTCCCCAAAGTCCTTAACAGTTTCTCAGTTGCCTCTCGATAAGCTTACAAGCTTGGGGGGGGGTCGAGGCTATTAACAAGTCATTCACGAACAGCAGGAGCACTGTCTCAGGGTGTTTTGTTTTTTGTTTTTCCTAAATTTTAAAAGATCCCTTGTGTTATCTCTATCAATTGGCTGAGGGGAATTTTCTCAAGAACTCTCAAACCTTTGTAATCTTTTTTTCTAACATGTGGGGCCGACTGAGTTGCAAAGAGAACAACTGGCGATGCTGGGGAAACCCCCTTACCTCTGGATGTCCAATCAGGGTGGGACAAAGGGAAAACATGGTTTTGGTATTCCGGATCAGAGAGCAGGCTTTATCTGGATGGCACACCACATTTTGTCCCAGGGTGCCACATGGCAGGCCATCATTTTACTGAAATTACATACTTAACAAAAAGAAGCTTTTTCATAGGTAACAAAATTGTGCCATATAATCTCCCAGATGTCCATAGCACATGTAAGAACTTATATCTTAACTCTATTATCATCTATAATCTCATATTAATGGAAACACGTTGCAGTAAAAGTTCAGAATCTTATAAATAAATCTACCAAACTGATCTAATACTGTCAAATTTTGAACACATTTACTTCTTGTCAAACCTGCTGTTTTCAGTACTATAAGCAAGACAAATAAAATTTACATCATCTTGAGCTTTCTATAACTTACAATATACCACCAAGTTTTATCTTCTTTCATATTCTGGCACAGCCAGACATTTTACTTGAAGACAAACCACTTTCTTCATTCCTCCTTTTTACTATCACCATTCAATTACCTTTTCTCTTGCTTCTCAGACAAAATTAAAACTCACAATAAAACCCTTGAAGTCACCTTCTAGTAGTCTAAATCATATTAATTATTTTATGTCTTTTTACCACATTAAAATGCTGTTTTTTTTTAAACTATAACGTTTTACTGGCTCAATTACAGTATGACCTGGTTTTTACTTGGTAAAGTTGATATGATTCTTAAAAACCATAAATATACACATATATGTGCACATATGTTTACATTTTAACCAGAAAGAAAAATACTCCTTTTAAAAGGCATGTCGAGGTTGCAAGCAATCAATTGAAGACTTACATATTAAACAAGGCGCCACAACATTAAAGACACAAACAAAGGTTGTTTCTTGCACAGTTTGGTGAACTAAAGGAAATAATTTTTCTTATTATGAACCTTGAATCTAATAAGCCATATGGATCCTGTAACAGAAATGGGCAACGAGCCCCTAAGTTAGTAACAAATTTAAACAGGCAACCAAGGAGGAGAATGGCCAATACTGTAGGGAGGGCATTTTTCCCTCAGCTGTACCATCATTAATCATTTCCTTTTTAACCTGTAGAGAAAGGTTGTGAGCTCACTCTCAAACCTCGGGCCAATGGTCCAAGGTAAGGGAGAGAGGAGATGAAGTTGTCTGTCCCATCTTATCCTGGAGAAAAAGAGAATAATAACAGCGAACAGGGAAGACGCAGACAAACACAAAATTTGCATTTCAGAACACAACTCACAAGCTGGCATCACGCACACACATACCAAAACCACCAGATGGAAACGAACCGGCGGAGTATTCCACTGCGAATGTAGCCGTGAAATGGCTACAACTAAGGGCAGGAGTGACCTGCCCAACTCAGCAGGAGCGACCTGCCTACCTGAACCAGTGAGCCATGGACGAACGTTCCTCAGGGGAACCTTCGGGCGTCCCCCAAGAGAAACAAACTGCCTTTGAAATCAGAACCAAAGAAAACGAATGGTTCAGGGCAGTAAAAGAAAGGGGAGAAAATAAGCGATCGATCAAAATGAAAGTAAACAAAAACTGCCGTACTACTTACCCCAGAGAGGTGCCATTGGGGTCTCCCTCTGCGAGGAGGTCTGATCTCAGTTTGATCTCGCTGGGGCCTCCAAAATGCAAGACCAGTGTCGCAAGGAAGACTCCAAGGACCTTGCTCTCATGTAAGAACAAAGGGGTTTTTAGTATTCCATGTACACAGGGTCCTCCAAACAGGTGGAAACGGAGAACCCTAAGTTGGGGCAGAGCTGGTGTTTTTAAGGGGGAAAAACTGCAATGTAAGCATTTATTACAGAAGCCAATCATTACAGTTAGTGTGGAGTGGTGGGCATCTTATCTATCTGCTATTGGTCAGTTCATAAGGGGTGACCAGCGGGTCAGAGTTAATTAACTGTCTTTGTTCTGCTCAACTTATCTTTAAGACACCTGGTTTCTGTAGGCTCAAGTCTGACATATTTTACAATCCTGATTAGCGTAATGGCAGGCTCTATCTCTGAGTTCCCTGGCATAGCACATCCCGAGCATATCACAGCCACAGAGGTTGTTTTTATTTCTGCAGGGCTGAGTTAGGACTGAGTCATGAGGACCAGTGCTGTTTCTAGCTGAGAAACAGCATCTTGTTTTTAACCTTTAAATTTCTGGTTCTTCAATACTTCCTCTAGTACAAACAGTGATAAAGCTTAGCATAGCATGAGGGCCCTGTGATGACCAGAAGTTAAATTAGTTTAAGTTAATTTGTTATCCACAACTGGGTCAAATGGGACCTGCAATTCTAGTTTTTTGAGGAATCTCCACAGTGATTTTCACAGTGGCTGCACCAGTCTACAGCCCCACCAGCAGTGGAGAAGGTTCCTTTTCCCCACAGCCCCTCCAGCATTTGTTATTGGTTGATCTCTTGACATAGTCATTGTTTCTGTGGTGAGGTGGAATCTCAGTGTTGTTTTAAGTTTTCAACCTATATTTATTTCATCTTCCTCGCACAGAGTTCTTTTTTGGCTTCTGTGTTCATATCTGCATTGTCCAGTTTTATCAAGTGTTCTGCTAAGGTAGTTGGCTGAAGCCTCCATCCCTGATGTCTGATCACCCTTCATATCCAATTGGCTCATCCTCTACCATCCCGCAGCTCACCCCTGTCCAGCCTGGCCTGCCCTCTGCAACCATCCTATTAGGCTGCATTAGGAAGCAGCTCCCTTCCATCTGCTGCTGACTCTTAGTGTTGTCAGTTCCCTGACTTGGCCTTGCTCTGTAGCTGTGCATCTGTAAGTTTCCTAGGTGCCTGTGGAGTTCTCTGTCCTCTACTGTTCAACCCCTGCAGTTGTACCTGCCTCTCTCAGGATGGTCCCCATATTGTTAGAAACTTCTTGACAACAGAAACAGGATGCAAATGGAGGCAAAGAGGACTGTGGGAACTTCTTGACTGAACTAATGCAAGAAAAACCCTGGGAGCAGCTGCCTACTGCTTTGGTGGTTGAATGTTCTGTCCCCATCCAAGGACAGTTTTTGTTGAGATCAGGAGAATCTCAGATACATTTAAGATTGCATACGTTTAGTGCATACAAAAATAACAGGTACTCTCTGTCACACAGTGTACATCCAAAGGTTAAAGAGCGATAAAATATTTTTGCATCTCTTTAAAGTTGGTCCTGGTAGTTAAAGCTTGATCTACATATACTGGAATTTGTTAAATAAGCATTTTGCTATTGCATAAATAAGATACAATTGTATTGGTGAATGAGTCTCTCTCTCTCTCTCTCTCTCTCTCTCTCTTTCTCTCTCTCTCTCTCTATATATATATATATATACATTAAAAATGTACTCTATACTTATTAGATTTCTACAGATGTCTGTTAAAAATCAAAGTTTTGCCTTAAGTGTCAAATCTAAGTAAATGCATGCAAAGTTTTTAAATGGCATTGAAATTAATGATTGCTAATCTCAGGTATATTAAATACATTTCTTTTCCCAAGGTTGTACGTTTTTCTTTTAAGATGTAGGATGTGAGAAAGACATCTTATCACATTGATGACTCTAAACTAGAGTTTTAGGTAGGATTTAGGGTGCCTCAGAGAGATGGCGATCAGAGGGAGGTGACTAGGTTGATGACATTGTCCCACTCTATTTGAGACCCCATGTGGGTTTTGGGTCTGAGAGATGCTGTGTGCTTGAACAAAAGGCCCTTGAAGTGGTTTTTGCACACTGAAAAGGCTTGGATTGTTGGCTGGCTTTGTTTCTTCCAAAAGTATTAATGAGCATCCATCCCTCTCACTCAGCCCAGCTGCATTAAGAGCCCTTTAGTCCAGCACTGCAGTTCACATATGGGCAGCATGTGTAGAGGGAGAAGCAAGTCAATTTTGGGAAGTTTGTAGAAAGGGCAACAAGGAAAGTGAAGCTTTGGTAACAAGGACTAATAAAGAAAAATGTTGAATTCAATGAATTTTCATAAATGAAATGAACACCCACCTCTTATGCTCTTTTCGGCTGCTTCCTCTCTCGTCCCCTCAGACAAATCTTATCCAGAGTTTAATTTGTTCTGTTTCATCAGTTATACATATGCATGTGCATTTATATCCGTGTATGTGCTCTTACAGTTTGTGCTTTTTGAGGGTCTGACTTTTTCACTTATCTTTATATTTGTGAGTTTAACACATCAATTCATTCACAAAGCCATTACATTATGACCTGTTTCGTGTAGTTGTGGATGTCTTTCTTTTCATGGCTGTTTCTCACCTTGATTTGTTTCTTCTCTTGGCTGGTCTCTTCTACCCACTGGTTGATGGATTTTTGGGTAATTGCTCATTTGGGTCAACTGTAACTTCTGTGGTGATGAACTGCTACATGTCTTTTTAGTGGATATATATATATATATATATATATCCACTCAATGAGTGGCATTGAGGTTATACATATTTCTTCTATATTATCTGATATTGCCTGTGTATTTCCCACACTGTAGAGTATATTCATGACCTCAGAATGATCTCTTGTGCTTATTTGAGATTTATTGTTTTTTGAGAGGCAAGCTTTACTCATAAGCTTGAGTTATATTCCTGCCTCAGCTTTCTGAGTAGCTGGGTCTCTAAGCATGTAGTAGCATGCCAAGTTAGATTTGCCCTTAACCTCTTTTTTCAGTAGTCTTTAGGCACTTGTGTCAGGCAACTTGCTAAGTAATACAAGTGATGCTAAAAATCCCTGACAGTGTTGGGCACATTGCTCAGTGGCAGAGCTCTTGCATAGCATGTGCAGGGCGCTCGGCTTAGTCACCCAGGACATCTGGTTCTCACAACTTAGAGGGAAGGTAGGTGTGCAGGTGTGTACCTGACCACTGTGATCCTAATTCAGCACAGGCACTGAGCACCATGCCCTGTGTGGTGACACAAAAGATCTCAGGTTTTCCAAATTTTTAACTATAAGTGGGATACAGGGATGTCAAAGCACAAAACCTGACAGGGAGATGAGCAGAGGGCTGAGCTATGATGCCTGACCATGCACTCCCTGGGAAAAGAGCTTTGTTTTCACACCAAGGATGGATGGGGACAGGTCTGCCTCCCCCAATGAAGGGTCTTTGCTACTTTCTACTGTTGCCTGCAGTACTTGGTACAGTGCCTAACACCCCATGAATTGTTAAGGTAGCTTTCCAGAGACAGTTTAAAGAACCACAAACCAAGTTGTTTAAAACAGCAGAAATGTGTTCTTTAAAGGTCTGGGAACTCAAAATCAGAATCAAGATGTTAAGATGGTCATTCTCCCTTTGAAGCCACAAAAGGAGACTTGTTCAGCTCTTTTGGTGACTGCTGGGCTACTGGGCAGCTCTTGACCTGTACCTGTCCAACTTCTTTCTCTGCCTGTTGTCAAGGGGCACTTTAAGCTTGTTCTGTGACTTTGCTCACACTGAGTGTGAGTTTCAGTACATCTGTTTTTACTAATGCAAGATTTTAGCTTTAAGTCTTCTACTGAAAAGTTGAAACAATATCTAAAATTTAGTGAAGGGAGGTTCTAATTAAGAGACTGAGACTCCTTTCATGTTATGCTGTCCCCCTGGCATAATAAAATCAACATCATAATTAGTTGTTTGTGAAGAATTTAAGAAAACAGAGTCAAAGATACATATTTGTGTGTGTGTGTGTGTATATATATATATATATATATATATATACACACACATACACTTGGGTACATATATATTTGCTTGTCCTCTCTGTGATGTTAGCCAAAGCTCCATAAGGTAGGAAATGCACTCATAGCAGGCCAAAACATGGTGGTCAGAAAAGCATTGCTTCCTTGTGCTGATGGCCAGAAAATTTCAGAGAAAGCCTAGCTGAAAATCACTGCCATAGATGATTCATTCAGGCATAACCCAAATATTTAGTGTTAACTAATAAGTGTTAGTTATTTTTGGTGTAGGGGTAAGTTTTTATTTGGGTCTTCATTTTAAAAAAAAATTTATGTGTTTGTAGACGCCAAACCTTATAAAGCAAAAAATGTGTACAAGGGGAAAAAAAAAAACCTGATAATGGATAGTAGAAGATCACCCCAGGATGGCCTGAAGAGAGTCCCTGGAGTGACTGCACACAGTGGGACAGCACTGTGCACTCTGTGTGGTGAAAGTGCTGGGTGCTGTACATCAGGTGTCAGATGGCACTTTGACACCAGCCAGAAAAGTATTGCTAAACTTGGTGAAACTGAAAGGTGAGAGTTTCTTGAAGGAAAGCTGTGAAACTATTCCTGGTATCTTAGTTCCCATAATTATCATTCTAAAACAAATAATCTGACAGCTGCCTGGTTTTAGATTTCATTGTGCACAGCAAAATATGGTCCAGTGTAATGATTTACTTAGGTATAATGGTGCCCCAGGGCTGAGCAGAGGATGAGTGTGGGGAGATTTGCAGCTGCTTAGATGTAGAAGGCCTGTTTATGAATGAAAAAGGGCAGAAATATCCACAGGTCAGTGATGTGACCTGGCGTAACTATCTCAGGGTTGTCATAGATTTTATGCTACACTTTAGATTTTTCAAAGAGATCTTGAAAGTAGTCAGCTAAATTATTTTCCAAATCTAAACATGCATATAGAAAAGTCTACAACACTTGCTGACAATCCTACAAACCTTCAGGAAACCTATAAATAATTTGCTATCATTGTAGTAGTCCCAAAGGAGAATTTTAGTAACAGACTTTCACAGTTCTGTGAGATGGAGACAGCAACTGGGTTTGTTTGTTTGTTTTCATTTTTGACACTGTGTCTTGCTGTGTCACTCAGGCTGACCTTGAGATCACTTTGTAGCCCAGGCTGGCCTCGAATTTGCAAGGATCCTTTTGCCTCACCTCCTCAGTGCAGGGATTATAGACATGAGCCACTACATCCAGCTAACACTGTGGTTTTTTTTCTTCTCCAGATAAAGCCAAATTTGAAGAACTTGATTGTTCATGTTAATGGGTTAGATTTTTGAAATATGGAAATGGAGTTATTGGAATTTCAAGAAAACCTTTTTGGAAAGGTAAACTCTATGACATATGAGAAACACTTGAAAAGACAGACTGTGAAATGATGATAAAGTACAGCACATTTAGTAGTTCTGAAAATGAAATCCTGAGAGAAAACTCAGTGACTCCATAGAATGGGCCATGCTGTTACTGGGAGGAACCAACCAAGAAGCCAGCCAGCCAGGCTTTCTGGTAAGTTGTGCAAGCCATGCAGGGACCAGGAAGTGAAAATTCAGCTCCTCCTGTGAGCCCGCAGGCATGCGGGCTGAGAATCAACACCTCCCTCTCCCATAAGCAAGCGGCTGGTTGGAAGGACAGGCTGAGTGGATAGCAACTGAGGTCCAAAAAGCACCTGAATGCTTGTATTGTTTGGTTGACTTTGCATTTCTGGGACCATAGTTCTGAGCAACTACTGGGAGGTTAAGAGTATGCAATCTAGCAAATATGGGTGATTTTCTTGTATCTTGTCTTTGAAATTCAATATTGTTTTCATAATTTTGTTTTGTTCTGATTAATTGTTTTGCTTTATTCAATTTCTGGTTTGATTCATTTTATTCTGGGTTTTATTGGTTTGATTTTGCTATATCTTATGAAATGGACAACTATTGTGAAGATAATGAGATATACCATGGTAGCCATTGTTGTTTTCCTAGTATCCTGCTTTGAAGTTCTGTACTAACTTCACTAATTTGTTTGATTGAGTTTATTCTGTTAGTTTTGCTTTGTTGGATTTCATTATCTTTAAAATGAAAATGAAATCCTTGAAGTGTGGAAATATCTGCAAAATAATTTAAATCAGCCATGATGGTGGCACAGACCTGTAATCCCAGCACTTTGGAAGATGAAGCAGGACGATTGTTGAAAATCTTAGACCAGCCTGGGCTGCAAAGTGACCTCAATGCCAGCTTGAACTGTACCATGAGACCCTGTCTCAAAAAGACAAAAAATTTAATTCAATGAAAGCACTGAAGATTGCTTGTGTTACTTTGGATCATCTTATGCTGTGGGCAGCTATTTTCAGCTTTGAAATATATTAAATCTGATACATGAAACAGACTAACAGATGACTTGAGTATTGCATGTGTTGCTCTGAAACTAATGCAGTATGAGTCAACCTTTGACAAATCACCAGAATGCATACACCAGCAAAGATAACATTGTGTGAAACCAAATGCACACTTTCACTTTTCAATATAAGGTTGTTTGTATCATTGAAAGCTTTGTGATTATGTTTTTCTCTCAAGACAAAATATGTCAATGGATGAGTTGTTTTTTCTAAACTAAAACCTAAGTTCAGTATTTAGATTTAACTGCAGTGTTGTCACTGCAATAATTAAGTTGGTTTTGGGCCCTTGGTCTCTAAAAGGTTTCCCATCACTAATCGAGGAGGCTGGAGGGGCAAGGATTCCATTCCCAGCTCTTCCATCAGGCCTCTAGACATCTGGTCTCAGGCATGGGCAGGGCATTCAAACAGGGTCTGGTTCCTCCAGCTCACACAAGGCAGACCCCAGCCTGCAACATCAGTTCCCTGGGAACTGTGACAGTCCAGAACTAAGTTCAGGAATCAGCCAATCAGTGCTCTGCTGACTGAGTAGGAGCAACAGCTGATTCATATAACTCTTTCCTCTAAAACACAGAAAGTGGAACATCCATACACTCAACCTGCAAAGACAACCTTGGTGGGGTATCTGGGCTTCATTGGGGAGTGGGGAGCTGCAAGGTGTGGTTCACAAAACCACACCTTGTTACTGTAGTGTAGAAGGGGCAGTCCCCTAAAGAGTTCACATCACTGCAGAACCCACCCTAACTTGGGTGCAGCTTGGATCCAGTCCCTCTCTGTTCCTACTGACCCATGTGCCACACAAATCAGTCAGGTGAAGTATAGTCTGAGGCTCCCCAGGCCTATGATCTGTGTCAGCAACTTGGTTAGATTCTGTCCACACTTTAGTCTAGAGGATTAAAGTGAGAAACCCAGACATCATGTCCTGTAGGTGGAGTTGTAAAATGGTCTGGCTGCTGTAAGGAACAACATAGCAGTCTTCTCCAAATTCTATAGAATTATCCTGTGATTCAACAATTCTTCACCTGCTTATAGACCTTAAAAGAAATCAGGAGCTCAAGCAGACACTTGCGTTCCCATGTTCACGACAGGATTATTCCCATGAATCAAAATATGGAAACAGGACTTCTGGGAGAACATGGCGGACAAATAACAGCAGCCATAGAGGCTCTCTGAGTTTACCAGGAGCGGTGCCATGTAAGGAGTCCTACTGGAGGGGAGGTGTATTCTGCCGACCCAGGAATGAACGAAGCTGAGAGAAACCAACTGGAAATGCAATCCTGATGCTATAACAGAACAGATAAAATCTCAGTGTGGAAGCTGGATTCTGTGCCATTGGAAGCCGTGATTTGAATTTCCTGCTGCTGCTACTGCATCCCAATCTGCACAGCAGGGAGAGAGATGCACAAAACTCTGAGAGCTGGAATCCATGAACCAAATGGCATTTAGAGCAAGACTGGCAGGAAACCCTGCATCGACCTGTGGTAAGTGAGATAATGGGGACCCTTTCATAGACTAGGAGGCTCCAACAGAGGATATTCTGGGAATGAGCAGAATAGCTGGAACAGGGCCCTGCAGTGACTTTAGTCACATATTCCCCTCTCAAGCGGGAGTGGTGGAGAGCACTTGGCCTGATGTAGCTGTGGACTAAGATCCATTAGGCTAGCCCAAATCAGGTCCCTGTTCCTGGTGGTGCACCTTATCCGTGAAGCATTCAGTAGGTTGACCTGGAGGGGTGGGCCCAGCAGAGGCTGCCCAGGTCTGTGTCTCCCTAGTACACTGCAGTGGGTGGGAACACCTAGCCAGCAGATTCAAACGAACTGTAACAGACAAAGAGAAAAAAAAAACTGGGCCTCCTACATATGCTTGTATGGAATGAACAAAAAGTATGGGAAAAGGGAGCAACAAGAAAGGGTCCTCAGTCCCCAATCCTGAGAACACTGATCCAGGAAATGTAAATGCAAAACAGAATGAAGACAGAAAACATGCAATATCCAACATGGCACCTATAGACTTAAAGCGGTATCTCCGGAGCCTCATAGACAAGTTCAAAATTGAAGTATTTAATGAAATAAAGCAAGAAATAAGTAGAATAGTTAGAGAAATGCTAAAAACCACCCAAGGGAAAAAAAAACAGATCGTGGAATGGAAGAACAGAAAAAAGGGGGAGAATTGTTTGATGGAGAAAATAGAGAAAACACAGAATATGTGAAGTAGGTTCAAAGACATTACCAGGAAACTAAAAATTCTATTGAAAGCTGGCATAAAAACATGAAAGAAACTAAGGATAGATTATCAGAACTGGAGGAAAGATTTGTAAAGTGGGAGCATGAAATGAAAAACTTCTTAAAAATAACAAGAAAACAAACAACAATAATACAAAGACTAGAAGATGATAAGAGGATCTATCACTTAAGAATTAAGAACATAAAAGAAGAAGTAGGGACTCAAAAAAATGAACTACCAAAGCTATTCACAGAAAAAATCCAGGAGAATTTCCCTAATTTATCAAAAGGTAAAGATACTCAGATGTATGAGGCATACAGGACGCCAGCCACCTACAACCCAAACAGAGCTACACCCAGGTGTATAATATCAAAATTCCAGAAATGCAATATAAGAGCAGAATATTAAAAGCCATCAGAGACAAGAAACAGATCACTTACAAGGGAACTGCCATCAGAATTACAGCAGACTTCTTGGCACAAACCATCAAATCACGAAGAGCATGGGGGGAAATAATTCAAGCTTTGAAAGATAATAACCTCCAGCCAAGATTGATATATCCTGCACAACTGTCCCTAGAAATTGCTGGAAATACAAGGCTTCCAGCATAAAGAGGAACTAGGGGAATTTGCAACCATCAATTCAACTCTACAGAGATTACTGAAGGATATTCTAAAAATGAAAAATACCAAGATTCCAAAAATAGTGCCAGAGCAGCCCTAATGAATGGAGCAGAAAGCAAAACGAAGAGGACAAACTGACAACTAATGACAGAAAAAGAGCTCAACAGAAATGAGCCAGAGAAGGTTGGATGGTAGGAACAGCCATTTTGGAGAAAACAAGACATCATAATAGGTAGTGCTGATTTAATATCCTCTTGTTTTGAAGTCCCATCAAGCTTTTTTTTTCTTCTGTCTCCATCGGTTTTAACATGTTGTATCTTATTGGATTTTATTATATGTGATAATATAAATAAAAATTTTATAGACAAGGAGATTATACAGAAACCATTTTTCATTTTCTGTTAGTTGATTCTAAATACCCTGTAATACTGCCATTCTATTGAATGGTTTTACATTGTCTTGATATGTTTGATGCTACAGTGTAAGAAGTTATACCCAAAGTTTTTAAGGGAAGAGACACTATGGTAACTACAATTATGTCGAGATTTTCTGGTGGTGAAACACTATTTTGCTTAAATGGCTTTGTTTGACCTGTGCTGTTTTGTTATGCCCTCTTTTTTTTATTTCAATTTCCTTTTTATTATCTACTTTTTCATTTTTATCCTTTTAATTAAGGGAAAATAAATAAAAAATAGCAGGATATATTATAGTAACCCACTTTGATTTCCTATTAACTTGATTTGAAACTCTGTATTGCTCTCACCGTCTTGTTTTGACTGATTTTCCTCTCTTCTGTTATGCTTGATAGTACCAAGTTTGAAAGTATAGGCAACTATGAAGACAATAAGATTCATTGTGACATCCATTGTGGTTGACTATTATCTTCTTTTGAAGTCCTCTAAAGTCTCCAATGTTTTCATTTTATTGTTATTATTCTTTACTGTTTTGTTCAATTTTATTATAACTGATGATATAGGCAATTTTTTAAGATAACAAGAAGCATTATGGTAACCATTGTTGATCACTTTGTATTTTGTTTTCATATTATGTATTATGTCCATCCTTTTGACTTGACTGACTGTGTCCTGGTATGTCACATTTGGTTTTACTTTCTTCAAAAAAAAAGTAGTAGGAGCTGTGGGAGTAATAAAACCCAAAATGTGTAATTGTCATTGTACAAAAGAAAGGAAAAGAAAGTTCTCTAAAAGATATAACTGCATATATATTTAAGTGTATAAGATAGATAACCATATTACTGAGTTTTGTTGGATCATTAAACAAGACTGTCTGCAGTCTCACTGTTTGAAAGTCCCCCTCTATGCTTTAATTTTGTAACTTTAACAACTATTTCTAAGATGACAATATATAATTAACTAGTGATTTCCCACTGTTTATGTTTTCTGAAATTCTTTATAACGTACACTTTTTCTGGTTTTTTTTCTTTTTTTTTCCTTAAATAAAATTTAAAAAAATACATGGAAACAACTCCCAAAATGTGGATGAACAAAAGGTGGTAGCTCTATGTCCTACAATATTATGTTAAGTGAAAGAAAACAGAGAGAAAAGGAAAATGTTATATGATTCCATGTATGGGATGACCCAGAAAAGTCCAACTCATAGAGACAGACAGTAGAATGGTGTTTCCAGGAGTTGAAGGAAGAGAAACAAACTTATTAATGGGAGAGTTCACAGTTTAGTTCGGAAACAGTTTTGGAGCAGGATGGTGCTGATAATTGTACAAGGTAAATGTTATTAATGATACATAACTGCTCACTGACTAAAGCAGTGGATTTTGTGTTGTGCATATTTTAACATATTTTAGACAGTAGATAGGAGATGATAAAATGGACAGGAGAGATGAGTGGATTCAGCGACAATTCTGTGACACTCTGTTCACTTTTGATGAGTAATAGTCTCCTGGGTCCTGATCATAACATACATCCCATATATTACTCAAAGCACAGGATTTAAAGTTGAAACTTCCAATCTAATGACCATTCCCATCTGATTCTTCACCTATACTCAGTAACACATCTCTGATTGGTTCATTCTGAGCAGAGGAGGGAGTAGGAGAAGCATTTGGGAAAGGTCTCCATGAGCAGTGCTGTCCTCAGTGGGGTCCCAATCTACAGGCCTGTGGTGGGGGTTCAGGAGACTCCTCATCTGTGGTTCTTTCTTTATTAAGGCAATTTTCAATCTAAAATTCAGCATCTGTCCTGGAGCACACAGCCCAGTGGCATTTCATGCACTCAGTGCTGTGAGACCCTCATCATGCCTGGTAAAGAACACCTTCACCATGCCCACTGGTAACCTAGGTTCATTAAACTGTCATTCTCCATTGCCCATGCTCAGCCACGGACCACTATTGTGCTTTCTAAGGATTTGCCTGTTCTGGATATTAATATAAATGGAAGCATAAAAATAAGTAAATATTTACATTTTATAATACTTTAATTTTATTAGTCACGAAAGTTCTAACTCATGAAAGAATACATTTAACAGTATGTTTGTACACATCTCATTTAAAAAGATAAAAGAAAAATGAAAACAGTTCCCACATCTGACCTGAAAGTAAGGGTGACATTATGGTAAATTCTATAAAAGCTGTGTAGGTTGAAGCACATATGTAAAAATAAATACAATTGTCTTGGTCAAGCTTGCCCATTAGTAGGACATAGAATCCAAGGCCTACAACTGGGAAGAGGAGATGTTTAATCTGGCTTATGCTTTCAGGGGATTCAGTCCTGCCTGGTTCCAAGCCAGGGACACCACAGCAGCAGGGTGTGATGGAGCAAAGCTGCCCAGTTCATGGTGGCCAGGAAGCAGAGCAGAGGGAGAGTGCCAGGGAGGAAGGGACTACAGATTAGATGGAGTACCGAGGGTGATTCCTCCATGCCCTGTACAAGTGAGCCCAGAAGTACACTTTACTAATTCCTTGGACAGCTCTCAAGCCTGTCAAGTCGACAATGAAGATTAATCATCACATAGCAGAAGTTTTGTGATGTTAAAATTATAAGTGATTTACATATGTGCATATATACAGTATTTTGGGGTTTTTCCATCTTTAAAATTCTATCTAAAGGCAAAAAATGCTGAATTTTATGTAATAGAAATAAACTTTCCTTAGGTAAATTTTATAAAATCAACTCAAAAAAACTGAAAAATATAAGAAAAGGGTTCAAAAACACAGGAAAAACCAGAAATCTTAACTCTGCTTTAAACAACTACTTTGAAAGACAGCTAAAAAATTTCTGAGTTAAACATGCAAGACCTGAAATATTCAACTTCACACTAAGTATCTTCCCCTGGGAAATCAGTGCTACAGCTATACAAACACAAGAATGACTGCAGCAACTTTATTTTTAAGATCAAAACTGGAAACACAACACAGGGCCTCAACTGATGGACACATGAGGATCTGTGGTTCATCCACACAGTGGGATGTGATGGCTCAGCCACTGACAAGGAGCAGCACACGGGAAATCTAACATGGTTATGAGGATTGAATAAACCCTACCAGCTCTCCCAAAATGAAAACAAAAACAAAATCCAACCAAAAAAAAAAAAAAAAAAAAAAAAAAAAAAAAAAAAAAAAACACCTTGCATCCTGGGTGGTTACAGAACTGTCACCTCTAGAAAATACAAAGTGTTTCCCAGAGACAAAAAGCAAATGCATTGCTTAGGATGGAAGAAAGCAATTGTAAGGAGCCATAAGGAAAATGTGAAGGTGATGTGTGTATCACCACTGGGGTTATGATTTTCAAGGGCCTCATGTATGTCAAGATTCCTAGCAGATTTTTTGTTTTTTAGTTTTCATTTTGTTTTGCTTTTGCACCAAATTCAGGACACTGTGCTTGCCAGGGAGCACTTTGACACTGAGCTATATCCCTTGTCCATGTCAAGATTCACCAAATTTTGTAGTTTAAACCTGTAAGTTCATTATATGTTAATTATAATGAAATAAAATTGCTTTTAAAACACTTCTCATTTGAGCTAACCATCATAGCTTTGTTTACTTATATATTTACTTACAAGCAATTTTGTTTATTTATAGGTTTATTTCTAAGCAGTTTTATTATTTACAGATTTATTTATCAGAAGGTTTGTTTATTTATAGATTTATTTGTTTCTTGCTATGCTGGAGATTGAATCCAGTGCCTTGTTCCTTTTAACATAATTTATTTCCATACAGGTCCTTGTTAAGTTGCTAAGTTGTTTACATTGGGCTTATATTTTATCATATTTATTTTTTTATTTTATCACATTTTGTATTTTATCACATATTTTTGTATACTGAAGTATAACAATGATAATTAAATTGAGTAGTCTCAAGTAAATAAAAAAATACAACTTAACAAAAAATAGCTCAGTGTCATTACATGCATGTAATCCTGGCACTTATGAGGCTGAGGCAGGAGGATTGTTGCAAGTTCTAGGTCAGCCTACTTTACACAGTGAATTGAAGTTCAGCCTGAACTGCACAGTGAGAACTTGTCTCAAAAAATAAATTAATAAAATAAAATAAATGAGATAAAAACCTGGATTAAGGCAAGTTATTATCTTCTAGTCCAGAACAAGGGCATCTTTAGTGCATTTACTTTAGAAAGTGTTATGATTTGTATCTGGATGTCCCCCCCAAAGCCTCATAAAGTCACAGAGGCAGCTAAACCTAGCATCTGTGATTGCTTCATTGTTTAATGCTCTGATTGGTGATGAAAGTGCTTCACCTGACATCGATTTGAATTACTGGAGTAAAAGAGGTTTCACCAGTGCATTTGGTGAGAGGAGTGAGAAAGTCTTGTAATTGAAAAGGAAATCACCACTTGTGGCCAACACGTGCAGAAAACAGCCTCCCAAAGCTGATTCATGTAGGCACAAATCACTGAGATGTGCTGTGTCCCTATCCAGTGGCACAATTTATGGCAGGAGCTGAGCAGCACTGGAGCGAAATTGGGGGACAGAGCAGAGTCCTATAATGCAGGTACAATCACAGCTATGTACAGGGCCGTCCTTAGACCTGACAGGACTAAGAAGAGAGGTTTGTCCAACACAGAATGCTGCAAAATTTTTAAAGAATTCTTTGCAGGAGTTTGATTCACAGTACTGTTTGAATCAGGAAGGAACTGGCATCCTCCCTAGCCTCCATGTAGAGCATGCACAGGAGAGCTGTTTGGAGGATGTCGTTCATGACTGTTGGAGGGAACTCTGCCCTGGGCCATAGAGGTGCAGGTCTAGGTGTGAAAAACTCATGGCACAGCAAGGTTTTCTAAGGGCCAGCTAGTGCCCTGGGAGTCTACACTGTAAACCAGTGCTTCCTGGCAACAGGGACAACACCGAGCGAGGGCATTTGGATGCCAGAGTGGCCAGTCAGGTGAGGGGCAGTCCTGCCTGACAGAGCTGAGCAAAGAGTATCCCTCTGGAGCTGAACCTCCAGCAGGTCCACCTCACTTCCTTCCTCAGGTCTGTCAGCAAGGACATCACACAGAAGCATGGCAACACAGTTGAATTTTGCTCAGACTAAATCATTTATCTTCCTTTGAAGAAATGATTGAAAATGCACAAGTCTGAGAAACACAAGGCTGAAAACAGCACTCTGCATGTTGTGTAAATAAACTGATCCTTTACAAGTCATGGAAATAATGCCTTTGTGTGAGTCTGCAATGGCAGAGGTGTGAAACATCATGCCTGCAGGTTTCACAACTGCGAAAGGAAAACTCCAATTAAATGCTACATGTACATGATTTTCCTTTGGCACTGCACTACAGGAAGGAAAATCCCAGCAACAACCTAGATTTACTGAGCCACCTCAGGAAACCCAGTGCAAAAGCCACCAGATGATTCCTTTGTTCCTTTTAACATAATTTATTCCAAATGTGAGGGTTTAGCCGATCTGCTCCCTGCTTGATGGTGCTGCTGCTGGTTGATAATTTTGAGGTGTTTCTATCTGCACAAGCCATCTCTGACCCTCACAGCTCATGGCTGCCAGCGTGTTGATCAGACTATGTGTTTACATAAAATATCATCATGATTTCAGGATGGGTGGCAGCCTCTTTTTTACTGGAAATTATTTTTGAAGTTTGGGCATAAGAATCCTTAGAGAACGTGCTTAGCCAGTTGAGGGAAAATGAGATCATTTGAAGTAAATGCAGGAAATTCATTTGTCAGTGGAATATTCAGTTGGTACTGAAGCCCATATTTTGGGGGCAAACAGGCATGAGTAAGGGTTTGCTGTACAAAATGCTGGAAGGCACAGCAGTATCCCCAAGTTCAGTTTCTACTTTGTTTCCCTCATTCTACCAAGCTGGAGACTGGATTCTCAGCATTCAAGCTAATCGGATTTGAACTACAATAGAAATCTGTAAAAACTTCTGCCAACCAGGGAGTGAAAAGACAAGGAAATGTTTTTTCGCAAAATGCAGTTCTAAATATACGCTTAAATAAACAAAATCAGAAAAAAAAACAAAAAGAAATGTAATGAGAATATGTTTTGTTCCAATGCCACTGCCTCAGTCTCAAAGATAGGAGCAAAATTTGCAGAGGAGAAGGGTCACTGAAGATAGTGGTCTTCGTGGTCTTCATCCCCAGAGGTGCAGAGTGGGTGCCCTGCCCACTAAGCCAGATGAATTCAAGATAGCACCTGCATCCTGGTGGAGGCTGAGATCAGGACCCAGGAACTGAGGCCTCTGAGGCTGAGGAAGCAGAGATTTTGCTGTTTCCTGGCTGCTCTGCCTTCCCTTGCCTGCAGGGCTGCAGCATGGATGAGGTGGGGGAAAAGGCTGTAAGGCAGGCAGTGCTCGGCTCCTGTGCAAGCTGCACACTCCCTACGATGCCTGAAAGCAGGAAGATTCAGGACTTCCTTGCTGGAAAAATAGACACTGAAGAAAAACTCTTGCTGTCCTCTGGCAGTAGCAGGCACCGGTCAGCATGGTGGCTTCTAATGTGGGGAGGGCAGGGACACCCACCACAGCAGGACCCTCATGGCTTTATGTGTTAGAGTTTTTAAAAGTTAGTCTTGAACATTGTGTTGGTTTACTGAATACCAAGCCTCCTTTTTTTATATATACAGTGATATCTGAAGTGTCTGTATTTTGCATAACTTTCATTATATATGGAAACTAAATCATCCATTTTCACATACCTGTTCAAGAAATTAGCCACTATTAAATATCAACTGAATTGAATGAAAGGAACATTGAATAGAACACTATAAATATTGCAATGGAATGGAAAAATGGAAAAAAAAAACACCACAAAGGCTTCCCTCCCAGGATCACTGGTCTGTCCTCCAGGAGCTCCTCTCTCCTGTCCTTGCCTGCTATTTGGGCCTATGTCTCTTCATTGCTGGGTGGAGACAGGTCCTGGCCATGAGCTCTTCCATCATCTCAGGTAGTATCCAAGATATGGCCTGGGACATGGCCTTCTTTCAGCATTTTTCTGTGACTGTAATTTCATAATTGACTCAGCAGCTCTGCTCTGGTACACTCACAGTTTCTAACTATCCACACTCTTAACTGAATAAGAAGAGATCACGGGTGTCTCTAAATCTCATTTTGTATAATGAGGCCATAGAATTGGAATTTCCAGGTTAAATGTATATAAATTGAATTTTCTGATCATAAAATTCACACTAAAGCTCAGCATTAAGTTGGAGCCTGTAAGGGGAAGCCCAGGGCTGCTCAGATCTCTGTGGGGATCTGATGTTGGAGAAGATGGACCATGCAGATGTCGAGGACACCATGGAACTTAGTAGTATTCCATGGGCAAGAAAGTCTCAGGTCCAGGACTCCTGATCCATCAGTCAGCTTCTCAGGAAACCGCATATACTTGCTGGATAAGAGTGGATTGTTGCAGCCCTGCTACCAAAGCTCCTCCGTGCAGGCCTGAGGTCCACTGTCTCACTCAGGGGAACTCTGTACAAGAAGATCAGCATGTTACAGAGCCTACCTTGACTGAATGTCTTCCATCCAGGTGAGATCTCAAAAGCCACATGTGGACTCCCCACAGCTGTGGAGCAGGACAGGTGTTTACAGGCAGCAGGTCAGGAGGTGGGGACACTGCAAGCAGGTAAGTGTTCAAAGCCTGAAATAAGAGACCTGGCCCTAGCCTGCCCCAGTGTCCTCCAGGAGTAACTGCACCCTGCAACAATGTGCTTTAAAAGACTAAATATCTTAACAGATTACTCACAAAAATATATAATGTAGGGATAGTTTGAAGATACAAAAGTAAATTGCTACATCCCTAAGTAAAATATGCCATGACCCTTAATCAGTACATGATCTCTTTTGGTGTCCCTGACCCACACCCTCAGAAGAAAACACACCTTTTGACATAGCATTAACAAACACAGGCAATGAGTCAACAATCATAACTGCTTAATAACAACAACAAATTCCAGGATATGATAAATGCCCTGCTGATTCATATGAATTGTATAGTAAAGAATAAATACTGGATCTGGCCATGTTGGGACTTAGACAGCTGAACAAGAAAATAATTCTCCTGCCTTCCTGGCAAGCACCACTGGTGCAAGCCAGGAGGAGAACTAGTCAGAATCTCCATGAGACTACTGGTGCATGGACTGAGAGCCATACATCCCACTTGCCCACCTCCTGGTTAGCAATGAGCATCTCTTGGGAAGATGACTGTGTGCAATATAGAAAATATGGGGGATTTCCTTCTGTCTTGTGTTTGAAAACAAATGTTGTCTTTAATCTTTTGCTTTGTTTTGATTAATTGTTTTGCTCTATTCAATATCATCTCTCAAGAGGTTTTTAAATGTTCTGTGGTTGGTTCGATTTCACTATATCTAATTGAATGGAAATCTATTGTGAAGATATTGAGTTATACTATGGTACCTATTATTGTTATCATGGAACCCTGCTGTGAAGTTCTGTACCAATTTCACTGCATTGTCTCAAATTGCTTTGTTCTGTTTGCTCTTTTGTGTTTTACTACTTTCAAAATAAAATTTTGAAAAAGAATAAATACTAATCATTTTTCAATATCTTTCAAGTGAAGGGAATCACCACTAATTCCTTTTAGATGACAAATTCTCCCTGATGACAAAGCCAGACCATAATTTATTTTAAGAAATGGTAATACTCTAATAGCCAATATTTTTAATGAACATACACAAAAATATTCACCTAAATGCTTATCAGCTAAATTCAAGAGCACTTGCAAAAGTTAAACACCACAATGAACACTGGGTTTGCTCTCAGTTGTGTTAGAATGGTTCCACTTGCACAAATCACTCAGTGTCTCTTGCCATATTGACAGTAAGAGGCACAAGAGAGATTTGGAAAAATCACTTTGAGAAATTCAGAAGTTCACCACCCTTTCATGATAAGAACCATTCACACACCATGTGTATGAGGAATGAATCTCAGCACAACAAAGAATACACGTAACAAGCCCATCCCTGACATCATGCTCAGAGGATGACAAGCTGCAAGCTTTGCTTCTTGGGTCAGGAACGAGACCAGGCTTTGGGCTTTTTCAACACACTACTTGAAGTCCTAGTCCTAGAATTTAGTCAACAATAAGAACTCAAAGGTTTACAAAATCAGAAAGGAAAAATTAAGAGTTGTCTCTGTTTCCTGAGGACACATTCATGTAAGAAACTTATAACTCAACCGAAAAATTTTATAACAAATTCACAAATAACTTCAGTTGCAGGGTACAGAATGCACATGTCATAATCAATTCATATCTGTGTGCTTCAAATAAACTGCAACTCCAAATACAAGTAACACAATTCATTTCATAATTCATCAAAAAGAATTAATGCTTATGTAAAATTTAAACCAAACCCACTTGTTCTTAGAAAATTGTAGAAATTGAAGGAATGAGTGAAATGGCACTAAGAGAAGAAAAGACAGATTGTGATGGTGGATGGGAAGAATTCATGTTGTTATAATGTACATGCTGCCCAGAGCAACCAGGTGTTTAAATGCCATTCCTGTCAAAATATCAGTGCCATTTTCCTAGAAATAGAAAAAACAATACAAAAATTCACAGGAAAGGACAAAGAGTCATCCTATAGCCATAGAAAGAACATTGAAGATAGAGACAACAAAAATCCATAGTTTTCTGGTATATAATAAAGTGACAGCAGTCAAAGGGGTCCTATACTGCAAGAACTGGACCACAGATTAAAAAGGCCAGCCCAGTAGAGACCAACCATACACTCACCAAGGATTTTGTTTTGTTTCCCCTATTTCCTTTCCTTTCCTTTCCTTTCCTTTCCTTTCCTTTCCTTTCCTTCCCTTCCCTTCCCTTCCCTTCCCTTCCCTCCCCCCTCCTCCCCCTCCCCTTCCCTTCTCCACCCCTCCCCTCCTGTCCCCTTCCCATTCTCCTCCTCTTTCCTTCACTTCCCTTTCATTTAGTTTTCTTTTTCTTTTTTTTTGGTCAAGGTCTTCCTCTGTAGCTCAGGGCTGAGGTGAACTCAGAGTGTGTAGCTCTGGCCTAAGCTGATCTCAGAGTGTGTTGCAGGCTTGTCTGGATCTCCCAGGAATCCTGCTACCTCAGCCTCCTGAGTACAGGCATTGCAGGCATTTTCACCATTCCTTGCTCAGACAATGAGTTTTTAACAACACTAGGATGAAACCAGGTCTGGTGGTGTGGCTTGGAATGCCAGCAGTCTGGAAGGCTGACGCAGCAACATCACAAATTTAAGGACAGCCTCAGCAATATAGCCACTTATCCAGAACCTGGATGAAAATAAAAAGAATTTTATATGTGGAAGGTCATAGAGCTAAGTACATACCTCAGTATTCAATTCATAGAAACTGAATGTGCAACCAAAAACCTTCCATATATAAAGTTAGTACAAAAATAAACAAACTCATCAAATTCTCTTCATACTAAGCTCTCCAAATCCTAAGAGTGTAAATTCAGTAGCATATCTACATTCATCTCAGTTAAAAGGTCAAAAAAATTGAAACAGTTCAACTTCTTGGCAGCAGATCAATGTCTACCTGATGGTAAACCTAATGCTCGGTGTGCTGACTAAAGTACATATGTAAGAAAATTCACCAAGATTGGATTTGTCTATTTATGGATGATTTTTGTCTCCTTTTAAACCTTTTTAAATGTAATTTTTATTTTGATTTCTTTATTTATTTTTGAGACAGGGTTTTGCTATGAAGCATAGGCTTTCATTGAACTCACATTGTAGCCCAGGCTGACCTCAACTCACAGCAATCTTGCTGCCTCAGCCTTGTAACTTCGGGCATTAGAGATGTTTACTACCAAACCTGGTTCTTGTTTACTTTTTAAATTTCTTCCAAAATTAAATTACCCAGGATTATGTGATATTCTTGTAGTTTATCAGGTGAGTTATACAAAATGAATGAGAAAGTACTGAAAATACACTGAAGAAGACTCAAAATCCTCACCAACACTAAACATAGTGTAACATAACATAACATAACATAACATAACATAACATATAAAACACAAAAAAGCAAAGCAAAACGAAATAAGAAAACAGGGATGGGGGTTTAATTCAGCAGTATAAGTGCCCACTTGGCAAACTAGAGGTACTAAGTTCAATCGCCAGTACAAAAAAGAAAACAAAAACGTAACTCTGATTTTAAAATTGCTTCCAAGGGTACCTTAATAGTTTGTAACTTAACCATACACAAGACATATAATCTGGCAATTATTATATCTAAGTACTTTTTTTAAAATAAAAGTCTATGTCCAATCAAGACCATGTAAAAGAATGGCTGTGGCAGCTGGCTTTGTGGGGCCAACCTAGAAACAGAACAAATGGGATCAGAAGATGGGTGACAGATGCATGAATAAGTTACAGTTGGTGGGTTCAGCCCCATGAGAGTGCGTGGTGGCTCCACCACCAATAAGAAGCAGTATGTGGAGAACCTAGCACAGAGACACTGCTTGAAGGAGACCAACCAAAAGCATCAACAGTGAACAGGCTCAGCACCACCACCTAAGGGAAACACAAACTACCCAGCAGGGACACAAGGCACATGGTCTGTTTAGGATGGGAGGGCAGGAAGTGATAGCAGTGGCTATGAGTCAAGTTCCACAGGATGGATGCCCATGTGTCTTTCATCAGCATGGGTGATAATGTCCACGTCCTTGCAAAGCCTCCCCTTGCCCTCACCACATGCTGTCCCTCCTCACAGGGGGTCAGAGTACAGAGTACTACAGTGTGTGGCTGAGGTAAACATCTAAGGATGAATAAGTGATCATTCATAGGCATGTGAGAGTAAAACTTGCAATGAATTATCCTCCCCTGGACACATGGGTGTTATAACATGAAACATTTCATATCCTTCAAGGAAAATTATTATGGGCATTTTAGGAACATCTCCATACTCCTTAATGAAATCAACATGAAACTAACATAAGCCCAGAAAAGACAGGCAAAACAAAATTTGAGAAATCTCTATGTGAAGACCCTGTACACCTCTTCCTCAAGGGAAAGGATCTTTTGGATGGAAAAATGTGTATGGCACCCTGCCTGCCATATCTGAAGCATCTGCATATTTGTTGCATTAAAATCTTCAAAGTTCAGCAAAGTCTAAACACACACACACACACACATTTTTCTAGTGTTTGAACCTGCTGTTTCTAAGGAGGAGACAGATTAGCTCACAATAAAAATGGAGGCATTAGAGGGGGAGGATCAACTGTGGACCCCAACACATGACCTCACTCCCCTGACAAGTTCAAAGAGAACTCTGAAGGCTCTGGTCACCTGGCACCATGGTCTGGTGACAGCTGGCTTTCATAGATGGCTGGCTCAAGAGAGTGAACAGGGAACACTGTGCTGCTTTCCCATGGCTCATGGCCCCAGCATCAGGACCCCATGTCAGGGAACCACGTGGGAACGTATGAAAGGATGGTTCACTTGGCCCAGATGCTTCAGGAAGCTCACCTGGAAACACCCAACTATCATGGGCAGCTCAGGCCAGGACTCATTGGTCCCAGGCCAGAGTCGCCCAGTGAAAAGAGGAAGCCCAAGACAGGTATTCCCAGGCTCAACCACCAGCCAGAGACACTGATCCAGGACAAGTTCAGATACTGGGAAGGAAAGTTCTTACCTGAGCAGCCCTGTGGGACCTTGCCACCTGCGTATTCAAATCCTGGCCATGTGCAAGCACTTCAGCCTTGGCATACAACACTGAACGTAGGGTGCTGAGTGGATCCAGCATGCACGGTCACAGAGAATGAAATGGGAGCTCCATGGAAAGGGATTAGCTATGGCCTTGGCCCCATGAAGTCCTTCTACAGAGACTGTGCAGATTCCCCGAAATGACCTTCCACCCCTCCTCACTGACCTACACTTGGGGAAAACTGTTCTGTTCATTGGAAAGGAGAATGGAGAGTTATTCTATGGGGTTTGGGGTGTGCCCAGGGCAGGAATTCTTGGGTATGGCAAAGTGTCTATGGCACACAAGTATAATTGGAATGTGTTTGGGTGTCATCAAGCCACAAATACACATGAAGACACCCTGTGTGAAGACACTTTTCTGAGTATTGTCCATGATCCTGTAAGCAGAACAGGTGCAACCACTGCCCTATTGAGTTTTGATGTTTTTGGAGGCCACGGAGTCAGCCCTGGCAGCAGAACAGATATTGTTCACCTCAAGGAAATTTTTCTGTGTCCCAGGCCTCCCTAGGTGTGGGGACAGATCATGCAGGAGGAGTTCTACAGAGGCAAAGAGAACTGGGCAACAGATCTTTGCCTGTCCTAAACAATGCAGAAAGGCATGATAGACACCAATGACCCCTCACTTCATAGATATTCATGGAGCACCAGATCTGAGTACTTGAGTGCAAAGACATGGCAGATATCAGTCTGTGTCTTTGTTGAGCTGACCTGCAGTGGGGAAAGGCAGGGAGACACTGTGTCAGGCTTCCCTGAAGAAGAGAGTGGTGTCATACCAGTAAGCAAGGACTGTCCCCCACAGACCATTCTGTCAGCCTCTCAGGGATCCCAAGGTCCACACTGCCACACTGTACTTGGGAGAGGGTGTTAGCAGACACTGCCCTTGCTGGGCTAGAGACCATTGTGCCCCCTCTCTAAGGTAATCTGTGTAGGTAGTGTGAGAAGAGAGGCCAGACCTCTCACTCTCCTGCCTCCCTGTGTGCCCCAGGTCCACATCTCCTGTACTTGACTCCTCAGTGGGCCTGAATTCCAAGGTGGATCACCAGCTCAAGCTTCTCATGGACCATCTGGAGTCTCCTAAGGCTGTGGAGCCTAAGACACAAGTTAAGGAGCCCTGGGATGTGTGTTGTGGCCTTGAGGGGTGGGAATGCACTAGGGAACTCAGCAATGTGCCCAGTTGATGGGAGGCCCATGAATATGATGCCCTCAACAGTCAGGGTGGGGATGCAGTCTGGGAGGCTTTATTGGGGGTTTGTTCATGCACACAGCTGACTCTGACAGGTATTGGGAAGATTTGGCCATGAGAAGTCCCTGGAAGGTCAGTGATGTTTTCTCCTTCTGCAACTGCAGAGGCAATTCCAGTGCATGCTGAAGTTGCACCTGCAGAACTCACCAGTTCTGGCTCCACAGCAAGAGCTGACACATGTTTTCCATTCTCCACCTGCTGCAGAGCTGAACCTCCTGGGGAATCACCCACACTTGCAGGAATCACCTCTTGAGCTTTTCCTGAGGGTAGCTATTGACCCACACCTGCCATTCCTCTCTCTTCTAGATTTACTTATTATTCTATTTACTGCTACTCTTATTTTCCAGAGATATGCCAGTAATAGAATCATTATAAATAAAAGTTAAGGCTTTAGTCTTGTTTCATGTGACAAGTTTGGTAGAATTATGTGCATTCTCCTTATTTTTGAAACCTTCACCAGTGTCCTTTTCCAGAACATTTTCATCAACTCGCTACACAAATTTATTTTCTTTTCTTTTCCTTCCTACTAGATCCTGGCCACCACTCATCCTATGTCCTTGTAATTTACCTGTCCTGCTTTATCAATATCACTGCAATTATGTTTCTTCTCTGCCATAGTGTGTTGGAAGTAACTGTTTAATCTCACCTTGTCTTAGAAAGGAAAATCCAGACAGATTACATCAATTTCTCATACATGTATTCATGGACTCTTGGCAGGGCATAGCAAAGATATTTAGGAATTTTTTGTAGTTCTTAGGTTTCTTTATTTTCTTAATTATGTTCCTGGCTTTATACACACATACACCTCAAAACTGCTATACATTTAATTACTCATCTCATGTCTATTTCATATGAAGAAGACTAACACACTTTCTTTGTTAGATAGCAGCACCATGGGAGTGTCACACCCATGTTTATAATTTAGATATTTGTAATGATAAATTACTAATTTTAATTTATGAGTGCCTAACAGGAAAACAATCACAAAAGTAAAGTATTGTAGTTGTAATACAACCAGTAAAATGTGAGGCACTCTGTCTTCCAAGTAAAGTCTATAGTCTAGAATAGAAAGTGCAGTATTGCAGGCAGGGTGTTCATTGAATTCCCCTGTTGTTTATTTCCATACAATGTCATGAATAGGGTTGCCTATGTCCTCTTCTCTGGACAGAGTAAATTTGCATAAAGTCTGGCTCAGCATGCCACCACCTATAAGTGACAGTTCTTCCTCAGTAGTTCAGTAAAAGAACTAGACACATGAACACAGGCCAATTAAGAATAATGAGGCCTTGTGTACATAATTAAAGAAACATAATGGCCACAGAGGCAAATAAATGGGAGAAATGAGCACTGGGAAACAGCAGTGGCATCAGGTCCCAGGTAGTAAAAACCAGCCCAGAACTCGAATCTACCAGGCTCATGCCCAGGCCGGGAAAATGGTGGGGACCCAAGAGCTCTCCATGACTCCTCAGAGGCTGGGGGGAGAGGTCTTCAATCACAGATCTGCTCTTCCTTGGGATAAAACCCCTGAAGCCTTCACAGAGGCCAGCTGGTTGATTGCTCCATGCTATAAATGCTCCAGGCTGAAGTTATTTCCCAAGTCTTATCTGTTCTGTTCTGCCACTGGGTGGCTGGGCATCAGGAGAGTTTAGGTTGATCACTCATTGAGAGGTCACTGGATTTTCCACAAAGAAATAGCTGAGCACTTGGGATCCTCAGTGTGAGCTAAGGTGTAGCTCCTGAACTTGATGGATGTTATAACAATTTCCCATTGTCTTTGAACTAAGTGGGCATATAAAGTGGCACAGGCTTGGGGCAAGGCATTGGTGACAGTGAGTGGTGAGTTTTAAGTCCATGCCTGGCCCTGCCCAATGGGCTGCAGTTGACAATGGCGGTGTAAGGTAACTGGAAGATTACAGTCTTAGGAGGGTTGGTATAAAATTAGAGGCCCGTGTGTATGGGGACAGTGCCCAGGTGAAGAGAACTCCATGTGACCCTCTAGTGCCTCACTCCTGAGCATGATAGAATCTCCACAGCAAAGGACTATGTGTGTTATTCCACTCCCAATGGACATTTGGACAAAGCACTGCAGAATATAGTGGAAGAGAAGACCCAGCGCTATATCCCAATAAAGCAAGGGCACACAGAGGCTGAGGTCACTGTTTGGGGTATCTGAACAGCCCCATTGAGCTGGAACTGATACCTGAAACTGAGACATGTCAGCCCTAGTGCTGCACAGAGCTGAGTCTGTGTGGCAGAAGACAGAGAACCAACAATTTAGAGATTCAAAGTCAAAACTCTTTTTAATCCAGAAAGAGTTGAGAAGAAAGAACAGAAGTCCTGGGGAGAATAAAGGAGGGGAGGAGTGGAGGAGGGACAGGAGTGAGGGCAGAATCTCACATCTGCTATAGTGCATCAGTGACCACTGATGAATGCATGGTGGCAAACTTAGGCACAGCAGGTAAACTTCAGTTCTCTCAGGTTCTATGGGTTAGGAATTCAGGAGGTGCTGCTAGGGGATCCACCATAGTTTCTCCTGATCAGGCTGCAGGCTCAGTGGAAGCTCAACTGTGGCAGAATCTGTTCTCAGGCTTTCTCTCTTGCTAATACTCAGGAACACAGTTAGGATGGGGTCTGATATCTCCTCTCTCTGTTACCCTTCTGCAAAGAGTCAGCCTCTCCTCAGGGAAGATGCAGAGATAGTCAGAGATTTAGAGAGGAAGGAAAAACAAAACAGAGAGGAAGGAAGGAAGAACAGAGGAGGGAGAGAGCAGGAGGTTGGTCACAGTCATTTTATCTGTGAGCTTTGATAGTCACATCCCATTACATCTGCCATGTCCTGTCATTAAGAACAAGTAAGGAATTGGGAAGAGAGCCCAGGATAGAGCACTTGCCTACCATGTGTGAGGACCTGGGCTCAATTTCAGCCTGGTTAATACAAACCAGAAAAAAATTCACTATGTGTGACCCATGCTCAAGGCATGGGCTACTCAGGATGTGGGCATCAGAAGGTTAGCTGTCAGCAGTTGAGCACCCTGGCCATGGGTGTGGTGACTCACACAGGTGTGAATGTAGGCACAGTGCTGGTGGATTTGGGAGTGCATCTGCATCCATAGTGCTTGCTTAGCCTGTGTGAGGTCCTGACTTGCACAGCACCAATACATAGAAGAAATTGAGATGCTTAGGGAACATAATGATGGCTGGTCTGATTAACTTCTATCCCCTCATGATGCCACCAAGGAAACCTGTCCAGGAGGAGAGTGTCATTTACACTACCATACAGCAGGATCCAGGCCTGTGTGCAATGTGTTTACCTCCCTCCCACCCCTTCATGGATTTCACCTCTAATTCTGTACACTGCGTACACATGACACCAGCCCACAAGCTTTAAAAGGGTCATTTCTCACCAGTGATGATGTCCCTAGGAAGCACATGCCAATAGTTCAGGGGGACACCCTGGAAAGGACCTCAGAGACATGGTGTCTTGTGTAAGTTGACATGGGAAGTAGGAAGGAGGAGTTGGGTCTAAAACTAGGTCTTCTCAGACCAGGGACCCTGGCTTCATTTCAGATTTTCCTTTCCCATGGGGAAGCTTTGCCTCCTGCCAAGCATACATCACTTGGGTGGAGCTGTTGTCTTCATTCTGAAGGACACTAGGCTTTCTCTCTGTCATTCCATGCGCTTCCATGGTATCCAGAGCAAGACTCTCTGCGGGATGCCAGATGACACAGTTCTACACAGACGTTATGGAGGGAGCTGGTGGGTGCCTTAAATAATCAGTGTACCAGGCATTGACCATGATGCAATGACCAGAGCAGATAAAAACACTGGTCTATTGTGCTTCCATGTTATAAAGGCCACACAGTCACCCTGGAGAGCAGCCCAGGTACTACCCACATTACGGTGAATGTGCCTAACTTCTTGGCCTCTGTACACATGGACATAAAATAAGGGAAAGGGAGACTCACAAAGGCACACAAAATGGTGTTGTGCATCAGAATATGAACTGAAGGTGGAGGAAAGGCAAGCAGGATGCACTCCCACTGTCCACTCACTTCTCAGATAGTTATAGAGCAGCACCCTGTGGAGCACCCATGATTAGAGTAACACTGCAGACTCCACTTGCTTTCTCACAGAGGCAACAGGCCACAAGGGCAGAAAAGGGAGTTGCATTTCAGGCTTCCTGCAGAATGGAGGACCAATGGTAACAGCACTGTCCAGGGACCTCTGACAGCAAATGAGGGCTGATTATGGTTAGCGCACAGGATATCCTGAGAGGGCAATTTGGGAAGGAGGCCAGACCTGTAGTGCTGCTTACACCTGTCCTCCTCAGGATCAGAGTTTCTCTTCTTGACCCCTGGCTGCTGAGCAAGGTGGGACAACCAGCCCAAGCAAACCTGATTGAGTTTGGCCAAGCCTAGCTCACTGAAAATGAGAACTACAGTGAGAAGGAATTGGCTGGGGTCTGTTGGTTTCTGAGGCAGACACAAGGCACTTTAGAGGGGGAAAGACTCTCAGACTTGGGGCTTCCTGCAACCCAGAGGCATGCAGAAGTGAGTGGAGTGAGGCAGAATGGAAAAATTTGCTGGGGTGCATTTATGGACAGAGCTGCCCATGGCAGGCCCTGGGAGGTTTTGGGGCCTGCAAGGAGCAAGGACAGTTGGTGATTTTTCTAAAGCAGGGCTGGTATTGGACTGAGCTCAATGTCTACTTACAGATACTGTGCCAAATCCATTTCCAATGACCTCACCAGCCCCAGGATCAACCTGAAAACTAAGGGCAGATATCTGGTCTGGTGGAATTCCAAGGCAGGTCTGTTGCTGGCTCCATGGCAGGTGTCCTGAGCTCCACTTAGGGGTCAAGTCCTGCAAAGCACCTGCTCTTCACTTTCCCTTCCCTTTGCCTCTTATATTTCTCTCAGTTTTCATTTCTACTCTTAAATCTATAGCATTTTGAAACATTAAATTCTAAGATAATTTTAATTTTAAGTTATCATTAGTTTCCACATGTTCAGTTGAGTCACATGTAAGTACATCATCAATTGGTAGAATCTTCACATCTGTCGAGTTCCAGCTTTCTGCTCAGTGTTGGCCCCATCCATTCCCCTGTTCTCTCCTACTAGTCCCCACCCATTGCTGACCTTTCTCTCACTGTGATTTTCTACCCTGGTCTTTCATATCAGTTCATCAAATTCTGTTTGACCAAACATTCCTGGAGGACCCCGGCTGCTACTGCTCTTTGATAGAAGAGAAAATCCTAGAGAAACAAAATCTACACGGAAAATGTAGAGACCATTGTGTATGTACTCATCTTTTCAGGTCAGAAAAGGTTTTGCATGATTTCAGTGATACAAAGGGAGCTACAAAGGGCTGATTCATTGCATTTGAAAAACAACAATAATGCAAAAACCACAACAGAACCTTTTCTTTACAACCAATAATCAGATAAATCGTTTTTATTACAGGTGTAAATGAGGTCTCATGAGTCCATTTTGGGAGGGATATGACAAATTTTTCTAACTCAAAGAGAATCACCAGTCATGGCCAACAAGCACAAAAAACACTGAGCCTCTCAAACTCGATTCATGCAGACACACATCCCTGAGATGTGCTGTTTCCCCATCCACTGGCACCTTTTAAGGCAGGTGCTGAATAACAATGGGGGAACATAGGGGGCAGAACAGTGTCCTGTCCTGCAGCTCCCAACAGAGCTCTATACAACATTCCCTAGAACACCTAGGACTATGAATAGAGTTTTCTGCCACACAGAATGCTGCAAAAATATTCAAGTGTTTGATTCACAGTCCTGTCTGAAGCAGAAGGAACTGGGACCCTCCCTAGCCTCCATTTAGAGCATGCACAGGAGAGCTGTCTGGAGGATGCTGTTCAATGCAGCTGGGGGAAATCCTGCTCTGGCCCCAGATCCACAGAGGTGCAGGGCTAAGGATGACAAACTCATGGCATAACAACTTTTCCCCAGGGCCAGCGAGTGCTCTGGGCATCTCCACTCCAATTCCATGCCTCCCAAAGCCAGGGACAACATAGGGAAAGGGCATTTGGATGCCTGGGTGGACAGTCATGTGAGGGGCAGCCAGGCTGACACAGCTGTGCAAGGTGTGTCCCTCTGGAGCTAAATCTCCAGCAGATCAAACTCATTGCCTTCATCAGCTCTGGCAGCAAGGACATCACACAAAAGCACAGCAACACACTTTAAGTTTACTCAAACTAAATTGCTTAGCTTCCCTTCAAGAAATGACTGAAAATGCACACGTCTGGAAAATCAAGGTTGAGAACATTACTCTACATTTTGTAGAAATAAACTGACCCTTTACAAGACATGGTGGTAATTCCCCTGGGTGGGTCTGCTATGGCAGAAATGTGGACTCACATGAATACAGATTTCATAACTGCAATAGAAAAATTGCAAATAAATGATTCATGTACATGACTTTCTGTTTGTATTGCACTGAAGGAAGGGAGATCGAGGCAGCACCTAGATTTACTGAGCTTCCTCAGTAAACCCAGGGCAAAATCCACCACATGATTCCATCACCCAATTGTGAAAGCTCAACAACTTGGTTCTTGCTTGCTGCTGCTATTGGTTGACAACTTTGAGGAGTTTCTATCTGTGCCAGCCATCTCTGCTTCTCTTAACTTCTGTCCCCAGGGTGTAGATCAGACTATGTGTTTACAAGAAAGTTCCATCATGATTTCAGGACCAGTGGCAGCCTCTCATGTACTGGAAATAATTATTCAAGTTTGGCCATAAGAAACCTGATACAATATGCTTGAGAGGAATTGAGATTGTTTGATATAAATGCAAGAAATTCATTTTGTCTGTGACAGACTCAGCTGCTCCTGAAGCCCATAATTTTGAGGTAAAAAGATATGAGTCGGGGTATTGGAAGGCACAGTAACATCCCCAAGTTCAGTTTCTGCTTTGCTTCCCTCATTCTACTAAGCTGCAGAATGGATTCTGAGTGTTCAGACACATAGGGTGTGAACTGAAGTAGAAATCTGTAAAAACTTCAGTTAACTGGCATGTGAAAAGACAAGGAAAGTTTTTTTTTGGCAAAATAGACCTCTAAATATATGCTTAAAGCATCAAGGAAATCAAGAAGAAGACAAAGATGAAGACAAAGACGAAAAGGAAGAGGAAGAAGAAGAAGAAGAAGAAGAAGAAGAAGAAGAAGAAGAAGAAGAAGAAGAAGAAGAAGAAGAAGACGAGGAGGAGGAGGAGGAGGAGGATTAGGAGGAGGAGGAGGCGGAAGAAGAAGAAAAAGATAAAGAAGTGAAGAAGAAGATAAAGAAGTGAAGAAGAAGAAGAAGACGAAGAAGAAAAAGAAGAGGAAGAGGAAGAAGGAGAAGTAGAAGGAAAAGGAGCAGGAGGAGGAGGAGAAGGAGGAGAAGGAGAAGAAGGAGAAGAAGAAGAAGAAGAAGAAGAAGAAGAAGAAGAAGAAGAAGAAGAAGAAGAAGAAGAAGAAGAAGAAGAAGAAGAAAGAAGAAGAAGAAGAAGAAGAAGAAGAAGAAGAAGAAGAAGAAGGAGAGGAGAAGGAGAAGGAGAAGGAGAAGGAGAAGGAGAAGGAGAAGGAGAAGGAGAAGGAGAAGGAGAAGGAGGAGAAGGAGAAGGAGAAGGAGAAGGAGAAAAAAGAAGAAGGAAAAGAAAGAAAAACAAAAAGTAATGCCAATGTGTGGGGTTTTGTGTCCAATGCCTCAGCCTCATTTACAAAGGAAAGAATCAAAATTTGCAGAATGGACGTGTCACTGTGTAAAATGGACTTAGCCCCAAGACACTGATGGATGTCTGGCCCACTATGTAAGTCCAACCCAGGGCAGGCCTGGTGGAGGCTGAGGCCAGGACCCAGGAGTTGAGGCCCCTGGGGCTGAGGTGTCAGAGTCTGTGCTGCACCCTCATGGCTCTGCCTTATTGGGCCTGCAGAGCTGCAGGATGGATGCAGTGGTGGAAATGGGTGTAAGGCAGGAGGTGCTGGCTCCTCTGCATGCTGCACACTCCCTGCGTGGCCTGAGCACAGGAAGATTCAAGTCTTCCTTGCTGGAAAAAGAGACTCTGAAGAAGATTCTGGGTGTCCTCTACCAGACACAGATGAGAACAGTGACTTCTCAGGTAGGGAGGGCAGGACACCCACCACAGCGGGATCCACATGGCTTTATGTGTTGGGGGTTTAAAAGTTAGTCATGAATGACGTGTTGCCTTTCTGAATAAAAAGACTCCTTATTTTATATATCTATAAAGTGATGCTTAAATGTTCTTCTATATGCTTATCCTACATTACAGATAAAAGAAAATTAAGTCATCCATTTCCACTCACCTATTCAAAAAATGCCAACTATTTATTCTTAAGTGAATTGAAAAGGATAGAAGTAATATTGAGTGGAGCACTATAAATAATGCAGTGGAAAATAAAATGGAAAAACACCAAAGGCATCCCTCCCAGGATAAGAGGTCTGACATTGACCAGCTCCTCTCTCATGTCCTCATCTGCTGTCCAGGCCTGTGTCTCTTCACTGCTGGGTGGAGAGAGGCCAGGACACAAGCTCTCTTTCATCTCAGGAAAGATCAGGGACATGGCCTAGGACATGGCCTTCTTTCAGCATTTTCAGTGAGTGTCATTTATAATTAATTCAGCAGCTGTGCTGTGAAGCATTCATGGTTTCTAACTGTCCACACCTTAACTGATTAAGAAGACAATATGGTGTCTATCAATCTCATTTTTTATAATGACACTTAGAAGTGGAATTTCCATGTTAAATGTATATAAGATGAATTTGAGGGTGGCAGATATTTCACCTGAAGCCTCAGCATAGAGTTAGAGCCTGGTAGAGGAAGACTGAGTCTGCTCAGATCTCTGTGGAGATCTGAAGTCAGAGAGATAGTTCAGCAGAGGAGCAGGAAACATGGCACCTAGCAGGAACCAGGGCTAAAAAAGGCCCAGTCCAGGCTGCCTCATCCATCAGTGAGTTCAAAGGAAAGTGTCACACACTGCATACTGGAAAGGAGAGAGCTGGTATGGTTGCTGAGTGCCTCCCTACACGCCTGAGGCCCCCTGTCTCACTCAGGGGAACTCTGTATGAGAAGGTCAGTCTGATACAGAGCTCCAATTGACTGAATGTTTTCCAGCCAGGTGCAGATCTGAACTGCCACATGTGGAATCACCATAGCTATGGAGGAGGACAGATGTTTATAGGGTGCAGGCCAGGATATGGAGGCACTGCAGGCAGGTCAGGGTACAAAGCCTTAAATAGGAGACCAGGCCCTCACCAGCCCCAGTTTCCTCCAGCAGTAACCAAACCCTGCAAGAGTGTGCATTAAGGGGCTGGGGATTTAGCTCAGCGGCATAAGCGCCTGCCTTGCGAGCAGGCGGTCGTCAGTTCGATCCCTGGTACTGATAAAAAAAAATGAAAAAGACAAAAAAAAGAGTGTGCATTAAAAACTGAGTAACTGAAAGGAGTTACTCACAAAATTATATATTATGGAGATAGTTTGAAGATACAAAAGTAAATGGTAGCACCCATCAATAAAATGAAACATGACCCATAAAGGATATGTGGTGTCCATTGATGCCCCCAAACCACATGCATCAGAAGGAAACATTCTGATGAACAGAGCAATAAGGATCACAGGCAATGGGTTAAACATCACAGCTGCTTAATAACAACAACAAAGCTAGGATACAATAAGTGCACTGGTGAATTTTATCCAGTGTGTGATGAAGAATGAATACAGATTGGTTTTCAATTCTTCCATCAAGTTAAAGAAAAAACCACCACCAACTTCTTTTAAGTGACAAGTCATCCTGAGAATGAAGCCAGACAATACTGTGTTAAAATTAAAATAAATGAAAACACTCTGTTGGTAATATTCCTAAGGAACACACACAAAAGTATTCAGCTAAATGTTTGCCACATTAACTCACCAGCATGTTCAAAATCAACCAACATGATCAACACTGGGCTCAATCTCAGTGGTGCAAGAATGTTCCCTCTCGCACAAACTATTAAGTGTCACTTGCCACATTCACAGCATAAGGCACAGCTAACCCCTGAAGAGATTTGGAAAAACAGCTTTGAGAAGCTCAAAAGGTCACCATTTTTTCATGATAAAAATCATTCATAAACTATAAGTAGGAGGAATGGAACTCAGCACAGCATGACAAGCTCCATCCTTGACATGGTGCTCAGGGGCTGACAAGCTGCAAACTTAGCTTCTAGGGTCAGGAAGGAGACAAGGCTTGCAACTCTTTTCAACATACAGCACTTGAAGTCCTGGCCATAGAATTTAATCCAGAAAGATAAAGCAACGCCTTCCAAATCAGAAAGGAAGAATTAATTGTTGTTGTAGTTCTCCTGAGGGTGCAGCATTGTATATAAGAAATTTACACTTCATTGACAACCTTATAGAACAAATTCACAAATCACTTAATTTGCAGGATACATGAGCAACATGCCCTAATCAATTCATTACTACATACTACAAACAAATTGTAGCCTTAAATACAAAGAACACAATTCATTTCACAAATAATTAAAAATAACTAATGATTAGGGAAATTGAAGCAAACTCACATCTTCTTGGAATGCAATAAGTAGAAGAGCACTAACAAAAGAAAAGCCATACTGTGATGAGGGATGGGAAGAATTCATGTTATAATGTACATGCTACCCAGAGCAACCAGGTATCTCAGTGCCATTCCTGTCAAAATATCAGTGCCATTTTCTTAGAAACATAAAAAAAACGTGAAAATTCACAAGGAATTACAAAGAGTCATCCTATAGCCATAGAAAGAACATTAAAAGTAGAGGCATCAAAATACTAGTTTCCAGGTATTATAAAGTAACAGTAGTCAAAACGGTTTTACACTGGAAGAAAAGGACCCCAGACTAAAACAGCTTGCCCAGATGCACAACAAGTGACAAAATCACTAGGCATTTTATTTTGTTTCTTCTTTCCTTTCTTTTCCTCCCTATTTTTTTAAATTTTGTTTTTATAGTCAGGGCCTCCCTGTGTCATTGTAGCCTGAGCTGAACTCAGAATATGTTGCAGGCTTGTCTAGAACTGCCAGGAACCCTGCTGCCTCAGCCACTTGAGTACAGGCATTACAGGCATTTTCACCATTCCTTGCTCAGCCAATAAGTTTTTTTTTATTTAAAGAGAAAAACAAAACTAAACGAAGCAAGACAGTAAAAGGCTAGAAGCGACACAGAATTTCAAGAGAAAAAACATACTGTAAGAGTTCACTAGTTAATAGATCACACACTCTCAACTTACAAACAGCTGTCCAGATTACAAAATTAAAGCTTACAAAGTGGAGATTAATACAGTGAGATTGCAGTCAGTTCTGTTCAATGATCCAAGAAAAATTCAGCAATATGGTTCTCTTTCCTACACATTTAAATAAACTTGCAGTTATATCCTTGAGATCACTTTCCTTCCTCTCTTATTTACATTAACAATCATGCATTTTAGTTTCCAGTACTTCCACAGTTTTTTAAACTTTTTCTTTGAAGAGGAAAAGGAAAAAGTTTGAAAAAAAAGGCTAAAAAACAAAAAACAAAGCAAGATGCACCAAAGAAAAACCCAATGTGACAAAGCAAAACAGTCATTTAGATCAGGAGGATGGACATAGCATAAAATGAAAAATAAAAACATAAAAAAATAAAAATAAAGGGGGTGATTACTAGGTGATCAACAATGGTTACCATTATGCCTCTTGTTATCCTAAAAAGAGTAGCCTATATCAGCTAGTATAAAAGAACTGAACAAAACTGTACATAAGACCAATAAAACCACATTGGAGAGCTTACAGGATTCCAAAGAAGATAATAGTCAAATAATAATGGGCATCATAGAATATCTGGTTGCCTTCCAAATTGTTGCCTATACCCTCAAACTTGATACTATTAAGCAAAACAGAATATAATAAAATCAGTCAGAACTAGATATGGAGAACACTACAGGGGTTCAAATCAGGTTAATAGAGAAACAAAAAATAAATTACTATAATCTATCACACTATTTTAATTTAATTTTCCCTTAGTTAAAATATACTAAGAAATAAATTAATTTTAAAAAAAGGAAAGAAAAAGGGGGGAGACTGAGATAAAAAAAAGAATGTATCAATATAACAACACCGATTAGAATCCAAAAATTTAACCATCATTTTGTTTCACCCCCAGAGAGCTTGACATTAATAGTAGTTACCATAGTGACTCTTTCCTTGAAATATTTGAGTCTAACTTCATATGCTATAGCATCAAATTTATCAATTCACTGTGAGACCATTTAAGAGAATGAAATTGTTGCAGGGAATTTAGAACCAGCTAGCAGAAACCAAACATCAATTCCTATATTATCTCTTTGTCTATAAAAAACTTGCTTATACTATCGCCTACATTGATATAATAAGGTACCACATGCTAGAATCAATGGAAACAAATGAACAAAAACTTGATGGGGCTTCAAATCAGGATGATATTACATCAGCGCTAGCTATTATGCTCTTATTCTCTTCAAAATAGTCATTTGTAGTATCACAGACAATAAAATAAAAACACCCAAATTAAAACCATTCCAAGTAATGAGTGAAAACATTATATGGCTTCAAACCAGTGTGACTGGGAATCATGATTATCACGTACTTTCCTGTATTCTTATCGTTTCTTACACTAGGGAAACTATTCGGTATTTATACAGGTGAGTTTGATTTATTTCACTTATAAGTATGGTCTCGAACTGCTTCCATTTACTTATAAATGTCTCAATGTGATCATTCTTTATAGCTGAGTAGTACTCCATTGTATAAAAATACCACAACTTTTTTATCCATTCCTCAGTTGATGGACACTTAGGTTGTTTCCCAGATCTGGTTATTACAAATTGTGCTGCTATAAACATGGGTGCACATATATCACTGTGGTATGATGCTTTCAGTTCTTCTGGGAATATGCCTAGGAGTGGAATAGCTGGGTCAAATGGTGGTTCCAGTCCCAGCTTTCTGAGAAATCTCCAGACTGACCTCCACAATGCTTGCACCACTCTACACTCCCACCAACAGTGCAGGAGAGTTCCTTTTTCCCACAGCCTCTCCAGCATTTGTTTTGATGATTTTCTTGATCTTAGCCATTCTTTCATGAGTGAGATGAAATCTCAGTGTGGTTATAATTTGCATTTCTCTAATGACTAGTGATGCTGAACATTTTTTCATATATTTATTTGCCATTTGTATTTCTTCTTCTGAAAATTGTTTATTCATCTCCGATGCCCATTTTTGGATGGGGTCTTTGAAATTTGGGGGTCTGATTTTTATTAATTCTTTGTATGTTTTAGACAGAAGTCCTTTGTCTGACGGACAGTTCACGAGGATTTTTTCCCAGTTTGTGGGTTTTCTTTAAGTATGTTACAGATTTCTTTTGATGTGCAGAAACTTTTTAATAAGATGTGATCCCAGTTATTGACTCTGGGAATTATTTCCCATGTGGTTTGAGTCTTGTTCATGAATTCTCTACCTACCCCTATGTCTTCAAGGTTTTTACCCAATTTGTCTTCCAATAGATTTAGTGTTTCTGTTTTAATATTTAGATCTTTGATCCATTTAGATTTTATTTTAGTATATGGTGACAGGCATGGGTCTAATTTTAGTTTTCAGCATATGGAGAGCCAGTTTTTCTAACACCATTTATTAAAGAGACTGTCATTCTTCCAGTGAACCTGTTTGGCCCCTTTATCAAAGATGAGGTGGTTGAGTGTGTTTGTAGTTGTGGTTGTATCTTCGAATCTATTCCATTGGTCTTCAGCTCTGTTTTGATTCGAGTACCATGTTGATTTTATTACAGTAGCTTTGTAGTATAACTTCAAGTCAGGGGTTGTGATGCCTCCTGCCTTGCCTTTGCTGCTTAGAACTGTCCTTGCTATTCTATGTCTCTTCTGGTTTGAGATGAATTTTAGGATTGATTTTTCGAGATCTATGAGGTATGTTGATGGTATTTTTATCGGGATTGCATTGAATCTGTATAACAGTTTTGGGAGAATGGCCGTTTTCACAATATTTATTCTTCCTATCCTTGAGCAAGGGATGTCTTTCCATTTCCTGAGATCATCTTCAATTTCGTTTTTCAGTGTATTATAATTTTCCCTGTATAGGTCTTTCACTTCTTTCCTGAGAGTAATTCCTAAATATTTCATTTTCTTGGTTGCTAGTGTGAAGGGTGTGGCTTCTCTTATTTATCTCTCTGTGATTTTGTTGTTAGTATATAAGAATGCTATTGATTTTTGAGTATTGATTTTGTATCCAGCCACATTGCTTAATTTATTATATTTAGGAGTCTTTCAATGGAGTTTTGGGGGTCTTCTATGTAGAGTATCATATCATCTGCATATAGTGATAATTTAACTTCTTCTTTTCCTATCTTTACACCTTTTATTTTTCTTTTATGTCTAATTGCTCTGGCTAGTATTTCCAGTACTATATTAAATAGGAGCAGTGACAGGGGATAACCATGTCTTGTGCCTGATTTTAAAGTAAAGGCCTTCAATTTTTGACCATTTAGTATGATACTGGCTGTTGGTTTGTCATAGATGGCCTTTAGTATGTTGAGGTAAAGACCATCTATTCCAATTTTCTGTAAGGTTCTTATCATAAATGAATATTGTACCTTATCAAAAGCTTTTTCTGCATCTATAGAAATGATCATGTGATTCTTACTTTTGACTCTATTGATATGGTGGACTATATTTATTGATTTACATATATTGAACCATCCCTGCATACCTGGAATGAATCGCACTTGGTCATGGCGTATAATCTTCTTGATGACTTGCTGCATCCTGTTTGCCAATATTTTATTGAGGATCTTTGAATCTGTGTTCATTAGGGGATTGGTCTGTAGTTCTCTTTTTCAGTTGGGTCTTTCTCAGGTTTTGGTACTAGAGTAATATTTGCTTCCAGGAATGACTTAGGAAGGATTGCTTCCCTTTCAATTTCATTGAAGAGTTTGAGGAGTGTTGGCATTAGGTCCTCTTTGTGTTTCTTATAGAATTCTGCAGTGAATCCATCTGGGCCTGGGCTCTTCTTTGTAGGTAATGACTTAATTACTTTTTCAATTTCATGAATAGAAATTGGGTTATTCAGCAGTTTTACTTCTTCTTGACCTAGCTTTGGTACTTCATATTCTTCTAGAAATCTGTTTCTTCTGCATTATCTAACCTTTGAGAGTAGAGGTTTTTGATATAGGTGTTGATGATCTTCTGTATTTCTATTGGATCTGTAGTGATTTCACCTTTTTCATTCCTTATTGCATGAATTTGAGATTTTTCTTTCCTTTTTTAAATAAGGTTGGCTAGGGGCTTATCAATTTTATTTACTCTTTCAAAGAACCAACTCTTTGATTCATTGATTCTTTGTATTGTTTTAATAGTCTCTATTGCATTAATTTCTGCTCTGATTTTTATAATGTCTTCTCTTCTTTAGGCTTTGGGCTTGACTTGCTCTTCTTTTTCTAGCTGTTTGAGGTGTAGCATCAAGTTATTTATTTGTATTTGTTTGGTTTTCCTGATGTGGGAACGCAGTGCAATAAATTTCCCTCTGAAGACAGCTTTCATTGCGTCCCACAGATTCCAGTAAGTTGTATTTGTTTTCATTTGTTTGTAGGTATTGTTTAATTTCCTCTGTGACCCACTGATTACTCAAGAATGTGTTAATTCAGTTTCCATGTGTTTATGGGGTTTTTGCAGTATCTTTTATCATTAATTACTAATTTCATAGCGCTATGATCTGATAACATGCATGGGATGATTTCAACTCTTTTGCATTTCTTTAAATATGTTCTATGAGTTAATATATGGTCTATTTTAGAGAATGACCCATGTACTGCTGAGAAAAATGTGTATTCTATTGTTGTTGGGCGGAATACTCTGTATATGTGTATCAATTCCATTTGTTCACAGGTGTGATACAGTTCTTTTATCTCTTTGCTGATTTTCTGTCCTGTTGATCTGTCCATTGGTGTCAATGGTGTGTTAAAATCTCCTGTTATAATTGTACTACTGCCAATTTGGTTTTTCATTTCTGATATTACATGTTTTATATAACTTGGTGCTTTGGAATTTAGTGCATATATATTTAAGATAGTTATCTCTTCCTCTTGAAGTTTTCTCTGAACCAGTATGGAGTAACCTGCTTTGTCTCTTCTGATCATTATTGGTTTGAAGTTCACATTGTCTGCAAACAGAATAGCTACCCCCCTTTTTTTGAGTTCCTGTTGCATGAAGTATTGTTTTCCATCCTTTGACTTTCAGTCTGTGAGTATCCTTTTGGGTTAGATGGGTTTCTTGTAGACAGCATATGGTTGGATTTTGTTTCTTGATCCATTCTGCCAGTCTATTTCTTTTAATTAGTGTGTTCAGCCCATTTACGTTAATGGTTATAAGTGTTATATATTGGTTTATTAGTGACATGTTATCTTTCTGCTGTTGCATCTTTATCTTTCTGTTCTATTTAATTGTCTGCTTTGTTAAGTGGTTTTTTCTTAAGTGTATCTAGACTGTCTTTCAGTATTCTTTGCAGGATTGGCTTGGTGATCTTGAATTTCTTCAGCTGTTCTTTTTCATGGAAGTATCTTATTTCTCCATCAATTTTGAAGGACCGTTTTGCAGGATAGATTAGTCTAGGTTGGAAATCATTTTCCTTTAGGGTCTGAAATACTTCACTCCATGCTCTTGTTGCCTTTATTGTTTGTGTTGAGAACTCTGATGTGATTCTGATAGGTTTTCCTTTATAGGTGATCTGTCTTTTATCTCTGACAGCTTTTAATATTCTATTCTTTTGTTTAATTTCTGGAATGGTGATTATTATATGTCTGGGTGTAGTTTTATTTTGGTTATGGCTATTTGGAGTTCTACATGCCTCATTGATCCTGATATCAGTTTCCAATTTCATGTTTGGGAAGTTTTCAGCAATTACTTCTCTAAATATCCTCTTAACATCCTTTGTATTGTCTCCTTTTTCATTTATCCCTTTCAACCTGATGTTGTTTTTCTTTGTGTCATCTTGCAGGTGTTGTATTGTTATTTCTTGATTTCTTGTTATTTTTAAAAGATCTTTCCTTTCCTGTTCACTGGCTGCAATCTTGTCTTTTAGGTCTGAAATTCTATCTTCGCATTCATTCAGGCAGTTTTTACAACTTTCAATGTTGCTTTTGATTTCCTGTATATCTCTTTGCATGTGTTTTATATATTCTGTTTGTTTCTTATATTGTTCATCCAGAGATTCTATCCTTTTGTTTAGTTCCTCCAATTGTTTAGCTGTGTCTTGTTTAGATATGTTCAGTATCTCCTTCATTTCTTTTATTATTTCTTCTTTTACCTGATATATTATTTCTAGTTTGAATTCCTTCAAAGCTTCCAGAGCTGCTTCTTTAATTATGTTACTATTGTTTCAGGTATTTCAGGTATATGGCATGTATTTTCTTCTATGTACATGGCTCCTAGGCTTTCTTGGGGGGATGGGTTGGATGTTTGAGATTGCATTTTGGTCTTTGTCATTTTCCTATATTACTATGTTTCAAGTGTTGTTTCAGAGTTCAGTGTTGGTTGTGTTGTAAATCGACTCTTATCTCCTGGGCTCTTGGGACTCCTTTTGTAGTAGCTCCCTCCTTGGGCAGCAGAGCCCCTGGATTAAAAGAGGCTTTCCAGGCTCCTCTCAGGGAGACCTAAAGCTTCCTCAATTTGCACAATTTCAGGGCCGGACCGGAGTCACCTCTGCTCAGCTGGATATGCACCTTCTGGTCCCCAGAGGTGGTAGTTGGGCTCTGGGTGGGAGAGGTGGCAGCAGGCCTGGCCTCTGCTCAGCTGGATGTGCACCTTCCAGTCCCCAGCAGTGGTGGTATGGATTCTCGGCGGGAGAGGCGGCAGCAGGGCTGGCCTCCTCTCTGCTGGACGCTCACCTTCCGGTCCCCAGAGGTGGTAGTTGGGCCCTGGGCAGGAGAGGCGGCAGCAGGGCCGGCCTCTGCTCAGCTGGATGCACACCTTCCAGTCCCAGCGGTCGTAGTATGGGCCCTGTGTGGGAAAGGCAGCAGCAGGGCTGGCCTCAGCTCAGCTGATATATAAGTAAACCTATTAACTAGTGATTTCTTACTGTATTTTTTTCTTGAAATTATGTAGTATGTGTACAGTTTTACTGCTGTGTTTTTTTTATTTCCTTTATTTTTTCTCTTTATATAAAAAATAATCAAACCTGGAATGGATATCTTTTATTTATTTATTTATTTATTTGGTACTGTAGATCAAACAAATGACCTCACACTTGCCAGAAAGGTGCTTAAACCATTGAGCTAAATCCCCAGCCCCCCAGTGTATATCTTTTACATCTTGTCATCTTCAGAGTAGTTGCCTCTACTCTTGGACTTGATACCAGCAAGCAAAGCAAATGTGAATAAAATCAGTCAAGGCCAAATAGCATTCAAACAAACCAGCTTCAAAGAAGATCAGTCATAGAAGACAATGTCAGTAATACCGGGTTTCAGTTTAAGTTAATAGGAAATTACGGATAGTTACCATTGTATAACCTGCTGTTTTGGGGTTATCTCTCTGTGTGCTCAAATCTAATATGAATAGACAGACCAGAACAAAATATAATCAAACTAAACAGAGCAATAAGACTACCGTAGCTTTTAAATCCTGATACACTTTTAACAATGTCCTCTGCCTTCTTTTATTAGGCAATTCACCTTTCTCCTTCTCAGGATGCTATTATTCACTGTTCAGAGTGATATTAGTCTAGTCTCTTATGCTCAATTTGAGCATACATAAAGAGAAAGACAGCTATTACTAAGAGAATGAGAGATATTATCATAGTCATTTTCGACTTCCTCAAAATCAGTCTTGAAGACCCAAAAAGCCTGCATCATTCTGTAATTATTTGCTTAGATTTATAGTGTTTAGTATATATTTAATGCATGTGAAGATAGGAAAAACTATTTCGAAGAAAACTAGAGACAGTAAGATAGACTGTGAACATCTCCAGTGGACTTGCTTTGAAATCTGTGTTTCCTTAACTTGTTTTCTTATGAACTGTTATCTTCTGTTTTGTCATGTTTAATCTTACACTCTTTAAGAAAAATACAAGTGTGTAGGACAGATAAGCATATTAATAAGTTTTTGTTCGATCATAGAGGTGAACTGTTCACAGTGTCATTATTGGAATATCACTTTCTGTGCTTTAATTTTATAACTTGAACAACTACTTCAAAGATGACAATATGTAACAAATCAACTAGTGATTTGTTATTATTTTTCTGAAATTCTGTATTATTTCTATACATTTTTCTGTTTTTTCTCTTTAAATAAACAACATTAAAGTTCGCAAAAATATAAAATATTTAAAGACAAAATATTAAGTACATAGACACTATCCATACTTGAAATTGAAAAGTGCATTTTAGTTTACCATGTTTAATTACAAGATACCATGTTGAAGCACAAAGACACTTTAAAAAAATCTAAAGAGGTACAAGTGATTAACTGAAAACCATACAACATGTACACTTGAGGAGAGATTCTCAGATTTGTCATTTCTGTAAAATTGTGAAGAAATATTGACATCAAAATTCTTTATTGATTATTTCTTCAGGTCTCCTAGGGATTTTTAAAGTAAACTTAGATCTACACTGTCTGAAGAGTGATGTTTTTTCTGTGTATTTAACAACAAACATGTATTGCCATATTTCTCACATTGTTAATCCACATAGGATGCAGTGAGCCCTTTCAGATATGTTACAATGATCATGTGTGCTGAGGGTTCCCATAACACATAGAATTTATCGCTTGTGTGAGTTTTTTCACTTATTTCACTTACAATATGGCTGCTGAAAGTGTCTCTACTTGCTTCCATAGTCAGTGGTTCTTCCCAGTGTGAATTCTTTCAATATGCAGTAAAAGCTTTGCCACATTTTTATATGCATAGGGTTTCTCATCAGGGTAAAGTCATTGATGTATTTTACAATATCCATATGTGGTGAAAGCTTTCCCACATTTGTCACATACACAGGGTTTCTCAAAAATGTAATTTTTTTCATGTTTTGGACAATGAGCATTTCTGCTGAAACCTTTCCCACATTCCTTACATATATAAGTTTTCTGTCCAGTGTGAAGATTTCATGCATCATGCAATATGTACGTGTGCTCAAAAATTCTCATGATACTTATATACACTGGTTTTATCTTGAGTGTGAACTTTCATGTTGCTTACAATGTACATGTTGGGTAAAGGTTTTCCCACATTGCTTACATACATAGGGTTTCTCTCCAGTATGAATTCTTTCATGTTGCTTACACTGTCCATGTTGGGTAAAAGCTTTCCCACATTGCTTACATACATAGGGTTTCTCTCCAGTGTGAATTCTTTCATGTTTCTTACAATATCCCTGTGTGTTAAAAGCTTTCCCACATTGCTTACATACATAGGGTTTCTCTCCAGTGTGAATTCTTTCATGTTGCTTACACTGTCCATGTTGGGTAAAAGCTTTCCCACATTGCTTACATACATAGGGTTTCTCTCCAGTGTGAATTCTTTCATGTTGCTTACAATGTCCAGAGATGGTAAAACCTTTTCCACATTGCTTACATATATAGGGTTTCTCTCCAGTGTGAATTCTTTCATGTTCCTTACACTGTCCATGGGTGGTAAAAGCTTTCCCACATTGCTTACATACATAGGGTTTCTCTCCAGTGTGAATCCTTTCATGTTTCTTACAATTTGCCCGTGTATTAAAAGCTTTCCCACATTGGTTACATACATACGGTTTCACTCCAGTGTGAATTCTTTCATGTTCCTTACACTGTCCATGGGTGGTAAAAGCTTTCCCACATTGCTTACATACATAGGGTTTCTCTCCAGTGTGAATCCTTTCATGTTTCTTACAATCTGCCCGTATATTAAAAGCTTTACCACATTGCTTACATACATATGGTTTCTCTCCAGTGTGAATTCTTTCATGTTCCTTACACTGTCCATGGGTGGTAAAAGCTTTCCCACATTGCTTACATACATAGGGTTTCTCTCCAGTGTGAATTCTTTCATGTTGCTTACAATATCCCTTTGTGTTAAAAGCTTTCCCACTTTGCTTACATGCATAAGGTTTCTCTCCAGTGTGAAATCTTACATGAACCTTACAATACGCACGTGTTTTAAAAACTTTCCCACATTGCTTACATACATATGGTTTCTCTCCAGTGTGAATTCTTTCATGTTGCTTATAATGTCCAGATTTGGTGAAACCTTTTCCACATTGCTGACATACATAGGGTTTCCCTCCACTGCAATATTTTTTCTGTATCTGAACATTGTGGTGTGCTTCTGTTTCTTTCACATACACATTACCTTCTGCAGTACAAAGGAATACTTCTTTACACTGATTCCAAGATGTATGTCCATAGGACTTCCCTAGCTTGTCATTTCTGTAAAGAAAAACATCACATATAGGATTGATAACCATATTACTAAGCTTTTTTTTGGAGAGTTGAACAAAACTGTTTTCAGTCTCGCTGTTTGAATCCCCACTTAATATGTTTCACTTTTGTATTTGATTAACTATTTTTATGAACACCATATATAATCATCATCTTGTGATTCCTTACTGTTTATTTTCACTTTGAAAGTAGTATTATTTCTATTTATTGTGTTTTGTTTAGTCTTTCCTTACATTAAATTTAAAAAAAAGAAAAATTGACAGTGAAATGGGTCTTGGTTTAATGACTGCATTAATGTCGTTCTGTTTTTAATGGCTGCTAAGAAATTCTGATCATGAAGCAACAGAATGGCCTTGTAAGATATGTTGAAAACAACCATTCTCAAAAGACTGGTACACATTTGGAAATCTTAAAAGTTGGTATTTTTTGAAATGCAGAATCTTTAGCTTCACTTTGGGCATGGGTACATATGTGTATCACATACATATCATTCTGATATGTTTCCCCATCACAATCTCCCTTCTGTCCTTAACCTGTAGTTCCCTTTTCCATATGGTCAGTCTTACTTTTCTATATCAACTCTCTTTCATTTGATTCCACAGTTTTATATTTTGGTTTCTCATCTAAAAGAAACCCTGTGACCTTTTATGTTTTATAGCTGACCTATTTCACTGAATTGCTGGGAGAAAGACCCATCTATTTCTTATGGCAAATGACATTATACTATTTATTTTTTGAGATTATATAACACACTTTTTTCTTTTCCATGCTGGGAATGAGCAACAGGTATTAGCATAACATCTATAGCTTTTTTAAAATCTGTTTTTAGAGATTTTCACTGATCATTAAGCTGTGAAGTTTGATCTTGAATTTGCCATTCTGCAAAATCTGATTCCTAGTTTGCTGGGTTTACAGGAATGCACAATCACAGAGTCTATTAATATTTTCCTTCTCCACAAATCCAGTGATAGATAGCTAAGCTTCTTCAAGGCCTGATCTGTTATAACTTCATTTGCATTGTATATGAGTAAGCATGTATCTAAATTTTTTGCAGATTTTGAGTTTTTAAAAATATATCCAGGACAAGTATGAGGGGATCAATTTCTAGAGAAAACTGCATACTGATATTCAGAAAGAGTGCACTAACATTCCAACAGATTACTAAGAATTTTAATCAGAATGGCTGATTCTCTAGAGCATGGCTTAGAAACATGAGCACTCCATTTTATTTCAAATTCTATTGCAATCTTAGGAATTTTTAGATAATGAATGTGTTGTATTCGCATGTATACATGAGTAGAAAAACTGAAGGCAGAATATCATAACTCAAAGTGTATGCCTTTCATACATGTCTATATGCAATGTCATATGTTTTCATGATTTAATTCACTCATTATACATACCCTAGCTTATACGTCTTTAGAGAATATTGCTGTCATTAAATTGAATGGTGCCTCATTTCTTTGGCTGCCATTCTTCTGCTTACTGATTACTCAGGAACATTCCTTCTTCTTGTGAGTGCGAATTACCTTAAGTATCTCCAGGAAATCTTGCATTCTTTTTTAGCTTCCTGGATATCCGCAAGTCCTCCTGAATTGTAGACATAGAAATATCAGTGCTCATTAGAATAATATATACAAATTAATAGATTGTGTATAGAGTTGTGATATAATGGGTCCAGATCTGAGCTATTTTTAAAAATATTTTCACATTCTTTTAATGAAACAGCACTAATGAGCAACAAACAATATTCTGACAGCATGAGTAACAAAAGTATTTCATCCTTACCTATTGCAGCCAAGTTCCTAAAGGTTTCGCCCATCACATCTCTGTAGAGGTTCTTTTGGGATGGACTCAGCAAACCCCACTCCTCATTGCTGAAGTTCACAAGCACATCCTCAAAGGTCACTGCCTCCTAAAGGATCATACATGTATTTCTCAAAGGAAGGTTGAGCTCCCAGGTTTGAGATATCTTAAATTCTTGCCTACAAATCTGAATCTCAAAAGGCTGAGACAGGATGGCTTTGGTGAGTTCAGGGCAATTCTAGGTTTCATAGGGTGTTCAAATACAGCTGATATACATACAGAAAGCTTGTCTCAATAAAACAAAACTAAACTTACATAAAACCAAACAAAACAGCTGAATTAAGACTGATTTCCTCAAATTTAAATCCATGTCTTGGTCATTAATTTTGTATATATACACATTTTTGAAGACAGCAAATTTGATGCTAGATTGCAACTCACTGCTAATGTAACAGTGAAATAGGAGCACTGATTCTTGTGCTGAGTCACTGCAAGATTCCCTGTATACTGTCTCTAAAGCAGCCCTCACAGTGAGAAGCCTGCAGGACCAGCATTCACAAAGCACAGAAGCAGATAAATATCCCATCAATCAACTGGGAAGCCAAGCAAGCACCTGCCTTCCCTGGTAAGTGGTGGCGGTGTGGCAGACGGTGGCCCATCCAGGGCGTGAACCAGCAGCAGCTCCTGAGATCTATGCCATGCTGGAATTTAGGACACTGTGAAGCCAAGCAAGCACCACCTCTCCCTCATAAGTGGTGGTGGTCTGAGAGACTTCAGCCCTTTCAGGGGAAGAACCAGTAACAGCTCCTGAGATCTGCGCCATGTTGGAACTTAGGACGCTGTGAAACCAAATGCCCAGCCAGTCTTCCTACTAAGCAATAGTGAACCTACTGATGCACGGGCTAGAATCAAACATCGCACTTCCTCTACCCATCTTCTCCTGTCACCCCCAACCCTGTTAGCAAATGGGAATCACAAATCTGAGCATCTTCTGGGAAGTTGAAAATAACAAATAAGGGGGACTTCCTTCTACTATCTCTTTGAAGGCAAATATATTTATTACTGTTTTGCTCTATTCTGAATCATGGTATTGCTCTATTCAATGTTCTGTTTTGATAAGTTCTATAATGTTCTGTATTTCATCTCATTTTGATATATGTGATTGAAGAACAATTATTATAAAGATAACAAAATATACGTGATACCTATTACTGTTATCCCAGTAACCTGTTGTGAAGTTGTGTACCAATTTCACAGTATGATCTGAGTTTGCCTTATTGTGCCTTGTTCTGTTGTATTTTACCAGTTTCAAAATTAAAAAAAAAGAAAAAAAATCTCATCAATCACTTTGATAGACTATAGATAATGTCTCCTCAAATCTCATTTAAGCCAGTGAATACTTTGTTCTTAATGTATTTCAGCAGCATTTTGAAACATGAATTTGGATTCATAGAACAAAACATAAATAACATCCAATATAGTACATAAATAATAACACAAATGTTAGTGGAAAACAGCTGTATTTTAAAAATATGTATAAACAATGAAACCAGGACCAAGCTGTAAATTATAGCTCACTGTCACCCAGTGATCACTGTCCATTCAGATATAAGAAGTATATCTTGGGAGGCTGGTGAAGGAGTTCTTCCTTGAATTTGGGGTTATCCTAAGTTGCAGAGCTGTCTAAAATAGAGAAACCCTGACTGAGACACCCCACAGACAAAGTGAAACTTGAAAAGAGACTGCATAAGACACCTTAGGTTTGTTTTTAAAAACTACAGCCATATAATAAAGAAAAATTCCAACAATATTCAACACTTTCTGACAAACAATGTGGATATCTTCCATACTACAAAGAAAATACTTTCATAGTTGGGTATTTGGCTCAGTGGCATCACCACCCGCCTGGAAAGCATAGGTCATGAGTTCAATCCTTGGAACAAAAACAATCCAAATTTTACCTTCATGACACTGGGGCATAATTATGATAATCCAAATTTGATCTCAAGCATGGAACACAAAATTCATGGGTTGACAGGGATGTGAAATGCTGATTGTTGCCAAAGCTGGTGTTGACCACCTCAAGGAAGCAATCAAAACCCAACTTTACTTCATACTTACACTAAGAACTACCTGAATTTCAGTGAAGACCCTCTCTGTTATATGTCCTGCTATTGGATTCCTGCATCCTGTCAGTCACTTGCACATCCTTTCCACACTTCTCTGATCCATTCTCAGCAGAAAACCCTTTATGCCTAACTACTGATATCACTGCAAAATTTCTATTTAAGGCTTCTCCTTTACACCACTTAATAAAGTCCATTGAAGAGAATTTCCATATTTAAACTGTCTATGAACAACCAAGCTACTAAATCAGCTCTTAATTCAGAGATGATACCCCTATTCTTTCCATTCAGTAGAATATCATGTATAAATGTCCATGCAAATGCCTAAATTTCAGCATTTTCGATGAGAATTTAACAGGTAGCCCTTTCTGGAATTTGTCCTATACAAATTTTTACCCTGGCCTTGATAACACTTTCATATTTGCTTCATTTTTCTCAGGCTTCAAAACTCTATGGCTGTTCTCACAAACCTAGTCTGTGAGCAAGGGTGCCACATAAATAATTAAGTATGTTCAGAAATTATTTTGCACTGTTCTGTATAACACACAGGAGTTCACCAGGTGTTTGGAAAGCCTTCCTCTACTGAAGCACATTACTACACATCTCTGAATTTTCAGGACCTTTGCCACCACCTGTCATGAGGATGGAAATATGAGAACATACTATAAATTTAGCAGATCACTATAAATACAAAAAAGCCAAAGTTTAAGTTGAGCCATTGTGACGATGAGGCCCTGCATTACAGGCATTAATGAACTTTGGACATTCCAGATCTGCTACTCTGAGGAAAGAGAGCAGAGACCTAGCTCATTACTGCTCTATAAGCTACAGAAAGCATCATAGTTAGGGTCTTCCCAAGGTCCTTCCAATGCCTAAGACTGTGGAGTTACCAGGCCAGCAGTGAATTTCAAAGATGATACTTCAGTCTGCTGCTGTCAGGGTGGGGCCAGGGTTCTTGGGACCCCAAATCACCCTTGCCAACAGCAAGAGGCAAAAGGGACAGTGAATGACCCATGGCCAATGCTGGAGAACCTCGGGAGCTAAAGCTAGCTAAATACCTGAGGCTTCAGACACCAGAAATACTCCTAAACACTTGTATCTGGTTTCACCCAATCCACCCTATTTCTGGGTTCCCATCTACAACCTCACCATCCCATGGCTCCAGGATCTCTCAGATTCTTTGCTAATGAGGCCACAGGACACTGAAAGTACTAAATGAGATCCAGCAAGCATTTTGCTACCAGTATTGTACTCAGAACAGGTAAATCATGATGAGACATCAGAAGAGACAGAAGTCACAGCCAGCAGTGCCTCGCCTGATTGGACAGTTCATATAGCCTGTACCTTCATCACTGATTGACTCCTGCTCTACTGCCCTCCTTCTGAGACAAGAATAAACAGGGAAAGTAACCCCTCCCTGCAAGAGAAGATCCAAAATGACAGACTGTAGTGCAGAGGCTTCTGGAGCTGCCATTCTTCTGCAGTGGTGAACTCAGCTCGACAGAGGAGTGTTCGTACTGAAGAGCTTTTCCTCAGGCTTTTAATTTTCAAATCCATTTTATTTCAAGGAAAAAAGAACACATCAACTAAAATTAAATTTCAAAACATGTCAATCAGTAGGCAACACTGGTATATACATTGCACATTGACATCCCCAGATCATCCCCATAGAGCACAAGACATCTATAATCATTTTTCCAAACAGTACTGTTATAGGCACCTGAGTTACTGACACCTCATGCTATGGGCCAAGTCTGAATACAAATGATAAGCAAATTCATCCATATCCTAAGGATTGATATTCTAAATAGTTCCCTAGCACTCTGAGGAAGTCAGGAGTCACCATTCAAAGGAATGTATCCTGTTAAAGACTGACATTCTACGTAGTTCCTGTTATCCTGATGACCTCAGTAGTCACCCTCCCAAACCCATAAGGGAAGTCACAGCTGCCTAAGAATGCCTGCTTTCTATGTGACTGCCTTCCCACTTTGTTCCCAATTTAATCAACTTTACCTGAACTTATAATCTTATTGGCTACCTTAGCTCTGTCCCATCTTATGCCCATCTGCATTGTGAGTTCCTAGTTTTCCCCTCCTTAAACTAATTTCACCACATGATTTTACTCTATAAAGATCCCTAGAAAGGACAGTGTTTGGCTACCTGCTCAGGACCCCTTCTCGGTCTCAGGCAGCTTTCTTTCTCTCAATAAGTATATTCTTCTGTTAATTTCTGTTGTTCCTAAAATTCAGTCTTTGACTTTACAGAACAAAAAGCTCATATCAGACATAGCATACCTGGAGATTGATTTTGCTAAGGCAATATCAGTATAAACTTTTCTCTTTCTGGAAGTCAGAGAAATCAGTTGTAGTTTATATTACACAATGTTGAACTCACCTTGCCAGGGATACTTGCATTGAAGGACTTTATCCCTGCCTTTAATTGCTTCTTCTTTTTCTGAAAGTGAACTGATCTGTAATTTTGGTTATGGTATCGAAAATGCATTAAGGAATTGAATCAAAATATTTCGTATGAATGGCTTATCTCCAGCCATGGAGGAAGACAGATAGCAAAAATTCTTTGTTTTGATTTCTTCATTCAATCCAAAGTATGTACTTGAAAGAGTTTTGCCCTAGAAAAATTACAGGACCTCATAGTGGTAGTTCAAAGTGAAAGAAGGTGAACTCAGGGATGCTTACTCACATGGCCACTTCCTCTTTTCTCCTTGATTATAACACCCTCTTTCTTTCCCAGGGGCCTAAATAAAATTCCCATTAGCTCCTGGCATGACGTCAACGTCCCCTCCAAGCACCACATCCAGTCAAAAGTCACATATACGCCATAACCCCATAGTCAGTCAGAAAAAAACAAAAGCCAAGCCCTTCGTGGCTGTGGGCTTGTCTCCACATTCTTTAAATAAAAGGCCACTTTTACATTCTTACATTCACTTTCTCTATTGTGCTAAGCTACCTCCTCAGTATTCTCAGTAATCTAACCCACTTTAAACCATTTTTACCACATGATTTTATTCTATAAAGTCCCTATAAAATACATAGTCATTTGCTATCTGCTCAGAATCCCTCCTGTTTCTCTCAGACAGAAGCTTTCTGATAGGATTTTTGGTGTAGTAAAGAAGAGAATATAAAGTCAAAATGGCCTTTATTCTAAGAATATGGAGAGAACCCCATGACCACTGGGAGTCTGGCTTTTTCTTTTGGAAGTGTGTGGGTGGCATACATATAGTTTTTGACTTGGGTGGTGCTTAAAGGTGGCACTGCTGATATGCAAGTAGCTGATTGAGATTCTTTTCTGGCCACAGGTCAGTTGAATAGGGAAAAGGAAAGTGACTTCCAGGTAAAAGTCCCCTGGTTCCACTTCCCACTCCCAAAATGTCCTATTTAGAGCAAAATACTTTCACTTTCTCTCTCTCAATAAATATATTCTGATCTTCAATTCTGTTGTTCCTAAAATTCATTCTTGCACTTTAGAGAACACAAACTCATACCAGACATAGAAGGTCAGAAATTTCATTCCACTTTATCACGGTATGGTTGCCTGTATTTCTAACTAATTCAGCTGTCTGTAACTTTAAGAATTGTTTATCAATTTGACGGAGTAATTGTAGCAAATAAATGTTCTTAATGGATATAGGGAAATATATCATTAAATTGAAAAAATGTTTATCACAGTTTTTCTAGCTAGCATCAGCCAACATTTTCAACTTTCAAATATGTGGGAAAACAAAAACTAAAAACAACTCAGAAAATAGCAATCCTCTAGGGGACAGTACATCATTCACTGTAATTACCATGTTATCTGCAGGTATTTCACAGACCAAAAAAGAAACATTGAGCCTCTTAATTAACAAGCATAAGTTTCAATAAATGTGCTCACAGCACTGCATCGTTGACAACTGTGAATTTTTTTTTGTATGAGGGATTGAACTCATGACCTTGTGCTCTCTAGGCAGCTCCTTGTATCACTGAGCTCAATCCCCAGCCCAAACAACTTTAGATACCAAACATGACTATTAACAATGTTTAATTTGCAATTGACACATTTAATTATAAATTTTGTAAACCTACATTTTCAAAAATGAAATTATTTTCTTTCCTTGCAGTTTAAATTACATTTTTATTTTAGGTACCAAGGATCAAAGTTACAACCTAGCACTTTCCAGGCAGGCATTTCTGCCTGTTGAGCTAAATCCCTGGCCTGTATTAATGAATATTTTTAAATGTATAAACATCGGTTAATTCACTCAAATACTACTTTTAGCACAGGATGTCAATGCAGAGAGAAATTGATATACAATCAGAGAGGAACTGGAACCTCAAAGAGTCAATGCAAAAATTAATACAACAATCACTGCTACAGGCACAGGTGAAGAAAGCCAGAACTGAAGATGAAGATGCAGTGACCAGGTCTACATACTCCTGCAGAGAAAAACAACAGCTTGAAATGTACTGCAATTACCACAACCTCCCCCAGGAAGTTCAGATAGGCATCAATTACCAAACTCAACGACCAGAACAACTGGACTATTGTTGCCACAAAATGCCTTGGCTCTTTCCACATACCTTTTCTGGCTGATTTGTTCCCCTGATGAATAATATTAGTTAAGCAGCTATAAGCTTATAGGTTGATTGTAGTCTGAGACACACACTGTACCCACATTGTGAATTTCCTGTATAAATGACCCCTGACAATAGGTCTGTGGCCAAAACACTGAAGACCACTCCTGAAAATCCAGGGATATTCTTCTCTCTTTTTTTCTAAGAAAATTTTTGATCTTCTTTTGGTTTGTAACTTCTTCACTTCTCAAAGTTGTGAGCCATTAAATTTGGTGCATTTGACATCAAACAGGGCAGGATTATATTTCTCTTATTTCAAACTAAATATGAAATGTCTGTTAAAGGCCATGTTCCAAAGCCTGGATTTCAATCTGCTTGTTTGCCTTGAGCTTAACATTTCCATGAGCTTTTATAAGTCCTCCATTTAGTGAACTGCAAATGTATTGGAGAAAGGAGGTCACTGTTGTGCTGTAGCATTATAGGTGTTGTTAGGGCTGACGCCGCAGGGAAAGAGACCCCAAGGACTCAACTCTTGGTGAGGAAAAAAAAGTTTATTTCCATGCGCATGGGGTCCTCCAGGCAAACGAGTGAGGAGCGCCACGAGGGGAATTTGTGCAGGGTTTTTGAGGGCACAAGCGGGAAGCAAGCAAGTTTACAGAAGCAGATCGCATTGGTTAATTTGAACGGCGCAGGACTTGGCAGATGCTGATTCGAGGGATCTAGGGCTGAGTAACCATGGAGACAGAGAGTCCTGGTCTAATCTAGCACATTCCTTTACTTATCTTTATCTTTACAGAGGACAGATCACCTTGTGGTTAGAGGACAGATCACCTTGTGGTTAATGACTAGCAGATGCATTCCTTCCTGTCCTGCCCCGATATCTCAAGGAGGATTTAGGGAGTGAAACATTCCTTACTGCTCTGTTCTATAGCTCGGGGGGGGGGGGGGGGGGTGTTACATTACAAACGGGGAGTCGATTCTCTCAGTGTCATTCCTAAATCTGTGTTTGTCACTGCCTCCTGCATGCCACTACATGGCCTTCCTTCTTCTGCATCATCATTCAATAATTCCCATTTTGCATAAGTCAACTTTCACTCAGCTCTATTATTGATTTTTTTAAATAGTCTTTCTATCACCTTGGTTGTTTATTATTTTCATTTTAGTTTTTTGCTTTAAAGACATAGTGTCACTTTGGAGTTCTGGCCAGCCTTGCACTCACTATGCAGGTTAGGCTGTCTTTGAATACATGGCCATTCTCCTGTTTCAGCCTCTTCATTGCTGGGGAAAAGAGGTGGGCATTATAGCACATGGCATTTGTCTTTTTCTCCTCTCCTTTAAACTACTATTCTTTCATTTCAGTGCCACTGTCATTTAATCCTGGTGTTTGCTTGTGTCAGTAAAGGTTTCTGAAGCTTGCGTTGAGTTTGTGAACAACAATACAGGAATCCAAGCAACCCATTTGAGAAATGTGGAATTTCATTAGCTGGTCTCAGGACTACTTGTACACAGAACCCCCACACCCATTTCAAGATCTAAACAAGAGGCTTTGAACTGGAAAGTTACAGATGTTTTAAAAGATAGAATCACAAAAAGATCATGTTGGAAATCATTTAGCTAGAATCTTATAATAATTTTTGGATGACAACTGTATTCTGCTTCTTCTGTTGAGCAGGTCAATTTTTTTATTTGGGTACAGCTCATTTTGCTTTTCTCCTGGGACTTCTACCCTGAGTGATTTTCCATTTTTCAGGGTAAAATACAGGGTACTAGTTAAACACAAATCTCAAGATGGCATCTATTATGACAAGCTACAACACAGCTAAGTTACAAGCCTCAAAATTTTCTAGGGTAAAAACACACATATCTATAATCCCCGCACTCAAGAGGCTGACACAGGAGTGCTGCTTTGAGGTTAGGGCAATTCTGCACTCCAAAAGGGGTTCAAATCTAGCTGACATACATAGAGAAAACATGTCTCAATAAAACAAAACTAAACTAAACAAATAAAACCAAACAAAACAGCTGAATGGAGACTGATTTCTTGAAATCTTAATTCCATATCTTGGGGATTAATTTTTTGTATATACACATTTTTTGAGACAGCAAATTTGATACTATATTGCAACTCACAGCTAATGTAACAGCCAAATAGGAGCACTGATTCTTGTGCGGAGTCACTGCAAGAGTCCCTGTGCACTGTCTGTAATGCAGAGCTTATAGTGAGAACCTATAGGCCCAGCATCCATAAAGCACAGAGGCAGACAAATATCTCATCAATCACTCTGATGTACTACCAATGATATCTCTTCAAATTTCAATTAGGCCACTAAGTCCTTTGTTCTTAATATACTTAAGCAGCATTTTGAGATTTCAATTTGGTTTCACAGAACAAAACATAAATAACATCAAATATGGTACATAAATAATAACTCAAATGTTAATGGAAAACTGCTGTATGTAAAAAACATATAAACAATGAAACCAAGTACAAGCTTCAAATTATACCTCAGTGTCAACAAGTGATTACTTTCCACTCAGATAGAAGAAATCTATCTTGGGAGGCTGATGCAGGAGAACTTCCTTGAGTTTGGGGCTAGCCTAAGTTACAGAGCTGACTGAAATAGAGAAACCCTGACTGAGACACCCCACAGACAATGTGAAACTTGAAAAGTGACTGCATAAGACACTTTTGGTTTGCTTTAAAAAATTTAGCCATACAATATAGAGAAATTCCACAATGTTCAACATTTTCTGAGGAAAAATGTTGATATCATCCATAATATACAGAAAACACTTTCACAGCTGGGTATTTAACTAGCAGCATGAAAACCTAACTTGCAAGCTTGAGATCATGAGTTCCATCTTTGGCACAAAAAAAAATTGAAATTTCACCTTCATGATACTGGGTCATAATTTGAGATAATCAAAGTTAGATCTCAAGTGAAGAACACAGAATTCATGGGTTGACAGGGATGTGGAATACCGATTGTTAGCAGAGCTGGTGTTATTCACCTCAAGGAAGATATCATAATTCAACTTTAACTTCATGCTTACCCTAAGAACTACCTGACTTTCAGGGAAGACCCTCTCTGTTGTATGTCCTGTTATTTGCACACTGTGTCCTGCTGGTCACCTCCACATCCTTTTCATGCTCCTGTGATCCATCCTAAGCAGAAAACCCTTCATGCCTAAACTATTGATATCCCTGCACAATTTCAATTTAGGGTATCTCCTTTATAGGAATTAGTAAAGTCCATTAAAGAGCATTTCCATATTTAAACAATGTATATGATCAACCAAGCTATTAGATTAGCTCTTAATTCAGAGATAACACCCATATTCCTTTCCATTCAGAAGGATATCATGTATTTATATGTTCATGCAAATGATTACATTTAGGCATTTTTCAGTGAGAATTTTACAGGCACCCCTTTCTAGAAGTTGTCCTTAGCAAGCACCCTTTACCCTGCCCTTGATGACACTTTTATATCTGCTTTTTTTCCTCAAAATTCAAACCTCTATGGCTGTTCTCACAAACATAGTCTATGAGCACATGTGTCACATGAAGTATGTTCAGAAATTCTTTGCACAGGAGTTCACCAGGTGTTTGGAAAGCCTTCCTCCACTGAAGCACATCACTACACATCTCTGAATTCTCTTGATTTTGCCAACATCTGTCATGAGGTTGGAAATGTGAGAACATAACATACATTTAGGCAATCCCTATAAATACAAAATAGTACAGGTATAAGGAGTGCCATTGCGATATGAGGCCCTGCATTACATACATTAACAAACTTTAGAACATCAAGATTGCTGATCCCTGGAATGAGAGCGGAGACCAAGCTAAGTACTGCTGCTCCAGCTACACAATGCATCAGAGTCAGGGCCTTCCCAAGCTCCTTACTCTGCTCCTTATGATGGAGGTGCCAGGACAGTAGAAAATTTCAAAGATGATAATCCATTCTGTTGCTATCATAGTTAATTCAGGGTTCTGGGGACACAGAATCATCCTTGTTCCCAGCAGGAGAAAAAGGGAAAGTGGATGACCCAAGGCCAATGCTAGAAGAGCTCAGGAGCTGACACTAACTAAATACCTGAGTCTACAGACACCAGAACTGCTTCTAACCACTTGTAACTGTTTTTTCCCAATTCTGCCCTTTTTATGGGCTCCAATCCAAAGCCTCACCATTCCGTGGTTAGAGGGTCTCCCAGATTCTTTGCTGATCAGGCCACAGGACTTTGAAACCAGGAAATGAGATCCAGCAAACATTCTGCTCCCAGTTTTGTATTCCAAACAAGTAAAAAATGTCTACACACCAGAAAAGACCCAAGAGACTTCCTGCCACCGCTCACCTGATTGGACATTTCATATAGCCCGCCTCTTCATCACTGATTGACTGCTGCTCAACTGTCTTCTTTCTTTGTCCAAAATAAACAATGAAAGGAACTCCTTCCTGCAAGAGAGGATCCCAAACGGTAGAAAGTAATCAGAGACTTCTGAAGCTGGTTGTCTTCAACAGTGTTGATCTCAACTACACAGAGGAATATGTGTACCAAAGTGCCTTACCTCAGGCTTTTCATTTCCAAATCCATTTCATTTCAAGGATAAAAAGAAAAAATAAACTAAAACTAAATTTCAAAACATATGAATTGTGGGGCAACACTGGTATATATGTTGCACACTGTCATCCCGGATCATTCACCCAGAGCACAAGACATCTGTATTCAATTTTCCTGAAAGTACTGCTATGTGGAGCTGAGTTAGTTAATTATGATTAGCAATGAGACAGGGCTGGGTCCTCTGAGGAGCCCATCCAGAAACCCAGATACCTTGCAACTATGGAGAAGATGGACAACTCCTGCTATGGGCTAAGCCTCAAGACAGAATATCAACAAATTCATCCATATGCTAAGGACTGATATTCTAAATAGTTCCCTAGCACGATGAGGAAGTCAGGAGTCACCATTCAAAGAAATGTATCCTTATAAAGACTGACATTTTAAATAGTTCCTATCATCCTGATGACCTCAGTAGTCACCCTCCCAAACCCCTAAGGGAAGATTCACTGCTGCCTAACAATGCCTGCTTCCTATGTGACTCCCTTCCCCTTTTGTTCTCAATTTAATCAACTTTACCTGAACTATTTATCTTATTGGCTACCATAGCTCTGTCCCATCATTTGCCCATCTGCATTGTGAGTTCCCAATTTTCCCACCCGTCAAAGCATCTCACCACATGATTTCACTTAAAGTCCTTGGAAAATAGTCTTTGCCCACCCAGTCAGGACACATTTGCTCTCTCTCACACAGCTTTCTTTCTTCCAATAATTATATTATCTGGACTTCTGTTTTTTCTAAAATTCATTTTTTGACTTCAGAGAACACAAACTCATACCAGACATAGTAGACCTTGAGTTTCATTACCCTATAACAATAACTGTGTAAATTTTTCTCTTTCTTGAAGTCAGAGAAATCAGTAAATGGTTGTATTCTTAAATGTTGATCTCACCTCTTAAGGGACATTTGCATTGAAAGGCTTTATTCCTGCCTTTTAGTTCTGCTTCTGTTTTCTGAATGTGAACTGATCTGTAGTTTTGTTTATGCTATCTACAGTGCATTAAGGAAGTGACTGGAAATTTTCCTTATGAATTGTTTATCACTAACCATGGGAGAAGACACATAGCAAAAATTCTTTATTTTCATTCCTTAATTTAAACTGAAGGGTGTACTTTAAAGAGTTTTGCTCTAGAATAAATTACAGGACATCATGGTGGTAGTTCATCAGGGTGAAAGATCAAATCAGGGATGCTTACCCATATGGCTACTTCCTCATTTTTCCCTGAATACAACTTCCTCATTCCTTTCCCAGGGGCCAAAAGAAAATTCCAATCAGCTCCTTACATGATATCAATGTCAGTGCCAGCACCACCAAATTTCAGATATACCCTATAATCCCATAATCCATCAGAAAAAAAGGCAAACCATTGGTGGCTTGAGGCTCCTCTCCACATCCTTTAAATAGAAAGGACACTGCTACTTTTTCTTATATTCTGTGAAAGGGTTTTGGCCCAGACAGGACTCTGTAGCTGGGAAAGCCTCAACCAGAAGCAGGAAGACCCTATCTCCCCCACCCCTAGGAATTTACCTGTGATGTCATCTTCCTGCACCTGGAAATTTACCTATGGTGCCAAATCTATGACCAGTCGGCTACCTGTGCATCCCTAACGCCCTCCTTAGGTTCCACCCAAAACCGAGGCTACTTACACACCTCCATCCCACATATCCGCCAGAGAGATCACTGGACTCCAGCAGTGGGGGTGGGGGGGGTGCCAGACATCTCTCTTCATGTTCTCAGAATGAAGGCCTCTTTTTGTTTTATATTTCTCATCTTTTGGAAATAATCCTATCATTGGGCTTCTCTATTGGGCCACAAAATCCTAACAGTACTGATTCTTGTCTATTCTTGTCTAATCTACCTCTTCAGTAATTCACATGCTCAATGCCATGAGTATCCAATGGAAATTAATGCAGTGGGCTTTTGCTTCACTCTATCAGTGTCAATGCAGTGAATTTAATCCTAAGATAAAAATACATCTTCATACAAGTTTCAAAACAGAATTATTCATCAAAATATATATAGCCAGGGTCCAAGAGGCCTACAGACAGATTTCAATAATATAATAGAAGTCTTCTAGAAACTGAAAAAATACAGTTTATCTAATTAAAAATTGTTCAATCAGCCAATAATGTAGAAATTTTTCTGAACAATTATAGGTGAACCTTCTCTTTTGTAAGATATAAACTAGTGCCATGGCAAAGTCTATGTCTTGCTAAATAATACAATCAAAGCAATTATTTTACACTTATAATGATTGTTGTATACAATTTTAGATATTGCCAGGACTATAATCACTGGGAATTGTATTAATCACTTGAAACTGCAGGAAAAGGAACAAATTTCAGACATTATAAAAGTATAGTCATGTTAATTTGGTTCATGTTAATAGTATAGGGGAATGAAAATCCTTACCTACTATATATCCAGTATGAGTTTGTGCTCTCTAAATTTGAAGAATGAATTTTAGGAATGATGGAGTTTAAGAGTGGAATATATTTATTGGGAGAAGGAAAGCTTCTGTCTGAGAGACAGGAAAGTTCTGAGTGGGTTGCTAAAGAGTCTTTTTGAGAAACTTGTATAGAGTTAAATCATGGGGTTAGATGGGTCCAGGGGAGGGAAAAATGGGAATCTGAAAGTTAAGCATAAGGTGGGATAGAACTGTGGTCAACCAATAAGGTTAATTGCTCAAGTAAAATTGATTAAATTGGGAGCAAATGGGAGAGCAAGTCATAGTAAGTGGGCAGATTTAAGAGCAGAGACTCTTCTTTTAGAGGGTTGGGATGGGGGCTCTTGAGTTCCTCAGGGTGATCAGAGAACTATTTGGACTGTTGCTCCTTAGCACTTGGTTTTATTTAATTTACCTTTTGTTTTGAGATTTGGCCCACAGCAGGAGGTGATTGTCTCTTTCAATCCTGCAAGCAATCTGAATTTATTTTCTAGCTCCTTTGAGGGGCAAGCCTTGTTGTTATAGGCAGCTGAGTTAGTTAGAAATATATAGCCAGGGAGACAGGATCAGGTCCTAGATGTAGCCAGCTCAGAAGCCCACATACCTTGCAGCTATGTGAAGACAGATACCTCCTGTTATGGGACAGGCCTCAAGAGAAAATACCAAGCAAATGCATCCATGTTCTAAAAGTCGGTTTTCTAAATTGTTCCCTGTCACACTGCTGAAGTCAGGCGTCATCCCCCCAATCCCATAGAGGAGAATTACTGCTCTGTAAAATGCCTGATTTCTATGACCTCGCTTCCCCATTTGTCTGCAGTGTAAATGATTTTGCCTGAACTATTAATTATATTGGCTAAACATAGCTCTGTCCAAAGTTATGCCCATCTGCCTTGTGAGTTCCCAATTTCCCCCACCTCAAGCCCATCTCACCCCATGATTTTATTCTATAAAGTCCTTAGAAGATACAGAGTCCTTGACAACCCACTTATGACCCTTCCTGCTTTCTCGGACAGAAGCTTTCTGATAGGGTTTTCACTGTGGTAAAATGAGAGAATATAAAGTAAAAATGGCCTTTATTCTAAGAAGGTGGATCACATGACCACTAGATGTCGGCCTTTTTCTACTGGATACATGGTGAGGGGGCTTATATCTACTTTTTGACTGTGGAGGTGCTTAAAGCTGTCATTGCTGATGTGCCAGTAGCTGATTGGGACTCTTTTCATGCCACAGGTAAGTTGCCTAAGGGAGAGGTAAGTGACCTCAGGGTAAATGACCCCTGGCCTGCTTCCGACTGTGGTAATATCCTATCTAGAGCAAAAACCTTTCACTTTTTTCTCTCAGTAGTATATTCTGCTCTTTACCTCCTAAAATTCATTCTTCTATTTTATAGAACACAAACACCTACCAGACATAGTAGGTCAGGAGTTTCATTCCATTATATAACTATCTGACTGCCTATATTTCTGACTAACACAGCTGCCTGTAACATTAAGAATTATTTATTTATTTCACTTAACATAATTGTAGCAAATACAATGTACTTAGTGGATGTAGTGAAATATCCAATAAAATTGAAAAAATTATTATCACAGTTTCTTTATCATCACCAGTCATTTTCATCTTTCAACTATATGGGGAAAAATAAGAGCAGCTCCTAGCAAGTAGCAATGGTATAGTGCACAGTGTATTATTCACTGTTACCATGTTATTTGTAGGTACTTCATAGACAACAAAAGAAACATTGAGCTTTTTAATGAACAACTATCAATTTCAATAGTTGTGCTCATAGCACTACAGGGTTGACAACTGTAGATTTTTCTTTGGTACCAGAGATTGAACTCCTGACCTTGTGCTTGCCAGGCAGGTGCTTTGACCACTGAGCTCAATATGCAGCCTAACATCTTTGGATTCTAAATATGATTATTATCAATGCTTAATTTGCCATTGACATATTTAATTAAAAATCTTGTTAATCTACATCTTCAATGAAATTATTTTCTTTCATTGCAGTTTAAAACACTTTTTTTTTAGGTACCAGGGATCAAACTCACAACCTAGCACTTCTCAGGCAGGTGCTTCTGCCGGCTGAGCTAAATCCCAGGCACCCATTAAATAATATTTCATTAAACGTTTAAACATTACTTTATCCATTCAAATAGTATTGCTATTTTACTAGAGGAGGTCAAAGTAGAGAGGAATTGATATACAGTCAGAGAGGAAATGGAAACTCAAAGGAGTCAGTGTAAAAACCTAAACACAACAATCCCTGCTAGAGGCAAACCTGAAGAAAGCCAGAAAGTGAAGATGCAGTGACCATGTCTACATGCCTCCTGAAGAGAAAAACAACAGCTTGAAATGTACTACAGTTACCACCACCTCCTCCAGGAAGTCCAGAGAGGCATCGTTACCATACTCAATGACCAGAACAACTGGACTATTATTTCCACAAAATCCCTTGGATCTTCAAACATACTTTTTCTGGGTGACTTCTTCGAGAGTTGAATAATATTAGTTAAGCCACAAGTTTATAGGTTGGTTGTAGTTTGAGACCCACAATGTACCCGCATTGTGACTTTCTTGTAAAATGACTCCTGACAATAGGCCTGTGTCTTAAACACTGAAGAACATTCCTGAAAATCCAGGGCTATTCTTCTCTCTTTTTTCCCAGAAAACTTTCTGAACTTCTTTTGTTTTGTGACTTCATTCCTCAGTGTTGTGAGTCAATCAACTTGGTGCTTTTCACAACAAACAGGGCAGGATTATATTTGTCCTGTTTCAATTTGAACATGAAATATCTGCTAAAGGCCATGTTCCAAAGCCTTTGTGTCAAGCTACTTGCTTGCTCTGAGTTTAAGATTTCCATGAGCTTTTGGACCTCTTCATTCTAGGAAATTGCAGATTTATTGGAGGAAGGAGGTCACTGTTGTGCTGTAGCACTATAGGCACCATTTCTAGCTCTGTATTTGTCACTGCTGCCCAGATGCTACTACATGGCCAGCTTTCCTCTGCAACATCATTACATAATTGCCAATTTAGGTCAGTTTTCATTCAGCTTTATTGTTTTTGTTTTCCTTTAATAGTCTTTCTCTCTCCCTTGTTTTTTACACTTTTCAGTTTTATTTTTGTTTTTAAATACATAGTCTCACCTTGTAGTTCTGGCTGGCCTTTCACTCACCATGTAGTTTAGATTGTCTTGCATACATGACCATTCTCCTGTTTCTGCCTCTTTAATGCTGTGGAAAAGATTGGGCATCATAACACATGGTGTTTGTCATTTTCTTCCATCCTTTTCACTATTTTTTCATCTCAGGGGCACCGACATTTAATCCTGATGTTTGCTTGTGTCAGTAAATCTTTCTGTATCTTGAGGTGAGTTTGTGAACAACAGTATAGGAATTCAAGCATCCAAACTTGGAATTTAAATAGCTGAACCACTTATATACAGACCACCCTCCCCATTTCAGAATCAAAACAAGTGGCCCTGAACTGGAAAGTTAATCATGTTTTAAAAAGAGAATCACAAAAGACATCCTATTTGGAAACAATCTAGCTAGAATCTTAAATGAATTTTTATTTGACACCTGTATCCTGCTTCTTTTTTTAGCAGGTTACTTTTTTTCTTTGGGTACAGCTCCTTTTGCTTTTCCCATGGAACTTATATCATGAGTGATTTTTAATTTTCCTGGGTCAAATACAGAGCATGAGATAAATGCAGGGCACAAGATGGCATCTGTTGTGCCAAGCTACAAAACAGCTGAGCTACAGTGCCAAGCCTCAATATTTTCAAGGGTACAAAGTACATAGTTTGAATATTTCAAAATTTGTGATATTCATTCTTATAATAAAGAATGATCTATAGTCAGGACAAGCTAAGCCGACCAGGTCTCTTATTGCTTTCCACTGGTCTTTTCCTCATCATCATTAAATACAATAGTCTCTGAGTTCTTAATACTAATGCTCACATTTGATTCATATTCCTACCTGTGACATCTCCTGTTTCTGCTGGTAGTCTGGTCTGGCATCACCAGCACTTAAGAGATAGAAATACATCTTGTGATTCCCTACACTCCAATGATATTATGTGTTAAATTAAACACTTTTCCTTAAAGGGAATAGCAGTTAATGAATGCATGTGTATCTCATGACTGTTTCTTCATGTTTCAAAAAACACCAGTAATTCTTTCAAGTGTTAGGTGCACACCTGTAATCCCAGGACATAAGAGACTGAAGTAGGACAATCAGTTTGAATTTGCTGGACTAAGAAATGAGGCCACAGTCAGCCTGAACTGCATAGGGAAATCCTGCCTCAAACAAACAGAAAAAAATATCATATTATTGTTTATATCGTTGGGAAGAAGAACTCAACAGTTTGAAACTCTTAGGATCATACATATTAGGTTTCATCTGGTGAGTATAAGAGACCAGTAAAACTACTTTCAAGGTTATGGAGAAAACTCAAAAAATCTTGTGGCAAACTGTCATATAGATGTAATGCATTGTCCACCAAAATACCATTAGCATAGCTCACAAATGTAGAGAAAACGTTTCTGAAATTCATTTGGAAACAGAAATGCTCTAGATCACCAAAGTAATTGCTGGGCAACAAAGGCAAGTCTGGAAGCATCACAATTCCTGACTTGCTATAATACTAAAAGCTACTATCAGAAAATCAGCATTGTTCTGGCAGAAAAACAGACCTGAGAATCATCCAAAAAGACTAGAAATGGCAAATAGAGCTACAAATACATTCTGCTACCTTGTCTTTGAAAAGGAGCCAAATAGGTTCAGTGGACGACAAATAGCCTCTTCCATAAATTGTGCTGAATAAAATGACTTTAATCATACTAAAAACTTAAACTGGACACATCTATCACCATGAAATAAATATAAGTCAAAGTAGATGAAAGATCTAAATATTAAAACAGAAACACTAATGAGACTTCTTGAACAAAATACACATTTTAAAGAATCAATCACTGGGACCCCATCTTATTAAAAATATTTGTACATCAAAAGAAATTACTAACAGAGTGTAAACACAATGCACAGAATGGGCAAGGGATATTTTTCTATTTTCTGATAATCTCTTCAATATCCTTTTCCAATGTACTATAAATTTCCATATGTAAGTCCTTTACTTTCTTTGTTAGGTTCTTTCCAAGTATTTCATTTTCTTGGAGGCTATTGCAAAGGGTCTGGTTTGTGTAACTTCTCTCTCTTGGTGAGTATGTTGATTGTATACAGAAATGCTATTGATTTTCTATTGTCAACTTTGTCTCCAGCTACATTATTGAATTTGGTTATTCTAGGACAGTTTTGGTGGAGTTTTTGGCATCTTCTATTTAGAATATCATATCATCTTTAAATAATGATAATGTAACTAATTTCTATTATATACTTATTCTTATTTCACTCTTTTGTCTAATTGTTCTGCCTAATGTTTCCAGAGCTATATTGAATAGGAGTGGTCATAGTAGTCATCCATGTCCTTTTCATAACTGTAGAATGAAAGTTTTCAGTTATTATCCATTTAGTATGATGCTGAATATTCTTTGTCATTGTCTGATTTTTTTTTGTTGTTGTTGTTTTTTCTTTTTATCGGTACTGGTGATCCTACTCATGCCCACACAATTGCAAGGCAGGTGCTTATTCCACTGAGCTAAATGCCCAACCCCGTCATTTTTTGATTTTATCAGCTTGAAATAAAGGTCATCTGTTGTTATTTAGTGTAGGGTTTTTATCACAAATCAGTGCTTGACTTTATCAAAAGCTTATTGTGCATTTATTGAGATGATCACCATGTGACTTTTGTTTTGCCTGAGTTGATATGACATTTAAATTTGTTTATTTGCATGTACTGAAACATCCCTGCCTTCTTGGGATGATTCCAAGTTGTTCAGGTTTTAAAATATTCTTGATGATTTGCTACATTCACTTTGCTAGTATCTTGTTAAGGATTTTTGTATCTATGTTCATTAGGAAAACTGTCCTATAGTTTTCTTTTTTGGGTTGGGTCTTTCTCTGGTGTTAGTATCAGGGTAATACTTGCCTCCAGGAATGTGTTAGGGAGAACAGTTTCTCTTTCAATGTCATTAAACATCAGTGGCCTTAAATTTTTTTCTACATTAATTGTAGAATTCAGCAGTAAATCCATCAGGAACTAGACTTTTTTATGTTGGTCATTTACTTTTCTGTTGACATTGTTTTTCATTTTTTTTGATGTGCTCCTGAGATAGGCTCCCATTATTCAGGTCAGACTGGCCTTGAGCTCACTTTGTAGCCTTGTTTAGTCTCAAACTCACAACAATCCTTGTGCCTCAGCCTCCCAAGTTCTGGGATTACAGCAGTGCACCACCATGCCCAGCAGCTGATACATTTTTAATTAGATCTTCATTCTCATTAACTGATACTGTTTTCTAGAATTTTTTATCTTCTTGAATCATATTTGGCATTTCATATGTATCAAGGAATCAGTGCATTTCTTTATTTTCTAACCTTGTAGATATTGATGATCTTCTGAATTTTCATAGGATCTGTAGTTATTTTATTCTTCTGATTCATCAATGCATGGTTTTCAGTCTTTATTTTTTTCTTTTATGATATGGTTGTCCGAGGGTTTATGAATTTTTTTATTCTTTCAGTGAAGCAACTCTTTGATTCATTAATTCTTTGAATTGTTTTCTTTGCATGAATTTCTTGCCTGGTCTTATAATTTCCTCCCTTGTATGGGATTTGGGTTTGTCTTGCCATTCTTCTTCTGGAAGATTGAGATGCAACATTTCATTATTTGTTTGTGTTCTTTCTATTTCCTGATGTGAGATTTGACTAGTATAAATTTCCCTATTTGGACTGCTTTCATTGAATCCCATAAGGTACAGATTTTGCATCTATATTCTTGTTAGGTTGTAGGTATTTTTAAGTTTCTTCCTTTATTTCACCTGTCACCCATTGGTTGTTTAGGAGTGTTTTACTTAATTTCCATATACTTATGAAGTTTTTGCAACTTATTTTACCATTATTTCCCAATTTAAATACATGCTTAATAACACTAGCCTTAGGCTGCAAACTCAATCAAGTAATACAAGGATTAAGATATTTTTATACCTCCAGTGCTATTAACTCAGCATGTCCTCTAAGCCAGTCAGATGGTTGGTGGTGGGAGGAGGTGATTGTGGTCCTCCTCTCCCAGCCAATGCAGTGGTTAGCTCACAGGAAGTGTAAGTTATTTTCTTGATTTTCTTCTGAGAACCAGAATAGTTTCCACAGAATCACAACATGGACACATTGGCTAGTTTCCCCTACTATTCCCCACATGACTTCCACCAGCTCACAGGAAGGGCAGATTAGCCTTCTATTTCTCCTCTCAGGCCTGGAATGGCTCAGGATTGTTAATTTTGTCATCACCATGACTTGGTGGAGACATATCATAAAACCCGCATATTTATGTGTGTGTCCTACAGAAAATAATTCATATGGAGGTCATTGATTGGAGTGGAAATGTCTTGAGGAAAGTTGTGTCATGTAAGAGGATTTGGCATTGGTGAACCAAAAAAATACAATGGAATAGAACAGTGTCTGTATACTTAAATTGTCTTAAACAGGTTTGATACTTGGTCCTGTCATCATCCAACAATACCAGATTTCAGTGTTGAGTCTTTAAAACAGACACATTTTATGTTTCATGTTTGGGTCTTTTCCTAGAAACCAAGACACCAAGAGTGTACCAAAAAGGCTCTAAGAAATGAGAAACACAGCATGTTTTTCAGGGTTGCAGGATCAGAGAGATCCTTGGCAGAGCTCATCAATCTGCTAGCCAGCTGGCCAACTCATGCTGGCACGAGTTGAGTGGACAATGGAGGAAACCTGATCAGGATCTTGGGAGAGTTTCAAGACTCCCTCAGAGCAACAGATGATGCTAACTGAAGAGAACTATCCCACAGAAAGTGTCTAGGTGGCCTCAGCTGTGGCCTATCATGCCCCCTGAGGCATCTCTTCATTCTCTGTTTAATAATGCCTGTGCCACATCACAGCCCTGTATGAGTATTCAGCTTCAATGGCTCCAACATATCCCTCCTTTTTGTTTTGTTTATAAACAGATGGGTGACCAGCAGAAGATGGAGAGGCTGTGTTAGAGCTCCCACCACTGCACAGTCCATACGTTCATAATGGTAGTCAGTTACCAGCCTAGCCAGCAATTGTCAGAGGATGTGGGTGATCCGAGATTCATGCAGACAGTATTTTACATTGCACTGTACCTCCAGAGGCCAGACTTTTCTGCAGAAGGTTCAAGACCAAGCTAACATAAGGACTGCACTAAGGACAATTGGGTCATTACTTCCTATCAAGGCCAGTTAGGTCTACTCAAGAACAATCTTATAACCATGCATAGTTCCTCATATATCTTCTGTCAGTGTCAGCTACCTGCAAGAGTTAGGGCCATTGCTTAATCACATTGATTTCTGGGAAATCTTAGGAGATTTTTTCTGGTGACTCATGACTCTCCTTAGGCACACCTTGCATCAAAGTTCACTTTCCACTGTGGTCTCATCATCTTCCTGATCAGAATACTAGGTACTCACTGAGTATCTTTTCATAGGGCAAGCAGGGCAAGCAGAATTTCTTTACATCTTGGGTCTCCTCCAAGCTTTAAGAGCTGGGGCCAAAATATTGGCTATCCATTTAGCCCATCTGTGTGTCTCACATTTTTGGTTTCTAAACGTTAGCTGTTGGACATCCAGAAGAAAAGATTGATAACAACACAGTATATTAGAGGCAGTAAGCTTATTTGAGAGTATAATGAGCTTGTTCAATGATTGCTTGTACAGTGGCATTATAGGGGATACAAGTTACATGAGAAACATTCCATGTGGAACAAAAGGAAGACAAAGTCTGCGAGGTATACACTGGACCATTGACTGTTGGGAGCCGCTGAGGCCTGTAAAAAACAGCGAAGCCTGAGCTAGATTACCCCTCCCATCGAGTGAGCCAAGTTGGCGCCTGCTTCCTGCCCCCTGATTGCCCTGGCAACTTAAACAGCCCACGCAATAGACTGATCTACCCAGCAACTAATGACGATGACCAATCAGCTCACATTGCCTGCTGCTGCCCTATTGGACAATGAGCCCATATATATGTGTGTGACCCACCCTGCTGGAGAGAGAGATAGAAAAAGTCCACCGGTGAGAAAGGACTGGTGGCAGAGCAGAGGCCTCGCGGGGCCCACGCGGAGACAAATAAAGACAAGGTTGCACACCGTCAGAATCTGTCGTGTGTTTTTCCTGCCGGCCGGGAGCGACACCGACATCTGGTGGCCCGTACGAGGACCTGATCACTCCGCTCGGTGGTGTGCAATGCTCCAGCGCGGTGCTGCAGGACAGGTGAGTAGGGGATAAGCCTGGGCTCTGGGTGGCACGCACCTACAGGGCTTTTAGTCTCCCCTCAGGCTCACGCGTAGGTGACGGGTTCTCTAAGTCACACGCGGTGAGTTATAGCCCTCAGAGGTTGAGGATGGGTAATTTACCGAGCGCAGAGGCGCGGCCCTTGGTAAAGGCCCTTAAGAAGCTTTTAAAGTCTAGGGACCTCAGGGTAGGTCAAAAAACACTGGAACTATTCATAGCGGAGGTAGATAGGGTAGCTCCCTGGTTTTTACCCACAGGGCATTTAAACCTGCCGTAATGGGAGAAGTTAGGCGGGGACCTCGCCTCGGCGGAATTGGGAGTCGATATTTCACCGGCTATTCGCCCCCTGTGGGAAATGATACATGCGTGTCTTGAAGGGGAGGGAAAGGGGTTCCTGTCGGCAGTTAGAGACGCGGAAATCATGGACGCACGCAAGGCTTTTGAGCAGGCAAAATCGGAATGCTCTCGGGAGGGATCTGTCCAGGGGGAGAAGATCCAGGGAAAGATAGAGGACACCCAAGCTCTGGAGTCCTCCGACTCAGATAGCGAGGAGGAACCAGAAGGTGGGGCAGGAAGCCGAGAGGCCCGAAACCCCTATGCCGAGTTGCGCCGCGAATTGTGTGCGTGCGCCGCTCGAAAAAAGCAGAGAGAGGAGAAAGGACCCCCGAGAGCCCCCTGGCGGGGAGGAGATAGAGAGCCATCCGCTCCGCCCTGGAGTTCTTTTCCAGAAGCGGTTCCCCGCCGAGAGGCCACTACAGGGGACCCTCCCTTCTCTCAGCCGGCACAGGAAGTGACGCCCCGTTCCACTCTGTCGCGACCGCCATCCTATGATGTCGCGCCGCGGGGCAGACGGTATTTTCATGGGCGGCTGTGGAGGGGTGAACGATGGTCCGGAGGGTATCCACCGATGCAAGGAATAGATTACGGTCCTTATGGAGTATATCCTGTGCAGTTAGCCCCAGGCCAAGGGCACAATGTGTGGGAACCCTTTGAGATAAAGCAGATCAGAGAGCTTAAGAGTGCTGTCACTTCCTTCGGTCCTACTGCACCCTATACCATAGCTATGCTAGAAAACTTGTCTTCTGGGCCGCTCACCCCAGCGGACTGGACCCAGTTGGCAAAAACATGTCTACCCTCAGGCAGCTACTTAGACTGGCGAGCATGGTACGCAGAGTTCTCTGCCGAGCAGGCTGAGAAAAACGCCGGTCGAAAAAATGGGGGCTGGGGATTTAGCTTAGCGGCATAAGCGCCTGCCTTGTAAGCAGGCAATCGCGAGTTCAATCCCTGGTACCGATAAAAAAAATAATAATAAAAATAAAATAAAATAAAATAAAAAAACAAAAAGAGGGAGTAAGCCAAGGCCTGCCTCCAAAGGCGCGGTTATCTATGGCATTATTCACATACAATTTTTTAAACTTAAACAGTGAAAATTGCTCCCCAGCTATGGCACATTGTACCCCATCCCCCCAAAATAAAGGATGGGTTAGATGGAAAGATGTCCTAACAGGACAATGGATGGGCCCGGATCCGGTGGTTAGCTGGAACCGAGGCGCGGTTTGTGTTTTTCCGCAGGAACCGGGACGAAAACCACTGTGGGTCCCAGAGAGGTTGACACATGCGACAAGTCCCTCGACTGAAGATCAGGCCTGTTCCACCAGAGGCCAACTGCAGACCCAACAACAAGATGAGACCTAAAAGAACTACAAGACAATCCCTTTTGGGGAGCCTGGAATGGCTTGCTCCCCTATATTTTACCATTGTTAGGTCCCCTGTGCTCCTTGCTTCTGCTCTTACTTGTAGGACCATTCTTGCTCCGATGGGTTACATCATTTATTAATGGGCACCTTGTGGCGGCCCAGCGTCAAGTACGCCTGTTTGCCCATGCGGCCCTGGCAGCAGCGCATGATGGGCACAATGACCCCCAGGCTTACGCATGGCTCGCTCGGTTGGCCTACGACCGAGTCTAGATATGGCGGGCATCCCTCATTCTCCTCCATAAGGTGACAATATATAGCAGAGTAGGTGAGTCAATGACGGGTAAGAGCGTGCCTCCCCAGCATGACTCGACCTAAGCCAGGCCCTACCCCATATTGCATGAAAGCCGCTGGATTACTAGAATCTGCCCAGATCTAGATGCCTCTCCGAGGGGATCACATGGAGGGGCATGAGTGCATGCCTATGTGCATCCAGGTTCCGTCCAGTTCACTCCTGGCCCTGGAAAAAGGACGAGGGTCTCAAGGCCTTGGCGGACCCGGGGACGGCCGACCAGGATCCAAGCCAAGGGCCTACGGTGGGCCTCAACACAGGGCATAAGCCTCTGCACTCGATCCAGGGCGGGCTGCGATGCGTACATTCATTCAAAATAAATAAAATAGGGGGAGATGCTGGGAGCCGCTGAGGCCTGTAAAAAACAGCGAAGCCTGAGCTAGATTACCCCTCCCATCGAGTGAGCCAAGTTGGCGCCTGCTTCCTGCCCCCTGATTGCCCTGGCAACTTAAACAGCCCACGCAATAGACTGATCTACCCAGCAACTAATGACGATGACCAATCAGCTCACATTGCCTGCTGCTGCCCTATTGGACAATGAGCCCATATATATGTGTGTGACCCACCCTGCTGGAGAGAGAGATAGAAAAAGTCCACCGGTGAGAAAGGACTGGTGGCAGAGCAGAGGCCTCGCGGGGCCCACGCGGAGACAAATAAAGACAAGGTTGCACACCGTCAGAATCTGTCGTGTGTTTTTCCTGCCGGCCGGGAGCGACACCGACAATTGACAGTTTTAAGGAAGGAAGATACACCCATGACTGCAAATCGGGCATATTCACCATGCAGTGGTGAAGCCCAAATAAAACCAGAAATTGTATCAACAGAAACATGAAGAAATGAAAAAGAAATCAAGGAACAGTGTGTGGCATGTTTACCATGGGTCATTGGAACAGAGGACATGAGAGTTGATAGCATTACAGGGAAAATTGTGAGGCATGGCAGCACAATGGAAACCAGTGGAAATAAAAGCTTTAGCTTCAGAAATTGGAATGTGAAACAATTTATGCAAGGAACAAGCTTATTGTTGAAAAAAGGCATGGCTTTGCTTAGTGTTATCAAAAAGAGGGTAGACTACAGAGTAAGCCCAAGGCCAGACTGAACTGCATAGGGAGGACCTGCCTCAAAAAGGCCAAAAAAAAAAGTGGGGGCTGTAGAGTATATGCAATCCTTGATCAGAAAAAGCATTATCTTGTAAAAAGCCAGGAAGGTGTAAATTACTACATATATGTAAAGGAAAAATAGCAGCATTGTGAGGGCAAAGAAGAATCTGTAAATGTAAAAAAAGACACTAAGTGTGAGTCCATTGCCACAGAAGAGATAAAAACAGAAGATAACTTAGATGAAAACAGAAGAAAACTTGCTCACTTCTTACACTCCGTGCCCCCAGTGCTGGAACACCTGTTCACCTCCAGCACTCCATGCCCTCAGGACATTTCCCAGATGTTCTGTGCACCTTGAGCACTCCTGTATGGGCAGTTTTGCTTTCTGCTTTACATGTATGAACAACCACAAGCTCAGCAACTTTCAGCACCTTCTTACAAGCCGACTGGACAAACAGGCAACTGATATGTGGACAGACTGACAAATATAAAATCAGAGTAAACTTGAGCATATCATTAATCAAGCCAAATTATAATACCTTCTTACAAATTTAGAATTTACAACTACAAATAAACCAGTTGGATTTGTTATACACCAACTAGCAAAGATCTGGTACAAAAGAACCCAAGGCTTGATTAAGGGAGAGGTGAAATGGTGGAATTATGTTGAGCAGCCTGTGGTACCAACTCATTGCATGCAGGGAAAACACAACAAGCAGAAATCCACACAAGGCAATAACATAGAAGCATCCCATCTTACCCAGTTCAGTAGGGGCACCTGACCCTGCCTGTGTGGCTCTTGGGGTGTTTTATATAATATAAAATGCTTTGTTAGAGGTATACCCTCATGAAAATGTATTTGAATCAGAGAAGAAGAAAGCCTTGTTGGGAAAGACAAGTAACTGAAAGTAAATAGCACCATGGACAGAATAGTAAAACTTGTGCAGGAAGAGCATTTTTCTCCTTTAATTGTTTTAAGAGAAGAGATTTGAGTGAATAAGGAGCTTGTTCAATGATAGTGTGGCCACTGGGATTAGAGGGGATACAAGTTACATAACAAATTTGCCATGTGGAATAACAGGAAGCAAAAGGCTGTGAGGTGTAGGCTGGAACACTGTCAGTTTAAAAAAGGAAGATACACCCTTGACAGCTAATGCAGCCAGGACATGTTGAATTACATGCCGGGCAGATTCACCAAGCAGTGTTGAAGCACAAATAAAAAAAGAAAATGTTTCAAAAAAAAAAAACTTGAAGAAATGAAAAAGTTTTAAGGAGGAACACTGTGTAGCATGTTACCATGAGTCATTAGAGCAGAGGCCATGAGAGTTGACAGCATGACAGGGAAAAGGGTGAGGCATGGCAGCACAATGGAAACCAGTGGAAATAAAAGCTCTAGCTGCAAAAGGTGGAATGTGAAACGGTTTGTTCAAGGAACATGCTGATTGGTGAAAAAAAGCAAGGCTTTCTAAAGAAAGTGTTATCAAATGAGGGTACACTACAAATTAATCTCAAGAGCAGCCTGAGCTGCATATAGAGACACTGTGTCAAAAAGACTTTGCCCAAAAAAAGAGGTAACAGAATATTCAGTGCTTGATAATAAGTAATAGCATTATCGTATCAAACAACATGTAGGGCTTAATGACTACATATATGTCAAAGAAAAAGGGGAATGGGGAAGGCAAAGGGGAGCCTGTAGATGCAAAAATCAGACATTAAGTGTGAGTCTATTGCTACAGGAGAGATAACAAGAGAAGATCATTGTGGGATAGCATTATGTACACAAAAAGAGGCAGTAAATAAGTTAAGGACGGTATGAAAAAATTTGCAAGGCAAGGATAACACAGAGAGCTCACTGCATTGACAAGAGGTGTGTGGTAGTGAACACAGGTGTTTCCAAGTATTATAAAAACATATATTACAGCTTCATGATGGAGGGTCCCATCAGTGAAGACAGTGAGGGCAATATTTAAAGCAGTGCTAACTAAAAAAGTTTGAAGAGAAAAGGGAAGAAGGGTAAGTAGAGATAAAAAGTGGTCATGGGTCATATCAATAAAGATGGAACCAACATAGACAGCCAAAGTCACTTGCAGAGGATGTTTATTTATTTATTTATTTATTTATTTATTTTTTGGTCCCAGGGATCAAACTCATGACATTGCATTGTAAGGCAGGCACTCATTCCACTGAGCTAAATTCCCAGGCCTGCGTCTTGCCGAGTAAACAGCAGAGGACAGCAAAAAGGAAAAGTCAGCTTTGGTAAGTGGTAAGACAGTATTGATTAAATCAATTCCAAGGACTATAGGCGTTCCAGTATATCCTCAAGAGTTGAGAGGGAATAGCATTGGCAGTGAGAAATAAAGTATTGTCAGGTGAGTGCAGTAAAACAAAACCATCATTTCCAGTGTGTAACAAACCTGAAAAGGAAAGGATGTCGATAGTTACAGAGAGGCTTCAGCATTCATCTACCAGGGGAATAGCACTAGCCACCACAGTAGAGCCAAATGCTTGATTTCCATGAATAACATCACAAGTTTTAGAGGAGACAAGGCAAGACAATTAGTTGGGCTACAGATTCAAAAAAATTAGTTGAATGGGTAAGACAGATCACTACTGAAACAACAATATGCCCATATAACCAGCATCAATGAGTCCAAGTATAACAAAAGTGCCTCTTTTTTGATGCAGGTGAACAGGAAAGAACTGGCCAGCTTTCCTAGGAGGTAAAGGATCATGAAAAGTAGTAGGAAGCTTCTAAAACATACCAGGGAATTACAAGCTAGTGTCAGGTATCATAGAAACATCTTTTAAAGCATTTTTGTAGCCTTGGTTTGCATTTTTGTATGTTAATTGCTTTAACAAGATAGAGGTTACTGGGGTTGTGGATTTAGCTCAGCAGCATAAGCACCTGCCTTGCAAGCAGGAAGTCGTGAGTTCCATCCCTGGTATTGATAAAAAGGCAACAGACAAATAAATAAATAAATAAATAAAAAGATAGAGGCTACTGTCTTGCTGTCCACCTGGCATTCAATAACTTTATTTAAACTTCTATAAAGGCAAGGCAAGGTTTAATGTCCTCCTCTTTGATAGTACTAAAAACCTTGTGTGTCCACTGCTTCAGGGATTCTTTTTCAAGCTTTTAAAGCAATTTGAGGATAATAGTCTGAGGGTGGCAATGAACTTGTTGACAAATGTCTGAAAAATCTCTCTCCCCTAATAATTCAGCAGCTCCTATAGGAATATAGCAATCAAAATTAATAATAGCTTGCATGTCCTCAGCACCAGTATGTTCTTAAGCCACACCTGATGTTGGGCTGGAGTGATAACAGTACGCACTGAGACTTTCCAATCCAAAGGTGTCATTTCACAACCATGAACGATACCCTCAAATAATGTCAATTACAAAAGTACTTTTAAATCCATATTCCATGACAGCAATTTTAAACTCTTGATCTTTCTTGTTTTTGTTTTTTTGAAACATGGGATTGAACTCACAAACTTGAGTGTATCAGGTGGCTACTTAGGCCACTGAGATTACCCCCTGCTCCTTTTAACTCTTTAAATAGAGTACTGCAAACTTTCAAAGTGGGGCTGTTTTCCTGTTGATACAAAACAGTTCAAGCAATTAATCTGCCATGTGGTTTACCTTCTTGCGCCATCTTTTCCTGGGAGGTTCAAGAGGTGAAGAATTGCCCAGACATTTTACAGGGTTTGCATATTTTGGAGGCAGCAGCAAGAGGAAGTGGAGAAGCAGCACAAGTGAGGCATCCAGGAAAACAGGGAAGCCAACTGTGTGTTGTTCCATGTGCCTGCCTGACAAATGTCACCACATCCCAGCAAAGATACCAAGTGTGCAAGACAGAGAACAGAGCTCAAGGTTCCTCAATGCAGCAGTTTATGTATGTTTCTCCCAATCTGCCACAGTGACCACACAAACTTCGGAATAACAAGGAGAATGATCATGAATTTCCCAGAAGAGGTGCACCAAACTATCCTTGGAAGTAACATGGCCCGCCGTCCTAAGGAAATGCACTTCTGCATTTTGTTTCTGTTGCACTTCAGACACAGAATTCTCCATGATTTAATGGGTAAAGGGATTTTTTTCAAATAGAAAAAAGGATTTTCCAAAGAAAGTGAAATAGACATTCTTTGGAGGCTGTATTCCACTCCAGAAATTCAGCAAAAGTATGTTACACTCTTCATCAGACATCTCCACTCTAGAGTCCCTTTTGAGGCATCAAGATTTTGGGTTCCATTCCTGGATCCCCAGCTCCTCAAACAGGTTCATGGCAAAGGCCCAAAACAATGAAATAAGTGACACAATCTTTAGGGCTACAGGAGAAGTAAAATTCTTGGCAGAGCTCATAAGTCTGCTAGCCACCTTGGTGAATGATGCTGGGTAGCAAGCATTTAATCAGAACCAGAAAGGAGTTTAGCGGACAATGGAGGAAACCTGAGCAGGTCTTGGAAGAGGGGTTCAAGGATCCCTCAGAGCAACAAATGATGCTAATTTAGGTGAACTATCTTGCCCTTTCTGGCCCCCTGTGATGTCTCCGCATTCTCAGCTCAGTCATGCCCAGGCCATGCCACAGGCTTGCATATGTATTCAGCTTCAATGGCTCCAACATTTTCCATATAATTACATCAATCACAAGTGCAAATCACTCAGGTCTCATTCATCACTGCCACTTTCTCTCACTCACAGACCTGGCCTTTCAGTTTTACTGCATACTGATAGACATTTGCCCTATCTCATCACATTTATGCTTAGTCACCATGCTCAACAGGAGAGAATTTGTCAGTCTGAGCCATGAGATGCTGAGAACAGAGTAACACTTTTTTTGATCAATACTATTTCTCAGTGTGCATAATACTTTTAGACCAAGTGAGTATGAAACTCACAGTGGTGATAATAAGGAAAAATTAAAAGTGCAAGATGCTGTAAGAAAATGAGAAAAAGCAGTGTGAAACTCACTAGCGCAAATGAAGAGTAAAATTGCATTTTACCTAGTGTTGCTTGAATAACACAAATAGGTTACCCAGACAATGTAAAAATAGCATTGATGGCAGAAACAGTAGTTTGAAGCAAAGGCGAGGGTCTGCTGACCATACAGACATGGCATTGTTACACACTGTATAAATGTAAATTAAAAAGAAGAGAGGCTCTGAGAAACTTATCCCTCTTGTGTTTGTAAAAGTTAATAACATGTTGCAGAACCAGTTAGGTTCCAGATTGATTTTAGATGGAATAAGGGGAGCCTATAGTTGAATTTCCATGAGTTCAGATAGGTCTATAGGGTTGTAATAATTTATTATTGGGAACTCAGATTGTGCATCCTACATTTTTTTTTCACATCAAAAAAAAAAAAACAGTAAAAGATATGGGAGACTTCAAATTATATTTTTTTCTGAACAGAACAATTTAAGCAACACAGTATTTCACCACAAGACAACCCCATATATCAATAGCTACCATAATTTCCCTTTCCTTGAAATAGTTGCGTATACCTTCATATACAATAATATCAAACATAACAAAATGGAATAAAACCATTAAATAAAATGAAATTATTACAGGACATTCAAAACCAAATAACAGAAAATCGAAAATTGTTACCATATTACCTCATTATTTATAAAAGATTTGTTTATACTATCACACATAAAATCCAATTAGATAAAACATGATGTAACCAATGGAAACAGAAGAACAAAACATGGTAGCACTTCAAAGCAAGATGATATTAAATTACCATTGGTTATTATAATGTGTTGTGTTCTTAAATATAGCTGTTCATAGCATCACAACCCATAGCAACAACCCAGGATAAAATCATTACAACTAATCAATGGGAACATTATAAGTGTCCAAAGCAATGTAATGGGGAATCATGATTACCATAAACTCTTATGTACTCTTATCGGTTCTTACACTAGGGAGAGTATACAGTATTTGTTCATGTGAGTTTGATTGATTTCACATATGAATAAGGTCTCAAGTTGCACCCATTTATTTATAAATATCTCATTGTGATCATTCATTATAGCTGAGTAGTACTCCATTGAATTAAAATACCACAGATTTTTATCCATTCCTCAGTTTATAGACACTTAGGTTGTTTCCAAGATCTGGCTGCTATAAAATTTGTGCTGCTATAAAAATGGATGTACATATGTCACTGAGGTATGGTGCTTTCAGTTCTTCTGGGAATAGGCCTAGAAGTGAATAGCTGGATTAAGTATGGCTTCCTGTCTCAGTTTTTTGAGAAATCTCCATACTGACCCCAAAATGGTTTCACCAGTTTAAACTCCCATGAACAGTGCAGGAGAGTTCCATTTGACTTTATCAATGTTTTTGGAACATTGAACACAGCTGTTTGCAGTCTCCCTGTTTGAATGTCCACCTTGTGTTCTTTGATACTGTGATTTGAGGAACTATTTTCAAGAAAATAGTGTGTAATCTACTAGAAGGTAATTTCTTACTGTTATGGTTTTTTGTTTTGTTTTGTTTTGTTTTGTTTTGTAGTTCTGTATTGCGTGTACCCTTACGCCGCTTTGGTTTGTTTTGTGTTTTTCTCTTTTTCCTCTTAAATAAAAAAAAAAATAAAAAAAAATAATAACATTTTCACCATAGCCTCTCCAGCATTTGTTGTTGGTAATTTTCTTGATCCTGGCCATTCTTTCTGGAGTGAGATGGAATCACAGTGTGGTTTTAATTTTCATTTCTCTAATGAGTAAACATAATGAACATGTTTTCATGTATTTATTTGCCAATTGTATTTCTTCATCTGAGAATTGTGTATTCATCTCAAATGCTATTTTTAGATTAGATCTTTGAATTTTGGGAGTCTGATTTTTTAAAAATTCTTTATATGTTTTATACAGAAATCCTTTGTCTGAGGGATGGTTCACTAAGATTTTTTCCCAGTTTGTGGTTTCTTTTTTTTGTTTTTTTCACTATGCTGGAGATTTCTTTTGACATGCACAAACTTTTTAATAAGATGTGATCCCAGTTGTTGATTCTGGGAAATATTACCCATGTGGTTTGATTACTGTTCATGAATTCTCTACCTACTCCTATGTCTTCAAGAATTGTACCCTATTTATCTTCCAACAGATTTAGTGTTTCTGTTATACTATTCATATCTTGGATCCACTTATATTTTAGCTTAGTACATGGTGATAGGCATGGGTCTATTTTTAGTTTTTGGCCTATGGTGAGCCAGTTTTTCAAGCACAATTGATTAAAGAGACTGTCGTTCTTCCAGTGAACATGTTTGTCCCCTTTATCAAATATAAGATGCTTGAGTTTCTTGGTAGTTGTGGTTGGATTTTCTAATTTTTCCATTTATCTTCAGAACTGTTTTTATTCCAATACAATGTTGATTTTATTATAATTTCTTAGCAGTATAAGTTCTACTCAGGGATTGTGATGCCTCCTGCCTTTCCTTTGCTGTTTAGAATTATCTTTGCTATTCTAGGTTTATTCTATAATTTTAAGACTGATTTCTCTAGATCTATGAGGTATGTTGATGCTATGTTCTTTGGGATTGCAGTGAATCTCTATAACAGTTTTGAAAGAAAGGCCATTTTCAAAATATATATTCTTAATATGCATGAACAAGAGATGTCTTTCCATTTTCGGAGATTCTCTTCGTTGTATTTTTCAGGATAATAATTTTCCTTATTTAGATTTTTTTACTTCTTTTCTAAGATTAATTCCAAAGTATTTCATTTTTGGGGGTGGTAGTGTGAAGGTTGTTGCTTCCCCTATTTCTCTCTCAATAATTTTCTTGTTAGTGTATAGGAATGCTATTGATTTTTGAGTATTGACATTGTATCCAGCTACTTTGCTGAATTTATTCTATCTAGGAGACTTCCAATGGAATTTTGAGGGTCTTCTATGTAGAGTACCATGTCATCTGCAAACAATAATAATTTGTCTTCCTCTTTTCCTGTCTTTACCCCTTTAATTTCTGTCTATTATCTCACTGCTCTGGCTAGTATTTCCAGTACTATTTTGAATAGGATCAGTAATGAGGGGCATCCTTGTCTTGTGCCTTATTTTAAGGTAAAGGCCTTCAGCTTTTGACCATTTAATATGATGCTGGCTGTTGGTTTGTCATAGATGACCTTTATCATATTGAGGTAAAGATCATCTATTCCAATTTTCTGTAAAGTTCTTTTCATGAATGGAAGTTGCACCTTATGAAAAGCTTCTTCTACATCAATAGAAATACTCATGTGATTCTTACCTTTGGTTTTATTGATATGGTGGATTACATTGATTGATTTACATATGGTGAAACATCCCAGCATGCCGTGATGAATCACACTTGGTTGTGGTGTATCATCTTGATGATTTGCTGCATCCTGTTTGCCAATATTTTATTGAGGATTTTTGCATCTGTGTTCATTAGGGAGGTTGACCTGTAGTTCTCTTTTTTTGTTGGGTCTTTCTGAGGTTTTGCAACTAGAACAATATTTGCTTCCAGGAATGTTTAAGGAAGAATTGCTTTTCTTTCGATTTCATTGAAGTGTTTGAGGAGTGCTGGCATTAAACTTCTTTGTATTTCTTATAGAATTCCACAGTGAATCCTGCTGGGCCTGGGCTCTTCTTTGTACCTAAGGAGAATTATTATATTTTCAATTTCATTAACAGAGATTGACTTATTTAGTAGTTTTACATCTTCTTGATCAAGCTTTAGTACTTCATATGTTTCTAGCAATCTCTCCATTGCTTCTGCGTTATTAAACCAATGAAAATAGACAATTTTAAAATAGGTGTTGATGATCTTCTGTATTTCACAAGAGTCTGTTGTGATTTTGTCATTTGCGTTCCTTATTTCATGAATTTGAGCTTTTTATTTCCTTTTTTAAATAGGGTAGGTGAGGTGCTTATTAATTTTATGTATTCTTTCACAGAACCAACTGTTTCATTCATTGATTCTTTGCATTGTGGTCTTAGTCTCTATAGCATTAATTTCTGCTCTGATTTTTATAATTTCCTCCCTTCTTTCGACTTTGGGCTCCACTTGCTCTTGTCTTTCTAGATATTTGAGGTGTACCATCAGGTTGTTTATTTGTATTCATTATGTTGTGGGAAGTCAGTGCAATAAATTTTCCTCTGAGGACTGCTTTATTGCATCCCACACATTCCAGTAAATTGTATCTGTATGTTTGTTTGCTTTTAGGTATTTTTAATCTTTTCTTTAATTTCCACTGTGACACATGGATTGTTCAACAGCGTGTTATTCAATTTCCATGTGTTTGTGTGATTTTTGCAGTTTCTTTGATCATTAGTTACTAGATTTATGGCACTATGATCTTATAATATGCATGAGATAATTTCAACATTTTGCATTTATTTAAAAATGTTCTGTGGCTTAGTATATGATCTATTTTAGGGAATATCCCATGTAATGCTGAGAAGAATATGTATTCTGATATTGTTGTGAGGAACACTCTATATGTGTCCATCAGCTTCATTAGTTTACAGGTGTGATTCAGTTCTGTCATTTCTTTGCTGAATTATGTCTGGTTGATCTGTCTCTTGGTGTCCATGGTGTGTGAAGTTCTCCTGTTAGAATTGTGTTATTGCCTCTTTGATTTTTCATTTCTATATATACCTTCTTTGGATAACTGTGTGTTCTGGAATTTGGTGCATATATCTTTAAGATAGTTATCTCTTCCTCTTGAATTTTTCCACAAAACAGTATGTAGTGACTTCTTTATGTCTTAGAATCATTCCTGATTTGAAATTCACATTGTCTGCAAACAAAATAGCTACCCTTGTTTTTTTTCACTTTCTGTTGCATGATGCATTTTTTTCCATCCTTTGATTTTCTGTCTGTGAGTTTCATTTTGGGTTAGATGTGTTTCTTGTAGACAGCATGTGATGGTCATTGTTTCTTGATCCATTGTACCAGTCTTTTTCTTTTAATTGGTGAATTGAGCTCACTCACATTAATGTTTATAACTGTTATATATTGGTTTAGTGTTGACATGTTATCTTTCCATACTGGTTAATTGTATGGCTTGCTTAGTAGTTTTATTCTGTGAGTATCGTAACTGTCTTTCAGTATTCTTTGCAGGGTTGGCTTGGTGGTCATAAATTTCTTTAGATGTTTCCTTGTCATGAAAGTTAAAGATGCAACAGCAGGATATAACATGTCAATAGACTTGCAAGTCAATTTTCAATATAAAAATGACTGTGTCTGTGAGTGGATTCTTTTTGGCAATTAAGGTACACAGAGGCCTGACAGCATAGGCTACAAAGGCTAGTTTCAGGTGACAGGAAGCACCATGTAGGTTCCTAACCCATGTGTTTCTTGATCATGAAACACAGAATTTAATGGCTTAATATCCATAGAGAATCTCTCAACAGTTTTCAAAACCAAGCTATTGATATAGCTGGGCTTCTCCACATGAGAAAAGTCACATGGGACATTAGCTAACTAAAGAACTTTGTCATGTCTGAAAAATGTCACCTCTTACCCTTTCCCATCTGTTGTAGTCAGGGTTTGCAAGGAAAGAGATTTAATATGCAACTTACAATTGATAAGATTATATTAAAATATTTACTCCCAAAAAGTCAGATTTAGAGAGGTGTAGATCTGTCCACATACTAGATACCTAAAGAATCCAGCTGAGAATCTGAATCCTATGACAATATACTTCTTAAGTCCTGCTGAACACCTAGAGCCCATGGCAAGGACCACAACATGTTTTCCTGGAGACCTAGAGAAACTGCCAATGTTCATGCAAGTCTCTAGCAAGGTTGTGTACTAGGAAGAGTCAAAGTTCAGTCTGTGCAAAGTCTGTGCACTTGGGAGCAGCCTGTGTGCCATCAGGCTGAGTGATCAGTACTGGAGCCAAGACAAAAAGCTCAAGTTGAGGGCCAGAGATCTGCAAAAGAAAACAGTAGCCATGCACAGTATTAGTGATGTCCTGAGATCCTACTCCTCTGGTGATGATGTCTGTGTTCATATCTGGAAAACTGTAATACAAGCTTCTCCATGAGAATCAACAGCCCAGCATGTTCCCCTCCATTTCTCCTTTGACGGTGTTTGCAACAACCTTTCAATGGATGCTCTATGTCCAAAGCCATGGTACCTCAGTTCACTGGGTGATCCAAGTTGACATTACTAAGTGGGCCACACCACCAAAGCAGATCTTTAGACACTTAAATTTCAAAACAGACTTTATTGGGTGCCGAGGATTGATCTCAGTGGCATAAGCATCTGCTTAGCAAGGTCAAGGTCGTGAGTTTGATCCTCTGTACAAAAAAAAAGGACATTATGTAACTCCATATCTTAAAATAGTCATCTGGTCTACCTCACATAAACAACAGTGAGAAAACCTGAGGTGAATTCAACTGTAATAATCAGGAACACATACCTCCAGAGAGTTTTATTCTCATGTTCCTTGACAAACCTCTCATGGGAACTATGTGGTCTCTTTCCTGTGTGTGTGTGTGTGTTTGTGCTACACTCTGCTTAACTGTGGGCATTTGCATCAAACTGTAGACAAGGTCATTGACTGTATCAGGCAATTTTAAAATCTTTTTGAAGGAAAGTAGAAAAAACAAGCAGTTATATACATTTGTACACATAAGTCTCACTGCAGTACACTGACAGCACTGAACACAGGAGAGAATGTCATGAGGCTGGTGGTATGTACATTACCACCTCAATAAGGTCACAGTGGCTATAGATGCTGGAGGTAAAAAGTGGAAACACTTTAACAACCAAAACTGTTGAAAAAATACTGAATATACATTTAACATACCAAATCTAAACTGGGCCTGATGGCATGCGTGTGTAAGCCATGTACTTGAGAGGCTGAGGCAGGTGAATTGTTTGAGAACCCTCTGGGGTATAAATTGATTTTAAAGCCAACCTGAACTTCATAGCAAGATGTTGCCTCCAAAAGAAAAATGGTTCAATCTAATAAACATAGTGCAATAGTGAGGGCCTTGTTACATTAGCATGACTATCATGCTTATGTCATGCTTATCACACTATGAAAAGCTAATTTAGAGCCTATTTCAAAATAATATCATATCATTTACTAAACGGAGTACACTGATGGGTATTTGTTGTTCATCATTGGCAATTGGTAGTGATGTAGCAGTGCTTGCTGCTCTCCACAGAAAAGTGACTATTGCTGCAGTAAACAGGAATATGCATGAATCACTGCAATGGGTCCTTAGATCCTTGAGTATGAGACCCATTAAAGGAAGCACTGCACTTAGTGGACTTACTATGTTTAATCATTTGAGTACTTTGAACACTGACTGCAGTAGTGGTTGAAATACTTGCCTACATTTCCACCAACAAGGTTAAATAGTTTCTTTCCCCCTGCCATCTCATGAGTGTTCTTTTGATCTTGCAGTGATTTGTCACTGCAATGAGATGGTGTACTGATTTGCATTTCTCTATTGTGCATAAATGCTCAATAGTTCTTCAGGTATTTCTTGAAAATTTGTACCTGTTCTTAAAAGTGTGTATTCATTTCACGTTTCTATGGGATTTACATGTTAGCTGTCAGGGGGTAACATGCAATCTTCTCCTATCCTGTAGATTATTTCTTCATCCTTTTTAAATTTGATTTGGTTTTTTTGTTTTGTTTTGTTTTTTGGCTTCTACATTTGTGCATAAGTATTAAAATTTTATATAACCCTTTTTGCTTGTTTTGTTGCCCTATCTTATTTTCTACAAAAAGCACCAGCAATAGCATTGAGTAAAAAAGTTTTGTTAATGCCTCTACTTTCAGAACAGAGAATGTTTGGCTCATTTATGTTTCGCTATGCTTTACTCTAATACAAGTATATTTAAGACTGCTGCACAAATTACCATAAAAAGCACATTTCCTGAGCCAAAAAATCATGATTTGCATTTTACTTCAGTTTTCCCATCCTACATTTATATTCTTGACCTAAACTTACCTGTTTCCTTAAATATCAAATGCAGTTTTAAAAAAAAAAACTGCCACACACTCTGCTAGATCATATAGCAAAATTGCCTCCCAAAGTCAGCTTCAAAGCCCTGATCATCTAATCTCATCCTCTACTGATGCTGGGAATAAAGAAATCACACTTAGCCTAGGGCTTTATACGTAAGTCCTTACTAGTGCAATTATTTAAGTAAAAGATAATCAATAATTGCATACATTTGTTAGTTTTTATCAAGTAACAAGAAATATAAAAGTGACTATTGTAATGTATTCAATATAAGAATCAACTGGTTAAAATGACAACTTCCCCAATGATGCTCAGCATAGTCAGTGCATAAACAAATGTGCTTCCCAAGTGATGTTAGGGGATAAGTGCTGAGTGGCCAAGTGATAAAAGTATGATCCTAAAGATTCATACATATATTTCTCAAAGGAAGGTTGGGACTCATGGCCTGGGATATCTTAAATTTGCTCATAAAAATCTGAATCAAAAGCATAGTTGGTGCATATCTACTATCCCAGCCCTCAAAAGGCTGAGAGAGGAGGGCTTTTATGAAGTCAATGAAATTGTAGGCACCATAGTGAGATACATAGTGAAAGCCTGTCTCAATAAAACAAAACTAAACTAAACAATGTAGAACAAAACATCACAGCTGAATGGAGACTGAATTCTTCAAAGCTTAATTCCATGTCGTGGTGATTAATTTTATGTATAGATACATTTTTTGAAAAAGCAATTTGGATGATAGATTGCAGCTCACAGCCAAATGGGAGCACTGCTGTTTGTGCTGAGTCACCGGAAGTATCCCTGTGCACTGTCTCTAAAGCAGAGCTCACAGTGGGAGCCTGCAGGACCAGCATCCACAAAGCAAAGGGGTAGATAAATAATCACATGAATCACTTGGATAAACTACAGATGATATCTTTTCAAATCTCATTTAGGCCACTAAGTCCTTTGTTCTTAATATACTTAAGCAGCATTCAAATAAATTTGAATTTATTTTCACACAACAAAACATAAATAACAACAAATATGGTACATAAATAATAACTCAAATGAAAATGGAAAACTGTATAGAAACAATGTATAAACATTGAAACAAGGCACACATAGCAAATTATAGCTCAGTGTCACCAAGTGATCCCCTTTCGCTCAGAAAGAAAAAATATATCTTGGGAGGCTGATGCAGGAGAACTGCCTTCAGTAGGAGGCCAGCCTCAGTTACAGAGCTGTCGGAAATATAGAGAAAGACCCTGACTGCAAAACTCCACAAAAAAATGCAACTTGAAAATTGACTGCATAAAACACCATTGCTTTCTTTTAAAAATTATATCGATACAATGTAGTAACATGCCAAGAACTTTCAACATGTTCTGATGTAGAATGTTGATACTTTCCTTAATATACAGAAAACACATTCATGTTTGTGTATTTATCTCAGTGGCATAAACACCTGCCTAGTAAGTATGAGCTAATGAGTTCAATCCCTGGTACAAAAAAAAAAAAAAAAAAAAAAAGAAAGATTCAAATTCCTACTTCATGACACTGGCATATAATTAGAGAAAATCAAAATTAGATCTCAATTATGGAACACAGAAATCATGGGTTAACAGGTATGTAATACTTATTATTGACAGAGCTGGTATTATTCATCTCAAGTAAGAAATCAGAAGCCAACTTGAACTTCATGCTTACCCTAAGAACTACTTGATTTTCAATAAAGATCCTCTCATTTGTAAATCCTGCTCTTGACACCCTGTATCATGCCAATCACTTGCACATCCTTTCCATGCTGCTCTGATCCACACTACACAGAAAACCCTTCATGCCTAACAATGGATATCCCTGCAGCACAACTTCTATTTAGGGCTTCTATTTTACACCACTTAGTAAAGTCCATTGCAAAGAATTTCTATATATAAACAATGTGTATTATCAGCCAAACTGATAAATCAGCTGTTATTTCAGAGATGACACCCATATTCCTTTCCATTCAGAAGGATATCATGTGCATGTGTCCATGCAAATGCATAAATTTTGGAATTTTTCAATGAATGTTTAACAGGCAGGTGATTCAGGAATTTGTCCTTTGCAAGCATACTTTACCCTGCCCTTGGTAACACTTTCATATCTGCTTCATTTTTCTCAGAATTCAAAAATACATGGCTGTTCTCACAAACAGTCTGTGAGCAGAGCTGTCACCTAAATAATTATGTTCAAAATTCTTTTGCATTGTCATGTATGATACAAAATTCACCAGGTATTTGGGAAGCCTTCTTGCACTGAGGCACATCACTACACATCTTTGAATACTCAGTACCTTTGCCAACACCTGTGATTAGGATGGAAACACAAGAACATCCTATAAATTTAGGAGATCACTCTAAATACAACAAAGCACAAGTTTAAGGACAGAATTTGTGGCTATGAGGCCCTGTATCACAGACATTTATAAACATCAGACCCTCCAGGTCTGTTTTTCACAGCAATGAGGGCAGAGACCTTCCTCAGTACTTTTGCAGCAGCTACAAAATGCATCAGAGTCAGGGTTTCCCCAAGCTCCTTCCCTCACTGAGCTTGTGGAGGTGCCAGGGCAGCAGAGAATTCCAAAGATGATACTGGAATCTGCTGCTGTCAAAGAGAAGATAGAGTCGCTCTTTCCACCAGAAAGAGGCAAAATGCACAATGGACGACCCACAGCCAATGCTGGAGGACCTCAGGGGCTGAAGCAAACTAAATACCTGAGGATCGAGACACTGGAACTGCTTCTAACAACTTGTAACTGGTTTAGGACCTTTGCCCTATTTCTGGGCTCCCATCCACAACTTGAGCATTCTGCAGCTTGAAGATCTCCAAGGTTCTTTCCTAATCAGGCCACATGACATTGAAACCACTAAATGAGATCCAGCAAACATTCTGCTCCAGCACTGTGCTCACAACAGGTCAATAATGCCCTGATACAGCAAAGACTTAAGAGACCGCCTGTCATGGCCCACCTGGTTGGACAGTTCATATAGCCCACCTCTTCATCTGTGCTTGAATCTTGCTCCTCTTCCCTCCTTCTGAGTCAAGAATAAACAGGGAAAGGAACCCCTCCCTGCAAGAGAGGATCCCAAATGATAGACTGTAGTGCAGACTTCTGGACCTGGCTGTCTTCTTCAGTGCTGATATCCACAGAGGAGTGCTTGTACCAAAGAGATTTACCTCAGGTTTTTTATTTCCAAATCCATTTGATTTCAAGGATAAAAAGAAAAAGTCAAACTAAATTTCACAACATGTCAGTCAGGGACAACAATGGTAAATACATTACATACTGTCATCCCCAGATCATTCACCCAAAGCGCAAGACATTTGTGTTCAATTTTCCAAACAATACTGAGCTGATTTAGTCAAATAATGTTGGCAGTGAGACAGGGCTTGGTCCTCCAAGGATCCCATGCAGAAGCCCAGATACCTTCAACTATAGGGAAGGCAGACACTTCCTGCTAAGCGTCAGACTTCAGGACAAAAGATTATGTAAATGTATTAATATTGTAAGGATTGGTATTTGAAATGGTTCTCTAGCACGCTGAGGAAATCAGCAGTTACCATTCAACTAAAGCCTGATATTTCAATAGTTCCTATCATCCTGGTGAAGTCATGAGTCACCTTCTGAACCCCTTAATTGAAGAGTCACTACTGCATAAAAATGCCTACTTTCTGTGTGACAGGCTTCCCCATTTGATCCCAATTTAATCACTTTTACCCGAACTATTAATTTTATTGGCTCCCATATTTCTATCCTATCATATGCATATCTGCCTTGTGAGCTCCCAGTATTCCCACCTTAAATCCATCTCCCAAAACTATTTTACTCAATAGAAGTCCCTAGAAAAGACAGTCTTTGGCAACCCACTCAGGACCCCTTCTCTCTCTCAGACAGCTTTCTTTCTCCCAATAAACATATTGTACTCTTAAATTCTGTTGTTCCTAAAATTTATGCTTTACTTTTAGAGAGCACAAACTCATACCAGACATAGTAGATCAGGAGTTACTTTCCCCTGTAGCAACACCATTATAAATTTTTATCTTTAGTGAACTCAGATAAATGAGTAGTAGTTTGTGTTCTATAGAGCTGATCTCACCTCTTCAGGGATACTCTCACTGAAGGCCTTTATGCCTGCATTTAAGTGCTGCTTCTGTTTTCTGAAAGTGAACTGATCTGTAATTTTGGTTATGGTATCTACAATTTATTAAGGATGTGAGTCAAAATATTTCTTGTGAATGGTTACCTCCAGCCATGGAGGAAGACACATAGAAAAACTTCTTTATTTTTATTTCATCATTCAAACTGAGGGAGGACCTCCTGCTTGTAGTTCAACATGGTGGAAGGCCCAATCAGGGATGCTAACCATATGGCCGGTTCCTCTTTTTCCCTGATTACAACCGCCTCATTCCTTTCCCAAGGGCCTGAAGAAAATTCCAATCAGCTCCTCACATGACAGAAATGTCTGCTCCAATCTCCACATCCAGGCAAAAGTCACTTATACCCCTAACCCCATAGTAAAAACAAAACAAAACTAAACACAGCAAAACAAAAAACCTTGATTTTTTTGGGCTCCTCCTCACATTCCTTAAATAGAAAGGCCACTTTTACTTTTTCTTATTTTCTGCTTCTCTATTGCACCAGAAAATGCTAACAGTACTGATTCTTGTCTATGTATGTAGCTAATTTATCTCCTCAGTAATTCATCTGATCAATGCCATGAATACATAATTGAAGTTAATGTAGTGGACTGTTGCTTCACTCCATCAGTGTCAATGCAGTGAGTTTCATCCTAAGATAAAAATAAATCTTCATACAAACTTCAATGCAGAAAAAGCATCAAAATATAAACAGGGTCCTACAGGCACACAGACTTCTTTCAATAACATAATTGAAGCTTTCTAGAAAAAGGCAAAAATACAGTTTTTGTATCTTAAAATTGTTGAAGCAGCCAATAATGTAGAAATTGTTTTGAACAATTTTAGGTGAACCTTCACTTTTATAAGAGATAACATACTGCCATGGCAATATCTAGTTCTTGCTAAATTATACACTAAAACCAATTATTTTACATTTATAATGACTGATATATACAGCTTTATACATTGCCAGAAATACAACCACTGTGAGTTGAATTGATCACTTAAAATTGCATGAAAAGGGAAAAGCATTCAGACAAATCATAAAGATATTTATGTTAATTTGGTTCATGTTGATGATAGAGGGGAATGAAACTCCTGACCTACTATATGTCTGGTATGAGTTTGTGTTATCTAAAATAGAAGAATAATGTTTAGAATGATGGAGTTTAAGAATGGAATATATTTATTGAGAGAAATAAAGCTTCTGTCTGAGAGACAGAAGGGGTCGTGAGTGGGTTGTCAAAGACTCTGTATTTATTGAGTAGAAACAGGAGGTTAGATGGGTCAAAAAAGGGGAAAACTGGAAATTTGCAAGGTGATCATAAGGCGGGATAGAACTGTGTTCAACCATTAGGGTCAATTGCTCAGGTAAAAGTGATTCAATTAGGAACAAATGGGGGAGCATGTCACATAATAAGTGGGATTCCTTAACAGCAGGGTCTCTTCCTGTAGGGGCTTGGGGTGGCGACTGTTGACTTCTTCAGGGTGATACAGAACTATTTGGACAATTGGTTCTTAGCACTTGATTGTATTTCTGTTGGCATTTGTCTTGAGATTTGGCCCAAAGCAGGAGGTGATTGTCTCTTCCAAGGCTATAAGCAATCTGAATTTATCCTCTTGCTCCTTTGAAGTCCCAGCCCTGTTGTTACAGGCAACTGAGTTAGGTAGAAATATATAGGCAGTGAGACAGGACTAGGTCCTAGAAATGGCCAATGCAAAAGCCCAGATACCTTGCAACCATGGGGGAGATGGATACCTCCTATTGTGGGTTAGGCCTCAAGACAAAACATCAAGCAAATGTTTCCCTATCCTAAGGGCTGAGCCAGTGCTGACAGACAGGCTTGGACTGGTTCTGTTCTGGCTGCTGCCCCAGTCTCAGCCCCACTCCAGATCTCATTATTCTGTTGGCCCCTGCATCAAATAAACTTTTTTTTTTTTTAGAAAATATCTGGTGGATAATAGCACAAGGAATCCAAAGGGAATTTATAATTATCTCTTAACTGTAGCTGTTAAACATCCAGAAGATTAATACCATACAGTACAGGACAAGCAGTAAACTTAATATAGAACATTAAATGGAAGTGTTATTTTCTATTAACCATGGGTGTTTTAACATTTGAGCACTGAAAAAATTTGTGACATATTTTCGACTGCTCACTATTACATTACATAAATTTTTGTTACAAATTATTTGACTTTGTATTGGCCTGATCTAAATCACCAGGCTGGAACACAAGAAAAAGGCATAAGACATCTAGATATGAAAGGAAACATTTGTCATCATAAACAATCACAATTTTATATTTGAAGGCATGAATATACCATCAGATCAGCAACAATGAATTGTCTTAGTAATAGGAACTTTACTTGAACTTTTTCCCATGGGACTAAAGAGTTTATTTGGACCTCCCATCAGTGAACCTGATCTGGTTAAAGTACCTGGTTGTTCATGTGTAAATACCATATAGTCTCCCTGGTGTGATAATTGGTAAGAGTATATAAGAGTGTGTGGTAATCCTGCTCCCCCATTACATTGCTTTGGAACCTTATAATATTCCCATTCATTACTCAGAATGGTTTCATCCTGGGTTGTTTGATTTTATTATCTATGATTATTTGAACAGCAATTTTGAAGAAAACAAGACATTATAATAGCTAGTGCTGATTTAATATCATCTTGTTTTGAAGTGCTATCATGCTTTTAGTCTTCTGTTTCCTTGGTTCTATCTTGTTGCATCTTATTGGATTGTATTATGTTTGATAGTATAAACAAATATTTTATGGACAATGAGATAATATAGTTACCATTGTTCATTTTGTGTTATTTCATTCCAAATAATCTGTAATACTTTCTTGCTCTTTAATGGTTTTATAATATTTTGTTATGTTTGATACTATTGTGTATGAAGATATACTCAACTACTTCAAGGAAAGAGACACTAAGTTAGCTACTGATATGTCAGGTTGTATTGTGTTGAAATACTGTGTTGCTTAAACTGTTGTGCTCCAATCTCATATGTTAAGTCCTCTTTTAGTTTAATCTCCTTAAAATTAAAATAAATTTTTTAAAAAGTTACCAGGTGGCCACTTTCTTGTTTATCATTTGGAGTGCTGTCTAATGTTGCCTCACCCCAAGGGATTTTGTTTACCTAATTTTAGCATCATTTTGACCAGCTGGCAACTTAGGTGGAAGCATGTCTTTTAAATCTGTTACCGAAATAAACCTTTATTACATGATCTGAAAATATAAATGTTGAGGGAAAAAGTTGTTGAGCTCAAGTAAAAAGAAAAAGGTGCTAACAGAGCAGACAATTGGACAAATGGACAACAGATATATAAACTGACAATCATCTTATAAAATTAGAATGTGCTCAAATATATTTGGCCAACTTGAACTATAATAAATAGAGTAGAGTGAACATTCTTATAGATCAATTAATAGAGATGTCTTGAAATAAGAATACCAGAAAAGGAACCTAATTGATGGTTAACCTGAGGTAGCTCAGAAAGTTAAAAAGAAGGAACACAAATATTAGTTAATCTTTAAGGTCCAGCCTGTTCCCAAAGCAGCAGTAGAGATGAGCCCAGCAGGTGCATGTGTGTAATCAACATGGCTGCTGGCATCCATGTGGCCTGCCAAAAGGCTGCAATGCCTGAGACTGAGTATGGTGGGCAGGCAGAGAAAATGGCAATGCCGGGGAAGGAGAAAAAGAACCCTCAGACGGGACAGACGGCTAGAGCAGGGGGATTGAGAAGTCACAGCCTGGTGAGAAATGCTAGGGGAAGGATGAGAGACACTAGGGGGAGGATTGTAGACCCTTGGGAGTGAAGGAGGAGGAGCAGATTAGGCAGTGGGTATAGAAACCTTTGGCTGAGAATGCAGTAGGATTTGGTATGAGCGATATGGGGAGAAGCTGTAAAGACAGAAGCTGCATCATAGGTGAGCGGAAGGGGAGAGATCCTGGTGGAGCAGAGAGAGCCAGGAGTACATGGGCCATCACAAAAGACAGAGAGAAAACCACGCCCTTAAAGTGAAGAAGGCCTAAAGATGAAAGGTTTTGGCCAACTTAACACCGCTGTGACAAAAGCATAGATAAAAGATCAGCTTTTTGGTTGTTGTAGCCTTTTAGAAGCCAAAAGCACCAAGGTTATGAACCAGGCACCAAGAGGTGTGTTTTCTGAAGGACAGGAAGTGGTCCCCATGACCAAATTATAAGGGAGCTGAGAGAACAATTTCACCTCAGGAACTAAGAGCTGTAGCTCCCCCAAGGAACGTGGAAGCTGTGCTTGGTCACACACAACATAAGAGATCATAATCTATTTTGAAAATGTGACAGGCAAACTCCCAACACCCATTCTTCTTCGCAGGTAACCAAAGAGAGCAGGGCGCGGTCCCAGCACATAAAAATCTCCATGTTACCTCCAGCTGTGTGGCCTAAGATGTGTGGAAACTAGTAACCCTGTTTGGGGACGGCAGGATGTGTTTTCTGTCACAAGCTTGCTGAGGAACAGAAACAAACAAACAAACAAACAAAAAAAGAAGGTACCTCACCCATGTTCAGTGAGTAAGGTTGCTGTTGCATGCATATTAGCAGTGGCAAGTAAACCATCCAGGAAGAAGAAACTGTTGGTTTTAAGGCAAAGGGACTCAAAATGAGAGGGATTCCCAGGAGACACTCAATCTGCCTTAGGGAACCAAATGATAGCATTTTTGGCATTTTAAAAGAGAGAATACACAGTAAAAATGTCACATAGTGGCACACGTATAGTTTACCATTGGGGTGGTGCTTAAAGGTGGCATTGCTGATGTGCAAGTAGCTGATTGGGACTCTTTTCTTGCCACAGGTAAGTTGCAAAGGAGAGGGGAAAGTGACCTCAAGGTAAATGTCCCCTGATCTCACCTCCCAGTGCTGAAATGTCCCATCTAGAGCAAAATCCTGTCAATTTATTTCTCTCAAAAAATATATTCTGCTCTTACCTCCATTGTTCCTAATTATTCATTCTTCAATTTTAGAGAACCTAAACTCATACCCAATGTAGTAGGTCAGGAGTTGCATTCCACTATATCACTGTCTGACAGCTTTTATTTCTAACTAACCCAGCTGCCCATAACATTAAGAATTGTTTATCAACTTCTCTTAGCATAATTGTAGCAAATAAAATGTACTTAATGGATATAGTGAAATATATGATTAAAATGAAAAAATAATTATCGCAGTTTCTCTATCTAGCATCAGCAAATATTTTCAGGTTTCAAGTAAGTGAAAAAAATAAAAACTAAAAACAACTCTCAGCAAATACCCATGGTATAGGAGACAGTATATCATTCACTGTATTTTCCATGTTATCTGTAGATATTTTGTAGAACACAAAAGAAAAATTGAGCCACTGAATGAACAACTGTCAATTTCAATAATTGTGCTCATAGCACTACGTGGTTCACAACTGTAGAAATTTTATTTTTCATACCAGGGATTGAACTCATGACCTTGTGCTTACCTGGCTGATCCTTGAACCACTGAGCTCAATCCCCAGCCTGAACAACCTTAGATTCTAAATACAACTATTACCACTCTTTAATTTGCCACTGACAGATTTAATTGAAAATTTTGTTCATCTACATCTTCACAAATGAAATTATTTTCTTTCCTTGCATTTTAAATCACTTCTTTTTAGGTACTGGGGATCAAACTCACAACCCGGCTCTTGCCATGCAGGTACTTTTGCCTGCTGAGCTAAAACCCAGGCCCCCTATTAAATAATATTTTCTTAAATGTATAAATATCACTTTATCCATTCAAATAGTATTGTGATGTTACTATAGGAGGCCAAGGTAGACAGAAATTGATATACATTAAGAGAGGAAATGGAACCTCAAAGGAATCAATGTAAAAAACTAAATACAACAATCCCTGCTAGAGGCACAGCTGAAGAAAGCCAGACCTGAAGGTGAAGATGCAGTGACCAGGTCTACATGCCTCTTAAAGAGAAAAACAATAGCTTGAAATGTACTACAGTTACCACCACCTTCCCCAGGAAGTCCAGGTAGGCATCTATTACCATACTCAATGAACAGAACACCTGGGCTATTGTTCCCACAAAATTCCTTGGCTTTTTCTGCATACCTTTTCTGGGTGACTTGCTGCCCTTCTGAATAATATTGTTAAGCAGTTGTACACTTATAGGTAGTTTGTAGTTTGAGACCCACACTGTACTCACATTCTGACTTTGCTGTATAAATGACCCCTGACAATAGATCTCTATGGGCTAAACACTGAAGACCCCTCCTGCAAAGGCAGGGCTATTCTGTGTTTTTTTCCAAAAAAACTTTTTGAACTTCTTTTGATTTGTGACTTCATTCTTCAATGCTGTGAGCCAACCAACTTGCTGAATTTGTCGTCAAACCAGGTAGGATTATATTTCTCCTATTTCAACTTGAATATCAAACATCTGCTAAAGCCCATGATTCAAAGCCTTGATTTCAAGCTGCTTATTTGCTCTGAGTTTGACATTTCCATGAACTTTTGGACCTCCTGTCTAGTAGACTGCAGATGTATTGAAGGAAGGAGGTCACTATTGTGATGTAGCACAATAGGTCCCATTCATAACTGTATTTTTCACTGCCTCGTGGGTAACACTTCAGGACCAGCTTTTCTCTGCAACATCATTCCATAATTCTCATTTTAGTTAAGTCAACTTTCATTCAGCTCTAATATTTTTCTTTTCCTTTATTAGTCTTTCTCTGTTCCTCACTTTTTATATTTTTTTTTTTCATTTTTGTATGTTGTTTTTAAAGACATAGTCCCACTTTGTAGTTCTGGCTGACCTTGCACTCACTATGTAGGGTATTCTGTCCTTGAATACATGGCCATTCTCCTATTTCAGCCTCTTTAATGCTGGGTAAAGAGGTGGGTATCATAACACATGGTGTTTGTCTTTTTTCTTCCCTCCTTTTCACTATGATTCTTTCCTTAAGGTGACACTGTATTTAATCTAGGTTCTTGCTTGTGTCAGTAAACCTTTCTGGAGCTTGAGGTCAGTTTGTGAACAACAGTATAAGAATCCACACAGACAAAGGATAAATTTGGAATTTAAATAGCTGTGCTCAGAACCACTTCTCCCATTTCAACCTCCCCCCCCATTTCAAACTCTAAACAAGTGATCTTGGATTGGAATGTTAAGAGTTTTTAAAAGAGAGAATCACAAAGAACATCCTGTTGGAAACAATGTAGCTAGAATCTTATGTTAATTTTTGGTTGACACCTGTATCCTGTTTGTTTTTGTTTTTGTTTTTGTTTTTTGAGCAAGTTAAAGTTTTTTTCTTTGGGTACAGCTCATTTTGCTTTTCTCATTGTACTTATATGCTGAGTCATTTTCCATTTTCCTGGCTCAAATACAAGGCACTAGTTAAATGTAGGGGTCAAGATTGTATGATTTATGCCAAGCTACAACACACCTAGGATACAGTGCTAAGCCTTAAGATTTTCTAGGTAAAAACACACATAATATTTGACACATTCAGCATTATAATAAAGCCTAATCTGGAGTCATGAAAGGCTAAAGTCACCAAGTCTTTCATTATTTTCCACTGGTCTTTTCACTCATCTTCCATAAATACTCTCTTAATTCATAATACTTGTGCTCAAATTTGACACATATTCCTAGCTGTGATGTCTCCCGTTTTTGCAGTAGTGTAGTCTGTTATCCTCAGACCATAAGAGGTAGAAACACGTCTTCTGATTCCCTACACTCCAATGGTATTATGTGTTAATTTGAACACTTTCCCTTTAAGGAAATGACAGTTAATGAATACATGTGTATCTCAAGACTGTTTTCTCATCTTTCAAATAACACCAGGAATTATTTCAGGTGTCAGGTGCACACCTGTAATCCCAAACTTGGAACGCTGAGGTATGATTACCAGTGTGAATTTACTGGACTAAGATGTGAGCCCACAGTCAGCCTGAACTGCATAGGGAAACCCTGTCTCAAACAAATAGGAAAAAACGTATCTATTATTGCTGATATCCTTGCGAAGAAGAACTCAATAGTTTGAAACTCTTAGGATCATACCTTTTAGGATACATCAAGTGAGTATAAAAACCAATAAGACTATGTTTAAGGATATGGAAAACTCAAGAAATATCATATTGCAGACTCTTATACAGATTTAATGCAATGCCCATCCAAATACAATCAGTATAGCTCACAAATATAGAGAAAACTTTTCTAAAATTCATTTGGAAACACATTCCTGTGCAACAGAGGCAAGTCAGGAGGCATCACAATTCTTCACTTGCTATAATACTAGAAAGCTACTCTCACAAAATCACCAGAGTCCTGGCAGAAAAACAGACCCAATAATCTATCAAACAGACTGGAGTTGTAGACACAACTACAAACACACTCTGCTACCTTGTCTTTGATAAAGGAGCCAAATATGTTCATTGGAAGAGAGATAGCCTCTTTAATAATGCTGAAGAAAATGACTTTCCTCATACTGAAGACTTAAACTGGGTCTATGCCTATCACCATGAAATAGACTAAAGCCAAACTAGCTTGGAGATCTAAATATTACAACAGAAACACTAATGAGGCTTCATGAACAAAACACAAAATTTGAAGAATCAACTTCAAAGGATCAAGCACTAGGACTCCATCTTATTAAAAATTATTTGTACATCAAAAGAAATCACGAACACAGTGAAAAGACAATGCAAAGTTTGGGCAAGGGTATCTTTCCATTTTCTGATAATCTCTTCAGTATCCTTTTACAAAGTACTGTAATTTTCAATATGTAAGTCCTTGACTTTCTTTGTTAGGTTCATTCCAAGTATTTCATTTTCTTGGAGGGTATTATTAAGGGTGTGATTTCTGTAACTTTTCTCTTTGTGAGTTTATTGTGTACCGGAATGCTCTTGATTTTTGATTGCCAACTTTGTCTCCAGGTACATTATTGAATTTGGTTAAGTCTAGAAGTCTTTTGGTGGAGTAATTGACATCTTCTACATAGAATATCATGTCATCCATAAATAATGATAGTTTACCAACTTTCTGTTATATGATTATTCTTATTTGTCTCTTATCTCTAATTGTTCTGCCTAATGTTTCCAGAGCTATATTGAAAAGGAGTGGTGATAGTAATCATCCTTTTCTTGTTCTTAATTGTAGTGTGAAAGTTTTTAGTTTTTCACCATTTAGTATGATGCTGGGGGTATTTTTGTCCTTGCTTGTTTTATCAGATTGAGATAAAGGCTCTCTATTGTTATATATTGCAGGATTTTATTACAAATCAGTGCTTGATTTTATCAAAAGCTTATCATGCATTTATTGAGATGATCACCATGTGACTTTTGTTTTGACCTGAGTTGATATAACATTTAAATTTGTTGATTTGCATGTACTGAAACATCCCTGCCTTCGTGGGATGAATCCAAGTTGTCAGGTTTTAAAATCTTCTTGATTTGCTACATTCACTTTGCTAGTATCTTATTAAGGATTTTTGCAACTATGTTCACTAGGAAAACTTCCCTGTAGTTTTTTTTTTTTTGTTTGTTTGTTTGTTTGTTTGTTTTTTTGGTTGTGTCTTTCTCTGGTATTAGTATCAGTGTAATGCTGGTCTCCAGGAAAGAGATAGGGAGAACTGCATCTCTTTCAATTTCATTAAAGAGTAGGGGCCTTCAATTTTCTACACATTTCTTATAAAATTCAGCAGTATATTCCTGAAGACTTGGACTTCTATATGTTGGTCAGTTGCCTTTTTGTTGTCATTGTTTGCTTCATTTTAATGTGTTTTGCAGATGGTCTTACTATGCACTGGAGTGGCCTTGAGCTCACATTGTAGCCCTGGTTAGTTTCAAACTCACAACAATCCTTCTATCTCAGTCGCCCAAGTTCTGGGGTTACAGGCATACACCACCCGGCCAGTACCCAATAAAATTTAATTATATCTTCAGTCTCATTGACAGATACTGCATTATATAGAATTTTTATATCTTATTGAGTCAGCTTTGGCAATTCATGTGAATCTAGGAATTGATTCATTTCTATGTTATGCAACCTAGGGAAACATGAGTTTTTGAAGTAGATACTGATGATCTTCTTAATTTTCACATGATCTACAGTTATCTTACTGTTTTCATTCCTCAATGAATGGTTTTAAGTGGTTCTTTTCTTCTTTTGATGTGGTTGGCTAAAGATTTATCAATTTTATTTATTCTTTCAATGAACCAACTCTTTGATACATTAAATGTTTTTATTGTTTTTATGTTCTGCACTGCATTACTTTCTTCTCTGATCTCTTTAGTTTCTTCCCTTTTATTGGCTTTGGGGTTTTCATGCCATTTTTTTTCTGGAAGTGTGAGGTGCAACAGTATATCTTTATTTATGCTCTTTCTCTTCCCTGAAGTGAAATTTGAATACTATTAATTTCCCACTTTGAACTGCTTTCATTGAATCCCAGGAGAACCAAGGTTTGCATCTATAGTTTTGTTATGTTGTAGATACTTTCAGGTTTCTTCCTTTATATCATCTGTGACCTATTGATTGTTTGGCAGAGTGTTACTTAATTTCCATATATTTGTGAAGTCTTTGTACCTTCTTTTACAATTATTTCCCAAATGTATTGCATTATGGTCAGGTAAAACGCATTGGGTTACTTCAGGTCCTTTGCATTTACTTCAGCATGTTCTGTGGACTAGTTTATATGGCATGTTTTAGAGAACCTCACATGCATAGCTGAGAAGAATGTTTATTCTGAATATGTTGGGTCACATACTTAGTAAACATCTATTCAGTTCATTTATTCACAGATTCAGTTCTACTTTCTTATTTCTTTGCTGATTATTAGTCTAGATCATGCATTTGTGATAATGGGATATTGAAGTCTCTTGGGTCAATTGTGTTATTTTTTGTTTGCATTTTCTTCATGTCTTTTAACAATTGCCTTATATTGTTGGGTGCCCTTGTATTAGATGCACACATATTTATGATTGTTATCTTATACTTTTAAAAACTTTCCATTAACATATATGCAGTGAGGCTCTTTATCTTTTTGGTCATTCTTGGTTTGAAGTTCACATTGTCTGCAAAGAGAGTAGCTACTCATGCTTTCTTCTGGGCCTCTGTTGCATGGAAGACTGTTTTCTGTCCTTTGACTTTCAGTCTCTGAATTTCTTTTTGAATTAAACATTTTTTCTGTATACAGCATATTTTTGTATCTTGTTTCTTGATACATTTCACCATCTATTTCTTTTGGTTGATGAGGTGTGATCATTAATGATGATATGTATTGGTTTGTCTTTGTGGTAATATTGTTCTGCTGTTGATTCTCTGCTTTTCTCCACTGTTTAATTACTTGTGCTGTCTGGTTGTTTCTGTGTTTTTCTTGGAATTGTGGCCATTTTTACCTCTCTCTAGTATAACTTTCATTACTTTTTCTACGGTCAGTTTTGCAGTCATATATCCCTTCAGTTTTTCTTTGTCATGGAAGTATCTTGTGTTCCCATTAATTTTGAAAATTTTTCTGGATACATCAATCTGGATTGGATGTTCTTTCCTTTCAGGACTTATACTTCTGTCCAAATTCAGGAACTGTTCTTCTGTTTCAACTACAGCTTTCTTCTTTACTTGGATATTTGTGTTGAGAAGACTGAGGTAGGTTCATGAATAAAAATAAAGGAATGAAAGCATACAAATTGATAAATTTGGAATTTATTAATAGAGTTCAGGACCACTCATTTAGATTACCTGCCAATTTCAGAGTCCAAACAAGTGGCTGAAATGGAGACTTACAAAGCTTTTAAACAGAGAACCACAAAGTGACATCCTATTGGAAACAATTGACCTAGAATCTTACATTAAATTTTAGTTGACACCTGTATCATGTTTCTTTTGTTGAGCAGGGTAATTTTTCTCCAGGTGATGCAGCTCATTCTGCTTTTCTTGCAGGACTTGTACTCTGAGTCATTTTCCATTCTCTTGGGTTAAATATAGGCCACCAGTTAAAAGCAGGGCTCAAGATGATGTCAGTTATACCAAACTACAACAAAGACTGCTAAGAATTTGATGTGTTTTCAATTATAAGTAATCTGTGACTTTTCCTTAACAGCACTTTATACTGTGATCTTGTGCTGTATTTCTGAAATCTTGAATATTATATATCTTGATGTAGTTTTATTTGGGTTATGTCTGTTTGGAGTTCTATATGCTTCACTTATTTGTATGGCAAGTTCTTTAATCATGCTTGGGAAGTTTTATTCCATTATTTTGTGAATTTTTTTTATGGTATTTGTGTTGTCTCTGGCTTTCTTATTGACCCCAATCAATCTCATGCAATTCTTCTTTGATGCATTTTGTAACTGTTGGATTGATCTCTAATAGTCCCTTGCTACTTTTAAGATAGCATTGTTTTCATGACAACTAGCTACAATTTTGTCTTCAAGATCTGAAATTCTAAACCTCTCTTTTGATCAGTCTGTGCATATAATTTTAATCTCATAGGTTTTATATATCTCTTATGTAGCACTGAACTTGTTGAACTCTTGTTTGGATCTCTTTCATGTATTCCATTTCTTCGCTATGTTGGGCAACCATTGTTTTTCATTGTTTTCCTCTGCTCATCTATTATTTTATTTGTGTGTTCTCTAATATATTTGACTTAAAGTATGTTTTTGTATCTGAAAGATTTTCTCTGTAAACTTCTCCACTTTTTTTCAATTCTGGGTGATCAATGCAAACAATTTTGAGAATAGTCTCTAGTTGATGGGTTGTACTGTCATGCACCACATAGGATCTAATATGCATTCTGCATAATAAGTAAACCATGTGCCTATCATCAGTGTAATCAATATACACTGCAAAGAAGTGTATATTGCATCAGGCAAGGGTCATTCAGGCAAATGCATGCTCAAGAACAAAGCATCAACTGTCCTCAAGTTAAGACCTCACTAATGGAGTTTCTGGGACCAATCTTTCTATCACAGGAACATGCACATTTATACTTTGCTGTATACACAATGTAACAGAGACACATGGAGATCTCACTGTGTGCTGAATGCCCCAGATCCCCAGAAGCAGCCCACTCTTTTGGAGACAAGTGAATCCACACCACCAATATCTGGTGAAGACTGAGTCATGGAACAGAACGCAAAAATGAAAAGCAGGCAAATCTTCTGGAGGAGTCCTCAGTATGGCTCCAATGTCCTGCTTTTGTAGCTCTGTTCAGATCACTGATTCTAGCAAAGTGTTCAGAACTGGTGTCTCCTCTCTGACCACAGGCTACAGGCTCAGAAGTGGATGTAACAGTGACAGCTGAAGGTGCCCTCTGCCCCTCTGTAGCTGCTGTCTTGGAGGACAAAGCAACTTGTCCTCCTCGACCTCCCTCCCCACCTCTCCCACCCAGCTTTGAAGGCTGAGCTGCTAACCAGACACTCTGTGTGGAGATGCTTAGCAGGGCCTTGAACATATATTTATCTGGTACATAGCTTCAGAGTAACTTATCACGGGAAGGAAAGTTATAGTAAAAAGTGACATCTGAGTGGCAGGAATCTTGCTCTGTACATCATGACTCCAGCATCCATGTGGTGGGGATCAAAATACATAGGGTTCTTGCCACAATCCACAGCTTTTCACAACACAGAAGCCCTACTGCTGATGGCACAGGTGCTTGCCTCACACCAGCACACTGGCCTACAACCTCACTGTGCAACTGGACTTGGGAAATCAATTCTGCTGTGATTCAGGTGAGAACACAATGGAAGCCTGGCAACTAGGTGACCAAAACAAAAGAAGATTTGATGGTGGCCATATCCTGAGGCTGGTCATTGAGACAAAGTCACATTGTACACTAGTGAGCCTTCTGCCTGTCTCCTGTCTGAGTGCTGTCCAGCTCCTGAGGGGCCCACAGCCATGCCATTAGAAAGCTGGCCGCACTGCCAAACGTTATAATACCTTCCATTGCTCTTAGGACAGGACCAAAATGCATGAGCCCAGGGGGCAGGAATTTGCATGCAGACACATTTGGGCTGGGACACACTTATTTGCCTTTATTCCAAAGTGTAGCACATATCTGAGGGTCCTGCTTCATGGTCTGGTATACCCAGCCTTTGTTCCCTGAGCAGATACAATTCTGCCCATATCATATGAGCCATTTCAAACATACTGTATCTACCTGGATTCTGCCAGACAAAAGCACCTGCATTTGTCTCCCCACATATCCAGGAACACATGCATCACACAGGGACACAAACCTTAGGTCAGGTCCTGGGTTGGTCCACAGTCAGATTGATCTTGATCCCCCAGTTCTGACCACCATGTCCTGAGAAGAACTCTAGAGCTAGAGCCAAGAATAGAATTCCTGGTAGCCTCAGTACCTCATTGTGAATCAAGGACAACACATTTTGGTTCTAGTTTGTTGTGGGTGACAACAAATCAACCATACCTGTGGGTACTGGATTCTCTCTTCTGGGGGAGTATAGGGCAGCTCCCAGTCCAGCCAGGGCTAACACAAGCCCAGATGTGTGCTCTAGAGAGAAGCATGTATAAGAGGAGGATGGAGGGAAACCTGGGGAAAGAGAAAATGGAAGCTGGAAGAAGAAGGCTAAGAAGTCCCTGAGCTGCACAATGGGTGGCACTTCATTTTGTCACCCAACATACCTTTTGGCTGATAGCACCAAACTGCACCAGCTATATTTTGGGCAGCTACACATGCAGTGTCTCCACTTGTGGCTCCACCAAAAGGTTCAGAGAAGACTGGGTCGGACAAGGAAGGGCCTGGGTAGACAATGTCAAGCATTCACACAATCTGTGTTGTGCAAATTCACTGCCAGACAGAGCCAATGTCTACTGCCACCCTGACCCAGAAAAAGCAGGCCAGGAACTCCCTTGTTCAATGTAAGAGGCCCGTTCCAATGCCCTCACAGGCACTGGGGTCCACACATCAGAGAAGGGCTGCCCACCTCTGTGGTTTCCACAGCCCCTGCTCCTGCCCTTGTTTTGTGCTCTCCCTCATGGTGCTCAGCTCCCAAATGGTGCCACACAGAGGGTCCTCAGTTTTTCCATGCTACCTGGCAATGATCCTGTGCTTCAGCTTGCTGTGCACAATACCAGTTGAGGTGACTCCCCTCAGGCTCAGAGAGTAAGGGAGGTCACACTCCCAGTTATATTGCTGACACATGTGAAAGTGAGGCCAAGAGATGCTATTGCCCTGGACTTTCAGCCCAGGAATGATGCCCATCAGAAGGTGGTCAGAGCAGCAAGCAGGGGAACGGCACATCTGCTGCTTGGAGAACCATGTTCCAGTCCAGGTCAGGACAGCTGAGACCCTCAGTAACCTGTGCAGCACAGGGGCAGGATGGAAGTGAGGCAAATGTCATCACAGGACTTAGGAAATCATACCAGGGAAGAAGAATGAAACTCAGTCCACTCTCAAAAGGTGTACTCACCAGGGATTTGGGCTTTATTAATCATCAATGCCATGGATCAGGGCACAAGGCATTTGGGTTTGTTCACTGTGTCTGAGGTATGACAGTCCTTGCAGGCACTTGGTAACATTGACCAAAGAGGATGAAGTTGCCTCAATGGACAATTCCATCAAGAACAACCTCCAGCCCTCCCAGTTTACAGGTAGCCCAGGAGGAGACAATCCCAAAGCAGTTAGCTTCTATGCAGGAGGGGATAGGGTTAAGCATTCATTCTTTGGGAAGGTGAGGGTTAAGGAAAATACTACCAGTAACTTCAAACACCCCTTTAAATTGTTTACTTATTTCAGATGACATCCTCAAGATAAGGAGAACCAAGAAGTCATTGCTTTAGGCTGAGGACTTCACTCAGCAGCTTCAGCACCTCCTTAGAAAATACAACATTGTGATCCATGCTACTGAAAAAACCAAAACAAAAAATGAGAAATTACTTTAAACCAACCAAAAGAACACACACACACACACACACACACACACACACACACACACTTGTAAGTCATCTAGAGTAAACAGTGTTTGTTACAATGACCCTATGAAACTGGCATAGTTGTGAACAACTGCAATTCCCATACTGTAGGAATATGAGACAGGAACATCAGAAGTTCAAGCCTAGGCTGAAGAATATGGAAAGTCAAAAAAATGGAGAGAGAGTGAGATAGAGACAGAGTTAGAAAGAGTAAGGAAGGAAGCAAGACTCATAAGGCCATGAATTCAATCCCCAGTGAGAGAGAGAGAGAGAGAGAGAGAGAGAGAGAGAGAGAGAGAGAAAGTTAAACAGAAAAAAGCTATGCACACATTATAATACCCAAATCTCTACTCAGAAGTGTTCTAATCCACCATTTATTTTATTTGATTTTGTCTTTTTGAATCAAGGTCTCACTTTGCAGTTCAGGCTAGACTTGAGCTCACTGTGTAACCTAGGTTGGTCCCAAACTTTCAAGAAACCTGACTCAGCCTCCTGAGTGCTGGGATTAAAGGTGTGCACCACCATGCCCTGCTTCCACTATTTTTTAAAACACAGGCTTCAGAAAGGTTTGCTGGAGGGAGATACAAAATGCACTCAAGCGTGGAATGTGAGTGCTCAAAGAGATGAGGCACCTAATCCACCAGTTCTGATGCACAGTGCACAATGCAGCATGATCTATAATGTGATTCCAGGAGAGCAGGAAAGTGTCTCCCTCTAGAGGTGAGGACCAGTCCTCCCCACATGGGTGTGATAGGTCTCTCCAGTACAATCCAGCTGCCCTTGTGTTGAGGAGGCAGTTTTGACAGTTACTCCAGCAGCTCTCTTCAACTGCCAATAGTTACAAATCTGTCTTCACTCTGCTATTCTCTGGCAGTGTATGCTTTTGGCATTGAAATCTGCAGGGTGCACCCCCAATGCTGTTCCTTTAGTAGTTAGGAAACAGTGTCAGCAAAACAAAGGGCCAGAGATATGGACTACTGAACATTTATCACAATTGTCAAGACTCTTTTGAGACATGAGCCTCCCATAATACTGCCTCTTAGGCTGGGAACAATGAACCAACCAGGTTGATGGCCGGGTGAAAGGAAGGCAACTGGCAGCCTGAATTTCTGAAGATGCTGGCAGATGCCAATCAATGATGATTCTGCTCTCAGTCAAATACTTACCAGTCAGGAGGTTATTTAGCCACTAGTCCATGAAATTAGTGCCCTCTGGAAGAGCAAGTGGTGGGATGGAGCTGCCTCCTTTGTCTGTGGCCTGAGGCTCACAGAACAGAAAGGGAGGTTCCCCGACATCTGCCAGGTCTCTCTGCCTGTCCATGGGAGCCTGGCAGGAAGTGAAAGGGTGCAGAGTAACCTCCCTGGGAACACACTCTGCCTCCCTCCCAAATCATGACCACATACTGGAATCCACAGTATCTGGTGCCTGGGACCCACCACACCCTGCCTGACATGGGGTTCATGCTCCAGGTGACAGAATATGGTACCCTAGGTTTAGGGTTCCCACTGAGCACAGTTTCCATAGATGCCTCTGCCTTTTGGAGCCTAGGTTCACCCCTCCCCTGTTGGAACCTTCATTAAGTGCTGCTCTGTTATTCTGAGACTGTGAGGCAGCTTCAACACAGACAGTCATGGCCTTGGCCATGACCAAGTGCTAGGTCACTAGTTTGAGCAGCCATAGAGAGCATGGGTTGAGAGGATCACATGCAGTGTCTGGGTCACTGACCCCAACACTCTATTCTGTGCACCCAGCAGGAGGGGGATGTCCTTCCTGTGTAGACAGACCCTTGTGGTGGAGAAAAAGCCACTGCTCAGCTCCTGGCTGCAGACCGCATCATAGTGTTCTCTTTTGCTCTGCATAGCTCCCATGGAGCATGAAGCTCACTCTCTGAATGGACTTTTCCTACTAATAATCAACCCCAAATACATCAGGAGTCTGACTTTGACAGAAGCTTACTTTCTGGAGCTGAGCAGCCCTGAGCCTGGATTTTTTGGTGTGGGATTTCATCAGTCCAGGTTCACCATGATCTCACAGGTCAAGGGCCCAGTCTCAGACAGCACACGGCTTGAAAGGTGGACTGTGACACACAAGGCCAAGTGCAGGTCTCTAATTACACAGGGCCAGCACTGCGCCTTTGGGTATCAGATGTGTGGTCTAAACGGGAAATGGGTTACACTCAGCTGAATTCAGCAATGTGAGCAAGAATTCCTGAGGCTGAGAGCATGGGAAAAGATATAGCAGGCTGGGTCTCTTGTGTCCTGTCTTAGATACTTTTCTCTTGCTGGTGAGGCAAAATAACAGACACCCAAATTTAAAAGGGGGAGAGTGTTTTAGTTCACATTTTGGAGAGGTTTCAGTCCATTACCTGCTGGCTTCAAGACAGTGTGGGACATGGCAGAGGGCAACAGTCCATGGCAGTGGAAAACAGTAAAAACAACAGGTAAGGAGGGGAGAGGAAGTCTCCTTCCATCCCTTACAATGTAAGCAGGTACCAACCCTAGGGCGGGTGTGCCACAAACACCCTTAATCTCAGCGTTAGACCATGAATCCATCACAAACTTAGTTTCAGCAACTTTTGAAAAAACCATTCTCCTGTGACTACATGAGGCTTTGGGGGTACAACCAGATGCAAAATGTTATGTGTGCAATATGTACTACCAGTGAGAGATGGTACAGCCTTCTGATCTGGCTCTAATGCAGAAACTTCAATCCAGAAGCTAGGGACTCACTGCTTAATTTCTAAAGAACCTTCCCGTGTACATAAGAAGCTCTGTTACCCAAGTGCTCACTCAGGTGGCCATGAGTCCCCAGCAGGAAACAGGAATAAGGATGGGGTTTTTTCAGGCCTCAGATGCAAAGCAGAGGCCAGGCAACCCAGGTAGAGGGAGATTCACTAGGGCTCTGAGAAAGGCTATCTGGGGGCTGATAAGTGAGCCTGAGCTGGTCTAGGGTTTGGGGAAACAGAGGGTGAGAATAAATTCTAGATGGGGAGGGGAAGGTGGGAGAGATCAGCTTCCAGAAGGACCTAGCCTGGCTTCCCCACCAGACCAGCAAGCCCCAGGTGCTGTCTGAAAGGCAGCCATGGGGAACTGTACAAAAGGACGTGGTTCATCACATGGCTGGTGGTTTCTGTGATGTCACTAGAAAGGTGAATCCTTTCCCACTTAGGCAATCCCAAAACAGACAAAGTGAGACCTCCTGGTTTCTGTCTTGGCTGGCTGTTGGCTTTGAGGGCTTCCTGGATCATAAATGCTGGTGAACACCCCTTAGTGACTATCTGCTCTGTGGGCCTGGGTGTCCCTATCATCCCTACCATGGGGGAGCAGGGTTATGAGACAGGGCATGGCCCCTCCCAGCTCACTGTGCAGGGCAGACCCTGCAGCTCTATGTGCAGCCTTTGCTTCCAGAAGCTGCCATGTCTCTCTGTGCTATACTCAGAACTCTGGGAGGCTTTAGGGGAGTCCTGATGGCCCCATTCTCTGCTTGTCTGAGATCTCAGAAGCTTCTTGCACACTACTAGGCACTGCACCAACAGTGCTGCCCCATACATCAGCCTGTAGCACATCCCTGCAGGGCTGCAATCTACATACCTGTACCACAGTGGGACCTAGCAATAACAACAGATGCCAGCAGGGGGAGAGAGTGAGCTAAGGGGATTCTGTAATGGGGCCCAAAGAGCACAGGGGATATTCAGGGTCAGATTACATTTTCAGCACTTCCCAAAATGGTGTGTAAACAGCAGGCCTGTGGTCCTGCCCCCAAAGGAACCTGGGGTCTAATTCTTCAACTATCACCTCCTCTCTGCTCAGCCAACTCGGCCAGGTGCCAGGTCACTGTCCACACATTAGTGGGAGCATCAGAATATGGACATGGACACTAAGTCACTTCACCTCCTGTCATGATTTACTTTTGCTGTTTTAGTTCACTGTAACGCCTGGGCCCATTTATCCCTTTGGCACTGGTGTGACTGTGTTTCTACCCTGTCCCCAGCTCTGACACATCATCACATCAGCAGGGGTGCACTCACCAAAAACCTAGGCCCTTGCTACTTTGTCCATGTCTCAGGGAAATTATCCAGCCCCTCAGGTCAGAGGTTGAGGCCCCACTAGGCTAAATGACATTGTACCAAGAGAGAGTGAACACAGCCACTCAGCCTTTCATGGCTAAGGAAACTGGACCCAATTTCTTCAGAAGCACCACAGGGAAGTACTCTGTTTGTCATCACATACAGGTCCACACTCCCACACCCAGGACAATCCTGTTTTCTCATCTCCAGAATGTGTGGTTGTCACAGGACACGTGGGGTGATACTCTTCATGTAGGAAACTAATGATTTATTTGCTCACAACTGATCTGAAAATGTTATTATTTCTAACTTCTCCTTAACCTTTGTGTATCACTACACCTTCCAGCACTCACTGTGGGGCATGGCTCGGCCACTAACTCCCCTGCCTCAACCTCTGAGTACTGGAATGACAGGTGTGTACCAACATCGCTGACTGTGTCTTCCTTTTTAAATTTTCTTCAAAAAATACTTACTCAGAGTTATGTCATATTCTTATATTTTCTCAGGTTGATTATACAAAACCAAATCAGAAACCACAGAAAATACAGTTTGAAAATCCTCACCAACATATAACATAATGTAAAATAACATAGCATAACACAGTATCAACTCCTGTACTTTCACTGATGTCTGTTACTGTTATGTTTCTCTTCACATCATCTTGAAGCTACTGAATTATTATTTCATGTTTCTCTGTTGTTTTTACAAGTCCTAAACTATCACGATCACTATGTATGACACTGTCCTCAAGCTATCCTCAGCTTCTTATAAATAGCTTTACCAGCTTTCAATAGTTTTCTGTCTTGGATATCTCCTTGCATTTGATTCATGGATTCTGCTTATTTTCTACATTATTCATTCAAAGTTTCAATCAATTTCCCATGCTCTTGTCTTTTTTAAAATCTATTTCTTCTCTAGCTATGTTGTGCAACTAGTTTAATAAGGTTGGTATTTCTGTCTTTACATTGGACATTCTTTCTAATTTGATTTCTGCTATAGCCTCATGGATTTCACTCTTTACGTCAGTTGCTATTTTTCCAGAGATTTCTGGTATATGACTTTTAAGATCCTCTATTTCAGTGTTACCTGTGCTTGCTACTGATTCACTAGATGTTTGAGATTGCATTTTGCCAATTCACCTTGTCATTTTCATCCTTTGGGTACATATTTGTCTTCCAATCCCAATAGTGTGGATTTTAGGGTCCTATTGTGTGGTTGATTTTTGTGCAATTGCTGGATACCAAAATGAAGAGGAGAGCCCGTCACCTGAATTCCTCACACAGGGCCTGTTTTGTGAGTCCTATATTCTTCCTAGACTAACTAGCCTAAAAGAATAGATCTAGGCAAACTCTTAGTTCTTGCTATTGCTATGTCTTTAGGTTGTTGCAGGTCACCAGATATCCCTGTCTACATTGCTTTTGTCAGCTGAGGTCCTATTGTTTCACTGGGTGTTTTATAAGCTCTTTTAATTTTCTCTAAGTGAGAGGAGGCCTTATTGGTACACTCCTCAACTTGTCTGATGTTCTCTGTGTGGAGTGTTACTCACTCTCTTTCCAGGTTTGCCAAGGGCTTGTAGTTGGAGGGAGCTTCACTTCTGCTCCTATATACCCACTGCAGACCTCTATTTTAGGGGCACACTCACCACACTGACTGGAGACTGCCGACAGCTTCTGTTTGCATGAAGGGTTCCTGAGTCTGTCATTGAGCCAGCATGGTAATCCACTGTAGTCCAAAGTTTTAGGAGAAAGGGTCAGAGCCAAAGGTCAACTGTAATACTACATCCAGCTGGTGGGGGCATTTCCAACTGTGTGGGCCTGAGTGGCAGTCCAGTGTGTTCTTGGTTGCCAGGTTGTGGGGCAGACCCATGATGGCAGTCTGGGAGTCTCAGGTGAACATCCATTTATTGTAAGGCCTCTTATTCCTATCTCTGTTGGTCAGAGATACAAATGCCATATTCTACATGAAAGACAGTGCAAGTACCTTGTTGGGCTTGCTCCCAAATCAAGGCTCATGTGGTTTTGCAAACCCACCTTTCACATTTGAGAAGTTTCATCCATGAGCAACACCAGGCCTAGCAAGTAAAGTTAATGGCATGGGCCCTGCATTAACAAAGGATTAGGTCCATGATTTTTGTCCTTGGTAGCAACACAGCCACCAGAGAAAAGCACCAGGCCATCTGTACAATATGGTGGCACCTATAGAACAGTTTCACAATATTGCAGTGTGTCCATAATAATGGGTTTGATGCTGTCGTTGATATATGGGAATACCCAGGTGGTGTCCTGGTCAGTGTAGGGATAGTTATTGTCAGCCCTTGGTAACACAGACTTAAGAGGCTTCCACAGTAAGCCAAACAGTGGGCATCACCCTGATGAGCTTGTTGCCACCCCAAATATCTGTATCATTTTTCAGTGATACACAGTTACACAGGTGAAAACATATCCACACCACAATAGGGTGCCCCAATGCTGCATTTACCTGTTGAACAAAAGTGGGGCTGCATCCAGTTATGCTCCTTAGTTCCCTGTTATCCATCCCCAGACACTGTACATAACAGACCCCAGGGCCTGTGGTGCGGTCATGCTCTCTATATCAGCACCTTGCTGGTCTGGCATCTCTGATCCCAGGCTGCTGCTGTCAACATGTTTATCAAAGTCTGCTTATCTGCTCACAGGTTGTCCTTTTCACATTCTGTAGAACTTGTCACATAGAGGCAGTGCTGGCTGGAATAAATTTGGCATGTCTTCTGTGGGCACAACTTTGTGTTATCAGCCCCATTTTCCCATAGCTATAACACCCACATTGGGACAGTTTCACTCACATTTTAACTCAACTGTCTCACCAGCTCCCATATTCCAGGGCTATGCAGATTGTATATGTGTATCATCGGTAGAGAGGAGCAGTCCCTCAAGTCCCCCTCCTTGGGCTAAGGGCTCCTCCACCTCCACCTTCTGTCAAGTAGCAGGTCTGAGGGAACTCACAGAGACTGTCCTGGTCATGGGGCCTTAACCTCAGTAGAAGGCAGAGCTCCCTGGTTCATGCAGTGTGATTTCAGCAGGAGCCTGCAGTGATTGGAAGGCCTCTGTGGGATCCACATGTCTATCACTTCTGAAGGCCTTCAACATGCTCTTGGGAGTTATGGACCCTTCCAGGGTCTGTACATGTCTCTTAACATTATCAGTAATCAGGTAAGTGAATATTCATCTCACAAGGAAAAACCCTGCTTATGTATTGAAGAGCATTAAGAGCCGACTTTTTTTTTTTTTAGGTCAAAGTACACTGGTATTGGTGAGGAAGGAGACTCCTTTTGCATTGCTAGTGGTATATTCACTTCAGAAATCATTTTGGCATTTAATTTAACAGTAGCACACGTGACTACCTTAACATTCTGTGCATCCATTCCTATGTAATGGGAATTTTACAAGATATTCACATCAGCTTTGATTTCATAACTGAAAACTACAATGTGAATATCCAATAAAATCTAAATGAATAAAGAAACTACAGCAAGCCATGACTTGAAATTCTAATAAAAATATAAAAACACTGTACGGTAACCTCAGAATGATTGATTGGTGAAAGAAGGCAGAGAGGACAATTTTTGTCCAGTCATAACATACATTTGCAAAATATTAAAAGATACAAGGCAGGTCAGTCTGTGCCTATCTGACACAAGAGATAATACTCTGTTCTAATAAGAGTTGCTGTGGATCAGGAATCCAGGAGGCTTTTCTGAGGCTGCTACCATAGTAGTTTGGTACATAGAGCTACATACTCAGTGAACATGCCACTTGGGCAGAATTTGCTCTCAGGCTTTGTCCTTTATCTATAGGAAGGACTCAGGACAAAAGCCTAATGTCTTCTCTGTCTGTTTGACCTTTTCTCTCTCAAGGTTCATCAGCCTCTCCTCAGGGACGCTGCAGAGATAGCAGTGACTTCTTTGAAGACAGAGATCCAGAGAGGGACCAAAAAAAAAAAAAATAGGAAAAACCACCATACTGGGGAGAACAAAGGAAAAGATCAGGAGATTGGTCACAGTTATTTTGTGTGAACCTTAATAGTACCATCACATAACCTCTGCCATATTCAGTTATTTAAGAGTGAGTCAAGAACTGGGGAGAGAGCTCATGATACAATACTTGCTTACCATGCATGAGGCCCTGGCCTCAATTTTAGCACTGCTAATGTGAAATTAATAATAATAATAATAATAATAATAATAATAATAATAATAATTATAATAATAAGCCACAAAGTTAGGGCCATAGGGCTGGGCATTTAGCTCAGTGGCACAAGTGCCTGCTTTGCAAGCAGGCAGTTGTGAGTTCATTCCCCGGTACCGATAAAAAGGAAAAAGACAAAAAACAAAGTTAGGACCATAACATAGGGAACAGGCTACTCAGGATATGGCCATCACAAGATGAACTTTCAACTACTGAGTAGGAGCACAGGCCATAGGCCTGTTGGCTCACACAGGTGTGAATATAGAAGCTATGGACTTAGATATGGGGATGTAGCTCCATCCATAGTGCTTGCTCAGCCTGTGTGAGGTCCTGATTTGAGTCCACAGCACCAATACATAGAAGAAATTGAGATGCTTAGGGAAAATATGGATGGCTGAGTCAATGCATTTCCACACCCTCATGAAGCCACCAGGGAAACATGTCCAGGAGATAAGTCTAATTTCTACCACCACACAGCAGGAGTCAGCATTGTGTGCACTGTGTTCCACCTCCATCCTACCCTTTCCTGGATTTCACTTCTAATTCTGTGCTCTATGTATATGTGACACCAGCCCACAGATTTTACAAGTGTTATCTCACATCACTGATGATGTTCCCAGGTGGCAGATGCCAGGATGACCTCCATAGAGTACACTATCACATCAGGAAGCTCCTGAGAGGCATGGTGTCTTGTCTAGGTTGACATAAGAAACCAGAAAAACAAGTTTTACCCAAACCCCTGACTTTTGCATCAGAGCTGAGACCCTGCCTGCACTGTTGTTTTTTCTTAGCCATGGGAAATATTTGCATCCTGCCAAGGATCCATCACTTAGGTGAAGAAGCTGTTGTTTATTGTGAAGGACAATGGAGAGTCATTCTGTGGGATGCCCTATTATCCAGAGCAGGAATTTCTGTGAGATATCATGGTCCACACAGAAATTATGCAGGAAGCTGGTGGATGCATTTAGTTATCAATTTACTAGGCTCTGACAGATGTAATGACCAGATTAAACATAAACACTGTTGTCTTGTGCTTTAATGTTGTGCAGGCCACACAGTCACCTTGGAGAGAACATTATGTAATACCCACATTACTGTGAATGTGCCTAACTTCCTGGCCTCTGTACATGTGAACACATAATAGGGTAAGGGGAGTTCCTCTAAGGCACACAGAATGGTGTGATACATCATTATATAAACTGAAGATGGAGGAAAGGCAGGCAGAACCCCCACTCTCTGTCCACTAACTTTGCAGATATTTATAGTACAGCACCCCTGTAGAGTGACCATGAGTAGAGTAACTCTGCAGACACCACTCTTGCTCAGAGACAACAGGCCACAAGGGTTGGGAAGGGAGGTTTATGTTAGGCTTACCTGAAGAAGGGAGGACAGGTGGTCACAGCACTGTTAGGGCCTTCTATCAGCATGTGAGGACCACCTGGGCCAGCACTACCCCATTCAAGGCAAAGAAAAGGCTGGGTAAGGGCTCTGCAACTGCAGCAGGAGGTTGATGTCCAAATCTATAAGATGCCCAGTTGAGTTAGACCAACCTGAGCTCACTGAAAATGAGAACTGAAGTCAGAAGGGTTTGGCCTGGGTCTGTGGGCCTCTGGGGAGTGCATGGGAAACTTTAGACAGACAAAGACTCCAAGATTTGGGGCCTCCTGCAACACTGAGACATGCAGAAGTGAGTAGCTCAAAGAAGAATGGTAAGCTCTCCTGGGGTGGATTTGTGCACAGAACTGTCTGTGACAGGCACTGGGAAGTTCTAGGGCCTGCAAGGAACAAGGATAGTTGGTGATTTTTCTCCTTCTGCTGACACAGGGTAGTACCTAACTGAGCTCAAGTCCCACATGCAGAGTTTATGCTAGATCCATCTCCAGTGACCTCACCAGCTTTGGGATCAAAGTGAAATCTATGGCCAGGCAGCCTGTGTTGAGAAATTCTAGAGCTGAGACTTTTACTGGCTCCACAGCAAGCATCCTGAACTCCACTTAGGGCCACTCATGCAAAGCACCTGCCTTTCTTTTCCCCTCTCCTTGTACACCTTGTATTATTTTCAGTTTACCTTTCTACAACTAAGTTTGTAATTCTTCTGCACATTAAATTCTAGTACAATTTACCTTTAAAGATAAGATACCATTGGTTTCATCATGTTCAATTCAGTAGCATATAAGTACATCATCTATTTCTACAATTTTCACATCTGTTGATTTCTAGCTCTCTACTCAGTTTCGGACCGACCCATACCCCTGTCCTCTCCTGCTATACCCCACCCTCCTCTGACCTTTTTCTCACTGCAATTTAGTACTCTGGGTCTTTAATAATTGTTTATCAGATTCTTTTCAGTGAAATTTTACTGGAAGACACTGGCTGCTGTTGCTCTTTGATAGATGAGAAAACCCCAGGTAGACAATTCTATCAGGAAAATGTAGAGACCATTGTGTACCTACTCATCTTTTCATTTTGGAAAAGTTTTCCCATGACTTCAGTGATAGAAGGGAGCTAGAAAGGTCTGATTCATTGCATTTGAAAAACAGAAACAAGTATCATGTAGAAACTACAACAAGAAACCTTTCCTTACAAGCCATAGTCAGACAGATAGTTTGTGATACAGGTGTAAAAAAGGTGTCATGAGTTCATTCTGTGAGAGATGAAGAATTCTTATAAATCAAAAGAGAATCACCACAAGTGACCAACAAGGGCAGAAAACACTGAGCCTCCAAAACTGTTTCATGCAGGCACACATCCCTGAGATGTGCTGTGTCTCCATCTGATAGCAGGTTTTAAGGCAGTTCCTGAACAGCACTGGGGAGAACATGGGGGGCCGAGCAGAGCCCCATCTGGCAGCGCCCATCAGAGTGCTATGACTTACAGAGGTTTATGACTTACAGAGAGTTGCACAACTTTGCAAGATTTCTTTTCAGGAGTTTGATTCACAGCTGTTTGAAGCAGGAAGAAACTGGGACCATCCCTATCTTCCATGTAAAGGGTATAGGGCATCAGTGTGGGCCACAGGATGCAGGGAAAGCTGGGGGGATGCTGAGATTGGTCTCCCTGGGTCCACAGGAAAAGAAGCCAAGGAATCTGATCATGAAATAATACATGGATGTGAGAATAAGGATCTCGGTTTTCAAAGTGAAATGTCTCTGACATTACGGGGTTCTGTCCTAGATCCCGGATCTCCCAAACTAGTTTATGGTGGAGGTTAAATAAAAACAGAAATTATATGATTTGTAGGGCTCCACTTTGAGGGTAAAGACAAAGGATTCTCTGTGTCAATCCACTTACATTAGGACCAAGGATAAAGGGCAGAGAAACTGAGGAAAGTACAATCAATGAGCAGGACCTTGGGAGTCACTTCAAGGATGTCTCCAAGTAATCAATCAAGTCAGTTCAGTAGCACTGTCTTATCATGAAGACATGGTAGAAGTGACACTGTAGGAGTAATCTTTGCATCTGCAATCTCTACCTAGTTAATTGGTGTTGGAGCCAGACTGTCCACAGCTATAGCCTTATCTTGCCCTTTGAGGTATCTCTGGCCTCACAAGCCACTACAGGCCTCAGCCAGGACCTGTGATTCATATAGGTTCACTTACTATGAATCAGCTCCCATCTCCAGGCAATGGGCCTGGGCCTAGGACAGATTGCCAGCTAAACATAGAAAGTCAATTAGTAAAATTTAAATCCTGCTCAGAGTTATTTCACCGCCTGTTAGTTTCCAACATGACATCAAGGTGCATCCACACAGAGACATGTAAGAATCTATGTCCAAGAATGGTGTCTCAGCACTGTAGTTCCTTGTGGTGACCCTGGCTCAAATTAAAAAAGAATTTTAAAACAGAAGTTAGTCTAGTTCAGTGCAAGGCCCTTGTCATAGTTTATGTCTGTGGCCCCCAGGCCTCATGCGTTTCTATTACGCATTTTTGACTGGTTCATTGTTTATCCCTTGGACCGGGGGTGTGAGTGCTACACTGACCTAGGGGTGGAGCCAGGATGTGATGTAATGGCAGAAAGAAAGCCCGTCTTGCTCTTTTGCCTGTTTCCTCCTTGCTGTTTGCAGCAGCCATGAACCTTGGCCCTGCCATGCCAGCCTGCCTTAAAGCTAACTGAGCATGGACTGAAACTTCCAAAAATTGTAAGAAATAAACCTTTCCTTTCCCAACTTTTGGCATCAGGTATTTTGTCTCAGTAAACAGTATAAAGTAACTAAGACAGCCCTGCATTCAATTCCTACAATTCAGTTAAGGAAAAAAAAAGCAAACAAAAAACCCCAAGGGAGCAAGGTGCATGCCTGCAGAGTACCACTGCTTGGGCTTTCTGAAGAGCAATGTGCCCCAAGTACCTTGAGCCTTCACACCTTTCTTTGGCAGTCTGATTTTAAAATATGATCAGTTCCACGAGGGATAGTGAATGGAGCATGTTCAGCCAAGATTACAAAATCTCAGTCACAGTGAAGAAGAAATTTTGACTTCTCTACTAAACATTATGGTGACCACAGTTAATAAGAAGACAGCTTTCAAAACTGCTAACCAATGGGATTACAGTGCTACTCACTGTGAAAGAATTTGTAGATTAGTAAGATGGTAGGTACATTAACTAGATTGAGTCTTTCTACAAAGTATCCATATTTTAAAGGCACATTTTTATCCCATAAATATACATAATTATTGCAAATTTCTAAGTAAGGATAGCCTGTACCTATACTTCCAGCACTCTGGGAGGACCACAAGTTTAAACCCAACCTGTGGAATTAGTGAATTATATAGACCCTGTCTCAAAAAAAATTTTTTTTAAATTGCAGGGGCATATAGCTCATGCACAAATCCCCAGGATCACTAAACATAGAATATAAACTGCATAATATGAAACTGCATACTTCATACTAGTTTCGTACAATGCAGTTTTAGAGTATATAGTTATATAAAGTATACTATAGTATATAAATATACTATAGTTTCATAGTATATAAACTGCATAGTATGAAATCTTTAATCTATTTATAAGGGTTTTCATATTTTCTTTATTAGTATCTACTTGTGCTACATTAAAATGAGAGGAAAAAGTGTTTGTTCATTTTGTTCTGAGATAAAGTCCTGCTATGTACTGCAGCCTGGCCTTGAACTCAGTATTTCAGGCTAGCTTGGCATTCCCTGTTGATGAACCTGTCTAACCCTCCAGGGTGCTGGGATTACATGCATGAACCACCATGCCCAGCAAGAAATTTTTTTTTAAATTTTATTTTAGAGAGAATGAAGCCAAATGAAACAAAACAGAATAGTCAATCAAAATAAATAGATGAATATGGTACATCACTTAAAAACAAAATTCAACAGTAAGTTGTGTGACCTGTCTCTCAGTCTGCACAGAAAATGACTCAACATCTTTCTGAACTCCAGATTTTCCAAGATAATTGGACAAATACCTAGATTTTGAAAGATGTATACATGGCTTGTTTAGGCACCAGTTCATGTCAAGTGTCAGGGAAAGAACAGAGAACTCTGAATTAGTATTTCCAAATTCTGGAATTTATCCCAAGAAAAAATGATATATGCTCATTGCAATTTTTCTAAGACGAACTAGACTTTTGTACATGGTCAGTAACAGGATAACTAAGTAAACCTCTACCTATATAATAAAATTATTCAACACTATACAAATATATAAATGATATGAGCAGAACTGTGTAGTAATGGTTAGAGACAGCCAAATATGGGCAAGATGGGTATTCTGTAGCAAGGTTCAATTATGTGGGTGAATTATTATTTTTATTTGTGGATTTGAATTTTTAAACCCTACTGATCACTCTTTGCCTTGTTGTCAAAGCCCCGTGCTGCATTCAGTCTCCTCACAAAACCTAAACACCCAAGTGGTACCAATATTAAAAGAAGCAGAAACACCTTATCAATAGAAGGGACTTGAGCCAAAGCATGTGCAGGTAGAATAATAACTGCTATCTTACTGTAATATCTTGGTCCTCTCTCAGTCTGCAGGGAGGAGCTCGGAGTGGAATGAAATCCTCATTTGGGGGGTAAATGTCCCCCCCTCAGCACAGCCAGGCTCAGTGACAGCAGAGGCCATGTGAGACCTGAGCCGCCTCCTGCAGGTCCCACTCTGGGGCTGGGCTCCCAGCAGCGCCTGGTGGGGACCAGGGACTCTGGGCCGCGCGCCAGTCCTGGCTGTGCCGACCCCTGAAGGAGAGGAGGGAGGAAGGGAGAGAGGGGCCTTGCGGGCTGAGGCCGGGTCACCCCCAGAGCCGCGCCCGCCGCCCTGGGCCCGCGACCCCGCCGGCAGAACTGCCCGCCGAAGGCACCTGCGCCCGCTAACCTCGGGGCCACCGGGACGCGGCGCCACTGCTCACAGCCGGCTCCCGCCCGCCTACCTGGCCCAGACCCAGTCCCGGCGCCACCGCAGGCTAGGCCACTGAAGAAAGAGCATTCAGGTCTCCAGAGGGCTTCTCTAGCGGCAAAATGGCAACTCCGTGCACAAGACCGGCATCCATTGCGAGGGCGAGGCCAGGGGCGGCGAGGGACTGAGTGGGATGCGGAAGCGCAAGGTGAGGGACAGTCCATGGGCGCGGCCCACGCAAGTTAGGCCAGGTGGAGTGTAATCTTCGCTTGAGGCCAGTGGTGGGGCTCATTGGCTTGGGAGGCGGGGCAAGGGGCGTGGCCAGAAAGTTGGGACCCAATAGGTATGTAGTCTTCCTGTGGGGGGGAAGGGGGCGTGGCTTTGGGGGTTGGGTGAGGCTGAAGGGAGGTGTGGTTGCAGGTCTCTGCTAAGGCTTGTGGGAGACTCTGAGCCCCAGGCCTACTATGACAGGAAGCAGAGAGTGGACTGAGTCTAAGGCTTGGAATTTATGGATGTCTGGACTCAAATCTTCCCAGGCCTGACACTTTAGGCACACTGCTTCTCTTCTAGGAGCCTCAATTTCCACTATTGTTATTCTCCTATTATTTCGTTTTGAAACATTGTGGGGTTTTTTCCATTAAAAAACAAAACATAATGAATGGCAATACTCATCTCTTGGCACTGCTGTGAAGATCCAATGAAGAGATCTTCCCATGGTTCCTAGCATATAGCAAGTGCTTAGATACAATTGTTATTCTTGTTGTTGCCCTTCTTTTATTACAGAGAAATGAGTGCTTTCGGTATCCATCCTCTGATTTCTTTATATCTTAAAAGTATCTTTATATGGGGGCTGGGGATTTAGCTCAGAGGCATAAGCACCTGCCTTGCAAGTAGGCGGTCGTGAGTTCGATTCCTGGTACTGATTAAAAAAAAGTATCTTTACATGTTAATATAACATATTAATAAGCATATGTAGCACTTATAGGTGTCAGGCCAGGGCCCCTTTGAGAGACTTTACATATGTTAATTCTTACAAGAGTGTGAGTTAGGAATTATCTTCATTTTCATAGCTGTGTGAGCCTAGACGCCAACATTAAATACGTTTTCCAATAACAAAGCAGTGGACAGAATTTTAACCCAATGGGCCCAACACCAACATCTCTGTTAACTACCCCATAATTAGCACAGCACCGCTGCAGTTCTGCTTTGGATTTTTCACATGAGTGAGGCATGAAATTGTTCATGGGAGATTGCACAGGTGGCTAGTGGTAGTTTGCGTCAGGGTTCACTAGAGGATCAGATTTAATTTGTGTGTGTGACAGATAAAGGATTTACAAAGGAGGCTTAGGAAGAGCATCTGCAGAGTCAGGTGGAGAAGAACACAAACTTGCCAGGTGCTCATTGGAGATGCAAAAATCAACACATAAGTCTAAGGCCTGGAGCTCACAGCAGAGTCCTGGGAGAGTCTCTGGCAGGAAGCAGAACAATCTGTGCTAGGAGCCTGGAAATGACACCTAAGGTGATGGCAAAGACTTGCAGTCTTCTGAAGAGGCAGAAGCCAGACTTTCTCCTTTCCCTTTTACAGCATCCAGGATGCAGGCCTATTGGTTCCCCACCACACAAGAAGGTCTTCCACTTTCAGTGAGTCAGTAATCCACACACAAACACAAAATTGTGATAAAGCAATCAGCTAGGTGTTCTTTGTGTGTTTGTTGTTGGTTTTTTGAGACAGGATTTTTGCTATGGAGTTCAGGCTGGCTTTGAACTCACTGTATTGCTCAAGCTAATCTCAAACTCAGATTTTCCTGCCTCAGCCTCCCAAGTGCTGAGTTCACAGGTGTGCACCACCAGACCCTGTTATTCCTTCCTTTGATTATACTGATTCCAGTATTCTTGCCATTTTCTTCTGAATCAATTCTGGAAGTCCTCATATAAGGATCTTTAGTTTTGCTTTTGTGGCTGCCTCATTGTCTTGAATCAGTTCAAACTGTTTACCTTTCATGGTCATTTTGATTTTGTAGAAGAGTCAGAAGTCACAGGGTCCAGATCTGGTGAATCAGGTGGATAAGGGCACACCATAGTGTATATATGAGCCGTTCTTTCCATTGGATGGCACTCAGCAACAGCACTCACTATATTTTTTATCTCAATTTATAAAGACACTCGCAAAAGAGGACTTCCAAACTGCTCCAGAAATTGCAAGAACAAATGGAGATGTGAGTTTGAAGCAAGGAGGTGTATTTTATTTAATTTATTTTCAGAATGTGTTTCTTAAGGAAGATTAATGAGTATGTATCTCTTATTGTAGTAAATTTAAAGAATTTGAATCCTACCTGTAAGTTTTGATCAGGCCTTGTACTTCTTCCTTGAGGTTATTAATTAAACTTCTGCATATGCAGTGTAATTTATACAAAATGATTGGGACAAGAAGTGTTTTGAATTTCTGATTTTTTATTTATTGGAGAACTTGCCTAGACATAATAAGTTGTCTGTAGGATGTGACCCAAGTCTAAACATGAAATTTATTTATAGTTCATATATACTTCATACTCAGAGCCTGAAGATAATTTTATACAATATTTGTATTAATTTTGTGGTTAACATGTGTATTGTATTGTTTCTCTGGTGTGGGAAACTGAAAATGTAGATAAGGACTAAAATAAAATAGATATTTGAACATTTTCTAATGAGAAGGGGAATTGTGGATGGAGGAGGGAGAAAGGAAGAAGGGAAATAAAAAAAATGATGAGAAAAGAAGGAAAGAATCCTTCCATAAATAAGGAGGTGAAGGGAGTTGAAGGAAAGGTAGGGGAATGGAGAAAAAAAAAAGATTCATATCACGTAAGGTACAAATTTCCCATGATTAACATGATCATTATTTACATCTAAAATGTACCAATTATCTTAATTAAATAACATTTTGTGTTTGAAACAAAATTTCTTTTTGTGGAATTTCTCAATTTGGCACTAAATCAGTACTCAAAAGTTTTGGATTTTGAAGCATTTCAGACTTCAGATTTCAGATTAGGAATTTTCAGCCTATACTTGGATAGTGATTTGATAAATATCCCCCTACCTCAGTAGACCATAAGCTTCATGCTGAGAGCATGAGAGCAGTCTCTTTGCCTCTACTGGTGTCATAGTTTATGTCAGGGCCCCTCCCAAGCATCATACAATAATGAATGTGGCCAAATCCAGTATTTCTGATTGGTTCATTGTCTAGCACTCAGATTGGTGGTGTGAGTGCTACACCTGCCCAGGAGTGGAGCCAGCATACAGTGTACCAGAGGGAAGAAGCTGTGTCTCTCTCTTTTGCTGTTCATGCTTGCTGTTTGCAGCCACGATCAACTGCTTCCCCTCAACCATGTCACTTTGCCTTGGAGCCAACTGAGTATGGACTGAAACCTCTGACCTGTAAGAAATAAACCTTTCCTTCTTGCATGTTGGGTGTCAGGTATTTTGTCTCAACAACCAATGAAAAGTAACTCACACAACTGGTAATCAGTGTTTCTCAACTCAATGCCTGACACAAGAATGGTGTGCACTTGTTGACAGAAAGAAAACCAGCAGTAGCACACAATTATAGATTTATTTCACACTGAATTTCACTGCTTCCAAGGCTCTGCAGTGAAATGAGGTCTCATCAGTTTTCCTCTCTGTAGGCACTAAGCTTGTGATTTCTTTTGCTTTATTATAGCAAATAATGCTCCTCTATCCATGTTCCATTCTCCCTATGGTTTTAAAAATCAATTGTAAGCTGTTATACAATCTCATGCTGGGCATGGAAGTCAGGACCTCCTGCATGCTAGGCAAGTGCTCTACCCTCAAGATATGTTCCAGTCCTCCCTTTCTTATTGCTGGACTTTAGGCCATGGGAATGTACTGTAGTTTAGCCCCCAGCTGACTGAACTTATTTGACAGGACACTGTAACTACCCAACTGAGCCTAGTAAAACCAGAAAATTGAGTGCCAATTATAAAATTTTGCAATAAGGCACTGAGTTTGGGAATGCTTTGTGATACAACAATGGCTAATGAGCAAGATAGGAGCAAGAGAGGCACTATTCACAATAACCAAGGCAAGCAATAAGTCTAGGTATGTGACAGCAAGAGAATGGGCAAAGCAAACGTGGCATGCACATGTGCACACATGCAGGCACAGACACACACACACACACACACACACACACACACACACACACACTATTCAACCATAAAAAAGAATGAAATCCAGCCATATGCAGAAAAATTCAGGGAAGTGGAGGATATCATGTTAAACAAAATAATACAGACAGACAAATATTGCATGTTTTCTCTCATATGTGAAAACTAAAAAATAAAGTAGAAGAGGGGCTATACAGGCCTGGGAGGAGAGTTGGAAGAGAGCGAGAAGATAAGAGAGGGGTTGACAATCTTGACCAATACACATTATATGTATGTATGAAAATATCATAATGAATCCCCTTACTCTATACAACTAGTATGCATCAATAATCATAATGTGTAAAAAGGAAAAGAGATGGAACAAATTTTAAAGCATGTGGGCAGTTACATGCTAATGCATACGTTGCTCAATCCCTTGCTAATCCCATGCACCTGGGGGGGGGAGCGGTTTGCAGGTAATAGGAGTGCAGTGATTGCTGGGAAAACATCACTGGCCGTATTCAAGGCTCAGACACTTGCGTGTGGAACATGAATCAAGAAGCCCAAGGCTAAGAAGCTAAATGATAGAAGGTCCCCTCACCCCAAGCCATGTACTATAGCAAAAAGATCCCCTGCCTTCATAGGGCAGGGAGGTAGCTGCCAGACACCAGGAACAGGGTCTGCATGCTGACTCTCGTATTGTAGAAATGACCTTGAACAGATCTGGTCACTTTTCCACACTTAGTTTTCTCACTTACAAATGATCACTTATGTTAGCAGCAGTATAGAGACTGGAGGTGAGAAATAGCATTTCCATGGTGTTCATGAGTTAGAGGTGGCCAGAGGAAACTGTTTTGCAGCATCTTCTTCAGCCTTGCATCTTTGGCCATCAAGGTTGAAGAACAAGGCTCTTGTTTCCCTAAGGAAAACAAGAGCACAATGGGTGGTCTTGCAGTAGGAGTCAGCAGAGGCCTAAATCAGGTCACCATGCTGGAGGCTTTTTTTTTTAAATAATTTTTTAAAAATTTTTATTTAAGGAGAAAAAAAGCAGAGAAAGGGTACAAGTTATACAGATTTACAGAAAAAAATAAACAGTAGGAAATCACTAGTTAATGGATTACATATTGTCATCTTAGAAATAATTGTTCCAGGCACAAAATTAAAGCTTGTAAAGTGGACATTCCAACAATGATACTGCAAACAGTTCTGTTCAATGATCCAATAAAACTCAGTGATATCGTTTTCTATCTTATACACTTAAATATACATGCAGTTATATAGTTTAGAGCACTTTCTTTTCCTCCCTTTTGTACAATGGCTATTAAACATTTTGGGTTTTATTGCTCCCACGGTTCTTATTACTTTTTGGAAGAGAGTAAAACCAAATGTGACATAACAGAACAGAGTCGATCAAATCAAAAGGGTGGACATAGTAGATAATGTAAAAACATAATACAAGGTGATCAACAATGGTTACCATAATGCCTCCCTCCTCTAATAGAATTGCCTATATCATTAGTTATAATAAAATTGAACAAAACAGTAAAGAACAAAACCGACAAACCAAAACTTTGGAGACATTGTAGGTCTTCAAACGTAGATAAAAGTCAACAAGAATGGGTGTCATAATGAATCTCATTATCTTCACAGCTGTTGCCTAAACTTTCGAACCTGATACTATCCAGAAAAACAGAATAGGGGAACATCAGTCAAAAACAAGATGGTGAGAGTAATACAGGGCTTTAAATCAAGATAATGGAAAGTCAAAGTGGGTTACTATAATATATACTGCTATTTTTATTTATTTTTCCCTTAATTAAAAAGGATAAAAATAAAAAAGTAAATAATGGAGTGGAGATTGAGATAAAAGAGAGCATAACAGCAAAACAGCGCAGATCAAAACATAACCATTTAACATGCTGGGGAGCTTTGAAGTTTCATCACTGAATCCTCTAATTTTTCTTTTTCTGTTTGTCTCTCAATCATTGTTTTGGTAATTATGGTAATATTTACATATTTCAAAAAGTACAACAAACAAGGGGAAAAAATTAGAAATATTTGCTTTTTTTCTATGTAGAGAGGTAACTATCTTTGGTAAATTTTTTAGCCTGCTTTTCCTGTTAACAATTTAGTGTAGATGTGGTTCCAAAGGGATTAATTTAGGTTTACATCACTGTAACAGGAATCAGTGTAATAGGAATTAAAATTCTACCAGGCATTAAGGACAGCAGCCCCAAAATGGAGTCAGGAAGTCCAAAATGGAGCCTGCTGAGTTGTGACCTTCCAGGGACCTTACAAAAACATCTGCTGACTGTTCTGCAGTTTTTTGGGACCTGTCAAGAGCATGATCATGCAGGACATTGGCTGAAGGGTACATTGGCTGTGCATGGGCACTGTGTGAACACTTGTTGGCCTGTTTTGTGGAATCAATGAAGATTTTGTTGGATGAGGTAACAAAATTAGAGAATGAACATGTTGAAGACATCAGCAACAGTGGTAGGCAGAGTGGAACAGAGCAGAAAACCACTGTTCTTGATGTATAATTCTCACACAGGTTGTTATTTCATATTTACATTCTTGTGCAGTGCTCTAACTTGTTCATATGAGTTCACCTGTGCTAAGTCATGGTTACATAACTGTACCCCACAGTGTGCATGTGCAGACAAGCAGGGTCATGTCCTCAGTTGTCTTTAGATGTCCCTGAACTGTGAAGCAGTCTGAGTGGTTCCCCACAACAATACATAGATTGAACCCTGAAAAGTATGTAGTCTTCCATAGGGTAGCTCTTTTCTAAACCCATTAACAACTTCTAGATAAAGGCTCCCTCAACGGTATCCTACTCAGAACCCCCTCCTTGCTGGTGGGAATTTTAATCCCTTGCCTTTACATCTATCAGACAGGAGGAGGATAAGGGGTAAATCGCTTGTGAAGTCCCAAAAGACAGCAGGGAGGCAGACCTCAGCACATCAGCAGCAGCAGGCAGCAGGCAGGGAGAGTTGTGTCTTTATCGTCCAGCCACTGTATATGTTGTTATGTTTACATTCTTGCATGCTGGCCTCCCAGTGGTGCCACAGGCTGATGACCAAGCCTCTATCAGAAGGATCACTGAGGCACAATTACAATCCAAAGCCTCATATACACAAACAAGAAGTGTTTCTCATGTGTGCATCACCCAGGGTCCAACACTGGTGTCGAACTCATGTTGCCTGCACTTCCTTCCCCTAGTGGGACACTTCACTTCTTACAGCAGAGGAAAAAAGAATTTTTACTAATTATTCAATGTCAACTACAAAAAATAGATGTCTAAAGAAATGGTACATGGGAAACCGTTTTGCAATTGAGGTGCACCCCCGCAAGGCAGCCCCATAAAACAAATGCAGTGAAGTTTGTTGTAGAGGATTCCCAGAGTTATTTTCAGAGACAGCTCCATGATTACACAGACTCTTGAGTCACATGTGCATCTGTTAGTTAACAAGGATGTTCCTGGGTGAGAGGTGTTTGAGCAGGAGGAGAAGATGTTCATTTGTTCTCTAAGTCTAGGGAACATCCTTCAGTTTCACCTTCAGTGGGTTTGCATACTGTCCTGTAGCCATTTCCTGATTTACCTCAGAAAGTATTAACTTTCCTGATTTTGTTTTATTGTCTTTCACAGCCCTGACTCTTAAGGCTTCTAGTGGGTAGAACATGTGTCACTTGCATTCCTATCTCACAACTATTCTCTCCTTGCCCAAACCCTAGTCAGGATCCTCTGATCACCTGACAGTGTCTGAGAAGTCTCCACAAAGAGGAGATGGGGACTTCCACTCATCCTGGGGATGGTGCAGAGGTTCCAGTCTTGTCATGGAGGAGAATTGCTATGTATCCCTATGAGAGCCTCAGGTAAATTTAGTAAGCAGATTCAAAGATGCAGGCAGTCAGAACAGAGTGCAGGTGCTCAGAGAATGAGGCCCATTATGGTCTAAGGCTGGGCAGCTTCTGTGTTATGGGGGATGGAAATCTGTGGAATTTGTAAATCTATAGAAGGCAGGGGTCAAGTTACAGGCAAAGGGAAATGGCCCATTTTCTAAGTAAAAGGCTAAAGAAGACCCAGCTTAATGCCTTATTTTATCTTGAAGACAGTGGATTTTTTTTCAGTGAGTTTCTTGGAAGGAAAAAAAGACATTGTAACTTTGGATACATTTGTATCCTGAAGCTGGTATTTCCCAGGAACCATCTCTGGCTATACCTGGCCTTCACATTTACCAGTCCTCTGGTCACATCTTTGCAAACCAAATTGTGCTGTCCCAGCAGCATTCCATTGAGACTCTGGGTTGTGCATTCTTTACCTTAAACACAATGCATTTGTAAAACTTCCTCCAGAACAAACACTCATATGGCCTAGTATAGCACAAAGTGCCTGGGGTGACCAAAATTTAATCTAGTTTAAGTTAATCTGCTATCCATATCTGGGTCAACTGGGACCAGCAATCCGAGTTTTTTGAGGAATCTCCACACTGATTTCCACAGTGGATGCACCAGTCTATACCCCCACCAGCAGTGGAGAGGCTTCCTTTTTGCCCACAACAACTCTAGCATTTCTAACTGGTTGATGTCTTGATATAAACATTCTTTTCAGGGTGAGGTGGAATCTCAGTGTTGTTTTAATTTTTCACCTATATTTATTTCATATTTCTCACTCTCAGTTCATTTTTGGCTTCTGTGTTCATATCTGCATTATCCAGTTTTACCAAGTGTCCTAAGGCAGTTGGCCACAAGCCTCCATCCCTGATGTCTGATCACCCTTAACATCGGATTGGCTCCTCATCCTCCACCATCATGCAGCTCATGCCTGTTCAGCCTGGCTTGCCCTCTGCAAGCATTGCATTAGACTGTGAGGAAACAGCTCCCTTCCATCTGCTGCTCACTCTTAGTGTTGTCAGTCAGCTCCCCGACCTGACCCTGGCCTGCAGGTGTACATGCCTAATGTTCCTAGGGGCATGTAGAGTTCTCTGTCCTCCACTGGTGAACCCCACACAGTGGCACCTGCCTCTTTCAGGGAGGTCCCTATATTGTGAGAAATTTCTTGACAGCACAAAGAGGGGCCAAAGTGGTGGCACAGAAGACTGTGGCAACTTCCTGAATGAACTAAGTCAAGAAAAGCCCTGGGTGTAGCTGCCTACTGTTTCCATGGTTGGTTGTACAGTCCTCGTCCCAGGACAATTTTTGTTGAAATCAGGAGAATCTCAGGTACAGAGTTAAGACTGCATATATTTAGAGCATACAAAAATAACAAGTGCTTTCTGTCACACAGTGTACATCAAAAGGTTAAACAGCAGTAAAATATTTCAACATCTCTTTAACGTTGGTCATGGTACTTAAAGTTTGATCTACATCTACAGGAATTTATTAAATAAGCATTTTGTTATTGCATAAATAATATATAATTGTATTGGTTAATAACTATATATATATATATATATATATATATGGTCACTATATATATATATATATAGTCACTATATATATATATATGGTCATTAATGCTCTATCCTAAATTTATTAGATTTCTACAGATGTCTGTTAAAAAATCTAAATTTTGCCTAAAGTGTAAAATCTAAGTAAATGTAGACAAAGTTTTTATATGGCATTGAAATTAGTTATTGCTAACCTCACGGTATATCAAATACATTTCTTTTATCAAGGATGCAGGGTTTTATATGATATAGCATGTGAGAAAGACATCGTATTGATGACTCTAAACTACAGTGGTAGGTGAGATCTGGGGTACATAGGAGAGATGGCAACCAGAGGAAGGTGATTAGGTTGATGACTTTGTCCCACTCCATTTGTGTGCATATGCGGGTTGGGTCAGAGAGATGCTGTTTGCACAAGGTCCCTAAAGTGATGTTTGCACAGTGACAGGGCTTGGTTGGTTGGCTGGCTTTGTCTTCTGCAAAAAGTATTACCAGCATCCCTCTCACTCAGCCCAACTGCACCAGGAGCCCTCTCTAGTCCAGCATTGTAGTTCACAGAATGGCCAGGAGGTGGCGGCGGAGCAGCGAGTCAACTTTGACAAGTTTTGTAGGAAGATAGCAAGGAAAGTGAAGCTTTGGTAACAAGGAATAATAAAGGAAAATGTTGAATTCAATGAGTTTTCATAAATGAAATGAACATTCACCTTTTATGCTCTTTTCTGGCTGCTTCTCCTCTCCTCCCCCAAGATAAATCCTATCCAGGGATTAGTTTGTCCTGTTTTTATCAGTTATACATATGCATGTTCATTTATATCCATATATGTACTCTTACAGTTTGTGTTTTTTGAGGGTCTGACTTTTTCATTTATCTGTATGTTTGCGAGATTTACCCACTGACTCATGCACAAAGCCATTACATTTATGACCTGCTTCATGTAGTTGTAGACATCTTTCTTCTCATGGGTCTGTGTTTCTCACCTTCATTTGTTCCTTCTCCTGGCTGGTCTCTTATCCTCACAGGTTGATTGCCATCTTGAACTGTATAGTGAGACTCTGTCTCAAAAGACAAAAAAACCATTAAGTCAATGAAAATACTGGGGATTACATTTGTTACTGTGGATCATCTTATGCTTGTGTGCCACCGTTTTCAGGTTTGAATTATATTAAATATTATTCATGAAACAGACCAACAGATGACTTGAGTATTGAATGTGTTGCTCTGAAACGAATGCAGTATGAGCCAGCTTTTGACAAACTATCAGTGTGCATGCAACAGCCAAGATAACATTAATTGTGTGAAAGCATACCAAATGCAAACCTTCACTTTTCTAAAAGGTTGTATCATTGAAAGCTTTGTGATTGTGTTTTTCTCTCAAGCAAAATATGTCAATGGATGAGCAGTTTTTTCTAAACTAAAACTTCAATTCAGTATTCAGATCTAGTTGCAGTGTAGGCAGTGCAATAAATAAGTAGGTTTTGGCTAGCAGTATGGGCCCTTGTTCTCTAAAAGGTTTCCCCTAACTGATCCAGGAGGCCTGAGGGGTGAGGATTCCATGCCCAGGTCTCCTGTCTGGCCTCTGGCACTCACTGGGGTCCCAGGCATGGACAGGGTATTCAAACAGGGTCTGATTCCTCAGCTCACGCAAGACAGATCCCAGCCTGAACATCAGTTCACTGGAAACTGTGAGAGTCAGCAACTAAGTTTGGGACACAGCCAATCAGAGCTCTGCTGAACTTGTAGGAGCAACAGCTGATTCATCTAGCTCTTTCCCCTAAAACACAGAAAGTGTAGCATCCACACACTCATCTTGCAAAGGGTCAGCTTTGTGGGGCATCTGGGCTTCACTGGGGAGTGGGGAACTCTAAGGTGTGGATCACTAGACTACTGGTTTCCATGGTGTAGAAGGGGACAGTCTCTAAAGAGTTCACATCACTGCAGAACTGACCCTAAATTGGGTGTGGCTTGGATCCAGGTCCTCTTTGTTCCTACTGCCTCATGTGCCACACAAACCCATCAGGTGGAGTGTATTCTGAGGCTCCCCAGATGAAGGATCAGGGACAGCAGCTTGCTTAGATTCTGTGACTGCTCCCTGGGCCAGAGGATCTCAGTGAGTAACTGAAACCACATGTCCTGTTGATGGGGTTGTAAAATGGACTGACTGCTGTAGGGAACAACATAGCTGTCCTCTCCAAATTCTATACAGTCATTCTATGATTCAACAATTCTAAATATGTTTATACAGCTTAACAGAAATCAGGAGCTCAAGCAGATATATGCATTCCCATGTTCACAATAGGATTATTCCTAAGAGCCAAAACATGGGGGAAAAAACCCCAAATGGTGGATGAACAAAACGTGCTATGTATATATCCTGCAATGTTATGTTAAGGGAAATAAAACAGAGAGAAATGGAAATGTTATATGATTCCAAATATGTGATGGCCCAGAAGAGTCCATTTCATGGAGATAGACAGTATAGTGGTATTTCTAGCAGTTGAAGGTAGTGAAATGATGCTATTGTTGGGAGGGTTCAGAGTTGCTGTTCAGAAACAGAGTTTTTGAGCAGGACAGTGCTGATAATTGCACAAGGTAAATGTTCTTAACTCACTGACAAAATTAGTGGATTTTGTGTTGTGCATATTTTAACATATTTTCCATAGTAGATAGGAGATGATAAATTGGATATAAGAGATGAGTGAATTCAGGGTCAATTGATTGACACCCTGTTCACATTTTGAGCAGTAATACTCTCCCAGGTCCAGATCATAACACACATTCCATATATCACTCAAAAGACAGAATTTACAGTTAAAACTTCTCATCTCCTGACTGTGCACATCAGATTCTTCACCTACACTCAGTAACATGTCTCTGAGGGTTTCATTCTAAGTAGAGGGAGGAAAAGAAGCATTTGAAAAATATCTCCATGCCCAGTGATGTCCTCAGGAGGCTCCCACTCTACAGGTCTGTAGTAGGGTTAGGGCCACTCCTCATCTGCTCTTCTTTCTTTATTAAGGCAAAATTCAATCTAAAATTCAGCATTTGTCCTGGAGCAAACAGCTCAGAGGCAATTCATGCACTCATAGCTGTGAGACCCTCACCATGCCTGGTAAAGAATACCTTCACCATCCCAGGTGGTAACCTAGGTTCATTAAACTGTCATTCTCCATTCTGCACACTCAGCCATGAACCACTATTGTGCTTCCTAAAGATTTGCCTGTTCTGGATATTTATACAAATGGAAGCATAAAAATAAGTAAATATTTACATTTGACAAAAATTTAATTTTATTAGTCACAAGTGTTCTAAATCATGAAGAATACATTTAACAGTATGTTTGTACACAGCTCATTATTTAAATGCATAAAAAATTGAAAACAATTTTCATATCTGACCTGAAAGTAAGTGTGAAATTATGGTAAATTCTGTAAAAGCTGTGTAGGTTGAAGCACCTATGTAAACATAAAAACAATTGTCTTGTTCAAGGTTTCCCCTTAGTAGAACACAGAATCCAAGACCCACAACTTGGAAGAGTAGATGTTTAATCTACCTTATGGTTTCAGCGGAGTCAGTCCTGACTGGTTTTAACATATTTTAGACAATAGATAGGATATGATAAAGAGGAAAGAAGAGATGAGTGGATTCAGGGACATTTCTGTCACTCTCTGTTGACTTTTTGATGAGTAGTGTGCTCTCGGGTCCTGATCATAACACACATCCCATATATCACTCAAAAGACAAAATTTTCAGTTGAATCCTCCAGTGTCCTGACTGTGCACACTTGTTTTTTCACCTACATTCAGTAACACATCTCTGATCCCTTCATTCTGGGCAGAGGAGGGAGAAGAAGAAGCATTTGTGAAATGTTTCCATGACCAGTTCTGTCCTCAGGGGTCTCCCACTCTACAGGTCTGTAGTCAGGGGTAGGGAGACTCCTCATCTGTGGTTCTTTCTTTATTAAGGTAAAAGTCAATCTAAAATTCAGCATCTGTCCTGGAGCACACAGCTCAGTGGCATTTCATGCACTCAGGGCTATGAGACCCTTACCATGCCTGTTAAAGGACATTTCCACCATCCCCAGTGGTAACCTAGGTTCATTAAACTGTCATTCTCCATTGCCCACACTCAGCCACAGACCACTACCATGCTTTCTAAGGTTTTGCCTGTTCTGGGTATTTATATAAATGGAATTATAAAAATAAGTAAATATTTACATTTTAGAATAATACGATTCCATTAGACACAAAATCTCTAAATCAGGAAAGAATATATTTAACAGCATATTTGTGAATATCTCATTTAAAAGGGTAAAAAAATTGAAAACAATTCCAACATCTGAGCAGAAAGTAAGGGTGAATTTATGGTAAATTCTATAAAAGCTGTGTAGGTCGAAGCACATATGTAAACAGAAAAACAATTGTCTTGGTCAGGCTTTCCCATTAGTAGGACACAGAATCCAAGACCCACAGCTGAGAAGAGGAGAAGTTTAATCTGGCTTATGGTTTCAGGGGAGTCAGTCATGCCTGGTTCCAAGGCAGGGACACCACAGCAGGAGGGTGTGAAGGAGCAAAGCTGCACAGTTCATGGTGGCCAGGAAGCAGAGTGGAGGCACAGTGCCAGGGAGGAAGGGGCCAGAGACCATATGGAGTACGTAGCAGCATTCCTCTATGACCCGTACAGATGAGCCCAAAAGTAAACTTTAATAATCCCTTGGACAGCTCTCAAGCCCATCAAGTTGTCCATGAATATTAATCATCACATAGTTGAAATTTTGTGATATTAAAATTATATGTGATTTACGTATGTGCATATATACAATATTTTGAGGTTGTTTCCACCTTTAAAATTCTAACCAAAGTCAAAATATGGTGAATTTTGTATAATAGAAATAACCTTTCCTTAGGCAAATTTTATAAAATCAACCCAAAAAGACTGAAAACATAAGAGTAGGGTTAAAAAATACTCACAGGAAGAGCTAAAAATCTTAATTCTGTTTTGAAGAACTACTCTGAAAGACAATTAAACATTCAAGGCATGTAATATTGAACTTCACACTAAGTATCTTCCCCAGGGAAATGAGTGCTACAGCTATAAAAACACAAGAATGACTGCAGCAAACTTATTTTTAAGACTAAAACTGGAAACAATACACAACGCCTCAGCTGATGGACGCATGAGGATTTGTGGTTCATTCACACAGTGGGATGTGATGGCTCAGCCACTGACAGGGAGCAGCACATGGGAAACCTCACATGGTTATGAGGTTTGAAAAACTCTATTAGCTCCCCCACAAACAAAAACAAAAACAAAAACACTCTGTATAGTGAGTGGTTACAGACCTGTCACCTCTAGAAAATACAAAGTGATTCCCAGAGACAAAAAGCAGGTGCCTTGCTTAGGATAGAAGGAAGCAATTGTGAGGAGCCATAAGGAAAATTTGGACATGACTTATGCTTCACCACTGCGTGATGGTTTTCAAGGGGCTCATGTAGGGCAAGAGTCCTAGGGGATGTTTTGTTTGTTTTTCAGTTTTAGTTTTGTTTTGTTTTGTTTTGTTTTGTTGTTTTTTTTTTTGGTATTTAGGAACCAAATTCAGGAACCTGTGGTTGCAAGGGAGCACTTTGGCGCTGAGCTATATTCCTGGCCCATGTCAAGATTCTTCTAATTTTGTACTTTAAAGCTGAAAGTTCATTGTATGTCACATATAATGAAATAAAATTGCTTTTAAAACACTTCTCATCTGAGCTACACACCATAGAATTTGTTTACTGATAGATTTACTTACAAGCAGTTTTATTTATAAATTTATTTCTAAACAGTTTTGTTTATTTATAGATTTATTTATAAGAAGTTTTGTTTATTTATAGATTTATTTATTTTAGGCTGCACTGGGGTTTGAATCCAATGCCTTGGTCCTTTTATTATAATTTATTTCCAGACAGGGCCTTACTAGGTTGCTAACTTGTTTAGGTTGGTCTTGAATTTCATCACATTTATTAGCATTTTTGTATACTGAAATATAACAAGGATAATTAAATTGTGTAGTCTCAAGTAAATCAATAAAAACAAATTAACAAACAATAGCTGGATGTTACAGTACATGCCTGTAATGCCAGCATTTAGGAGGCTGAGACAGGGGGATTGTTGCAAGTTCTAGGCCAACCTAGTTTACATAGTGAATTGAAGGCCAGTCTGAACTACACGATGAGAGTCTCAAAAAACAAATTAATAAAAAAAATACATAAGATAAAGACATGGACTAAGGCAAGTTATTATCTTCTATTCCAGCACATGGGCATCTTCAGAGGATTTACTTTAGAAGGTGTTATGGTGGGGCTGGGGAATTAGCTCAGCAGCATAAGCGCCTGCCTTGCAAGCAGGCAGTTGTGAGTTCAATCCCCGGTACCATTAAAAATGAAAAAGACAAAAAATAAAAATAAGAAGGTGTTATGGTTTGCATATGGGTGTCCCCACAAAAGCCTCATGAAGTCACAGAGGCAGCTAAACCTAGCACCACTGACTGGTTCAGTGTTTGGTGCTGGAATTGATGCGGAAAGTGCTTCACCATCCTGGGGTTTGAATTACTGGAGTAAAAGAGGTCTTATGAGTCCATTTTGTGAGAGAAGTGAGAAAGTCTTGTAATTCAAAAGGAAATCACTACCTGTGGACAAAATACACAGCCTCCTAAAGATGATTCATGCAGGTACAAATCAATGAGATGTGCTGTGTCCCCATCCAATGGCACGTTTTAAGGCAGGAGCTGAACAGCACTGAAGAGAACATGGGGGGCAGAGTAGAGTCCTGTCCTGCAGCTCCCATCACAGCTATATATAGACCTGTCCCTAGACCTCATAGGACTAAGAAGATAGATTTCTCCAACACAGAATGCTGCAAAAGTTTTCAAGATTTCTTTTCAAGTGTTTGATTCACAGTACTGTTTGAAGCAGGAAGGAGCTGGGACCCTTTCTAGCCTCCACATAGAGCATGTACAGGAGAGCTGTTTGTAGGATGCTGCCCAAGGCTGTTGGAGAGAACTGTGCCCTGGGCCATAGAGGTGCAGGTCTAGGTGTGAAAAACTCACGGCACAGGAAGTTTTGCCAAGGGTCAGCCAGTGCCCTGGGAGTGTACACTGCAAACCAGTGCTTCCCAAAACCAAGGCCAGCACTGGGCAAGGGCATTTGGATGCCAGGATGGCCAGTCAGGTGAGGGTTAGCCCTGTCTGACACAGCTGAGCAAAATGTATCACTCTGGAGCTGAACCTCCAGCAGGTCCACCTCACTTTGTGCTTCAGTCTGTCACCAAGGATTTCACACAGAAGCACAGCAAAACATCTGAATTTTGCTCAGACTAAATCATTTAGCTTTCTTAGAGGAAGTGATTGAAAATGCACAAGTCTGAGAAAATCAAGGCTGAGAATAGCATTCTGCATGTTGTATAAATGAACTGACCCTTTACAAGTCATGAAAATAATGCCCATGTGTGGGTCTGCTATGGCAGATGTGTGAAATCACATGCATGCAGGTTTTACAATTGCAAAAGAAAAACTCCAAATAAATGCTACATGTACACGATTTCCCTTGGACACTGCACCGCAGGAAGGAAAATCCCAGCAGCAATCTAAATTTACTGAGCCACCTCAGTAAATCCAGGACAAAACCCACCAGATGATTCCATCACACAACTGTGAAGGCTCAATAGCTCTGCTCCCTGCTTGATGCTGCTGCTGGTTGACAATTTGGAGATGTTTCTATGTGCATAAGCCATCACTGCCTCTCTCAGCTCATGGATGCCAGGATGTGGATCAGACTTTGTTTACATAAAATCCCATCGTGATTTCAGGATGGGTGACAGTGTCTTGTTTGTTGGAAATTATTTTTCAAGTTTAGGCATAATAAACCTTACAAAATGTACTTAGCCAGCTGAGGGGAACTCAGAATGTTTGAAGTAAATGCAGGAAACTTATTTTTCAGTGGGAGATTCAGTTGCTACTGAAGCACATATTTTGTGGGTCACATGTATGAGTCAGGGTTTGATGTACAAAGTGCTAGAAGGCACAGCAATGTTCCCAAGTTCAGTTTCTGCTTTGATTCCCTCATTCTACCAAGCTGGAGAGTGGATTCTCAGTATTCAAGCACATAGAGTTTGAACTACACTAGAAATCTGTAAAAACTTCTGTCAACTGAGGAGTGAAAAGACAAGGAAATGTTTTTTAGGCAAAATGCAGTTCTAAATATATGCTTAAATAAACAGAGAAACCAGAAAAAAAGGAGAAGAAAAAGAAATGTAATGACAATGCTGTGCTTTGTTCCAGTGCCATGGCCTAAGTCAGAAAGAGAGACTCAAAATTTGCTGATTGGAAGGGTCACTGTTTCAGTAGTCTTCCTCTCCTGAAGGCTAGAGGGTGTGCCCAGCCCACTAAATGAGATTAATGCATGGCAGTACTTGAATCTTGGTTGAGACTGAGACCAGGACACCATAACTGAAGTCCCTGGGGATGAGGTGGCAGAGTCTTTGCTGCATCCTGGCTGCTATGCCTTCCAGTGCCTGCAGGGCTACAGTATGGATGTGGTGGGTGAAAGGGGTATAATGCAGGCCATGCTGGGCTCCTCTGCATGCTGCACACTCCCTGCACTACCTGAAAGCAGGAAGGTTCAGGATTTCCTCGTAGGAAAAATAGACTCTGAAGAAAAACTCTTGCTTTCCTCTGACAGTTGCAGGTACAGGTGAGCACCATGGCTTCTAAGGTAGTCAGGGAAGCAACACACACCACAGTGGGATCCTCGTGGCTTTATGTGTTGGAATTTTTAAAAGTTAGTCATGAACGATGTGTTGGGTGCTGAATATCAAATCTCCTTATTTTGTATATATATATATATATATATATATATATATATATTTGTATTTGATGTGTCTGTATAGTGCATAAATTTCATTATGTATAATGAAATTGAATCATCCATTTTCACATACCCATTCAAGAAATTAGCCACTATTAAATATTAACTGGATTGAATAAAAGGAATATTGAATAGAACAATATAAATAATGCAATGGAATGGAAAATAGAAAAAACTCCACCAAGGCCCAAGATCAATGGGCTGCCCTCCAGGAGGTCCTCTCTTTTGTCCTAGCCTGCAATTTGGGTCTGTGTCTGTTCACTGCTGGGGGGAGAGAGGCCACCCCGTGAGCTCTTCTATCATCTCAGGTAGGACTGGGGACATGGCCAAGGAATTGGCTTTCTTTCCACATTTTCAGTGGCCTAGGACAAGGCCTTGTTTCAGCATTTTCTGTGACTGCAATTTTATAATTGACCCAGCAGCTCTGCTGTGACACATTCATGGTTTCTAACTATCCACACTCATAACTGAGGAAGAAGAGATTACAGGTACCTGTCAATCGCATTTTATTATACTGAGGCATGAGAAGTGGAATTTCCAGGTTAAATGTATGTACATAGAATTTCCTGGTCTTGGAATTTACACTAGAACTAAGCACAGAGTTGGAGCCTGGAAGGGGAAGCACGATTATGCCTAGGTCTCTGTGGAGATCTTAAGTCCGTGTAAGAAGGACCAGGCACAGTTGGAGGACACCCGGGTACCTAGTAGGTAATCATGGGAAACAAAGGCCCAGGTCCAGGCCTTCTGATCCATCAGTCAGCTTCTCAGCAAGACAGCACACACAGCACGGTGAATAAGAGAGGGCTGGAATGGCCCTGCTGCCAGAGTTACTCCCTGCAGGCCTGAGACAGCCTGTCTCACTAGGGGGATCTCTGTATGAGAAGGTCAGCCTGTTACAGAGCCCACCTTGACTGCACATCTTCCACCCAGGTGAGATCTCAACTGCCGATGTGGACTCACCACAGCTGTGGACCAGGACAGGTGTTTACACGGAGCAATGAGGAGGTGGGGACACTCCTCAGGCAGGTAAGGGTAAAAAGCCTGAAATAAGAGACCTGGTCCTAGCCTGCCTCAGTGTCCTCAAGGAGTAACTGCACCCTGCAACAATATGCATTAAAAGACTAAATAAGTTAACATATTACTGACAAAAATATATACTGTAGGGGAAGTTTGAAGATACAAAATAAATGCCTATGTCCCCAAGTAAAAAGAGACATGATCCTTAGTGGGTACATGATCTCCTTTGGTGTTCTTGAACCCACACCACCAGGAGAAAACACACCTTTTCACAGAGGTATAACAAACATAGGCAATTAAGCAGTTAATAACAAAAATAAATGCCAGGATACCATAAATGCCCTACTGAATTTTATGAAGTGTTTACTAAAGAATAAATACTGGATCTGGCCATGTTGGGCCTTAGGCAGCTGAACAAGAAAAAAATTCTCAGGCCTTTCTGGCAAGTACCCCTGGTGGGATCCAAGAGGAGAACCAGTCACCATCTCCAGTGAGCCTACTGGTGCATGGACTGAGAAATATACATCCCACTTGCTCACCCTCTGGTTAGCAACAAGAGGCTGAGTTCTGAGCACCTTTTAGAAATAAGTCTGTGTGCAATATAGAAAATATGGGGGATTTCCTTCTATCTTCTGTTTGAAAACAAATGTTGTCTTTAATCTTTTGCTTTGTTATGATTAATTATTTTACTCTATTCAATATTCTCTTTTGACTGGTTTTTAAATGTTCCATTTTTGGTTTGATTGTGCTATAACTTATTGAGTGGAAAATTACTGTGAAGATAACGAGATATACTATGGTACCTCTTACTTGTTATCATGAAGTTCTGTACCAATTTCACTGCATTGTCTCCATTTGGTTTCTTTGTTTTTTTTTTTTTTTTTTTTTTTTTTGGTCATTTTTGTTTTTATCAGTACTGGGGATCAAACTCATGACTGCCTGCTTGCAAGGCAGGCACTTATGCCATTGAGCTAAATCCCCAGCCCCTTGTCTCCATTTGTTTGTTCTGTCTTACTTGTTGTACTTTACTACCTTCAAAATAAAATTTTCAAAAAGAATAAGTACTAATCATCTTTCATGTCTTTCAAGAGAAGGGAACCACCCCCAACTCTTTGTAGATGATGAAGTTACCCTCATAAAAAAGCCAGACCATTATGCATTAAAAATGGTAATACTCTAATGCGCAATATTCTTAATGAACATACACAAAAATATTCAACTAAATGCTCATCAGCTAAATCCACCAGCATGTTCAAAAGTCAAACACCACAATAAACACTGAGTTAAATCTCAGTGGTGCTAGAATGGTTCCACTTGCACAAATCATTCAGTGTCACCTGCCACATTCACAGCATGAGGCATAATGAACCTCTCAAGAGATTGGTAAAAATTATTTTGAGAAATTCAAAAGTTCACCATCCTTTCATGATAGGAAGCATTCATACACCACGTGTAGGAGGAGTGAATCTCAGCACAGCAAAGAACAAAAAGACAAGTCCATCCCTGACATCCAGCTCAGAGGCTGACAAGCTGTAAGCTTTGCTTCTTGGGTCCTGTCCTGTCCTGTCCTGTCCTGTCCTCTCCTCTCCTCTCCTCTCCTCTCCTCTCCTCACCTCACTTCTCCTCTCCTCTCCTCTCCTCTCCTCTGCTCTCCTCTCCTCTCCTCTCCTCTGCTCTCCTCTCCTCTCCTCTCCTCTGCTCTCCTCTCCTCTCCTCTCCTCTGCTCTCCTCTCCTCTCCTCTCCTCTCCTCTCCTCTCCTCTCCTCTCCTCTCCTCTCCTCTCCTCTGCTCTCCTCTCCTCTCCTCTCCTCTCCTCTCCTCTGCTCTCCTCTCCTCTCCTCTCCTCTGCTCTCCTCTCCTCTCCTCTCCTCTCCTCTCCTCTCCTCTCCTGTCCTCTCCTCTCCTTTCCTCTCCTCTCCTCTCCTCTCCTCTCCTGTCCTCACCTCCCTTGCCTTTCTCACTCCCCTCCGCTTTAGTTTGCTTCCATTTTCTCTAGTTTTCTTTCTTTTTCATTTTCTTTTTCTTTTCTTTTTTTGGTCAAGGTCTTCCTGTGTATCTCTGGCTTGAGCTGAACTCAGAGTGTTTTAGAGGCTTGTCTGGAATTCCCAGGAATCCTGTTGCCTCAGATTCCTGAGTGCAGGCATTGCAGGCATTTTCAACATTCCATGCTCAGCCAATTAGTTTTTAAGAGCACTATGATGAAACAAGGTCTGGTGGTGTGCATGTAATGTCAGCAATCTGGAAGGCTGGGGCAGCAACACCACAAATTTAAAGACAGCCTCAGCAATATAGCCACTCATCAAGAACCTGGATGAAAATAAAAAGAATTTTAAATGCGAAAGGTCATGGAGCTAAGTGCAAACTTCAGTATTCAATCTGTAGAAATTGAATGCAAAACAAAAAACTTGGAAATCCCAATGGTAGAGAAAACAATATTTTACACTATCCTGGCCTTCTGGAGGGCAGTGTTACCCAAACAGCTTTAACTTTCACACCTTTCTTGAGGTTTGACTTCAAACAATCATCAAAATCCATGAAGGATAAAAAAAAATACAGAATGTGCTTTAAGGACACCAAGCCTCAGTCCCAGTGCAGATGTCATTTGCAGTGATATTCTGAAGTGCATGATGACCACAGTTACAAAGCAGAGAATCTACCAACAGTGTTAATGGGATTTTCAATCCTACACACTGTGAAAGAAACTGCCAGTCAGGAAGGTGGTACATAGCTTACTTAGATTCATTCTTTCTGCAAAGTGTCTAAAGATCAAAGCCAATTATTGCATACTATGAATGCACAAAATTACTGCTGATTACCAACACAGGATAAGGTACACTTGCAATCCTAGCACTCTGGGTGGGGAGGGGGACTGAATAAGGAAAGGTTTAACCCTGACCTGGGAAACTCACACTCTTAGTGAGATCATGCTTTGAAATTTGTAAAAACATTTAAAAATTTTACAAATGTATGACCATATAGATCACTTAAAAATCCAAGATATCATTGTGCACAATACATTAGCTAATGTTATTCTCTCATTATTTTGTATAATTTTTTATCCTTTTATAGACTTAAAAATAGCATCTTTTATGTGGTCCTTAGTAATATGTACATGAATTACATTAAAATAAGACAAGGAAGTTTTTTAAAAAAAACAGTAATGAAATCCTTTGCTCAAATCCTAATTCCATATATAAATTTAGTTCAAAAATTAAAAGAACCATCAAATTCTCTTCATACTAAGCTCTCCAAATCCTGAGAGGGAACATTTAGTAGCATATCTACACTCATATCAGTTAAAGGGTCAAACAAATTGAAACAGTTCATCTTCATGGCAGTAGATCAATATCTACCAGATGGTAAACTAATGTTCAGTGTGCTGATTAAAGTACATATGTAAGAAAAATTCACAAAGATTTGATTTGTTGATTGATAGATGATTTTTGTCTCTTTTTTAACCTTTTTGAATGTATTTTCATTTTGATTTACTTTTTTATTTTTGAGACAGCCTTTTTCTATGAAGTTCAGACTGCCTTGAACTCATGTTGTAGCCCAGGCTGACTTCAACTCACAGCAATCTTGCTGTCTCAGCCTTGTAACTTCTGGCATTACAGATGTTTACTACCAAACCTGGCTCTCATTTCCTTTTTAAGTTATCTCCAAAATAAAACTACCCAGGATAATGTGATATTCTCATAGTTTATCAGGTGAGTTATGAATGAAATCAGAAAGGACTGAAAATACACTGAAGGAAATTTAAAAACCTCACCAACAGAAAACATAGTGTAACATAACATAACATGACATGACATGACATAACATAACATAACATAACATAACATAACATAACATAACAGCACAATATAGCATAAAAAACACAACCAAATAAAGCAAAACAAAATAAGAAAACAGGGATAGAGGTTTAATTCAGCAGTGTAACTGCCCACTTGGTCATAAGTTCAATCCCCAGTACCAAACTGAAAACAACCACCTAACTCTGATTTTAAAAAATGCTTCCAAGGGTACCTTAACAATTTTTAAGTTAACCATACACAGGATATATAATCTGGCAATTTCACATCTAAGTATTTTTCTTTGAAATAAAAGTCTGTGTCCCCACAAGACCATGTGTAAGAATGGCTGTGGCAGCTGGCTTTTCAGGTCCAACCCAGAAACAGAACAAATGGGATCAGCAGATGAGTGACAGATGCATGAACAAGCCACACTTAGTTGGTTCAGCCACCTGAGAGTGTGTGGTGGATCCACCACCAATAAGAAGCAGCACAGGGGGAGACCAGAACAGAGACACGGCTTGAAGGAGACGAACCAAGAGCATCGAGACTGAACAGGCTCAGAGCCATCACTGCTAGGAAGGGCAAACTACCCAGCAGGGACACAAAACCCATGGTATGTTTGGGATGGGAGGACAGGAAGTGAAAGCAGTGGCTAGGAGACAAGTTCCCCAAAAGTGACGCTCATGTGTCCTTCATCAGCATGGATTGATGACAACTACAGCCTTGCAAAGCCTCCCCTTGCACTCACCACCTGCTGTCTGTCCTCACAAAATGTCAGAGTACAGAGCACTATAGTGTGTGGCTGAGGGAAACATCTAAAGATGAATAAGTGATCACTCATAGGCATGTGAGTGTAAAACTTGCTATGAATCCTCCTCCCCTGGACACATGGGTGTTATAACATGAAACATTTCATATCCTTCAAGGAAAATTACAGTGAGAATTCTGGGAACATTTCCATGTTCCTTAATGAAATTGACATAAAAATAAAATAAGCACAGAAAACACAGTCAAAATAAAATTTGTGAAAACTCTACATGAAAACACAGTGCACCTCATCCTCAAGTGAAAGGATCTTTTGGATGGAAAAGTATGTTTGGCACCCTGCCTGCCACATCTGAAACATTCACATGTTTGTTGCATTAAAATCTTCAAAGTGCAGAAAAGTCTGAAAACATATATTTTTGTAGTCTTTTAACTTGCTGTTTCTAGGGAGACAAAGATGAGCTCACAATAAAAACAAAGGAGGCATCAGAGGGAGAGGATCAACTGTGGACCCCAGCACATGACCTCACTTCTTTGGAGACAGGTCCAAACAGAACTCAGAAGGCTCTGGTCACCAGGCACCTTATTCTGGTGACAGTTGGCCATCACAGACGATTGGTTTGACAGAGTGAATAGGGAACATGCTGTGCTGATTTTCTAGGCCTCACAGCTCCAGTATCAGGACCCTGTGTCACTTAACTACATGGGAACGTATGAGAGGATGGTTCACTTGGCCCAGATGCTTCAGGAAGCTGACCTGAAAACACCCAACCATCCTGGGCAGCACAGGCCAGGACTCACCAGCCCCAGGCCAGAGGCTGCCAGAGACAAAAGGGAGCCCAGGACAGTTATCCCTAGGCTCAACCACCAGCCACTCACAGACACTGAGTCCAGGAAAAGTTCAGATACTGGGAAGGTAAGTTCTTACCTGAGCAGCCCTTTGGAACTTGGCCACCTGTGCATTCAAGTCATGGCCATGAGCAAGAAGCTGAGCCTCAGTTTACAACACTGAAAGAGGGGTACTGAGTGGATGCAGAGTGCAGGGTAACTGAGGAGGAAATGGGGGCTCCATGGCAAGGGTACAGCTGTGGCCTTAGCCCCATGAAGCCCAGAGGCTATGCTGATTCCCAGGAATGACCTTCCACCCCCTCCCCACTGACCCACATTTGTGGAAAGCTGTTCTATTCATTGGAAAGGAGATCAGAGAGTCACTCAAGGGGGTTTGGGGTGTGCTCAGGACAGGAATTCTTGGGGATGGCAAAGTGTCCATAGCCCAAAGGTATCATTGGAAAGTGGGTGGATGTCATCAAGCTGCAAATACACATGAATACACACTGTGTGAACACACTTTTCTGGGTATTGCCCATGGTCCTGTAAGTAGAACAGGTACAAACACTACCCTTTTGAGTTTTGGTGTTCTTTGGAGATCACAAATTCAGCATTGGCAGTAGAACAGACATTGTTCACTTCAAAGCAGTTTTTCTGGGTCCCAGGCCTCCCTAGATGTGGGTACAAACCATGCAGGAGGAGTTGTACAGAGGCAAAGAGAACTAGACAGGAGATGTTTGCCTGACCTAGACACTGCAGAAAAGCAGGAGAGACACTGATGACCCCTCACTTCTCAGATATTCATGGAGCACCAGCCCTGAGTCCTTGAGTGCAAAAACATCGCAGATATCACTCTTTGGCTTTGTTGAGCTGACCTGTAGTGGGGAAGGAAAGAGAGACACTGTGTCAGGCTTCCCTGAGGAAGGGAGTGGTGTCATACCATTAAGCAAGGACTGCCTCCTATGGAGCATTCTGTCAGCCTCTCAGGGCTCCCAAGGCCCACAGTGCAACACTGTAGTTGGGAGACAGTGGGAGCGGATCCTGCACTTGCTGGGCTAGTGTCCCATGTGCCCTCCCTAAAGTTACCTATGTAGGTAGTGTGTGAAGAGAGGCAAGACCTCTCACTCTGCTGCCTCCCTGTCTGCCCCAGGTCCACATCTCCTGTCCTTGACTCCTCAATGGAGCTGAACTCCAAGGTGGTTCCCCAGGCCAACCTTCTGATGGACCACTTGGAGCCTCCTAAGACCCTGGAGCCTAAGTCACAGGGTAAGGAGCCCTGGGATGTGGGCTATGGCCCTGAGGGGAGGTAATGTGCTAGGGAAATCAGCAATGTGTCCAGATGATGGGAGACTGAGGAACTTGAGCCCCTCAGCAGTCATTTTGGGGATGCATTCTGGGAGGCTTTATTGGGGCTGTGTTCATGCACACAGCTGCCTCTGAGAGGCAGTGGCAAGGTTTGTTCCTGAGAGGTCCCTGGAATGTCAGTGATGTTTTCTCCTCCTGCAACTGCAGAAGCAATTCCAGTGCATGCTGAAGTTGCACCCACAGAGCTCATGCCAGCTCCACCTGCAGCTCCCTCACCACCTCTGGCCCCAGAGCAAGAGCCAGCACCTGGATTCAGTTCTCCACCAGCTGCAGAGCTGGACCTCCTGGTGGCTGCCCAGCAGGAGTCATTTCTTGAGTTCTACCTGCAGGGAACGCTTGACCCACACCTGCCATTCCCCTCTCTTACAGATCTACTTATCAGTGTATTCATTGCTACCCTTATTTCCCAGAGGTATGGCAGTGATGGAAGTAATATAAATACAGTTTAAGATTTCAGTCATGTTTAAAATAACCCACCTGGTAGCATTCTGTGTATTCTCAATGTATTGTAAATTTCACCACTGTGCACTTCCAGAACATTTTCCTCCTCAATTTTGTACAGAAAGTTGTTTTCTTTTTTTCACCATCCTGCTCCATCCCAGCCACCACTCATCTTGTGTCCTCATAATTTACCTCTGCTACATTTTCCACATCAATGCCATCAAGTATCTCTTCAGCCAGAGGATGCTGGGTGTGACATTTTAATGTTGCTTTTTTGTGAGAAGGCAGAATCTTAAGCTAATGTCCTTGATTAGTCAATCACAGATTCAGTAAATTATCCAATATTCTTCTCTGGGGCAAGAAATATATATTATGGTTAAATACACAATGCAATATGATGAATAATATAGGACATAGTGGCTGTTGTTCCATCCAGGAACTGTGGCCTCCCTCCTAGGTTCTACTTTTTCGGTCTCATTTTAGGGACAGCCTGAGTGTTTTAACTGTTGGGTGGGGAGTGTGTCTCAGGGAACAACTCCTCACAGATTGCATCTAGGATGTGGAGACAGAGTCCTGTCAGGCTCTATCCCATAGGAAGCAACCACCTTTGTAAATCTCATTTTGTGTGTTAGAGTCTTACCAGTGAAATTTTTCAATCACGGTCATAGAACCTTGGGTAGGACCAGTTACTGTCCCTGGGTTTGCATGTACAGTGTCCAGGCAGAGAGCTTCATGGTGACCTCTGGCCAATGCAGCTCTACAAGCTGTGGTGTTCCCATCGGGATACTGCATCCCCATGACATCTCAGCAGATAGCACAGCATCATGACATGGCCTCGTCTCTTCTTCTTGAAGATGGATCAACATTGCCTACAACTTGACTCACTTTCTCTTACTAATTACTGAATCTCAGACCATTTTGGACAATCAGGGCTTAAGGTTCCCCGGGGAATTTTGTTCCATATTGCCCCAAGGAAGTTGTAGAATCCTCTTGATTGAGATTCTTCACAAGGTAATAAATTTTGTATTTATACAGAAGGGTTGAACTGAGGGCCTTCCCACAGAGTGACATCCCCAGCCCCTTTTAGTTTTTGAAATTTAAATTTGACACCGAGTCTCACTGTACAGCTAAGTCGTTTAGTTTGGGTTCAAATATATGACCCTCTTGCCCTAGTCTGATAAAGCACGGGGATGACAGAGACTCAAACCTCAACTGATTTCCCTAGGTGTTTTTTAAAAACCAACTCCAAATCTACTGCTATAGTCTGGCTGACCACCTTTAGAACATGGTTGATTGCTATCTCTCTCCAGCCTGTACCCAGGGGTCATTCTATGAGATGTCAATAACTTTCTGCACTTGAGGCTAAAATACCAATACATAGAAGCAATTGCACTGCTTAGGGAACATAAGGGTGACCAAACTGATGAACTTGTGTCTCCTCATGATGCCACCAGGGAAACATGTCCAGAGGTGAGTGCCATTTCCACCACCAGGCAGGAGGAACCAGCCCAGTGTGCACTGTACTCACCTCCATCCCAACCCTTCCCAGATTTCTCCTCTATTTCTATACATTATGTACCTGGGATACCAGCTGCCAATTTTCACAAATGTCATCTTACACCTCTGATGATGTCCCTAGCAAGCAGATGACAGTATGACCTCTATAGTGCATGATGTTTTACCTAGGTTTACATAGGAAGTCAGAAGGAGCAGTTGGGTCTAAACGCAGGTCTTTTTCCTCAGAAATGGCTCCCTGGCTACACTGCTGTTTTTTCTTTCCTATGTGGAAGCTTTGCCTCCTACCAAGGAGCCCTTGCCTCAGTGAAACTGTTCTCTTCACTGTGGACACCGGAGAGTCATTTCATGGGCTTCTATGGTATGCAGAGTAGTAATCTCTGGGGGATACCAGAGGACTCAGGTCCACACAGACATCATAGAAGGAGCTGGAGGGTGCTTTAAATCATGAGTGTACCAGGCACTGACCATGAAGTAAAGCCAAGAGCAGATGCAACCATTGCTCTCCTGTGCTTCCATTTTGTCCAGGCACACAATCAACTTGGACCCAATACTACCAATATTATAGACTACGTTCCTGGCCTCTGTACATGGGGACACAAAATAGAGGAGGGATGTCGTGGGAAGCCACACAGAATGGAGTGATGCATCACTATATGAACTGAAGATGAAAGAAAGGCAGCAGGACACACTCCATCTGCACTTCTCAGATAGTTAAAGAGCAGCACCCTGTAGAGTACCCATGAGTAGAGTAACACTGAATACACCACTCTCTTTCTCACAGAGGCAACATGCTATGAGGTCGGGAAAGGGAGATGCATTTCAGGCTTCCTGAAGAAGGGAGGACAGGTGGTCACAGCACTGTCCAGGGACTTCGATTAGCATGTGAGGGCTACCTGGGGCAGCATTGCCCCATTCAGGGCACAGTGATAGCTGGGGCTGGGCTCTATGTAGCTAGAGCAAGAGGCTGGTGTCCAACTCCACAGGATGCCCTTGGGAGGGCAGTTTGGGAGGGAGGCCAGACCTGTACTACTGCTTACAATTGTCCTCCCTAGGACCAGTGCTTCCTTTACTGACTCCTGGCAGGTGCTGCTTACCAAGTTGGGACACCCAGTCGAAACTAACCTGAGTCTTTTGAAACAACCTGAACTCACTGAAGATGAGAACTACAATGAGCAAGGTTTGGCCTTGTTCTATTATTCTCTAAGGAGGGAATGTGTAACTTTACAGGGAGAAAGACTCTCAAACTTGAGGCCTTATGCAACAATGAGGCATGCACAAGTGAGTGTGGTGAGGCAGAACAGGAAGCTTTTCTGGGGTGGATTTGTGCACAGAATTGTCTTTGAGAGGCCTTGGGAGACTTTGGGGCCTGCAAGGATGAAGGACAGTTGGTGATTTTTCTCCCTCCTCTGAGGCAGGGCTGGTACCTGACTGAGCTCAAGTCCTACTTTCTGAGCTAGTGCGAGTTACACCTCCAGTGACCTCACCAGCTCTGGGATCATTGTGAAAGCTATGCCCAGTACAGTACCAGAATTTCATGAATTTCAGAACTGGGGCTGTTGCTGTCACCATGGTAGACATCCTGAGCTCTGCATAGGGCCAAGTCCTGCAAAGTATTGCCTTTCCCTTCCCTCCCCTTTTACCCCTTGTATTTATTCCAGTTTGCATTTCTATTCTTATGTAATTCTTCTAAACATTACATTCTAAGTTAATTTAAATTAACAGTTAAGATTTCATTAGTTTCAACATGTTCAACTCAGTAGCCCTGTCATAAGCACATCGCCAATTTGTACAATATTCACATCTGTCAAGTTTCAGCTTTCTGCTGTTTTGGACCCATCCATAGCCCTGTACCCTCGTGCTAGTCCCCATGTGCTTTTAACATTTCTCTTGATGTGATTAGCTACTCTGAATCTTTCATATCAGTGCATCAGATTCTGTTTGGCCAAACATTACTGGAGGAGACTGGCTGCTATTGCTCTTTGATAGAAGAAAACATACCAGATAGACAAAGTCTACAGGGAGAATGTAGAGACCATTTTGTATATACTTACCTTTTCATGTTGGAAAAGCTTTCCCATGATTTTAATGACAGAAGGAAGATTGAAAGTTCTGATACATCGCATTTGAAAAACAGAAACAAGACTAATGTAGAGATCACAGCAGGAAACCTTTCTGTACAATCAATATTCAGATAGATGATTGTTATTACAGGTGTGAAAGATGTCTCAAGAGTCCACTTTGTGAGAGAAGTGACAAATTCTTGTAAGTCAAAGGCAATCACCACAAATGGCCCACAAGTACCGAAAATGTTGAGCCTCCCAAAGCTGAAGCACACAGGGGACAGATCCCTGAGATGTGCTGTGTCCCCATTCGATGGAAGGTTCTAAGGCAGATGCTGAACAACACACATGAAATTATGGGGTGCAGAGCAGAACCTTGACACGAAGCTCCCATCAGAGCTATGCACTGGAGTCCCTGGAGCATGCAAGGCTAAGAACAGAGATTTCTCCCAGAGAGAAACTTGCACAACTTTTCAAGATTTCTGTTCAAGAGTTTGATTCATAGTACTGTTTGAAACAGAAAGGAAATGGGACCCTCTCTAGCCGCCACATAGAGGTTGCACAGGAGAGCTACCTGGAGGATGCACAGGCATGGTTGCTGGAACTAACTGGCTGCAGGGCCACAGAGGTGAAGGTCTAGGAACTGACAGCCTCATGGCAGCACAAGGCTTTCCAAGAGCCAGGCAGTGCACAGGCAGTCTCTACTGCAATCCAATGCTTCCCAAAACCAAGACCAGCTTGGGGAAAAGACATTTGGATGTCAGGGTGGCCAGTCAACTAATGAGCAGCCCTTCCTGGCACAGCTGTGCAAAGCATGTCCCTCTGGGGATAACCCTCCAGCAGGTACAACTCACTGCCTTTTTCAGGTCTGGCAGCAAGGAAGTCACACAGAAGCACAGCAACACAGTTGAAATTTTCTCAAACTAAATTGTTTAGCATCCTTTGAAGAAATGATTGAAAATGCACAGGTCTGGAGAAATAAGGCTGAGAAAAGTGCTCTGCATGTTGTGTAAATAAACTAGCCCTTGACAAGACATGGGAATAATGCCCATGAATGGGTCTGCAATGGCAGAGGCATAAAATCTCATGGATGCAGATTCCATAAATGCAAAAGAAAATGGCAAATAAATGATACATGTACATGATTTTCCTTTGGAAGGATAATCCCTGCAACAACCTGGATTTACCAACCCACATCAGTAAACCCAGGGTAAAACCTACCACACCATTCCATCACCCAGCAACGAAGGCTCAGCAGCTCTGCTCCCTGCTTTTTGCAGCAGCTGGTTGACTATTTCTAGGTTTTTCTATCTGCACATGCCATCTGCCCCTCTCTCATCTCATAACTGCCAGGGTGTGGGCTGGACTATAGGTTTACATAAAATCCCATCATGATTTCAGGATGAGTAGCAACCTCTTGTCTATGGGACTTATTTTTCAAGTTTGGGCATAAGAAATCTTAGACAATGTGCTTATCCAGTTGAGGGGAAGTGAGATTGTTTGAAATAAATGCAGGAAACTCATTTTGTCAGTGGCAGATTCAGTTGGTACTGAAGCCTATATTTTGGAGGTAAAAACACACGAGTCAAGGTTTTCTTTTCAAGGTGCTAGAAGGCAGAGAAATATCCCCAAATTCAGTTTCTGCTTTGTTTCCACCATGCTACGAAGCTGCAGATTGGATTCTGAGCATTCAAGCTTATGGATTTGAAGCGCAGTAGAAATTTGTAAGAGCTTCAGTTAACTGGGGCATTAAAAGACAAATAAAGGGTTTTTGCAAAATGCAATTCTAAATATATGTTTAAATAAACAAAGAAACCACTGAAAAAAAGAACAACAAAAAAAAAGGTAATGACAATTTTGTGTACTGTTCCAATGCCAAAGCCTTGTCAAAATTTGCAGACTGGAAGGGTCAGTATGGTCAGTGATCTTTGTGTATGTGGGGCTGAGAGTGTGCCCCACCCACTATGCCAGCTGAACACATGACAGCACCTGAAGCCTGGTGGAGGCTGAGCCCAGGACTCAGGAACTGAGGACCCTGGGGCTGAGGAGGCAGAGTCTTGGCTGCACCCTGGCAGGGATGCAGCATGGATACAGTGGGGGAAAGGGGTGTAAGGCAGGCAGTGCTGGGCTCCTCTGCATGCTGCTCACTCCCTGAGCTGCCTGGAAGCAGGATGATTCAGGACTTCTTTGCTGGAAAAACAAACACTGAACCAAATCTCTTGCTGTCCTCTGGCAGTAGCAGGCACAGATGCACATGGTGGCTTCTAGCACCACTGCACCGTGGAAGGGCTCTGCATAACCTCATGTGTTAGAGATAGTGATAAACAGAGTGTTGCCTTTCTGAAAATCAAGACTCCTTTACACACACACACACACACACACACACACACACACACACACACGTAGATAGATATTCGAAGTATGTACTGTGAATTTCATTACATATAATGTTATCAAATCATCCATTTTTCACTTACCTATTCAAGAAATTAGCCACTATTTGTTGTTAACTAAACTGAACAGAAGTAATATTGAATAGAGCACTATAATTAATTCAATGGTATAAGAAAATGGACAAAAAAGAGATAGGCATCCCCCCAGGATCATGGCCTGCCATCAATGAGCCCCTCTCTCCTGTCCTCACCTGCTGCATGGGCCCCTGTGTCTTCACTGCTGGGTAGAGAGAGGGCCAGGCCATAAACTCTCTGTCATCTCAGGTAACACCGGGGACATGGCCTGAGACATGGCCTTCTTGCTGCATTTTCAGTGGCTGTAATTTTATAATTGACGCAGCAGCTCTGCTGTGGTACATTCAGTGGTTTCTAACTATTCACAGCTAAGCTGAGTAAGAAGAGAATATGGGTGTGGTCAGCCTCATTCTTTATAATGAAGCCTTAGATGTTGAATTTCCAAGTTAAATGTATACAGGTTGAGTTTCATAGTCACAGATTTCACAACTGAAGTTTCTACATAGGGTGGCAGCCTGGAAGAGGAAGCCCAAAGCTGTGCAGATCTCTTTTGAGATCTGAAGGTGGGGAAGATGGACCAGGCAGAGGTGCTGGACACCATGACACCTAGCCAGAATCATGGCAATAAAGGCCCAGATTCAGGCCTGCTGATCCATGAGTCAGCTTCTCAGCAAAGCAGCACAGCTTGCAGGCTGGACAGGAGATGGCTGGAATGGTCCTGCTGCCAGAGCTCCTGCCTGCAGGCCTGAGGCCCCTTATCTCCCTCAGGGGACCTTTGCTCAAGAAGGTCATCCTGTTACAGAGCCCACCTTGACTGAATGTCTTCCACTCAGGTGCAGATCTCAACTGTCGCATGTGGACTCACTACAGCTGTGGAGCAGTTCAGAAAATGGGGACACTGCAGGCTGGTCAAGGTATGGAGCCTGAAATAAGAGACGGGCTCAGGTCTGCTACAGTTCCTTTAGTAGAAGCTGCATGATGAGAATATTTTGTTTAAAAGACTAAATAACTGAAAGTAGTTATTCACAAGAATATACCCTGTAGGCTTATTTTGAGGATATCAAAGAGAATGGCTGCATCCGTGAGTAAAAGGAAATATGACCCTTAATGGATGTGTGGTTTCCTTTGATGTCACTGACCCACAGATATCAGGGACTGACACACTGATGAACAGAGCAAAAGTTAGAAACAAATATCAATATCCAAAAACCAAAACAAACCCTTGGAAAGTAGGACTGCAGGGAAAATAATGTTTTACACTGCCTGGCCTTCTGGAGGGCAGCGTGTCCCAAGTAGCTTTAACTTTCACACCTTTCTGGGGGTCTGAATTCAAACAACAATCAAATTCCAGGAGGGATCAAATAAAAAGAAAATGTGCTTCAAGGACACCAAACCTCAGTCCCAGTGCAGAAGGCAATTAGAGTGATGCTCTGAAGCACATGCTGACCACAGTTAAAAAGCAGAGAATCTAAAACAGTGTTAATGGGATTTTCAGTCTTACTCTCTGTGAAAGAAACTTCAGGCTTGGAAGGTAGCAGATAGCTTAAGTAGACCGACTCTTTCTGCAAAGTGTGTAAAAACCAAAGCTGAACATTTTATTCCATGAATACACAACATTGCTATCAATTGCCAATGCAGGATAATGTACACCTGTAATCCCAGCACTCTGGGAGGGTGAGGAAGAATGAGGAAAGATTTAAGCCTAGCCTGGGAAACTTAGAAAATTAGTGAGACCATGTGTTAGGATCATTGAACACAGCTGTTTGCAGTCTGTTTGAATGTCTACTTTGTATTTGATACTGTGATTTGAGCAACTATTTCCAAGATGATAATATGTAATCTATTAACAGGTGATTTCTTACTGTTATGTTTTTTTTTGTAGTTCTGTATTATGTGTAACCTTACACTGCTTTGTTTTGTTTTGTGTTTTTCTCTTTTTCCTCTTAAATAAAAAAAATTTGTAAATAATTTTACAAATGTATGAAAATATCCATCATTTAAAAATTGCAGAAATCCCAGTGCAAGGTACGTTAACCACTATTAATCTATAATCATTTTTACCATTTTATACACTCAAGAAGAGTATCTTTATAAGATTCTTTCATTATTTCAAAAAAGATAGTAATCCCTTGATAAAATTCTTGTTCAAAATATAAATTTAGGACAGAAAAAATAAGAATGATCAAATTCTCTTCATACTGAGCTACTGATATCCTAAGAGGGTATAGTCAGTAGCATATCTGCACTCATTTCTGTAAAAACTTTAAAAAATTAAAACAATACAAACACCACGCAGAATATCATTGCATACATGATGGTAAATCTTATGATAGTTGTGTTGACTAAAACACATATTCAAGAAAACCTCACAAAGATTTGATTTCTCAATTGACAGGTGAGTTTTGACTTTTCATTTTTATATTATTTCATCTTTCTTTCTTTCATTTCGTTTTTAGAAAGGGTTTTGCTATGCAGTTCAGGCTGGTCTTCATCTTATCTTGTAGCCCAGGATGACCACAAACTCACTACAATCCCCCTGCCTCAACCTTCTAAGTACTGGAATGATAGATGCGCACCAACATCCCTGACTGGGTTTTCCTTTTTAAAATTTCTCCAAAGCAAAATTAGTCATATTATGTAATATTCTTATATTTTCTCAAGTTGATTATTCAAAGTCAAATCAGAAAGCACTGAAAACATGCTGAAGGAGTTTCAAAATCCTAACCAACACCTAACATAGTGGAACATAACATAGCATGGCATAGTATAGCATAATAAAACAAAACAAAGCAAAGCCAACCACTTAACTCTGCTTGAATCAACTGCTTCCAAAGATACTTTAAGAATTCAAAGGTAGCCATACAACAGAAATATGATCCAGTAATTTCACATTCAAGCACTTTTCTTTGAAATAAAAGCATATATATACAAAAGAACATGAATAAAACTGGCTGTGGTACCCTGATTTCAAGAATCAAGCCATAAACAGAACAAATCCCCATTAGCACATAGACAACACATGCACGAACAACTCGCAGTTGTTTGGTTCAGCCCCATAATAGCAGGTGATGACAGCACAGGAGGAGCCCAGCATGAGAGACACTGCTTGAAATATACCAAGCAAAGAGCATTGCCACTAAACAGGCTCAGCACCATCACCTACAGGAAAGGCAAACTACCCAGCAAGTACACAAAGCTCATGGTCTGTTTGGGATAGGAGGAGAGGAAGTGATAGCAGCTGCTAGGAGACAAGTTCCCCAGGAGTGACATGCATGTGGCCTTCATCCACATGGGACAATGATGTTCATGGCCTTGCAAAGCCTTCCCTTGCTTTCACCACCTGCTGTCCCCACTCACAGGCTGTCAGAGTATGGAGCACTACAGTGTGTGGCTGAGGTAAACATCCAAGGACTCATAAGTAATCATTCATAGGCATGTGAGAGCAAGACTTGCTAGGAATCCTCCTCCCCTGGACTGTGGGGGTTTTAACATGAAACATTCACATCCTTCAAGGAAAAATATTATGGGCAATCTGGGAACATCTCCATGCTCTCTAATAGAATTGAAATGAAACTAACATATGCCCAGGAAAGCAAGTCACCTGAAAATGTGACATATCTCTAAGTGAAGACACTGAACACCTCATCTTCAGAGACAAGGGAACCATTGGATGGAATTGTTTGCTTGGCACCATGCCTGCCACATCTGAAGCATCTACATGTTTGCTGCATTTAAATTTTCAAAGTGTAGCAAAGTGTAAAACCACACTCAGTTTTCCAGTTTTTCACCTGCTGTTTCTAAGGATAACAGATTTATTCCACAATAAAAATAAATTGGGCTTTAGAGGGGGCAGCCCAGCTATGGACCCTAGCGTGTAACCTCATTTGCTTGGCAACAGATCTAAACAGAACTCTGAAGGCTCTGGTCACCAGGCACCTTGGTTTGGTGACAGATGGCCTTCACAGACACTTGGCTACAGACAGTGATAAGTCAATATGTTATGCTGCATTCCCAGACCTCAAAACCTCAGCCTCAGGACCCGCCATGGGAAAACTACCTGGGAACAAGTGAGAGGATGGCTCATTCAGCCAAGATACTTCAGGATGCTCACCAGGAACTGCCCAACCATCAAAGGCAGAACAGGACAGGATTCACCAGGCCCAGTCCCCAGGCATTCAGACAGAAGAGGGAGCCTAGGCCAGATGTCCCTAGGCTCTGTCACCAGCCACTCAGAGACACAGACTCCAGGACAAGGCTATTTAGGCCTGGCCAAGACTGTAAGTCTGCATAAACAATTCCCTCCCTAGGTCATCAGTGTGAGGGGGTCTGAGGACAGGCACTGAGGGCAGATGCTCCTGGGCAGGGTCAGGGAAACTGAGCCTGGGCCACTGTCACGTTCCTGTTCCCACCTAGGACAGGGCTGTCAGGAGGAGAAGGGCAGGGCCATGTTTATCCACAGCCTCCAGAGTCATCTCCTGTCCTCCTGGGTAGAAGTCTGGGACAGTACTTTTTGTCTTTGAGGAACATAAGTTTATGTTGTTTAACAAAGTGAATCCTGTGGTTTCTCAGGGCGTTAGGCTTTCTCCAGGCTTCTGGGCTCTGCCCCAAAAGAGCTGTACACAGGACATGGGCTTTGAGCTGGCCCCTGGGCCCTGTTTGTCATGTGTCTGCTCCAGACATGGTACCCACAATAACAATAGATATCTGCTCTGATGCAGGGTGTGTCAGCAGAAGGGACTGTATAGAGGCTCATAGAGGACTGAGGGGAATTTAGGGCCAGATTAACTGTTTAAGCACATCCGTCCAGGACTTGTCAAACATTGCACCTGTGGTCCTTCTCTCAAGGAATCTAGACTCCAAGTGCTCAAATACCATGTGTTCTCTACTCAGCTTCTTCCTTGTCACAGGTAAAGTCATTGTACATACATTGGTGGGAGAAGGGGAAATGGGACACAAACACGAAGTCACTTCATTTCTTGGCGTGATTGAATTCTGTCATTGTATCTCATATTCAGCCCTAGGCCTGGTGTCCATGGACCATTAGCTGGCTGCCTCTCCACCCTATCTCCAGCTATTACACATCATCAACTCACCAGAGATGTGCTCACCTCAAATGTCAGTCCACTCTGTCCTTTTCTCTGGCACTTGTCTTACAGGAATTTTTCATGCACTGCAGTTCCTCATAGGAGCCTCAGGGCTAAATGAGCACAAGAAAAGAGCAGTGAACACAGCTGCTCACCTTCCATGTCTATGGAAGGGTAACTTAATTCCTTCCTGTGGACATTCTATCAGGAAACTGGGGAACATTCTGTGGGGCCTCATTAATGGATCTGGAAATCCAGAATGATCCTCCATTTTCTTATCTCTAAAGTTGGAGGCCGTCTTAAGACTCATAGGTTTTGTTAATGCATAGATTTCTATTCTGCCTCTCCTCTATTGAAGTGATGTGAGCATGGTAGTATTCCTTAGTGAGCCCTTTAGGACAAACCTCTGTGGGCCATTTGGAGTGTGGGCTTTGCTTCAGCTCCAACCCTTCTGAGAAGTCATGTGCACAACACCATTCCATGTCTCCCCAATGTCTCATCACAGATTGGAAGTCAGCCAGCAGAGAGCCTGGCAGAGGTCTGTACAGCAAGCCAGGTGCAGGCAGATGGACCTCACTGCCAGAAGGAGACTCTGGACTTAGTCTTTCTGGACACCTGGCCAGGTCTGGCCATTCCTCTCCTGCTTCCTCCATGGCTGACATCTCAACCCCGCAGGCACCAAAGCTGAGAAGGTGAGTTCTTACCTTAGCAGCCCAGTGAGACTTGGCCACCTGCAGATTCAGGTCCTGGTCATGTGCAAGTTGATCACTCAACCCCAGTTTACAATGCTGAATGATGAGGTACTGAGTGAATTGAGAACTCAGGGTCACTGGGGATGAAATGGGAGCTCTAGGCATAGTGGTTAGCTGCATAGTGGTGGCCTTGGTCCATTGAAGACATACAGTAGAGGCTGTGAGAATTCCCATGAATGATCTTCCATCCCCTTTACTGACCAACACTTGGGTGAAGCTGTTCTATTCTTTGGAAAGGAGGTTGGAGAGTCACTATATGGGCCTCAGGGTTTGTTCAATGCAGGAAACCCTGAGGACAGCAAAGAATCCATGACTGTCACATATCATGGAAGAGCAAATACGTGTAATCATGCTACAAATACACATGAAGACACACTGTGTGCACATTTCTGGGTATTGGTCATGACCTTGTAAGCAGAGCAGATGCAACTCCTGCCCTTTTGAGTTACAATGTTCTTTGGAGGCCACAGAGTCACCATTTTCAGCAGAACAGATTGCTCACCTAAAAGCCATTTTTCTCAACCCCAGGTCTTCCTCACTGTGGGTACAGACCATGCATAATTGAGTACAGCAGTGGATCCCTGCCTAAGCTAGAGACTGCAGAGAGGCAAGACAGATACCGACTGACCTCTCACTTCTCAGATATTCATGGAGCAACAGTGCTGATCCATTGAGTGCAAAGACATGGCATATACCAGTCACTGTCTTCTCCAAGCGGACTGCACTGGGAGGAGCAGGGAGACAATGTGTCAGAAAGTACAAATGTGATACAACTATGCAAGGTCTCCCTCTCACAGAGACTTCTTTTAGCCACCAAGGGCTTCTTGGGCCCGAAGTGCCCCACTGTGGGTGGGAGAGGCTGTGGCTGGATGTTATACAGAAATGGGCAGAAGGCCTACACACCCCTCCCTACAGATGAGATGCCCAGGTATATCAGGCCTCTCACTCAGCTGGCTCCCTTCTGCCCCAGGTCCACATCTTCTGTGCTTGACTCTTCATTGGAACTGTACTTCCATGTAGATCCCCAGGCTAAGCTTCTTCAGGAAGAGCTAGAGCATCCTGAACCTCCCAGGCCTGAGCTCCAGAGTTTGTGGGCTTGTGGGGAGGGAATATTCCTTGGAACTCAGCAAAGTGCCCAGATGCTGTGTGACCCAGGAGCATGTGACCCTCAGCAGTCAGTGTGGGGATGTAGTCTGGGAGGCTTTGCTGGGGCTGAGCTGGTGCACACAGCTACCTCTAACAGGCAGTGGGAAGGTTTTGCCCCAAGAAATCCTTGGACAGTTGGTGATATTTTCTCTTCCTGAAATTACAGGGCCAGTATCAGACCATGCATAAGTTGCACCTCCTGACCTTGTGCCAGCTCCACTGGAAGCTCCCTCACCAGCTCTGCCCCACAGCAAGAGCCAGCACCTAGCTTCCCTTGTCCATCAGCTGCAGAGCTGGACCTCCTGGGTGCTCCACAGCAGGAGTCATCTCTTGAGTTCTACCTGTGGGCAGCTCTTGACCCACACCTGCCATTCCCCTCTCTTCCAGTTTTATTTATCATTATATTCATTTCTACTCTTATTTCTCAGAGATTTGTTAGTGACAGAACAAAATAAATAAAATTTAACATTTTAATGAAGTTTAAAGTAATCAGCTTGCTGGCATTCAATGTATTCTCAATGTTGTGCAGATTTCCCCACTGTCCAATTCCAGAAGGTTCTTCAAATTTTTACACAATGATTTTGTTTTACTTTCCCCTCCTGCTCCACACCAGCCACCAGTGATCTTACATCCTCATAATTAACTTATGTTACATTTCCCACAGTAATGCCATCAGGTTTTCTTTGCCCAGAGAATGGAGGTAGTGGCTTTTTAGGGTTAGTTAGATTTAGGGTTCAGGTTAGAGTTAGAGTTAGGGCTGGACTAAGCTCCCAAATATTGCATTATACCCACTGCATTGATCATAAAGAAAGGACAATCCAGACAAAGCAGTGCTTTGTGCTGGCAATGTCTTTTTCCTGAGCTAGGTTCTCAATGTCTGCAACATTGAGAACAGTCACGAGTTGACAGACTGCACTGTTGTGCACAAGGTAGAGCGTAATTTCCATTCTATGCATCACATGTGCCATGGACCTATCAGAAACATAATCAGTACACACTGTAAATAGCTACTAATAAAAAGTATGATAATTTATAAGCAAAACACACAGCAAGAAAATCCACTTCTGATATGTGGGAATAAAAGCACAACTGATGAAAAACCTCATGCCAGAAGCACACACTCTAACTAGTCAGCACTGAGTCCATCATGCACATGCAAACCTGAAGATCAAAGCATCAGCTGTCCTCAAACTAAGACCTCGCTAATGGAATTTTGGGGCCAACCTTACTATCATGGAAACTGCACTTTGCTCTATGCAAAACCTAACAGAGACACATAGAGATCTCACTGTGTGCTGACTACCCAAGATCCCCAGAAGCAGCTCACTTGGGAAGACAAATGAACCCCCACTGCCAACAGCTGGGGACGACTAAGTCATGGAACAGAAAGTGAAAACACAATGTAGGCAAATCTTCTGGAGGATCCATCATTTGGGCTCCCAAGTCCATCCTTGTAGCTCTGCTCAGACTCCTGATTTCTAGCAAAGTGATCAAAACAGCTGTCTCCTCTCTGCTTTCAGGATACAGGCTCAGAATTGGGTGTAACACTGACAGCTGGAGGTGCCCCTTGTCCCTCTATATTTTCTGTCTTGGCAGACAAAACCCCTTGTATTCCTCTACTTTCCTCCCCTGCCTGCCCAACGGAGGTTCAAAGGCTGAGCTGCTGCCATGCAGGCTGCGTGGAGATGGCTAGCAGGGCATTCAACATACATTTTTATCAACATACTTTTATATGTGACATGATAAGAACAGGTGCCTTGCAGAGTACATGAGGAGCTGATTTCAGCAGGGGTTGTGATGGGCATGGGTTCTTCCTACCACACATTAATACTGTGCCTGGTTTTAACACACTATGAACCACAGGGAAAGTGAGTCCCCATGGGTTCAGGAATCAAGGGAGGCTAAGATATTCTGGTAAGTAACTCCCCTGTGTGACAGTGGGGTCAACCGATAACACTGTCCTGGGCCTTCAGCCTGGGGACTGACTCATCTGAGTCCATTGTCTGACCAGTCTACTTGAAGGCTGCAGATCTGTTGCTTGGGTAGCTGTGTTCCAGGTCAAGGTCAGAACATTTTAGAACTTTAATGTTCTGTGCATACAGAGGAGGGATGGAAGTGAGGCAGATGTTTGTCACAGGGCTTAGGAAGTGATCCTCAAGGTGCAGTCATGAAACTTGATCTCTTTTCTAAAGCTGTACCCCAATAGAGAATTGGGCTTTAGGATGTTATGTGTGCCTTGGAACAGGGGACAGAGGCTTTATTTGTGTGTGGTATTAAATTTCCCTGTGTCTGTTTTATGAGATTTTCTCAGTGATAGCATGGTGAAAAGATACTTTAGTGGGTAAAAGAAGAAAGCACATGGAGCCAACATTAGCAACAGCAGTAAACAAGTATCTTTATTATCCTGCCTGTATATATCACTCCTCATTAGGCATTACATTCTTGCATACTGTCACAAGGCTTAGCACATCCATGGCTGTCTATACTAAGTCATGCTTGTAGACTTGTGTCCATGCTATTCAGTTGGGTCAGGTCTATACAGGTCCTTAAAGCCTTTGGGGTTGAAGCCATGTGAAGTGGTTTCCCACATTCCACCACCTCAAAGATCAGGGAAGATATGCTTATTTTAAGTGACCCATATGGTGGACTCATGCACACAAAGACAAAAACTACAGTAAATGTAAAGCATAATACCACTAATCCCACTGCAGTGCAGTTTATGGCCACCCAGATTGAAGTGGATCCCAAGGACTCTCTCCACTGCATGTGCAGGTTGTGCTGCAAGGCCTGGAGGGCAGAGAACTCCACATCCATTTCTTTTAAAATTTTTTTATTTAAAGAAAGAAAATAAAATTAAAAGAAACAATAAAAAAGTAGCATACAGATCTCAAAAAATTAACATCATCAAATCGCTAGTTGATACATTACATCTTGTCATCTTAAAAATAATTGTTAAAGTTACAAAACCAAAGTGTAAAAAGTGGCTAAACACTGAAATATTTACAGTGCAAACCCTTCTTATCAATGATTAACAGAAATTTGGTAATATGGACATCTATCTTACACAATATACATACTGTTACATCCCTTAGAGCACGTTCCTTTTTCCTTTACAATATCTATTGTACATTTTGGATCATATTACTTTCTCATTTTTAGTATGTATTACACCATAGACACAATTTGATATTTACTACTGTGAGTGTTGTTTATTTCACTAAAGAGGATATTCTCAAGTTGCCTCCATTTACCTATAAAGAACTCAAGACCATCCTTTTCTATATCTGAGTAGTATTCCATTGTATAAAAATACATATTTCATCCACTCTTCAGCTGATGACCATTTTGGTTGTTTTCAAGATTTAGCTATCACATATTGTGCTGCTATGAACATGGGTGAACATATATCACTGTGACATGACATTTTCGGATTTTCTGTGAAAATACCCAGGAAAGGAATAACTGGATTGAATGGAACTTCAAAATCCTAGTTTGTTGAGGAATCTCAATACTGATTTCCACAGTGGTTGCACCAGTCTGCACTCCCACCAAATCATCAAGAAGGTTATACACCATGACCACGTGGGATTTACCCCAGGAACACAGGGGTAATTCTTGATGTTCCTTTTTCCCCACAGCCTCACCAACATTTGTTATCAGTTGATTTCTTGATGGCAGCCATTCTTTCAGGAGTGAGATGAAATCTCAATGCTGTCTTAATGCGCATTTCTCAAATGATCATCAACGGTGAACATTTTATCAAATGTTTATTTGCCATTTGTATATCTTCATCTGAGAACTGTGTGTTTATTTTTGATGCCCATTTGTGGAAATGGTCTTTGAATCTGGGGGGCTTGATAATTTTCAGTTCTTTATATGTTCTGTATGTAAGTCCTTGGTCTGAGTGGCTGTTTGCTAAAATTCTTTCCCATCTTGTGAGTTTTCTTTTCACTTTGTTGTTGATTTCTTTTAAAGTGCAAAAATGTTTTAATAATATGAGAACCCAGTTGTTGATTCTTTGAAGTATTTCCTATGTGGTTTGCATTTTATTCACAAATTCTCTGCCAACCCCAATGTCCCCAAGATTTCTAACTATCTTGTTCTCCGGTTGATTTAGTGTTTTTTTTTAATATTTAGATCCTTGATCCAGTTGGACTTTAGTTTAGTGTATGGTGATAAACATGAGAGTAGTTTCAGTGTTCGGTAGGTGGAAAGCCAATTTTTCCAACACAATTTATTATGGAGGCTATATTTCTTCTAGGGAACATATTTAGCTCCTTTGTCAAATGTAAGGTGGCTGAGTGTCTCTGTGGTAGTGTTTACATCTTGTAATTTATTCCATTGATCCTCAGGTCTCTGCCAGTACTATGTTGATTTTTATTACTGAGGCTCTGTACTATAGTTTTAAGTCAGGAATTGAGATGCCTCCTGTCTTGCCTTAGTTACCCAAAATTGCCTTTGCTATTCTAGGTTTCTTCTGTTTCCAGATGAATTGTAAGAATATTTTCTTTAGATCTGCAAGGTATGTTAACGGCATTTTGATTGGGATTGAATTGAATCTGTGTAACAGTTTTGGGAGGATGGCCATTTTCAGTGCTGCTTGTTCCTAACCACAATTGAGGAATATCCTTCCATTTTCTAATATCATCCTCAATCTCTTTTTTTAGCATAGTATAATTTTCAGCACATAACCCTTTTATATTCTTGGCTAGGTTGATTACTAAGTATTTCATTATTTTAGGTGCTATTATGAAAGTCAATATTTTCATAATTTCTCTCTCATGGTGTTTGTGTACAGGAATGCTATTGATTTTTTGAGTGTTCATTTTTGTGTCCAGCTATGCTGCTGAATTTGTTTATTACTTTTACTAGTCTTTTAATGGAGTTTTTGGGGTCTTGAATGTAGAGTATCATGTCATCTGCAAGTAATGATAATTTAACTTCTTATTTTTATTTCTTTTATTTCACCCTCTTGTCTGATTACTCTGAATAATATTTGCAGAACTATATTGAATAGGAGTTGTGATAGTGGACAAATTTGTCTTCTTCCTGATTCTGGTGTAAAGGCTCTCAATTTTTGTCCATTTAGTATATCATTGGCTGTAGGTTTGTCATCAATGGTCTTTATGAGATTGAGGTAGATACCATCTATTCTAACTTTCCATAGGCTTTTCATCATGCACAGGTTTTAGACTTCATGAACAGCCTTTTCTGCCACTTTTGAGATGATCATGTGATTTTTATTTTTGGCTCTGTTGATGTGGAGTATTTCATTTATTATTTGCATATTTTGAACCATTCCTGTATACACCACTTGGTCATGGTGTATAATCTTCTTGATGATTTGCTGCATTCTATATGCCAATATTTTATTGAGAATCTCTGCATGAATGTTCGTTAGTGAGATTGGCCTATAGTTCTCCATATTAGTTGGGTCTTTTTCTGATTTTGGTATCAGAGCAATACTTGCATCCAAGAATGAAGTTATGGAGGATAGCTTCTCTTTCAATTCATTGAAGAGTTTAAGGAGTATTGGAGTTAGGTCTTCTCTAAACTTTGTATGGAATTCAGCCATGAATCCATCAAAACCTGGGCTTTTGTTTGTTGGTAAGTTTTTAAATATTTTTCAATTTCAGTAGCTGATGTTGGGAAATTGTTTTCAAATCATATTTTGAAATTGTATTCAAAATTGTTTTATCTTCTTCACTGAGCTTTGGTAGTTCATATTAGAAATCTTTCCATTTCCTCTGTGTTTTCTACCCTAAGTGAATAGAGATTTTCTGAGTAGGTATTCATGATCTTTTGAATTTCCATGGAATCTGTAGTCATTTCCCTCTTCTCAGTCATTATTGGGTGGATTTCAGTTTTTTCTTTGGTTTTCTTGATAAGGCTGGACAGGGGATTGTCAATTTTGTTTATTCTCCCCCCAAAAAAACCCCCAGCTAATTCCATAATTCTTTGTAAATTTTTTTTTGTTTCAATTGCATTAATTTCTGCTCTAATATTTACAATTTCCTCTCTTCTATAAGTATTGGGTTTGACTTGCTCCTTTTCTAGAAACTTGAGATGTATCATTAGGTTATTTATTTGGGTTCATTTCATTTTCTTCATGTGACTGTTTATTGTTATATATTTCCTTCTAAGGACTGCTTTCATTGCGTTTCATAGGTTACAGTATGTTTTATCTGTGTTTTCATTGTATTGTAAGTATTGTTTTTTTGCCCTGTAATTTCATCTGTAACCCACTGGTTATTCAGAAATTTGTTATTTAATTTCCATGTATATGATGGCTTTGCATTGTTTTGCTATTGATATCCAATTTTATTGAGATATAGTCTGATATTATGCATGGGATAATTTTGTTCCTTTTGCATTTAGTTAAACATGCTGTATGGGTTAATATATGATCTATTATGGAGAAGGTCCCATGTGCACCTAAGAAAAATGTATATTCTAATATAAATTATGATGTGGTTGGGTGGAACACTGTAAACATCCATCAAGTCGATTTGCTCACAGGTATTATTCAGTGCTGTTATTTCTTTGCTGACTTTTTGTCACCTTGATCTATCTCTAACAGTGGGGTGTTAAGGTGTCCTATTGCAATTATATACTTGTGTTTTGTTTTTCATGTCCAGTATTATTTGTCTTATATAGTTGGGTGCTCCTGTATTTGATTCATATATATGTGTAATTCTTCCTCTTGCAGTTTCTCATTTACACATATGTAGTGGCGTTCTTTATCTCCTTTAAACATTTAAGTTTAAAGTTCACATTTTCTGCAAACAGAATAGCTATCCTGCCTTTTCTGGGTTCCTCTTTCATGGAAAAATGTTTTCCATTTTTTGTCGTTTAATCTATGAAGTTTTTTTTTTTTTTGAGTAAGATGTGTTTGTTGTATACAGCATATTGTGGGGTCCTGTTTCTTGATCCATTCTGTCAACCTGTTTCTTTTTATAGGTGAGCTGTTCCCATTTACCTTTATAGATATCACTGATATGTACTGACTTGACTTCGCCATGTTGTATTCCTGTTGCTGATTTCCTGCTTTTCTCCCTTATTCAATTTCTTGCCAAGCCTGGTCATTTCTTTCTGTTGTTCTGGAGATTGTGGTGATTTTTATCTCTCTCTAGCATCTCTTTCAGTAATCCTTCTTGGGTTGGTTTGGTGGGCATGAATTTCTTCAGTTGTTCTTTGTCATTGAAGCATCTTGTTTCTCCATTAAATTTAAAAGACTTTTTTTTTCTGGGTACATCAGTCTAGGTTGAAATTTGTTTTCTTTTAGGGCTTGAATTTTTTCACTCCAAGCTCATCTTAAATCTGAAGGTTTGTGCTGAAAAGTTTGCCTTAATAGTAATCATACTCTGTCCTGGACAGGTGAGTTGTGTCTTTCTTCTAACAGTTTTAGTATTCTGTTTTTATGCTGTATGTCTGGGATCTTAATTATTATATGTTTGAGCATAGACTTATGTTTGTTGTGACTGTTTGACACTTGGTGTGTCTCACTGATTTGTATATCAGAATTTTCCACATGTTTGGAAATTTTTATGTTATTATTTATGTGAATAGCTTAGTTATGTCATTTGCATTGACTCCTGCATCTTCACTGTTGTCTATTAGTCTTACATTGCTTCTCAGCATCATGTTGAAGCTGCTGGATTGTCATTTCATGATGCTTTGTTATTTTTATATGTTCTACACATTCATGATCAACTCCCTGCAATACTGTCCTCAAATTATGAAATAATATCCTCAGCTTCATTTAAATGGTTTTGTCAGCTTTCAATATATTTTTTGTTTTTTGACTATCTCTTTGCATATGTTTCGTAGATTCTGGTTGTTTTCTACATTGTTCATTCAGAGTTTCAATTTGCCATGCTCTGTATTTTTGTTTTATCTATTTCTTCTCTAGCTATGTTGAGCAACTAGTTTACTATAGTTGTTATTTCTGTTATTTCTTTACATGAGACATTATTTCTAATTCTATTTCCTCTATAGCATCATAGATCTGTTTCTTTACTTCATTTGCTATTTTTTGAGGTTTCTGATTTATGACTTTTAAAGTCCTCTATTTCAATGTCAGTTGGTCTTGCTCCTAATGGACTAGATGTTTGAGATTGCATTTTGCCTTTTTTTTTTTGGTCATTTTCCAACAGGTATAATACCCATGGTGGGTCTGTTTCACTCACATTTTGCTCTACCTCTTTCGGCGGCTCCCATATTCCAAAGCTGTGTAGATTGTATGCATGTATTATGGGTAGAGAGGAGCAGTCCCTTCAGTCCCTCTCCTTGGGCTAGGGGATCCTCCACCTCCATCTTCTGTCAAGTAGTAGGCCTGTCATGCAATACTAAGGAACTCTCAAAGGGACTGTCCTAGTCATGGGGCCTTAACTTCAGGAGAAATCAGTACTCCCTGGGTCATGCAGTGTGACTTCCACAGGAGCCATCTGTGATTCCAAGTCCTCCATGGGATTCAATTCACTAAATTGAGTAGTCTCAAGTAAATCAATAAATACAGCTTAACAAACAATAGCTGGGTGTGATGGTACATGCGTGTAATCCTGGCACTTAGGAAGCTGAGGCAGGAGGATAGTTGCAAGTTCTGGGTCAGACTAATTTACATAGTGAATTGAAGGCCAGCCTGAACTACACAGTGAGAATCTTAAAAAGTAAATTAATAAAATAAAATGAGATAAACCCTGGACTAAGGCAAGGAATTATCTTCTAGTCCAAAGCATGGGCATCTTCAGAGGATTTACTTTCGAAAGTGTTATGGTTTGTACCTGGGTGTCCCCAACAAAGCGTCATGAAGTCACAAAGGCAGCTAAACCTAGCATCTCTGATTGGTTCAATGTTTAGTGCTGTGATTGGTGATGAAAGTGCTTCAGCTTCCCGGGATTTGAATTATCGAAGTAAAAGACGTCTCACCAATCCATGTGAGAGAAGGGAGAAAGTCTTGTAATTGAAAAGGAAATCACCACCTGTGGCCAACAGGTGCAGAAAACATGCAGCCTCCCAAAGTTGATTCACGCAGGCACAAATCACTGAGATGTTTCCCCATCCAATGATACATTTTTAAGGCAGGAGATGAACAGCACTGGAGAGAACATGGGGGACAGAGCAGAGTCCTGTCCTGTAGCTCCCATCACAGCTATATACATAGCCATTCTTAGACATCACAGGACTAAGAAGAGAGGTTTCTCCAACACAGAATGCTACACAAATTTTCAAGGTTTCTTTCCAAGAGTTTGATTCACAGAACTGTTTGAAGCAAGAAGGAACTGGGACCCTCCCTAGCCTTTATGTAGACCATGCACAAGAGAGCTGTTTGGAGGATGCCATGCATGATTTTTGGAGGGAACTCTGGCCAGGGCTATAGAGCTGCAGGTCTAGGGGTGAAAAACTCATAGCACAGCAAGGTTTTTCATGGGCGAACCAGTGCGATGGGAGTCTACACTGCAAACCAGTTCTTCCCAACACCAGGGACAATGCCGAGCAAGGGCATTTGGATGCCAGAGTGGCCAGTCAGTTGAGGGTCAGCCCTGACTGACACCCTGAGCAGAGTATCCCTCTGGAGCTGAACCTCCAGCAGGTCCACCTCACTTCCTTTTCAGGTCTGTCAGCAAGGACATCGCACAGGAGCATGGCAACACAATTGAAGTTTTCTCAAATTAAATCATTTAGCTTCCTTTTGAAAAAATGTTTGAAAATGCACAAGTCTGAGAAAAACAAGGCTGAGAACAGCATTCTTCATGTTGTGTAAATAAACTGACCCTTTACAAGTCATGGAAATAATTCCTGTGGTTGAGTCTGCAATGGCAGAGATGTGAAATCTCATGCATGCAGGTTTCACAATTGCAAAAGCATAACTCCAAATAAATACTACATGGACATGACTTCCCTTTTTCACTGCACTACAGCAATATAGATTTACTGAGCCACCTCAGTAAACCCAAGGCAAAACCCACCAGATGATTCCATCACCCAAATGTGAGGGTTTAGCAGCTCTGCTTCCTGCTTGATGCTGCTGCTGGTTGACAATTTCAAGGTGTTTCTATCTGCACAAGCAATCTCTGCCCCCTTAGCTCATGATTGCCTGGGTGTGGATCAGACTACGTCTTTACATAAAACCCCACCATGATTTCAGGATGGGTAGCAGTCTCTTGATTACTGGAAATTATTTTTGAAGTTTGGGTGTAAGAATCCTTAGTCCATGTGCTTAGCAAGTTGAGTGGAAATGAGATTGTTTGAAGTAAATGTAGGAAACTCATTTGTCAGTGGCAGATTCAGTTGGTATTGAAGCCCACATGTTATGGGTAAACAGGCGTGAGTCAGAGATTGGTGTACAAAATGCTGGAAGGCACAGCAGTGTCCCCAAGTTCAGTTTCTGCTTTGCTTCCCTCATTTTACCAAGCTGGAGAGTGGATTCTCAGCATTCAAGAACATAGGGTTTGAACTACAGTAGAAATCTGTAAAAACTTCTGTTAACTGGGGAGTGTAAAGACAAAGAAATGTTTTTTGGCAAAATTCAGTTCTAAATATATGCTTAAATAAAAAAAGAAGCCAGAAAAAATAACAACAAAGAGAAATGTAATGACAATATTGTGTTTTGTTCCAATGCCACTGCCTCAGTCTCAAAGATAGGTGCAAAATTTGCCGAGTAGAAGGGTCACTGAAGACAGTGGTCTTCGTGGTCTTTATCCCCAGAGGTGCAGATTGGGTGCCCTGCCCACTAAGCCAGATGAATTCAGGATAGCACCTGAATCCTGGTGGAGGCTAAGATCAGGACCCAGGAACTGCGGCCCCTGCGGCTGAGGAATTAGAGGTTTTGCTGCATCCTGGCTGCACTGCCTTCCCTTGCCTGCAGGGCTGCATCGTGGATGAGATGGGGGAAAAGGGTGTAAGGCAGGCAGTGCTAGGCTCCTGGGCAAGCTGCACATTCCCTGCGATGCCTGAAAGCAGGAAGATTCAGGACTTCCTTGCTGGAAAACTAGACACTGAAGCATATCCCGTGTTGTCCTATGGCAGTAGCAGGCACAGGTCAGCATGGTGGCTTTTATGGTAGGAAGGGAAGGGACACCCACCACAGCAGGATCCTCATGGCTTTATGTTTTGGAATTTTTAGAAGTTAGTCGTGAGCGATGTGTTGGCTTGCTGAATACCAAGCCTTCTTATTTTATATTTACAGTGATATTTGAAGTGTCTGTATTGTGCATAACTTTCAGTATATATAATGAAATTAAATCATCCATTTTCACATACCTATTCAAGAAATTAGCCACAATTAAATATTAACTGATTTGAATAAAAGGAATATTGAACAGAACACTATAAATAATGCAATGGAATGGAAAAATGGAAAAAAAACACCAAAAAGGCTCTCCCCCAGGTTCAGTGCTCTGCTTTCTAGGAGCTCCTCTCTTCTGTCCTCACTTGCTATTCAAGCCTGGGTCTCTTCATTACTGAGTGGAGAGAGGGCCAGGCTATGAGGTCTTCTATCATCTCAGGTAGGATCCAGGACATGGCCTAGGACATGGCCTTCTTTCAGCATTTTCTGTGACTATAATTGTATAACTGACTCAGCAGCTCTGATGTGGTACATTCATGGTTTCTAACTATCCACACTCATAACTGAATGAGAAGAGATCATGGGTGTCTCTCACTCTCATTTTTTATAATGAGGCCATAGAAGAGGAATTTCCAGGCTAAATGTATATAAATTGAATTTCCTGATCATAAAATTCACACTAAAACTCACCATAGAGTTGGAGCCTGGTAGGGGAAGCCCAGGGCTCCTCAGATCTCTGTGGAAATTCAAAGTAGGAGGAAGATGGACCATGCAGATGTGGAGAACACCACGGCATCTAGTAGTGTACCATGAGCAAGAAAGTCTCAGGTCCAGGACTCCTGATCCACCAGTCAGCTTCTCAGCAAACAGCATACACTGCATACTGGATAAGAGAGGGCTGTTGTGGTTCTTCTGTCCAAGCTCCTCCCTGCAGTCCTGAGGCACCATGTCTCACTAAGGAGAACTCTGTACAAGAATATCTGCATGTTTCAGAGTTTACCTTGACTGAATGTCTTCCACCCAGGTGAGATCTCAACTGCCACAAGTGAATTCACCACAGCTGTGGAGCAAGACATTTGTTTTTAGTCAGCAGGTCAGGAGGTGGGGACACTGTAGGCAGGTAATGGTACAAAGCCTGAAATAAGAGACCTGGACCTAGCCTGCCCCAGTGTCCTCCAGGAGTAACTTCACCCTGCAACAGTGTGCTTTAAAAAACTAAATAACTTAACAGATTACTCACAAAAATATATATTGTAGGGGTAGTTTGAAGATACAGAAGTAAATTGCTACATTACTAAGTAAAATGTGACCTGATCCTTAATCAGGACATGATCTCCTATGTTGTTCCTGACCCACACCCTCAGAAGGAAACACACCATTTGACATAGCATTAAAAACACCGGCAATGAGTCAACAATCGTAACTGCTTAATAACAACAACAAATGCCAGGATATGATAAATGCCCTGATGATTTGTATGAAGTGTATAGTAAAGCATAAATACAGGATCTGGCCATATTGGGACTTAGGCAGCTGAACAAGAAAACATTTCTCCTGCCTCCCTGGCAAGCACCCCGGTGCAAGCCAGGAGGAGAACCAGTCAGCATCTCCCATGAGCCTACTGGTGCATGGACTGAGAGCCATACATCTCACTTACCCACCCTTGGTAAGCAAGGAGAGGCAGAATTCTGACCATCTCTTGGGAAGATGACTGTGTGCAATATAGAAAATATGGGGGATTTCTTTCTATCTTGTGTTTGAAAACAAATGTCTTTAATTTTTTGCTGTGTTCTGATTAATTGTTTGCTCTATTCAATATTATCTTTTGACTGCTTTTAAAATGTTCTGTGTTTGTTTGGATTTCACTATAACTAATTGAATGGAAACCAACTTTGAAGATAATGAGATATACTATGGTACCTATTACTATTATCATGGACCCTGCTGTGAAGTTCTGTACCAATTTCACTGCATTGTCTCGATTTGCTTTCTTCTGTTTGCTCTGTTGTATTTTACTATCTTCAAAATAAAATTTTGAAAAAGAATAAATACTAATCATTTTTCATGTCTTTCAAGGGGAGGGAACCACCACCAATTCCTTTTAGATGCCAAAGTCACCCTGATAATGAACCAGACCATAATGCATTAAAAAGTTTGAAGACATAGGCAACTACTTTGAAGACAATAAGATTCACTAAGATACCCATTCTGGTTTGACTATTGTCTTCTTTGGAAGTCCTGTAATGTTTACAATGCCTAAGTTTTATTGGTCTTGTTCTCTACTGTTTTGTCCAACTTTATAATATCTAATGAGATAGACAATTCTTTTTAAGGAAACAAGGGACAACGTAAATAACCATTGTTGATAAACTTGTACTCTGTTCTTCACCATGTGCTATGTCTATCCTTGGTATTGACTGACAGCTTTGTTTTGCCATATTTGACCGTATTCTTCCCCCCCTCCAAAAAAAAAGTAATAAGCACTAAGGAGTAATGAAATCTAAAGTGTGTGAATTTTGTTGTAAAAAAGAGAGGGAAAAAAAAAAGAAAAAGAGCTCTAATGGATATAACAGCAAGTGTGTTTAGGGGTGTTAAATAGCTGACTGTATCAACGTTTTTGGATCATTGAACACAGCTGTTTGCAGTCTACCTGTTTGAATGTCCACCTTGTATTCTTTGATACTGTGATTTGAGGAACTATTTTCAAGATGATAATATGTAATATACTAACAGGTGATTTCTTACTGTTATGTTTTTTTTTTGTTTGTTTTTTGTTTTGTTTTGTTTTGTTTTGTTTTGTAGTTCTGTATTACGTGTACCCTTACACCACTTTGGTTTGTTTTGTGTTTTTCTCTTTTTCCTCTTAAATAAAAAAAATGGTAATGCTCTAATGGCCAATATTCTTAATGAACATACACAAAAATATTCAACTAAATGCTCATCAGCTAAATGCACCAGCACATGCAAAATTTAAACACCACCATAAACACTGGGTTCAACCTCAGTGGTGCTAGAATGGTTCCACTTGCACAAATCATTCAGTGTCACTTGCCTCATTCACAGCATGAGGCAAAGCTAACCCCTCAAGAGATTTGGAAAAATCACTTTGAGAAATTCAAAAGTTCACCATCCTTTTATGATAAAATGCATTCACACACCATGTGCAGGAGGAATAAATCTCAGCACAGCAAAGTACAGACATGACCAGCCCAGCACTGACATCATGCCCAAAGGCTGACAAGATGCAAGATTTGCTTCTCAGATCAGGAACGAGACCAAGCTTTGGACTCTTTTCAACACGCAACTTCAAGTCCTAGTCCTAGAATTTAGTCAACAATAAGAATGCAAAAGTTTACCATACAGAAAGGAAGAATAGGAGATCTCTCTGTTTCCTGAGGACACAACATTTCATAAAACAAACTTAAAACTCCACTGAAAAACTTTTAGAACAAATGGACAAATAACTTCAGTTTCAAGGTACAATATCCACATATCTATGTGCTTCAAACAAACTGCAGCCTCAAATACAAGGAGCACAATTCATTTCGTAATTCATCCAAAAGAATTAATAGTTATGTAAAATTTAAATGAAACTCACCTGTTCTTGGAAAATTGTAGAAATTCAAGCAATGAGTGAAGTGGCACTAAGAGAAGAAAAGACAGACTGTGATGGTGGATGGGAAGAATTCATGTTGTTATAATGTACATGCTAACAGGTGTTTAAATGCCATTCCTGTCAAAATATCAGTTCCATTTTAGCACTGATAGAAAAAAAATGAAAATGCACAGGGAAGGACAAAGAGGCATCCTATAGCCATAGAAAAAACATTAAAGTTAGAGGCAACAAAAAACATAGTTTTCTGGTATATAATAAAGTGACAACAGTCAAAAGGTCCTATACTGCAAGAACTGCACCACAGATTATAAAGGCCAGCCCAGTAGAGAAAAAGTCATACAGTCACCAGGAATTTTGTTTTGTTTCTTCTTTTTCCTTCCCTTCCCTCCCCTCTCCCTACCCTTCTGCTTTCCTTCATTTCCCTTTCCTTTAGTTTTCTTTCTTTTCCTTTTTCGGCTTTTGGTCAAGTTCTTCCTGTGTAGCTTTGGCCTTAGCTGAACTCAGAGTGTGTTGCAGGCTTGTCTGGATCTCCCAGGAATCCTGCTGCCTCATCCTCTTGAGTGCAGGCATTGCAGGCATTTTCAACATTCCATGCTCAACCAATGAGTTTTTAACAACACTATGATGAAACCACGTCTGGTGGTGTGGATTGTAATGCCAGCAGTCTGGAAGGCTGAGGCAGCAACATCACAAATTTAAGGACAGCCTCAGCAATGCAGCCACTTATCCAGAAACTGGGAAAATAAAAAGAATTTTAAATGTGGAAGGCCATGGAGCTAAGTGCAAATCTCAGTATTCAATCCATAGAAACTGAATGCAAAACAAAAAACTTGGAAAGTCCAACGGTAGGAAAAATAATATTTTACACTGTCCTGGCCTTCTTGAGGGCAGTGTGCCCCAAGTGGCATTAGCTTTCACACTTGTCTTGTAGTTTGACTTCAAACAATCATCAAAATCAATGAGGGATTAAAAAAAAAAAAAAACGATAATGTGCTTCAACGACACCAAGCCTCAGTCCCAGTGCAAAAGGCATTTGCAGTGATATTCTGAAGCACATGATGACCACAGTTACAAAACAGAGAATCTACAAACAGTGTTAATGGGATTTTCAATCTTACTTACTTTGAAAAAACGGCCATTTAGTAGGTTGATATATAGCTTAACTAGATCCACTTTTTCTGCAAAGTGTCTAAAGATCAAAGCCAAATATTTCATTCCATGAATGCAAAAAATTACTGCTGATTACCAACTCAAGAGCACTCTGGGTGAGGGAGGGAGATTGAATAAGGAAAGGTTTAAGCCTGACCTGGGAAACCCACAATCTTAGTGAGATCATGCCTTAAAATTTGTAAAAAGATTAACATGTGCTTCAAACAAACTGCAAATCTTTTTACAAATTTTACAAATGTATGAAAATATAGATCATTAAGAAATCATTGTGCACAATACAGTAGCCAATGTTAGTCTCTAATTATTCTTCTGTATTTCATCCTTTTACAGACTTAACAATAGCATCTTTTATGTGGTCCTTATTAATATGTACTTGAGTTACATTAAAATAAGACAAGAAAGTCTTTCCAAAAACAGCAATCCTTTGCTCAAATCCTACTTCCATATATAAAATTAGTACAAAAATAAAAAGAACCATCAAATTCTCTTTATATTATGCTCTCCAAATCCTGAGTGTAAATTCAGTAGCATATCTACATTCATCTCAGTTAAAAGGTCAAAAAAATTGAAACAGTTCAACTTCTTGGCAGTAGATCAATGTCTACCTCATGGTAAACCTAATGCTCAGTGTGCTGACTGAAGTACATATGTAAGAAAAACTCACCAAGATTTTATTTGTTCATTTATAGATGATTTTTGTGTCTTTTAAAACCTTTTTAATGTATCTTTTATTTTGATTTATTCACTTATTTTTGAGACAGGATTTTGCTATAAAGTTTAGGCTTTCGTTGAACTCACATTGTAGCCAAGGCTGACCTCAACTCACAGCAATCTTGCTACCTCAGCCTTGTAACTTCTGGCATTAGAGATGTTTACTACCAAACCTGGCTCTCACTTAGTTTTTAAATTTTTTCCAAAATTAAATTACCCAGGATTATGTGATATGTCATAGTTTATCAGGTGAGTTATACAAAATGAAGTTAGAAAGCACTGAAAATGCACTGAAGGAGACTCAAAATCCTCACCAACACTAAACATACTGTAACATAACATAATATAACATAGCATAACATAACATAACATAACATAACATAACATATTATAGCCTAAAAAACACAACAAAACAAAGCAAAACAAAATAAGAAAACAGGTTTGGAGGTTTAGTTCAGCAGTATAAGTGCCCACTTGGAAAAACTTGAAGTCATAAGTTCAATCCTCAGTACCAAAAAGAAAACAACCATCTAAATCTGATTTTTAAAAAAATGCTTCCAAGTGTACGTTAACAGTTTGTAAGCTAATCATACACAAGACATATAATCTGGAAATTTCACATCTAAGTACTTTTTCTTTGAATTGAAAGTCTATGTCCACTCAAAACCATGTATAAGAATGGCTGTGGCAGCTGGCTTTCCAGGGCCAACACAGAAGCAGAACAAATGGGATCAGTAGTTGGGTGACAGATGCATGAACAAGTTGCAGTTGGTAGGTTCAGTCCCATGAGACTATGTGGTGGCTCCACCACCAATAAGCAGCAATACATGGAGAGCCCAGCACAGAGACACTGCTTGAAGGAGACCAACCAAGAGGATCAAGACTGAATAGGCTCAGCGCCATCACCTCTAGGAAAGGCAAACTACCCAGCAGGGACACAAAGCCCAGTGTCTGTTTGGGATGGGAGAACAGGAAGTGAAAACAGTGACTAGGAGACAAATTCCCCAGGAGGGATGCCCATGTGTCCTTCATCAGCATGGCATGATGATATCCACAGGCTTTCAAAGCCTCCCCCTGCCCTCACCACCTGCTGTCCCTCCTCAAAGGAGGTCAGAGTACAGAGCACTACAGTGTGTGGCTGAGGTAAACATCTAAGGATGAAATGATCATTCATAGGCATGTGAGAGTAAAACTTGCTATGATTCCTCCTTTCCTGGACACATGGGTGTTATAACATGAAACACTTCATATCCTTCAAGGAAAATTATTATGGGCATTCTGGGAACATCTCCATGCTCTTTAGTGATAATGAAATGAAACTAACATAAGTCCAGAAAAGACAGTCAAAATAAAATTTGAGGAATCTCTAAATGAAGGAACTGTGCACCTCATCCTCAAGGGAAAGGATCTTTTGGATGGAAAAGTCTATCAACACACACATTTTCTAGTTTTCTAACTTGCTGTTTCTAACGAAGACACAGATTAGCTCACAATAAAAAACAAAGGAGGCATCAGAAGGGGAGCCTCAACAGTGGATCCCAGCATTTGACCTAACTTCCTTGGTGACAAGTCCAAACAGAACTCTGAAGGTTCTGGTCACCAGGCACTGTGATCTGGTGATAGTTGGCCTTTGTAGATGGCTGACTTGAGAGAGTAAACAAGGAACATGCTACACTGCTTTCCCAGGGGTAGTGGCCCCAGCATCAGGACCCCGTGTCAGGGAACCAAGTGGGAACATATGGAGAGGATGGTTCACTTGGTCCAGATGGTTCAGGAAGCTCAACTGGAAACACCCAGCTGTCAGCAGCTCAGGCCAGGACTCATTGGCACCCAGAGGCACCCAGAGTCACCCAGAGACAAGAGGAAGCCCAGAACACACATCCCTAGGTTCAACTAGCAGCCACTCAGAGACACTGAGTCCAGGACTAGTTCAGATACAGGGAAGGTAAGTTTTCAACTGAGCAGCCAGTGGGACTTGGCCACCTGTGTATTCAAGTCCTGGCAAAGTGCAAGCACCTCAGACTTGGTTTACAACATGGAACTCCGGGGTGCTGAGTTGATCCAGAGTGCAGGGTCACTGTGGATGAAATGGGGGCTCCATGGCAAGGGATTAGCTGTGGCCTTGGCCACATGATGACCTGCTACAGAGACTGTCCTGATTCCCAGTTATGACTATCCACCCCCCTCTCTGACACACACATGTGGATAACTGTTCCTTTCTTTGGAAAGGAGATTGAAGAGTCACTCTAGGGGTTTCAAGGTATGCTCAAGGCAGGAATTCTTAGGGATGGCAAAGTGTCCATGGCCCACAGGTATCATTGGAAAGGGGGTGGGTGTCACCAAGCCAAATACACATGAAGACACCCTGTGTGAAGACACTTTTCTGAGAATTGTCCATGGACTTGTAATCAGATCAGGTGCAACCACTGCCCTTTAGAGTTTTGATGTTCTTTGGAGGCCACAGAGTCAGCATTGGCAGCAGAACAGATATTGTTCACCTCAAGGAAGTCTTTCTGTGTCCAAGGCCTCCCTTAGAAGAGGTTACAGACCATGTAGGAGGAGTTCTACAGAGACCAAGAGAACTGGGCAGCAGATCTTTGGCTGACATAGACACTGCAGAAAGGCGGGATAGACATCGATGACTCCTCACCTCTCAGATATTCATGGAGCACCAGCCCTGAGCCCTTGAGTGCAAAGACATGGCAGATGTCAGTCTTTGCCTTTGTTGAGCGGACTTGCAGTGGTGAAGGGCAGGGAGAAACTGTGTCATGCTTCCCTAAAGAAGGGAGTGGTGTCATACCCCTAAGCAAGGACTGCCTCCCACGGAGCACTCTGTCAGCCTCTCAGGGATCCCAAGGCCTGCACTGCCACACTGTAGTTGGGAGAGGCTGAGAGTGGACAGTGAACTTGCTAGGCTAGAGACTTATGTGCCTCTCCCTAAGGTGACCTGTGTAGGTAGTGTTAGAAGAGAGACCAGACCTCTCGCTTTGCTACTGCCCTGTTTGCTCCAAGTCTGCATCTCCTGTCCTTGACTCCTCACTGGAGCTGAACTCCAAGGTGGATCCCCAGGCCAAGCTTCTCATGGGACATCTGGAGCTTCCTACGTCCCTGGTGTCTAAGTCACAAGGTAAGGAGCCCTGGGATGTGGGTTGTGGCCTTGAGAGGATGGAATGTACTAGGGAACTCAGCAATGGGCCCAGATGATGGGAGACCCAGGAACATGATCCCCTCAGCAGTCAGTGTGGGGATGCAGTCTGGGAGGCTTGACTGGGGCTGTGTTCATGCACACAGCTGCCTCTGACAGGCAGTGGGAAGGTTTGGCCCTGAGAAGTCCTTGGAAAGTCAGTGATGTTTTCTTCTCCTGCAACTGCAATTCCAGTGCGTGCTGAATTTGCACACACAGAGCTTGTGCCAGCTCCACCTGAAGCTCCCTCACCAGCTCTGGCCCCACAGGAAGAGCAAGCACATGTTTTCCTTTCTCCACCAGCTGCAGAACTGGATCTCCTGGTGGCTCCCCAGCAAGAGTCATCTCTTGACCTCTACCTGCAGGCAGCTCTTGACCCAAACCTGCCATTCCCCTCTCTTCCAGATTTACTTATTATTCTATTTGTTATTATTCTATTCTGGGCTGGCAGTGATAGAATCATTGTAAATGAAATTTAAGGGTTTATTCTTGCTTCAGTTGATGAGTTTGGTACAATTTACTTCATTCTCCATATTGTGAAACCTTCACCAGTGTCCTCTTCCAGAACATTTTAATCAACTCACTACCCAAATATATTTTCTTTTACTTTCCTTCCTACTAGATCCTGGCCACCACTCATCCAATGTTCTTGTAATTTACCTGTCCTACTTTTTCCACATTACTGCAGTTATGTTTCTCCTCTGCCTTACCCTTCTGTAAGTAACTGTTTATTCTTGCCTTGTCTGAGAAGGGAAAATCCAGACAGACTACATCAATTTCTCATTTGTGTACTCATGGACTCTTGGCAGGGCACAGAAAAAGAATTCAGGAATTTTTTGTAATTCTTAGGATTCTTTGTTTTCTTAATTATGTTCCAGGCTTTATAGACATGTACACATCAAAACTGCTCCACGTTTAATTACATGTATGTCATTTCATGTCTATTTCATATGAAGGAAATTAACACACTTTCTTTTGTTACAGAGCAGCACCATGGGAGAGTCATGTTTATACTTTAGGAATTTTTAATGATAATTTATTAATTTTAATTTATGAGTGCTTAACAGGAAAAAAATCACAAAAGTAAAGTATTGTAGTTGTAATACAACCATTAAAATGTGAGGCACTGTGTGGTTCCAAGGAAAGTCTATAACCCAGTATAGAAACTGCAGTGTCGCAGGCAGCATGTCCATTGAATTCCCCTGTGGTTTATTTCCATACAATGTCATTAATAGGGCTGCCTATGTACTCTTCTCTAGACAGAGTAAATTTGCATAATGTCTGGGTAAACATGTCACCACCTACAAATTTCAGTTCTTACCCAGCAGTTCAGTCAAAGAACAAGACACATGAGCACAGCCTAATTAAGAATAATGAGGCCTTGTGTACATAAGAAAAGAAACATAATGGTCAAGGAGGCAAACAAATGGGAGAAATGAGCACTGGGAAACAGCAGAGGCATCAAGTCCCAGGTAGTAAAAACCAGCCCATAACTCGAATCCACCAGAATCCTGGCAGGGCTGGGGAGATGGGGGGACCCAAGAGCTCTCCATGACTCCTCAGGGGCTGGGGTGCAGTCTTCAATCACACATCTGCTGTAACATGGTGTAAACCCCTGCAGCCTTCACAGAGGCCAGCCGATTGTTTGCTCCAAGCTATAAATGCTCCAGGCTGAAGTTAATTCCCCCAAGGCCTGGCTGCACTGTGCTGCCACTGGGGGCTGGGGAGCAGGAGAGGTTAGGTCACTGATTCAGCAGCCACTAGCTTTCCCACAAAGAAATAGCTGAGCACGTGGGTGCCCCAGTGTGAACTAAGATGTGGCTCCTGAATTCTATGGATGATAGAAAGTTTTCCCATGGTCTTTGAACCAACTGAGCCTATAAAGAGTCACAGGTTTGGGGTAAGGTATTGGGGACAGTGAGTGGTGAGTTCTAAGTCCAGGCCTTGCCCTGCTCAATGAACTGCATGTGAATATTGGAAAATTGAGGTAAACTGAAGATAATGGCCTTACTAGCGATGGTATCAAATTACAGGCAGGTGTGGATGGGGACAGTGCCCAGGTGAAGAGAACCCCATGTGACCCTCTAGTGCCTCACCCCCAAGCATGCTAGAATCTCCACAGTAATGGACTATGCATGTTATTCCACTCCCAATGGACATTTGAGAACCAGTGCCCAGAGAGGGACAATGCCAGTCCCAAGTCACAGGACATGGGCAGAGTGAAAAGGATGGGGGAGAAATCCAAAGGAGAAAGACCTCCTAGCACAGGACCCATCCCAATCCCAAAGGCATTAGAAAAGCAGCCCCCAAGCTCCTGGGACCTGAGCCTAAACATGTGGGACTGATTTCAAGCAGCATCCCAAGCATGCACACACATACACACACAGACACACACATACACACACACACACACACACACACACACACACACACACACGCATGCACACACACACACGAACACACAGTGATGCCATGGGCACACACTGGGTTGCTCAGAGGAAAACTGATCTGATTTATTCAAGCTACATGCCTCAAATTCTCACCTTATTCCTGGGCTGAACTAGGCTGGCACCAATAAAAATAAGGACAATATGTCACTGGCCACCCAGAAGCTGGAAGCCTGGAGGAGAGGGACAAACCACTGCAGAATGCAGTAGAAGAGAAGACCCAGCACTATATCCCAATAAAGCAAGGGTACAGAGGCCAAGGTCACTACATGGGGGCATCTGAACAGCCTCACTGAGATGGAACTGATGCCTGAACCTGAGACATGCAGGCCCTAATGCTGTACAGTGTTGAGTCTGTGTGGCAGAAGACAGAGGACCAACAATTTAGAGATTCATAGTCAAAATTTTTTTTTTAGTCAAGAAAGATGAGAAGCCAGAACAGGGGTCTGGGGAGAATAAGGGAAGGGAGGAGTGGGCGTGGGACAGGGGTGGGGGCAGAACCTCACATCTGCTATAGCTCGTCAATGACCACTGATTATTGCATGCCTGCAAACTTAGGTACAACAGGTAAACTTCAGTTCTCTCAGATTCTGTGGGTTAGGAATTCAGGAGGGCTGCTGGGGGATCCACCATAGTTTCTCCTGACAAGGCTGCAGGCTCAGTGGAAGCACAACTGTGGCAGAATCTGTTCTCAGGCTCTCTCTCTTGCTAACAGGCAGGAACACAGTTAGGATGGAAGTCTGATGTCTCCTCTGTCTGTTACCCTTTGTCTCTGCAAAGAGTGAGCCTCTCCTCAGGGAAGATGCAGAGACAGTCAGAGATATAGAGAGGAAAACGGAACAAAACAGAGAGGAAGGAAGGAAGAACAGAGGAGGGAGAGAGCAGGAGATTAGTCAGTCTTTTTATGTGTGAACCTTGATAGTCACATCCCATCATGTCTGCCATGTTCTGGTATTAAGAACAAGTAAGGAATTGGGGAGAGAGCTCAGGATAGAGCACTTGCCTACCATGCATGAGGACCTGGGCTCAATTTCAGCCTGGCTAATACAAACCAGGACAAAATTCACTACCTGTGACCCATGCTCAAGGAATTAGCTACTCATGATGTGGCCATTAGAAGGTGAGCTGTCTGCAGTTGAGCACGCTGGCCATGGTTGTGGTGACTCACACAGGTGTGAATGAAGGCACAGTGCTGGTAGATTTGGGGGTTCATCTGTATCCATAGTGCTTGCTTAGCCTGTGTGAGGTCTTGACTTGAGGCCACAGCACCAATACATAGAAGAAATTGAGGTGTTTAGGGAACATAATAATGGCGGATCTGATGAACTTCTGCCCCCTCATGATGCCACCAGGGAAACATGTCCAGGAGGTGAGTGTCATTTACACCACCATACAGCAAGATCTAGGCCTGTTTGCAATGTGTTCACCTCCCTCCCAACCCTTCATGGATTTCACCTCTAATTCTGTACACTGTGTACACATGACACCAGCTCACAAGCTTTAGTCATCTCTCACCGCTGATGATGTCCCGGGGAAGCAGATGCCAAAATGACTTCCACAGTTCAGGGGGACACACTGGAAAGGACCTGAGAGGCATGGTGTCTTTTCTAAGTTGACAAGGGAAGTTGGAAGGAGGATTTGGGTCTAAAACTAGGTCTTCTCAGACTGGGGACCCTGGCTTCATTGCAATTTTTCCTTTCCCGTGGGGAAGCTTTGCCTCCTGCCAAGCATACATCACTTGGGTGGAGCTGTTGTCTTCACTCTGAGGGACACTGGGCAGTCATTCCATGTGCTTCCATGGTATCCAGAGCAAGACTCTCTGTGGGATGCCAGATGACCCAGTTCCACACAGACATCATGGAGGGAGCTGGTGGGTGCCTTAAATCATCAGTGTACCAGGCATTGAACATGATGCAATGACCAGAGCAGATAAAAACACTGGTCTATTGTGCTTCCATATTGTGAAGGCCACACTGTCACCCTGGAGAGCAGACCATGTACCACCCATATTATGGTGAATGTGCCTAACATCTTGGCCTCTGTACACATGGACATAAAATAGGGGAAAGGGAGACTCACAAAAGCACACAGAATGGGGGGATGCATCAGTATATGAACTGAATGTGGAGGAAAGGCAGGCAGGATGCACTCCCACTATCCACTCACTTTTCAGATAGTTATAGAGCAGCACCCTGTGGAGCACCCATGATTAGAGTAACACTGCAGACTCCACTTGCTTTCTCACAGAGGCAACCGGCCACAAGGGTGGAAAAGGGAGATGCATTTCAGGCTTCCTACAGAGTGGAGGACAGATGGTAACAGCACTGTCCAGGGACCTCTGACAGCAAGTGAGGGCTCATTATAGTTAGCATACAGGATACCCTGGGAGGGCCATTTGGGAAGGAGGCCAGACCTGTAGTGCTGCTTACACCTGTCCTCCTCAGAACCAGTTTCTCTTTTGGCTCCTGGCAGGTGCTGCTAAGCAAGGTGGTACAATCAACCCAATCTAATTTGATTGAGTTGGGCCAAGCCTAGCTCACTGAAAATGAGAACTACAGTGAGAAGGAATTGGCCTGGTCTGTTGGTTTCTGAGGAGGACACAGGGCACTTTAGAGGGAGAAAGACTCTCAGACTTGGGGCCTCCTGCAACACAGAGGCATTCAGAAGTGAGTGCGGTGAGGGAGAATGGGAAGTTTTCCTGGGGTGCATTTGTGCACATAGCTGTCCCTGACAGGCCCTGGGAGGTTTTGGGGCCTGCAAGGAGCAAGGACAGTTGGTGATTTTTCTAAAGCAGGGCTGGAACCGGACTGAGCTCAAGGTCTACTTACAGATCTTGTGCCAGCTCCACCTCCAATGACCTCACCAGCTCTGGGATCAACCTGAAAATAAAAGGGCAGATATCTGGTCTGGTGGAATTCCAAGGCAGGTCTGTCACTGGCTCCATGGCAGGTGTCCTCAGCTCCACTTAGGGCTCAAGCCCTGCAAAGCACCTGCCCTTTGCTTCCCTTTCCCTTTACCTCTTCTTTTTCTCTCAGTTCTCCTTTCCTTTCCTTTCTAGGTCTACAGTTCTTTGAAACATTAAATTCTAAGATATTTTTAAATTAAGATTTCATTAGTTTCCACATGTTCAGTTGAGTCACACGTAAGCACATCTTCAATTGGTACAATCTTCACATCTGTTGAGTGCCAGCTTTCTACTCAGTGTTGGACCCATCCATACCCCTCTTCTCTCCTGCTACTCCCCACCCAGTGCTGACCATTTTCTCACTGTGATTTACTATGGTGGGTCTTTCTTTTTCTTTTTCTTTTGAAAGTATACAACAGAACAAGTCAGAATAAAGCCAACTAAGATTGTACAGCGAAATTCGTACAGAACTTCACAGCAGGTTACCGGGATAACAGTAATAGGTATCACAGTATATTTTGTTATCTTTATAATAGTTGTTCTTTCAATCCTGTATATCAAAATGAGATGAAATATAGAATACTATAGAACTTATCAAAACAGAATATTGAATAGAGCAGTACCATTAATCAGAAAAGAGCAAAAGAGTAATAAAAATATTTGCCCTCAAAGAAATGGTAGAAAGAAGTCCCCCTTATTTGCTATTGTCAACCTCACAGGATATGCTCAGATGTCTGGGTCCCACTTGCTAATGTGCAGTTAGGAGGAGGGGAAGGAGGATAGGGGAAGTGGAATATTTGACTCAAGGCCATGTAGCAGTAGGTTCACTATTGCTAAGTAGGGAGGCAGAATGGTCATTTGTTTTCACAGCGTCCTCAGTTCCAACATGGTGTGGATTTCAGGAGACACTGCAAGTTTTCCCCCTGGAAGGGCTACAGTGGGCCACACTACCTCCGCTTACCAGGGAGGGGAGGTGCTGGCTTGGCTTTCCAAAGTCCTAAGTTCCAACATGGCGTGGATCTCAGGAGACATTGCTAGTTCTCCCCCTGGAAGGGCTGCAGTGGGCCACACTACCTCCGCTTACCAGGGAGGGGAGGTGCTGGCTTGGCTTCCCAGAGTCCTCAGTTCCAACATGGCTTGGATCCCAGGAGACACTGCTAGTTCTCTCCCTGGAAGGGCTGCAGTGGGCCACACTACCGCCACTTACCAGGGAATACCCTGGGTCTTTCATATCAGTGCATCAGATTCTGCTTGGCCAAACATTCCTGGAGGAGACTGGCTGCTACTGCTCTTTGAAAGAAGAGAAAATCCTAGAGAAAAAAAAGTCTCCAGGCAAAATGTAGAGACCATTGTGTATGTACTCATCTTTTCATTTCTGAAAATGTTTTCCATGATTTCAGTGACACAAAGGGAGCTACTGCATTTGAAAAACAACAATAATGCAAAAACCAAAACAGGAAACCTTTCCTTACAACCAATAGTCAGATAGATGGTTTTTATTACAAGTGTGAAAGAGGTTTCATGAGTCCATTTTGTGAGGGAAATGGCAAATTCTTTTAACTCAAAGGGAATCACCAGACATGGACAACAAGCACACAAAACACTGAGCCTCCTAAACTGATTTCATGCAGGCACACATCCCTGAAATGTGCTGTTCCCCCATCCACTGACACATTTTAAGGCAGGTGCTGAACAACAATGGGAAGGACATGGGGGGCAGATCACAGCCATATCTCGCAGCTCTCATCAGAGCTCTAAAAAGCCTTCCCCAGAACTCCTAGGACTAAGAATAGAGTTTTCTCCCACACAGAATGCTGCACAAATTTTCAAGAGTTTGATTCACAGTACGCTTTCAAGCAGGAATGAGCTGGGACCCTTGCTAGCCTCAACATAGAGTACACACAAGGAGAGCTGTCTGGACCATGCTGTTCACTGCAGCTGGGGGGAACCTTGCCCTAGCCCCAGGGACACAGAGGTGCAGGGCTAAGGATAACAAACTCATGGCATGACAAGTTTTCCCCAGGGCCAGCCAGTACACTGGGCACCTCCACTGCAATCCAGCACTTCCCAAAGCCAGAGACAGCACTGGGCAAGGGTATTTGGATGCCAGGGTGGCCAGTCAGATGATGGAGAGCCCTGCCTGACACAGCTGTGCAAAGTGTGTCCCTCTGGAGCTAAACCTCCAGCAGATCCCACTCATTGCCTTCCTCATGTCTGGCAGCGAGGACATCACACAGAAGCACAGCAACATACTTGAAGTTTACTCAAACTAAATAATTTAGCTTAACTTCAAGAATGACTGATGACTTCCCTTCAAGAAATTCCCTTCAAGAAATACACCAGTCTGGAAAATCAAGGCTGAGAACATCACTCTGCATTTTGTATAAATAAACTGACCCTTTACAAGATATGGTGGTAATGCACGTGGGTGGGTCTGCTATGGCAGAGATGTGGGCTCTCATGCATACAGGTTTCATAACTGCAATAGAAATTTTCAAATAAATGATGCATGTTCATGACTTTCTGTTTGTATTGCACTGCAGGAAGTGAGATCCAGGCAGCAACCTAGATTTACTGAGCTGCCTCAGAAAACCTAGTGGAAAACCCATCACACGATTCTATCACCCAACAGTGAAAGCTCAGCAACGTGGTTTTTGCTTGCTGCAGCTGGTAGTTGACAATTTTGAGGTGTTTCCATCTGTGCCAGCCATCTTTGACTCTATTAGCTTCTGTCGGCCAGGGTGTGGATCAGACTATATGTTTACAAGAAAGTTCTGTCATGATTTCAGGACCAGTGGCAGCATTTCATGTACTGGAAATAATTTTTCAAGTTTGGCCATAAGAAACCTATACCATGTGCTTCACAAGTTGAGGGGAAATGAGATTGTTTTAAATACATACAGGAAACTAATTTTGCCTGTAGCAGACTCACTTGCTGCTAAAGTCCCTATTTTTGAGGTAAAAAGCCATGAGACAGGGGTTGTTGTATGATATGCTAAAATGCACAGAAACTTCCCAAAGTTCAGTTTCTGCTTTACTTCCCTCATTCTACCAAGCCACAGAATGGATTCTGTGCATTCAAACCCATAGGGTTAGAATTGCAGTAGAGATCTGTAAAAACTTCAGTTAACTGGAAAGTGAAAAGACCAAGAAAGGTTTTTGGCAAAATGCACCTCTAAATATAGGCTTAAAGCAACAAAGAAACCAAGAAGAAGACAAAGAAGTCAAAGAGAAAGAAGTCCAAGAGAAGGACAAAGACAAAGATGAAGAGATGAAGAAGAAGAAGAAGAAGAAGAAGAAGAAGAAGAAGAAGAAGAAGAAGAAGAAGAAGAAGAAGAAGAAGAAGAAGGGGAAAGAAAGAAAAACAAAAAGTAATGCTAATGTGTGGGGTTTTGTCTCCAATGCCTCAGCCTCACTTAGAAAGGAAAGGATCAAATTTTGTGGAATGGAAGTGTCACTGTGTAAAATGGACTTAGCCCCAAGACACTGATGGTGTTTCTGGCCCACTATGAATGTCTAATCCATAGCAGAGCCTGGAGTCCAGTGGAGGCTGAGGCCAGGACCCAGGAGTTGAGGCCCCTGGGGCTGAGGTAGCAAAGTCTTTGCTGCACCCTCGTGGCTCTGCCTTATTGGGCCTGCAGGGCTGCAGCATGGATGCAGTGGTGGAAATGGGTGTAAGGCAGGAGGTGCTGGGCTCCTCTGCATGCTGCACACTCCCTGCTTGGCCTGAGCACAGGAAGATTCAAGTCCTCCTTGCTGGAAAAAGAGACTCTGAAGAAGATTCTGGGTGTCCTCTACCAGACACAGATGAGCACAGTGACTTCTCAGGTAGGGAGGGCAGGACACCCACCACAGCGGGATCTGCATGGCTTCATGTGTTGGGGGTTTAAAAGTTAGTCATGAATGATGTGTTGCCTTTCTGAATAAAAAGACTCATTTTATATATCTATAAAGTGATGTCTGAATGTTCTTCCATATGCTTATCCTACATTACACTAAAAGAAAATTAAATCATCCATTTCCACTCACCTATTCAAGAAAATACCAACTATTTATTCTGAACTGAATTGAATAGATGTAATACTGAATGGAGCACTATAAATAATGCAGTGGAAAATAAAATGGAAAAACCCCAAAGGCATCCCTCCCAGGATGAGAGGTCTGACATTGACCAGCTCCTCTCTCCTGTCCTCACCTGCTGTGCAGGCCTGTGTCTCTTCACTGATGGGTGGAGAGAGGCCAGGACACAAGCTCTCTTCCATCTCAGGAAAGATCAGGGACATGGCCTTAGTTCAGCATTTTGAGTGGATGTCATTTGTAATTAACTCAGCAGCTGTGCTGTGGAACATTCATGGTTTCTAACTGTCCACACCTTAACTGATTAAGAAGAGAATATGGTGTCTATCAATCTCATTTTTTACAATGACCCTTAGAAGTTGAATTTCCAGGTTAAATGTATGTAAGATGAATTTGAGGGTCGCAGATATTTCACCTGAATCCTCAGCATAGAGTCAGAGTGTGGTAGAGGGAGACTGAGTCTGCTCAGATCTCTGTGGAGATCTGAAGTCAGAAAGATGGTCCAGGCAGAGGAGCAGGACACCATGGAACCTAGCAGGAACCATGGCTAAAAAAGGTCCAGTCCAGGCTGCCTCATCCATCAGTGAGTTCTAAGGAAACCGTCACACACTTCACACTGGACAAGAGAGAGCTGGAATGGTTCCAGAGCTCCTCCCTACATGCCTGAGGCCCCCTGTCTCACTCAGGGGAGCTCTGTATGAGGTCAGTCTGTTACAGAGCTCAAATTGACTGAATGTTTCCACCCAGGTGCAGATCTGAACTGCCACATGTGGACTCACCATAGTTATGGAACAGGACAGGTGTTTACAGGGTGCAGGCCAGGAGATGGAGGCACTGCAGTCAGGTCAGGGTACAAAGCCTTAAATAAGAGACCAGGCCCTCACCAGCCCCAGTTTCCTCCAGCAGTAACCAAACCCTGCAAGAATGTGCATTAAAAACTGAGTAATTGAAAGGAGATACTCACAAAATTACATATTATAGAGATAGTTTGAAGATACAAAAGTAAATGTTAGCATTAATAAGTAAAATGAGATGTGACCCTTAATGGATATGTGGTGAGCATTGATGTCCCAGAACCACACGCATCAGAATGAAATAGTCTCATGAACAGAGCAATAAGGAACACAGGCAATGGGTAAACATCACAGCTGCTTAAAAACAACAACAAAGAGCAGGCACAATAAGTGTGCTGGTGAATTTTATCCAGTATATAATAAAGAATAAATACTGATCATTTTTCAATTCTTTCATCACGTTGAAGGAAAAACCACCACCAACTTCTTTTAAGTGACAAGTCATCCTGAGAATGAAGCCAGACAATAATGTGTTAAAAATAAAATAAATGAAAACACTCTGTTGGCTAATATTCTTAATGAACATACACAAAAGTATTCAGCTAAATGTTTGCCACATTAACTCACCAGCATGTTCAAAATTAACCAACACGATCAACACTGGGCTGAATCTCAGTGGTGCAAGAATGTTCCCTCTCACACAAACTGTTAAGTGTCGCTTACCACATTCACAGCATAAAGCACAGCTAACCCCTGAAGAGATTTGGAAAAATAGCTTTGAGAACCTCAAAAGTTCACCATTTTTCATGATAAAAATCATTCATAGACTATAAGTAGGAGGAATGGACCTCAGTACAGCATGGAAATCTCCATCCTTGACATGGTGTTCAGAGGCTGACAAGCTGCAAGCTTAGCTTCTAGGGTCAGGAAGGAGACAAGGCTTGCAACTCTTTTCAACATACAGCCCTCGAAGTCCTGGCCATAGAATTTAATCCGGAAAGAGAAAGCAAAGCCTTCCAAATCACAAAGGAAGTTTTAATTTTGTTGCAGTTCTCCTGAGGGTGCAGCACTGTATATAAGATATTTAAACTCCATTGACAACCTTATAGAACAAATTCACAAATCACTTCAATTGCAGGATACATGAGCAACATGCCCTAATCAATTCATTACTACATACTACAAACAAATTGTAGCCTCAAATACAAAGAACACAATTCATTTCACAAATAATCAAAAATAACTAATGATTAGGTTAGATGGAAGCAAACTCACATCTTCTTGGAATGCAATAAGTAGAAGAGCACTAACAGAAGAAAAGCCATACTGTGATGAGGAATGGGAAGAATTCATTTTATAATGTACATGCTACTCAGAGCAACCAGTTATTTCAGTGACACTCCTGTCAAAATATCAGTGCCTTTTTCCTAGAAACATAAAAAAAATTTGAAAATTCACAAGGAATTACAAAGAGTCATCCTATAGCCATAGAAAGAACATTACAAGTAGAGGCATCAAAATACTAGTTTCCAGGTATTATAAAGTAACAGTAGTCAAAAGGGTTTTACAATGGAAGAAAAGGACCACAGACTAAAACAGCTTGCCCAGATGCACACCAAGTGACAAAATCACTAGGAATTTTATTTCTTCTTTCCTTTCTTTACCTTTCCTTTCCTTTCCTTTTCTTCCCTATTTTTTCATTTTCTTTTTATAGTCCAGGTCTCCCTGTGTCATTGTAGCCTGAGCTGAACTCAGAATATATTGCAGGCTTGTCTGGAACTCCCAGGAACCCTGCTTCCTCAGCCACTTGAGTACAGGCATTGCAGGCATATTTGCCATTCCTTGCTCAGCCAATAAGTTTTTAACAACACTATGATGAGACCGGGTCTGATGGTGTGGCTTGTAATCCTAGCAGTCTGGAAGGCTGAGTCAGGAGCATCACAAATTCAAGGTAAGCCTCAGCAATTTAGCTATTTATTAAGGACATGGCTCAAAACAAGGAAAGTGTTAAAATGTAAAGACAAGCCGATGCAAAGCTCTTTATTCAAATCCTAGAAATTGAACAACAAAGACAAAACCTTGCAACTGACACCAGGAGGGTAAATACATTTTTACACTGGCCTGGCCTTCTGGAGGGAAGTGTGCCCCCAAGTAGCTTTAACCTTCCCACCTTTCTTGTGATTTGACTTTAAACAATCATCAAATTCCATGAGGGATCAAAGAAAAAGAGAATGTGCTTCAAAGACACCAAGCCTCAATCCTAGTGTAGAAGGCATTTGGAGTGACCTTCTGAAGTGCCTGCTGACCACAGTTAGAAAAGCAGAGAATCTGCTAACAGTGTTAATGGGATTTTCAATCCTACTCACTGTGAAAGAAGCTGCAGGCCTGGAAGGTGGCAGACAGCTTAACTAGAGTGACTCTTCTACAAAGTGTCTGAAGACAAAAGCCAAACATTTTATTGCATGAATACACAACATTGCTACCAATTTCCAACTCAGGATAATATACACCTGTAATCCCAGCACTCTGGGAGGGGGAGGAATGATGAGGAAAGGTTTAAGCCTAGCCTGGGACATTTAGAAAATTAGTGAGACCATGTCTTAAAATTTGTACAAAACCAAAGCTTTTACAAATGTATGAAAATATTGATCTTTAAGAAATCTCAGAAGTCACTGAACAAGGTACATTAATCACTATTAATCTATAATTATTTTATCTTTTTATAGACTTAAAAAGTGTGTCTTTATATGATTCTTATTTTTATTTCAAAATAAAAATAGTAATACCTTGCTCAAATTCTTGTACTAAATATAAATTTAGGACAGAAAAAAAAAACAGAATGATCAAAATCTCTTCATACTGAACTACCCAAATCCTAAAAGGATATATTTAGCAGCATATCTGCAGTCATCTAGGTAAAAAGCATGTAAAAGTTGAAAGAGTACAAACACCAGGAAGTACATCAATGTCTCCATGATGGTAAACCTTATGCTAGGTGTGCTGAGTAAAGTACACATGCAACAGAACCTCACAAAGATTTCTCACTAGAAAGCTGATTTTTGACTTTTCATTTTTATCATTTTTTTCTCTTTCTTCTTTCCTTTTTTCTTCAGACAGGGTTTTGCTATGCAGTTCAGCCTGGCCTTGATGTTTCCTTGTAGCCCACAATGACCTAAAACTCACCACAAACTTTCTGCCTCAGCCTTCAGAGTCCTGGAATGACAGGTGTGCACCAACATCCCTGATTGTGTTTTCCTCTTTAAATTTTCTCCAAAACAAAACTCGTCAAAGTTTTTTATATTCTCAAAGTTCATCATGTTGGTTATACAAAACCAAATCAGAAAGTACTGAAAACACTCTGAAGGGCTTTCAAAATCTTCACCAACATACAACATAATATAACATAACAGAGCATAATATAGTATAGCATAATATCACAAAACAAAATAAAAAGAAACCACATAACTCTCCTTTAAACATCTGCTTCCAAAGATACAGTAAGAATTTCTAAGTTATCCATACACCAGCAAAATGATGCATTTTCTTTGAAATAAATGTCAGTATCCACTCAAATGCTTGTGTAAGAATGAGTGTGGCAGCTTCCTTTTGAAGTCTGACCCAAAAACATAAAAAAAGGCCATCACAAGATGGGTGACAGGTGCATGTGCTTGGTTCAGCCACATAATAGTGGGAGGTGGCAGCACAGAGAGAGTCCAGCATGGAAACACTGCTTCAAGGAGACTAACCAAAGAGTATTACAACTGAAAAGGCTCAGCACCATCACCTCTAGGAAAGGGAAGCTACCCATCAGGGACACAAAGCCCATGGTCTGATTGGGATGGGAGGAAAGGAAGTGACAGCACCAGCTAGGAGACAAGTCCCCCAGGAGTGATACACATGTGTCCTTCATCAGTACGGGGTGATGATGTCACCTCCCCTTGTACTCACCACCTGCTGTCCCCCATCCCTGGAGGTCAGAGTTTGGAGCACTACAGGGTAAGGCTGAGTTGAACATCTAAGGATGAATACATAATGATTCCTAAGCATGTGAGAGTAAAACTGGCTATGAGTCCTCCTCCCCTGGATATATGGGGTTTATAACACGAGACCTTCACATTGTGTGGTAAAATTATTATGGGTATTCTGCTTCCTAATGGAAGTGAAATGAAACTAAGATAAGCCCAAGAAAGGAAGTCATACTAACATTTGACAAATCTTTAACAGAAGACAATGTGTCTTTCATCCTCCAAGACAATGGACCCTTTGGATGGAAATTTGTGTTTGGCACCCAGCCTGAGACATCTGAAGCATTTACATATTTGCCGCATTAAAACCTTCAAAGTGCAACAAAGTCTAAAAATATACTCAGGTTTTTAGCATTCTAACTTGTTGTTTCTAAGGAGGACATAGATTTGTTCCACAACAAAAAGAAAGGTGATATCACAGAGGAAGGCCAAACTGTTCACCCCAGTGCATGACCTCACTTCCTTGGCCATAGGTCCAAAAAGAACTCTGAAGGCTCAGGTCACCAGGCACCTTGGTCTGGTGACAGTTGGTCTTTACAGACAGTTGGCTCAAGACAGTGAGCAGGGAGCAGGTTAGGCTGCTTTCCCAGGACACAAGACTCCAGCCTCAGCATCCGCATAGGTAGACAATGTGGGAATGGCTGAAAAAATGGTTCACTCATCCGAGAGCCTTCAGGATGTTTGCAGGCAAATGCCAAATGACAAGGGCATTAAAGGACAGGGCTCACTGTCCCAGGTCTTCTGGCACCCAGAGGCAGGAGAGAGACCAGGACAAGTGTCACTAGACTCAGCCACAAGCCACTCAGACTCACTGAGTCCAACAGAGTAACATTAAGGCCTGACCACCACTGTGAATCCCCCTACACAATTCCTGCCCTAAGTCAAGTGTGACTGGGTCTGACATGCCCTGAGGGCAGATACTCATGGGCAGGTGCAGGTGCTGGGAAGATGCAAGCCTGGGCCACTCTCAGGTTCCCACCCAAGACCGGGCTGGCAGAGCAGAAGTGCAGCACCCCTGTTTAATCCACAGTCTCCAGATTCATCTTCTGTCTTCCTGAGTAGAAATATGGGACAGAGCTGTCTGTATTACAGAAATATAAGATTATCTGTGTTCACAAAGTAAAACCTGTGTTGTCTCAGAGCCTCAGAGCCTTGGCTTCCTGCCAGAAGCTGTGCTCTGTCTCAGCATAGTGGCATATAGGACACCAGTCTAGAGGCGGTCACAAAGCTATGTGTTCCATGGCTTGCAGCAGACTCTGGGACCCACAACAGGTGCTGGCTCAGGCACAAAGTGTGTGTACAGAAAGTACTATAGAGACTCTCAGAAGACAGAGAGTATCTTTGGGTCAGTGCTACACTGTACTTAACTGTCAGCATTTGCATGAAACTCTAGCCAGGGTTACAGACCCTCTGATTATCCATGGCAATTTTAAAAATCTGTTCTAAGGAAAGTAGAAAAGTAACAGATATGTACAGGTATGTTTCACTGCAGTACACTGACAGCTCTAAACCCAGCAGACAATGTCATGAGGCTGGTGATATGCACATCACCACCTCAATAAGGCTGAAGTTTCTACAAATGCTGGAGGTAAAATATGCCCAAATATAAACTAGGCCTGGAGGCTCTTGTGTGGAGCCTAGTACTTGAGACACTAAGGAAGGAGAATTGTTTGAGACCACTCTGGGTTATAATGTGCCCTCAAAGCCAGCCTGAACTTCATAGCAACATGCTTCCTCAAAAAGATAAATACATCAAATCTAATGAACATAATAGTGTACTAGTGATGGCCTTGTGACATTAGCATGACTATCATATTTATACTGACCTGTAGTCTACTGGAAAACCTAAGTCACAGGCGACTTCACAATAAAATATCACACCATTTACCAAATGGAGTACACTGTGGAGTATTTATTGTTCATCATTGATATTTGGTGGTGATGGAGCAGTGCTTGCTGCTGCTCTCCACAGAAAAATGACTATTGCTGCAGTAACAGGAATCTGCATGAATCACTGCAATATGTCCTTAACTCTTTGAGGAAGAGACCCACTAGAGGAAGCACTGCACTCATGAGAATTACTAATTTTAGTCTTTTGAATACTTTAAAAACTGACTTCAGTAGTAGTTGAAATACTTACCTACATTTCCACCAACAAGATTAAATAATTCCTTTTCTCCTGTAGTCTCCTGAATGTTTTTTAGATCTTATGGTGATTAGTTCTGTCTGCAATGACATGATGTCCCTATTTGCATTGCTCTATTGTGCAAAAATGCTCAATAGTTCTTTAAGTATTTCTTGGAAATTTGTACATATTCTGAAAAATGTGCATTCCTTTCATGTTCCTATTGGTTTTACATGTTAGCTGTCAGGGAGTAATAGGCAAAATTTCTCTCATTCTGTAGTTTATTTCTTCATCCTTTTGGTTTGACTTTTTTGTGGCATCTATGCTTATGCAGGAGGATTAAAATCTTACAAAGTCCTTTTTGCTTGTTTTGTCACCCTATCTTATTTTCTACACAAAACAGCAGCAATAGCATTAAGAAAAAATGTTTTTAATGCCTCTACATTCTGAACATGGAATGCCTGGCTCTTTCATGTTTCACTAGGTTTTACTCAAATAGAGGCATATTTGAGACTGCTGCAAAAATTACCAAAAAAAGTACAGTTCCTGAGTAAAAGAAAAATCACAATTTGCAATAGTGATTCTTTTATCCTATAGTACATTTATATTCTTGACCTCAACGTACTTGTTCCCTTAAACTTCAAATGCAGGGATAAAAACAACTATTTCACACTCTGCTAAATCATTTAGCCATTGCCTTCCAAAGGCAGCTTCAAAGCCATGATCTTAACATCTCATTCTCTCCTGATGCTGGGACTAAAGAAATCACCGTTAGCCAATCTTTATAGGTAACTCCTTACCAATGCAATTATTTAAATACAAAATGATCAAAAATTGCATACTTTTTGTTAGTTTTTATAAAATAACAAGGAATATAAAAGTGACAGTTCTACTGTATTCAATATAAGAATGAATGGGTTAAATTGACAACTGCCCAAATCATGCTCAGGATGGTCACTGCATAAAGAAATGTGTTTCCCAAGTGATTCTCTGGGATAACTGCTAGGTGGCCAAACGATAAAAGGACAACTACTGATGTGCAATTGTGAGTATTAAAAAATATTGATGCTGGTGAAGAAAGGGAGGAGATCTAAAGCATTGAGCTACATCTGCAGAACTTGAAGATATATTTTGAGACAAGGTCACTCTAATTGTGTAGGTTAGACTCAACTTCCTCTTCCACTAATTTAAGCCCACTGAGGTGCTAAGATTACAAGCATGCATCAACAGGACCAGCAAGATTTACTTTCATGGTAAAATGAGAAAGTGCATGTACTCAGGATATATTCTTATAGATTCAGTATTCTACTATTAGCTGTAATACAAATTCCAAATATTCCCATTGATGGTAAGCAGAAATATGCTGCAGGGAATCTGGCCACATGCTGTAGTGCATAGAGGCTGACAATAAACTTCACAGTGTCTTTTACTTTGTGAAGTATATCAGGTTCTTCTTGTATAAAATAGATATAGTTTTAGTGGTGCTTACATAAGAGGTGAGTAATTTATTTTCCCAAGGATAGTCAAGACTTGGGCAAACTATCTTCACTGAATTAGGGGATTTAATTCAATGTTCACTTGTGTTTTCATGACACCACAGTTTTTAACAACATAATTCCTAAGCAGATTTTTGTATTCAACAACACTGCATTAAACACGTTACATCTTACATGAATGTTAAAATGGAAGTGAAAACCACAGGCCACAGGAAACCAACTAGGACTCATGGCCCAGTATATGTGTTTAAGATAATCAGTACACACCACAAACATCATGCACTGGTCCTTATAAATAAAGTGATATACCATTGTATAAATTCATAATTCAGTAAAACAGAACACAATCTGAATCTTAATTTAGCAAATTTACTTTTTACTGTGTTGACAGTTGAAAATTTAGGTTTCCCTTCATGCCATTACTTCAGTATTTTAGGAAACAACAGTAATAATTACAAAATATATAATGCATTCACAGCATCAAGGAATAAAATAAAGGCATTTGCATGATACATCCAATAACAACCTTTTCCCCCAAAACAACTCCATATGTAAGAAAAATTGATTTCAAAGTATGCTTACTCATAAATCATGCCAAACTTTATAATTTCTGGAGATGTTGATATATATATATATATATATATATATATATATATATAGTGATGTGATATTGGAGACAAGTTATGATTCTGTCAGCATGGAACAATCAGAAATTCACAGTAGTATGGTTTACATTTGGTACTTGTGGGGAAACATTACTAGCAAATAAAGATGTAATATAAACATAACAAGTAAAATTCTGATGGTTAGAAAAGCAAAGGTTTACTTAAATGACTAATATTGGCTCCACTGAGAAACAAAATCAGGCAACATAATTTAAATGGTATGATATCCAGTGATGTTAAGAAATCAGCAGATGTTTTGTCACAACTTGGAAAACATAACATTCATTAATGTACAAGTTATGTGAAAAGAACACAACTTTGTCAAAAACACATACTCCGAGCCTCTACAAATGAATATCTTAATGCAAATATTTCATCAACTTCAGAAACATCATTTATGAAAGAGAAAATGAAGCATGTGTATCAAAAGATTAAAACAACACCATGTTAAAATTACAATTCCCAAAAAAATAAGAGACTAGACTAATATCACTCTGAACAGTGAATAATAGTATTGCTCAATTTTATATCATAATGCTACAGAATTAGCATTGGGTTTCTTAGTGTCACTTCTTCAGAGTATCTGTTCATTACATTATGCATTATATTATTTGTTCCAATAAATAGGTTAGAAATTCTTCCCATGTGTGAATCTCTATGTGTATATCTATCCTTTCTGTGTTATGGGGGAAAACAGATCAAAATAAGACAACAAAACAAATTCCTAGAAAATCATGATATGAAAGAGACATATAAGACCACAGTATTAGGTGATATACAGTACTTACTATGCTTTCTCTTGTTTTTTTCAATAGAATTGTCCACATCATCAGGGACTATATAATTAAGCATAACATTATATAGCTATTTTTATAAAAACACAACTTTGAAGATGTTGAAGGATGTGAAAACAGTTAATAATCAAACCTGATGTAGAACCCGTGGTTTCCTTCCAGGACCAGCAAGTCAGGCCAAGGCATGGAATCCCTTCCCAGTCTGGAGGAACTCCCTTCCTCAACTGGGGACCAGCCTGTGGTTGACCACTGGGACCAGTGAGTTGGGACCAGCGAGTCGGGCCAAGGCACAGAATTTTTTCCCAGTCTGAGGTAACTCTCTTCTTCACCTGGGGACCAGCCCATGGATTCCTGCTGTGACCAGCCAGTGGAGCCAAGGAACAGATTCCAATTCCAGTCTGGGGGAACTCCCTACCTTGCCAGCAAGTTTGGCTGAGGCATGGAATCCCGTCCCAATCTGGGTGAACTTGCTCCCTCAATTGGAACAACACTTGAAGCTTGAAAATACAGCAAAATGACAAAAAGAAAGACTAAAATGCAATTTCAAACACCCATCCCATCCCAAAAAAGCCTAGGAGCCATGTGCATAGAAGAAAACACATTCCACATAACTGAAATACCTAAAATAATAGTAACTGAAATAAAGAAGCAAATTTGGGAAGCATTAAAGAAATTCAAACTAGAAATAATCTCATAGGTAAAAAAAGAAATGTTAAAAGAAATGAAGGAGATTCTGAACAGATCTAAAGAGGACACAGTTAAAATATTGGAGGAAATAAACAAAAGATAGTATCCCTGGATGAACTCTATAAGAAACAAACAGAATACATAAAGCAGATGCAACGTGATATACAGGAAATCAAAAACTCCAATGAAAGTTATAAAAACTGCCTCAATGAATGTGAAGATAGAATCTCAGACCTTGAAGACAAGATTGGAGCCAGTGAACAGGGAAGATCTTTTAAAAATAACAAGAAATCAGTAAATAACTATTCAACACCTGCAAGATGATGCAAAGCAGAACAACATAAGTTTGATAGGCATAAATGAAAAAGAAGGGGACAACATAACCTATGTCAAGAGGATATTTAGAGAAGTAATGGCTGAAAATTTCTCAAACACGAGATTGGAAACTGATGTCAAGATCAATGAAGCATATAGAACTCCAAATAGCCATAATCAAAATAAATCTACACCCAGACATATAATAATGACCATTCCAGAAATTGAGCAAATGAATAGAATATTAAAAGCTGTCAGAGAGAAGAGACAGATCACCTATAAAGGAAAGCATATCAGAATCACAGCAGACTTCTCAGCACAAATAATAAAGTCAAGAAGAGCATGCAGCGAAGTATTTCAGATCCTAAAGGAAAATGATTTCCAACCTAGACTGATGTACCCTACAAAACTGTCCTTCAAAATCAATGGAGAAATAAGATACTTCTATGACAAAGAAAAGCTGAAAAACTTCATGATCACCAAGCCAACCCTGCAAAGAATACTGAAAGACAGCCTAGATACATTTAGGAAAAAACCACTAAACAAAACAGACAGTTAAAAAGAGCAGAAAGATAAAGATGCAACAGCAGAAAGATAACATGTCAGCAATAAACCAATATATAACAGTTCTAACCATTAATGTAAATGGTCTCAATGGACCAATTAAAAGAAACCAACTGGCCAAATGGATTAAGAAACACAATCAAACCATATGCTATCTACAAGAAACCCATCTAAACCCAAAAGGATACTCACAGACTGAAAGTCAAAGGATGGAAAACAATACTTCATGAGACCTGTAATGTCTTCAATGTTTTGGTTTTGCCGGTTTTGTTCTTTACTGTTTTGTTCAATTTTATTATAACTAATGATATAGGCAATTCTATTAGAGATAGCTGGAGGCATTATGGTAACCATTGTTGATCACCTAGTATTATGCTTTTACATTATCTATTACGTCCACCCTTTTGATTTGACTGTTCTTTTATGTTACATTTGGTTCTACTCTCTTCCAAAAAAGTAATAAGAACTGTGGGAGCAACAAAATCGAAAATGTATAATTGTCTTTGTACAAAAGAGAGGAAAAGAAAGTGCTCTAAATGATATAACTGCATGTATATTTAAGTGTATAAGATAGATAATGATATTACTGAGTTTTGTTGGATCATTGAACAAAACTGTTTGCAGTCTCACTGTTGGAATGTTCACTTTATAAGCTTTAATTTTGTAACTTGAACAATTGTTTCTGAGATGACAAATGTAATCCATTAACTAGTGATTTCCTACTGTTTATTTTTTTCTGTAAATCTGCATAACTTGTATCTCTGCTTTTTTTTCTTTTCTTTTTCTCCTTAAATAAAATTTAAAAAAAAAAAGAAAAGAATACTTCTTGCAACAGGAACCAAATAAAAAACAAAAACAGAAGTAGCTATTCTGTTTGCAGACAATGTGAACTTCAAGCCAATAATGATCAAAAGGGATAAAGAAGCTCACTACATACTGGTTAGGGGAAAACTCAAAGAGGAAGAGAAAACTATCTTAAATTTATATGCACCAAACTCCAGAGCACCCAGTTATATAAAACAAGTACTAACAAAAATGAAAAATCAAATTAGCAGTAACACAATTCTAACAGGAGACCTTAACACACAATTGACACCAATGGACAGATCAACCAGACAGAAAATGAGCAAAGAAATAAAAGAACTGAATCGCACCTGTGAACAAATGGACTTAATACACATATACAGAGTATTCCACCCAACAACAACAGAATACACATTCTTCTCAGTATTACATGGGTAATTCTCTAAAATAGACCATATATTAATTCACAGAGCATATTTAAATAAATGCAAAAGGGTTGAAATTATCCCTTGCATGCTATCAGATCATACCACTATGAAATTAGAAATTAATGATAAATAATACTGCAAAAACCCCACAAACACATGGAAACTGAATAACACTCTTGAGTAATCAGTGAGTCACAGAGGAAATTAAAGAAGAAATTAAACCATACCTACAAACAAATGGAAACACAAATACAAAGTACCAGAATCTGTGTGATGCAATGACAGCTGTCCTCTGAGGAAAATTTATTGCACGAGTTCCCACATTAGGAAAACAGAACAAATACAAATAAATAGCGTGATGTTATACCTCAAATATCTAGAAAAAGAAGAGCAAGTCAAGCCCAAAGCCAAAAGAAGAGAAGAAATTATAAAAATCAGAGCAGAAATCAATGTAATAGTGACTAAAAACACAATCCAAAAAAATCAATGAATCAAAGACCTGCTTCTTTGAAAGAATAAATAAAAACGAAAAGCCCCTAGGCAACCTTATTTTAAAAAATGGAAGAAAAAGTTCAAATTCATGCAATAAGGAATAAAAGACGTGAAATTACTACAGAAACTATTGAAATACAGAAGATCATCAACACCTATTTCGAAAACCTCTACTCTCAAAGGTTTTATAACACAGAGGAAATAGACAGATTCCTAAAGCATATGAAGTACCAAAGCTAGGTCATGAAGAATTTGGGTTACTGAATAACCCAAATTCTATTAATGAAATTGAAAATGTAATAAAATTGTTACCTACAAAGAAGAGCCCAGGCCCAAAAGGATTCACTGAAGAATTCTACAAGAAATACAAAGAAGACCTAATGCCAACACTCCTCAAATTCTTCAGTGAAATGGAAAGGGAAGCAATCCTTCATAAATTGTTCCTAGAAGCAAATATTGCTCTAGTACCAAAACCAGAGGAGGACCCAACTGAAAAAGAGAACTACAAACCAATCACCCTAATGAACAAAGATGCAAAAATCCTCAATAAAATATTGGCAAATAGGATGCAGCAAATCAACGAGAAGATCATATACCATGACCAAGTGGGATTCATCCCAGGCATGCAGAGATTGTTTAATATATGTAAATCAATAAATGTAATACACCATATCAATAGAGCCAAAAGTTATAATCACATGATCATTACTATAGATGCAGAAAAAGCTTTTGATAAGGTCCAACATTCATTTATGATAAGAACCTTGCAGAAAATTGGAATAGATGATCCTACCTCAATATAATTAATGCCGGCAATGACAAAACAACAGCCAGTACCATACTAAATGGTCAAAAATTGAAGGCCTTTACTTTAAAATCAAGCACAAGACAAGGATGTCCCTTATCACAGCTCCTATTTAATATAGTACTGGAAATACTGGGCAGGGCAATTAGAAAAGAGAGAGAAATAAAAGGGATAAAGATAGGAAAAGAAGAAGTTAAATTATCATTATTTGCAGATGACATGATACTTTATATAGAAGATCCACGAAGCTCCATTGAAAGACTCCTAGATATAATAAATAAATTCAGTAATGTGGCTGGATACAGAATCAATACTCAAAAATCAATAGCATTCCTATACACTAACAACAAAGTCACAGAGACAGAAATAAGAGAGGCCACACCCTTCACACTAGCAGCCAAAAAAATGAAATATTTAGGAATTACTCTCATGAAAGAAGTGAAAGACCTATACAGGGAAAATTATAACACACTGAAAAATGAAATTGAAGATGATGTCAGAAAATGGAAAGACATCCCTTGCTCATGGATAGGAAGAATAAATATTGTGAAAATGGCCATTTTCCCAAAACTTTTATACAGATACAATGCAATCCCGATAAAAATACCATCAACATACCTCATAGAACTTGAGAAATCACCCCTAAAATTCATCTGGAATGAGAAGAAACCTATAATAGCAAGGACAATTAGAAACAGCAAAAGCAAGGCAGGCGGTACCACAATCTCTGACTTGAAGTTATACTACAAAGTAATTGTAGTATAATCAACATGGTACTGGAACCAAAACAGAGCCGAAGATCAGTGGAATAGTTGAGAAGATACAACCACCACTACAAACACACTCAACTACCTTATCTTTGATAAAGGGGCCAAACATGTTCACTGGAAGAATGACATTCTCTTTAATAAATGCTGGTGAAAAACTGGCTCTCCATATGCCTAAAACTAAAACTAGACCCATGCCTATCACCATGTACTAAAATACAATCTAAATGGATCAAAGATCTAGATATTAAAACAGAAACACTAAATCTATTGGAAGACAAATTGGGTAAATACTTGAAGACATAGGAGTAGGTAGAGAATTGATGAACAGGACTCAAACTGCATAGGAAATGTTTCCCAAAATCAATAATTGGAATCAGCTCTTATTAAAAAGTTTCTGCACATCAAAAGAAATCTCCAATATAGTGAAAAGAAAACCCACAAACTGGGAAAAAAATCTTAATGAACTACCCCTCAGAAGAGAACTTCTGTCTAAAACATAAAAAGCATTTTAAAAAATGAGACCACCATAATTCAAAGACCCAATCCAAATATAAGCATCTGACATAAATAAACAATTTTGAGATGAACAAATACAAATGACAAATAAATACATGAAAAAATGTTCACCATCAATGGTCATTAGAGAAATGCAAATTAAAACCACACTGAGATTTCATCTCACTCCGGAAAGAATGGCCAAGATCAAAAAAACCATGAACAACAAATGTTGGAGACGCTGTTGGGAAAAAGGAACTTCCCTGCACTGTTCATGGGAGTGTACACTGGTGCAACCATTGTGGAGGTCAGTCTCAGATTTCTCAGAAAGCTGGGACTGGAAGCACCTTTTGACCTAGCTATTCTACTTCTAGGCATATTCACAGAAGAACTGAAAGCGTCATTCCACAGTGATATATGTACACCCATTTTTATAGCAGCACAGTTTGTAATAGCCAGATCTTGGAAACAACCTAAGTGTCCATCAACTGAGGAATGGATAAAAAAGTTATGGTGTTTTTATACAATGGAGTACTACTCAGCTATAAAGAATGATCACATTGACATATAAATAAATGGATGCAGATTGAGACGATACTCATAAGTGAAATAAATCAAACTCACATGTATAAATACTGAATATATTCCCTAGTATAAGAAATGATAATACATAGAAGTATGTGGTAATCATGATACCCAATCATATTGTTTTGAATCCATATAATGTTTTCACTCATTCAGTGCAATGATTTTACCCTGGGTTTTTCCATTTAATATCGGTGATAGTACGAATAGCTATTCTGAAGAAAATAACACATCATAAAAGTTAGTGCTGATTTAATATCATCTTCTTTGGAACTCCCATCAAGCTGTTGTACATGTTTCCACTGGTTTTAAAATGTTGTATCTTAATATATTTTACTGTATGTGATAGTACAAATAAAATTTTTACAGGCAAAGAGATAATATATAAATCATTGTTCATTTTCTGTTAACTGGCTCTAAATACCCTTTAATTCTTTCATTCTCTTGAATGGCTTAACACTGTCTTGATATGATTGATTCTATAGTATACGAAGTTATACTCAAATAATTCAAGGAAAGAGGCACTATGGTGACTACTATTATGTTAGATTATCTGGTGGTGAAATAAAATGATGCTTTAATTTTTCAGTTCTGACCTGTGTTGTTCTATTACAATGTCTCTTTTTTCTTGATCTCCACCCTTTTTAAAAAAAATATTCTATTTTTTCTTATTTTTTTTCAATTAAAGGAAAACTAAATTAAAAAATAGCAGGATATATTATAGTAACTTTTTTGTTTTTTCTTAACCTGATTTTAAGCCCCGTATTGCTCTCCCCATCTTGTTCTGCCTGATTTTACTATATTCTCTTTTGTTTGATAGTATCAAGTTTGAGGCTATAGGCAACCACTTTGTAGGCAATAAGATTTACTATGATGCCCATTATGGTTTGACTATTATCTTCTTTTGAAATCCTGTAAGGTCTGCAGTGTAGATTTTATTGGTCTTGTTCTGTACTGTTTTGATCAATTCTATTATACCTGATGATATAGAAACTCTTTTTAAAAATAGCAAGAGGCACAATGGAAACCATTTTTGATCACCTGGTATTCTCTTTTTGCATCAAGTACTATGCCCATCCTTATGTCCTAACCAACTCTGTTTTGTTAACTCACTTGAGGTTTTATTCTCTTCAAAAAAAGTAATAAGAACTATGGGAGTAAAAAAACCCCCAAAAGTGTAATTGTTATTGTGAAGAAGAGAGGAAACAAAGGTGGTCTAAGGGATATAAGTGCCTGTTTGAGTGTGTAGGATGGAAAACCACATAACTGAGATTTTGTTGGATCATTGAACAAAACTGTCTGCAACCTTGCTGTAGGAATATTCACTTTTTATGCTTTAATTTTATAAGTTGGACAACTGTTTCTAAGAAGACAATATGTAACCTATTAACTAGTGATTTCTTACTGCATTTTTTCTTGAAATTCTGTATTATTTATACTTTTACTGCTTTGTTTTTTATGTATTTTTATTCTCTTTAAATAAAAAAAATTAAACCTGGAAATTATATCTTTTATTTATTTATTTTTTTGGTTCTGGGGAGCAAACTGAACAACCTCACACTTGCCTGGCAGGGGCTTAAGCCACTGAGCTAAATCCCCAGCCCCCCAATATATATCTTTCACATCTCATCATCTTCAGAGTAGTTGCCTCTACTCTTGGACTTGATACCAGCAAGCATACCAAATGTGAATAAAATCAGTCAAGGCCAAATAACATTCAAACAAACCAGCTTCAAATAACATCAGTCATAGAAGACAATGTAAGTAATACAGGGTTTCAGTTTTAGTTAATAGGAAATTAAGGACAGTTACCATCATGGTATAATCTGCTATTTTGGGGTTACCTCTCTGTGCTCTCAAATCTAATATGAGTAGACAGACCAGAACACAGAAATGAGGCACAGAAGATTGGATGATAGGAACAGCTATTTTGGAGAAAATGACATCTTAATAGGTAATACTGATTTAGTATCATCTTGTTTTGAAGTCTCATCTAGCTTTTGTCCTTCTGTCTCCAATAGTGTAAATAGGCTGTATCTTATTGGATTTTATTATGTACGATAGTATAAGCAAAAACCTTTTAAAGACAAGGAGATTATACAGAAACCATTGTTCATTTTCTGTTAGTCGATTCTAAATACTCTGTAATGCTGTCATTCTCTTGAATGGTTTTACATTGTTTTGATATACTTAATGCTACAGTATACGAAGTTGTACTCAAGGATTTCAAAGAAAGAGACAATATGGTAACTACTTTTAGGTTAGGATTATCTGGTGGTGAAACACTATTCTGCTTAAATGGTTATGTTTTGATCTGCGCTGTTTCATTGTTATGCCCTCTTTTATCTCAATCTCCACTCCATTATTTACTTTTTTATCTTTATCCTTTTAATTAAAGGAAAAAAATAGCAGGATATATTATAGTAACCCACTTTGACTTTTCATTACCTCGATTTATAGCCCTGTATTACTCTCACCATCTGGTTTTTAACTGATGTTCCCCTATTCTGTTTTGCTGGATAGTATCAGGTTCGAAAGTTTAGGCATCAGCTGTGAAGATAATTAGATTCATTATGACGCCCATTCTTGTTGACTTTTATCTACTTTTGAAGACCTACAATGTCTCCAATGTTTTGGTTTTGTCGGTTTTATTCTTTACTGTTTTGTTCAATTGTATTATAACTAACGATATAGGCAATTCTATTAGAGATAGCGGGAGGCATTATGGTAACCATTGTTGATCACCTTGTATTATGTTTTTACATTATCTATTATGTCCACCCTTTTGACTTGACCGATTCTGTTCTGTTATGTCACATTTGGTTTTACTCTCTTCCAAAAAAGTAATAAGAACCATGGGAGCAATGAAACCCAAAATGTGTAATAGTCATGGTACAAAAGAGAGGAAAAGAAAGTGCTCCAAACTATATAACTGCATGTATATTTAAAAAGTGTATAAGATAGAAAATGATATCACAGAGTTTTATTGGATCAATGAACAGAACTGTTTGCAGTATCATTGATGGAATATCCACTTTACAAGCTTTAATTTGTGACTTGAACAATTATTTCTAAGATGACAATGTGTAATCCAAAAAAAACAAAAAACAAAATATAATCAAAATAAATAGAGCAACAAAACTACTGCAGCTTTTAAATTCTGATACACATTTAACAATATGCTCTGCCTTCTTTTTTAGGCAATTCCTCACCTTTCTCCTTCTCAGGATACTATTATTCACTGTTCCGAGTGATAGTAGTTTAGTCTCTTATGTTCAGTTTCAGCATACATAAAAATAAAGACGTCTAATATGAAGAGAATGAGACACATTATGGTAATCATTATCAACTTCCCCAAAATCAGTCTTGAAGATCAAAAAAGCCTGCATCATCCTGTAATTATTTGATTAGTTCTATAATGTTCAGTATATATTCAATGCTTGTGAAGATGGGAACAACTATTTGGAAGGAAATTAGAGACAGTAAGATAGAATATGAACATCTCAGTGGACTTGCTTTGAAACCTGTGTTTCCTTATGAACTGTTCTGTTTTGTTTTGTCATGTTTAATCTTACCATCTTTAAGATAAAAAACAAGTTTGTAGAACAGATAAGCATATTAATAAGTTTTTGTTGGATCACTGAGGTAAACTGTTCACAGTGTCATTATTTGAATATCACTTTGTATGCTTTAATTTTGTAACTTGAACAATTACTTTTAAGATGACAATATGTAACTAATCAACTAGTGATTTCTTATTGTTTATTTTTCATAAATTCTGTATTATTTCTACACTTTTTGATTTTTTCTTTAAATAAAAATAATTCAACAAAAATATGAAAATTAAGTTTTAAAGAGAAAATATTAAGTACATAGACACTATCCATACTTGAAAGTGAAAAGCCCATTTCAGTTTACCATGTTTAACTACAAGATGCCATGTTGAAGCACAAAGACACATTAAAAAATCTAAAGAGGTACAAGTGATTAACTGAAAACCATACAAAATGTGTACTTGAGTAGAGTTCCACTTCAGATTTGTCATTTCTGGAAAATTTGTGAAGAAACATTGACATCAAACTTCTGTATTGATTATTTCTTCAGGTCTACTTGCAATTTTTAAAGTAAACTTAGATCTAAACTGTCTGAAGAGTGCTGATTTTTCTATGTATTTAACAACAAACATGGATTGCCATATGTCTCACACTGTTAATACACATAGGATCCAGTGAGCTCTTTCAGATATGTAACAATGATCATGTGTGCTAAGAGTATTCCCATAACACATAGGATTTATCTCTTGTGTGAGTTTCTTCACGTATTTCACTTACAATCTGGCTGCTGAAAGTGTCTCCACTTGCTTACATAGCCTGTGGTTCTTCCCAGTGTGAATTCTTTCATGTGTTTTGCAATGACTGTATGTGGTAAAAGCTTTGCACATTGTAATATACATAGGGTTTCTCACCAGTGTGGAGTCACTGATGTATTTTACAAAATCCATGTGTGATGAAAGCTTTCCCACATTCTTCGCATAAACAAGGTTTCTCAACAGTGTAAATTTTTTCATGTATTGGACAATGAGCATTTCTGCTGAAATCTTTCCCACATTCCTTACATATATAAGTTTTCTGCCCAGTGTGAAGTTTTTCACGCATTATGCAATATGTACTTGTGCTAAAAAAATTCTCATGATGCTTATATACACTGGTTTTATCTTGAGTGTGAACTTTCATGTTTCTTACAATGTCCATGTTGGGTAAAAGCTTACCCACATTGCTTACATATATAGGGTTTCTCTCCAGTGTGAATTCTTTCATGTTGCTTACAACATCCATGTTGGGTAAAAGCTTTCCCACATTGCTTACATATATAGGGTTTCTCTCCAGTGTGAATTCTTTCATGTATTTTACAATTCGCCCATGTGTTAAAAGCTTTCCCACATTGCTTACATACATATGGTTTCACTCCAGTGTGAGTTATTTCATGTTCCTTACAACATTTATGTGTGGTAAAAGCTTTCCCACATTGCTTACATACATAAAGTTTCTCTCCAGTGTGAATTCTTTCATGTCGCTTACAATGTCCATGTCGAGTAAAAGATTTCCCACATTGTTTACATACATAGGGTTTCTCTCCAGTGTGAATTCTTTCATGAACCTTACAATATGCACGTGTGTTAAAAGCTTTCCCACACTGCTCACACACATATGATTTCTCTCCAGTGTGAATTCTTTCATGTTGCTTACAATGTCCAGATTTGGTGAAACCATTTCCACATTGCTGACATACATAGGGTTTCCCTCCACTGCAATATTTTTCATGGATCTGAACATTGTGGTGTGTTTCTGCTTCTTTCACATTCACATTACCTTCTGCAGTACAAAGGAATACTTCTTTACACTGATTCCAAGATGTATGTCCACAGGATTTCCCTAGCTGGTCATTTCTGTAAAGAAAAGCATATCACATATCAGATTGATAACCATATTACTAAGTTTTTATTGGAGATTTGAACAAAATTGTTTGCAGTCTTGCTGTTTGAATCCCCACTTCATATGTTTCACTTTTGTATTTCATTAACTATTTCTATGAGCAGCATATGTAATCATTGTCTTTAGATTTCTTACTGTTTATTTTCACTTTGAAAGTGGTATCATTTCTACTTATTTTGTTTTTTTTTAGTCTTCCCTTACATTAAATAAAAAAGAAACATTCACAGTGAAATGGGTCTCAGTTTAATGCCTGAATTAATGTCAAGTTCTGTTTTTAATGCCTGCTAAGAAATTCTGAACATGAAGTAACAGAATGGCCTTGTAAGATAAGAATATTAATCAGAATGGCCAATTCTCTAGAGTATGGCTTGGAAACATGAGCACTCAGTTTTATTTCAAATTCTATTGCAATCTTAGCAATTTTGAGATAATGAATGTGTTGTATTCACATGTATATATGGGTAGAAAAACTAAAGGGAGAATGTCATAACTCAAAGTGTATGTCTTTCGTACACATCTGTATGCAATGTCATACATTTTCATGATTTAATTCACTCATTATACATACCAGAGCATATACATTTTTGGATAAAATTACTGACAGTAAATTGAATGTTGCCTCATTTGTTTGGTGGTCATTCTTCTGCTGACTCACTAATTACTCGGTAACATTACTTCTCCTTATGAGTGTGAATTACCTTAAGTATCTCCAGTAAATTTTGCATTCTTTTTCAGCTTCCTGGATATCCTCAAGTCCTCCTGAATTATAGACATAGAAATACCAGTGCTCATTAGAATAATACATTGTTTAGAGTTGTGATATAATGTGTCCAGGTCTGAGCTACTTTGAAAAATATTTTCACATTATTTTTAATGAAACAGCACTGATGAGTGACATACAACATTCTGACAGCATGAGTGACAATAGTATTTTGTCCTTACCTATTGCATTCATGTTCCTAAAGGTTTCACCCATCACATCTCTGTACAGGTTCTTTTGGGATGAATTCAGCAAACTCCACTCCTCATTGCTGAACTTCACAATCACATCCTCAAAGGTCACCACCTCCTAAAGGATCATACATATATTTTTCACATGAAGGTTAAGACACCAGGTTTGGGATATCTTAAATTCTCTCCTACAAACCTGAATCAAAAGCAAAGTGTGGTGGTATATATCTATAATGCCAGCACTCAAAATGCTGAGGCAGGATGCTTTCAGGGAGTTCAAGGAAATTCTATGTTCCATAGGGTGTTCAAATCCAGCTGATATACTTACAGAAAGCTTGTCTCAAAACAAAACAAAACTAAACATAGACAACCAAACAAAACAGCTGAATGAAGACTGATTTCGTCAAATTTATATCTAGGTCTTGGTCATTAATTTTGTGAATATATACATTTTTGAAGACAGCAAATTTGATGATAGATTGCAACTCACTGCTAATGTAACAGTGAAATAGGAGCACTGATTCTTGTACTGAGTCACTGCAATATTCCCTGTGTACTGTCTCTAATGCAGAGCTCACAGTGAGAAGCCTGCAGGACCAGCATCCACAAAGCACAGAGGCAGATAAATATCCCATCAATCAACTGGGAAGCCAAACAAGCACCTCCCTTCCCTGGTAAGTGGTGATGATGTGGCAGACTGTGGCCTATCCAGGGGCAAACCAGAAGCAGCTCTGGAGATCCATGCCATGCTGGAATTTAGGACACTTGGAAGGAAAGCAAGCACCACTTCTCCATGGTAAGTGGTGGTAGTCTGGCTGAATGCAGCCCTTCCAGGGGGAGAACCAGCAGCAGATCCTGAGATCCATGCCATGTAGGAACTTAGGACGTTGTGAAACCAAACAACCAGCCTGTCTCCCCACTAAGCAATAGTGAACCTACTGATGCACGGCCTAGAATCAAACATTCCACATCCCTACCCCTCTTCTCCTGTCACCCCCCATCAGCAAATGGGAACCAGAAATCTGAGTGTCTCCTGGGAAGCAGACCATAACAAATAAGGGGGACTTTCTTCTACTATCTCTTGGAAGGCAAATATTTTTATTACTGTTTTGCTCTATTCTGATTAATTGTATTGCTCTATTCAATATTCTGTTTTGATAAGCACGAGAATGTTCTGTATTTCATCTCATTTTGATATACGGGTTTGAAAAAACAACTATTATAAAGATAATAAAATATACTGTCAAACCAATTACTGTTATCCCAGTAACCTGTTGTGAAGTTGTGTACCAATTTCACTATATGATATTAGTTGGCCTTATTCTGCCTTGTTCTACTGTATTTTACCACTTTCAAAATTTAAAAAAAAGAAAAAAAATCTCATCAATCACTTTTATAGGCTACAGATAATATCTCTTCAAATCTCATTTAGGCCAGTGAGTACTTTGTTCTTAATATACTTCAGCAGCATTTTGAAACATTAATTCGGTTTCATAGAACAAAACATAAATAACATCCAATATGGTACACAAATAATACCTCAAATGTTAGTGGAAAATGCTGTTTTTAAAAAATAAGTATACAAAATGGAATCCGGCCCAAGCTGTAATTTATAGCTCCCTGTCACCAAGAGATCACTTTCAATTCAGATATAAGGAATATATCTTGGGAGGCTGGTGAAGGAGTTCTTCCTTGAATTTGGGGCTATCCTAAGTTACAGAGCTGTCTAAAATAGAGAAACCCTGACTGAGACACTTCATAGACAAAGTGAAACTTGAAAAGAGAATGCATAAGACACCTTTGGTTTGTTTTTAAAAATTATAGCCATACAATATGGAAAAATTCCAACAATATTCAACACTTTCTGAGAAACAATGTGGATCTCTTCCATACAACAAAGAAAACACTTTCAAAGTTGGGTATTTAGCTCAGTGGCATGAACGCCTGCCTGGAAACTATAGGTCATGAGTTCGATCCTTGGTACAAAAAAAATCCAAATTTTACCTTCATGACACCATGACACTGGGGCATAATTACAGATAATCCAAATTAGATCTCAAGTATGGAACAAAAAATACATGGGTTCACAGGGATGTGAAATACTGATTGTTGCCAGAGCTGGTGTTGAACACCTCAAGGAAGCAATCAGAGCCCAATTTTAACTTCATACTTACTCTAAGAACTACCTGAATTTCAGTGAAGACCCTCTCTGTTGTATGTCCTGCTATAGGCTTCCTGCATCCTGTCAGTCACTTGCACATCCTTTCCATGCTCTTCTGATCCATCCTCAGCAGGAAACTCTTCATGCCAAACTATTGATAACCCTGCAAAATTTCTATTTAGAGCTTTCTTTACACCACTTACTAAAGTCCATTGCAGAGCATTTCCATATTTAAACTGTCTATGAACAACAAAGCTACTAAATCTGCTCTTAATTCAGAGATGATACCCCTATTCCTTTCCATTCATGTCCATATATGTCCATGCAAATGCCTAAATTTTGGCATTTTTTGATGAGAATTTAACAGGTAGCCCTTTCTGGAATTTGTCCTTAACAAATTTTTACCCTGTCCTTGATAAGACTTTCATATTTGTTTCATTTTTCTCAAACTTCAAAACTCTATGGCTATGCTCACAAACATAGTCTGTGAGCAGGGGTGCCACATAAATAAATATGTTCAGAAATTATTTTGCACTGTTCTGTATAATACACAGGAGTTCACCAGGTGTTTGGGAAGCCTTCCTCAACTGAGGCACATTACTACACATCTCTGAATTCTCAGGACCTTTGCCACTACCTGTCATGAGGATGGAAATATGAGAACATACTATAAAAATAGGAGAGCACTATAAATACAAAAAAGCCAAAGTTTAATTTGAGCCATTATGACTATAAGGCCCTGCATTACAGGCATTAATGAACTTTGGACATTCCAGATCAGCTACTCTGAGAAAAGAGAGCAGAGACATAGCTCATTACTGCTCTACAAGCTAAAAAAGCATCATAGTCAGGGTCTCCCCAAGCTCCTTCCAATGCCTAAGATTCTGGAGTTACCAGGCCAGCAGTGAAATTCAAAGATGATACTTGAGTCTGCTGCTATCATAGTGGAGCCAGGGTTCTAGGGACCCCAAATCATCCTTGCCAACAGCAAGAGGCAAAAGGGACAGTGAACGACCCATGGCCAATGCTTGAGGACCTCAGGAGCTGAAGCTAACTAAATAGCTGAGGCTCCAGACACCAGAATGATTCCTAAACACTTGTAACTGGTTTCTCCCAATCCACCCTATTTCTGGGCTCCCATCCACAACCTCACCATTCCATGGCTCCAGGATCTCTCAGGTTCTTTGCTAATCAGGCCACAGGACATCAAAAGTTCTAAATGAGATCCAGCAAGTATTTTGCTACCACTGTTGTACTCATAACAGGTAAATCATGCTGAGACACCAGAACAGACAGAAGTCACAGCCAGCAATGGCCCGCCTGATTGGACAGTTCATATAGCTTGCCCCTTCATCACTGATTGACTCCTGCTCTACTGCCCTACTTCTGAGTCAAGAATAAACAGAGAAAGGAACCCCTCCCTGCAAGGGAGGACCCCAAAAGATAGACTGTAGTGCAGAGACTTCTGGAGCTGCCATTCTTCTACAGTGGTGAACTCAGCTCGACAGAGGAGTGTTTGTACTGAAGAGCTTTACCTCAGGCTTTTAATTTTCAAATCCATTTGATTTCAAGGAAAAAAGAACACATCAACTAAAATTAAACTTCAAAACATGTTAATCAGGGGGCAACACTGGTATATTGCACATTGCACATTGTCATCCCCAGATCATTCACATAGAGCACAAGACATCTGTAATCAATTTTCCAAACAGTACAGTTACAGGGACCTGACTTATTTAAATAGTATTGGCAGGAGACAGGGCTAGGTCCTCCAAGGAGCCCATGCAAGAGACCAGATAGCTTGCAACTATAGAGAAGACTGACACCTCATGCTATGGGCCAAGGCTGAAAACAAATGACAAGCAAATTCATCTATATCCTAAGGATTGATATTCTAAATAGTTCCCTAGCACTCTGAGGAAGTCAGGAGTCACCGTTCAAAGATATGTATCCTTATCCTAAAGACTGACATTCTAAATAGTTCCTATCATACTGAGGAACTCAGAAGTCACCCTCCCAAACCCCTAAGGGAAGAGTCAGAGCTGCCTAAGAATGCCTGCTTTCTATGTGACTCCCTTCCCCCTTTGTTCCCAATTTAATCAACTTTACCTGAACTTATAATCTTATTGGCCACGATAGCTCTGTCCCATCTTATGCCCATCTGCATTGTGAATTCCTAGTTTTCCCCACCTTAAACTAATTTCACCACATGATTTTACTCTATAAAGATCCCTAGAAAGGACAGTGTTTGGCAACCTGCTCAGGACAGCTTCTCTGTCTCAGGCAGCTTTCTTTCTCTCAATAAGTATATTCTTCTCTAAATCTCTGTTGTTCCTAAAATTCATTCTTTGACTTTACAGAACAAAAACCTCATACCAGACTTAGAAGACCAGGAGATTCATTCTGATATAGCAATATCAGTATAAACTTTTCTCTTTCTGGAAATAAGAGAAATCATACTGATAATTGTATTACACAACGTTGAATTCACCTTGCCAGGGATACTTGCATTGAAGGCCTTTATCCTTGCCTTTAAGTGCTGCTTCTTTTTCTGAAAGTGAACTGATCTGTAATTTTGGTTATGGTATCAACAATACATTAAGGAAATGACTCAAAATATTTCTTATGAATGGTCTACCAACCAGCCATGGTGGAAGACAGATAGGAAAAATTCTTTGCTTTGATTTCTTCATTCAAACCAAAGGATGTACTTGAAAGTGTTTTGCCCTAGAAAAATTACAGGACCTCATGGCAGTAGTTCAAGGTGGAAGAAAGTGAATTCAGCGATGTTTACTTATATGGCCACTTCCTCTTTTCTCCTTGATTACAACATCCTCTTTCTTTCCCAGGGGCCTAAAGAAAATTCCCATCAGCTCCTGGCATGACATCAATGTCCTCTCCAAGAACCATATCCAGTCAAAAGTCACATATACCCCATAACCCCATAGTCAGTCTGAAAAAGAAAAAGCCAAACACTTGGTGGCTATGGGCTCCTCTCCACATTCTTTAAATAAAAGGCCACTTTTACATTTCTTATATTCTGCTTCTCTATTGTGCTAATTTACCTCCTCAGTAACCTCAGTAATCGAACCCACTTTAAACCTATCTCATCACATGATTTTATTCTATAAAGTCCCTAGAAAAGACAGTCCTTTGCTACAGGATCAGAATCCCTTCTGTTTCTCTCAGACAGAAGCATTCTGATAGGATTTTTGGTGTAGTAAAGAAGAGAATACAAAGTCAAATTGGCCTGTATTCTAAGAATATGGGGAGAACCCCATGACCACTGAGGGCTTTTTCTTCTGGAAATGTGTGGGCAGCACACATATAGTTTTTACCTGGGTGATGCTTAAAGCTGGCATTGCTGATATGCAAGTAGCTGATTGAGATTCTTTTCTGGCAACAGGTAGGTTGAATAGGGGAGAGTGACTTCAAGGTAAAAGTCCACTTGTTCCACATTACACTTCCAAAATATCGTATTGAGAGCAAAATACTTTCACTTTCTTTCTCTCAATAAATATATTCTGCTCTTCAACTCTGTTCTTCCTAAAATTCATTCTTGCATTTTAGAGAACACAAACTCATACCAGACATACGTCAGGAATTTCATTCCACTATATCATGGTATGTCTGCCTGTGTTTCTAACTAACTCAGCTGCCTGTAACATTAAGAATTGTTTATCAATTTGACTTGGAGTAATTGTAGCAAATAAATGTTCTTAAAGGATATAGCAAAATATATCATTAAATTGAAAAAATAAGGATCACAGGTATTCTAGCTAGCATCAGCCAACATTTTCAATTTTCAAGCAACCTATAGGGGATAGTACATCATTCACTATAATTGCCATGTTATCTGCAGGTATTTTGTAGACCACAAAAGAAACTTTAAGCCTATTAATTAACAAGTATCAGTTTCAATAAATGTGCTCATAGCATTGCATCATTGACAACTTTGAATTTTATTTTGTATGAGGGATTGAACTCATGACCTTGTGCTCTCCAGGCAGCTCCTTATATCCCTGAGCTCAATCCCCAGCCTCAACAACTTTAGATACTAAATATGACTATTAACAATGTTTAATTTTCCATTGACATACTTAGTTATACATTTTGTAAACCTACATTTTCATAAATGATATTACTTTCTTTCCTTGCAGTTTAAATTACTTTCATTTATAGGTACCAGGGATCAAAGTTACAACCTAGCAATTTCCAGGCAGACATTTTTACCTGCTGAGCTTAAATCCCTGGCCTATATTAATGAATATTTTTAAATGTATAAACATCAATTTATTCATTCAAATACTATTGTAATTTTAGAAAAGGACGTCCATGTAGACAGAAATTGATATACAATCAGAGAGGAACTGGAACCTCAAAGAGTCAATGCAAAAAACTAAATACAACAATCACTGCTACAGGCACAGTTGAAGAAAGCCAGAACTGAAGATGAAGATGCAGTGACCATGTCTACATGCTCCTGAAGAGAAAAACAACAGCTTGAAATGCACTACAGTTACCACCACCTCCTCCAGGAAGTCCTGATAGGCATCAATTACCATACTCAATGACCAGAACAACTGGACTATTGTTCCCACAAAATGCCTTGGCTCTTTCCACATACCTTCTCTGTCTGACTTGTTCCTCTGATGAATAATACTAGTTAAGCAGCTATAAGCTTATAGGTTGATTGTAGTCTGAGACCCACACTATACCCACATTGTGACTTTCCTGAATAAACGACCCCTGACAATAGGTCTGTGGCCAAAACACCGAGGACTACTCCTGAAAATTCAGGGCTATTCTTCTCTCTTTTTTTCTAAGAAAATTTTTGAACTTCTTTTGGTTTGTGGCTTCATTTCTCAATGTTGTGAGCCATTAAACTTGGTGCATTTGACATCAAACAGGGCAGGATTATATTTCTGTTATTTCAATTTAAATATGAAATGTCTGCTAAAGGCCATGTTCCAAAGCCTGCATTTCAAGCTGCTTGTTTGCCATGAGTTTAACATTTCCATGAGCTTTTAGAAGTCCTCAGTGTAGTGAACTGCAAATGTATTGGAGGAAGGAGGTCACTGTTGTGCTGTAGCACAATAGGTGCCATTCCTAAGTCTGTGTTTGTCACTGCCTCCTGGAGGCCACTATATGGACTTATTTCCTCTGTAGCATCATTCAATAATTCCCATTTTGCATAAGTCAACTTTCACTCAGCTCTATAACTGTTTTTTTTAAATAGTCTTTCTGTTGCCTTAGTTGCTTTTTTTTTGTTTGTTTGTTTTTGTTTTGTTTTTTCATTTTAGGTTTTTGATTTAAAGACATACTCTCACTTGGGAGTTCTGGCCAGCATTGCACTCACTATGTAGGTTTGCCTGTCTGTGAAAACACGGCCATTCTCCTGTTTCAGCCTCTTCATTGCTGGGGAACAGAGGTGGGCATTAATAACACATGGGATTTGTCTTTTTTCTCCTCTCCTTTCACTATTATTCTTTCATTTCAGTGGCACTGTCATTTAATCCTGGTGTTTGCTTGTGTCAGTAAAGGTTTCTGCAGCTTGAGTTGAGTTTGTGAACAACAATATAGGAAGGCAAGCAAACCAATTGAGAAATGTGAAATTTCATTAGCTGGTCTCAGGACCACTTGTATACAAAACCCCCAACCCCATTTTAAGATCTAAACAAGAGGCTTTGAACTGGAAACTTACAGATATTTTAAAAGATAGAATCACCAAAAGATCCTGTTGGAAATCATTTAGCTAGAATCTTATAATTTTTGGATGACAACTGAATTCTGCTTCTTTTGTTGAAAAGGTTAACTTTTTCCTTTGGATACAGCTCATTTTGCTTTTCTCCTGGGTCTTCTACCCTCAGTGATTTTCCATTTTTCTGAGTGAAATACAGGGCACTAGTTAAATGTAAAGCTCAAGATGGCATCTATTATGCCAACCTACAACACAGCTAAGTTACAAGCCTCAATATTTCTAGGGTGAAAACACACATATCTATAATCCCAGCACTCAAGAGGCTGAGACAGTAGCGTTGTTTGAGGTTAGGGCAATTTTCTGTGCCATAAAGGTTTCAAATCTAGCTGATATACATAGAGAAAACTTGACTCAATAAAACTAAACTAAACTACATAAATAAAACCGAACAAAACAGCTGAATGGAGACTGATTTCTTCAAATCTTAATTCCACATCTTGGGGATTAATTTTTGTATATACACATTTTTTGAGACAGCAAATTCGATGCTATATTGCAACTCACAACTAATGTAACAGCCAAATAGGAGCACTGATTCTTATGCAGAGTCACTGCAAGAGTCCCTGTGCACTGCCTCTAAAGCAGAGCTCATAGTGAGAGCCTGCAGGAACAGCATCCATAAAGCACAGAGGCAGACAAATATCTCATGAATCACTTTGATGTACTAACAGTGATATCTCTTCAAATCTCATTTAGGCCACTTATTCCTTTGTTCTTAATATACTTAAGCAGCATTTTGATATTTGAATTTGGTTTCACAGAACAAAACATAAATAACATCAAATGTGATACATAAATAATAACTCAAATGTTCATGGAAAGCTGCTGTATGTAAAAAATATATAAACAATGAAACCAGGTACAAGTTTCAAATTATAGCTCAGTGTCACCAAGTGATCACTCTCCATTCAGATATAAGAAATGTATTTGGGAGGCTGATGCAGGAGAACTTCCTTGAGTTTGGTGCTAGCCTAAGTTACAGAGCTGTCTGAAATATAGAAACCCTTACTGAGACACCCCACAGACAATGTGACACTTGAAAAGTGACTGCATACGACACCTTTGGTTTGCTTTAAAAATTATATCCATACAATATAGAAAAATTCCACAATATTCAACATTTTCTGAGGAACAATGTTGATATCATACATAGTATACAGAAAACACTTTCAGAGCTGGGTATTTAGCTCAGCAGCATGAACACCTACCTAGCAACCTTAAGATCATGAGTTCAATCCCCGTTACAAAAAAAATTCAAATTTTACCTTCATGACCCTGGGTCATAATTAGAGATAATCAAAATTAGATCTCAAGTGAAGAACACAGAATTCATGGGTTGACAAGGATGTGGAATACTGATGCCTACCAGAGCTGGTGTTTTTCACCTCAAGGAAGAAATCAGAAGACAACTTTAACTTCATGCTTACCATAAGAACTACCTGACTGACTTTCAGGGAAGACCCTCTCTATTGTATGTCCTGCTATTGGCACTCTGCGTCCTGCCAGTCACTTCCACATCCTTTCCATGCTCATCTGATCCACCCTAAGAAGAAAACCCTTCATGACTAAGCTATTGATATCCCTTCACAATTTCAATTTATGGCATGTCCTTTACACCACTTAATAAAGTCCACTGCAGAGCATTTCCGTATTTCAACAATGTATATGGTCAACCAAGCTATTAAATCACCTCTTAATTCAGAGATGACAACCACATTCCTTTCCATTCAGAAGGATATCACTTGTATATGTTCATGCAAATGTCTACATTTAGGCATTTTTCAGTGAGAATTTAACAGGCAGCCCTTTCTGGAACTTGTCTTAGCAAGCACACTTTACCCTGCCCTTGATGACACTTTTATATCTGCTTCATTTTTCTCAAAATTTAAACCTCTATGGATGTTCACCCAAACATCGTCTATGAGCACATGTGTCACTTCAAGTATGTTCAAAAATTCTTTGCATTGTTCTGTATAATACACAGTAGTTCATCCGGTGTTTGGGAAGCCTTCCTCCACTGAAGCACATCACTACACATCTTTGAATTCTCAGAACCTTTACCTCCACCTGTCATGAGCATGAAAATATGAGAACATAGTATAAATTTACTCGATCACAAAATACATAAATGCATAAGTTTAAGGAGAGCAGTTGTGGCTATGAGGTCCTGCATTTATAATCTGGCTTCCAGATCTGTTGCTGACAGGAATGAGAGCAGAGACCTAGCTATTACAGCTGCACTCATCTTGAAACCACATCAGAACCAGTGTCTCCTCATGCCCCTTCCTTGGCCCAGACTGTTGGAGTAGCAAGGGCAGCAGGCAATTTCAAAAATGGCATTGTGGCCTGGTGGTATCAAAGTGGTGACAGCATTCTAGGGACCCAGAACTGTCCTGGCACCAGCGAGAGGTAAAAGGTACAGAGGATGACTCACTGCTAGCACTAGAGGACCTCAGGGTCTGACGCTAAGCACACAGGCTCTAGACAGAACAGCTGCTTCTCACTACTTTTTTTTTTTTTGTCTTTTTCCTATTTATCGGTACTGGGGATCGAACTCATGACTGCCTGCTTTCAAGGCAGGCGCTTATGCTGCTGAGCTAAACCCCCAGCCGCTTTTCACCACTTCTAACTGGTCTCAACCGGATTCCACCCCATTTCACTGCTCCCATCCCATAACATCACCATTGCGTAGTTTGGAGGTCTCCCAGGTGCTTTCTAAGCAGTCCACAGCAAATAGAAGCAAAAAATAGTGGTCTAGCAAACATCTAGTGCTCCCTTTTTTCCTTGGCCTTGCAATTGACGCCATGACACCGGAAGAGACTGCCTACCTTGGACGGCCTGATTGGACAGTTCTTACAGCCAGCCTCTTCATCACTGATTGGCTCCTGCTCTCCTGCCTGCCTTCCCCACCAAGAATAATTACAGAAAAAAACCCACCCTGTAGCTGAGGATCCCCAGTGAAAGATGGTGGAGGCTTCTGGAGCTGGCTGTCTTCTGGAATGTTGATCTCAGCTCGTCTGATGGGTATTTGCACTGAAAGTCTTTACCTCAGTGCTTGTTTTTTCTCCCAAACCCATTTTATTTGAAAGTTAAAAAGTAAAAAAAAAGTGGTCCAGGGATTTAGCTTAAGCAACTGCCTGGCATGCTAGAGGTCGTGCCTTCCATCCAAGATCTGGGTACCACAAACTGTGCTGCTATAAACGTGGGTGCACATATATTACTGTGGTATGATGATTTTTATTCTTTTGGGTAGATACCCAGAAGGAGAATAGCTGAGTTGAGTGGGACCTGTAGACCTAGTTTGTGTGGAATCTCCACACTGATTTCCACAGTGATTGCTTTACCACCAACAATGGAGAAGGGTTCCTTTTTACCCCACAATCCATGCAGCATTCGTTACTGCTTGATTTCTTGACAGTAGGCATTTTTTCTGGGGCAAGGTGACATATCAGTGTTATTTAATTTGCGATTGTTAAATGACGAGTGATGCAGAACATTTTCGCACATATTTATTTACTGTTTCTATTTCTTCATCTGAGAACTGTGTATCTCACCTCAGATGCACATTTTTGGATTGGGTCTTTAAATCTGGGAAGACTGAAATTTTTTAGTTTTCTGTGCTCTCAATAGTAATACTTTGTCTGAGGAACAGTTGGCAAACATTTTCTCCCTCGTTGTGGGTTGTCTCTTCACTCTGTTAGTGATTTCTCTTGCTGTTAAAAAGTTTTTCAGTAGGGTGAGATTTGCACTTAATTCTCTTTGATTTTTGCTGTTCAATCCAAGTTTTCTTCATAAAGTCTTTGTTTACATCAATGTCTTCAAGAGTTTTACTTACTCTATCTTGCAGCAGATTTAATGTTTCTGTTTTAATATAAGATCTTTCATCTATTCTGATCTCAGCTTAATACACGTTGAAAGATAATATTCAGAATGGATCGAGCCAGTTTTTCCAGCACCATTTATTAAAGAGGCTGCTTTTCTTCCAATAACTCTATTTGGCACCTTTGTCAAAGATAAGGTGGTTTAGTGGTCTGGGGTTCTTTCTCCATCTTCTAATTTGTTCCTTTGATCTTTGGGTCTGGTTTTGTTTGTTTTGTTTTTTGTCAGTACCACATCTTTTTTTTTTTTTAAATCACAATACCTTTATAGTATAATTTCAAGTCAGGGATTTTGATGAACCCTATCTTTCCTTTGTTGCCCAGGATCACCTTTGCTACTCTAGGTCTCTTCTGGTTCCAGATGAATTTTCGGATTTACTTTGTATAATTTTTTGAGATATGCTGTGGGGTTTTGATTGGGATTGCACTGAATCTGTACAATAGCTTTGGAAGTATGGTCATTTTCACTATATTGAATTTTCCTACCCAAGACTATGGGATAGTTCTTCATTTTAGAATATCTTCTTCAATCTCCTTGTTGAGAGTACTGTAGTTTACAGTGTAGAGGTCATTTACATCCTTTTTAGATTGATTCCTAAGTATTTTATTTTGTCGGATGCTATTATATAAGTTATTGTTTCCTTGATTTTTCTTTCCATGAGTTTTTTATTATTGTTTATGAAGTCTATTGATTGTTGAGTGTTGCCTTTGTAACCAGCTATATTACTGAATTTGCTTCTTAAACTAGAAGTCTTTTGGAGGAATTTTTAGGGTCTTCTAAGTAGAGTATCATATCTTCTGCAAATAATGATATTTTAAGATTTTCCTTTCCTATCTTTTTTCCTTTTATTTCTTTCTCTTGTCTAATTGCTCCAGCTAGTTTCCAGGACTATATTGAATAAGAATGGAGACAGTAGACATCCTTGTTTTGTTCCTGATTTTAGAGTGAAAGCTTTCAGTTTTTGTCTATTTAGTAGGAGGTTGACTGTTGGTTTGTAATAAAAGGCTTTTATCAGATTGAGATAAAGATCATCTCTCGCAATTTTTGTAGGTTTTTTTTTATTACGAATAGGTGATGGACTTTGTCAAAATGTTTTTCTGCATCTATTGAAATGATCAAATGATTTTTGCTTTTGGATTTGTCAATACGGTGTATTATATGCATGGATTTATGTATGATGAACCACCCCTGCGTCCCAGGGAATAGTTCCACTTGATCATGATGTAAAATCTTCTTGATGATATTCTGCAGTCTGTTTGACAGTATCTTATTGATGATTTTTGCTTCAATGTTCACTAGGCAGAATGGTCTGTAATTCTCTTTCTTATTTTGTTGTTCTCTGGTTTTGATATCAGGGTAATGCTTGCTTCCAGGAATGAATTGGGAAGTACAATTTCCCATTCGATTTCATTAAATTTTGAGAAGTGGTGGTGTTAGGTCTTCTCTAAATTTCTTATTTATCCCTGCCATTTCATGGCTACCTGTGCTTTCTTTCAAGGATCAGTGGACTCTTTTCTTAATGGGCTGCAAATATTTTCAGGATTCAGGTTGAATCCTCCAGGAATAAAAAAATCCACTGATGTCAGAAAATATTCTGAGAACAGGCCAGGGTAGGACACAACAGAACAGAGAGTCAGAAGTCTGTGTTAGAGGCAGCAGACTTCATTTTCACGATTTTCACTCATTTCTATTAATTTTCCACCAAGAAACCGAGTATGTGAACACAAAAGGAGCACGGTTACCGTGTAAAGTGAAGACATTACATTTAAATCACAGTAATGGTCTGCAACTGAGTAAGGATGAAATAAAAGCAAGCATGAGTTCTCCATGACAAGCTTGCTACTCATTCAGAATCATAAAAATGCTGAATTCTGAAAGTGATCATATTGCCAAGCATGGGGGGTGACAATTATTGCTGAAATGGAACCAAATTCCTAATCCAATTAAACATTTCCTTCTGGTGAGGCAGGGACACCCAAGGACTTCACACTATAATTTCCTCTTGCCATATAGTTCCCTTGTCACTAATTGGCACTCAGATCTTTGTTGTACTCTACTCAAAAAAAACAGGACCACATGATGAAAAAACGGGGCAAGACCCCAAGATGACAAACAGGGCAAGACATCTTTTTTAAAAGAAGCCCTTTTATTTTAGCTGGCCCAGCGACACAGTGCAGATGGAATTTGCAAAGCTGTACAACTGAGTTAGAGTTTTGACTGATTTTTATAGTTCATTTATGATTAGCTCATTGATCATTAAGTACATAGTGATGAGAAACAGAAATAAGGTGGGCCTTTGTTTCCCTTTGCTTGAGGTCAGATGCATTTCACAGTGGGTGGTTAGCCAATTCATAGCCCTTGGTCTGCCAATTCCAGGGACATTTGTCTCTCATAAAGGGAACAGTGGTTGACACAGCATCATTTGTCTCTTACAAGGGGAACAAAAGTTGACATAGCACACAGGTCACTAAGGTGGGGGGGATGACACATTACAGAACAGCAGAATGATGTGGTCAGTTAATTTATAGCTATGTGGTTGGTGCTTGGTTACTAGAGTAATGAGCTCAGTACAGAATGATAATATTACTAATCACTATCTTTTTAAGTAACTAATTATGTTAATTATCTTTTAATCAATTATTTTAATTTTTAGCATCTTAGTATAACATTCCCCACTGATTTTGTCAGTGAACCAAATCATTGGCTCATGGAATTTTCAAGAAGTGCTATTTGTTCATAAACTTGTGTCCTTAAAACCATGAGTTTTATTGTTTGCACCTGGTCTTTGACATAATTTACTAATCTGTTTATAATGCAAGGTCCAATTATTAAACAAGTAATTAAGATTAAGAGAGGTCTGGAGGCTTCTATGATTAACATTGTCAACCAGGGATATAGAGAAAACCATTGCTCAAACCAATCCTGTTCAGCTTGTCTGGCTTGTTCTTGATCCTGTAGCTGCCTTTTAAGGCTGGCCATACTTTGTCTGATAACCCCAGAATGATTGGCATACAAACAACAATTTTCTCCTACTGCCAGACAAAAGCCTCCTTCCTTTAGGAACAGGAGATCTAGACCCCGCCAGTTTTGTAAAACCATCTCAGTCAGTGAACTTAAAAAATCATCTAATCTGGAGACAGAGTCACTAAGGGCTGCTAAATCTTGGTCAATGAGTGCATGTAAGTGTCTATAATTTTGGTCTTTTGACTATTAGCCTGGACACTCTTAAACCTATTGACCTTGTTATCACAATTTTTAGTAATACAGGTAATAATACAGGATTTTTTTTGTTCTTACTGGACTCTTTAAGTCAAAGCTAGGGAACAAGGGATTCTTACCATTATCTCTAGAGTACCAATACACTGGAGAAAGATATAGACTAATATGTAAACCTCAGTGCACTGGGTAAACAGGTAAGGCATGGAACAAGGAGTTATATTAGAAGTACAGGCAAACCAGGCTTCATTGGGAGCAAAAAGGTGTTGATTAGCAGGATAGGAAAAAGTATAAATCAAAGTTGAAGAGGTAGGATTACAGAGTGCAGCATTAGGGGAAGTGTGCAAAGAGTAGGAGGCAGAGTAAACACAGATTCCTGGAGCACCCTGTACATTGTCCAGTGTGAGCAGGAGCTTAGCATCCCACCAACAAAGGTGTTGCTGTACAGGAATTTAAATGTTGATTTGCCATAAGCAATGTCCAGAGGCAAGAAGGGGCTAGAGATGTCACAGAAATCGCAGAGGGCAAAAAGGTCTCAGGAGCAGGAAGTCTACTGGAGGAGAACAGAAGATTGGGTCTCAAGAGTGAGGAAAAAGGTAAAGACCCCCTTTATTTTTCTGTCAGGGAGATACAAATTTGCAACCCCAATGTCTACAAAAATATTTTGTCTCTACGGATTGTGAACACTTATGATAGGAGGCTGGATGTTGGTTTTGGGGGCAAAGATACCATCCTGTGCTCTGTACTTTCTTTTGAATACATAGGTCCTTGTAAGTCTCCATTAGCAACCAATCAGGCAGCATGACATGCAAACCCAACAACATTTTTTTGTTTAATTTTTTCTGGGATGTTATCTAATAGGGAACATAAATCTATCTTAATTATCTCATAGACAGTAGCATTGGCTACCAATAATTTACCAGTGATATAGTCAGTAATTTTAAGTTTTAAACAGTGGGGTTACAAGGTATCTCCTTGGGTGTCCATGAGGAATAACACCTAAGAACAAGATTATCAGATACATTTCACAATCTTAAGCTTTAAAGAATACTTGGAGGGAACAACAGTCCACTTATCTGTAGGTTGATCGCTGTCAGAGGCCACAACTGGCTTGAAGTGGCAATGATGAATCGAGGCAGGCTTTTTTGTGACTTTGACGGCAGTCAGAGTGCTGAGGACCATGGTGTAAGGGTCTTCTCACCATGGTTTGACTGACTCACGGTGATGTCTCTTGATGATAGTGTCCTAGGTTTCACTGCAGGACATTTATCCTCAGGATGGGTTGTAGGCAGAGGTTGTTGTTCTCGGAATAACTGGTGGAATGAAGTCAGAGCTAGCTGAAGGGCCTGGAGGGACTTAAGATCTTGATTAGTCAGATCAGCTAATTTTTTTTTTTTTTAGAAATCTTAGGAATAAGAGGAGGAGGTCTCCCACATAGAACTTTAAAGGGGAAACAACTGTAACATATGGGGTACATTGTGCACACAAGAGGGCAAAAGGAAGGAGAATCACCCAGTTCTTGCCAGTTTTTAATGCCATCTTAGTTATTACCATTTTTAATGTCTAGTTTATCCTTTTTACTTGTCCTGAACTTTAAGGCCAATAAGCACAATGGAGTTTTTAATCAATCTGAAAAGCTTGGGTTAGTTTTTGAGTTATCTGGACTATAAAAGCCGGGCCATTGTCAGACCCCATGGATAAAGGGAGGCCAAATTGGGAAAACTGCTATCAGGGCTGACTCAAGACTTAGGAGAAAAGCTATCTACCAGTACTCATTCCCTTAAAGTCCAGGCTTTTTTATATTTGTGAACTCTATTTCTCAATGTTTTTCAGGCATAGTCCCATGATACCAAGTGGTTTTCATTTGTTGCGGTTGCTTAGGATTTACCAACTGGCAGTGAGGGACTCTAAGGCTCACAGACTGAGTAAGCTTTGATAACTGAGGGATAAAGAAATGATCTCAAAAAGAGCAGTGAGTTTTGATCCTCCCATGTGAGTGGACTGATGAGCTTGTTGGATGATTTTTTATCTCAAGGCCTCGTGAAGGAGGATTCGATTATCAGGCAGTTGCTACCAGGCCTCAGGGATATCAGACTTTGCTTGGAGTTGAGCTGCCAAATGTAAGTCTTTTTGAGTGCAAAAGGGCTTTGACAGAGTGGGTGGAATCAGTAGCAATGCCAGGATTATCTCAATCCCCACTGACTTTGAGGCTGCTTTTTGGGTAGCTGCATCTATTAGATTATTTAATAGCAATATTCCTTGGCATCCAAATGGCAGCTAACAAATCCAAAACTTGGGGAGCATTTTTATCTTTTGGCTCCCTTAAGTCAGTGAACCTCATTCCTGGTAAATGGCCCGATGAACATGGGCAGTAGCAAATGCATATCTGCTATCAGTCTGACAACTTGAGGGCCTCAGTGAGGGCAATGAGTTCAGCCCATTGGGCTGATGTTTTTGGCTCTAAGATTTGTTCCCATAGCATCTGAGAGTCTGTGACAATGGCTCCCATTACTTGCTTACCTTGATATATGTGACTGCTTTCATCAGAGAAATATGATGGAACTACGGACAGTGGCTCATCTGTCAAGTCTGGTCGAAGCCCCATGAAATGATCAGAGGGGCAAGGAGAGGTCATCATCAGGCAGCTGAGTATCTGGGTTTAAAGACACTGCCCCCTTGAAACTGATGGTAGTCAGATCTAGAAGTAATGCCTGATAGGCAGCCATCCGTCCGGTGAAGTTTTGATGAGAGTCTCCAAGTGAATGTGAGGAGGTAATTAAAAATTTTTGTCCAAATGTCACCTTTTGGGCCATTTTCACCAGGAGGGCCACCAAGGCAATCATCTGCAGGCAAGGCAGACATTGGGCTGCCACATGATCAAGTCTCTTGGAAAGATAGGCAATAGGCCTTTGCCATGGCCCTAAACTCTGGGTCAGTACTCCTTTTGCTATCCCTTGTTTTTTATCAACATAGAGGGAAAGAGGTATTTGCAACTTTGACAGAGCCAGAACTGGAGCTTCTGTTAAGGCTGATTTCAATTGCTGAAAAGCCTGGTCTCATGAGTCTGTAACCTAAAGCAGGCAATATTCTATGGCTCCTAGAAATTCTCATATTTGCTTTCTAGTCACAGGAACTGGAATCTGTTCAATGGCTTGCACCAGCTGGGAGGAAAGAGTCAGTTTTAAGCAAACTCCAATAACTAACTGAGGGACATTTTTTAAAATCTCTCAACCCTTTGCAATTTTTGCTTAATATCAGGTGCTGATAGTTACAAAAGTATTATTAATGGCCCTTGCCTTTTTAGGTGCTACCAGATCTACAGGTGTACAAAAGTAATAGGCTTCTAGCAATCTCTCTAGAAACCCCGAGGGAGACTCATCATCTAATTGTCTCACCTCTGCTACTTGGACAAATTGGTGGGTTTTCTGGAAGCCCATAAAGGCTTCTGAGAACAACTGGCGATACTGAACGAGAGCTTTCTTACCTCTGGTTGTCTGATCGGGGGTGGGACAAAGGGAAAACACGGTTCTGGCATTCGGGATCAGAGGACAGGTTTTTATTTGGAATGCACACTGCTTTTTATCTCACAACATGAATGTTTTTCTTTCTTTCTGTTTTACTGTAAACAAAACCTGCAAAATCTGCTGGCAATCATCCCAAGTGGGGTGATGAATGGAGAAGACAAATTCCAAAAGAGGAATAAGGCCCTGAGGTTCCTTAGAAAAAAGGGGTGTGAGGAAGAGGAGTCCAGCAATTCTGAACGCTGATGGCTTTTAGTCCTGATGGGACTGAGAATTACAGTCCTATTTAATTTTTATTTTCATAGGCAAATATACTTTATGTATGGTCAACACTGAATTTTACCATTATATAAACTTGGGGTGACAAAGCGCTCCAATTTATCCTCCCCTTTTTAGAATATAATCTCATTTTAATGGAAACATTTTGTAGTAAAGATTACTGATCCAATACTGTCAAATTCTGAACACATATGTTTTTCTGTTTTTCTGTTTCTGTTTATTACCCATCAATTACCTTTTTTTCTAGCTTTTTAGACAACATTAAAACTTTTAACAAAATCCTTGAAGTGACTTTCTTAGTAGTGTAAAATATATTAAATGATTTTATGTCTTTTTACCACCTTAAAATGTTACACTTTAAAAACTGTAACTTTTTAAAAATGGCTCAATAACAGTATGACCTGGCTTTATTTGGTAAAGCCAATATGATTTTAAAAACCATAAACATATGTATGTATTGTTATTATTTACATTTTAACTAGAAAAACACTTTTAAAGGTATGCCAAGGTTGTACATAATCAGTTGAGGACTAAAACATTAAACAAGGCACCACAAAACGCAAGACCAACATTAAAGACACAAACAAAGGATTTTCTGTCCATGGTTCAGTGACCTAAAGGGAAATAAATTTTCATTATGACCCTTAGGTCCAATAGCCACATGGAACCTGCAACAGTAGTTTAAGAGAAAAAAGAAATCTAAATGTTAGTACTGAGGTAACAGATTCAAATGAACAAATGGCTCCACCATAAAAATATACCATGCACAAAACCAAATGGATAAAAAAATCCCAAATCACAAATGGGCTAGAAGCCCTGTCCCGGAGGGCATCCCGCTCTGGTGCAGAAGGAGCCAGCCAAGCTCCTCTGCAACTTCAAAGGTGCGCATTCAAATTACAAACAACAAAAGATCCAAATACTTACAGATGTTTTAAGCCAATCGATTGGTGAAAAAATGTGGGGAGGGGTCCCCATGTAATCCCGGACGAGCGCCCAAATGTTGTACTCTACTCAAAAAACAGGGCCCAATGATGAAAAAATGGGGCAAGACCCCAAGATGACAAATGGGGCAAGATGTCTTTTTTAAAAGAAGGGCTTTTATTTTAGCTGACCCAGTGACACAGTGCAGATGGAATTTGCAAAGCTGGGCAACTGAGTTAGAGTTTTGACTGATTTTTATAGTTTATTTATGATTAGCTCATTGATCATTAAGTACATAGTGATGAGAAACAGAAATAAGGTGGGCCTTTGTTCCCCTTTGCTTGAGGACAGAGGCATTTCACAGTGGGTGGTTAGCCAATTCATAGCCCTTGGTCTGCCAATTCCAGGAACATTTGTCTCTCATAAAGGGAACAGTGGTTGGCACAGCATCATTTGTCTCTTACAAGGGGAACAAAAGTTGACATAGCACACAGGTCACTAATGTGGGGGGGATGATGCATTACAGAACAGCAGAATGACGTGGTCAGTTAATTTATAACTATGTGGTTGGTGCTTGGTTACTAGGGCAATGAGCTCAGTAGAATGACAATATTACTAATAACTATCTTTTTAAGTAACTATTTTTGTTAATTATCTTTTAATCAATTATTTTAATTTTTAGCATCTTAGTATAACACTCTTTAGGATTTTAATATTCCTAGAAGTCATATATTCCCTAAAGCCTGGTGATCCATTTGTTAACACCTTTTTGGCTTCATAAATGTGTAGGATATTACTATGATTGCTTCTATATGTATAAACTGCAGCCATGTGTATTGGAACCCATGAACCAAATCTGGTCCCTGGATCCTTCCTCTCAGCTTCTGAAACTGTTCTCTGGCTCCTTGACCTCATAAAAAAGTTACCTTTTCCTTTTCACTTTTTTCCAAGATATTTATGCTTTGTAAACAGTCAAAACCAAACTTCCCTCATGGAAACAATGAGATAAAGAATATATTTATATTAAATTCTGTAAGTCAGGTATTTTGTACCTGTATAAAAGTAAAGAAATAAATATCTAATAAAATTCAGCTAGCTGTATGTTCTGAATAATCTTTCAAGTGCATCAACTAATTCTTCAACTAATTATGTAAATGAGTTTTTAATCTGTGAAAACCCTAACAGTTTTTTAGCATTTACCCGTTTCAGTTTGACTCCAGCAATTCTTTGGAGATCAAAACCACAGGGCTGGATGTTTAGCTCAGCGGCATAAGCACCTGCCTTGCAAGCAGGCAGTCGTGAGTTTGATCCCCGGTACCGATAAAAAGGGAAAAGAAAAAAAAACACTTAATTTCCTGTACAATCCATTCTCTGCCAAGTAGGCATAACTGGCGTCTGGTGAGGAATTCATGGTTAAAACAAATGAAATGCTAGAAACACCGAGACTCATGTTACATAGTACTTAGCAAGTTGATGGAGGCCTCCTTTATTATCTACCAATTTCACTTATAGCTACTGACTTAGAAAAGTTATGCAGAATACTCACAATGATGTAAAGAGGTGTATAATCATGCCTTCTGAGAAATCACTATAACACCCCTCAATAGATTAATAAGGTAGCATATGTTGATAAGTTAGCAATATATTTGTTGATAACACTTCCATCTACAGGTAAAGAAAATTTACATGCAACAAAATTTTCAGGAAACTTAGTGTTATCCTATCTGTAAGTTAATTTTCTGTTGGGGCCTATGCCTAAATATCTAGCCCCCAAAGAATTGAACAGCAAAGGATCATAAAATGAGAAAAGTAGCATTGTCTTGAGGGCAACAGGAAGAGGGAAATCTTCTTCAGAACTCATAACTATGCTAACCAGCCAGCCACCTGTCACTAGGCAGCCCATTTAATCAGAACAAGCAAGGGAGTGAGTGGACAATGGTAAAAACCTGAGCAGGCCCCTGGGAGAGGTTCAAGGAACCCACTGAGCAACAGAAGATTCTAATTAAGAAAAACTATCCAGGAAGTCTCCAGGTGGCCTCAGCTGTGGCCTATCTTGTTCCTTGCAGTGTCTCCTCATTCTCAATTCAACCATGCCCAGGCCACACCACAGCCCTGCACATGTATTCACTTTCAACCCTTTCCAACAACTCTCTCTTATTTTGTTTTGTTGACTCCCAGGATGGGTGGCCAGATTAAGGTGGGGAAGCATTGAGGAGAACTCCCATTTAAACTCATCATAGTCCATCAGTTCATAACAGTAGTCATTTACCAGTATAGCCAGCAGCTGTCAGAGGATGTTAGTGATCCTATCTTCCCCTACAGCCAAATTTTATATTGCACTATATCTTCAGAGGCCAGACTTTTCTTCAGGATGTCCAAGGCCAAGCTAACATGAGACCTGCATTAACTACTGTCTTAGTTATTTTTTACTTGTTTCTGAGACAAAATACATGAAGTTCAAGTTGAGAAAGGAAAGGTTTATTTCTTCAGTTTTTGGAGTGTTCAGCCCACACTCAGTTGGCTCCAAGGCAGGTGTGCATGGCTGGGCCACAGTTCATGGCAGCTGCAAACAGCAAGCAGGCACCAGCAAAAAGCAAGACACACTTTTTTCCTGCCATTATATTACATCCTGGCTCCACCCCTATGTGGGTGTAGCACTAACACCATCAATTCACGTACTACACAATGAATCATCACAAATGCACAATGCAAACTCATGAAGCCTAGGGGACACAGGCATAAACCATGACATTCCACCCCTGGCCCCCAGGACTCATGCACATCCATTATACAAACGACATTTAGTCCAATTCCAAGAGTTGCCAACGTCCTATGTTTCAGCATTTCTGAACAGTCCAGGTTGACATCTCAGAGAGTCTCTGTAGCCTGCTGTTACCTATCCATCATCTCTTCTACTCCAGGACTTTGTTTGTTCATCCTAATAATATAATTTCTAAATAATGAGACTATAAATCAGTGATGAATAACAACATATTGCATTCATATACCCAGTCTTTGTGATATTTCGAGCAGCTGGCAACCAATGTGAAACCATGCTTCATAAATTCACAACCCAAACATATCTTTGATCAAACAACGCAAGCTTGGAAAAAGAGAAAAGTTACTGAGCTTAAAATGAAAGAAACAGCTGTTCACAGAGTGGACAAATGGACAAACAGACAGATGATCAGTGTGGATTCAAACAAACATAGAAATCAGCACACAACTTGTCTTGGTCTGTGAGAATATTTAAGTTCCTGAAAGGCCATTTATGTACTTGTACCATGCCTCTTTGTTAAACTAGCTGCCCTCTTAAACCCCATGCTCCCAGTGTTGGAACACCTCAAGCATTCCATGCCCTTAGCTGTTCACCTCAAGCATTCCATGACCTTAGCATGTTTCCCAGATGTTCTATGCCACTTGAGCATGCCTGTATGGGTATTTTTGCTTTCTGCTTTACAGGTATGAAAAATCACTAGCTCAGCAACTCCCAGCAACTGCTTAAAAATGGACTGGACAAACAGGCAACTGATATATGGACAGATTGATAAACATCTTACAAAATCAGAGTGCACTCAAGCATATCCTTAATCAAGCCAAATTACAATACCTTCTTACAAATTTCAAATCTACACCTATGAATCAACCAGTTGGATTTGCTTTAGAACAACTAGCATAGATCTTATAAAAAGGATCAAAGGCCTGATTCAGGGAGAGTTGAAATGGTGGAATTGCACTTTGTAGCCTGTGATGCCAATTCATTCCATACAGGGCAAACACAATTAGCAGAAATCCACACAAGACCTTAGCAAAAATACAGAGGATGCCCCTTCCCCAGATCAACAGAGGCATCAGCCCTAGCCCACATGGGTCTTGGGGAGTTTTGTATCATAGAAAAGGGTTTGTCAGAGGTATATACTGGCAAGAATGTATTTGAATCAGGGAAGAAAACAGACTCATTGGGACAGACAACTGACCTAAAGTAAATAGCACCATGAAGAGAATAGTAAAACCTGTGCAGGAAGTGCATTTTTCTTTTTTAATTGTTTAAAGAGAAGAGATATTCAGAAAACAGGCAGAAAAGATATACACTTTCAAAGACAAAATAAACTATAAGAAATCACCGGTTGTTTACATATTGTCTTCTTACAAATAAGTGTTCAAAATACAAGAGAGGATTATACAAAGTGAGGATTCACATGATCCCCCATTATGTAGCCTTGGAGCATTACAAAGTTTTCACTTATTAATTGGAATGGCTTTATTCTGGGATGCTTGATATGGAAATATTTGAAGCTATAGTATATAAATTATATTCAAATATTTCAAGGGAAAAGACAGACACTATGTTAACTACTATTAAGTCGGGTTATTTGTGCTGAAGCACTAGGTTGCTGAAAGTGTCATGCTTTGACCTGTATTGTTATGTTGTTATGTCCTCTTTTATCTTTTATCTCAATCTCTCCCTTATTCATTAAAAAAATATTTAGTTATTTTTTATGACTTTTTAATTAAGGGTAAAAATTAAAAGAAATTAGCAGTATATATTATAGTAAACTTTTGATTTCCTATTAACTTGATTTGAAGTCCTGTAATACTCCAACTATGTTGTTTTGACTGATTAGACTCTTTTCCATTCTGTATGATAGTATCAAGTTTAAGGGTATAGGCAACTACTTAGAAGGCAATAAGAGTCACTAAGATGCCCATTCTGATTTGACTATTATCTCCTTTGGAAGTCCTGTAATATTTACAATGTTTAGGAATTATTGGTCTTATTCTCTACTGTTTAGTTCAACTTTATAATACCTAATGAGATAGACAATTCTTTTTAAGGAAGCAAGAAGCATTGTGGTAACAATTGTTGATAACCTTGTACCCTGTTTTTACATCATGTGCTATGTATATCTTTGGTTTTGACTGACAGCTTTGTTTTGCCATATTTGACTTTATTCTCTTCCAAAAAAAAGTAATAAGAACTAAGGAGTAATAAAACTCAAAATGTGTAAATTTTGTTGTAAAAAATAGAGGGAAAAAAGTGCTCTAAAGAATACAACTGCAAGTGTGTTTAGGGGTGTTAAATAGATGACCATTAAATGTTTTTGGTTGGATCATTGAAGACAACTGTTTACAGTCTCACTGTTTTAATGTCCACTTTGTATGCTTTGATACTGTGACTTGAGCAACTATCTCTAAGATGATAATGTGTAATCTATTAACTGGTGATTTCTTACTGTTTTTTTTTTTTTTTGAGTCTGTATTACTTGCACCCTTACACCACTTTGTTTTGGTTTTTTTCTCTTTTTCCTTTTAAATAAATTTTTTTTTAAAAAGTGGGGATTCAAAGAGCAATGGATCAAAATCATGACTGTGCACTTGCAAGGCAGGCATTCATGCCACTGAGCTAATTCTACAGCCCTGTGTTTGCAGAGGGAACAGCAGAGGACAGCAAAAAGGAAAAGTAAGCCTTGGTAAGTGGCAAGATAGTAATGATTAAATCAATTCTAAGGACTATAGGTTTTCCAGTACATCTCAAGAGATGAGAGGGAATAGCATTGACAATGGAAATGAAATATCACCAAGTTAGTGAAGTAAAAGAGAAACATCATCTCCAGTAGCAAACATGAAAAGGAAAGGTTGTCAATAGTTAAAGAGAGGCTTCAGCATGCATCTCCTATGGGAATAGCAGCAGACACCAAATTGCAGTCAAATCCTTGATTTCCACAAATAACATGACAAGCTTTAGAGGAGAAATAAGACAAGACAGTTAGTTGAGCTACAGATTCAGAAACATTTAGTTGAATGGGTAAGAGGGATCACAACTGAATCAATAATATGCCTGTTTAAGCAGCATCAATGACATCAGGAATCATAAAAGTGGCTATTTTTGATGCATGTGAACAGGAAAGAACCAGGCCAGCTGTCCCAGGAAGTAGGGGATCATGAAAAGTAGTATGGACCTTATAAAACTTACCAGGGATTTCCAAAGTAGTGTCAGGTTTTATAGAAATGACTTTCAAAGCATTTTTGTAGTCTGGGTTTGCATTTTTGTATGTTAATTGAGTTCAGATAGGTATATACTGCTATCATAATTATTTTTGGGAACTCATTTTGTGCATCCTACACTTTTCTTCACATCAGAACATCAGTAAAAACTTGAGAGACTTTCAAATTATTTTCCAATGAAAAATTACTTCCTCTGTGAGTTCATCCTTTAGTGACAATTTAGGTACACAGAGGCCAGACAGCATAAGCTGCAAAGGCTCATGATAAGGTGACTGGCAGAACCATGCATGTTCCTAACACACCTACTTCTTGCCCTTGCAACACACAATGTAATGCTTGATGGTGCTGGAGAAGCTATCAACAGTCCTAAATATCAAGCTATTGATATAGCTGGGTTTCTCTCCAAGAGAAAAATGGCATATAACATTAGGTAACTAAAGAAATTTCTCCTGTCTCAAAAATGTCACATCTTATCCTTTCCCATCTGTTATAGTCAGGGTTTGCGAGGAAAGAGACTTAACATGGAACTTATAATTGATAAGATAATTTAAAAATATTTATCCCAGAATGTCAGAGTTAGAGAGATGTAGAGCTTTTCAGATACCAGAGACCAAAAAATCCAAGTGAGTACTTGAATGCTATGACAATATCCAGCACAAGTACAGCTGAAGAATTCTAGCCCATGGCAAGGACAATCAAAAGTGTACCTGGAGACCTAGAGGCACTTACAATGTGTCATGAAAGTCATGTTAAAGTTGTACACTAGGAAGGCTCAAAGTTCAGTGTTGGAAGATAGAAACTCAGTTCCTTTGGTCATAGGATCTATGCCACAAAGTTGAGTGATCATTACTGGAGTCAAGGCATGAAGCTCAAGATAAGAGCCAGAGATCTGCAAAAGAGAACAGTAGACATGCACAGCAATATTGAGGACCTAATCTTCTTTGATGATAATGATGATGGCTGAGATTATATCGGGAAAACCAGTGCTACCAGCTTCTCCATAGGAATCAACATCCCAGCTCCTATTCCCTCTAGTTCTCCTTTAATGCTGTTTTTAAAAAATCCATCAGTGGATATTCTGTCCCAAAACCATGATGACTTCATTCACTGGGTAATCCAAGTTGACCATTACTAAGGAGGCCACAGCACCAGAGCAGTTCTTTAGATTCTTAAAATCCAAACAGGCTTTATATCACTTCATATATTAAAGTGGCCATCTGGTCTGCTTCACATAAACAACAGTGAGAAAACCTGAGGCTCATTCTAATGAAATAATCAGGAACGTAAACCTTCACAAAGTAATCTTCACATCTGCTTTGACAAACCTCTCACTGGAACTAAGTGATATGTTTCTATCTGTGTGTCCTACACACTACATAACTGTGGGCATTTGAATGAAGCTATAGTCAGGGTAATTGATCCTCTGCTTATCCATGGAAATTTTAAAAATCTTTTCTAAAGAATGTATAAAAAGAAGCAGTTATGTACACCTACGTTTCATTGCAGTACACTGACAGCACTAAGCCCAGGAGAGAATGTCACGAGGCTGGTGGTATGCACATCACCACCTCAACAAGGCTGAGGGTTCCCCAGATGCTGGAGATAAAATAGTGGAAATACTTTAACAACAAAAATAGTTGAAGTAAAATATACTGAATACACTGAATATACCAAATCAAACTAGGCCTGGTGGCTTGCGCATCGAGCCCATTATGTAAGACCTTGAGGAAGGAGACTTGTTGAGACCACTCTGGTTTATAAAGTGATCTCAAAGCCAGCCTGGACTTCATAGCAACATGCTTACTCAAAAATATAAATATATCAAATCTAATGAACATAATAGTGTACTGGTGACGGCCTTGTGACATTAGCATGACTTTCATGTTTATACTGACCTATAGTCTATTAGGAAAACCTAACTTACAGCCCATTTCACAATAAAATATCACACCATTTACCAAGTGGAGTACACTGGTAAGTATTTATGGTTCATCATTGATATTTGGTGGTGATGGAGCAGTGCTTGCTGCTGCTCTCCACAGAAAAATGTCTATTGCTGTAGTAACAGGAATCTGCATGAATCACTGCAATATGCCCTTAACTCTTTGAGGAAGAGACCCACTAAAGGAAGCACTGCACTAATGAGAATTACTAATTTTAGTCTTTTGAATACTTGAAAAACTGACTTCGGTAGTAGTTGAACTACTTACCTACATTTCCACCAACAAGGTTAAAGAGTTTCTTTACTCCTGCAGTCTCATGTATGTTCCTTAGGTCTAGTGATGATTTGTTTTCTCTGCAATGAGATGATGTCCCTATTAGAATTTCTCTATTGTGCAAAAATGCTCAATAGTTCTTCAGGTATTTCTTGGCAATTTGTACATATGCTGAAAAATGTGTGTTCCTTTCATGTTCCTATTGGCTTTACATGTTAGCTATCAGGGAGTAACAGGTAAAATTTCTCTCATTCTGTAGTTTATTTTGTCATTTTGTTTGACTTTTTTGTGGCTTCTATGTTTATGCAGGAGGATTAAAATCTTACAAAGTCCTTTTTACTTGTTTTTTCACCCTATTTTATTTTCTACACAAAACAGCAGCAATAGCATTAAGAAAAAATGTTTTTAATGCCCCTACATTCAGAACATGGAATGCCTGACTCTTTCATGTTTCACTATGTTTTACTCTAATAGAGGCATATTTGAAAGTGCTGCACAAATTATGATAAAAAGTACATTTCCTGAGTGAAAGAATTTGTAGTAGTGATTCTTTTGTTCTATCATACATTTTTATCCTTGACCTCAACTTATTTGTTTCCTTAAACTTCAAATGCAGTGATAAAAACAACTGCTTCATACTCTGCTAAATCATCTAGCAGTGGCCACCCAAAAGTCAGCTTCAAAGCCATGATCATCCCATCTCATTCTCTCCTGATGCTGGGACTAAAAAAATCACCATTTGCCAATCTTTATAGGTAACTCCTTACCAATGCAATTATTTAAATACAAAATGATCAAAAATTGCATACTTTTTCTTAGTTTTTATAAAATAACAAGGAATATAAAAGTGACAATTCTACTATACTCAATACAAGAATGAATGGGTTAAATTGACAACTGAAAAGATGATGCTCAGGATGGTCACTGCATAAACAAATGGGCTTCCCAAGTGATTCTTGGGGATAACTTCTATGTGGCTAAGTGATAAAGGACAACTATTTATGTGTAATTGTGAGTATTAACAAATGTTGATCCTGGGGAGGAAAGGGAAGAGATCTAAAGCATTAAGCTACATTTGCAGAACTTGAATATATATTTTGAGACAGCGTCACACTAATTGTGTATGTTAGACTCAAATTCCTCTTCCACTAATTTAAGCTCCATTAGGTACTAGGATTACAAGCATGCATCAACAAGACCAGCAAGATTTACTTTCATGATGAAATGAGAAAGTGCATGTACTCAGGATTTATGTTTTATAGATTCAGTCTTCTATTATTAGCTGTAATACAAACCCCAAATTTTCCCATTGATGGTAAGCAGAAATGTGCTTCAGGGGATCTGGCCACATGTTGTAGTACATACAGGCTGACAATGCACTTTACAGTGGCTTTTACTTTATGAAGTATGTCAGGTACTTCAGGTACAAAATAGATATAGTTTTAGTGGTGATTACACAACAGGTGAGTAATGTATTCTTCCAAGGACAATTGAGACTTGGGCAAGCTATCTTCACTGGATTAGGGGTATTTAATGAAATGCTCACTTGTGTTTCCATGACACCACATTTGTTAAAAACATAATTCCATTGGAACCTAATCAGATTTTGAATTCAACAACACTGCATTAAACACTTTACAAATTACATGAATGTTAAAATGGAAGTGAAAACCACAGGCCACAGGAAATGGGACTCATGGCCCACTATATGTGTTTAAAAACAATTGGCACACACCACAAACACCAGACACTGGTACTTATAAATAAAGAGATATGTCATTGTATAAATTCACAATTCAGTAAAACAATCTAAATATTAATTTAGCAAATTTAATTTTTACTGTGGTGACAGCTCAAAATTTAGGTTTCCCTTCATGCCATTACTTCAGTGTTTTAGGAAAGAGCTGTAATAATTACAAAACATATAATGCATTCACAGCATCAAGGAATAAAATAAAGGTATTTGCATGATACATCCAATAGCAACATTTTCCCCCAAAACAACTCCACATTTAAGAAAAATTGATTTCAAAGTATGGTTACTCATAAATCATGCCAAATTTTATAATTTCTGGATATAGTAATATATTTTGTGATGTGCCATTGGAGACAAGTTATGGTTCTGTCAGTATGGGGCAATCAGAAATTCACAGTACTATGGTTTACTTTGGTGCATATGGGGAAACATTATTAGCAAAGTAAAGATGCAATATAAACATAACAGGTAAAATTCTGAAGATTAGAAAGACAACAGTTTAGTTAAATGACAAATATTGGCACCACTGAGAAAGAAAATCAGGCAACATAATGTGTAAAGTATGATGATAATGTATGGTATGTCCAGTGATGTTCGGGAATCAGCAGATATCTTGTCTCATCACAACATGGAAAAAATAACATTCATTAATGTGCAAGTTATGTGAAAAGAACACAACTTTGTCAAAACCAAGTGCTCCAAGCCTTATAAATGTATATCTTAATGCCAAATATTGCATCCACTTCAGAAACATCATTTATGAAAGAGAAAATGAAGCATGTGCATCAAAAGATTAAAGCAAATGCAGTGTTAAAATTACAAATCACCAAAAATAAGTGACTAGACTGATTAATAGTATTGCTCAATTTTATATCACAATGCTACAGAATTTGCATTGGGTTTCTTAGTGTCTCTTCTTCAGAGTATCTGTTCATTTCATCGTGTATTATATAATTTTTCCCATAAATAGGTTAGACATTCTTCCCAGGTATGAATCTCTATGTGTATATCGATCCTTTGTTGTATTATTGGGAAAAACAGATCAAAACAAGACAACAAAACAAATTCGTATAAAATCTTGATATGAAAAAGACATATAAGACCAAAATATTAGGTGATGTACAGTATTTACTATGCTTTCTCTTATTATCAATAGAATTGTCCACACTATCAAGCATTATATAGTTAACCATAATATTGCATAGCTATTTTTATAAAAACAACTTTGAAGACATTGTAGGATGTGAAGGCAGTTAGTAATCAAACCTGGAATGGATATATTTTATTTATTTATTTTTTGGTGCTGGGGATCAAACTCATGATCTCACATTTGCCAGGCAGGTGCTTAAGCCACTGATCTAAATCCCCAGCCCCGTAATTCATATCTTTTACATCTTGTCATCTTCAGAGTAGTTGCCTCTACTCTTAGACTTGATACCAGCAAACATATGAAATGTAAATAAAATCAGTCAAGCCAAATAGCATTCAGACAAACCAGCTTCAAGTAAGATCAGTCATAGTAAGAAAATGTAAGTAACATAGGGTTTCATTTTAAGTTAATAGGAAATTATGTATAGTTACCATGGTATAACCTAATATTTTTGGGTTATATGTCTGTGCCCTCAAATCTAATATGAGTAGACAGACCAGAACAAAATATAATCACACTAAGCATACCAATAAGACTACTATAGCTTTTAAATCCTGATACACTTTTAACAATGTCCTCTGCCTTCCTTTTTTAGGCAATTCCTCACCTTTCTCCTTCTCAGGATACTATTATTCACTGTTCAGAGTGATAATAGTTGTCATGGTTTATGTCTGTGTCCCCCAGGCCTCATAAATTTGAATTGTGCATTTGTTATCCGTTCAGTGTCTATTGCTTGGATTGATGGTGTCAGTGCTCCACCCACAAAGGGGTGGAGCCAGGATGTGATGTAATGGCAGGAAGGTGTCTCTTTCTCTTTTGTGGTTTGAGCTTGCTATTGGCAGGTGCCATGAACTGCGGTCCAGCCATGCCTGCCTGTCTTGGAGCCAACTAAGAGTGGACTGAAACCTCAAAGAACTGTATGAAATAAACCTTTCCTTTCCCAACTTTGGGCTTCAGGTATTTTGTCTCAGCAATGAGTGAAAAGTAACTAAGACAGTAGTCTAGTCTCATATGTTGAATTTCAGCATACATAAAAGATAAAGATAGCTACTACGAAGAGAGTGAAAAACCTTATTATAATTATTATCAACTTCCCCAAAATCAGTTCTTGAAGACCAAAAAAGCCTGCATCATCCTGTAATTATTCGATTAGTTCTATAATGTTCAGTATATATTCAATGCCTGTGAAGATGGGAACAACTATTTAAAAGAAAACTAGAGACAGTAAGATAAACAGTGAACATCTCCAGTGGACTTCCTTTGAAAACTGTGCTTCTTTAACTGTTTTCTACAGAACTGTTCTGTACTATTTTGTGATGTTTAATCTTACCCTCTTTAAGATTAAAAACTAAGGGCTGGGGATTTAGCTCAGCGGCATAAGCGCCAGCCTTGCAAGCAGGCATTCGTGTATTCAATCCCTGGTACCCTTAAAAAGGAAAAAGACCAAAAAAAAAAAGATTAAAAAATAAGTATGTAGGACAGATAAGCATATTACTAAGTTTTTATTGGATCATTGAGCAGAACTGTTCACAGTGTCATTATTTGAATGCCACTTTGTATGCTTTAATTTTTTAACTTGAACAACTATTTCTAAGATGACAATCTGTAACTTATCTACTAGTGATTTCTTATTGTTTATTTTTTAAAATTCTGTGTTATTTCAAACTTTTTTCTGTTTTTTCTCTTTAAATAAAAAACATTAAAATTCACCAAAAATATGAAAATTAAGTTTTAAAGACAAAACATTAAGTACATAGATATGGTTTTGCATTAAGAACTGGTGGTCAACTTAATGTCAGCTGGATTACATCAGTATGGCATTGAGCAAAGATGTTCCACCTGAGGTAAGTTGCCAAGATAAATACATAGAGAAGAAGGGAGGTGATGAGGGTTGAGGCATTAAGGAAGCATTGTGGGTTTTCCTATGAGTTGCTGTGTGAGCTGTTGGTTCTCCTGAGGAAGCCTTGGTTCTCACATTGAGCATTGCTTCTTCACTAGGAAGGGCTTGAATGGGAAGACATGTGCTGCTTGGTCTCCAGAATGAGCTCATCATGCTGCTTCCAGGCATGTACTCGACTGTGCTTCTCATCGGAGGAGCTCCGGGCCTCCGTGTCACTGAGGACTGCTGTGGTGCCTTTCAGGGTAGACCTGTTCTTTGTTGTTAGTGTGAATTCTCAGCTCCAGCATAGAACACTCATCCCACTAGCACAGCTCCATCATCCAGCTGGCATAGACTTTCTAGCTTCCACCACCGCTGACCCTTGAGTCTTTCCAGCATGAATCCATAACAGAGACTCCATGAGTCCTTCTTGTGTACTCTGGATCTCCAGTTGGACTAATAGTAGGCATTGTCTTGAGCTCTGGATTTTTATCTGGACTCATGTAGGACATTGCTGTGAGGTTTAGGCTCTTGACTAAATAATCTATGTCTTTGGTGTTGTGGATAGACTTCCTGCAGTTTCCTGTGTTAACTCCTGGTAACCATTATAAAAATAATATTATAAACATTTGTCTTGATTCAATTGTTCTCTGTGCACACCCCTGACTACAACAGCCACTATCCATACTTGAAAGTGAAAAGCACATTTCAGTTTAACATGTTTAATTACAAGATGCCATGTTGAAGCACAAAGACACTTTAAGAAATCTAGAGAGGTACAAGTGATTAACTGAAAACCATAAAACACATGCACTTGAGGAGAGCTCCACCTCAGATTTGTCCTTTCTGGAAAATGTGTGATTATTTCTTCAGGTCTCCTAGGGATCTTTAAAGTAAACTTAAATCTAAACTGTCTGATCAGTGATGCTTTTAATAGGTACTTAACAACAAATATGGATTGCTAATATATCGCACATTACAACAATGATCATGTGTGCTGAAAGGATACCCATAACACATAGGATTTATCTCTTGTGTGAGTTTCTTCATGTAAGTGAAATACATGGCTCTGGCTGCTGAAAGTGTCTCCACTTGTTTACATAGCCAGTGGTTCTTCCCAATGTGAATTCTTTCACATGTTTTGCAATGACTGTATGCATTAAAAGCTTGCCACATTGTTGTATACATAGTGTTTCTCACCAGTGTGAAGTCATTGATGTCTTTTAAAATAACCATGTGTGGTGAAAGTTTTCTCACGTTCTTCACATACATAGGGTTTCTCAACAATGTAAATTTTTTCATGTATTGGACAATGAGTGTTTCTGCTGAAACCTTTACCACATTCCTTACATATACAACTTTTCTGCCCGCTGTGAAGATTTCATGCATTATGCAATATGTACATGTGCTCAAACCATTCTCACAATGCTTATATACACTGGATTTATCTTGACTGTGAACTTTCATGTTGCTTACAATGTCCATGTTGGGTAAAAACTTTCCCACATTGCTTACACACGTAGGGTTTCTCTCCATGTGAATTCTTCCATGTTCCTTACAACATCCGTGTTTGGTAAAAGCTTTTCCACATTGCTTACATACATAGGGTTTCTCTCCAGTGTGAGTTCTTTCATGTTGTTTATACCCTCCACATGTGGTAAGAGGTTTCCCACAGTCCTTACATACATAGGGTTTCTCTCCGGTGTGAATTCTATCATGTTGCTTACAATTTGCAGGTTGGTTGAAACCTTTTCCACATTGCTTACATACATAGGGTTTCTATCCAGTGTGAATTTTTTCATGTATTTGACAATGAATGCTACTGCTAAAAGCTTTCCCACATTTCTTACATATATACGAATTCTGCCTAATGTGAAGTTTTTCATGGATTACACAATAAGTATGTGCGCTAAAAGCTTTGTCACAGTGCTTGCATTTATAACGTTTTTCTCCAGAGTGAAGACTTTCATGTACTTAACTATATGTACATGTTGTAAAAGCTTTCCCACACTCCTTACATATGTAGGGTCTCTCTCCTCTGTGAATTCTTTCATGTTTCTTAGAAATTCCATGTGTGGTAAAACCTTTCCCACATTGCTTGCATACCTAGGGTTTCCCTCCACTGCAATATTTTTCATGGATCTGAACATTGTGGTGTGTTTCTGTTTCTTTCACATTCACATTACCTTCTGCAGTACAAAGGAATACTTCTTTACACTGATTCCACGATGTATGTCCATAGGATTTCCCTAGCTTGTCATTTCTGTAAAGAAAAAAATCACATATAGCATTTATAACCATATTACTAAGTTTTTGTTGAAGAGTTGAACAAAATTGTTTGTAGTCACTGTTTGAATCCCCACTTCATATGTTTCACTTTTGTATCTTGATTAACTATTTCTATGAGCACCATATGAACTCATTGACTAGTTATTTCTTACCATTTATTTTCACTTTGAAAGTAGTATTATTTTTACTTATTTTGTTTTGTTTAGTCTTTCCTTACATAAAATTTTAAAAAATCACAGTGAAATGGGTCTCTGTGTTAATGACTCCATTAACATCAAGTTCTGATTTTAATGCCTGCTAAGAAATTCTGACAATGAAGCAACAGAATGGCCTTGTAAGATATGTTGAAAACAACCATTCCCAAAACACTAGTACACATTTAGCAAACTTAAAAGTTGGTACCTTTTGAAAGGCAGAATATTTAGCTTCACTTTGGGCATGGGTATATATGTGTATCACAGACAAATCATTCTGATACATTTCTCAATCATAGTCTCCCTTCTGTCCTTAACCTGTAATTCCCATTTCCAGATAGTCAGTGTTACCTTTCTCTATCAACCCTCTTTCATTTCATTCCACAATTAATATTTTGGCTTCTCATCTAAAAGAAACGCTGTGACCTTTTAGGCTTTATATCTGAGCTGTTTCACTGAATTGATGGGAGAAAGACTCACGCATTTCTTATTGCAAATGACATTATATTATTTATTTTTGACATTATGTAAAATGTTTTTATTTTCCATGTTGGGAATGAACAACAGGTATTAGCATAAAATCTCTAGCTTTTATATTTATTTTAAGAGATTTTCACTGATTATTAAGCTGTGAGGTTTGAAATTGAATTTGCCATTCTGCAAAATCTGATTCCTAAGGTGCTGGGTTTACAAGAATGCACAATCACAGAGAGTCTATTAACATTTTCCTTCTCCACAAATCCAGTGATAGATTGCTAAGCTGCTTCAAGGCCTGATCTCTTATAACTTGATCTGCTTTGCATATGAGTAAGCATGTATCTGTATTTTATGTGGATTTTGAGTTTTTAAAAATATATCCAGGACAGGTATGAGGGGATCAGCTTCTAGAAATAACTGCATACTGATATTCAGAATGAATGCACTTAACATTCCACCAGCCTACTTAGAATTTTAATCAGAATGGCTGATTCTCTATAGCATGGCTTGGAAACATGAGCACTCAGTTTTATTTCAAATTCTATTGCAATCTTAGCAATTGTTAGATAATGAATGTGTTGTATTTGCAAGTATATATGGATAGAAAAACTGGAGGCAGTATGTCATAACTCAAAGTGTACGCCTTTTGTACACATCTATATGCAATGTCATAGATTTTTATGATTTAATTCCCTCATTATGCATACCCTGGTTTATAGATCTTGGGAGAACATTACTGACTTTAAATTGAAGGGTGCCTCATTTTTTTGGCTGTCATTTTTCTGCTCACAAACTAATTATTCAGGAACATTCCTTCCACTTGTGAGTGCAAATTACCTTAAGTATCTCCAGTAAATTTTGCAGTATTTTTCAGCTTCCTGGATATCCCCAAGTCCTCCTGAGTTGTAGACATAGAAATACCAGGATTCACTAGAGTAATAAACACAAATTAATAGATTTTTTTTAGATTTATGATATAATGTGACTAGGTCTGAGCTATTTTGCAAAATATTTTCACATTCCTTTTAATGGAAAAGCTCTGATGAGCGACAAACATTCTAACAGCATGAGTGACAAAAAGATGTCATGCTTACCTATCACAGTCAAGTTCCTAAATATTTTGCCCATCACATCTGTGTAGAGGTTCTTTTGGGATGTACTCAGCAAAGTCCATTCCTCATTGCTGAAGTTCACAGCCACATCCTTAAAGGTCACCACCTCCTAAAGGATCATACATATATTCCTCACAGAAGGTTGAGATGCCAGATTTTGGATATCTTAAATTCTCTCCTACAAATCTGAATCAAAAGCAAAATGTGGTGGTGTATACCTATAATCCCAGCACTCACAAGGCTGAGACAGGGGGGCTTTGGTGAGGTCAGGAGAATTCTAGACTCCATACAGGGTACAAATCCAGCTGATATACAAACAGAATGCTTGTCTCTATAAAACAAAACTAACCTAAGCAAATAACACCAAACAGAACAGCTGAATGGAGACTGATTCATTCAAATCATAATTCCATGCCTGGGTCATTAATTGTGTATATATATATACACTTTTGGAGACAGCAAGTTTGATGCTGGATTGCAACTCACTGCTAATTTAAGAGCTAAATAGGAGCATTGATTCTTGTGCTCAGTCACTGCAAGATTCCCTGTGTACTGTCTCTAAAGCAGAGCTAAAAGTGAGAAGCCTGAAGGACCAGCATCCACAAAGTACAGAGGCAAATAAATATCTCATCAATCAACTGGGAAACCAAGCAAGCACATCCCGTCCCTGGTAAGTGGTGGCAGTCTGGCATAATGCAGGCCTTCCAGGGGGAGAACCATCAGCAGCTCCTGAGATCCATGCCATATTGGAACTTAGGACACTGGGAAGCCAAGCAAGCACCTGCCATCCCTGGTAAGCAGTGGTGGTTTGGCAGACTGCGGCCCTTCAGGGGGAGAACCAACAGCAGCTCCTGAGATCCACGCCATTTTGCAACTTAGGAGGCTCTGAAACTAAACAACCAGCCTGCCTCCCTGCTAAGCAATATTGAACCTACTGATTCACACCCTAGAATCAAATATCCCACTTCCCCTATCCCACTTCTCCTATCATTCTCCTGTTTGCAAATTGGGAAGCAGGAAAATGAGCATCTCCTGGGAAGTTGACCAAAGCAAATAAGGGGGATTTCCTTCTACTATCTCTTGAAAGGCAAATATTTTTATTACTATTTTGTTCTATTCTGATTAATGGTACTGCTCTATTCAATATTTTGTTTTGATAAGTTGTATAATGCTCTGTATTTCATCTACTTGGATATATGTGATTGAAAGAACAACTATTATAAAGATAATGAAATATACTGTGATACCTATTATTATTATCCCACTAACCTGCTGTGAAATTCTGTACCAATTTCACTGTACAATCTTAGGTGGCTTATTCTGTCTGTTCTGTTGTTTTTTTACCACTTACAAAATTAAAACAAAATATCACATCAAACCCTTTGATAGACTATAGATGATTTCTCTTCAAATCTCATTTGAGTACTTTGTTCTTAATATAATTAATATAATTAAGCAGTATTTTGAAATATAAATTTGATTTCAAGACAAATGATAAGCAAATTCATGCCTATCCAAAGGCTGATATTCTACGAAGTTCCATAGCCCTCTGAGGAAGTCGGGAGTCACCATTCAAAGAAATGTATCCTTATCTTAAAGGATGACATTCGAAATAGTTCCTATCATCCTGAGAAACTCAGGAGTCACCCTCCCAAACCCCTAAGGGAAGAGTCACAGCTGCCTAAGAATGCCTGCTTTCTTTGTGACTTCCTTCCCCCTTTGTTCCCAATTTAATCAACTTTACCTGATATTATAATCTTATTGGCTACCACAGCTCTGTCCCATCTTATATGCATCTGCATTGTGAGTTCCTAGTTCTCCCCACCTTAAACTCATTTTCCCACATGATTTTACTGTGTAAAGTCCATAGAAAGAACAGTGTTTGGCAACCTGCTCAGAAACCCTTCTCTCTCTCAAGCAGCTTTATTTCTCTCAATAAGTGTATTTTTCCCTTAATGTGTTTTGTTCCTAAAATTCATTCTTTGACCTTGGAGAACATGAACTCATATCAGACATAGTAGACTGAGAGATTCATTCCCCTATAGCAATATCAGTATAAATTTTTCTCTTTCTTGAAGTCAGAGAAATCAGCAGTAGTTTGTATTCTACAATGTTGATGTCACCATTCCAGTGATACTTGCATTGAAGGGCTTTATTCCTGCCTCAAGGGCTGCTTCTGTTTTCTGAAAGTGAACTGATCTGTAATTTTGATTATGGTATCAACAATGAATTAAGGAAATGACTCAAAATATTTCTTATGAATGGTTTACCACTAGCCATGGAGGAAGACAGTAATTTTTTTTTTATTTCTTCATTCAAACCGAAGGATGTACTTGAAAGAATTTTGCCCTAGAAACAATTACAGGATGTCATGGTGGTAGTTCAAGGTGGAAGAAGGCAAAATCAGGGATGCTTACTCATATGGCCACTTCCTCTTTTCTCCTTGATTACAACTTCCTCTTTCTTTCCCTGGGGCCTAAAGAAAATTTCCATCAGCTCCTTGCATGACATCAATGTCCCCTCCAAGCATCACATCCAGTCAAAATAACATATACCGGGGGCTGGGGATTTAGCTCAGCGGCATAAGCGCCTGCCTTGTAAGCAGGCAGTCGTGAGTTCGATCCCTGGTACCGATAAAAACGAAAAAGACAAAAGAAAAAAAATAACATATACCCCGTAACCCCATAGTCAGTCAGAAAAAAAAAAGCCAAACCCTTGGTGGCTGTGGGAACCTCTCCACATTCTTTAAATAAAAGGTCACTTTTCCATTTCTTATATTCTGCTTCTCTATTGTGCTAATTTACCTCCTCACTAACCTCAGTAATCTAACCCACTTTATACCTATATCACCACATGATTTTATTCTATAAAGTCCCTAGAAAACACAGAGCCCTTTGCTACCTGCTCAGAACCCCTCCTCTTTATCTAAGACAGAAGCTTTCCAATAGGAGTTTTGGTGTAGTAAAGAAGAGAATATAAAGTCAAAAAGGCCTTTATTCCAAAATCAGGGAGAGAACCCCATGACCACTGGGGTTCTGGCTTTTTTTTCTGGAAATGTGTGGGGCACACATATAGTTTTTTATTTGGGTGGTGCTTAAAGGTGGCATTGGTGTATACAGGTGCCTGATTGTGACTCTTTTCTGGACACAGGTGAGTTGCATAGGGGTGGGGAAAGTGATCTCAAGATAAAAGTTTCCTGGCTCCTCATTCCACTGCCAAAATATCCTATTTAGGGCAAAATACTTTCACCTTCTTTCTCTCAATATATATATTCTGCTCTTCACCTCTGTTCCTAAAATTCATTCTTCCATTTTAGAGAATACAAACTCATACCAGACATAGAAGGTCAGGAATTTCATTCTACTATAACATGGTATGGCTGCCTGTATTTCTAACTAACTCAGCTGCCTGTAAATTTAAGAATTGTTTATACATTTCACTTGGAATAATTGTAGCAAATAAAATGTTCTTAATGAATATAGGGAAATATATCATTAAATTGAAAAAAATGATTATCACAGTTTTTCTACCTAGCACCAGCCAACATTTTCAACTTTCAAATAGGTGGGAAAACAAAAAATAAAAACAACTCAGAAAATAGCAATCCTATAGGGGACAGTATATCATTCACTGCAATTGCCATGTAATCTGCAGGTATTTCGTAGACCACAAAAGAAACATTGAGCCTATTAATTAACAAGTATCAGTCTCAATAAATGTGCTCATAGCACTGCATTGTTGACAACTGTGAATTATTTTTTTCTATGAGGGATTGAACTCATGACCTTGTGCTCTCCAGATAGCTCACTGTATCACTGAGCTCAATCCCCAGCCCCAACAACTTTAGATACTAAATATGACTATTAACAATGCTTAATTTTCCATTTACATATTTAGTTATAAATTTTTAAACCTACATTTTCATAAATGAAATTATTTTCTTTCCTTGCAGTTTAAATTAGTTTTTTTTTTTTTTTTTTTAGGTACCATCAATCAAAGTTACAACCTAGCACTTTCCAGGCAGGTGTTTTTGCCTGCTGAGCTAAATCCCTGGGCTGTATTAATGAATATTTTTAAATGTATAAACATCACTTTATTCATTCAAATAGCATTGTGATTTTAGCAAAGGATGTCAATGTAGACAGAAATTGATATACACTTAGAGAGGAAATTCAACCTCAAAGAGTCTATGCAAAAATCTAAATACAACAATCACTGCTACAGGCACAGCTGAAGAAAGCCAGATCTGAAGGAGAAGATGCAGTGACTATGTCTACATGCTCCTGAAGAGAAAAACAACAGCTTGAAATGCACTACAGTTACCACCACCTCCTCCAAGAAATCCTGATAGGCATCAATTACCATACTCAATGACCAGAACAAATGGACTATTGTTCCCACAAAATGCCTTGGCTCTTTTCACATACATTTCTGGCTGACTTGTTCCCCTGCTGAATAACATTAGTTAAGCAACTAAGGTTATATTTTGATTGTAGTTTGAGACCCACACTGTACCCACATTGTGAATTTCCTGTATAAATGACCCCTGACAATAGGTCTGTGGCCAAACACTGAAGACCACTCCTGAAAATTCAGGGCTATACTTCTCTCTTTTTTTCTAAGAAAATTTTTGAATTTCTTTTGGTTTTTGACTTCCTTTCTCAATGTTGTGAGCCATTAAACTTGGTGCATTTGACATCAAACAGGGTAGGATTATATTTCTCTTATTTCAGTTTGAATATTAAATGTCTGCTAAAAGCCATGTTCCAAAGCCTGGATTTCAAGCTGCTTGTTTGCCATGGGTTTAATATTTCCATGAGCTTTTAGAAGTCCTCAGTCTAGTGAGTTGCAGATGTATTGCAGGAAGGAATCACTGTTGTACTGTAGCACAATAGGTGCCATTCCTAAGTCTGTGTGGGTCACAGCCTCCTGGATGCCACTACATGGATTTTTTTCCTCTGCAGCCTCATTCAATAATTTGATTTTAGAGAAGTCAACTTTCACACAGCTCTATTATTGTTTTTTTTTTTTTTTTGAATAGTCTTTCTCTCTCCTTGGTTGTTTATTTTTTTCATTTTAGTTTTTTGATTTAAAGACATAGTCGCACTTTGGAGTTCTGGCCAGCCTTGCACTCACTTGGAGGTTAGGCTGTCCTTGACTATATGGCCATTCTCTTGTTTCAGCCTCTTCATTGCTGTGGAAAAACAGGTGGGCATTACAACACATGGCATTTGTCTTTTTCTCCTCTCCTTTTTACTATTATTCTTTCATTTCAGTGGCACTGCCTTTTAATCTTGGTGTTTGCTTGGGCCAGTAAAGGTTTCTGCAGCTTTAGTTGAGTTATAGGAAGCCAAGCAACTGAACTGAGAAATATGGAATTTCATTAGCTGGTCTCAGGACCACTTGTATACAGAATCCCCACCCCCAATTCAGGATCTAAACAAGAGGCTCTGAACTGGAAAGTTACAGATGTTTTAAAACATAGAATCACAAAATATCCTGTTGGAAATCATTTAGCTAGAATCTTATAATAATTTTTGGCTGACAACTGTATTCTGCTTCTTTTGTTGAGCAGGTCAATTTTTTTCTTTGGGTACAGCTCATTTTGCTTTTTTCCTGGGACTTCTACCCTGAGTGATTTTCCATTGTGCTGGGTGAAATACAGGGCACCATTTAAATGCAAAGCTCAAGATGGCATCTATTATGCCAAGCTACAACATGGCTAAGTTATAAGCCTCAATATTTTCTGGAGTAAAAATAACATATCTGTAATCCCCACACTTAAGAGGTTGAAACAGGAGTGCTGCTTTGAGGTTAGGGCAATTTTGAGCTCTGTAAGGGGTTCAAATCTAGCTGATATACATAGAGAAAACTTGTCTCAATAAAACAAAAATAACTAAACAAATAAATCCAAACAAAACAGCTGAATTGAGATTAATTCCTACACATTTTAATTGCCTTGTCTCAGGCATTAATTTTTTGTATATACACATTTTTTGAGACAGCAAATTTAATACTAGATTGGAACTCACTGCTAATGCTACAGCCAATTAGGAGCACTGATTCTTGTGGTGAGTCAGTACAAAGTCCCTATTCACTGTCTTTAAAGCAGAGCTTATAGTAGGACCCTGCAGGATCAACATCCATAAAGCCCAGAGACAGATAAATATCTCATCAATCACTTGGACGTACTACCAATGATATCTCTTCAAATCTCATTTAGGCCACTGAGTCCTTTGTTCTTAATATATTTAAGCAGCATTTTGATATTTGAATTTGGTTTCATAGAATAAAACATAAATAACATCAAATATGGTACATAAATAATAACTCAAATGTTCATGGAAAACTGCTGTATGTAAAAACTGAATAAACAATAAAACCAGGAACCAGCTTCAAATTATAGCTCAGTGTCACCAAGTGACCATTTTACATTCAGATATAATAAATACATATTGGGAGGCTGATGCAGGAGAACTTCCTTGAGTTTGGGGCTAGCCTAAGTTACAGAGCTGTCTCAAATAAAGAAACCCTGACTGAGACACCACGCAGACAACGTGAAACTTGAACAGTGACTGCATAAGACACATTTGGTTTGCTTTAAAAAATTATAGCCGTGGGGCCTGGGGATTTAGCTCAGCGGCATAAGCACCTGCCTTTCAAGCAGGCAGTCATGAGTCCAATCCCTGGTACCGATAAAAAGGAAAAAGACAAAAAAAAAATTATAGCCATGAAATATAGAAAAATTCCACAATATTCAACATTTTCTGAGGAACAATGTTGATATCATACATACTATACAGAAAACACTTTCAGAGCTGGGTATTTAGCTCAGCAGCATGAACACCTACCTAGCAACCTTGAGATCAGGAGTTCAATCCCTGTTACAAAAAAAATTCAAATTTTACCTTCATGACACTGGGTCATAATTAGAGATAATCAAAATTGAATCTCAAGGGAAGAACACACAATTCATGGGTTTACAGAGATGTGGAATAATGATTGTTACCAGAGCTGGTGTTATTCACCTCAAGGAAGAAGCAATAAGCCACCTTTAACTTCATGCTTGCCCTAAGAATACCTGACTTTTAGTGAGGACACTCTCTGTTGTATGTCCTGCTATTGGCACATTGTTTCCTGCCAGTCACTTCCACATCCTTTCCATGCTTGTCTGATCCCCCTGAAGCAGAAAACCCTTCACGACTAAACTATTGATATTCCTGCACAATTTCAATTTAGGGCATCTCCTTTACACCACTTAGGAAAGTCCACTGCAGAGCATTTCCATATTTAAACAATGTCTATGATCAACCAAGCTATTAAATCAGCTGTTAATTCAGAGATGACACCCATATTCCTTTCCATTCTGAATGATATCACCTGTATATGTTCATGCAAATGACTAAATTTAGGAATTTTTCAATGAGGATCTAACAGGCAGCCCTTTCTGGAATTTGTCCTTATCAAGCACACTTTACTCTGCCCTTAATAACACTTTTAAATCAGTTTCATTTTTGTCAGAATTCAAACTTCTATCACTGTTCTCACAAACATAGTCTATGAGCAGGTAGGTAACAAAAAGTATGCTCAGAAATTCTTTGCATTGTTCTGTGTAATACACAGGAGTTCACCAAGTGTTTGGGAAGCCTTCCTCCACTGAGGCACATCACTACACATCTCTGAATTATTAGGACTTTTGGCAACACCTGTCATGAGGATGGAAATGTGAGAATATACCATAAATTTAGGCGATCCCTATAAATACAAAAAAGCACAAGTTTAAGGAGAGCTTTTGTGGATATGAGGTCCTGCATTACAGATATTTATAAACTTTAGAACCTAAAGATTGCTGCTAACTGGAATGAGAACAGAGACCAAGCTCAGTACTGCTGCCCCAGTACAAAATGCATCAGAGTCAGGGTCTCCCTAAGCTCCTTTCTCTGCCCCCTATAATGGAGGTGCCAGGGTAGTAGAGAACTTCAAAGATGATACTGCAGTCTGTTGCTATCATAGTTAGGTCAGGGTTCTGGGGACACAAAATCATGCTTACTCCCAGCAGGAGTAAAAAGGGACAGTGGATGACCCAAAGCCAAACTAGAATACACCAGGAGATGAAGCTATCTAAATACCTGTGTCTACAGACATCAGAACTGCTTCTAACCACTTGTAACTGGTTTCTCCCAATTCCCCCCTATTTCTGGGCTCAAATCCAAAGCCTCACCATTGTGTGGCTACAGGGTCTCCCAGGTTCTTTGCTAATCAGGCCGCAGGACTTCGAAACTAGGAAATGAGATGCAGCAAGTATTCTTCTCCCAGTTTTGTGCTCCAAACAGGCAAATAATGCCTAGATAATGGAAGAGACCCAAGAGACCACCTGTCATGGCTCGCCTAATTGGACATTTCATACAGCCTTCCTCTTCATCACTTATTGACTGCTGCTCTACTGCCCTCCTTCTGAGTTAAAAATAAACTGGGAAAGGAACTCCTTTCTGCAAGAGAGGATCCCAAATGATACACTGTAGTCAGAGTCTTCTGTAGCTGGTTGACTTCTGCAATGTTGATCTCAGTTACATAGAGGAATATGTGTACCAAAGGGCTTTACTTCAGGCTTTTCATTTCCAAATCCATTTTATTTCAAGGATAAAAAGAAAAAATAAACTAAAACTAAATTTCACAACATGTGAATCAGGGGGCAACACTGGTATATACATTGCATACTGTCATCCCCAGATCAGTCACCCAGAGCACAAGACATCTGTATTCAATTTTCAGAAAAATACTGTTATGGGAAGCTGAGTTAGTTAAATACTATTGGCAGTGAGACAGGGCTAGGTCCTCCAAGGAGCCCATGCAGAAACCCAGATACCTTGCACCTATGTATAAGATGCATGTGATAGTTTGGACTCCGGAATAAAACCCAAGGAAGCAAGAAATTAAAATTTGGGGAGCAAAGGCTTTATTTTAGGCCAGGCCTGGCAATGCAATCTCCAGGAGCCAATTTGGAGACTGCCAGCCTTACAGCTAAAAAGGTTGAGTTTTAAAAAAACCACAGGAATGTTGCAAACATTGACCCAGTTTGATAACTTCCTTGTAGTTAAACTTTTCTAAAAGACAGCACATTGTATTGCAGGTAGGCTGAAGGGGGATGGGGAGATTACAAGAAACTGAAACTTAAAGTTTACTTAATCTCAAAAGAATAGAGAGGGGAGGGGGATTTACAAGGAGCTGAAATTTAAGTCTTTACTGGAGATGGAATTTTAATCTCTATTGAAATGGCACATACAGAAGAGAAAGGGGGTCCATTGGTTAGAACTATGTTACAACAATGGACAGCTCCTGTTATGGGCCAAGCCTCAAGACAGAAAATCAACAAATTCATCCATACTCTAAGGACTGATATTCTAAATAGTGACCTAGCATTCTGAAGAAGTCAGGAGTCACCATTCAAATATCCTGGACTAATACTGTAATTAGTTCCTATCAAGAGTCACCCTCCCAACCTCCTAAGGGAAGATTCACTGCTGCCTAAGAATGCCTGCTTTCTATGTGACTCCCTTCCCCATTTGTTCCCAATTTAATTAACTTTACCTGGACTATTTATCTTATTGACAACCATAGATCTTTCTCATCTTATGCCCATCTGCATTTTGAGTTCCCAGTTTTCTCCAACTTAAACCCATCTCACCATGTGATTTTACTCTATAAAAGTCCTTGGAAAAGACAGTCTTTGCCAACCCACTCAGAATGAATTTGCTCTCTCCCACAGCTGTCTCTCTCCAAATATGTATATTATTTTGACTTTTGTTGTTCCTAAAATTCATTTTTTGACTTCAGAGAATACAAACTCATACCAGTATAGTAGACCGGGAGTTTCATTCCCCTATAGCAATACCACTATATTTTTTTCTTTTTCTTGAAGTCAGAGAAATCAGTAGATGATTGTGTTCTTAAATGTTGATCTCACCTCTTAAGGGACACTTGCACTGAAGGGCTTTATCCTTGCCTTTAAGTGCTGCTTCTGTTTTCTGAAAGTGAACTGATCTGTAATTTTGTTTACTTGTACAATGCATTAAGGAAATGACTAAAAACTTTTCTTGTGAATTGTTTACCACTAACTGTGGAAGAAGACACATAGCAAAAATTCTTTATTTTCATTTTGTAATTCAAACTGAAGGATGTACTTGAAAGAGTTTGGCCTAGAATAATTTACAGGACATCATGGTGGTAGTTCATCAGGGTTAAAGTTCAAATCAGCCATGTTTACCCATATGGCTATTTCCTCTTTTTTTCCCTGAATGCAACTTCCTCATTCCTTTCCCAGGGGCCCAAAGAAAATTCCTATCAGCTCCTTGCATGACATCAATGTCAGTGCCAGACACCACATAGAGCAAAATTTCGCATATACCCCATAATCCCATAATCAGTCAGAAAAAAAGGCAAACCCTTGGTGGCTGTAGGCTCCCCTCCACATTCTTTAAATAGAAAGGACACTTTTACTTTTTCTTATATTCTGCTTCTCTATTGGTCCACAAAATCCTAACTGATAAGATTATATAGTACGTCCAAAAGATGAGAAGTATAAAACAAAAGAGGCCTTTATTCTGAGAATGTGAAGAGAGAAAACAAATGCCCCCTGACCACTGGAGTCTGGCTTTCTCTCTCATGGACTCATGGCATGTGGGCATATAAGCAACCTAGGTTTAGGGTGGAACCTGAGGGGGCATTAGGGATGCACAGGTAGTCCATTGGTCTTTGTTTGGCACCATAGGTAAATTCCTAGGTGCAGGGAAGTTGGAGTCACAGATAAATTCCTAGAGGTGTGGGAGATAGGAGCTCCTTGGTTCTGCCTCACTGGCTACAGTGTCTGTCTCAGCCCAAACTCTTTCAGTAACAGTACTGATTCTTGTATATGTATGAAGCTAATTTAGCTCTTCAGTAATTCTCGTGTTAAATGCCACGAGGACCCAATGGAAATTAATGAAGTGGGCTCTTGATTCACTCTATCAGTGTCAATGCAGTAAGTTTAATCCTAAGATAAAAATAAATCTTCATATAAATTTCAAAACACAATTATGCATCAAAATACAACCAAGGTCCTAGAGACCTACAGACAGCTTTCAATAATATAATAGAAGCCTTCTATAAACTGACAAAAATACACAGCTTTTCTAATGAAAAATTGTTCAAGCAGCCCATAATGTAGAAACTTTTCTAAACAATAATAGGTGAATCTTCTCTTTAATAAGATATAACCTACTGCAATGGCAATGTCTAGTTCTTGCTAAATAATACACTCAAACCAATTATTTAACATCTATAATGACTGATGTATACAATTTTATATATTGCCAGGACTACAATCACTGTGATTTGTATTAATCACTTAAAACTGCAGGAGAAGGAACAAATTTCAGACCTTATATAGTATAGTCATGTTAATTTGGCTCATGTTAATGGTTTAGGGTAATGAAACTCCTTACTTACTATATGTCTGGTATGAGTTTGTGTTCTCTAAATTTAAAGTTTAAGAATGGAACATATTTATTGAGGGAAGGAAAACTTCTGAGAGACAGAAGGGGTCCTGAGTGGGTTGCCAAAGACTCTGTCTTTTTGAGGAGCTTGTACAGAGTTAAACCATGAGGTCAGATGGGTCACAGAAGGGGAAAAATAGGAATTTTCAAGATTAGCATAAGGCAAGATAAGATTGTGGTCAACCAATAAGGTTAATCACTCAGGTAAAATTGATTAAATTGGGAGCAAATGAGAGAGCAAGTCACATACTAAGTGGGCCTGTTTAAGAGCAGGGACACTTCCTGTAGGGGGTTGAGATGGTGACTCTTGAGTTCCTCAGGGTGATAAGAGAACTATTTGGACTGTTGGTTCTTGGCACTGGGTTGTATTTCCTTGCCTTTTATTTTGAGATTTGGCCCACAGCAGGAGGTGATTGTCTCTTCCAATGCTACAAGCAATCTGAACTTATTTTCTGGCTCCACTGAGGGCCCAGCCCTGTTGTTACAGGCAGCTGAGTTAGTTAGAAATATATAGCCAGGGAGACAGGATCAGGTCCTAGAAGTGGCCAGCACAGAAGCCCAGACACCTTGCAGCCATGGAGGAGACAGATACCTCTTGTTATGGGCCAGGCCTCAAGACAAAATATGTCTTTAAAATGCAGATCATGCAAAGGTTTTAGAACATTTAGCAGATGTTTGATATTCAAATTGAAATAGGACAAATATAATCTTGCCCTGTTTGATGTCAAATGCATCAAGTTTGTTGGCTCACAACATTAAGGAATGAAGTCACAAACCAAAAGAAGTTCAAAAAGTTTTCTGGGAAATAGAAGAATAGCCCTGGATTTTCAGGAGTGCTCTTCAGTGTTTCAGTCACAGACCTATTGTCAGGGGTCATTTATGCCACAAATTCACAATGTGGCTACAGTGTGAGTCCCAGACTACAATCAACCTATAAGCTTGTAGTGAATGGCTTAAATAAATACTATTTAACCTGGGAAGAAGTCACCCAGAAAAAGTATGTTGAAAGAGCAAAGGCATTTTTTGGGAACAACAGTCCAGTTGTTCTGGTCATTGAGTATGGTAATTGATGCCTATCTGGACTTCCTGGAGGAAGTAGTGGTAACTGTAGTACATTTCAAGCTATTGTTTTTCTTTTCCGGAGGCATGTAGACATGGTCACTGCATCTTCACCTTTATGTCTGGCTTTCTTCAGCTGAGCCTGTAGAGGGATTGTTGTGTTTAGTTTTTTATGTTGACTCCTTTGAGGTTCCAATTCCTCTCTGGCTGTGTATCAATTTTTTCTGTACTTTGACCTCCTGTAGTAAAATCACAATACCATTTGACTGGATAACATGATGCTTATACATTTAACAAAATATTATTCAATAGAGGCCAGGGGTTTAGCTCAGCAGGCAGAAGTACCTGCCTGGGAAGTGCTAAGTTGTGAGTTTGATCACCTGTACCTAAAAAAAACAGTGTTTTAAACTGCAATGAAAGAAAATAGCTTCATTTGTGAAGATGTAGATTAACAAGAGTTTTAATTAAATATGTCAATGGTAAATTAAACATTGGCAATAGTGATATATAGAATCTGAAGATGTTGGGCTGGGTTTTGAGCTTAGTGGTCAAAGCAATGTTCGAAAGCCTTTGCATGAAGCTACCTGCTTGCTCTGAGTTTAAGATTTCGATGAGTTTTTGGACCTCTTCATTCTAGCAAATTGCAGATTTATTGGAGGAAGGAGGTCACTGTTGTGCTATAGCACAATAGATACCATTCCTAACTCTGTATTCGACACAGCTGCCAGGATGCCACTACATGGCCAATCCGCTGTAACATCATTCCATAATTGCCAATTTAGGTCAGCTTTCATTCAGCTCTATTCTTTTTGTTTTCCTTTAGTGGTCTTTCTCTCTCCCTTGTTTTTTTACTTTTTTCATTTATATTTTTTTGTTTTTAAAGATGTAGTCTCACTTTGTAGTTCTGGCTGGACTTTCACTCACTGCATAGGTTAGACTGTCCTTGAATACATGGCCATTCTCCTGTTTCAGCCTCTTTAATGCTGTGGAAAAGAGGTGGGCATCATAACACATGGTGTTGGTCATTTTCTTCCCTCCTTTTCAGCATTATTCTTTCATTTAGGGGCACTGACATTTAATCCAGAGGTTTGCTTCTGTCAGTAATCTTTATGCTTCTTGAGGTGAGTTTGTGAACAACAGTATAGGAATCCAAGCATCCAGAGGACAAATTTGGAATTTAAATATTTGAGCTCCAAACCACTTTTATACAGACCTCCTTCCCCATTTCAGAATCTAAACAATTGGCTCTGAACTGGAAAGTTAGGCATTTTTAAAAGAGAGACTCACACAAGACATCCCATTCAAACAATTTAGTAAAATCTTAAATTAATTTTTGGTTGACACCTGTATCCTGCTTCTTTTTTTAGCAGGTTACTTTTTTACTTGGGTATAGCTCCGTTTGCTTTTCTCATGGAACTTATACCCTGAGTGATTTTCATTTTCCTGGGTAAAATACAGGGCACTAGATAAATGCAGGGTGCAAGATGGCATCTGTTATGCCAAGCCACAATACAGCTGAGCTACAGTGACAAGCCTAAATATTTTCTAGGGTCAAAAGCACATAATGTTTGAATATTTCACTGTTTATGATGTTCATCCTTATAGTAAAGCATGATCTATAGGCAGGACAAGTGAAGCTCACCAGGACTCTCATTGCTTTCCACTGGTCTTTTCCTCATCATCCTTAAATACAATACTCTCTGAATTCCTAATGCTAATGCTCACATTTGATTCATATTCCTACCTGTGACATCTTTTTCTGCAGTAGTCTATCCTGGCATCCTGGGCTCATAAGAGATTGAAACACATCTTCTGATTCCCTACACTCCAATGATGTTATGTGTTATATTGGACACTTTTCCTTTAAGGGAATGGCAGTTAATGAATACATATGTATCTCATGACTGTTTCTTCAGGTTTCAAATAACACCAGGAATTCTTTCAAGTTTTATGTGCACACCTGTAATCCCAGAACTTGGGAGGCTGAGGTAAGATAATCAGTGTGAATTGACTGGACTAGGGAGTGAGTCCGCAGTCAGCCTGAACTGCATGGGGAAATCCTGTCTTAAACAAACAGAAAAAAATATCCTATTATTGTGGATATCCTTGGGAAGAAGAACTCAAAAGTTTGAAACTCTTAAGATCATACCTATTATGTTTCATCTGGTGAGTAGAAGAGACCAGTAAAACTACCTTCAAGGATATGGAGAAAACTCAAAAATTCTTATTGCAAACTGTCTTGTAGATGTAATGCATTGCCCACCAAAATACCACTAGGATAGCTCACAAATATAGAGAAAACATTTCTAAAATTCATCTGGAAACTGAAATGCTCTCGATCACCAAAGACATTTCTGGGCCACAAAGGCAAGTCAGGAAGCATCACAATTCCTGACTTGCTATTATACTAGAAAGCTACTATTAGAAAATCAGCATTGTTCTGGCAGAAAAACAGACCTGAGAATCAACCAAACAGACTAGAAGATGCAAATAGAACTACAAACACACTCTGCTACTTTGTGTTTGACAAAGGAGCCAAACATGTTCACTGGAAGAGAGAGAGCCTCTTCAATAAGTGGTGGTGAAGAAAATGACTTTTCTCATACTGAAGACTTAAACTGGAGACATGTCTATCACTATGAAACAAGCAAAAGTCAAACTAAATTAAAGATCTAAATATTAAAACAGAAAAACTAATGAGGCTTCATGAACAAAATACAAATTTTAAAGAATCAACCACCGGGAACCCATCTTATTAAAAAATATTTGTACATCAAAAGAAATCACTAACAGAGTGAAAAGACAATGCCCAGAATGCGCAAGGAATATCTTTCTATTTATGATAATCTCTTCAATATCCTTTTCCAAAGAACTATAATTTTCAATATGTAAGTCCTTTACTTTCTTTGTTAGGTTCGTTCCAAGTACTTTGCTTTCTGCGAGGCTATTGTAAAGGCTGTGGTTTCTGTAACTTCTCTCTTGGTGAGTTTGTTGATTGTGTACAGTAATGCTACTGATTTTTGATTGTCAACCATGTCTCCCACTACATTATTGAATTTGGTTATTAATTCTAGGACTGTTTTGGTTGAGTCTTTGGTATCTTCTATTTAGAATATCATATCATCTTTGAATAATGATAGTTTAATTACTTTCTGTTATATATTTATTCTTATTTCTCTCTTTTGTCTAATTGGTCTGCTTAATATTTCCAGAGCTATATTGAATGGGAGTGGTCATAGTAGTGATCCATGTCCTTTTGATAACTGTAAAATGAAAGTTTTCGGTTATTCTCTATTTAGTATGATGTTGGAATTTTTTTTTCACATTGTTTGATTTTTTTTGTCTTTTCCTTTTTTATTGTTACTGGTGATTGAACTCACGACCACACAATTGCAAGGCAAGTGCTTATGCCACTGAACTAAATCCCCAGCCATGTCACTGTTTGATTTTATCAGCTTGAGGTAAAGGTCATCTCTCATTATTTACTGTAGGGTTTTTATCACAAATAGGTGCTTGACTTTATCAAAAGATTATTGTGCATTTATTGAGATGATTACCATGTGACTTTTGTTTCTGACTGTGTTGATATGACCTTTAAATTTGTTGATTTGCATACTGAAACATCCCACACTTCCTAGGATGAATCCAAGTTGATCAGGTTTTAAAATCTTCTTTTGCTACATTAACTTTGCTAGTATATTGTTAAGGATTTTTTCATCTTGTTCATTAAGAAAACTGTCCTATAGTTTACTTTTTCTGGTTGTGTCTTTCTCTGGTGTTAGTATCAGGGTAATACTTGCCTCCAGGAATGAGTTAGGGAGAACAGTTTCTCTTTCAATGTCATTAAACAGCAGTGGCCTTAAATTTTTTTCTACATTTATTGTAGAATTCAGCAGTAAATCCATCAGGACCTAGACTTTTTTATGTTGGTCATTTGCTTTTCTGTTGTCATTGTTTTTCTTTTTTTTTAATGTGCTCGTGAGATAGGCTCTCATTATTCAGTTCAGGTTGGCCTTGAGCTCACTTTGTAGTGTAACATGTTATTCTCAAACTCTCAACAATCCTTGTACCTCAGCCTCCAACGTTCTGGGATTTCAGGAATGCACCACCATGCCCAGCAGTTGATAAATTTTTAATTAGATCTTCATTCTCATTTACTGATACTGTATTTTCTAAAATTTTTATATCTTCTTGGATCAGATTTGGCATTTCATATATTTCTAGAAATCAGTGCATTTCTATATTTTCTAACCTACAAAAGTATAAGCTTTTCAAGTAGATATTGATGATCTTCTGAATTTTCAAAGGATCTATAATTATTTTATTCTTCTGATTCCTCAGTGCATGGTTTTCAGTTTTATTTTTTTCTTTTATGATATGGTTGTCCAAGGGTTTATCAATTTTGTTTATTCTTTCAGTGAACCACCTCTTCGATTAATTAATTATTTGTATTGGTGTCTTGTTCTGCATTGCATGAATTTCTTGTCTGGTCTTATAATTTCCTCCCTTGTATGGGATTTGTGTTTGTCTTGTCATTCTTCTTCTGGAAGAATGAGATGCAAGATTACATTATTTGTTTGTGTTCTTTCTATTCCCTGATATGAGATTTGACTACTATAAATTTCCCTATTTGGATTTCTTTCATTGAATCCCATAAGGTACAGGATTTTGCATCTACGTCCTTGTTAGGTTGTAGGTATTTTTAAGTTTCTTCCTTTATTTAATGTGTCACCCATTGGTTGTCTAGAAGAGTGTTATTTAATTTCCATATAGTTATGCAGTTTTTGCAACTTCTTTTACCATTATTTCCCAATTTAAATACATGCTTAAGAATACTAGCCTTAGGCTGCAAAGCCAATCAAGTAATACAAGGATTAAGTTGTTTTTAAGCCTCCATTACTATCAACTCAGCATGTCTTCTAAGCCAGTCAGATGGTTGGTGGTGGGAGGAGGTGACTGTGGTGCTCATCTCCCAGCCAATACAGTGGTTATCTCACAGGAAGTGTAAGTTACTTTCTTATTTTTCTTCAGAGAACCAGAATAGCTTCCACAGAATCACAACATGGGCACATTGGCTAGTTTCCCCTACCATTCCCCATATGACTTCCACCAGCTCACAGCAAGGGCCTATTAGCTTTCTATTTCTCCTCTCAGGCCTGGGATGGCTCTGGATTGTTAATTTTTTCTTCAGGATGACTTGGTGGAGACATATCATAAAACCTGCATATCTGTGTGTGTGTCCTACAGAAAATAATTCATATGTAGGTCATGGATTGCAGTGGAAATCATTGTCTTGAGGAAAGTTGTGTCATGTAAGAGGATTTCACATTGGTGAACCAAAAATACAGTGGAATATAATAGCTTTTATATACGTGAATTGTCTTAAACAGGTTTGATACTTGTTCCTGTCATCATCCAACAATACCAGATTTCAGTGCTGAGTCTTTAAAACAGATATGTTTTATGTTTCATGTTGGGCTCTTTTCCTAGAAACCAAGATGCCAAAAAGGTGTACCAAAAAGGCTCTAAGAAACGAGAAACACAGCATGGTCTTCAGGGCTGCAGGATGAGAGAGATCCTTGGCATAGCTCCTCACTATGCTAGCCAGCTGGCCAACCTCATGCAGGCAGGAGTTGAGTGGACAATGGAAGAAACCCGAACAGGATCCTGGGAGAGGTTCAAAACCCACTCCAAGCAACAGACAATGGTAACTGCAGAGAACTATCCCACAGAAAGTGTCTAGGTGGCCTCAGCTGTGGCTTATGTTGCCACTTGAGGCATCTCTTGATTCTCAGTTCAATCATGCCTGTGCCGCATCACAGCCCTGCATGAGTATTCAGCTTCAATGGCTCCAACATATCCCTCCTTTTTATTTTGTTGATACACAGATGGGTGAGCAGCTGAAGATGGAGAAGTTGTGTTAGAGCTCCCACCACTGCACAGTCCATCCATCCATAATGGTATTCAGTTACCAGCATAGATAGCAATTGTCAGGTGATGTTAGTGATACGAGATTCACCAACAGACAATATTCTAGAATTGCACTGTACCTCCCGAGTCCAGACTTTTCTGCCGAAGGTTCAAGAACAAGCTAAGATAAGGGTTACACTAAGGACAATTGGTTCATTACTTCCTATCAAGGGCAGTTCTTATAACCACGCATAGCTCCTCATATCTCTTCTGTCAGTGTCTGCCACCTGGAAGAGTCATAGCCATTGCTTGAACATGTTGATTTGTGTTAAAACTTACGAGATTTTTCTGATGACTCGTGACTCTCCTTAGGCACACCTTGCATCAAAGGTCACTTTTCTCTGTGGTCTCATCATCTTCCTGATCAGAATACTATGTACTCACTGGTTATCTTCTGATGATGAAAGCAGGATTTCTTTTACATCCTGAGTCTCCTCCAAGCTTGAAGTGCTGTGGACAAAATATTGGCTAACCATTTAGCCCATCTGTGTCTCTCATTTTTGGTCCTAAACCTTAGCTGTTTGACATCCAGAAGAAAAGATTGATCACAATACAATACATTAGAGGCAGTAAGCTTAACATTACTATTTTATCTAAACATGAAACACCTTAGAACATTAAGTGAAATGTATTTTCTACTATCCATGGATATTTTAACATTTGAATACCTACAGTGTTAACAGTGACATATTTTACATAGTAAATCAGAAATCAGAACCACACATATTATTGTATTGTGACATCCTTGCAATAATCTGAATTTCTCTTTTGACATAAAATATCCATTTTAGTCAAGCACCTTTATCAAATACCCAAGAAGTCTCTTATGTATCATTGACTAATTTATTGACCTTTAGTGGAATGTGAATCTCACAAGTCTTTGGTATTAGGAGAGATATAAACATGGAAAAAGTCTGCTACCACAAGCAATCCCCGTTTTACAATCTTGGACGCCTATGCCTCCAGAAATATTAATATATCAAATATATCATCAATTAGACAACAATAACTGTCATAACCATGTGAAACCTTTACATAGGCATCTTCAATCCAAAAATATATATTAATTCATTTGATAGTGACCAATGTGAACATTTTGGAGTACATTTCGTAACTTTAGTTAAGGTGTCTCCTATAAGACTATGGAGATCATTGAGGTCTTTGATAAATAAACAAGTACTGGTTAAAAATGTTACCCGGCAGCTAGTTTATGATTTATCAATCAGAGCCTTGTCCAGCAATCTCAGTCCTAAGGGACTTTGTTTATTCATCCTAATAATATCATTTCTAAATAATGAGACTATCAAGTCAATGATAAATAACAACACATTCCATTCATATACCCTGTCTTTGTGACATTCGGAACAGTTGGCAACCAAGATAAAAGCATACTTTATAAATTAACTGCCAAAAGAAATATTTGATTATGTGATCCAGTTATGGAAAAAGAGAAAGATTACTGAGTCAAAATGAAAGGAACAACTGTTCACAGAGTGGACAAGTGGATAAACATAGACAATCTGTGCAGATTCAAACAAACACAGAAATAAGCACAGAGCTTTTGGGGGCCCGTGAGAACCCTTTAAGTTCCTCAGAGGCCATTTGTGTACTTGTACCATACCGCTTTGTTAAACTAGCTCATCTCTTACACCCCATGCTACCAGTTCTGGAAAACCTGTACACCTCGAGCACTCAGGGTGTTCCCAGATGTTCTGGGACACTTGAGCACTTCTGTATGGGCATAATTGATTTCTGCTTTACAGGTTTGAATAATCACTGGCTCAGCAACTCCCAGAAACTGCTTACAAACTGACTGAACAAACAGACAACTGATATATGGACAGATTGACAAACATATTATAATATCAGAGTGAACTTGAGCATATCCTGAAGCCAAATTACAATACCTTCTTACAAAGTTAGAGTTTACAACTTGAATTCAACTGACTGATGTATTAATGACCAATTTCTTGACCAATTTCTTGACCAGTCAGTTGAATTTTTTATAGTCCAACTAGTTGAGATCCTGTATAAAAGGAACTGAGGCTTGAATCAGGGAGAGCTGAAATGGAGAAATTATGATGTGGAACCTGTGGTGCCAATGCATTCATGCAGGCAAACACAATGAACAGAAATGGACACAACAACCTGGCAATAACACAGAAACATCCCCTCTTCCCCAGTTCAGCAGGGGCAAGAGCCTCTGCCCACAAGGGTCTGTGGGTGTTTTGTATAATACAAAAGGCTTTGTCAGAGCTATATTCTGGTAAACAAAAAAGGTGGGGCTTTCTTTAGTGTTATCAAATGAGGGTAGACTACAAATTAATCTCAAGAGCAGCCTGAACTGCATATAGAAACACTGTGTTGAAAACACCCTGCCCAAAAAAGAGAGGGAACAGAATATTCAGTGCTTGATCAGTAATTATCATATCAAACAACAGGTAGGGCTTAATGACTATCTGTATGTAAAAGAAAAAGAGGGCCATGATGAAGTCAAAGAGGAGCCTGTAGATGCAAAAAGGGGACATTAAATGTGAGCCTATTGCTAAAGGAGAGATAACAAGAGAAGATAAGTGTGGGATAGCATTATGTACAGATAAAGAGGCAGTTACTAAATTAAGGACTTGGGATGAAAAAAATTTGCAAAGCAAGGATAACACAGAGAGCTCTCTGCATTGAAAAGAGGTTTGTGGTGGTGAATACATGTGTTTCCAAGTATTATAAAAACATATGTTACAGCTTCATGAAGGGGGGTTCCATCAGTGAAGACAATGAGGTCACTATTTAAAGGGGTGCTAACCAAATAAGTTTGAAGAGAAATGGGAAGTAGGGTAAATAGAGACAAACAATGATCATGGAGCATATCAAAAGAAATGGAACCAACATGGACAGCCAAAGCCACTTGCAGAGGCCTTGATTTTTTTTTTTTTTGGTCCCAGGGATCAAACTCATAACTGTGCACTTGTAAGGCAGGCACTCATACCACTGAGCTAAATTCCCAGACCTGCGTCTTGCAGAGGGAACAGCAGAGGACAGCAAAAAAGAAAAGTCAGCCTTCATAAGTGGTAAGACAGTATTTATTAAATCAATTCCAAGGACTATAGGTGTTCCAGTACATCCTCAAGAGATGAGAGGGAATAGCATTGACAATGGAAAATAAAGTATTTCCAGGTGAGTGAAGTAAAACAAAACGGTCATCTCCAGTGTGCAGCAAACCTGAAAAGGAAAGGTTGTCAATAGTTACAGAGAGGCTTCAGCATTCAGCTCCCAGGGGAATAGCAGTAGCCACCACAGTAGAGCCAAATGCTTGATTTCCATGAGTAACATCACAAGTTTTAGAGGAGACAAGGCAAGACAATTAGTTGGGCTACAGATTCAAAAAAATTAGTTGAATGGGTAAGAGAGATCACAATTGAAGCTGGAATATGTCCATATAACCTGCATGAATGATGCCAAGAATAACAAAAGTGCCTCTTTTTTGATGCAGGTGAACAGGAAAGAACTGGCCAGCTGTCTCAGGAGGTAAAGGATCATGAAAAGTAGGAGGAACCTTCTAAAACATACCAGGGAATTCCAACCTAGTGTCAGATATCATAGAAACATTTTTAATGCATTTTTGTAGTCTTGGTTTGCATTTTTGTATGTTAATTGCTTTAACAAGATAGAGGCTACTGCCTTGTTGTCCACCTGGCATTCAATAGCTTTATTTAATCCTCTATAAAAGCAAGGCAAGATTCAGTGTCCTCCTGTTTAATGGTACTAAAAGACCTTACGTGTCCACTGCTTCAGGGAATCTTTTTCAAGATTTTAAAGCAATTTGAGGATAATAGCCTGAGTGTGGCAATGAACATGTTGACAAATATCTGAAAAATCTCTCGCCCCTCATAATTCAGCAGCTCCTATAGGAATATAGCAATCAATATTATTTATAGCTTGCATGTCCTCAGCACCAGTACATTCTTAAGCCACACCTGATGTTGGGCTGGAATGACAATAGTCTACACTGAGACTTTCCAGTCCAAAGGGTCATTTGACAACCAGGAGCGATACTCACAATAATGCCAATTACAAAAGTACTTTTAAATCCATATTCCTTCACAGCCATTTTAAACTCTTTATCTTTCTTTTTTCTGTTGTTTGGAACATGGGATTGAACTCACAACCTTGTGGGTGTCAGACAGCCACTTAGGCCACTGAGAGTACCCCCTGCACCTTTTAACTCTTTAAATAGAGTACTGTAAACTTTCAAAGTGGGGCTCTTTTCCTGTTGATACAAAACAGGTCAAGCAATTAATTTGCCATGTTGTTTACCTTCTTGCGCCATCTTTTGCCTGGGAAGTCCAAGAGGTGAAGAGTAGCCCAGAGGTTTTACAGGGTTTGCATATTTTGGAGGCAGCAGCAAGAGGAGGTAAGAATCAGCATAAGTGAGGGATCCAGGAAAACTGGGAAGCCAACCATGTGTTGTTCCATGTGCCTGCCTGCCCAATGTCACAGCATCCCCGCAAAGATACTAAGTGCACAAGACAGAGATCAGAGCTCAAGGCTCCTCAATGCAGCAGTTTACATATGTTTTTCCCAATCTGCCACAATGACCACACCAACCTCAGAATAACAAGGAGAATGATCATGAATTTCCCACATGAGGTGTACCAAACTATCCTTGGAAGTAACATGGCCCACCTTCCTAAGGAAATGCACTTTGCATTATATTTCTGTTGCACTTGAGACACAGAATTGTCCATGATTTAATGGGTCAAGGGATTTTTTTTTCAAAGAAAATGAAAGGATTTTCCAAAAAAAGTGAAATAGACATGTTTTGGGGGCTGTATTCCACCCCAGGAACTCAGCAAAATTAGGTTACACTCTACATCAGACATCTCCACTGTAGAGTCCCTGTTCAGGCATCAAGATTTTGGGTTCCATTCCTGGATCCACAGCCCCTCAAACAGGTTCATGGGAAAGGCCCAAAACAACGAAACAAGTGACACAATCTTTAGGACTGCAGGAAAAGTAAAAGTCTTGGCAGAGCTCATAAGTCTGCTAGCCACCTGGCTGAATGATGCTGGGTAGAAAGTATTTAATCAGAAACAGAAAGGAGTTTACTGGACAATGGAGGAAACCTGAGCAGGATATTGGGAGGGGTTCAAGGATCCCTCAGAGCTACAAATCATGCTAATTTGAGAAAACCATTTGGCCCTATCTTGCCCCCTGTGATGTCTCCTCATTCTCAGTTCAATCATGCCCAGGCCATGCCACAGACTTGCACGTGTATTCAGCTTCAATGGCTCCAACATTTTTTCATATAATTACATCAATCACAAACGCACATCACTCAGGTCTCATTCATCACTGACACTTTCTCTCACTGCCCGACATGGCCTTTCAATTTTACTGCATACTGATAGACATTTGCCCTATCTCATCCATTTATGCTTAGTCACCATGCTCAACAGAAGAGAATTTGTCAGTCTGAGCCATGAGATGCTGAGGACAGAGTAACACTTTTTTTTCATCAATACTGTTTTTCAGCATGCATAATATTTTTAGACCAAGTGAGTATGAAACTCATAGTGGTGATAATAAGGAAAAATTAAAAGTGCAAGATGCTGTAAGAAAATGAGAAAAGGCAGTGTGAAACTCATTAGCTCAACTGAAGAATAAAATTGCATTTTACCTAGAGTTGTTTGAATAACACAAATAGGTTAATGAGACAATGTTAATATACAGAAACAATAGTTCGAAGCAAAGACATGAGTGTCTGCTGACCATAGAGACATGGCGTTGTTACACACTGTGTAAATGTAAACCAAAAATGAGAAGGGAGGCTCTGAGAAACTTATCCCTCTTGCACTTGTAGAAGTCTAGTAACATGTTACAGAATGACTTAGGTTCAAGGCCAATTCTAGATGGAATAGGGGGAGTCTATAGTTGAATTTCCATGAGTCCAGATAGGTCTATAGAGTTGTAATAATTGATTATTGTGAACTCAGATTGTGCATCCTACATTTTTTTCACATCAGCAAAATCAGTAAAAGATTTGGGAGACTTGAAAATTATATTTTTTCAGAACAACAATTTTAAGCAACACAGTATTTCACCACAAGACAACCCGATATATGAGTAGCTACCATAATTTCTCTTTCCTTGAAATAGAGTATACTTTCATATACAATAGTATCAAACATAATAAAATAGTATAAAACCATTAAAGAGAATGAAATAATTACAGGACATTCAAAACCAAATTACAGAAAATGGAAAATTGTTATCATATTATCTCATTATTCATAAAAGATTTGTTTATACTATCACACATAATAAAATCCAATAAGATAAAACATGATGTAACCAATGGAAACAGAAGAACAAAGGCATGGCAGCACTTCAAAGCAACATGATATTAAATTAGCAGTGCTATGATAATGTCTTATTTTCTTAAAAATAGCTGCTCATACCATCACAGATAATAAAATCAAACAACCCAGGATAAAACCATTTCAACTAATGAATGGGAACATTATAAGTCTCCAAAGCAATGTAATGGGGAATCATGATTACCATAAACTCTTATGTACCCTTAACTCGGTCTTACACTAGGGAGAGTATACAGTATTTATACATGTGAGTTTGATTTATTTCACGTATGAGTGAGGTTTCAAGTTGCATCCATTTATTTATAAATATCTCAATGTGATCATTCTTTATAACTGAGTAGTAGTCCATTGAATTAAAATACCACAGATTTTTATCCATTCCTCAGTTTATGGACACTTAGGCTGTTTCCAATATCCAGCTATTACAAATTGTGCTGCTACAAAAATGGGTGTACATATATCACTGAGGTATGATGCTTTTATTTCTTCTGGGAATATACCTAGAAGTGGAATAGCTGGATCCAGTGGGACTTCCTATCCCATCTGTATGACAAATCTCCATACTGACTTCCATAATGGTTTCACTAGTTTAAACTCCCAAGAACAGTGCAGGAGAGCTCCGTTTTCCCCACAGCCTCCCCAGCATTTGTTGTTGGTAGTTTTCTGCATCCTGGTCATTCTTTATGGAGTGAGATGGAATCTCAGTGTGGTTTTAATTTGAATTTCTCTAATGAGTAATGATGAGGAACATTTTTTCCATGTATTTATTTGCCATTTGTATTTCTTCATCTGAGAATTATGCATTCATCTCAAATGCTATTTTTGGCTTAGATCTTTGAATTTTGGGAGACCGATTTTTTTTAATTCTTTATATGTTTTAGACAGAAATCCTTTGCCTTAGGGATGGTTCACTAAGATTTTTTCCCAGTTTCTGTTTTTTTTTTTTCACTATGCTGGAGATTTCTTTTGACATGCACAAACGTTTTAATAAGATGTGATCCCAGTTATTGATTGTGGGAAGTATTTCCTGTGTGGTTTGATTCCTGTTTATGAATTCTCTACCTACTTCTATGTCTTCAAGAATTGTACCCTATTTATCTTCAACAGATTTAATGTTTCTGTTATAATATTCATATCTTTAATCCCCCTTACATTTTAGTTTAGTACATTTTGATAGGCATCGGTCTAGATTTAGTTTTTGGCCTATAGTGAGCCAGTTTTTCAAGCACAATTCATTAAAGAGACTGTGGTTTTTCCAGTGATCGTGTTTGGCCCCTTTATCAAAGATAAGATGGTTGAGTTTGTTTGTAGTTGTGGTTGTATCTTCTAATTCATTCCACTGATCTTTAGATCTGTTTTTATTTCAATACCATGTTGATTTTATTATAACTGCTTAGTAGTATAATTTCAACTCAGGGATTGTGATGCGTCTTGCCTTTTCTTTGCTGCTTAGAATTGTCTTTGCTATTCTAGGTCTCTTCTGGTTCCAGATTAATTTTAGGAGTGATTTCTCTAGATATATGAGGTATGTTGATGCTATATTCATTGGGATTGCAGTGAACCTGTATAACAGTTTTGAGAGAAAGGGCAATTTCACAATATTTACTCTTCCTATGCATGAACAAGCGGTGTGTTTACATTTCTTAGATTCTCTTCAATTTCTTTTTCAGGATATTATAATTTTCCTTATATAGATATTTTTACTTCTTTTGTGAGATTAATTCCAAAGCATTTCATTTTTGGGGGTGGTAGTGTGAAGGGTGTGGCTTCTCCTATTTCTCTCTCAATGATTTTGTTGTTAGTGTATAGGAATGCTATTGATTTTTGAGTATTGACTTTGTATCCAGCTACTTCATTGAATTTATTGTATCTAGGAGACTTCAAAGGGAATTTTGAGGGTCTTCTATGTAGAGTATCATGTCATCTGCAAATAATAATAATTTAACTTCCTCCTTTCCTATCTTTACCCCTTTAATTTCTGTCTATTATCTCATTGTTCTGGCTAGTATTTCCAGTAATATCTGAATAGGAACAGTGATGAGGGACATCCTTGTCTTGTGCCTTATTTTAAGGTAAAGGCCTTAATCTTTTAGCTATTTAATATGATGCTGGCTATTGGTTTGTCATAGATGACCTTTATCATATTTAGGTAAAGATAATCTATTCCAATTTTCTGTAAGTTTCTTTTCATGAATGGAAGACACACCTTATGAAAAGCTTCTTCTACATCAATAGAAATGCTCACGTGATTCTTACCTTTTGTTTTATTGATATGGTGGATTCCATTGATTGATTTACATATGGTGAAACATCCCTGCATGTCTGGGATGAATCACACTTGGTTGTGATGTATCATCCTGATGATTTGCTGCTTCCTGTTTGCCAATATTTTATTGAGGGTTTTTGTATCTGTGTTCATTAGGGAGATTGGCCTGTAGTTCTCTTTTTTAGTTGGGTCTTTCTCAAGTTTTGCAACTAGAATAATATTTCTTCCAGGAATGATTAATGAAGAATTGATTTCCTTTTGATTTCACTGAAGTGTTTGAGTAGTGCTGGCATTAAATTTCTTTGTATTTCTTGAAGAATTCCACAGTGAATCCATCTTGGCCTGGGCTCTTCTTTGTATGTAAGGAGAATTATTATATTTTCAATTTCATTAATAGAGACTGAGTTATTCAATAGTTTTACTTCATCTTGATAGAGCTTTGGTAATTCATCTGTTTCTAGGAATCTGTCCATTTCTTCTGTGTTATTAAACCAATGAAAGTAGATTATATTAAAATAGGTGTTGATAATCTTCTGAATTTCCCAAGAGTCTGTCGTGATTTTGTCATTTGCAATCCTTATTTCATGAATTTGAGCTTTTTCTTCCCTTTTTAAAATAGGGTAGGTTAGGTGCTTATCAATTTTATTTATTCTTTCACAGAATCAACTCTTTCATTCATTGATTCTTTGGATTGTGATCTTAATCACTATTGCATTAATTTCTGCTCTGATTTTTATAATTTCCTCCCTTCTTTTGACTTTGGGCTTCATTTGCTCTTGTCTTTCTAGATATTTGAGGTGTAGCATCAGGTTCTTTCTTTGTATTCATTCTGTTTTCCTGATGTGGGAAGTCAGTGCAATGAATTGTCCTCTGAGGGCTGCTTTATTGCATCCTACACATTCCAGTTAAGTTGTATGTGTATTTTTGTTTGCTTTTAGGTATCATTTAATTTGTTCTTTAATTTCTCCTGTCACGCTCAGATTGCTCAAGAGTGTGTTATTTAATTTCCATGTGTTTGTGTGATTTTTGCAGTTTCTTTTATCATTAGTTACAAGATTCATGGTTCTATGATCCTATAAAATGCATGAGATAATTTAAACCCTTTTGCATTTATTTAAAAATGTTCTGTGGCCTCGTATATGGGCTATTTTAGAGAACATCCAATGTAATGCTGAGAAGAATATATATTCTGATTTGTTGTGTGAAACACTCTGTATATGTTCATCAGGTCCAATAGTTTACAGGTGTGATTCAGTTCTGTTATTTCTTTGCTGATTTTTGTCTGGTTGATCTGTCTCTTGGTGTCCATGGTGTGTTAAGTTCTCCTGTTAGAACTGTGTTATTTCTTATTTGATTTTTCAATTCTATATATAATTGCTTTGGATAACTTTGTGTTATGGAATTTGGTGTATATATATTTAAGATAGTTATCTCTTCCTCTTGAATTTTTCCCATAACCGGTATGTAGTGACCTTCTTTATATCTTAGAATCATTCCTGGTTTGAAGTTCACATTGTCTGCAAACAAAATAGCTACCCTTGTTTTGTTTTCACTTCCTGTTGCATGATGTATTGTTTTCCATCCTTTGACTTTCAGTCTGTGAGTTTCACTTTGGGTTAGATGGGTTTCTTGTAGACAGCATGTGATTGGCCATTGTTTCTTGATCCATTCTACCAGTCTGTTTCTTTTAATTGGTGAATTGAGCCCACTCACATTAATATTTATAACTGTTATATATTGGTTTACTGTTGACATGTTATCTTTCCATACTGGTTAATTGTCTGCCTTGCTTAGTAGTTTTATTCTATGAGTATCAAAACTGTCTTTCAGTGTTCTTTGCAGGGTTGGCTTGGTAGTCATAAATTTCTTAGATGTTTTTTGTTATGAAAGTTAAAGATGCGGGGGCTGGGGATTTAGCTCAGTGGCATAAGCGCCTGCCTTGCAAGCAGGCAGTCGTGAGTTCGATCCCTGGTACCGATAAAAACGGAAAAAAACAGAAGTTAAAGATGCAACAGCAGGAAATAACATGCCAATACTTGCAAATTATTTGTCAATATAAAGGGACTGCATCCTTTATTGGCATTTCAAGTACAGAAGCCAGATAGCATAGGCTGTAAGGCTAGATTCAGGTGACAGGAAGCACCATGGAGGTTCCTAATCCATGTGCTTCTTGATCATGAAACACAGAATGTAATGCCTTAATATCTGTAGAGAATCTATCAACAGTCTTCAAAGCCAACCTATTGATATAGCTGGGCTTCTCCACATGAGAAAAGTGGCATGGAACATTAGCTAACTAAAGCATTTCGTCATGTCTGAAAAATGGCGCTCTTACCCTCTCCCATCTATTGTAGTCAGGGTTTGCCAAGGAAAGAGATTTAATATGGAATTTATAATTGGTAAGATTATATTAAAATATTCACTCCCAAAAAGTCAGATTTAGACAGGTGTAGATATGTCCACATACTAGATACCTAAAAATCCAGCTGACAATCTGAATCCTATGACAATATACTTCTTAAGTCCTGCTGAACACTTAGAGTCCATGGCAAGGACCAACACAAGTTTACCTGGAGACCTAGAGGCACTCCCAATGTCTCATGCAAGTCTTTATCAATGTTGTGTACTAGGAAGAGTCAAAGTTCATTGTTGGAACCTACAAAGTCTGTGCACTTGGGCACAGCATGTGTGCCATCAGACTGAGTGATCAATACTGGAGCCAAGACAAAAAGCTCAGGATGAGGGCCAGAGGTCTGCAAAAGAAATCAGTAGCCATGCACAGTACTAATGAGGTCCTGCGCTCCTCCTCCTTTGATGATGATGATGTCTGTGTTCATATCTGGAAAACTGTGATACCAGCTTCTCCATGAGAATCAACAGCCCGGCACCTTCCCCTCCATTTCTCCTTTGATGGTGTTTGCAACAATCCTTCAATGGATGCTCTATGCCCAAAACAATGGTGCCTCAGTGCACTGGGTGATCCAAGTTGACATTAATAAGTGGGCCACACCACCAAAGCAGTTCTTTAGATACTTAAATTCCAAAACAGACTTTATAGGGTGCTGAGGATTGATCTCAGTGGCATAAACATCTGCTTAGCAAGCTTAAGGTCATGAGTTTGATCCTCTGTACTAAAAAAAAAGGACATTATATAACTCCATTATCTTAAAGTAGTCATCTGGTCTACCTCACATAAACAACAGTGAGAAAAATTGAGGCGAATTCAACTGTAATAATCAGGAACACATACCTCCAGAGAGTTTTCTTCTCATGTTCCTTGACAAACCTTTCATGGGAACTATGTGGTCTCTTTCCTGTGTGTGTGTGTTACACTCTGCTTAATTGTGGACATTTGCATGAAACTCTAGACAAGGTTATTGATTATGTAAGGCAATTTTAAAATATTTTTGAAGGACAAAACAAACAGTTATATACATTTGTATACATAAGTCTCACTGTAGTACATTGACAGCACTGAACACAGGAGAGAATGCCATGAGGCTGGTGGTATGCACATCACCTCCTCAATAAGGTAACAGTAGTTATAGATGCTGGAGGTAAAAAGTGGAAATAATTTAACAACCAAAACAGTTGAGATAAAAAAAATACTGAATATGAACTTAACATACCAAATCAAACCTGGGCCTGATGGCATGTGTGTGTAAGCCACGTACTTGAGAGGCTGAGGCAGGAGAATTGTTTGAGAGCACTCTGGGTTATAAAGTGATCTCAAAGCCAACCTGAACTTCATACCAAGATGTTGCCTCCAAAAGATAAACAGTTCAAATCTAATAAGCATAGTGTAATAGTGATGGCCTTGTTACATTAGCATGACTATCATGCTTATATCATGCTTATCACACTATAAAAACCTAACTTAGAGCCCATTTCATAATAAAATATCATATCATTTACTAAACGGAGTACACTGATGAGTATTTGTTGTTCATCATTGGCATTTGGTGGTGATGGAGCAGTGCTTGCTGCTGCTCTCCACAGAAAAGTGACTATTGCTGCAGTGAACAGGAATATGAATGAATCACTGCAGTGGGTCCTTAGATCTTTGAGTATGAGACCCGCTAATGGAAGCACTGCACTTAGTGGACTTACTATGTTTAATCATTTGAATACTTTGAACACTGACTTCAGTAGTGGTTGAAGTACTTGCTAACATTTCCACCAACAAAGTTTTATAGTTTCTTTTCTCCTGCTGTCTCCTGAGTGTTCTTTTGATCTTGTGGTGATTTGTCTGTGCAATGAGATGGTGTACTGATTTACATTTCTCTATTGTTCATAAATGCTCAATAGTTCTTCAGGTATTTCTTGACAATCTGTACCTGTTCTGAAAAGTGTGTATTCATTTCACGTTTCTACGGGATTTACATGTTAGCTGTGAGGGGGTAACATCCAATCTTCTCCTATCCTGTAGATTATTTCTTCATCCTTTTTAAATTTGATTTTTGTTTTGTTTTGTTTTTTGGCTTCCTCATTTGTGTACGAGTATTAAAATTTTATATAATCGTTTTTGCTTGTTTTGTTACCCTATCTTATTTTCTATAAAAAGCACCAGCAATAGCATTGAGTAAAAAGTTTTGTTAATGCCTCTACATTCAGAAAATAGAAGGCCTGGCTCATCATGTTGCACTATGTTTTACTCTAATACAGGTATCATTAAGACTGCTGCACAAATTAGCATGAAAATCACATTTCCTGAGCCAAAAAAAAAAAAAACCTTGATTTGCAGATTGATTCAGTTATCCCATCCTACATTTATATTCTTGACCAAAACGTACCTGTTTCCTTAAACTTCAAATGCAGGTATAAAAACAACTGCCACATATTCTGCTAGATCATCTAGCAAAATTGCCTCCCAAAGTCAGCTTCAATGCCATGATCATCTGTTCTCATTCTCTGCTGATGCTGGGGATAAAGGAATCGCACTTAGCCTAGGGCTTTATACATAAGACTTTAGCAGTGCAATTATTTAAATAAAAGATAATCAATAATTGCATACTTTTTATTAGTTTTTATCAAATAACCAGAAATATAAAAGTGACTATTGTAATGTATTCAATATACAAATCAACTGGTTAAAATGACAACTGCCCCAATGATGCTCTGCATAGTCAGTGCATAAACAAATGTGCTTCCCAAGTGATGTTAGGGGGATAACTACTGAGTGGCCAAGTGATAAAAGTATGATCCAAAAAATTCATACATATATTTCTCAAAGGAAGACTTAGACTCACAGCCTGGGATATCTTAAATTTTCTCATAAAATCGGAATCAAAAGCAGAGTTGGTGCAAATCTATAATCCCAGGACTTAAGAGGCTGAGAGAGGAGGATTGTTGTGAAGTCAAAGAAATTGTGGGCACCATAGTGATATACATAGTGAAATCCTGCCTCAATAAAACAAAACTAAATGAGATGAAACATCACAGTTGAATGGAGACTGAATTCTTCAAAACTTAATTCCATGTCTTGGTTATTTATTTTACGTATAGACACATTTTTTTGAAAAAGCAATTTGGATGCTAGATTGCAACTCACAGCCAAATGGGAGCACTGATTTTTGTGCTGAGTCACTGCATTGGTCCCTGTGCACTGTCTATAAAGCAGAGCTCACAGTGGGAGCCTGCAGGACCAGCATCCACAAAGCAAAGAGGTAGACAAATATTTCATGAATCACTTTGATAAACCACAGATGATATCTCTTCAAATTTCATTTAGGCCACTAAGTCCTTTGTTCTTAGTATACTTAAGCAGCATTTTGAAATTTGAATTTAGTTTCATACAACAAAACATAAATAACATTAAATATGGTACATAAATAATAACTCAAATGATAATGGAAAACTGTGTATGTAAACAATGTATAAACATTGAAACAAGACACACATTTCAAATTACAGAATTACATTGCAAAACACAGAATTCATGGGTTAACAGGTATGTGAAATACTGAATATTGTCAGAGCTGGTGTTATTCATCTCAAGTAAGAAATCAGAAGCCAACTTTAACTTGATGCTTACCCTAAGAACTACTTGACTTTCAGTAAAGATACTCTCATTTGTAAATCCTGCTATTGACACCCTGTATCATGCCAATCACTTGCACATCCTTTCCATACTGCTCTAATCCACACTACACAGAAAACCCTTCATGCCTAACAATGGATATCCCTGCAGCATAACTTCTATTTAGGGCTTCTATTTTATACCACTTAGTAAAGTCCTTTGCAGAGAATTTCTATATATATACAATGTGTATTAGCAGCCAAGCTGTTAAATCAGCTGTTAATTCAGAGATGACATGCCTATTCCTTTCCATTCAGAAGGATATCATGTGTATGTGTCCATGCAAATGCATAAAATTTAGCATTTTTCAATGAGAGTTTAACAGGCAGGTGATTCAGGAATTTGTCCTTAGCAAGCACACTTTACCATGCCCTTGATAACACTTTCATCATATCTGCTTCATTTTTCTCAGAATTCAAAAATCCATGGCTGTTCTCACAAACAGTCTGTGAGCAGAGGTTTCACCTAAATAATTGTGTTCAAAATTATTTTGCATTGTCCTGTATGATACACAGGAGTTTACCAGATGTTTGGGAAGCCTTCCTCCACTGAGGCACATCACTACACATCTTTGAATACTCAGTACCTTTGCCAACACCTGTGATGAGGATGGAAAAACAAGAACATACTATAAATTTAGGAGATCACTCTAAATACAACAAAGCACCAGTTTAAGGAGAGCAGTTGTGGCTATTAGGCCCTGTATCACAGACATTTATAAACATCAGACCCTCCAGGTCTGCTTCTCACAGCAATGAAGTCAGAGACCTTCCTCACTACTATTGTAGCAGCTACAAAATGCATCAGAGTCAGAGTGTCCCCAAGCTCCTTCCCTCACTGAGCTTGTGGAGGTGCCAAGGCAGCAGAGAATTCCAAAGATGATACTGGAATCTGCTGCTGTCAAAGAGAAGATAGTCACTCTTTCCACCAGAAAGAGGCAAAATGCACAATGAATGACCCACAGCCAATGCTAGAGGACCTCAGGAGCTGAAGCTAACTAAATACCTGAAGATCGAGACACTGCAACTGCTTCTAACCACTTGTAACTGGTTTAGGCCATTTGCACCCTATTTCTGGGCTGCCATTCACAGCCTTACCATTCTGTGGTTCAAAGATCTCCCAGGTTCTTTCCTAATGTCACGACCATGTGACACTGAAACCACTGAGTGAGTGGTTTCAATGTCCAGTACTGTGCTCACAACAGGTCAATAATGCCCTGATACAGGAAAGATCTAAGAGACCACCTTTCATGGCCCACCTGGTTGGACAGTTCATATAGCCCACCTCTTCATTAGTGATTGAGTCTTGTTCTACTGCCCTCCTTCTGAGTCAAGAATAAACAGGGAAAGGAACTCCTCCCTGCAAGAGAGGATCCCAAATGATAGACTTCGGGAGCTGGCTGTCTCCTTCAGTGCTGATATCCACAGAGGAGTGCTTGTACCAAAGAGATTTACCTCAGGCTTTTTATTTCCAAATCCATTTGATTTCAAGGATAAAAAGAAAAAGTAAACCTAAATTTCAAAACATATCAATCAGGGGACAAAAATGGTAAATATATTACACACTCTCATCCCCAGATCATTCACCCAGAGCACAAGACATTTGTATTCAATTTTCCAAACAATACTGAGCTGAGTTAGTCAAATAATGTTGGCAGCAAGACAGGGTTAGGTCCTCCAAGGAGCCCTTGCAGAAGTCCAGATACCTTGCAACTATGGGGAAGACAGTCACTTCTTACTAGGAGTCAGACTTCAGGATAAAGGATTAAGCAAATGTATTCATATTGTAAGGATTGATTCGAAATAATTCCCTAACACTCTGAGGAAGTCAACAGTCACCATTCAAATAAATGTATCCCTATCCTAAAGCCTGATATTCTAAATAATTCATATCATCCTGGTGAAGTCATGAGTCACCTTCTGAACCCACTAAGTGAAGGGTCACTACTGCATATAAATGTCTGCTTTCTATGTGACTCCCTTCCCCATTTGATCCCAATTTAATCAATATACTTGAATTATTAATCTTATTGACTCCCATATTATTTTTTGTCTTCCTCCTTTTTATCGGTACCAGGGATCGAACTTACAACCACACACTTATTATGTACATCTGCCTTGTGAGTTCCAAGTATTCCCACCTTAAATGCATCTCACCAAATGATTTTACTCTATAAAAGTCCCTAGAAAAGACAGTCTTTGGCAGCCCACTCAGGACCCTTTCTCTCACTCAGACAGCTTTCCTTCTCCCAATAAATATGTTCTACTCTTAAATTCTGTTGTTCCTAAAATTTATTCTTCAATTTTAGAGAGCACAAACTCATACCAGACATAGTAGATCAGGAGTTTCTTTCCCCTGTAGCAACACCACATTTTTATCTTTAGTGAACTCAGATAAGTGAGTAGCTGTTTGTGTTCTATAAAGCTGATCTCACCTCTTCAGGGATACTCTCATTGAAGGCCTTTATGCCTGCATTTAAGTGCTGCTTCTGTTTTCTGAAAGTGAACTGATCTGAAATTTTGGTTATGGTATCTATGTCTCCTGCAGGGCTTCCTAGAGCTATTGTAGGATCAGTACACTGGGAATTTTCAGGAGAAAGGTCACTGGAGTGCTAACATCCTGAAGAAACAAACATCTATGATTCTTTGAAGTTGCTTGAATTGGTCACTTTTCTCTTGCTCTGTCAAAATACCTGACACACACAACTAAAGGAGAAAATGTTCCACATATTTCAGCCCATGACCATCTTTCTCCAAGGTAGAAACATCTTTCGACAAGGCTGTAGTAGGGGGAAAACTACTCACCGAGTGCAGCATGGAGGAAGACAGAAAGGGAAAAAGTCCAAGCATAGATGCACCTGCACACTCACAGCCCAGTGACTTCTTCTTCCAGCCAGGTTCCCTTCCCAACAGCCCATCCTGCTGTGACCTCTGTGGATCAGCCCCTGCAGGAGATGAGCACTCTCACAATTCTATCAGCTCTCTAGGCCCATCTCTTCCCTCTGCTGCAGTGGGGATAAATTCCCCAATACATGAGATATAACATTACCTAACTCTGGGGGCAACAGCTGTGAAATTCAGTGCTCATAGACAAATTCCTAAATGAGGGGCATATGGTCTGACCTCTAAATTCAGAGACAGCAAGACTGAGATAGAGCGACAGAAACAGAGACACAAAAAAAGACAGACAGATGGAATGACTGGGAGATAGACAAAGAACTAAAGGAAGAAGAAAAAAATTTAAAAGGCCTCAGAACATAACAATATCGACATGCTACCAGCAGAGAGGAAACTTAAATGATTCCTGCCATACTTGAGGCCATTTGATACAGGAAAAGTGAAAATAACACATTTTTGAACCTCTGTGCATCGATAGATAATGAAACAGAGCCATAGGAATATCTATATTAAGAAAGAAAAGAGCCCAAATGTGAAGAAACCAAACAGAGTTAAAAGAAAAGATGAGACCAACGATTAGATCTAGAGCTGGGGATGTATTTCAGACCTAGAGAGCTTCCCTCACATGCGTGAGGCCCTGGGTTCTATTCCTACCATTGCAAATAAATAAATTCTGAAATGAATGTTACAAACTTTTGGTAAATGGCCTAAGCCATTTCCTGTGGAATACACTGTGATCTGAGAATTTTGGGAGGCTGAGGCTGAAGGACCGCAAGTGCGAGCCCAGCCTGGGGAGACAGTGGCTCAGCGAGATCCTGTTGGAACTCTGAAAATTAAAACAGGGCTGGTGTGGACCCCAGTGCAAACCCTTGGGTTCAACCTCCAGTAGCGCTTAAAAATTTTATAGAGGTACATTAGATCAGACTCAGCCTAAATGCAGCTCATATTTTAGAAACTGCCAGAAGTATTTTCTAGAGTGATTTGTGGGAGTCAAGAACAAGGAGTGAAAGGAAGGCGATCCTTGTGTGTCTTGCGGTCAGACTTTCAGTTGCCTGGGTTTTTTCATATCCTGTATGGTGCCAGGTCAGTGCGCTTGTTGCATGGACACCAGGTCCCCTCCCAAGATTGCTTCTCTAGGAATCTGAGATCTGGCCTCACAGAAGCCACAGGTAACTGAATGTGTCCCCACGAACTCCAAATGGTGACAATGTTAAGAGTCCTTAACAGCACCAATTATAGGATTGCATAAGGGTATGGTTGCTGAAATTCTCAGGAACTGTAACCTGCTGCTAAACCTCAATTCTGACCTCCAAATTCTGCTGCTCCCTGTTCCAGCCAATCTGATAATCTTCCAGGACAGCACTGAGGCGCCCAGCAGGCGGCGCTAGGCAACCGGCTTGAACCTGAGGACCTAGCCCCTCCTCTTGCTGTCTAGGGAGCACTGCAGGGGTCTGGGCTTCCAGCGGGTCTCTCTGTCCAGATTGTTTTGTGTTTCTCATCCCTGAGCGGTGGAGCACCTTGGATGCCACCCAGAGGTGTCTGTGTCAGAGCCCCTGACCAACACAGGCCTGCATGGTGCAACCTAGCTGCAGAAGGGGATTTAGACAAGTTTCCCAGGAGTGTCTGTGATCATTTCTAGGGACAGCTGCAAGAAAGGGAATCGAGCTCGAAAAGGGACTCAGGAAACTGCCTGGAGAAGCTGGCTGCTGTGTAGCCTCCAGAGCAGTGACAAGCCCTTGGGACTTGAAAAACTATGAAAGATTCCAAGAATGTGGTTGTGAATCATGAAAGATGCCTACAAAACACTTGCGGGTAATTTTCATTCCACCCTTTCAGCATGGACACAGGGTTTCTAAGGCATGGAGCAAAGACACCATCAAGGAAGTGGCTAATGAAATTGCTCACAGAGTCTAAACAAAACACACAGCAAAACCAGAAGACACAAAAAGTCTACACACAAGTGTGATAACAACATTGATTTCAAGTTCCACAGCCACGACAGGGAGCCACTTTAGTGCCCATCAGTGGAAGAACCGAGAGGAAACTATGGCCCCTGCACGCAGGTGAGTATTGGTCACTTTTAAAAACAAAGTCCTTCCCTTTGAGGCCACAAAGTGCTGAGTGAGGCATAGGAGGCAAGAAGCCGCAAGTGGTGCAAAGAATCCACCCATGGTCAAAACACTCAGAAAAATTAAGTCTACTGACCCACTGCAGGAGAGCAGCGGGCAAGGTCAAGCCAAGACTGTCAGGCTGACAGGCCGAGATTTTACACTTGATTATAACATGAGGAAGCGGTGGCGAAAGGCCGTCCCAGGAATCATTTTTTTTCTTTTCTCTGGGACAGGGTTCAGGCTGCCTTTCAACTTGCTGTGTAGTCGAGGCTCGCCTCAGACGTGCTATGATCCTCCTGCCACAGTCTATATCTATATCTACACCTATATCTGTATCTACATCATCAATATCATCTATACCATCTATATCTATATCTATCTATATCATCTAAATCTCTATCCACATCTCTCTTTGTCTATGTCTATTGGAAGCTATGGGCTCTGTCTCTCAGGAGAACCCTGACTAATACAGGCCATCTTTCTTTATTTTCAAGACTATTTCCCTGGCTACTGCTGATGGGCTACTGCTGATGGGCTACTGATGATCCCTTGTCCTGGTGAGTGGAGGTGCTGGTGTATGTGTCCTGCCTCCTCTCCCCCTTTTTCACTTCAACATGTCCTTGTAAGTCAGATGGACGCTTCCAGTCTCCACATGTCTCTTATTATCAGTAATCAGGTGTGTGAATGTTCATCCCACAAGGAGATATCAGTGATTATCTTTTGAAGAACACTGAATAGCAGACTTTATCTTTTAGGGCATAACACACTGGTGTTGGTGAGGAAGTGCAGGAAGGAGACTCCTTCTGCCTTGTTAGTGGTACATTCACTTCACAAATAATTTCAGTAGTTAATTTAAGAGCAACACATCTGACTATCTTAGGATTCTGTGCATACAATCCTGTGCAGAGGAAAATACTGTGTAATAATCTAAGAATGATTATGCTTGGTGACAGAAGCCAAAGAGGCCAAATGGTATCGAGTCATTACATACATTTGCAAAATATGTCAACACACATGTGAGATAGAAGGCCTTACTTATCTGATAAAAGCCCTTACTTAGCTGATACAAGTGATGAACTCTGTTCTCCCAGAGTTGCTGTGTATCAGGATCCAAGAGGCTTTGCTGTGACTGCTGCAGTAACAGCTTGGTTAATGAATGTGCAGACTCAGTGGAGATGCCACTGTGGAAGAATCTGCTCTCAGGCTCTGTCCCTTGCTTAAAGGCAGGACTCAGGACAAAAACATGATGTCTCCTCTATCTGTCTTTCCTTTTCTTATTCATCTTTCCATGGTGTGGGGGGAGGGCAGGGAGGCAGCACAGAGTACCAGGGTGGGTTGGAAGAGGGCCAGGGCTCAGCTGTGGCAGAGGGGGTCACAGGATCCAGACCAGGGCCACTAGGTCTCTGCTTTTCATCCGCAGATAAAAACAACCCAGAAAATCAAACAACTATCAGGTGAGAAGAGTTTCTCAAAAAAGGATCCACCATAGATACATATAATACAGCCATGTAAAATTTATTAAAAGTATTTACATGTTAGCTGAGGATACATTTGCTAGTTCTTTAGGAAAGGCGGGACACTGTACCACTCAGCTGCTGCACAGATATGAAAGCTCATGCTGTTGTATCCCCTCATGAAATATCCTTAACTATAGATACAGTGAGGACTTAAGGTGAATACACAGTCACTGAGGTAATGAAGTTGACACAAGAGGAGAGACTGTCTCTCTTCTCCTCCTGCAAAGACACAGAACTCCAGGCTTCTATCACTGGTAGGGCCATGCACTTGTCGCTCTAGGCATATCCTTAGCAACTGTACAAAGAAGTGTACTGGTTGACCTAGAGCTGTGCCAGCCTTCTCTGAGGAAAGATTACAGGGTGAGGTGGAAGTAGGAGAGCTGTCTGGAGATGCTATGGATGGTTGCTGGAGGGAACCTGGGCCTGCACCTCAGGGCCACACAGGTGCAGGCCCAGGGAGGACAAACTAGTGACATTGAAAGGCTTTCCCATGACCAGGCAGGGCACTGGGAGTCTCCACTTCAATCCAGTGCTCCCCAACACTAGGGACAGAACCAGGCAAGGATACCTGGAGGCCAGGGTGGCCACTTAGGTGATGGGCAGCCCTGCTTGACACAGGTGAGCAAACCATGTCCCTCTGGGGCTAAACCTCCAGTGGGTCCAACTCACTGCCTTCTTCATGTCTGGCAGCAAGGGTGCCACACAGAAGCATGGCAACACACTTGAAGCTTTGCTCAAAATAAATAATTTAGCTTCCCTGGATCAAAAATGCCCAAGTCTGGGAAAAACAAGGTTGAGAACAGTGCTCTGTATGTTGTATAAATAAACTGACCCTTTACAGGACAAGGAAACAGTGCCCATGGGTGGGTCTGCAATGCATGAAATCATGTGCATGAAGGTTTTATACTTGCAAAAGAAAGACTCCAAATAAATGCTGCATGTATACAACTTGCTGTTTGTATTATACTGCAGGAAGGGATATCCAGGCAACAACCTAGATTTACGGAGCCACCTCTGTAAACTCAGGACAAAACCCACCACAGGATTCCATCACCCAAATGGGAGGGTTCAGCGGCTCTCATCCCTGCTTGTTGCTGCTGCTGTTTGACAATTTTGAGGTGTTTCTATCTGCACAAGCCATCTCTGCCTCTCTCATCTTGTGGCTGTCACAGTATGGGTCAGACTATGTATTTACTTAAGATCACATCATGATTTCAGGATGGGTGGCAGCCTCTTGTCTAGTGGAAATTATTTTTCAAGTTTGGGCGTAAGAAACCTTATACAATGCGCTTAGCTTGTTGAAGGGAAATGAGGTTGTTTGAAATAAATGCAGGAAATTGATTTTGTCAGTGGCAGTTTCAGTTGCTATTAAAGCCTGTGTTTTGGGCATAAAAAGACATGAGTCAGGGGTTGCTGTACAAGATGCTGGAAGGCACAGAAATGTTCCCATGTTCAGTTACCACTTTGCTTCCCTCATTCTACCAAGCTGTGGAGTGCATTCCCAGCATTCAAGCACATAGGGTTTGAATTGCAGCAGAAATCTGTAAAACCTCAGTTAACTGGGGAGTAAAAAGAGAAGTAAATATGTTTTTCAAGCATAGTTCTAAATATATGCTTATATGAAAAACACAACAAAAAGAAAAAAGAAAGAAAAAGAAAACTAATGATAGTGCTCTGTTTTGTTCCTATTCCACAGTCTGAGTCAGAAAGAAGAAGAGCAAAGTTCACAGACTGCAAAGGTCATTGTGGCACATGGACTTGGTCCCCGAGGGGCTGAGGGTGTGCCCACACCACTATGAGAGCCTACCCAAGGAAGCATCTGTCGCCTGGTGGAGGTGGAGACCAGGACCCAGGGGCTGAGGTCCTTGGGGCTGAGGAAGCAGACTGTTCATTGCATCCTGGGTTCTCTGCCTTCCCACCCTAGAGGGCTGCAGCATGGATGTGATGGGGGAAAGGGGTGTAAGGCAGGTGGTGCTGAGCTCCTCTGTACACTGCAAACTCTGTGCTCGGCCTGGCAGTGAGATTCATGTCCTCCTCCCTGGAAAAAGAGACTCTGAAGAAAACTCTGGGTATCTTCTGGCAGTAGCAGGCACAGAGGAGCATGGCAGCTTTGAGGATGGGGTGGGCAGTGCCCCTACCACAGCGGGGCTCCAGTTGGCTACATGTGTTGGTGTTTTTAAAATTTAGTCAAAAGTGGTGTGTAGGCTTTCTGAATGCCAAGACTCCTTAATTTATATATCTATAAACTGATGTTTGAATTTGCTATACTGTGCATATGCTACATTATACATAAAAGAAAATTAAATCATCCATTTTCACTCACCTATTCAAGAAAATACCAACTATTTTTCTCAACTGAATTGAAAGAAGAGAAGTAATATTGAATGGAACACTATAAATAAAGTAATGTAAATTTAAAATGGAAAAACCACAAAGGTTTCCCTCCCAGGATGAGTGGTCTGGCTTCAACCACCTCTTCTCTCCTGTCCTCACCCGCTGGGTGGAACTGTGTCACTTCACTGCTGAGTGGAGAGAGAGACAGGCCACAAGCTCTCTGTCATCTCAGGTAACACCAGGGACATGGTCTTCTTTCAGCATTTTCAGTGGCTGTAATTTTATAATTCACTGACTAGCTCTGCTGTGGTACATTCATAGTTTCTAATTGTTCATACTGAGTAAGAAGAGAACACGGTGTCTGTCATTCTTGCTTTTTATAATGAAGCCTTAGAAGTGGAATTTCCAGTTTAAATGGATACAGGTTGAGTTTCATAGTCATAGATTTCATACCTGAAGACTCCAAGTAGAGTTGGAGCCTGGAAGGGAAGGCCAAGGCTTCTCAGATGTCTGTAGTATTCTGAGGTTGGGGAAGATTGACCAGGCAGAGGTGGAGGACACCATGGCACTTAGCCGGATCAATGGGAAAGAAAGGCCCAGGTCAAGTCTGCTGATTCATGAGTCCACTTCTCAGCATAGCAGCACACACTGCACACTGGACAGGAGAGGGATGGAGTGGCTCTGCTGCCAGAGCTCCTCCCTGAAGGCATGAGGCCCCCTGTCTCATTCAGGGGATCTCTGTACAAGAAGGTCAGCCTTTTACAGAGCCCAACTTGACTGAATGTCTTCCACCCAGGTGCAGATCTCAACTGCCACATGTGGATTCAGCACAGCTTGGAGCAGGACAGGTGCCTACAAGGAACAGGTCAGGAGATGGGACACTGCAGCCAGGTCAGAGTATAAAGCCTGAAACAAGTGACTGGGCCCTGACAACCCAACTTTCCTCCAGCAGTAACCACATCCCACAACAGTGTGCATTAAAAGACTAAGTAATTGAAAGGAGTTACTCACAAAAATACATTCACTAGGGACAGTTTGAAGATACAAAAACAAAATGAGATGTGACCCTAAATGGATATGTGGTGTCCACTGATGTCCCTGAACCACAAACACACTGATGAACAGAGCAACGAGGAGCACAGGCAATGGGTAAACCTCAGAACTGCTTAATAACAACAACAAAGTCAGGGCACGATAAGTGCCCTGGTGAATTTTTCCAGTGTATAATAAAGAATAAATACTAATGATTTTTCAATTCTTCTAGAAAGTTGAAGGGAAAAGCCATAACCAACCTCTTTTAGATGACAAAGTCAGTCAGAATGAAGCCAGACAATAATGTGTTAAAAAATTAAAGCAAATTAAAACACTCTGTTGACCAATATTCCTAACGAACATACACAAAAATGTTCAGCTAAATCCTTTCCAGGATAACTCACCAGCATATTCAAAAATTAACCACCATGACCAACACTGGGCTCAATCTCAGTGGTGCAAGAATGGTCCCCCTCACACAAACCATTCAGTGTCACTTGACAAATTCACTACATGAGACACAGTTAAGCCCTCAATGTATTTGGAAAAATAGCTTTGAGAACCTCAAAAGTTCAACATTGATTCCCAATAAAAATCATTCAGAGACCATATGTAGGAGGAATGGACCTCACCACAGCATGACAAGATTATGCGTGACAAGCCCATCTCTGACATCAACTCAGAAATTGACAAGCTGCAAGCTTTGCCTCTAGTGTCATGAAGAGAACAAGGCTTGCAACTCTTTTCAAAACACTACCTGAAGTTCCAGCCATGGAACTGAGTCTAGCATAAGAGACCAGAGCCTTCCAAATCAGAAAGGAAGAATTAAGTGTCATCTCTGTTTTCCTGAGGATGCAACCTTGTACATAAGAAACTTAAACTCCGTTGAAAACCTTGAAGTACAAATTCACAATTCACTTCACTTGCAGGATATAAGATCAATGTGCCCATTCAACTCATTTCTATGTCTTACAAACTGTAGCCCCAAATGCAAACAACACAATTCATTTCAAAATTCATTGAAAAGAATTAACGCTTAGGAAAAATTTAACCAAACCTGACCTCTTCTATGAAAATTGTAGAAGTCAATGCAATGAGTGAAAGATCACTAACAGAAGAAAAGACACACTGTGATGATGGATGGGGATGTGGGATGCCCCACATAGCATTAACCTTCACACTTTTCTTGTGATTTGGCTTCAACAGTCATCAAATTCCATGAGGGATCAGAGATAAAGAGAATGTGCTCCAAGGACACCACGCCTCAGTCCAGTGTGGAAGACATTTGGAGTAATATTCTGAAGTGCTTGCTGACTGCAGTTAAAAAGCAGAGAATCTATCAACACTGTTAATGGGATTTTCAGTCCCACTCACTGTGACTGAAACTTCAGGCTAGGAAGGTGGTAGAGAGGTTAACTAGATCGACCGTTTCTACAAAGTGTCTAAAGAGCAAAGCCAAATTTTTATTCTGTGAACACACAACACTGGAATCAGTTGCTAACTAAGGATACAGAAGGATTACAGAATCCCATTACTCTGGGAGGATGAGGAAGGATGAGGAAAGATTTAAGCCTCACTTGGGAAACATATAAAATTGGTGAGACCGTGTGTTAAAATTTAAAAAAAGTCTACAAATGTATGAAAATATCGATCATTAAGAAATCCCAGAAATCACTATGCAATGTACATTAATTACTATTAATCTATAATTATTTTTACCATTTTATAGATTTAAACAGAGTATATTAATATGGTTCTTGTTATTATTTCAAAAAAATAGTAATCCACTAAATAAACTCTGTTCTAAATATAAGTTAAGACAGAGAAAAAACCCACAATGATAAAATTATTCTCATACTGAGCTACCCAAATACTAGGAGAGTATATTCATTAGCATATCTGCAGTCATCCTAGTAAAACATTCAAAAACTCGAAACAACACAAACCTGGCAGAAGATCAATGTCCACATGATGGTAAACATTAAGCTAGGTGTGCTCACTAAAGTACACTTGCAAGAAAAAATCACAAAAATTTGATTTCTCTATTGACAGGCAATTTATGAACTTTCATTTTTATCTTATTTCTTTTCCATTCTCTTTTTTTTGTTGTTGTTGTTGTTCTTTTTCTGAGACAGGGTTCTGGTATGCAATTCAAGCTGGCCTTGGTCTTACCTTATAGCCAAAGATGACCTCAAACTCACAACAGTCCTCCTGCCTCAACCTTCTGAGAAAAGGAATGACAGGTGTGCACCAACATCACTGACTGTGTTTTCCTATTTAAATTTTCTCCCAAACAAACTACTCAGAATTATGTGAAATTCTTAAATTTTCTCATGTAGATTATAAACAATCCAATCAGAAAGCATTGAAAACACTGAACTTTTTTCAAAATCCTTGCTGACATACAACATAATATAGCATAGCATAGCATAGAATAGCATAATAATAACAATAATAATAATAATAATAATAATAATAATAATAAAAACAAAAAGCAACCACCTAATTCTGCTTTAGGCAACTGCTTCCAAAGAAACTTTAAGAATTTCTAAGTTAGCCATACACCAGCAATATGATCCAGGAATTTCACATCTAAATACTTTTTTTGTAATAAAAGACAATATACACTCAAACACATGTATAAGAATGGCTGTGGCAGCTCATTGTCAAGGGTCAACCCCGAAACAGAATAAATGGCCATCAGGAGATGGGTGACAGGTGCATGAACAAGTCACACCTAGTTGCATCACCCCATTATAGTTTGTTGTGGTAGCACAGGGGAATCCCAGGATGGAGACACTGCTTGAAGGATACCAATCAATGAGCATCACAACTGAACAGGTTCTAGGAAAGGAAAAATATGCAGCAGGGATACCTCCCTCCAGGGCTTGGCAAACAGGGGGACCTGCTCCCAAAGAATCTGGCCTGCAGCTCCTCAACCTCAATAACCTCTCTACCTTGTCACAGGCAAGGTCACTGTTCAGAAATCAATGGGAGCAGGAGAAAGGGGACATACACACAAAGTGACTCCATTTCCTATCATGATTTAATTATGCCACTGCACTTCATTGTCAATTCTGGCACTGGTGTCCCTGGACCATTAGCTGGTGCCTTTTTACCTTGGCCCCAGATCTTATACATAATGCAACCTAACTTTAATGCAATCTCACAAAGATGTGCTCACCTAATATGTCAGGCCCACACTTCTCTGTCCATTTCTCTGACACTTGTTTCACTGAGTTTTTCCATGCATCTCAGTTCCTATTTCAGGACCCTCTGGGCTAAAAGAATTCCAGAAGAGGGCAGTGAATACAGCTTCTCAGCCTTCCATGGCTAGGGAAGAGGAACTTAATTCCTTCCTGAGGAGTTTTCATCAGAAACCTGGGGAACATTCTGTGGGGACACATTAATGGACATGGATATCCAGAATGAGCCTCCTTTTCTCATCTCTAAACTGGGGGCCATCATTGAACTCATAGGTTTTATTCCTTCATAGAGTTCTATTACACCTCTCCTATTTTGAGCTCTTTTTAGCCATGCTAGTATTTTAAGTGTCCCCTGGGAAACATAACTTTTAATATGAGAATCCCTTTTCTGCTTGGCCCCCGGTGACCTCTGTACTATGAGCCTCTGTTGATCATTTGGAGTGTGGGTTTTGCTTCAGCCCCAGACCCTCCTGAGAAGCCATGTGAAGGACACCAATTCCATATCTCCCCACTGTCTTATCACAGATCAGAAGTCAGCCTGCAGAGAACCTGGCAGAGGGCATTACAGCAAGCACAGTGCAGGCAGATGGGCCTCACAGCCTGAAGGAGCCTCTGGGGTTGGCTTTCCTGGACAGCTGTCCCAGTGCTGCATCTTCCTTCCTGAACCCCACCAAATCCAACATCTCCACCCCACAGGTCCAGGTTCTGGGAAGGTTAGGTCATACCTTAACAGCCCTCTAGGACTTGGCCACCTTCAGATTGAGGTCCTGGCCATGTGCAAGCACCTCTCTCAGCCCGTTTAAAATTCTGAACGGTGGAGGGCTGAGTGGATCCAGACTGCAGGGTCAATGAAGGTGAAATGGGGGCTCCATGTCAAGTGGTTACCTGTGGTGTGGGACCCATGAAAACCTGCTTCAGAGGCAGTGCTGATTCCCGAGGATGACTTTCTAATTTCTCACTGACCTCCACTTGGGGGAAGATGTTCTGTTCATTGGAAAGGAGATTGAAGAGTTACTCTACAGGGTTCGGGGTGTGCTCAAGGCAGGAAATCTTGAGTATGGCAAAGTATCCATGGCTGTCAGATGTCATGGAAAATCCAACAAGTGTCATCAACCCAAAAATGTACATGAAGACACATTGTGTTCAGACACATATCTGGGTATTGTCCATGATCCAGTAAGCAGAGCAGGTTCAAACTCTGCCATTTTGAGTTTCAATGTTTTGTGGAGTCCACAAAGTCACCCTTGGCAGTGGAACAGATATGACTCACCTGAAGGGAACTGTTTTGGGTCCTAGCCTCCTTAGATATGGGTACAGACCATGCAGGAGAAGGTCTGCAGATGGAAAGAGAAGTTGGTAACACATCGCTTCCTGAGCTAGAGACTGCAGAGAGGCAGGACAGACATCAACTGACCGCTCACTTCTCAGATATTCAGGGAGCAGCATCCCAGAGCCCTTGAATGTAAGGACACTGCAGATACCTGTCTCTGCCTTCACCAAGCTGACCTGCAACGGATAGGGACAGGCAAACATTGTGTCAGGCTTCCTTGAAGAAAGCAGAGGTGTGATACAATTAAGAAAGGTCTCCTTGGAGATTGCTTTCCCAAGGAGCCTCTCTGGGTGGAAGAGGATGGTGCTGGATGCTGTACAGACCTGGCACAAGGCCATGCACCCCTCCTTACAGGTCAGCTGCAAATGTAGTGAGAGGAAAGGCCAGGCCTCTCACTCTGCTCCCTTCCTCTCTGCCCCAGGTCCACCTCTTCTGTGCTTGATTCCACATTGCAACTCTACTGTCATGGGGATCCCCAGGCTGAGCTTCTCCTGGACCAACTGGAGCCTCCTGAGGCCACCAAGCCTCAGTCCAAGGGTAAGGTGCCCTGTGGTATAGCATGCAGGCTTCTGGGGAGGGGATGGGCCTTGGAACTCAGCAAAGTGCCCAGATGGAGGGTGAGCCAGGAGCAAGAGACCCTCAGCAGTCAGTATGGTATGCAGTCTGGGAGGCTTTTCTGGGCTGTGTTGGTGCACATGGCTGCCTCTGACAGACTGTGGTTGAGTTTTTCCCTGAGAAGTCCATGGACAGTTGGTGATCTTTTCTCCTCCTGAAACTACAGGTCCATTCTTAGCTCATGCTGAAGTTACACCTGCAGAGCTCCTGCCAGGTCTACCTGCAGCTACCTCACCAGCTTTGAACCAGCACCTGGATACCCTTGTCCACCAGCTGCAGAGCTGGACATCTTGGTGGCTCCCCACCAGGGCTCATCTCATGAGCTCTACCTGTGGGCAGCTCTTGATCCACACCTGCCATTTGCCTCTCTTCCAGATTTACTTATTATTGTATTCATTGCTACCCTTATTTCCCAGAGATACGTCAGTGATGGAAACAATATAAATAAAGTTTTTAAGATTTGGGTCTTATTTATAAAAATCAGCTTGGTGTCATTGTGTTCATTCTCAGTGTTGTGCAAGTTTCACTAATGTCCAGTTCCACCACAGTTTCCTCAATTTTGTACGAAAAGCAGTTTTGTTTTCTTTCCCCTCCTGTTCCATCCCAGCCACCACTGATCTTATGTCCTCCTAATTTACCTCTGCTACATTTTCCACATCAATATAATCAAGTTTCTCTTGGACCAGGTGATGCTGGAAGTGACTTTTTAATATTACTTTATTCTTAAAGAGGAAAGCATGTTTGATAAATATCCTTGATTCATCTCTCACATATTCAATTAATTACCCATGTTTTTTTCTTGGACCAGAAATACATGTTATAGTTAAATATGCAATAAAATATGAGTGAATAATAAAAGAAATGACATTGTCGCTATTGTTCCATCTAGGAACTGTGACCTCCCTCCCAGGTGCTCTTCCTCCTATCTCATCTTAGGGTCAGCCTGTGTGTTTAAGTCTGTGGGTGGGGAGTTTGTGTAGAGAACAGCTCCTCAGGGATTGCATGTAGGACACAGGGAAACAGTGTTGTCATCCTCTATGCCATAAGAAACAGCCACCTTTTTAAATGTAATTTTTTGAGTTAGCATCCTAGCAGTGGAGTTTCTAGGTCTCAGTCATAGGAGCTGGTATAGGACCTGTTCCTGTCCATGGCTCTGAATATACACAGTGTCTGGGCACAGAGCTCCATGGCGACCTCTGATGCAGCTGGACAAGCTCCTGTGTCCCCTTGGGGACAGTGCATCCCCATGACATCCCAGCAGGCCGCTGAAGAGCATGACACCACCCCAGCTCTGCTTCTTACAGATGAATGAACATTTTCTACATCTTAATTGAGTTTCTGTTACAAAATACTAGATCTCAGAACATACTGGACACTGGGGAAATTTGGTTCAATATTGCCTTGTGGAAGTTGTAGAATCCTTTTGATTCAGCTTCTTTACAAATGTGTAAATTTCCTATTTTTACAGGAGAGTGCACCTAGGGTCTTCTCACAGAGATACATCCCCTGCCCATTTTACTTTTTGATTTTTAAATTTGACACTGGGTCACACTGTACAGCTAAATTGCTGAGTCTGAGCTCCAGTGTGTGATCATCTTGCTCTAGTCTGGTAGAGTATGGGGATTACAGAGACTTTATACCTCAACTGATTTCACTAGGCATTTTTAATAAACCAACTCCAAATCTACTGCTTTGGTCTGGCTGACCAGCTTTAGAATATGGTTGGTTGGTCTTTCTCTCCAGGTTGTGCCCAGGGGTCATTTTATGAGATGTCAGTAACATTCGGCGCTTGTGTCAGTTGAGTGACCTTCTTTCAGGACCAACTAACATGCATATATGACATATGCTCTGCATTGAGCTTCCTCACACACTGGACCCTGAGACTCAGACACCCCACATGCTTTGCCACCTCTCATCAAGATGAGCTCAGAAGGTGAGGCACAGTAAACCCATCACAGTGAGCCCTGCCCTGTTCCATTCCCAAATAGCATGCATGAAGCGTAGTGGCAGCAGACTGTGCCCTGTGCTGAGTCTGTGCCCATCAACACTGCTGAAACCATCTGATCAGTGTCCATGAGAGCCTGAACACATGCCCTCCACCAGGCTGCCCAGGTTCCTACATGACCACACACAAACACTCACACCAGGCCAAATGGTGCTAAGCTCTCATACTGTGCATCACTACCTACTGCATTGGCCATAAAGAAAGGACACACCAGATGGAGCTGGGGCTTGTGCTGGCAATGGCTGTGGCAGAAAATAGGTGGTCAGCTCAAGCAAATTTGATAACAGTCACTGGTTCATGGGTTGTACTATAATGCACCACATAGGGCCTAATTTCTTTTCAGCACATTTAATGTACCATGTGCCCATTATCAATGTAATCAGTATATTGTATAAATAGCAGTAAATATATATAATAAACTATGAATGAATACACAGAAAGAAAATCTACATCTGAGATGTCAGGAGAAAAAGAGCAACTAATGAAAAATCTCACACAGGAAGCAGACCCTCTGCATGGCTGGCAAGGAGTCCTTCAAGCAGAAGCAAGCCTGAGAACAAAGTCCCAGCTCTCCTCAGGCTAAGTCCTTGCTAATGGAATTTCTGGGACTAATCTTCCTTTCATAGGAGCATGCACTTTCATACTTTGCTCTAGGCACAATCTAACAGAGACACATAGAGATCTCACTGTGTGCTGGCTACCCAAGATCCCCAGAAGCAGCTCACTCTTGGGGAGACAAGTTAAACCTCACTGTCAATAGCAGGTGATGACTGAGTCATGGAACAGAAAGGGAAAAACAAACACAGGCAAATCAGGAGGAGCCCACAGTCTGGCTCCCAAGCCCTGCCTCTGTATCTCTGCTCAGACCCCTGATTTCTAGCAAAGTGATCAAAACTGACATCTCTTCTCTGGCCTCAGGATAAAGGCTTAGAAGTGGCTCTGACAGAGATAGCCAAATGAGCCCCCATCCCTTCTGTAACTGCTGTCTCCAGGCAAAAGCCCTTGGTCCTCCTCCACCTCCCTCCCTAGTTCTCTCCTACTGAGCTTCCATGGCTGAGCTACTGCCAGGCAGTCTGGCTGGAGATGCTTAACAAGCCCTTCAGTATACATTTATGTATTCTGTATATACGGGACTGTCACATACACACAGCCTTCCAGTAAATGGTCATGGGATAGAAAACTGTCGTAAAAAATCACATCTGACTGGAAGGAACCCTGCTCTCTACTTTATGACCCCAGAATCAAATGAATGAAATACATGGGGTTCTCTTCCCTCTCTGCAGCCTCTCAAAACTCAGCCAGCCCATTGCTGATTGCACAGATGCTTGCCTCACTGACCACACTCATCTAAAGCCTCACTGGACACCTGGACCCAGGTGCTGTGACTGTGTAGCCAGAGGGCAGGAAGGTGAGAACACAGTGGCAGTCTGGCAACTAGCTGGCCAGATAAAAAGAACTGATTCCATGGTTCTTGACCAGCACACCTGAGGGAGACCAATGGGACAGAGGCACATCCCATGTGTGCATTTTACACAGGTGGGACTTGAGCCCATCACCTGTCCAGGTGATGTCCAGCTTCTGAGGGGCCAGAGACATGCCACTAACAGGCTGACTATACTGCCAGTCCTTATAACATAGTCAGCTGGTCTTGGCACAGGAAAGGCATGCATGGCCCCAGTGCAGAGAAATTTGTCCCCAGACACAGTTGGGCTGGAGCTCCCTTACTTACTTGGTTTCCAAAGTGTGGTCCAGATCTGAAGGATCTGCTTCATAATCTGGTTTTCCCAGCCTTTATCCTTGGCCAGATTCCATTCTGTCCATGCCCTGAGTCATTTCAAAGGTACTGTGTCTACCTAGATTCCTCCAGACAGGAGCATCTGCATTTGTCTCCCTATGTATCCAGATACACATGCATCACACAAGCACCACACCTTAGGTCACCTCTGGGATGCTCCATAGTAATAGGTCTCCAAATTGCCATTCATGGTGCTCAGCTCCCACATGACACGATACACAGGGACCTGGATTTTTCCATGCTGCCTGGCAGTGATCCTGTGCTTCAGCTTGCCATGTGCCACGATACCAGTTCAAGTGACCTCCCTCAGGTTCAGGGAGTAAGGGAGGCCACCTTCCAAGGTACGTGGCTGCCATGTGTGAAAGTGGGGCCAAGAGATGCTATTTCCCTGGGCCTTCAGCCTGGGAATGACTCCCCTCAGACCATGGTAAGAGGAGCAAGCTGGGGAATCACACATCTGCTGCCTGGAGAACCATGTTCTAGTCCAGGTCAGAACAGCTGAGATCCTCAGTGACCTGCGTGGCACAGGGGTGGAAGTGAGGCACATGTCCATCACAGGACTTAGGAAATGATGCCAGAGCAGAAGAATGAAACTCAGTATGCTATCTAAAGCTGTGTCCACCAGGGATTTGGGATGTTGGATGTGATGAGTGCCTGGGGACAGGGCACAGGGCCTGTGGGTTGGTTTGGTATTAAAGTTCCCTGTGTCTGGGGCATGAGATTTTCTCAGAGTTTGGGAGATAAAGGGGTATTTTGGCAGGTGAGATCACTATGGAGAGGAAACAACACAGAACCAACATTAGCAGCAGCAGGAAACAAGCATCTTTATTATCCAGTCCATATATACTGACCCTTGTCAGGCATTAGATTTTTGTGCACCGTCACAAGCGTGACACATGTACAGTTGTCTATGCTAAGTCTGGCTTATATATCTGTGACCATGGTATGCTAATGTTAAATGGTGCGGAAATGTCCTTTCTGGTCCTCCAAACCTCTGGGTGTTGAAGCAGTGTGAAGTGGTTTCCCACATCCCACCCCCTCCAAGTTGGGAACCTGTGCTTATTGTAAGTGACCAATCGGGTGGACTCATGCACACAAAGAAAGGTAAAGGCATAAAACTACTAATGCCACCACAGCACAGCTTATGGCCACACAGAGCTAGGTGGATCCCAAGCATTCCTAGTACTGGATGAGCAGGTTCTGCTGTGCCATCTGGAGGGCAGAGAACTTCACACCCATTTCTTGCAAAGCTTCTTGCTCCTGCCTCTGGTGATCAGGGACATCAATGCCACATTCTCCATGCAACAGGGCACAAGTACCTCCTCTGCTGTGTTTAGTAAAGCAAGGGTCATGTGGTTTAGCATTTGAGAAATTTATCCATTAGCAATGTCAAATCCTGGCAAGTGTGGTTCAGGGCCTGGACTCCGTGTTACCAAGGGTTTCAACCTGGAAGACTGGGTCTATACCCTTGGTCCTGATAGCAACCCAGCCACCAGATAAAACAACCAGGCCACGTGTAGAGTATGGTGGCACCTGTTGAGTATGGTGGCATCTAGAGTACAGTGTCCCAATAGGGCGCTGTGTCTGTGATGATGGGTTTGATAGTGCCCTGGATATATGGGAATCCCCAGGTGCAGTTTCCTGCTCAGTGTGTGGATATTTATAGGCAGTACATGGCCCATATTTATAGGCAGCTCATTGACTTATGAGGCTGCTATAGTTAGCTAATCAGTGGATATCACTCTGGTGAGCTTGTTGCCACCCCAAGTGTTTCTATCATTTATCAGTGATACATGGTTACACAGGTCAAGTGGTACTTATGTCACAGTAGGGTTTCCCAATTCCATCTTTACCTGTTGAATACAAAGTGGGCTGCATCCCATTATGCTCCTTGGTTCCCTGTCACCCACCACCAGCCAATGAACATAACAGGCCCCAGTCTCTGTGGTGAGGCCATGCTCTCTGAATCAGCACCTTGATGGCCTGGTATCTTTGTTCCAAGTCTGCTGCCATCAACCAGTTTATCAAAGTCTGCTTATCTCCTCACAGGCTGTCCTTGGCATGTTCCGTAGAACTTGTTGTATAGAAGGAGTGCTGTTTGGAATAGCCTTTGGGACACCTCCTGTGGGCTCAGCTTTGTGTTATCAGCCCCATTGTCCCATAGCTGTAACAGACACATTGGGACAGTTTCACTCACCTTTTATTTGAATTATTTCACCAGCTCTGATGTTCCACAGTCATGTAGACTGCATACATGTGTTACAGGTAGAGATGGATGGTCCTGAGACTCCCCCTCCTTGGGCTAGGGGCTGCTTCACCTGCACCTTCTGTCAAATAGCAGGCTTCTCATGCAATACCAGGGAACTCTCACAGGGACTGTCCTGGTCATGGGGCCTTAACCTCAGGAGGGGGCAGTACTCCCTGGGTTGTGCAGTGTGGCTTCTGTAGGAGCTAGCTGCGATTCCAAGTCCTCCATGGGATTCACATGTCTATCATTTCTAAGGCCTTCAACATGTCCTAGAATGTCAGATGGACCACTTTCTAGTCTCAAGGGCCTCCAGCTCCACCAAAAAATGCATATGGTTGACAGGGAGAACCTAGGGGAATCTGTCTACAAACCCTCAGGTTTATCGCTTGTTGTCAGGTGCTGTCTTCAGAGACTACAAGAGGGACACTCACTTCATCCTGCCCACTATGCTATTGATTTGGGCTGTGAGGCTGAAGTGGTGTTTTTCAGGTGAGGTCCCCTGAGATAACAAAGCATGCAGAGCCCACATTAGCAGCCCAGCAAGTAAGTGTTGTCACTGTTCATCCTGCATTACTGGCCATTGCCAGGCATTCATTCCTGTGAAGGGCATTCTCTGCTCATCTGAGAGCTCAACACCTCTGCTTGGATCTCAGAGGGTGCCTTCTTTGGCCAAACACACAGTCATCTGGATGGCTTGGTGTATTACTTACTTTATGCTCATCACTGAGACAAAATACCTGATGCCCAAGTTAGGAAAGGAAAGGTTTATTTTTTACAGTTTTTGGAGGTTTCATTCCACACTCAATTGGCTCCAAGACAGGCGGGCATGGCTGGGCTGCCTTTCATGGTGGCTGCAAACAGCAAGCTCAAACCAGCAAACAGCAAGATATACCTTCTTCCTGCCATTACATCACATCCTGGCTCCACCCCTATGTGGGTGGAGCACTGACACCATCAGTCCAACCACTAGAATATGAATGAATCACAAGCACACAGTGCAAACTCATGAGGCTTGGGGGACACAGACATAAACCATGACTTTCTACCCCTGGCCCCCAGGACTCTAATGAACATCCTTTATACAAAAAACATTTAGTCCACCTCCAAGAGTTGCCAAAGTCCTAACAGTTTCAGCATTGCTGAATAGTCCAAGTCCCAAGTCTTCTCCAAGATCTATGGCAAAATCTTAACTGTAACCCCCTGTACAAATGAAACAAGATTAAACATTTCTCAAATGCAAAGGCAAAAAACAAACATTACCATTCCAAAAGTTACAAACTGGAATATAGAGCATTGGAACCAAAGCAAGTCCAACATCCAGCAGGGCAAACATTAAGTCCTAGAGTTCCACACTCAGCATCTGAAGCAATCTGGTTGCAAGCTCCAAAAGGCTTGCGTGATTCCACCCCCAGGGCACTTCCAGTGATTTAAACTCCTGTGGCTTTTCTCTTAAATCTTCTCTGCTCACTTTTTGCAGCTTCTCTTGGATCATCCACATTCCTGGCTTTTACAAACTTCTGGGGTCTCCACTGCACCTTTGGCTTCACCCTTACATTTTCACAAACTGCCCTCTCAGGGGCACACTGCTTGGCCAGCCAGGCCCTTTGCAATCGAGGTGGAAGCCGTCTTACCCTCAGAATTCATGCATTTTCCTTGCACCTAAAATCAACACCTTGTGGATGCCACCAAGGTTTGCTGCTAGCTGAAGCAGTAGCCAGGCTTTTCTCTCTCTTGGTTGTAGGGGTCAGTTGCCTGGATCACAGGGCTCTGTTTGCCTGATTGTGAGAAAAAGCTTCTCTAAATTGCCGCCATTCTGGAACTCATGTGGCATCTGTTGCCATTCTGGAACATGGTGCTCTGCAGCTTTTCCCTCTGAAAAAATTTTTTCATCTTTGCTGTGTGGCTGCACAGGGTGGGGACCCACTTCCTGGGATGCCCTGAAGTCATCTTTCTTATCTCTTTGTTTCTCCTCAGGAATCAAAATCTCAACACTGTCTTTACAATCCCAAACCTTCCTGGAATTTTCCTTTGGGCCAAACTCACAGCATTATACATTATCCTGCTGGGCTCTTTGCTCTTGATTTGAAACATAAAGCTGGCTGAAAGCCCCCAACAATAGCCATGCTACAGCCTCAATGTTTGATTGCTTTTTAATTTCTTTTTCAAGATTAATCAGTCCATTGCCCTTTGTCTCAGTCTCAGGCAAAGTCTCTGGGAAGGAGCAAAATGCAGAGAAACTTTCTGCCAATCCATAACACACATCCTGTGGATTCCAAAGACCAATGCAGTCCTTCTCAGCAGAAAACTCCCAAGCCTGGTCTTTACCGTGAGGTTTTCTATCAGCCTTCTCGTCTTCTGAGCTCTGAACAGAATCTCCTTTACAGAACAACCTAAGCTGCTCCAGCTGTATGCATCCAGGTGACATGTCCAAACCATTCCAAAATCTCAAGCCATCTCCCACAATCCATTTCCAAAGCCTCTCAAAAAACACGGTCAGATATAGTCACAGCAAATGACCCCACTCCTTGGTACCAAATTTCTTTCTTAGTTACTTTATGCTCATTGCTGAGACAAAATACCTGATGCCCAAGTTGGGAAAGGAAAGGTTTATTTCTTACAGTTTTTGGAGGTTTCAGTCTACATTCAGTTGGCTCCAAGACAGGCAGGCATGGCTGGGCCACCTTTCATGGTGGCTGCAAACAGCAAGCTCAAACCAGCAAACAGCAAGATATACCTTCTTCCTGCCATTACAACACATCCTGGCTCCACCCTTTTATGGGTGGAGCACTGACACCATCAATCTGACCACCAGAAAATGAACGAATCACAAATACACAATGCAAACTCATGAGGCCTGGGGGACACAGACATAAACCATGACTCTTGGACTCTGGTTTATACTGGCACGCCCTGTCTGGGTCATCCTTGTGCTCAGTCAAGATGACTGCCACACAGGTTCCCACTCACAATGCCATCTCAGCTGACACAGAAGCATATTCTGACCTCAACCCTAGATCAAACAGCTGTTTAATCTGCCTGAACTTGTGAACCACTGCATTCTGGCACTCAACCTTCAAAGGGTGGGTAAACTATGTTTGCTATGGTGATTGCTTTCTGGACAGCAGGACATAGGTGAGCCCTTCTCCTTTGCTCTTCTTTCCTCACACTCCCTGAAAGATGTTTGAGGATTTCTTACTTCACATACACACCACATGCACCAGCCCTCTGTGGAAAACCATTTGTCGTTTACAGCAGCATGAATCTGAGTTCAGTAGGCTGCATAATATGCAAGTTTTCTATCTCAATATTCTCTGTGTTGTAGGAAATAATATCAGTTTTACTCAACATGTTGAGATCTATAAAATCTATTTCAGACATACTTAGATATATGTGGTGTAATGCTGAGATCATAAAAGAGGTAGTCAGTGTCTAAGGGCAACTGAAAAGAGATTTGAAGAAAAATGTTTATATCCAAGCAACAGTGATGAAAGATTTCTCCAAGAAGCAAGCCCTACCTGGGAACAAGCACTATGTGTGAGACACCACCACCAGGGCAACAACCAGACCATGAGTCAGCACCATTTGCAGACTATGGGGGAAGAGAACAAGAAATTACCAGGAAGCAAGCCTTCCCTGTGAACCGTGACATGACCGGGCCACTGCCACCAGTGGAGGTAAGGTAGGTAACGTTCAGATCCCAGGGTTATCCCATGAGTCAATGCCATTCATGGACTGTGGGGGAAGAGAACAAGAATTCAAGAAGCAGCAAGTCCTCTGGACAAACCTCTCCTTGTGCAGGTTTTTGCAACCAGGAGTAGATAGGAACACTCCAGTCCTTTCTTGCCCGTGGGCTGGGAAACAAGAATAGCCAGCTCCTCTGCCACTACCGCCACTACCACCATCACCATCACCTTCACCACCACCAGTAAGTGACTGGCCCATCTTCACAAACTCAGGTTGTGATGAGAGTTATTGAGGTTAAATGTGATTGGATGCCTGTTGTGTTTGGTGTTTCACTGACTTTGCAGGTGTAGGGCCCATGGTCTGATCATCTACTCAGAGGATACTGGTATGCAGTGTGGCATCTATGGGGCTCTCCTTGTGAAAGTGGTAGCCATTGTTAAATTCCCTATTCTCTTGTTTTGAATTCATGTATCATTTCCATTGTTTTGTTGGGTTGGGTTTTATTTTGTTTGATTTTCTTATATTCGAAGGCATGGGCAGCTATTTCAAATATAACAAGATATATTATGGTAGCCATTTTGGATTTACTCCTGTCTTGTTTTTAAGTCTTTATTGCATTCTTTGTTTGGTTTTTATTGGTTCTATTATGTTCTGTTTGATTTTTTACCATGTCTGAAGGTATCTGCAGCTATTTGGAAGACAAGATGTATTAAGACAACTATTGATTTCCTATTGTTTTGAAGTTTTGTGTCACACTAGTTTGTTTTGATTGGCTTTATTCTGTTTTATCTTGCTTGATTTTATTCTCTTCAAAATAAAATTTAAACATTTTTAGAAAGAAACAGTTATGGTAAGTGAAAGGACAAGAATAGAGATCCCATAGAACTATGCATACATGGAAAATTGACTTTCCAGAAAATTCCACAGCATTTCAGTGGAAGTATAGAAACTTCCATGATAAGTGTATCTGTACATGTGTCATATGTGTGTATAATCCTTAGAGAGCAACATAAAAAGAAAGTTCTTAACCCTTAACTCTTACCATATCAGGATTAACTGAAAAATCAGAAAGGATCAAGGAGCAGAACCAAAACATAAGTCAATAGTAAAGTTTATGATTTAGATGTAAATTTTCAATCAAAGGCTCTTGTGTTTAGAGGGTGAGTTTATCATAGGGCTTCTATGCTTTTCCATGGGTTTATCCACTGATGAGTTCCTGGGATGGAGTTGTCAATGTGGCTCTTCTGAGAGATGGGTCAAGGGTTGAGGAGGGAAAGTGTGTATCTCTGGCACCTCACTTTCTACCCTGCTTCTCTGCCATTAAGTCACCAGCTTTTTGCCTCTTCCACTTCTACTATGTGGTGCCTGCCCTGTAGTTGACCCTGGACTAACATCACTGACAGCCAGCACAAACCTTCCCACCTTTAGTTGTGGAAGTGATTATGGTATCCCAGCGATGTGCAAATAACAAATACACATTCTATGAAACAAAATCGGGCTTCTCCAGGAATAGGTAGAAAATTCCAATTAGCAAAATTTAAACATGATCCATAAGAGAACAAAAAAATGATAAAATAGGTTTCATTGAAACTATGAGTTATGAACTGCTCAATAAAAGACTTGTTACAAGAATAAAATGACAGCTAGAGATATAGCTCAGTGGCACAAGCACCTGCCTGACAAGTGTGAAGTTCTGAGATCAATTCCTCATACAAAAATAAAATAAAATAAAATAAAATAAAATAAAATAAAATAAAATGGCAAGTGATAGATTGACATAAAATATTTGGAAGTCCTGTATCCGAGAAACACTTCTTTCTATGCCATAAAAGAAATAGAAAACACAACAGCGATCAATTTCAAAATGTGGAAAACACAGACAAGAGAAAAAAATATTTCAGTGAGAAACACAACTAGACTGAAAATAAACTCAGACATGATTCTTATCATTCTCAGTTAGCAGGTGAGTGACTGTTCATCCCACAAGGAGATACCAATGATTATGTTTGAACAGCACTGAATAGCAGACTTTATCTTTTAGGTCAAAACACACTGGTGTTGGTGAGGAAGTGCAGGAAGGAGATTCCTTCTGCCTTGCTAGTGGTACATTCACTTCAGACATCATTTTGGCAGTTAATTTAAGAGTAACACATCTGACTAGCTTAGGATTCTGGGCATCAAATCCTCTGTACTTACTACAGAGAATTTTACAAGATAGTCACATCAACTTTGTTCCCAATAACTGAGAACTGGAATGTAAATATCAAACATTAGCTGAAAGAACAAACAAACTACAAAGGAGCTGTGTATTAGGAACCTAAGAGACTTTTCTGGGGCTGCTACCATAACAGCTTACTGAACTGAGCTAAAGAATCAGTGGAGACATCACAGTGGCAGAATCTGCTCTCAGGCTCTGTCCCTTGCTTACAAGCAGGACTCAGGACAAATGCCTGGTGTCTCCTCTGCCTGTTTTCCTTTTTGTCACTCAAGGGTCTTCAGTCTCTCATCAGGGAAGCTGAAGAGATAGCAATGACATCATAGAGCCAGAGATACAGAGTGATAAAAAAAAAGCAAACAGCCAGAATGCAAGAAAGAAAACAAGAGGAGATTGGTGACAATTATTTATACGTGGAACTTAGAAGTCACATCACATGATATCTGCTATATCTGTTGGTGAAGCATGAGTGAGGGGTTGGGGAGAGACCTTGGAGTGGGGAAGAGCACTTACTTACCATGCATAAGTCCCTGGGCTCACTTTCAGCACTGCTAATGCTAATTAACAACAATAATAAAAACTAACTGAGATCCATACTTAAAGGAACAAGGAAAGTTTTACTCAGGATGTGGCCATCAGAAGGTGAGCTGTCAGCTATTGAGCAGGTGCCCAGGTCATGGCTGTGGTGCCTCACACATGGGTGAATCTAGAAACAATGCCAGTAGATTTGGGGGTGCAGCTCCATCCATAGTGCTTCCTTAGCCTGTGTGAGGTCCTGACTCTAGATCACAGCAATAATGCATAAAAGAAATTGTGATGCTTAGGGTACATAAAGATGGCTGAACTGATGAACTTCCACCCCTTCATGATGCCTCCAGGGAAACAGGTCCAGGAGGTGAGTGTCATTTCCACCACCACACAGCAAGAGCCAGGCCTGTGTGCACTGTACTCACCTACATCCCAGCCCCTTCCTGGATTTCACCTCTAACTCTGTACACTTTATTTATGTGACAGCAACTCACAGGTTTTATGAAGATCATCTAATACCACTGATAATGTCCCTAGCAAGCAGTTGCCAGGATAACCTCTCTAGTGCAGGGGACAGTCTTGGAATGCCCTGAGAGGAATGGTATTTTGTCTAGGCTTATAGAGGAAATCAGAGTGAAAAGTGGGGTCTAAAGCCAGGTCTTTCTCCTCAGAGCTAGGACCCTGGCTGCACTGCTGTTTTTCCTTCCCCGTGGGCAAGTTTTGCCTCCTGACAAGGGCCCTTCACTTGGATGCAGCTGTCCTGTTTATTGTGAAGACAATGGACAGTCATTCCATGGGCTTCCATGGTATCCAGAGCAGGAATCTCTGGGGGATACCAGAGGTCTCAGGTCCACACAGACATCATGGAAGGAGCTGATTGTTGCCTTTAATCATCAGTGTATCAGCCACTGACCATGATGCAATGACCATTTCAGAAATAACCACAGCTCTCTTGTGACTTCAAGTTATTCAGCCCACACAGTCACCCTGGAGAGGAAACCAGGTACTACCCACATTACAGTGAATGTGCGTAAGTTCCTGGCCTCTGTACCTGTAGACACATAATAGGGGAAGGGGAGTCCCCAGAAGGCACACAGAATGGGGTGTTGCATCAGTATATGAACTGAAGGTGGTGGAAAGGCAAGCATGAAGCACTCCTTCTGTCCACTCACTTCTCAGATAGTTATAGACCAGCATCCAATAGAGTAACACTGAACACACCACTCTCTTTCTCACAGAGGCAACATGTCATGAGGTCAGGAAAGGGAGATGCATTTCAGGCTTCCTGAGGAATGGAGGACAGGTGGTCACAGCACTGACCATGGACTTCAATTAGCACATGAGGGCTGCCTGGATCAGAACTGCCCCATTCAGGGCACAGTAGCTGAAGCTGGACTCTGTAGCTAGAGCAAGAGGCTGGTGTCAAATGCCACAGGATGCCTTGGGAGGGCAGGCTGGGAGGGAGGCCAGACCTGTACTGCTGCTTACAGCTGTCCTCCCAAGGGCCAGCACTTTCCTTACTGAATCCTGGGAGGTGCTGCTTACCAAGTTGGGACACCCAGTCCACACTAACCTGGGATATTTGGAACAACCTGAGCTCACTAAAGCTGAGAACTATGGTGAGCAAGGTTTGGCCTTGGTCTATCACTCTCTGGAGAGGGCACGTGGCACTTTGCATGGAGAAAGGCTTTCAGACTTGGGGCCTTCTGCAACACTGAGGCATGCACAAGTGAGTGGGATGAGGCAGACTGGAAACTTTCCTGGGGTGTATTTGTGCACAGAGTTGTCTCTGAGGAGACAACTGGGCCCTGCAAGGAGCAAAAGACATTTGGTGATTTTTCTCCCTCCTCTGAGGCAAGGCTGGTACCTGACTGGTCTCAAGTCCTACTTGAAGAGCTTGTGCCACCTCCAGTGACCTCACCAGCTCTGGGATCAATGTGAAAGCTGTGCCCAGTTCAGTACCAGATCTTCATGAATTTCAGAGCTGGGGCTGTTGCTGGCTCCATGGTAGATGTTCTGAGCTCTACTTTGGGCCAAGTCCTGCCATGTACTTGTCTTTCCCTTCCCTCCCTTGTAGCCCTTGTATTTCTTTCAGTTTTCATTTCTACTCTTATGTCTGTAATCTTCTAAACATTACATTCTAAGCTAATTTAAATTAACAGTTAAGATTTCATTAGTTTCAACATGTTCAACTCAGTAGCCCATAAGCACATCGCCAATTTATATAATATTCACATCTGTCTAGCTTCAGCTTTATGCTCAGTTTTGGACCCATCCACAGCCCTGTTCTCTCCTGCTAGTCCCCTTGTGCTTCTAACATTTCTCTTGATGTGATTCACTACTCTGAATCTTTCATATCAGTGCATCAGATTGTGTGGCCAAACATTACTGGAGGAGACTGGCTGTTATTGCTCTTTGATAGAAGAGAAAATATCAGATAGACAAAGTCTGCAGGGAAAATGTAGAGACCATTGTGTATATACTTATCTTTTCATGTTGGAAAAGCTTTCCCATGATTTCAGTGACAGAAGGGAGATTGAAAGTTCTGATACACTGCATTTTAAAAACAGAAACAAGACTAATGTAGAGACCACAGCAGGAAATCTTTCCGTACAATCAATATTCAGATAGATGATTGTTATTACTGGTGTGACAGATGTCTCAAGAGTCCACTTTGTGAGAGAATTGACAAATTATTGTAACTCAAAGGCAATCACCACACATGGCCAACAAGTACAGAAAATGCTGAGCCTCCCAAAGCTGAAGCACGCAGGGAACAGATCCCTGAGATGTGCTGTGTCCCCATTTGATGGCTGGTTTTAAGGCAGGTGCTGAACAGCATTGGGGAGATTATGGGGTGCACAGCAGAGCCTTGATCCTCAGCTCCCATCAGAGCTACACACATGTGTCCCTGGAGCATGCAGGGCTAAGAACAGAGATTTCTCCAGAGAGAAATTTGCACAGCTTTTCAAGATTTCTGTTGAAGAGTTTGATTCACAGTACTGTTTGAAGCAGGAAGGAAGTGGACCCTCCCTAGTCTCCATGTGGAGGGTGCACAGGAGAGCTACCTTTAGGATGCTGTGCCTGGCTGCTGAAAAGAACTCTGCCCTGGTCCCAGGGACACAGGAGATGAAGGTCTGGGGGTGACAATCTCATGGCAGCACAGGGCTTTACAAGAGCCAGCCAGTGCACAGGGAGTCTCTACTGCAATCCAGCACCTCCCAAAACCAAGAACAGCTTGTGGAAAGGACATTTGGATGTCAGGGTGGCCAGTCAACTAATGAGCACCCCTTCCTGACACAGCTGTGCAAAACATGTTCCTCTGGGGATAACCCTCGAGCAGGTCCAACTCACTGCCTTTTTCAGGTCTGGCAGCAAGAAAGTCACACAGAAGCACAGAAACACAGTTGAAGTTTGCTCAAACTAAATTGTTTAGCTTCTTTTGAAGAAATGAGTGAAAATGCACAGGTCTGGAGAAACAAGGCTGAGAAAAGTGCTCTTCATGTTTTGTAAATAAACTGACCCTTGACAAGACATGGGAATAATGCCCCTGAATGGGTCTGCAACGGTAAGGCATAAAATCTCATGCATGCAGATTCCATAAATGCAAAAGAAAAATGGCAAATAAATGATACATGTACATGATTTTCCTTTGTAAGGATAATCCCTGCAACAACTTGGATTTGCCAAGCCACCTCAATAAACCCAGGGTAAAACCGACCACACCATTCCATCACCCAACAGTGAAGGCTCAGCAGCTCTGCTCCCTGCTTGTTGCAGCTGCTGGTTGACTATTTCTAGGTGTTTCTATCTGCACAAGCCATCTGGCCCTCTCTCAGCTCATGGCTGCCAGGGTGTGGGTTGGACTATGTGTTTACATAAAATCCCATCATGATTTCAGGATGGGTAGCAGTCTCTTGTTTACTGGAACTTATTTTTTCAAGTTTGGGTATAAGAAATCTTAGACAATGTGCTAATCTAGTTGAGGGGAAATGAGATTGTTTGAAATAAATGCAGGAAACTCATTTTGTCAGTGGCAGATTCAGTTAGTACTGAAGCCTATATTTTGGAGGTAAAAACACATGAATCAAGGATTTCTTTTCAAGGTGCTAGAAGGCAAAGAAATATCCCCAAATTCAGTTTCTGCTTTTTCCCTCATGCTATGAAGCTGCAGATTGAGCATTCAATCACATGGGTTAGAATTGCAGTAAAAATTTGTAAGAACTTCAGTTAAGTGGGGCATGAAAAGACAAATAAAGGTTTTTTCCAAAATGCAATTCTAAATGTATGTTTAAATACATAAAGAAACCACAAAAAAGCACAAAAAGAAAAGGTAATGACAATTTTGTGTATCGTTCCAATGCCAAAGCCTCAGTCAGAAAGTAGAGGAGTAAAATTTGCAGACTGGAAAGGTCATTGTGGTCAGTGATCTTTGTGTATGTGGGGCTGAGAGTGTGCCCCACCCACTATGCCAGCTGAACACATGGCAGCACCTGAAGGCTGGTGGAGGCTGAGGCCAGGACCCAGGAACTGAGGACCCTGGGACTGAGGAGGCAGAGTCTTGGCTGCACCCTGGCAGGGCTGTAGCATGGATACAGTGGGGGAAAGGGGTGTAAGGCAGGCAGTGCTGGGCTCCTCTGCATGCTGCTCACTCCCTGAGCTGCCTGGCAGCAGGAAGATTCAGGACTTCCTTGCTCGAAAAATAAATACTGAACTAAATCTCTTGCTGTCTTCTGGCAGTAGCAGGCACAGATGCTCATGGTGGCTTCTAGGGTGGCTTCTAGCGCCACTGCATCATGGAAGAGCTCTCTGCATGACCTCATGTGTTAGAGATAGTGATAAACAGAGTGTTGCCTTTCTGAACATCAAGACTCCTTTACACACACACACACACACACACACACACACACACACACACACGTGTATATAGATAGAGAGATAGATAGATAGATATTCAAAGTATGTACTGTGCATTTCATTATATATAATGTAATTAAATCATCCATTTTCACTTACCTATTCAAGAAATTAGCCACTATTTGTTGTTAACCAAACAGAATAGAAGTAATATTTAATAGAGCACTATTATTAATTCAACAGAATAAGAAAATGGACAAAAAAGACATTAGCATCCCCCCAGGATCATGGTCTGCCATCGGTGAGCCCCTTTCTCCTGTCCTCACCTGCTATGGGGGCCTCTGTGTCTTCACTGCTGGGTAGAGAGAGGGCCAGGCCATAAACTCTCTGTCATCTCAGGTAACACCGGGGACATGGCCTGAGACATGGCTTTCTTGCCGCATTTTCAGTGACTGTAATCTTATAATTGATGCAGCAGCTCTGCTGTGGTACATTCAGTGGTTTCTAACTATTGACAGCCAAGCTGAATAAGATGAGAAAATGCGTGTCATCAACCTCATTCTTCATAATGAAGCCTTAGATGTTGAATTTACAGGTTAAGTGTATAAAGGTTGAGTTTCATACTGACAGACTTCACACCTGAAGTTTATGCATAGAGTTGCAGCCTGTAAGGGGAAGCCCAAAGCTGTGCAGATCTCTGTTGAGATCTGAAGGTGGGGAAGATGGACCAGGCAGAGGTGCTGGACACCATGACACCTAGCAGGAACCATGACAAGAAAGGCCCAGATTCAGGCCTGCTGATCCATGAGTCAGCTTCTCAGCAAAGCAGCACAGCTTACAGGCTGGACAGGAGATGGCTGGAATGGTCCTGTTGCCAGAGCTCCTCCCTGCAGGCCTGAGACCCCCTATCTCCCTCAGGGGACCTTTGTTCAAGAAGGTCATCCTGTTACTGAGCCCACTTTGACTGAATGTCTTCCACTCAGTTGCAGATCTCAACTGCTGCATGTGGACTCACTACAGCTGTGGAGTAGGACAGTTATTTACAGGGAGAAGTTCAGAAAATGGGGACACTGCAGGCTGGTCAAGGTATGGAGCCTGAAATAAGAGACGGGCTCATGACTGCTACAGTTTCCTTCAGTAGAAGCAGCATGATGAGAATATTTTGCTTAAAAGACTAAATAACTGAAAGTAGTTACTCACAAGAATACACACTGTAGGCTTAGTTTGAGGATACCAAAGAGAATGGCCGCATCCGTGAGTAAAATGAAATATGACCCTTAAAGGGTGTGTGGTTTCCTTTGGTATCACTGACACACAGACATCAGGGACAGACACACTGAGGAACAGAGCAAAAAATATAAACAAAAATCAATACCCAATAACCAAAACAAACCCTTGGAAAGTAGAACTGCAGGGAAAATAATGTTTTACACTGGCCTGGCCTTCTGGAGGGCAGTGTGCCCCAAGTAGCTTTAAGTTTCACACCTTTCTGGGAGTCTGAATTCAAACAGTCATCAAATTCTGGGAGGGATCAAATAAAAAGAGAATGTGCTTCAAGGACACCAAGCCTCAGTCCCAGTGCAGAAGGCAATTGGAGTGATGCTCTGAAGTGCATGCTGACCAGTTAAAAATCAGAGAATCTAAAACAGTGTTAATGGGATTTTCAGTCTTACTCTCTGTGAAAGAAACTGCAGGCTAGGAAGGTAGCAGATAGCTTAAATAGATCGACTCTTTCTGCAAAATGTCTAAAAACCAAAGCTGAACATTTTATTCCATGAATACACAACATTGCTATCAATTGCCAATGCAGGATAATGTACACCTGTAATCCCAGCGCTCTGGGAGGGTGAGAAAGAATGAGGAAAGATTTAAGCATAACTTGGGAAACTTAGAAAATTAGTGAGACCACATGTTAAATTTTGTAAATAATTTTACAAATGTATGAAAATATCAATCATTTAGAAATCCCAGTGCAAGGTACATTAACCACTATATATCTATAATTATTTTTACCATTTTATAGACTCAAAAAGAGTATCTTTATATGACTCTTATTATTATTTCAAAAAAGATAGTAATCCCTTGATCAAATTCTCATTCAAAATATAAATTTAGGATAGAGAAAATAGGAATGATCAAATTCTCTTCATACTGAGCTACTCATATCCTAAGAGGGTATATTCAGTAGCATATCGGCAGTCATTTCAGTAAAAACTTTAAAAAATTAAAACAATGCAAATACCAGGCAGAACATCAATGCCTGCATGATGGTAAATCTTATGCTAGTTGTGTTGACTAAAGTACATATTCAAGTAAACCTCACAAAGATTTTTTTTATTTATTTAAAGAAAAGGAAATGAAAAAAAAATACATGGAGATTAAAAAAAAGGGTAGAAATAATACTAAATTACAGACAAACAAAAGGTAAGAAATTGCCAGTTGATAAGTTACAAATTGTCTTCTTCAAAATGGCTGTTCAGGTTATAGAATTAAAGTATTTAGAATGACATTCAAAAAAGTGACCCTACAAACCATTCTGCTCTATGGCCGAACAAAAGCTCCGTAATATGATTATCAGTCCCACCTATTTGTTTTACATCTCTAAGAGGATAAGGTTAACCATATCAAAACAGAACAGAACATTTAAAAAAAATAAAAAACAATTTAAAGAAATACAGATTTCAAAGCAAGTCCACTGGAGATCTACCTTATCTAACTGTCTCTAGCTTCTTACAAATAGTTGTCCCAAACTTCACCCACTTTCTATACTTATTGCATATTATAGAACTAATCAAATCATTACAGGATGATGGAGTCTTTTTAGGTCCTCAAGTTCCAAATTAGGGAAGACATTTCCAACTACCATCGCATCTCTCCTTCTCTTTGTGATAGCCGTCCCCATCTCTGCATATGCTGAAGTTGAGCTGAAGAAACCAGTCCAGAGTCATTTTAATCAGCAAGCAATAGATTGCTAGAATTTATATTATAATGCTACAAAATAAGCCTCGGGTTTTTCAGGTCTCTTCCTCAGAGTATTTGTTCCTATCCTCTCTGTATTATAGGGAAAACCAAGTCATAACAAGACAGCGAAACAATTTCCTAGATAAACATGCAATGGATAAGACTTATAAAACTATAATACAAATGATCTTCCATAGCTACTGTTTTCTCTTGTTATTTTCAATAGATTTGTCGACAACACTGGCTTATTATAATTAAATATACTATCACCTATTTTTATAAAAAATTTATCTTTGACTGCATTGTAGTATTTGAGAGCTGTTACTGATTCATACCAGTATGGATATCCTTTACATCCTGTCATGCTCAGAGTAGTTTCCTCTACTTTTAGGGTTGATTCTAACACGCATACCGATTTCAAATAGGATCAGTCAAGGCCAACCAATAGTCTTATGATTCAGATACAATTAAGATCAGTCATAGTAAGACAATGTAAGTAATACAGGATTTCAGCTTAAGTCAATAGGAAAGTAAGGATAGTTACCATGGTATAACCTGCTATTTTTGGTTCTAGAGGTCTGTGTCCTCAAATCTGATATGAGTGGATAGACCAGAACAAATTTAATTCAATCTAAATATGGCACTAGGACTACTGTGTCTTTTAAATCGTTATACACCATTAGCAATGACCTCTGCTTTTTTTTTTAAATATAGTTTCAGAGCTGTCTCTACCAAAGACTAGCTTACCGTCTCTGCCTCATGTCTGCTACTCCACTTTTCTGCTATAATTTGTCCACCTTATTCCCTCATTCCATGGTCTGCCCCGTACACTGAGGCCTCTCTGCCACTGTAGCTGTAATCCTGATATCTCTTCCTCTCTTTCTGTGTAATGTCCTTCAGTGCTCTCTGTAGGGTTGGATTGGTGGCCACGAACTCCCACAGTTCCTCCTTGTCTTGAAAGTATCTTATTTCTTCATTAATTTTTAGAGAGAGTTTTGACGGATATATGAACTTAGGTTGCATATTTTTTTTCCTTCAGGACTTGGAATATTTCTCCCCACTCCCTTCTTGACTTAAGAGTTTGTGTTGATAAGTCTGCTGTTATTTTGATAGATTTCCCGTTATAGGTAACCTGCATCTTTTCTCTGGCTGCTTTTAATATTCTGTTTTTTTGGTGGATTTCTGGGATCTCGATTATTATATGCCTAGGCGTAGATCTGTTTTGGTTGTAGGCAGCTGGCGTTCTGTATGCTTGTTTTATCTGGATATCATTTCTTTTTGCTATACGTGGGGAATTTTGCTTTAATATCTCTGTGAATATTTTTTGTATTTCATTTTTGGATGTTCCTGCTTCCTCACTCACATTCTTTATTCTTAGGTCATGCATCTTTTTTATCATCTTCCAGTTTTAGAATTGCTTCTTTCTGGTTCCTTATTATTTTTAAGAGGCTTTTTCTTTCACGTTCATAAGCCCTAAATCTCTCTTCAAGTTTCAGAAGGTTGTCTTTAGTTTCTGTCAAGGCATTTTGCCAATATTCAATGGAGTTTTTAGTTTCCTGATATTCTCTTTGGATCTGTTTCATGTATTCTAAGTTATGCTTAAATTCTTCTTCAGATGCTTCTCTTTCTTTTCTGATTTCCTCAGTTCTTCCATCTGTGTTCTCTTGGGCGGGGCTTGTCATTTCTTTAATTAATCTCTTTATATCTTGCCTCACTTGGATCAGGAGTACATCTTTAAATTCCTCTATGAGATCATGTAAATACTTTTTAATTTCGGCTGATGCTGTGTCGAGCAATGGATGGTTACTGTGTTTGTTCTCTTCAGTGTTTAGTTCTCTTGGGTTTAATTTCTCCTGTTGAATAGCTGGATATTTTTTTTAAATTTTTATCTCTTGTCATGTTTCTGGTTTCTTTCAGACTGTCCTGGAGTTCTCTGGCCCTCTCCGAATTGCTTAAGGCCTTTCAGAAGTGTGCTGGCTTGAGTTTTTGCTGTCCTCCCCAATTTGCTGTTATCTGGGGTAGGCTGGGGTGCAGGGGCGGTACAGTCTAGTCTCTAGCCTCTGTGTCTGTTAGTTCATAAATTAGGCTGTACTTTCTGGTTGTCACTGAGTTGTGACCATTCTGCATCCGCCCATTGGGCCCCAAGCAGAGGCCTGGTCTAGCCCCAGTAGCTCCTGCCAGTTCTCCCTGAATCAGAAGCAGCTGGGTAATGGCACAGGATTCTGCCCAGGTCCCAGCCGTTCTCTTCCAAACCTCTCTGTGATAGGAGCTCTAGAAAAGCAGATCTGCCCAAAACCAAGATGGCTCCCACTAAGTTCTCCGTGCGGAGCTGAAGCCAGCAAGCAATCAGACTCTGCCAGGACTCAAGATGTCTTCCACCAGCCCTCCCTACAGGGGGACCTGGTGATGTCACCAAGCTGCGGTTTCTGCCGCCAGGCTAATATGTCTGCACCAGATTCTGTGTTATTGATTTCCCCGTGGTGGCGGGCCAGCTGTTCTCTGGCCAAAACCAGCAGCCGCGGGGTTTCTGTACTCACCAGAGTCCGGTGCAAGTCCCCGCTCCGGGACCACTGCACACCAAGCCGTCCACTTTTCCCCACCTCACGGCTCAGCGCTGACCGGTCAGATTTCTGTGCACCGTTTAGATTCGAAACGCCAGAGCTCTGTACATCTGCTCTGGTGCAGCGGTGCAGAACTGGCTGCCACCTGGAGTCTCGATCTGGGTCTCAGTTTCTGCAGTCCCCAAAAGCAACTCAGCTTTTCGTGCTGGGTCCACGAGTCTGTTCGTTGATTTAAGGGCGCGGGATTTGCAGCCTCCGGTCTCAGCACGACTTTAAATCCTCCAGCTGTACTGTCTTGGTTAATAAGAATCGCTATCGATTTGTCTGGTCCTCTCCATGCTGACTTTTTTTTTAGCTTTGAGTTTGAATTCTCTGGAGAGATTCTTCGCTCGATCCCCTAGCTCGCCGCCATTTTCCCACTTTCTCCACCTCACAAAGATTTGATTTCTCAATTGACAGGTAACTTGACTTTTCATTTTTATATTATTTTTGTCTTTCATACATTCATTCATTCATTCTTTTTTCATTCTATTTTTAGAAAGTGTTTCACTATGCAGTTCAGGCTGGTCTTCATCTTACTTTGTAGCCCAGACTGACCTCAAACTCACTACAATCCTCCTGCCTGAACCTTCTGAGTACTGGAATGACAGGTGTGCACCAACATCCCTGACTGGGTTTTCCTTTTTAAATTTTCTCCAAAGCAAAATTAGTCAAATTATGTTATATTATTATATTTTCTCAGGTTGATTATTCAAAATCAAATCAGAAAGCACTGAAAACATGCTGAAGGAGTTTCAAAATCCTAACCAACACATAACATAGTGGAACATAACATAGCATGGCATAGTATAGCACAATAAAACAAAACAAAACAAAAATCAACCACTTAACTCTGCTTTAATCAGCAGCTTCCAAAGATACTTTAAGAATTTCTAAGTTAGCCATACAACAGAAATATGATGCAGTAATTTCACATTCAAGCACTTTTATTTGAAATAAAAGTGTATATACACACAAGAACATGAATAAAATGGCTGTGGTACCCTGCTTTCAAGAATCAAGGCATAAACAGAACAAATTGCCATCAGCACATAGGTGACACATGCATGAATAAGTTTCGGTTGGTTGGTTCAACCCATAACAGCAGGTGGTGGCAGCACAGGGGGAGCCCAGCACGGAGACACTGCTTGAAGGAGACCAATCAAAGAGCATTGCCACTGAACAGGCTCAACACCAGGAAAGGCAAATTACCCAGCAGGGACACAAAGCTCATGGTCTGTTTGGATGGGAGGACAGGAATTGATAGCAGCTGCTAAGAGAAAAGTTCCCCAGGAGTGACACGCATGTGCCCTTGTTGTAGTCCGGGGTTATACACAGAGAACAATTCAGATCAGGACATGGAGTTTATAATATTTTTATAATGGTCACTGGAAGTTAACACAGGAGAATGCAGGAAATCCATCCGCAACACCAACGACATAGATTATTTAGTCAAGAGTCTACACCCCATGGCAATGTTCCACATGAGTCCAGATAAAAACCCAGAGCTCAGGACAATGCCTCCACGAATCCAACTGGAAGTCCAGGGCCCACAACGTCTCATGCCAGTCTCTTTTACGGATTTGTTCCGGGAAGACCCAAGGGTCAGCAGTGGAAACCAGCAAGTCCATGCCAGCAGGATGGAGCTGTGCTAGTGGGATGAGTGTTCTACACTGGAGCCGAGAAGTCACACTCAAAACAAAGAGCGGGGCTGTCCTGAAAGGAACCACAGCTGTCCTCAGTGACACGGAGGCCCTGAGCTCCTCCGACGACAAGCACAGTCGGGAACGTGCCAGGAAGCAGCGTGAGGAGTTCACCCTGGAGACCAGGCAGCACATGTCTTCCCCTCCGGAGCCAGGAAGCAATGCTCGATGTGAAGACCAAAGCTTCTCCAGGAGAACCAACAGCTCAGACAGCAACTTGTAGGAGAACTAACAATGCCTCCATAAAGCCTCAATCCCTCTCCAACAGCTCTCCTCTCCACCTATTTATCCTGGCAGCCCTCCTCAGGTGGAGCATCTCCTCTCAATGCATGCTGATGTAATCCAGCTGGCGTTGAGTTGACCACTAGTTATTGAACCATAACAATCCACCCCTGGTCAACTTAATAACCACATGCATTACCTTAACTATAGTCCTTAGTGGCAGATTCATTACATTAATAAAACAATTACATATATTCACAATTTTTTCACTTAATTCCTGCATCAAAAACAAAACATTTAAAAGGTGACCAAGATTCAACATTAAAACACAGTACTTTGACAAATCAACTGGGTTACAAACAAATAAAACATTAAAATCACACTAAAAGAACAATTACAATCACAGTCCTTGCTTCCCATTAACTTTAACATGGCATAGCAAGACTCAAATATAAGAATCTCCTGCAATTCAAATGTACTCTTGATTTTTCCATTATCCTATTCTAAACAACCATGTTCTCTGTTTTATCTTTACAACCCACAGTTCCAACGGAGCCTTCTTCTTGGCCAAGTGTTTTAAATTACTCTACTGGCCCTTTGCTCTAAATTTCAAAATACATCTGGTTGAAAGTTCTCTAAAATAACTATGCTACCATCCCAAACGTAGACTGCACTGAAATTCTTCTGCCACCCAGGTAATATCTCTAAATACAAACAAGAAGACCAACTTTCATCTAAAGCACAATATACTACCTGGACTCCAGCAGACATTGTAGTCTTTCTCAACAGAAGCCTCCCAAGCTTCATCTTAATTGGCAGCATTTCCATCATTACTCCGATCTTCCAGGTTCCAACCAGAGTCTCAAAAGTATACAGCACACAGAGGCTGTCTCTTTGGCCAGTCTCTCAAATATTTTTAAATTAATTTCTAAGGCTCTCAAGTCACATGACCAGGCAACATAACAGCAATGGCCCCACTCCTCTGGTACCAATTTCTGTTGTAGTCCGGGGTTATACACAGAGAACAATTCAGGTCAGGACATGGAGTTTATAATATTTTTATAATGGTCACTGAAAGTTAACACAGGAGAATGCAGGAAATCCATCCGCAACACCAACGACATAGATTATTTAGTCAAGAGTCTACACCCCATGGCAATGTCCCACATGAGTCCAGATAAAAACCCAGAGCTCAGGACAATGCCTCCACGAATCCAACTGGAAGTCCAGGGCCCACAACGTCTCATGCCAGTCTCTTTTACGGATTTGTTCCAGGAAGACCCAAGGGTCAGCAGTGGAAACCAGCAAGTCCATGCCAGCAGGATGAAGGAGCTGTGCTAGTGGGATGAGGGTTCTACACTGGAGCCGAGAAGTCACACTCAAAACAAAGAGCGGGGCTGTCCTGAAAGGAACCACAGCTGTCCTCAGCGACACGGAGGCCCTGAGCTCCTCCGATGACAAGCACAGTCGGGAACGTGCCAGGAAGCAGCGTGAGGAGTTTACCCTGGAGACCAGGCAGCACATGTCTTCCCCTCCGGAGCCAGGAAGCAATGCTCGATGTGAAGACCAAAGCTTCTCCAAGAGCTCCAACAGCTCAGACAGCAACTTGTAGGAGAACTAACAATTCCTCCATAACGCCTCAATCCCTCTCCAACAGCTCTCCTCTCCACCTATTTATCCTGGCATCTTCTCTCAATGCATGCTGATGTAATCCAGCTGGTGTTAAGTTGACCACTAGTTATCGAACCATAACAGCCCTTCATCCACATGTGCCAATGATGTTCATGGCATTTCAAAGCCTTCCCTTGCTCTCACCACCTGGTGTCCCCCCTCATAGGCTATCAGAGTATGGAGCACTACAGTGTGCAGCTGAGGTAAACATCCAAGGACTCATAAGTAATCATTCATAGGCATGTGAGAGGAAGACTTGCTAGGAATCCTCCTCCCCTGGACATGTGGGGGTTTTAACATGAAACATTCACATCCATCAAGGAAAAATACTATGGGCATTCTGTGAACATCTCCATGTTCGGTAATGGAACTGAAATGAAACTAACATATGCCCAGGAAAGCAAGTCACCTGAAAATGTGACAGATCTCTAAGTGAAGACACTGAATACCTCATCTTCAGAGACAAGGGACCTTTTGGATGGAATTGTGTGCTTGGCACTGTGCCTGCCACATCTGAAACATCTACATATTTGCCGCATTTAAATTTTCAAAGTTCAGCAAAGTGTAAAACCACACTCAGTTTTCCAGTTTTCTACTTGCTGTTTCTAAGGAGAACAGATTTATTCCACAATAAAAATAAATTGGGCATTAGAGGGAGCAGAACAGCTATGGACCCTAGTGTGTGACCTCATTTGCTTGGCAACAGATCTAAACAGAACTCTGAAGGATCTGGTCACCAAGCATCTTGGTCTGGTGACAGTTGACCTTCACAGGCACTTGGCTAGAGAGAGTGATCAGTCAATATGTTATGCTGCTTCCCCAGGCCTCAAAACCCCAGCCTCAGAACCCGCCATGGGAAAACTACCTGAGGACAAGTTAGAGCATGGTTCACTCTGCCCAGATACTTCAGGATGCTCACCGGGAACTGCCCAACCATCAAAGGCAGCACAGGACAGGATTCACCATGCCCAGTCCCCAGGCAACCAGACAGAAGAGGGAGCTTAGGCCAGATGTCCCTAGGCTCTGCTACCAGCCACTCAGAGACACAGATTCCAGGACAGGGCTATTTAGGCCTGGCCACCACTGTAAGTCTGCATAAACAATTCCCTCCCTAGGTCATCAGTGTGAGGGGGGTCTGAGGACAGGCACTGAGGGCAGATGCACCTGGGCAGGGACAGGGAAACTCAGCCTGGGCCACTGTCACATTCATGTTCCCATCTAGGACAGGGCTGGCAGGAAGAGAAGGGCAGCGGCCATGTTTATCCACAGCCTCCAGAGTCATCTCCTGTCCTCCTGGGTAGAAGTCTGGGACAGTACCTTTTGTCTTTGAGGAACATAAGTTTATGTTGCTTAACAGCGTGAATCCTTTAGTTTCCCAGAGCCTCAGGCTTTCTCCAGGCTTCTGGGCTCTGCCCCAACAGAGTTGTACACAGGACATGGGCTTGCAGCTGGCCCCTGGGCCCTGTGTGTCATGCTCCACACATGGTACCCAAAATAACAATAGGTATCTGCTCTGGTGCAGGGTGTGTCAGCAGAAGGGACTGTATAGAGGCCCATAGTGTACTAAGGGGAATTTAGTTTCAGATTAACCCTTTAATCACATCCATGCAAGACTTGTGAAACATTGCGCCTGTAGTCCTGCTCTCAAGCAATCTAGATTCCAAGTGCTCCAATACAATATCCTCTTTACTCAGATTCTACCTTGTCACAGGCAAGGTCATTGTACACACATTGGTGGGAGAAGGGGAAATGGGACACAAGCACAAAATCACTTCATTTCTTGGCATGACTGAATTCTGCCATTGTATCTCATTTTCAGCCCTAGGCCTGGTGTCCATGGACCAATAGCTGTGTGTCTCTCTCCACCCGATCCCCAGATCTTACACATCATCAAACCAACACAGATGTGCTCACCTCAAATGTCAGTCCACTCTGTCCATTTCTCTGGCGCTTGTCTTACAGGAATTTTTCAGGCACCACAGTTCCTTTCATAGGAGCCTCAGGGCTAAATGAGCACAAGAAAAGAGCAGTGAACACAGCTGCTCACCTTCCATGGCTATGGAAGGGTAACTTAATTCCTTCCTGTGGACATTCTATCAGGAGACTGGGGAACATTCTGTGGGGCCTCATTAATGGACCTGGACATCCAGAATGATCCTCCATTTTCTCATCTCTAAAACTGGAGGCCGTCTTAAGACTCACAGGTTTTTTAATGCACAGACTTGTATTCTGCCTCTCCTCTATCAAGGTGATGTCAGCATGGTAGTATTGCTTAGTGAGCCCTGTAGCACAAGCCTCTGTGGACGATTTGGAGTGTGGGCTTTGCTTCAGCTCCAACCCTTCTGAGAAGTCATGTGCACAACAACAATTCCATGTCTCCCCACTGTCTCATCACAGATCGGAAGTCAGCCAGCACAGAGCCTGGCAGATGTCTGTACAGCAAGCCAGGTGCAGGCAGATGGACCTCACAGCCTGAAGGAGACTCGACTTTTCCTGAACAGATGCCCCATCTCTGGCCATTCTTCTTTGGCTTCCTCCATGGCTGACATCTCAGCCCCGCAGGCACCAAAGCTGAGAAGGTGACTTCATACCTTAGCATTCCAGTGAGACTTCGCCACCTGCAGATTCAGGTCCTGGCCATGTGCAAGTTGATCACTCAACCTCAGTTTAAAATGCTGAATGATGAGGTGCTGAGTGGATTGAGAACTCAGGGTCACCGAGGATGAAAAGGGGGCTCCATGCAAAGTGGTTAGCTGTGCCCTTGGCCCCATGAAGACATAAAATAGAGGCTGTGCTGATTTCCATTGATGATCTTACATCCCCTTCACTGACCAACACTTGGGGGAAGCTGTTCCATTCTTTGGAAAGCAGATTGAAGAGTCATCATATGAGCCTCAGGTTTTGTTCAACACAGGAAACTCTGAGTACAGCAAAGAATCCATGACTGTTATATATCATGGACTAGAAGATAGGTGTAATCATGCTACAAATACACATGAAGACACACTGTGTGCAGACACATTTCTGGGTATTGGCCATGACCTTGTAAGCAGAGCAGATGCAACTCTTGCTCTTTTGAGTTACAATGTTCTTTGGAGGCCACAGAGTCACCATTTGCAGAAGAACAGATATTGCTCACCTAAAAGCCATTTCTCTGGACCCCAGGCCTCCCTTGGTGTGGGTACAGACCATGCATAAGTGGGTACAGCAATGGATCACTGCCTAAGCTAGAGACTGCAGAGAGGAAAGACAGATACCAACTGACCTCTCACTTCTCAGATATTCATGGAGCAGCAGTCCTGATCCATTGAGTGCAAAGACATGGCATATACCAGTCACTACCTTCACCAAGCTGACTGCACTGGGGAGGGGCAGGGAGACAATATGTCAGAAAGTACAAGTGTGATACAACTATGCAAGGTCTCCCAATCACAGAGACTTCTTTCAGCCACTAAGGGCTCCTTGGACCCAAAGTGTCCCACTGTGAGTGGGAGAGGCTGTGGCCTGATCTGTACAGACTGGGCAGAAAGCCTACCCACCCTTCCCTAGAGATGAGTTGCCCAGGTATATCAGGCCTCTCACTCAGCTGGCTCCCTTCTGCCCCAGGTCCACATCTTCTGTGCTTGACTCTTCATTGGAACTGTACTTCCATGTAGATCCCCAGGCTAAGTTTCTTCAGGAACAGCTAGAGCATCCTGAACATCCCAGGCCTGAGCTCCAGAATTTGTGGGCTTGTGGGCAGGGGATATGCCTTGGAACTCAGCAAAGTGCCCAGATGCTATGTGATCCAGGACCATGAGATCCTCAGCAGTCAGTGGGGGGGATGTAGTCTGGGAGGCTTTGCTGTGGCTGAGCTGGTGCACACAGCTGCCTCTGACAGGCAGTGGGAAAGTTTTTCCAGAAGAAATCCATGGACAGTTGGTGATATTTTCTCTTTCTGAAATTACAGGGCCAGTTTCAGTTCATGCATAAGTTTCACCTCGTGACCTTGTGCCAGCTCCACCTGCAGCTCCCTCACCAGCTCTGGCCCCACAGCAAGAGCCAGCACCTGGATTCCCTTGTCCATCAGCTGCAGAGATGGACCTCCTGAGTGCTCCATAGCAGGAGTCATATCTTGAATTCTACCTGTGGGCAGCTCTTGACCCACACCTGCCATTCCCCTCTCTTCCAGTTTTATTTATCATTGTATTCATCTCTACTCTTATTTCTCAGAGATTTGTTAATGACAGAACCAAACAAATAAAATTTAACATTTTAATGAAGTTTAAAGTAATCAGCTTGCTGACAGTCAGTGTATTCTCAATATTGTGCGAATTTCCCCACTGTACAATTCAAGAATGTTCTTCAAATTTTTACACAATGCTTTTTTTTTTACTTTCCCCTGCTGCTCCGCCCCAGCCACCAGTGATCTTATGTCCTCATAATTAACTTATGTTACATTTCCCACATCAATGCCATCAAGTTTTCTTTGCCCAGAGAATGGTGGTAGTGACTTTTTAGGGTTAGTTAGATTTAGAGTTCAGGTGAGATTTAGGGTTAGGGCTGGACTAAGCTTCCAAATATTGCATTATACCCACTGGAATGATCATAAAGAAAGGGCAATCCAGACAAAGCAGTGCTTTGTGCTGGCAATGTCTTGGTCCTGAGCTAGGTTCTCAATGCCAGCAACATTGAGAACAGTCACAGGTTGATGGATTGCACCATTGTGCACAAGGTAGGACCTAATTTCCATTCTATGCATCACATGTGCCATGGGCCTATCAAAAACATAATCAGTACACACTATAAATAGGGACTAATAAAAATATGATAATTTATAAGCAAAGCACACAGCAAGAAAATCTACTTCTGATATGTGGGAAAAAATTACAACTGATGAAAAACCTCATGCCAGAAAAACACACTCTCCCTGGCCAGCACTGAGTCCTTCATGCACATGCAAACCTGAAGATCAAAGCATCAGCTGTCCTCAAACTAAGACCTCACTAGTGGAATTTTGGGGCCAACCTTACTATCATGGGAACTGCACTTTTATATTTTGCTCTATGCAAAACCTAACAGAGACACATAGAGATCTCACTGTGTGCTGACTACCCAAGATCCCCAGAAGCAGCTCACTTGGGGAGACACGTGAACCCACACTGCCAACAGCTGGTGACAGCTAAGTCATTGAACAGAAAGTGAAAACAAAATGCAGGCAAATCTTCTGGAGGAGCCCTCAGTTGGAATCCCAAGTCCAGCCTTTGTAGCTCTGCTCACACTCCTGATTTCTAGCAAAGTGATCAAAATAGCTGTCCCCTCTCTGGCCTCAGGATACAGGCTCAGAAGTGGGTGTAACACTGAAAGCTGGAGGTGCCCCTTGTCCTTCTCTATTTTCTGTCTTGGCAGAGAAAGCCCCTTGTCTTCTCTACTTTCCTCCCCTGCCTGCCCAATGGAGGTTCAAAGGATGAGCTGCTGCCAAGCCGGCTTGGTGGAGATGGCTAGCAGGGCATTCAACATACATTTTATCAACATACTTTTATATGTGACATGATAAGAATAGGTGCCTTGCAGAGTACATAAGCAGCTGATTTCAGTAGGGGTTGTGATGGGCATGGGTTCTCCCTACCACACATTAATGCTGTGCCTGGCTTTAACACACTATGATCCACAGGAAAAGTGAGTCCCATGGGTTCAGGAATCAAGGGAGGCTAAGATATTCTGGTAATAGCTCCATTGTGTGACAGTGGGGTCAACAGATAACACTGTCCTTGGCCTTCAGCCTGGGGACTGACTCATCTGAGCCCATTGTCTGACCAGTCTACTTGAAGGCTGTGCATCTGCTGCTTGGGGAGCTGTCCAGGTCAAGGTCAGAACATTTTAGAACTTTAATGCTCTGTGCATATAGAGGAGTGATGGAAGTGAGGCAGATGTTCATCACAGGGCTTAGGAAGTGATCTTCAAGGTGCAGGCATGAACCTCAGTCTCTTTTTCAAAGCTGTACCCCAACAGAGATTTGGACTTTAGGATGTTATGTGTGCCATGGAACAGGGGACAGAGGCTTTAGTTTTGTGGGATATTAAATTTCCCTGTGTCTGTGGTATGAGATTTTCTTAGAGATAGGATGATGAATGGATATTTTAGTGAGTAAAAGGAGAAGAAACCACATGGAACCAACATTACCAACAGCAGTAAGCAAGCATCTTTATTATCCAGCCTGTATATATCACTCATCATTAGGCATTACATTCTTGCACACTGTCACAAGCCTTAGCACATCCATGGCTGTCTATGCTAAGTCATGCTTATAGACTTGTGTCCATGCTGTGCATATGCTATTCAGTTGGGTCAGTTCCATACAGGTCCTCAAAGCCTTTGGGGTTGAAACAATGTGAAGTGGTTTCCCACATTCCACCACCTCAAAGATCAGGGAAAATATGCTTCTTGTAAGTGACCCATATGGTGGACTCATGCACACAAAAACCACAACCACAGTAAATGTAAAGCACAATACCACTAATCCCATTGCAGTGCAGTTTATGGCCACCCAGATTGAAGTGTATCCCAAGGATTCTTTCTGTTGCATGTGCAGGTCTTATTGCAAGGCCTGGAGGGCAGAGAACTCCACATCCATTTCTTTAAAATTTTTTTTATTTAAAGAAAGAAAATAAAATTAAAAGAAACAGTAAAAAAAGTAGTATACAGATCTCAAAAAAATTAACATCATCAAATTGCTAGTTGATACATTACATCTTGCCATCTTAAAAATTATTGTTAAAGTTACAAAGCAAAGTGTAAAAATGGCTAAACACTCGAATATTTACAGTGCAAACCCTTCTTATCAATGATTAACAGAAATTTAGTAATATGGACATCTATCTTACACACTATACATACCGTTAAATCCTTTAGAGCAGGTTCCTGTCTCCTTTACAATATCTATTATACTTTTTGGATCATATTACTTTGTCATTTTTAGTATATTTTACACCATAGACACAATGTGATATTTATTACTGTAAGTGTTGTTTATTTCACTTATGAGAATATTCTCAAGTTGCTTCCATTTACCTATAAAAAAACTCAAGACCATCCTTTTCTATATCTGAGTAGTATTCCATTGTATAAAAATACATTTTTCATCCACTCTGCAGCTGATGACCATTTTGTTTGTTTTCAAGATTTAACTATCACATAGTGTGCTGCTATGAACATGGGTGCACATATATCACTGTGACATGAAATTTTCAGTTTTTCTGTGAAAATACCCAAGAAAGAAATAACTGGATTGAATGGAACTTCCAATCCTAGTTTTTTGAGGAATGTCAATACTGGTTTCCACAGTGGTTGCACCAGTCTGCACTCCCACCAAATCATCAAGAAGATTATACACCATGACCAAGTGGGATTTACCCCAGGAACACAGGGGTAATTATTGATGTTCCTTTTTACCCGCAGCCTCACCAACATTTGTTATCAGTTGATTTCTTGATGGCAGCCATTCTTTCAGGAGTGAGAGGAAATCTCAATGCTGTCTTAATGTGTATTTCTAAAATGATTATTAATGGTGAACATTTTTTTCATATATTTATTTGCTATTTGTATATCTTTGTCTGAGAACTGTGTGTTTATTTTTTGATGCCCATTTGTGGAGACTGTCTTCGAATCCTGGGGGCTTGATGTTTTTCAGTTCTTTATATGTTCTGGATGTGAGTGCTTTGTCTGAGGGGCTGTTTGCTAAAATTCTTTCCCATTCTGTGAGTTTTCTTTTAACTTTGTTGTTGATTTCTTTTGAAGTGCAAAAATGTTTTAATAATATGAGATCCCTGTTGTTGATTCTTTGAAGTATTTCCTATGTGGTTTGCATTTTATTCACAAATTCTCTGCCAACTCCAATGTCCCCAAGATTTCTACCTACCTTGTTCTCCAGTTGATTTAGTGTTTCTTTTTTAATATTTAGATCCTTGATCCTTTTGGACTTTAATGTATGGTGATAAACATGAGTGTAGTTTCAGTGTTCGCATTGTGGAAAGCCAATTTTTCCAACACCATTTATTATGGAGGCTATCTTTTTTCTAGGGAACATATTTTAGCTCGTTTGACAAATGTAAGGTGGCTGAGTGTCTCTGTGGTAGTGTTTGCATCTTCTAATTTATTCCATTGATCCTCAGGTCTCTGCCAGTACTATGTTGATTTTTATTACTGTGGCTCTGTACTATAGTTTTAAGTCAGGAATTGAGATGCCTCCTGTCTTGCCTTTCTTACCCCAAATCGCCTTTGCTATTCTAGGTTTCTTCTGTTTCCAGATGAATTGCAGGAATATTTTCTCTAGATCTGCAAGGTATGTTAATGGTATTTTGATTGGGATTGAATTGAATCTGTGTAACAGTTTTGGGAGGATGGCCATTTTCACAGTGTTGGCTGTTCCTAACCACAATCAAGGATTATCCTTCCATTTTATAATATCCTCCTCAATCTCTTTTTTTAGCATAGTATAATTTTCAGCACATAACCCTTTTATATTCTTGGCTAGGTTGATTACTAAGTATTTCATTATTTTAGGTGCTATTATGAAAGGCAATATTTCCATAACTTCTCTCTCATGGCGTTTGTGTACAGGAATGATATTGATGTTTTGAGTGTTCATTTTGTGTCCAGCTATGCTGCTGAATTTGTTTTTTACCGTTAGTAGTCTTTTAATGGAGTTTTGGGGATCTTTTATGTAGAGTATCATGTCATCTGCAAGGAATGATATTTTAACTTCTTATTCTTATTCCTTTTATTTCACCAGCTTGTCTGATTGCTCTGAATAATATTTGCAGAACTATATTGAATAGGAGTTGTGATAGTGGACATCTTTGTCTTCTTCCTGATTTTAGTGTGAAGGCTCTCAATTTTTGTCCATTTAGTATAACGTTGGCTGCAGGTTGGTCATCAATGGTTTTATGAGATTAAGGTAGATACCATCTATTCCAAGTTTCCGTAGGCTTTTCATCATGCACAGGTTTTGGACTTTATCAACAGCTTTTTCTGCCTCTTTTAAGATCATCATGTGATTTTTAGTTTTGGTTCTGTTGATGTGGAGTATTTCATTTATTGATTTGCATATTTTGAACCATTCCTGTATTCCCACTTGGTCATAATATATAATCTTCTTGATGATTTGCTGCATTCTATTTGTCAATATTTTATTGAGAATCTCTGCATGAATGTTTATTAGTGAGATTGGCCTATAGTTCTCCTTATTAGTTGGGTCTTTTTTCTGATTTTGTTAACAGAGTGATACTTGCTTCCAAGAATGAAGTTAGGGAGGACTGATTCTTTCAATTTCACTGAAGAGTTTAAGGAGTATTGAAGTTAGGTCTTCTCTAAACTTTGTATGGAATTCATCCATGAATTCATCAGAACCTGGCCTTTTTTTGTTGGTAAGGTTTTAAATTGTTTTTAATTTCAGTCGCTGAGGCTGGGTTATTCAAAATTGTTTTATCTTCTTCATTGTGCTTTGTTAGATCCTGTTGTTAGAAATATGTCCATTTCCTCTGTGTTTTCCATCCTATGTGAATAGAGATTTTCAGAGTAGGTATTCATGATCTTTTGAATTTCCATGGAATCTGTAGTAATTTCCCTCTTTTCAGTCATTATGGGGTGGATTTTAGTTTTTTCTTTCTTTTTCTTGATAATGCTGGCCAGGGGATTGTCAATTTTGTTTATTCTCTCAAAAAAAAAACCCAGCTGATTCCTTAATTTTTTGTAACATGTTTTAGTTTCAATTGCATTAATTTCTGCTCTAATCTTTACAATTTCTTCTCTTCTATCAGTGTTGGGTTTGACTTGCTCCTTTTCTAGAAACTTGGGATGTAGCATTAGGTTATTTATTTGTATTCATTCCATTTTCTTCATGTGGCTATTTATTGTTATATATTTCCCTCTGAGGACTGCTTTCATTGCGTTCCATATGTTACAATATGTTGTATCTGTGTTTTCATTGTATTGTAAGTATTGTTTTGTTTGCCCTTTAATTGCATCTGTAACACACTGGTTATTCAGAAAGTTGTTATTTAATTTCCATGTATATGAAGGCTTTGCACTTTTTTGCTATTGATTTCCAATTTCATTGAGATATAGTCTGATATTATGCATGGGATAATTTTGTTCCTTTTGCATTTAGTTAAGCATGCTGTATTGGTTAATATATGATCTATTTTGGAGAAGGTCCCATGTACAGCTAAGAAGAATGTGTATTCTAATATAAATTATAATGTGGTTGGGTGGGACACTCGGTAAACATCCATCCATCAAGTCCATTTGATCACAGGTATTATTCAGTGCTGTTATTTCTTTGCTGACTTTTTGTCTCGTTGATCTGTCTCTAACAGTCGGGTGTTAAAGTCTCCTATTGCAATTATATACTTGTGTTTGGTTTTTCATGTCCATTAGTATTTGCCTTATACAGTTGGGTGCTCCTGTACTTGGTGCATATATGTTTGTAATTCTTCCTCTTGCAGTTTCTCACTTACACATATGTAGTGGCCTTCTTTAACTCCTTTAAACATTTTAGGTTTAAAGTTCATATTTTCTACAAACAGAATAGCTACCTTGGTTTTTTCTGGGTTCCTGTTTCATGGAAAACTGTTTTCCATCCTTTGTCTTTTAATCTATGAATTTTGAGTAAGATGTGTTTGTTGTATACAGCATATTGTGGGGTCCAGTTTCTTGATCCATCCTGTCAACCTGATTCTTTTTATAGGTGAGTTATGCCCATTTACCTTCATGGATATCACTGATATGTCCTGGATTGACTTTGCCATGTTGTATTCCTGTTGTTAATTTTCTGCTTTTCTCCCTTGTTCAATTTCTTGAGCAGCTATGTCATTTCTTTCTGTTGTTCTAGAGATTGTGGTCATTTTTATCTCTATCTAGCATGTCTTTCAGTAATCCTTCTAGGGTTGGTTTGGTGGACATGAATTTCTTCAGTTGTTCTTTGTCATTGAAGTATCTTGTTTCTCCATTAAATTTGAAACACACTTTTTCTGGGTACATCAGTCTAGGTTGAAAGTTTTTTTCTGTTAGGGCTTGAAATTGTTCACTCCAAGCTCATCTTAACCTGAAAGTTTGTGCTGAAAAGTTTGCCTTAATAGTAATCCTAGTCTTTCCTGGACAGTTGAGTTGTGTCTTTTCTCTAACAGATTTAGTATTCTGTTTTTAAGCTGTATGTCTGGGATCTTAATTATTATATGTTTGACCATAGACTTATGTTTGTTGTGACTGTTTTGCACTTTGTGTGTCTCACTTTTTTGTATATCAGAATTTTCCTCATGTTTGGAAATTTTTCTGTTATTATTTATGTGAATAGCTTAGTTGTGTCATTTGCACTGACTCCTGCATCTTCACTGATGTCTATTAGTGTTACATTGCTTCCCTTGGCATCATGTTGAAGCTGATGGATTGTCATTTCATGATGCTTTGCTATTTTTATATGTTCTATACTTTCATGATCACTCCCTGCAATACTGTCCTCAAATTATGAAATTCTATCCTCAGCTTCATTTAAATGGTTTTGTCAGCTTTCAATATATATTTTTTTGTTGCTTGGATATCTCTTTGCATATGTTTCAGAAATTCTGCTTGTTTTCTACATTGTTCATTCATAGTTTCAATTTACCATGCTCCTGTATTTTTTGTCTCATCTATTTCTTCTCTAGCTATGTTGAGAAACTTGTTTAGTACAGTTGTTACTTCTGTTATTTCTTTACATGAGACATTATTTCTAATTTGATTTCCTCTATAGCATCATAGATCTGTTTCTTTACTTCACTTGCTATCTTTTGAAGTTTCTGATTTATAAGTTTTAAAGTCCTCTATTTCAATGTGGGTTTGTCTTGCTCCTGATGGACTATATGTTTGAGATTGCATTTTGCCTTTTCTTTTTGTCATTTTCACATAGGTATAACACCCATGTTGGGACTGTTTTAATCACATTTTGCTTTAACTCTTTAAGCCACTCCCATATTTCAAAGCTGTCTAGATTGTACACATGTATTATGGGTAGAGAGGAACAGTCCCCTGAGTCCCTCTCCTTGGGCTAGGGGCTCCTGCATCTCCATCTACTGTCAAGTCATAGGCCTGTCATGCAATACCAGGGAACTCTCACAAGAACTGTCCTAGTCATGGGGCCTTAACTTCAGGAGAAGTCAGTGCTCCCTGGGTCATGCAGTGTGACTTCCACAGGAGCCAACTGTGATTCCAAATCCTCCATGGGATTCACAATTCTATCACTTCTAAGGCCTTCAACATACCCTTGGCAGTCACATGAACCCTTCCCAGTTTCTACATGCCTCCTATCATTTTCAATTATCAGGTAAGTGAATATGCATTCCACAAGAGAAACCCTGTTTATGTTTTGAAGAGCACAAAAGCAGACTTTCTTTTTTTCTGCAAAATACACTGGTATTGGTGAGGAAGTGCACAAAGGAAATTTCTTCTATCTTGCTTGTGGTACATTCACTTCAGAAATCATTTTGACAGTTAATTTCAGATTAACTCATCTGACTTTCTTACAATTCTGTGCATACAATCCTCTCTATGTTATGAAGAGAATTTTATAAGATATTCACATGAAATTTGATTAAAACAACTGAAAACTGAAATGTTAATATCCAATAACATTTAAATGAATAAAAAAAAAACTACAGAAAACCATGAAGTGAGAACCTACTAAAGAAAATCCATAGGAAAACACTGTACAGTAATCTCACTGTACATAATCTTTAATGATTATGATTGGTGAAAGAAGACAGAGAGGTCAAATTCTGTCCAGTCATTACATACATTTTCAAAATATGACAGGACATGTGTGATAGAAGATAGGTCAGTTAATATAAGAGATGAACTCTGTTGTCTCAGAGTTGCTGTGATTCAGGAATCCAGGAGACTTTGCTGGGTCTGTTACTATCATATCTCTGTAAAGACAGGCTCAGGGAGATGGCACTAGGGCAGAATTTGCTCTCAGGGTCTGTCCCTTGTTTATAGGCAGGACCCTATGCAAAAGCCTGATCACTTTTGGACTGTTTTCCCTTTTCTCACTCAAAGCTCATCAGCCTCTCCTCTTGCAAGCTTCAGAGACAGCAGTGGCTTCCCCACAGCCCGAGATCCAGAGAGGGAGAAAAATGAATACTAAAATGTAAAAAAGAACATAAGAGGGAAAGTACAAAAGATGCATAACAGTTATTTTAATGTGTGAACCTTACTATTCGCATCACATGATGTCTGCCATAGTCAGTTATTTAAGAGTGAGTAAGGAGCTGGGGAGAGAGCTCAGTGTAGAGTACTTGCTTACCATGCATGATGCCCTGGGCTCAATTTCAGCACTGCTAATGCAAAATAACAACACTAATAATAACAATAATAATAATTTACTAAGTGAGTCCCATAATGTAGGGAATGGGCTACTCAGCTTTTTGCATCAGAAGGTCAGCTATCAGCTATTGAGTAGGAGTCAGGTCATGGGAGTGCTAATTCAAATAAGTGTGAATGTAGAAGCAATGGCAGAAGATTTGGGGGTGCAACTCCATCCATAGTGCTTGCATAGCCTGTGTGAGGTCCTGACTCGAGGCCATACACCAGTACAGAGATTGTGATGCTTAGGGAACATAAAGATGATTGAATTGAAGAACTTCTGCCCCCTCACAATGCCACCAGGGAATACGTCCAGGAGGTCAGTGTCATTTCTACCACCAGGCAGCACTGTATACCATGTTCATTGCATCTGTTCCTGGATTTAACGTCTAATTCTGTACACTATGTACACAAGACACCAGCCAACAGGCATTACAATTGTCATCTCAGACTGGTGATAATGTCCCTAGGAAGTAGATGCCAGGATGACCTCTATAGTGCATGGGGACATTCTTTGAAAGACCTGAGGCATGGTGTCTTGTCTAGGTTTATGTAGGAAATCAGGAGGAGGATTTGGGTCTAAACCCAGATCTTTCTCCTCAGAGCTGTGACCCTGTCAGCACTGCTGGTTTTTCTTAGCCTTGGGGAAGCCTTGCCTCCTACCATGGATCTATCACTTGGGTGAAGCTGTTCTATTCATTGTGAAGGACCCCAGAGAGTCATTCCACAGGCTTCCAAGGTATCCACAGCAGGAATCTCTGGGGGATAACATAGGACACAAGTTCACACAGACATCATAAAAGGAGCTGGTGAGTGCCTTTAACCACCAATTTAGTAGGCTATGACCCTGATGCAACAACCAGAGCAAATGTAGCCACTGTTCTCTTGTGATTCCATGTTATCCAGGACACAACTCCCTCTAAAGAACAGATCAGGTACTATCCACATTACTGTGAATGTGCCTAACTTCCTGAACTCTGTATATGTGAACACATAATAGGGGAAGAAGTGTCCCCAGAAGGCACACATAATGGAATGATGCATCACTATATGAACTGAAGAGGAAGGGATGGCAGGCAGAACACACTCCCTCTGACTACTCACTTCACAGATATTTACAGTGCAGCAAACCTGTAGAGTAAGCTCAAGTAGAGTAACACTGTAGACACCATTCTCTTTCTCACAGAGACACAACCACGAGGGTGGGAAAGGAAGATGGATTTCATGCTTTCGTAAAGAACGGAGGACAGGTGGTCCCAGCACTTTTAGGGACTACTATCAGCAGAGGAAGGCTTCCTGGGACAGCACTTTACCATTCAAGGCAGAGAGAAGGCTGGGCTGGACTCTCTGCAATTGGAGCAGGAGGCTGGTGTCCAATTCTACAAGATGTCCCAGCAGAATTGGACAAGCCTGAGCTCACTGAACCTGAGCACTGCCTTCAGAAGATTTTGGCTTTGGCCTGTGGACCTCTAGGGAGTGCATGAGACACTTGACAAGGAGAAAGACTGCCAGTCTTGGGACCTCCTGCAACCCTGAGGCATGCAGAAATGAGTTGGTCAAAGCTGAATGGGAAATTTGCTGGGGTGGATTTGTGCACAGAGTTGTCTGTGACAGGCACTTGGAGGTTCTAGGGCCTGCAAGGAGCAAGAACAGTTGGTGATTGTTCTACTTCTGCTGATGTAGGGCTGGTACCTGACTAACCTCAAGTCCCAGCTGCAGAGCTTTGGACATCTGTACCTCCAATGACCTCACCAGCTCTGGGATCAAAGTGAAAACTAAGGTCAGACACCCTGTCTTAAGGAATTCCATAACTGGCACTTTTACTCATTCCATGATAGATGTCTTGAACTCCACTTAGGGCCAAGTCCTGCAAAGCACCTGCTTTTACTTTCCCATCCCCTTGTAACCTCTCCCCTGTATTTCTTTCAGTTTTGATTTTTACTCCTATGTCTATATTCTCAACATAAAATTCTAAGGTAATTTTAATTAAAAGTTAAGATATCATGCATCTCAATATATTCAATTCAGTAGCACATCATCACATCACCAATTTGTACACTTTCCACATCCATTGAGTTCCAGCACTCTGCTCAGTTTTGGACCCTTCCATATCCTTGTACTCTCTTGCTACTCCCCACCCACTCTGACTTTTTCACCCTGTGATTTAATACTCTGGGTCTTTAATGTTCATGCATCAGATTATATTTGGCCAAATATTCCTAGAGGAGACTGGCTGCTATTGCTCTTCGAGAGAAGAGAAAATCCCAGGTAGACCAAAATGTATAGATAAAATGTGAAGACTATTGTTTATCTACTCATCTTTTCATGTTGGAAAAGCTTTCCCATGATTTCAGTGGTACAAGGAAGAGAGAAAGATCTAATTCTTTACATTTGAAAAAAACAGAAACAAGAATAATGTAGAATCCACAATAAGAAATCTTTGCTTGCAAGCAGCAGGCAGATAAATATTTTCTATTAGAAGTGACAAAGTGGTGTCATGAGTCCATTCTGTGAGAGATGAAAAATTCTTGTAATTCAAACGAGAATCACCACATGTAAACAAATGTAGAAAACACTGAGCTTCCCAAAGCTGATTCATGCAGGCACACATCCCTGACATGTGCTGTGTCCCCATCTGATGGCAGGTTTTAAGACAAGTGCTGAACATCACTAGGGAGAACATGGTGTGCAGAGAAGAGCCCTGTCCAGTAGCTCCCATCACAGCTCTACACAGGTGTCCCTGGACCTTGCAGTACTCAGAATAGAGATTTATCCCACACAGAGATCCGCATAACTTTTCAAGCTTTCTGTTCAAAACGGTGGTTCACAGCACTGTTTAAAGCAGGAGGAAACTGGGAGCCTTGCTACACTCCCATAGTGAGTTCAAGGCATCAGTATGGGTCATGAGAACCAGGGAAAGTTGCTGGGATGCTGAGCTCAGTCTCTCTGTGCCCGCAGGGAAAGAGGACAAGGAAACTGATCATGAAATAATACAAGGATGAGAGAAGAATGTGTGCATGGAGGATCTTGGTTTTGAAAATGAAATGTTTCTGACATCAATGTTTGTCCATAAACAGACATATAAGAATCTATGCCCAAGAATGGTGTCTCACCAGTGTACTTACTTATGCAAACCCTGACTCAAAATAAAAAAAAAAAAAATTAAAAACAGAATTTACTGTAGTTCTGTGCAAGGGCCTGCATTTACTTCCCAGAATTGAGTTAAAAAAATTGGGAGCAAGTTGAAGGGTTGCAGAACACCATCGCCTGGTCTTTCTGGAGAGCAGTGTGCCCCAAGCAGCTTGAGCTTCCACATCTTTCTTGGGCACTTTGATTTTAAAGAATGATCAGTTCTATGAGGGATGGGGAAAGAAGGATTTTCATAAAAGAATACAAATTCTCATTAACAATGGAGAAGAAATTTTCAATGATTACTAAACTGCATAGTGACCACAGTTAATAAGAAGGATAGCTTTCAAAACTGCTAAACAATGGGATTTGCAGTTGTGGTCACTGTGAAAGTTTTTGTAGGTTAGCAAGACGGTAGGCACATTAACTAGATTGATTCTTTCTAAAAAGGAGCCATAGATCAAAAGCACATGTTACCCCACAAACATTTGTAATTATTGTGATTTACCAAAGGAGGATATCCTATGCCTGTACTCCCAGCACTCCGGGAGGATAAGGAAGGATGACCACAAGTTTAAACCCAACTTGGAGAGCTGAGTGAATTATTTAGAGATTGTCTGAAAAATAAAAAAAAAAAAACAAATTTTAAAGTGCATGGGCATATAGCTCATACAGAAATCCCTGGGATCATTGAACACAGTGTATTAACCACTATTCTGTCATGAAAAAAAAATAATCTATTTATAAAAGTTTTTCATTCTTTATTAATATACCTGTGCTACATTAAAATAAAAAAGAGGAAAAAAGTGTTTGTTTGTTTTATTTTAATTTGAGACAAGGTATTGCTATGTACTGCAGGCTGACCTTGACTCAACATGTATTTCAGGCTAGCCTTGAACTCCCTGTGATCCTCGTGTCTAACCCTCCCATGTGCTGGGATTACAGGCATGCACCACTATGCCTTGCAAGAAAGTGCTTTTTTTTAATTGTAAAGAGGATAAAACCAAATGAAACAAAACAGAATAGAAACAATCAAAACAAAAGGATGAACATGGTACATCAGTTAAAAATAAAATCCAACAGTACGTTGTGTGGCCTCTCAGCTGGTACAGAAAATGACTTAACACCTTGCTGAACTCCAAATTTCTCCAGATAATTGGGCAAATGCCTAAATTCTGCAAGGTGTCTATTGTTAACATGTCTTGTCTATGAAGCAATTCATTTCAAGTACCAGGGAAAGAACACAGAACTTTGACTTACTATTTCCAATGTCTGGAATTTATCCCAAGAAAAAAAGATATATGCTCAATGCAGTTTTTCTAAGAGGAACTAGACTTGTGTACATGGTCAGTCACAGGATAACTAAGTAAAACTCTACCTATGTATATAATATAAATATTCAACACTACGCAAATACATAAATGATGTGAGCAGAACTGAGAAGTATGGTTAGAGACAGCCGAATACGGACAAGATGGGCATTCTGCAGGAGGTTCAACAATGTGGGTGAATTATTTTTTTGTGGATTTAAATTTTTAAACTGCTGATCACACTTCCTCATCCCTCAAAGCCCCATGCCACATTCAGACTCCTCACAAAGCTTAAACACCCAAGAGGCACCAATATTAAAACAAGCAGAAAGCCCTTATCAATGGAATGGACTGGAGACAAAGCATGTGCAGGTAGAATAACTGCTATCTTAGTATATTATCTAGGTCCTCTCAGTCTGCAGGGAGGAGCTCCAAGTGGAATAAAATCGTCCTATTGGGGTAAATGTCCATGGCTCAGCAGGGCCAGGCTCACTGAGAGTAGAGGCCATGTGAGACCCCCAGCCGCCCTCTCAACAGGTCCCACACTAGGGCTGAGCTCCCAACAGCACCTGGGGGGGGGCGGAAAGGATCCCGGGCCACGTGCCAGCCTGGCCATGGGACCCCGACAGAGAGGAGGGAGGAAAGGAGGGCCCTGAAGACCTGAGGCTAGATCGCCCCAGTGCCGCGCCCGCCGCCTCCCCGGACCCCCGACCAAAGTCACCTGAGCCGCTAACATCGGGGCCAACAGGCCGCGCCGCCACTCAACACCAGCTGCCGCCCGCCTACCTGGCCCAGACCCCAGTCCCAATCCAGCCGCAGCCTAGGCTGAAAGGAAGGAAGCGTGCTGAGGTCTCCAGAAGGGGTCGCTAGCGGCAAAATGGCCACTCCATGCATCCCCTGTGAAGCGTGGCCAGGGGCGGGGCGGGACTGAGTGGGATGCGGAGGCCAGTGGCTAGGGACCGTCCCTGGGCGCGGGCAGCCCAGGTTGGGCCCGGTGGAGTGAAATCTTCACTTGAGGCCAGGGGGTGGGGCCAAGAGATGTGAGGGGCGGGGCCAGAAGCTGGGACCCAGGAGGTGCAGAGCCCTCCAGGAGGCAAGATGAGGCGGTGGGCGTGGCAGTGGGGGTTAGGGTTTCTCTGACGCTGGGTGTGGCTGCAGGTTGAGCTGCTGGGAGACTGAGCCCCAGGCCTGCTGTGAGAGGAAGCAGAGGAGTGGACTGAGTCTGAGGCTTGGAATTTATAAATGTCTGGACTCAAATCTTCCAGGGCCTGACACTTAGGTGCACTGCTTCTCTTCTGGGAGCCTCAATTTAAACTATTCTTATTCTCGTATTATTTTGCTTTGAAATATTGTGTGGTTTTTTTCTATTAAAAACACAAACTGTGATGAATGGCAATAATCATCTCTTGGCACTGCTGTGAAGATCCAATGAAAACCCTGCAGAGCTCTTCCCAAGTGCTCAGATGCCATTGTTATTTGTGTTGTTGCCCTTCTTTTATTACAGAGAAATGAGTGCTTTCTGTATCCATCGTCTAATGTCTTCATAACTTAAAAATATGTTTACATGCTTATGTAACACACTAACAAACATATGTAACACAGGTGTAAGGCCAGAGCCTCTCTGAGGTGCTTTATATAAGTTAATTCTTACAAGAGTAGGGGTTAGGAATTATTTTCATTTTCATAGCTGTGTGAGCCAAGACACCAACATTTAATACCTTTTCCAATTACAAAAGAGTGGACAAAATTTAAACCCAGTGGGCCTCATATTAACACCTCTGTTAACTAACCCATAATTTGCACCGCACTGCTACAGTTCTGCTTTGGATTTTTCACATGAGTGAGGCATGAAGTTGTTCATGGGAGGTTGCACAGGTAGCTAGAGGCAGTTTGTGTCAGGGTTCACCGGAGAGTCAGCTTTAATTTGTGTGTGTGTGTGTGTGTGTGTGTGTGTGTGTACCTGTGTATGTGTCACACATAAAGGATTTACAAAGTAAGATTAGAATGGCCATCTGCAGAGTCATGGGGAGAACACAAAAGGGCCATGTACACCTTGGAGATGCTGAACAATTGGCTGAAGGTAACATGGACTGTTCGTGGTCACTGTGTGAACATTTGTTGGCCTGCTTTGGGAAACCAAGAAAGATTTTCTGGGGTGAGGTCCCAAGGTCAGAGAATGTACATGTTCAAGACATCAGCAACAGTGGTAGTCAGTGTGGAGCAGAGCAGAGAACCACTGTTTTTGTTGTATAATTCTTACAGTTTGTTATCTCATATTTACATTCTTGTATAGTGCTCTAAGCAGTCCATGGTGGCCAGGAAGCAGAGTAGAGGGACAGCACCAGGGAGGAAGAAGCCAGAGACCAGATGGAGTACCTAGCATCATTCCTCCATGACCCCTACAGATGAGCACAGAAGTACGCTTTACTAATCCCTTGGACAGCTCTCAAGCCCATAAAGTTGACAATGAAGTCAATCATAACATAGCAGAAGTTTTGTGATGTCAAAATTATAGATGATTTACATATGCATATATATATATATATATATATATATATATATATATATATATACATGTATAGTATTTTGGGTTTTTTCCACCTTTAAAATTCTATCCAAAGTAAAAAAAATGCTGAATTTTATGTAACAGAAATAAACTTTCCTTAGGTACATTTTATAAAATGAACTGAAAAAGACTGAAAAATAAATGAACAAGAGTTTTAAAAAAACAGGTTTTAAAAATACTCACAGGAAGAGCCAGAAATCTTTACTCTGCTTTGAACAACTTCTTGAAAGACAGTTAAACAATTTCTAAGTTAAACATGCAAGACCTGAAATATTCAACTTCACACTGAGTATCTTCCCCTTGTAAATCAGTGCTACAGCTATACAAACACAAGAATGACTACAGCAACTTTATTTTTGAGATCAAACTGGAAACACCATACAGGGCCTCAGCTGATGGACACATGAGGATCTGTGGTTCATCCACATAGTGGAGTGTGTTGGCTCAGCCACTGACAAGGAGCAGCACTTGGGAAACCTAACATGGTTATGAGGATTGAATAAACCCTAACACCTCTCCCCAAAACAAAAACAAAAACCTTCTGCATCCTGTGTGGTTACAGACCTGTCACCTCTAGAAAATGCAAAGTGTTTCCCAGAGACAAAAAGCAGACACATTGCTTAGGAAGGAAGGAAGCAATTATAAGCAGCCATAAGGAAAATGTGAAGGTGATGTATACATCACTGCTTTGGTGACGATTTTCAAGGGGCTCATGTATGACAAGACTCCTAGAGGATTTTTGTTTGTTTTTAGATTTAGTTTTTGGTACCAGGAACCAAACACAGGACCCTGTGCTTGCCAGGGAGCACTTTGCCACTGAGCTATATCCCTGGCCCATGTCAATTTTCATCCAATTTTGTATTTTAAACCTGTAAGTTCATTGTATGTCAATTATAATGAAATAAAATTGGTTTTAAAACACTTCTCATCTGAGCTATCCACAAAAGCTTTATTTACTTATAGATTTACTAACAAGCAATTTTGTTTATCTATAGATTTATTTCTAAGCAGTTTTGTTTATTTATAGATTATTTTATACAAAGTTTGTTTATTTATAGATTTATTTATTTTTTGCTGTGCTGAAGATTGAATCCAGTACCTTGGTCATTTTATCATAATTTATTCCCAGACAGAGCCTTGCTAAGTTGCTAAGTTGTTTACATTGGGCTGGAATTTTATTACATTTATTAGCATTTTTGTATAGTTAAGTATAACAAAGGTAACTAAATTGAGTAGTCTGAAGTAAATCAATAAATACTGCTTAACAATCAATAGCTGGGTGTGACGGTACATGCGTGTAATCCTGGCACTTAGGAAGCTGAGGCAGGAGGATTGTTGCAAGCTCTGGGTCAGCCTAATTCACATACTGAATTGAAGGCCAGCCTGAACTACACAGTGAGAGTCTTAAAAATGAATTAATAAAATAAAATAAGATAAACCCTGGACTAAGGCAAGGAATTATCTTCTAGTCCAAAGCATGGGCATCTTCAGAGGATTTACTTTCGAAGGTGTTATGGTTTGTATCTGGGTGTCCCCACCAAAGCCTCATGAAGTCACAGAAGCAGCTAAACCTAGCATCTGTGATTGGTTCAATGTTTAGTGCTGTGATTGGTGATGAAAGTGTTTCACCTTCCCGGGGTTTGAATTATCAGAGTAAAAGAGGTCTCACCAGTCCATGTGAGAGAAGTGAGAAAGTCTTGTAATTAAAAAGGAAATCACCACTAGTGGCCAACAGGTGCAGAAAACATTCAGCCTCCCAAAGTTGATTCAACCAGGCACAAATCACTGAGAAGTGCTGTGTCACCATCCAATGACACATTTTAAGGTAGGAGCTGAACAGCACTGGAGAGAACATTGGGGACAGCGCAGAGTCCTGTCCTGTAGCTCCCATCACAGCTGTATACAGAGCCATCCTTAGACCTCAGAGGACTAAGAAGAGAGGTTTCTCCAACACAGAATGCTACACAAATTTTCAAGATTTCTTTTCAAGATTTCTTTTCAAGAGTTTGATTCACAGTACTGTTTGAAGCAGGAAGGAACTGGCACCATTCCTAGCCTTCATGTAGAGCATGCACAGGAGAGCTGTTTGGAGGATGCCATGCATGATTGTTGGAGGGAACTCTGGCCAAGGCCATTGAGGTGCAGGTCTAGGGGTGAAAAACTCATAGCACAGCAAGGTTTTTCATGGGCTAACCAGTGTGCTGGGAGTCTACACAGCAAACCAGTGCTTCACAACACCAGGGACAACACCGAGCAAGGGCATTTGGATGCCAAAGTGGCCAGTCAGGTGAAGGGCAGCCCTGACTGACACAGCTGAGCAGAGTATCCCTCTGGAGCTGAACCCCCAGCAGGTCCAGCTCACTTCTTTTTCAGGTCTGTCAGCAAGGACATCACACAGAAGCACAGCAACACATTTGAAGTTTGCTCAAACTAAATCATTTAGCTTCCTTTTGAAGAAACGATTGAAAATGCACAAGTCTGAGAAAAACAAGGCTGAGAAGAGCATTCTGCATGTTGTGTAAATAAATCAACCCTTTACAAGTCATGGAAATAATGCCTGTGGCAGAGTCTGCAATGGCAGAGTTGTGAAACCTCATGCATGCAGGTTTCACCATTGCAAAAGTATATCTCCAAATAAATGCTACATGGACATGACTTCCCTTTGGAACTGCATAACAGCAATCTAGATTTACTAAGCCACCTCAGTAAACTCAAGGCAAAACCTACCAGATGATTCCATCACCCAAATGTGAGGGTTCAGTAGCTCTGCTCCCTGCTTGATGCTACTGCTGGTTGACAATTTCAAGGTGTTTCTATCTGCACAAACCATCTCTGCCCACTTAGCTCATGATTGCCTCGGTGTGGATCAGACTATGTCTTTACATAAAACCCCACCATGATTTCAGGATGAGTAGCAGTCTCTTGTTTACTGGAAATTATTTTTGAAGGTTGGGTGTAAGAATCCTTAGACCATGTGCTTAGCAAGTTGAGGGGAAATGAGATTGTTTGAAGTAAATTTAGGAAACTCATTTGTCAGTGACAGATTCAGTTGATATTGAAGCCCATAAGTTATGGGTAAACAGGCATGAGTCAGGGATTGCCTTACAAAATGCTGGAAGGCACAGCAGTGTCCCCAAGTTCAGTTTCTGCTTTGCTTCCCTTAGTCTACCAAGCTTGAGAGCGTATTCTCAGCATTCAAGCACATAGGGTTTGAACTACAGTAGAAATGTGTAAAAACTTCTGTTAACTGGGGAGTGAAAATACAAAGAAATGTTTTTTGGCAAAATGCAGTTCTAAATATATGCTTAAATAAACAAAGAAGCCAGAAAAAATAACAACAAAGAGAAATGTAATGACAATATTGTGTTTTGTTCCAATGCCACTGCCTCAGTCTCAAAGATAGGAGCAAAATTTCCAGAGTAGAAGGGTCACTGAAGACAGTGGTCTTGGTGGTCTTCATCCCCAGAGTTGCAGTTGCCTGCCCACTAAACCAGAGGAATTCAGGATAGCACTGGAATCCTGGTGGAGGCTGAGATCAGGACCCAGGAACTGAGGCCCCTGGGGCTGAGGAATCAGAGTTTTTACTGCATCCTGGCTGCTCTGCCTTCCCTTGCCTGCAGGGCTGCAGCATGGATGAGGTGGGGGAAAAGGGTGTAAGGCAGGCAGTGCTAGGCTCCTGTGCAAGCTGCACATTCCCTGTGCTGCCTGAAAGCAGCAAGATTCAGGACTTTCTTGCTGGAAAAATAGACACTGAAGTAAATCTCTTGTTGTCCCATGGCAGTAGCAGGCACAGGTCAGCATGTTGGCTTTTATGGTAGGAAGGGCAGGGACACCCACCACAGCAGGATGCTCATGGCTTTATGTGTTGGAATTTTTAGAAGTTAGTCATGAGCGATGTGTTGGCTTGCTGAATACCAAGCCTCCTTATTTTATATTTACAGTGATATTTGAAGTGTCTGTATTGTGCATAACTTTCAGTATATATAATGAAATTAAATCATCCATTTTCACATACCTATTCAAGAAATTAGCCACAATTAAATATTAATTGATTTGAATAAAATGAATATTGAATACAACACTACAAATAATGCAATGGAATGGAAAAATGGAAAAAATACCAAAAAGGCTTCTCCCCAGGTTCAGTGCTCTGCATTCCAGGAGCCTCTCTCTTCTGTCCTTGCCTGCTATTCAGGCCTGGGTCTCTTCATTGCTGGGTGGAGAGAGGGCCAGGCATTGAGCTCTTCTATCATCTCAGGTCGGATCCAGGACATGGCCTAGGACATGGCCTTCTTTCAGCATTTTCTGTAACTATAATTGTATAATTGACTCAGCAGCTCTGCTGTGGTACATTCATGGTTTCTAACTATCCACACTCATAACTGAATAAGAAGAGATCACAGGTGTCTCTCAATCTCATTTTTTATAATGAGGCCATAGAAGTGGAATTTCCAGGTTAAATGTATATAAATTGAATTTCCTGATCATAAAATTCACACTAAAATTCACCATAGAGTTGGAGCCTGGAAGGGCAAGCCCGGGGCTGCTCAGATCTCTGTGGAAATCTGAAGTAGGGGGAAGATGGACCATGCAGATGTGGAGTACACCACGGCACCTAGTAGTGTACCATGGGCAAGAAAATCTCAGGTCCAGGACTCCTTATCCATCAGTCAGCTTCTCAGGAAACAGCATACATTGCATGCTTGATAAGAGAGGGCTGTTGTGGCCCTGCTGTCCAAGTTCTTCCCTGCAGTCCTGAGTCCCCATGTCTCACTCAGGGGAACTCTGTATAAGAATATCAGCATGTTTCAGAGCCTACCTTGAGTGAATGTCTTCCACCCAGGTGAGATCTCAACTGCCACAGGTGGATTAACCACAGCTGTGGAGCAGGACAGGTGTTTACAGGAAGCAGGTCAGGAGGTGAGGACCCTGCATGCAGCTAATGGTACAAAGCCTGAAATAAGAGACCTGGCCCTAGCCTGCCCCAGTGTCCTCCAGGAGTAACTGCACCCTGCAACAATGTGCTTTAAAAGACTAAATAACTTAACAGATTACTCACAAAAATATATACTGTAGGGGTAGTTTGAAGATACAAAAGTAAAGTGCTACATCCCTAAGTAAAATGTGATGTGATCCTTAATCCAGACATGATCTCCTATGGTGTCCCTGACCCACACCCTCAGAAGAAAACACACCATTTGACATAGCATTAACAAACACGGTCAATGAGTCAACAATCATAACTGCTTAATAACAACAACAAATGCCAGGATATGATAAATGCCCTGCTGACTTGTATGAAGTGTATACTAAAGAATAAATACTGGATCTGGCCATGTTGGGACTTAGGCAGCTGAACAAGAAAACAATTCTCCTGCCTTCCTGGCAAGCACCCCTGATGCAAGCCAGGAGGAGAACCAGTCAGCATCTCCGGTGAGCATACTGGTGCTTGGACTGAGAGCCATACATCTCACTTACCTACCCTTGGTCAGCAAGGAGAGGCAGAATTCTGAGTATCTCTTGGGAAGAGACTGTGTGCAATATAGAAAATATTGGGGATTTTCTTCTATCTTGTGTTTGAAAACAAATGTCTTTAATCTTTTGCTGTGTTTAATTGTTTTGCTCTATTCAATATTATCTTTTGACTGGTTTTAAAATGTTCTGTGTTTGTTTGGATTTCACTATAACTAATTGAATGGAAACCAACTGTGAAGATAATGAGATATACTATGGTACCTATTACTGTTATCATGGTCCCTTGGTGTGAAGTTCCGTACCAATTTCAGTGCATTGCTCAATTTGCTTGTTCTGTTTGCTCTGTTTTATTTTACTATCTTCAAAATAAAATTTTGAAAAAGAATAAATACTAATCATTTTTCATGTCTTTGAATTGAAGGGAACCACCACAAATTCCTTTTAGATGATGAAGTCACCCTGATAATGAAGCCAGACCATAATGCATTAAAAAATGGTAATGCTCTAATGGCCGATATTCTTAATCAACATACCCAAAAATATTCAACTAAATGCTCATCAGCTAAATTCAACTGCACATGAAAATTTTAAATACCACAATGAACACTGGGTTCACCCTCAGTGGTGCTAGAATGGTTCCTCTTGCACAAATCATTCAGTGTCACTTGCCACTGCATGAGGCACAGCTAACCCCCCAGAGAAATGGAAAAATCACTTTGCGAGATTCAAAAGTTCACCATCCTTTCATGATAAAAAACATTCACACACCATGTGCAGGAGGGATGAATCTCAGCACAGCAAAGTACAGACATGACAAACCCATCACTGAATCATGCTCAGAGGCTGACAAGCTGCAAGATTTGCTTCTCAGGTCAGGAACAAGACCAGGCTTTGAACTCTTTCAACACAGTACTTGAAGTCCTAGTCCTAGAATTTAGTCAACAATAAGAACCCAAAAGTTCACCAACTCAGAAAGGAAGACTTAATAGGTATCTCTGTTTCCTGAGGACACAACATTTCATATAAGAAACTTAAAACTCAACTGAAAAACTTTTATAACAAATGGACAAATAACTTCAGTTTCAAAGTACAATATCCATATGTCATAATCAATTCATATCTATGTGCTTCAAACAAACTGCAGCCTCATTTACAAGGAGCACAATTCGTTTCATAATTCATCCAAAAGAATTAATACTCATGTAAAATTTAAACCAAACTCGCCTGTTCTTGGAAAATTGTAGAAATTGAAGCAATGAGTGAAGTGGCACTAAGAGAAGAAAAGACAGACTGTGATGGTGGATGGGAAGATTACATGTTGTTATAATGTACATGCTACCCAGAGCAAGGTACCCAGGTGTTTAAATGCCATTCCTGTCAAAATATCAGTTCCATTTTGGCACTGATAGAAAAAACAAAATGAAAATGCACAGGGAAGGACAAAGAGTCATCCTATAGCCATGGAAAAGCATTAAAGTTAGAGGCAACAAAAACATAGTTTTCTGGTATATAATAAAGTGACAACAGTCAAAAGTGTCCTATACTGCAAGAACTGGAACACAGATTTAAAAAGCAAGCCCAGTGGAGAAAAACTCATACAGTCACCAGGAATTTTGTTTTTTTCTCCTTTTTCCTTCCCTCCCCACGCCCTCCCCTGCTTTCCTTCATTTCCCTTTCCTTTAGTTTTCTTTCTTTTTCTTTTTCAGTTATTGGTCAAGTTCTTCCTGTGTAGCTCTGGCCTAAGCTGAACTCAGAGTGTGTGGCAGGCTTGTCTGGAACTCCCAGGAATCCTGCTGCCTCAGCCTCCTGAGTGCAGGCATTGCAGGCATTTTCAACATTCCATGCTTAGCCAATGAGTTTTTAACAACACTATTATGAAACCAGGTCTGGTGGAGTGTCTTGTAATGCCAGCAGTCTGGAAGCCTGAGGCAGCAACATCACAAATTTAAGGAGAGCCTCAGCAGTATAGCCACTTCTCCAGAACCTGGAAGAAAATAAAAAGAATTTTAAATGTGGAAGGCCATGGAGCTAAGTGCAAATCTCAGTATTCAATCCATAGAAACTGAATGCAAAACAAAAAAAAACTTGGTAAGTCCAACAGTAGAAAAAACAGTATTTTACACTGCCCTGGCTTTCTGGAGGGCAGTGTGCCACAAGTGGCATTAACTTTCACACTTTTCATGTGGTTTGACTTCAAACAATCATCAAAATCCATGAGGGATAAAAAAAAATAAACAGAAATTGCTTCAAGTACATCAAGTCTCAGTCCCAGTGCTGAAGGCATTTGCAGTGATATTCTGAAGCACATGATGACCACCATTACAAGACAGAGAATCTACAAACAGCGTTAATGGGATTTTCAATCTTACTTACTTTGAAAAAACTGCCATTTAGGAGGTTGATATATAGCTTAACTAGAGGCACTCTTTCTGCAAAGTGTCTAAAGATCAAAGCCAAATATTTCATTCTATGAATGCACAAAATTCCTGCTGATTACCAACTCAAGATAATGTACACTTGCAATCCTAGCACTCTGGGAGAGGGAGGGAGATTGAATAAGGAAAGGTTTAAGCCTCACCTGGGAAACTCACAATCTTAGTGAGATCATGCCTTAAAATTTGTAAAAAAGATTAACAAATTTTACAAATGTATGAAAATATAAATCATTAAGAAATCATTTTGCACAATACAGTAGCCAATGTTATTCTCTCATTATTATTCTGTATTTTATCCTTTTACAGACTTAACAATAGTATCTTTTATGTGGACCTTATTAATATGTACTAGAGTTACAAATAAGATAAGAAAGTCTTTCCAAACAACAGTAATCCTTTGCTCAAACCCTACTTCCATATATAAATTTAGTACTAAAATAAAAAGAACCATCAAATTCTCTTTATACTATGCTCCCAAATCCTAAGAGTGTATACTCAGTAACATATCTACATTCATCTGAGTTGAAAGGTCAAAAAATTGAAACAGTTGAACTTCGTGGCAGTAGATCAATGTCTACCTCATGGTCAACCTAATGCTCAGTATGCTGACTAAAGTGCATATGTAAGAAAAATTCCTCAAGATTTGATTTGTCGATTTATAAGTGATTTTTGTGTCTTTTTAAACCTTTTTAATGTATTTTTATTTGAATTTATTTATTTATTTTTGAGACAGGATCTTTCTATGAAGTTTAGGCTTTCATTGAACTCACATTGTAGCCCAGGCTGACCTCAACTCACAGCAATCTTACTGCCTCACCCTTGTAACTTCTGGCATTAGAGATGTTTACTACAAAACCTGGTTCTTATTTACTTTTTAAATTTTTTTCCAAAATTAAATTACCCAGTGATATGTCATAGTTTATCAGGTGAATTATACAAAATGAAATCAGAAAGCACTGAAAATGCATTGAAGGAGACTCAAAATCCTCACCAACACTAAACATAGTGTAACATAACATAACATAACATAACATAACATATTATATTATAGCATAAAAAACACAACAAAACAAAGCAAAACAAAATAAGAAAACAGAGTGGGAGATTTCATTCAGCAGTATAAGTGCCCACTTAGCAAACCTGAGGTCATAAGTTCAATCCTCAGTACCAAAAGAAAACAACCACCTAACTCTGATTGTAAAAAATGCTTGCAAGTGTACCTTAACAGTTTGTAAGCTAATCATACACAAGACATATAATCTGGCAATTTCACATCTAAGTAGTTTTTCTTTGAAATAAAAGTCTATGTCCACTCAAGACCGTGTATAAGAATGGCTGTGGCAGCTGGCTTTCCAGGGTCAACCCGAAAACAGAACAAATGGGATCAGTAGATGGGTGACAGATGCATGCACAAGTTGCAATTGTAGGGTTCAGCCCCATGAGACTGTGTGGTGGCTCCACTATCAATAAAAAGCAGTATGTGGAGACAAATTCTCCAGGAGGGATGGCCATGTTTCCCCTTCAGCACGGGGTGATGATTTCCATGGCCTTGAAAAGCCTCCCCTTGTCCTCATCACCTGCTGTCCCTCCTCAAAGGAGGTCAGAGAATGGAGCACTACAGTGTGTGGCTGAGATAAACATGAGTAAAACTTGCTATGAATCCTCCTTTCCTGGACACATGGGTGTTATAACATGAAACATTTCATATCCTTCAAGTAAAGTTATTATGGGCATTATGGGAACATCTCCATGCTCCTTATTGACAATGAAATGAAACTAAAATAAGTACAGAAAAGACAGTCAAAATAAAATTTGAGAAATCTCGAAATGAAGAAACTGTGCACCTCATCCTCAAGGGAAAGGGTCTTTTGGATGGAAAAGTCTAACAACACACATATTTTGCTAGTTTTTTAACTTACTGTTTCTAAGGAGGACACAGATTAGCTCACAATAAAAACAAAGGAGGCATCGGAGGGGGAGCCTCAACTGTGGACCCCAGCACATGACCTCACTTCCTTGGTGATAAGTCCAAACAGAAGTATGCTCAGGGTAGGAATTCTTAGGAATGGCAAAGTGTCCATGGCCCACAGGTATCACTAGAAAGTGGGTAGCTGTCATCAAGCCAAAATACACATGAAGACACCCTGTGTGAAGACACTTTTCTGAGTATTGTCCATGATCTTGTAAGCAGAACAGGTGCAACCATTGCCCTTTTGAGTTTTGATGTTCTTTGAAGGCCACAGAGTCAGAATTGGCAGCAGAACAGATATTGTTCACCTCAAGGAAGTCTTTCTGTGTCCAAGGCCAACCATAGAAGAGGTTACAGATCATGTAGGAGGAGTTCTGCAGAGACCAAGAGAACTGGGCAGCAGATCTTTGCCTGACCTAGACACTGCAGAAAGGCGGGATAGACATCGATGACTCCTCACTTCTCAGATATTCATGGAGCACCAGCCATGAGCCCTTGAGTGCAAAGCCATGGCAGATATCAGTCTTTGCCTTTGTTGAGCTGACCTGCAGTGGGGAAGGGCAGGGAGAAACTGTCATGCTTCCCTAAAGAAGGGAGTGATGTCATAAAACTAAACAACTCACTATACAAATATATTTTCTTTTATTTTCCTTCCTACTAGATCCTGGCCACCACTCATCCTATGTCCTGGTAATTTACCTTTCCTACCTTTTCTGTATCACTGCAGTTATGTTTCTCCTCTGCCTTACCCTGCTGTAAGTAACTGTTTAATCTCACCTTGTCTGAGAAGGGAAAATCCAGACAGATTGCATCAATTTCTCATGCATGTATTCATGGAATCTTGGCAGGGCATAGAAAAATAATTCAGGAATATTTTGTAATTATTAGGATTCTTTGTTTTGTTAATTATGTTCCTGGCTTTATCAACATATACACATCAAAACTGCTCCATGTTTAATTACATGTAGGTTTCATATCCATTTCATATCCATCACATGTACAAGGTTTCATATCCATCACATGTATATTTCATATCCATTTCATATGAAAGAGGCTAACACTCTTTTGTCACACAGCAGCACCATGGGAGTGTCACACCCATGTTTATACTTTAGATATTTCCAAAGATAAATTATTAATTTTAATTTATGAGTGCTAAACAGGAAAAAAATCACAAAAGTAAAGTATTGTAGTAGTAATACAATCATTAAAATTTGAGGCACTCTGTGTTCCAAAGAAAGTCTATAACCCAGTAGAGAAAGTGCAGTGTCACAGGCAGTGTGTCCATTGAATTCCCCTGTGGTTTATTTCCATGCAATGTCATGAATATGGCTGTCTATGTCCTCTTCTCTGGACAGAGTCAATTTGCATAAAGTCTGGCTCAGCATATCACCACCTATAAGTTTCAGTTCTTACCCAGTAGTTTAGTCAAAGAACAAGACACATGAACAAAGCCCAATTAAGAATAATGAGGCCTTGTGTACATAAGAAAAGAAACATAACTGTCAAGGAGGCAAACAAGTGGGAGAAATGAGCACTGGGAAACATCAGTGGCATCAGGTCCCAGGTAGGAAAAACCAGCCTAGAACTCGAATCCACCAGGATCCTGGCAGGGCTGGGGTAGATGGGGTGACCAAAGAGCTCTCCATGACTCCTTCAGGAGCTGGGGTGCAGTCTTGAATCACAGATCTGCTGTGTCATGGTGTAAATCCCTGCAGCCTTCACAGAGGCCAGCTGATTGGTTGCTCCATGCTATAAATGCTCCAGGCTGAAGTTATTCCTCCAAGTCCTGACTGCACAGTGCTGCCACTGGGGGTTGGCAGCAGGAGAGGTTAGGTCACTGATTCAGCAGCCACTGGGTTTCCCACAAAGAAATAACTGAGCATGTGGGTGCCCCAGTGTGAACTAAGGTGTAGCTCCTGAATTCAATGGATGATAGAAAGTTTTCCCATGGTCTTTGAATCAAGTGGGCCTAAAAAGTGTCACAGGCTTGGGGCAAGGCCTCAGTGACAGTGAGTAGTGAGTTCTAAGTCCAGGATTTGCCCTGCCCAATGGACTGCATGTGGCAATGGCAATGTGAGGTAACCTGAAGATGATGGCCTTAGTAGGGATGGTATCAAATTACAGGCAGGTGTGGATGGGGATAGTGCCCAGGTGAAGAGAACCCCATGTGACCCTCTAGTGCCTCACCCCTGAGCATGCTAGAAACTCCACAGTAAAGGACTATGTGTGTTATTCCACTCCTGATGGACATTTAAAACCAGTGCTCATAGAGGGACAATGTTAGGCCCAAGGCCCAGGACATGGGCAGAGTGAAGAGGATGGGGGAGAAATCCAAAGGAGAAAAGCCTCCGAGCACAGGAAGCAGCCCACTCCCAAAGGCATTAGAAAAGCAGCCCCCAAGCTCCTGGGACCTGAGCCTAAACATGAGGGACTGATTTCAAGCGGCATCCCAAGGGATACACACATGTGCACACACACGCGCACACACACACACACACACACACACACACACACACACACACACAGTGATGCCCTTGGCACCCACTGGGTTGCTCAGAGGAAAACTGATCTGATTCATTCAATCTACATGCCTCAAATTTTTACCTTATTCCTGGGCTGAACTAGGCTGGCACCAACACAGAACAGGGCAATATGTCACTAGCCACCCAGAAGCTGGAAGGCTGGAGGAGAGGGACAAATCACTGCAGAATGTAGTGGAAGAGAAGACCCAGTGCTATATCCCAATAAAGCAAGGGTGCAGAGAGGTCAAGGTCACTACATGGGGGCATCTGAACAGCCTCACTGAGATGGAACTGATGCCTGAACCTGAGACATGTGGGCCCTAATGCTGTACAGAGTTGAGTCTGTGTGGCAGAAGACAGAGTATGAACTGGTTGTCCCACCTTCCTACTTCCCTTGTCAACTCAAACAAGACATAATGCCTCTCATTTCCTTTCCAATGTTTCCCCCTGAACTATAGCATCTGCTTCCTAGGGACATCATCAGAAATGAGAGATGACACTTTTAAACCTTGTGAGCTGGTGTCATGTGTACACAGTATACACAATTACAGGTGAATTCCATCAAGGGCTGGAAGGGAGGTGAACAAAGTGCACACAAGACTGATTCCTGCTGTATGGTGGTGTAAATGACACTAACCTCCTGGATGTGTTTCCCCGGTGGCATCATGAGGGGGCAGAAGGTCATCAGACCAGCCATCATTATGTTCCCTAAGCATCTTAATTTCTTCTATGTATTGGTGTTGTGGCCTCAAGTGAGGACGTCACACAGGCTAAGCAAGCACTATGGATGCAGATGCACCCCCAAATCTACCAGCACTGTGCCTACATTCACATCTGTGTGAATCACCACAACCATGGCAAGGGTGCTCAACTGCTGACAGTTCACCTTCTGATGGCCACCTTCTGAGTAGCCCATTCCTTGAGCGTGGGTCACACATAGTGAATTTTGTTCTGGTTTGTATTAGCCAGGCTGAAATTTAGCCCAGGTCCTCACACATGGTAGGCAAGTGCTCTATCCTGAGTTCTCTCCCAAACTCCTTACTTGTTCTTAATAACAGAACATGGTAGACGTAATGGGATGTGAATATCAAGGGTTCACACATAAAATGACTGTGACCAACCTCCTGATCTCTCCCTCCTCTGTTCTTCCTTCCTTCCTCTCTGTTTCATTCTGTCTTCCTCTCTAGATCTCTGACTATCTCTGCATTTTCCCTGAGGAGAGGCTGACTCTTTGCAGAGAAAAAGGTTAACAGACAGATGAGACATCAGACCTCCATCCTAAATGTGTTCCTGCCTGTTAGCAAGAGAGAGAGCCTGAGAACAGATTCTGCCACAGCAGTGTTTCCGCTGAGCCTGCAGCCTGGTCAGGAGAAACTATGGTGCATCCCCCAGCAGCACCTCCTGAATTCCTAACCCATAGAACCTGAGAGAACTGAAGTTTACCTATTGTACCTAAGTTTACAGCCAAGCATACATCAGTGTTCACTGATGCACTATAGCAGATTTGAGGTGCTGTCCCAACCCCTGCCCCTCCCCCACTCCTCCCCTCCCTTATTCTCACCAGGCCTTCTGTTCTCTCTTTTCATCTATTTCTTGACTAAAAAAAATTTGACTTTGAATCTCTAAATTGTTCATACTCTGTCTTCTGCCACACAGACTCAACTCTGTACAGCATTAGGGCCCACATGTCACAGGTTCAGGCATCAGTTACATCTCAGTTAGGCTATTCAGATGCCCCCATGTAGTGACCTTGACCTCTGTGCGCCCTTGCTTTATTGGGATATAGTGCTGGGTCTTCTCTTCCACTACATTCTGCAGTGATTTGTCCCTCTCCTCCAGCCTTCCAGCTTCTGGGTGGCTAGTGACACATTGCCCTGTTCTGTGTTGGTGCCAGCCTAGTTCAGCCCAGGAATAAGGTAAAAATTTGAGGCATGTAGATTGAATGAATCAGATCAGTTTTCCTCTGAGCAACCCAGTGGGTGCCAAGGGCATCACTGTGTGTTTGTGTGTGTGTGTGTGTGTGTGTGTGTGTGTGTGTGTGCGTGTGTGTGCACATGTGTGTATCCCTTGGGATGCCGCTTGAAATCAGTCCCACATGTTTAGGCTCAGGTCCCAGGAGCTTGGGGGCTGCTTTTCTAATGCCTTTGGGAGTGGGCTGCTTCCTGTGCTCGGCGGCTTTTCTCCTTTGGATTTCTCCCCCATCCTCTTTACTCTGCCCATGTCCTGGGCCTTGGGCCTAACATTGTCCCTCTATGAGCACTGGTTTTAAATGTCCATCAGGAGTGGAATAACACACATAGTCCTTTACTGTGGAGTTTCTAGCATGCTCAGGGGTGAGGCACTAGAGGGTCACATGGGGTTCTCTTCACCTGGGCACTATCAGCATCCACACCTGCCTGTAATTTGATACCATCCCTACTAAGGCCATCATCTTCAGGTTACCTCACATTGCCATTGCCACATGCAGTCCATTGGGCAGGGCAAATCCTGGACTTAGAACTCACTACTCACTGTCACTGAGGCCTTGCCCCAAGCCTGTGACACTTTTTAGGCCCACTTGATTCAAAGACCATGGGAAAACTTTCTATCATCCATTGAATTCAGGAGCTACACCTTAGTTCACACTGGGGCACCCACATGCTCAGTTATTTCTTTGTGGGAAACCCAGTGGCTGCTGAATCAGTGACCTAACCTCTCCTGCTGCCAACCCCCAGTGGCAGCACTGTGCAGTCAGGACTTGGGGGAATAACTTCAGCCTGGAGCGTTTATAGCTTGGAGCAACCAATCAGCTGGCCTCTGTGAAGGCTGCAGGGATTTACACCATGACACAGCAGATCTGTGATTCAAGACTGCACCCCAGCTCCTGAGGAGTCATGGAGAGCTCTTGGGTCCCCCCATCTACCCCAGCCCTGCCAGGATCCTGGTGAATTCGAGTTCTGGGCTGGTTTTTACTACCTGGGACCTGATGCCACTGCTGCTTCCCAGTGCTCATTTCTTCAGCTTGTTTGCCTCCCTGACCATTATATTCCTTTTCTTATGTACACAAAGCCTCATTATTCTTAATTGGGCTTTGTTCATGTGTCTTGTTCTTTGACTGAACTACTGGGTAAGAACTGAAACTTATAGGTGGAGACATGCTGAGCCAGACTTATGCAAAGTTACTCTGTCCACAGAAGATGACAAAGGCAGCCATATTCATGACATTGCATGGAAATAAACCACAGGGGAATTCAATGGACATGTTGCCTGTGACACTGCACTTTCTATATTAATAATTTATCATTGGAAATACCTAAAGTATAAACATTGGTGTGACACTCCCATGGTGCTGCTCTGTAATCAAAGAAAGTGTTTTAGTCTCTTTCATATGAAATAGTCATGAAATAACCTACATGTAATTAAACCTGGAGCAGTTTTGAAGTGTACATGTCTATGAAGCCAGGAACATAATTAAGAAAACAAAGAATCATAAGAATTACAAAAAATTCCTGAATTCTTTTTCCATGCACTGCCAAAAGTGCATGAATACATGAATGAGAAATTGATGCAGTCTGTCTGGATTTCCCCTTCTCAGAAAAGGCAAGATTAAACAGTTATTTACAGCAGGGTAAGGCAGAGGAGAAACATAACTGCAGGATGTGGAAAAGGTAGGACAGGTAAATTACAATGACATAGGATGAGTGGTGACCAGGATCTAGTAGGAAGGAAAATAAAAGAAAATATATTTGGGTACTGAGTTTATGAAAATATTCTGGAAGAAGGCACTGGTGAAGGTTTCACAGTTTGGAGAATGCACTAAATCATACCAAACTCATCAACTGAAACAAGAATAAACCCTTAAATTGCCTTTACAATGATTCTATCACTGGCAGCCCAGAATAGAATAATAAGTAAATCTGGAAGAGAGGGGAATGGCAGGTGTGGGTCAAGAGCTGCCTGCAGGTAGAGGTCAAGAGATGACTCCTGCTGGGGAGTCACCAGGAAATCCAGCTCTGCAGCTGGTGGAGAAAGGAAAACATGTGCCTGCTCTTGCTGTGGGGCCAGAGCTGGTGAGAGAGCCGGAGGTGGAGCTGGCACGATCTCTGTGAGTGCAAATTCAGCATGCCCTGGAATTGCCCCTGTAGTTGCAGGAGAAGGAAACATCACTGACTTTCCAGGGACTTCTCAGGACCAAACCTTCCCACTGCCTGTCAGAGGCATCTGTGTGCATGAACATAGCCCAATTAAAGCCTCCCAGACTGCATCCCCACACTGACTGCTGAGATGATCATGTTCCTGTGTCTCCCATCATGTGGGCACATTGCTTAGTTCCCTAGCACATTCCTCCTCTCAAGGCCACAACCCACATCCCATGGCTCCTTACCCTATGACTTAGGTGCCAGGGGCATAGGAGGCTCCAGCTGCTCCATGAGAAGCTTGGCCTGGGGATCCATCTTGGAGTTCAGCTCCAGTGAGGAGTCAAGGACAGGAGATGCGGACCTGGAGCAAACAGGGAGGTAGCAAAGTGAGAGGTCTGGCCTCTCTTCTAAAACTACCTACACAGGTTACCTTAGGGAGAGGCACATGGGTCTCTAACCCAGCAAGTTCAGTGTCCACTCCCACCATCTCCCAACTACAGTTTGGCAGTGTGGGCCTAGGGATCCCTGAGAGGCTGACAGAATGCTCCATTGGAGGCAGTCCTTGCTTCCTGGTATGACACCACTCCCTTCTTTAGGGAAGCATGACAGAGTTTCTCCCTGTCCTTCCCCCCTGCAGGTCAGCTCAACAAAGGCAAAGACTGATATCTGCCATGTGTTTGCACTCAAGGGCTCAGGGCTGCTGCTCCATGAATATCTGAGAAGTGAGGAGTCATCGATGTCTATCCCGCCTTTCTGCAGTGTCTACGTCAGGCAAAGATCTGCTGTCCAGTTCTCTTGGTCTCTGTAGAATTCCTCCTACGTGGTTTGTAACCACTTCTAAGGGAGGCCTTGGGCACAGAAAGACTTCCTTGAGGTGAACAATATTTGTTCTGCTGCCAATGCTGACTCTGTGGCCTCCACAGAACATCAAAACTCAAAAGGGCAGTGGTTGCACCTGTTCTGCTTACAAGATCATGGACAATACTCAGAAAAGTGTCTTCACACAGGGTGTCTTCATGTGTATTTTGGCTTGATGACAGCCACCCACTTTCTAGTGATACCTCTGGGCCATGGACACTTTGCCATCCCTAAGAATTCCTGCTCTGAGCATACCTTGAAAACCCTAGAGTGACTCTCCAATTTCCTTTCCAAAGAACAGAACAGTTTTCCCCATGTATGTGTCAGTGAGGTGGGTGGAAGGTCATCCCTGGGAATCAGGACAGCCTCCTTATCAGGGCTTCATGGGGCCAAGGCCACAGCTAATCCCTTGCCATGGAGTCCTCATTTCATCCTCAGTGACCCTGCACTCTGGATCCACTCAGTACCCAAAAATTCAGTGCTGTAAGCTTAGAGTCAGGTGGTTACACATGGCCAGGAGTTGAATACACAGGTGATCAAGTCTCACGGGGCTTCTCAGGTGAGAACTTAACTTGCCTGTATCTGAACTAGTCCTGGACTCAGTGTCTCTGAGTGGCTGATGGTTGGGCCTAAGGATATGTATTCTGGGCTTCCTCTTGTCTCTGGGTGCCTCTGGGTGCCTCAATGTGCCAATGAGTCCTGGCCTGAGCTGGTGAGAGCTGGGTGTTTCCAGTTGAGCTTCCTGAAGCATCTGGACCAAGTGAACCATCCTCTCCATTTGTTCCCACGTGGTTCCCTGACACGGGGTCCTGATGCTGGGACCACTAGCCCTGGGAAAGCAGCGTAGCATGTTCTTCGTTCACTCTCTCGAGCCAGCCATCTATGAAGGCAAACTATCACCAGACCACAGTGCCTGGTGTCCAGAGCCGTCAGAGTTCTGTTTGGACTTGTCACCAATGAAGTGAGGTTATGTGCTGGGGTCCACAGTTGAGACTCCCCCTCCGATGCCTCCTTTGTTTTTATTGTGAGCTAATCTGTGTCCTCCTTAGAAACAGTAAGTTAAAAAACTAGCAAAATGTGTGTGTTTTTAGACTTTTCCATCGAACAATCCTTTCCCTTGAGGATGAGATGCAGTTTCTTCATTTAGAGATTTCTCAAATTTTATTTTGTCTGTCTTTTCTGGATTTATGTTAGTTTCATTTCATTATCAATAAGGAGCATGGTGATGTTCCCATAATGCCCAAAATAATTTTCTTTAAAGGATATGAAATGTTTCATGTTATAACACCCATGTGTCCATGAAAGGAGGATTCATAGCAAGTTTTACTCATGTTTACCTCAACCACACACTGTAGTGCTCCGTTCTCTGACATCCTTTGAGGAGGGACAGCAGGTGGTGAGGGCAAGGGCAGGCTTTGCAAGGCCATGGACATCATCACCCTGTGCTGATGAGGACACATGGGCATCCCTCCTGGGGAATTTGTCTCCTAGTCACTGTTTTCAATTCCTGTTTTCCCATCCCAAACAGACCATGGGCTTTGTGTCCCTGTTGGGTAGTTTGCCTTTCCTAGAGGTGATGGTGCTGAGCCTGTTCACTCTCAATGCTCTTTGTTGGTCTTCTTCAAGCAGCGTCGTCTCTGTGATGGGCTCTCCACATACAGCTGCTTATTGCTAGTGGAGCAACCACACACTCTCATGGGGCTGAACCCACCAAGTGCAACTTGTTCATGCATCTGTCACCCATCTACTGATCCCATTTGTTCTGTTTGTGGGTTGGTCCTGTAAAGCCAGCTACCACAGCAATTTTTATACACAGTCTTAAGTAGACATAGACTTTTATTTCAAAGAAAAAGTACTTAGATGTGAAATTGCCAGATTATATTTCTTGTGTATGATTAGCTTACAAACTGTTACGGTACACTTGGAAGCATTTTTTTAAAATCAGAGTTAGGTGGTTGTTTTCTTTTGGTACTGAGGATTGAACTTATGACCTCAGGTTTGCCAAGTGGGCACTTATACTGCTGAATGAAATCTCCCACTCTGTTTTCTTATTTTGTTTTGCTTTGTTTTGTTGTGTTTTTATGCTATAATATGTTATGTTATGTTACATTACCTTATGTTACGTTACGCTACGTTATGTTATGTTATGTTTTATTGTGTTTCACTATGTTTAGTTGATCTGGCCTGCAGATCAATCTATCCAGAACTCCTGGAGGGGGAACGGGGATTAAATAAAAGACATGGCAGAGACAAAGAGAGATAGAGGCAAGTCGAGATAATCCAATCAAGCCTCCGGTTTATTCAGGAAATGATCACACCTTTTATAGGCTAAGGGCGGGAGCTGGGACAGGAAGAGGTTAAAGAGATGAATACAACAGGGTCACCATCACATCCAGATAAGTGATGTAAGCAGGAGAGGATTATGGTTAATGTAGGCAGATGCAGTGCCCATAGGAGAGAGAGGCAGGGAGACAGCAATGCCTGTCACTTGGCTCCCTACTTTTAGTGTTGGTGAGGATTTTGAGTCTCCTTCAGTGCATTTTCAGTGCTTTCTGATTTCTTTTTTTTTTAATGTTATTTAAGGAGAAAAAGAAAAAAAAGCAGAGAAAGGTTACAAGCTATACAGGTTTACAGAAAAAAATGAACAGTAGGAAATCACTAGTTAATGGATTACATATTGTCATCTTAGAAATAATTGTCTAAGTTACAAAATTAAAGCTTATGAAGTGGACATTCCAACCGTGAGACTGCAAACAGTTCTGTTCAGTGATCCAACAAAACTCAGTAATATCATTATCTGTCTTATACACTTAAATATACATACAGTTATATCATTTAGAGCACTTTCTTTTCCTCTCTTTTGTACAATGGCAATTACACATTTTTGGTTTTGTTGCTCCCACAATTCCTATTACTTTTTTAGAAAAGAGTAGAACCAAATGAGACATAACAGAACAGAGTCAGTCAAATCAAAAGGGTGGACATAATAGATAATGTAAAAGCATAATGCAAGGTGATCAACAATGGTTACCATGATGCCTCCCACTATCTCTAATAGAATTGCCTATATCATCAGTTATAATAAAATTGAACAAATCAGTAAAGAAAAAGCCAACAAAACCAAAACATTGGAGACATTATAGGTCTTCAAAAGTAGATAACAGTCAACCAGAATGGGCGTCATAATGAATCCCACTATCTTCACAGCTGTTGCCTAAACTTTCGAACCTGGTACTATCAAGCAAAAGAGAATAGAGGGACATCAGTCAAAACAAGATGGTGAGAGCAGTACAGGGCTTTAAATCAAGACAAAGGAAATCAAAGTGACTTACTATAATATATCCTGCTATTTGTTATTTATTTTTCCCTTAGTTAAAAGGATAAAAATAAAAAAGTAAATAATAAAATGGAGATTGAGATAAAAGAGGGCATAACAGCAAAACAGCACAGATCAAAACATAACCATTTAAGCAAAATAGTGTTTCACCACAAGATAATCCCGACATAAAAGTGGTTACCATATTGTCTCTTTCCTTGAAATCTTTGAATATAACTTCGTTTACTGTAACATCAAATATATCAAAACAATGTAAAACCATTTAAGAGAATGACAGTATTACAGGGTGTTTAGAATCAACTAACAGAAAATGAACAATGGTTTCTGTATAATCTCCTTGTCTATAAAAGTTTTTGCTTATACTACCATATATAATAAATTCCAATAAGATACAACCTGTTTAGACCAAAGGAGACAGAAAAACAAAAGCTTGATGAGACTTCAAAACAAGATGATACTAAATCAGTATTACCTCTTAGGATGTCATTTTCTCCAAAATAGCTATTCCTATCATCCAAACATCTCTGACTCATTTCTGTTGAGCTCTTTTTCTGTCATTAGTTGTCAGTTTGTCTTCTTCATTTTGTTTTCTGCTCCATTCATTGTGGCCTCTCTGCCACTATTTCTGGATTCTTCGTATTTTTTTCTTTTTTAGAATATCCTGCAGTATTCTCTGTAGAGTTGAATTGGTGGTTGCATATTCCACTAGTTCCTCTTTATCCTGGAAGCACCTTGTTTTTCCATCAATTTTCAGGGATAGTTGTGCAGGATATATCAATCTTGGCTGGAGATTATTATCTTTCAAAGCTTGAATTATTTCCCCCCATGCTCTTCGTGATTTGATGGTTTGTGCCGAGAAGTCTGCTGTAATTCTGATGGGTGTTCCCTTGTAAGTGATCTGTTTCTTGTCTCTGATGGCTTTTAATATTCTGTTCTTGTATTGGATTTCTGGAATTTTAATTATTGTATGCCTGGGTGTTACTCTGTTTGGGTTATAGGTGGCTGGGGTCCTGTATGCTTCATACAACTGAATATCTTTACCTTTTGCTAAATTAGGAAAATTCTCCTGGAATATTTCTGTGAGTAGCTTTTGTAGTTCATTTGTCTGTGTCCCTACTTCTTCTTTTATGTTCTTAATTCTTAAGTTATAGATCCTCTTATCATCTTCTAGTCTTTGTATTATTGCTGTTTGTTTCTTTGTTATTTTCAAGAAGTTTTTCATTTCATGCTCCCATATAACAAATCTTCCCTCCAGTTCAGATAATCTGTCCTTACTTTCTTTCAAGCTGTTACGCCAGTTTTTGATAGAGTTTTTAGTTTCCGGGTAATCTCTTTCAACCTGCTTCACGTATGCTATGCTTTCTCTATTTTCTCCATCAAAGAATTCTCCCCTCTTTTCCTGTTCTTCCATTCCACCATCTGTTTTTTCTTGGGTGGTGCTTAGCATTTCTCTAACTATTCTGCTTATGTCTAGCTTCAGGTCATTAACAACTTCATTCCTGAACTCGTCTATGAGGCTCTGGAGATAGCACTTTATGTCTATTGGTGCTGTGTCTGCTATTGCCTCTTTCTCAGGATTGGGGGCCGAGGAGCATTTCTTGTTGCTGCCTCTTCCCATATTCTTTGTTCCTTATATATGCAAGCATATATAGGGGGCCTGGGTTCCTTCCCTTTCGGCCACAGTCTGATTGAACTGCTCTGGCTAGGTGTTCCCGCCCACCGCAGTGCGCCAGGAAGTTGCAGACCAGGCAGCCAGTGGTGCGGGCTCCAACTTCCACACTGAGGCTTTTCTGTTCCTGTTATACCACCATGATTGCATTCCCGGTTGGTTCCTCTCAGCCCAGTTCATTCTTGGGTTATGATTTTTTATTCCTTGCTTAACTCCTTACTACTTGCTTATGATTCTTTACTCCTCACCATTCCTGAATTCTATGCTGGGTCTTTCAGAGAGCCTCCATACCTGCTGCTATCTGTCCACCATGCTCTCCCAGAAGTCCTTTCTGATTTCATTTTGTATAACTCACCTGATAAACTATGACATATCACATAATCCTGGGTAATTTAATATTGGAAAAAATTTAAAAAATAAATGAGAGCCAGGTGTGGTAGTAAACATCTCTAATGCCAGAAGTTACAAGGCTGAGGTAGCAAGATTGCTGTGAGTTGAGGTCAGCCTGGGCTACAATGTGATTTCAATGAAAGCCTAAACTTCATAGCAAGATCCTGTCTCAAAAATAAATAAATAAATCAAAATCAAAATACATTAAAAAAGGTTTAAAAACACACAAAAATCATCTATGAATCAGCAAATCAAGTCTTCATGAATTTTTCTTACATATGTACTTTAGTCAGCACACTGAGCATTACGTTTACCATGAGGTACACAGTGATCTACTGCCAAGAAGTTGAACTTTTTCAATTTTTTTTGAACTTTTTCCTGAGATGAATGTATATATGCTACTGAATACACAATCTTAGGATTTGGATAGCATAGTATAAAGAGAATTTTATGGTATTTTTTTATTTTTGTACTAACTTTATATATGAAGGTAGGGTTTGAGCAAAGGTTTACTGTTTTTTGAAAGACTTTCTTGTCTTATTTTAATGTAACTCAAGTACATATTAATAAGGACCACATAAAAGATGCTATTGTTAAGTCTATAAAAGGATAAAATACAGAAGAATAATGAGAGAATAACATTGGCTAATGCATTGTGCACAATGATTTCTTAATGATTTATATTTTCATACATTTGTAAAATTTGTTTTTTTTTTTTTTTTTTTTTTACAAAATGTAAAGCATGATCTCACTAAGTTTGTGAGTTTCCCAGGCCAGGCTTAAACCTTTCCTTATTCAATCTCCCTCCCTCTTCTCAGAGTGTTAGGATTACAGGTATTATCTTGAGTTGGTAATCAGCAGGAATTTTGTGCATTCATAGAATGAAATATTTGGCTTTGAACTTTAGACACTTTGCAGGAAGAGTGGATCTAGTTAAGCCATCTACCAACTTCCTAACTGGCAGTTTTTTCACAGTGAGTAGGATTGAAAATCCCATTAACACAGTTGGTAGTTTCTCTGCTTTGTAACTGTGCTCATTATGCCCTTCCGAATATCACTGCAAATGCTTACTGCACTGGAACTGAGACTTGGTGTACTTGAAGCACATTCTGTTTTTTTTTTTTTAAATCCCTCATGGATATTGATGATTGTTTGAAGTCAAACCACAAGAAAAATGTGAAAGCTAATGCCTCTTGGGGCACACTGCCCTCCAGAATGCCAGGACAGTGTAAAATAATTTTTCTACTGTTGGACTTTCCAAGTTTTTTTTGTTTTGCATTCAGTTTCTATGGATTGAATACTGAGATTTGCACTTAGCTCCATGACCTTCCCATTTAAAATTCGTTTTTTTTTTTCATCCAGGTTCTAGATAAGTGGCTGCATTGCTGAGGCTGTCCTTAAATTTGTGATGTTGTTGCCTCAGCCTTCCAGAGTGCTGGCATTACAAGACACTCCACCAGACCTTGTTTCATCATAGTGTTGTTAAAAACTCATTGGCTAAGCATGTAATGTTGAAAATGCCTGCAATGCCTGCACTCAAGTGGCTGAGGCAGCAGGATTCCTGGGAGTACCAGACAAGCCTGCCACATACTCTGAGTTCAGCTTAGGCCAGAGCTACACAGGAAAAACTTGACCAAAAACTGAAAAAGAAAAAGAAAGAAAACTAAAGGAAAGGGAAGGAAAGCAGAGGGGAAGGGGGGATGGAAGGGAAGGAAAAAGGAGAAACAAAACAAAATTCCTGGTGACTGTATGAGTTTTTCACTACTGGGCTGGACTTTTTAATCTGTGTTCCAGTTCTTGCAGTATAGGAACCTTTTGACTATTTCAACTTTATTATATACCAGAAAACTAAGTATTTTGTTGCCTCCAACTTTAATGTTTTTTCCATGGCTATAGGATGGCTTTTTGTCCTTCCCTGTGAATTTTCATTTTGTTTTTTCTATTTCTAAAAAAATGGCACTGATATTTTGACAGGAATGGCATTTAAACACCTGGTTGCTCTGGGTAGCATGTACATTATAACAACATGAATTCTTTCCATTCACCATCACAGTCTGTCTTTTCTTCTCTTAGTGCCACTTCACGCATTGCTTCAATTTCTACAATTTTCCAAGAACAGGTAAGTTTGGTTTAAATTTTACATAAGCATTAATTCTTTTGGATGAATTATGAAATGAATTGTGTTCCTTGAATTTCTGGCTGCAGTCTGTTTGAAGCACATAGATATGAATTGACTATGACATAAGGATTTTGTACCTTGAAACTGAAGTTATTTGTCAATTTGTTCTAAAAGTTGTTCAGTGGAGTTTTAAGTTTCTTATATGAAATGTATCCTCAGGAAATAGAGGCACCTCTTAATTCTTCCTTTCTGATTTGGTAAACTTTTGGGTTCTTATTGTTGACTAAATTCTAGGACTAGGACTTCAAGTACTGTGTTGAAAAGTGTCCAAAGCCTGGTCTTGTTCCTGACCTGAGAAGCAAATCAAACAAATAGCATATAGTAAAATCAGACAGAACAAGATGGGGAGAGCAATACTGGGGTGCAAATCAGGTTAATAGGAAAACAAATAGTGACTATAATATATCCCAATATTTTTTATTTTAGTTTTCCCTTAATTGAAAAAAAAATAGTTTAAGGATGGAAGAAGGTGGGACAACCAGTCTAACCTAATCTGATTAAGTTGGGCCAAGCCGTGCTCATTGAAAATGAGAAATACAGTGAGAAGGAATTGGCCTGGGTCTGTTGGTTTCTGAGGAGGACACAGGGCACTTTAGAGGGAGAAAGACAGACTTCGGGCCTCCTGCAACACAGAGGCATGCAGAAGTGAGTGGGGCGAGGCAAAATAGGAAGCTTTTCAGGGGTGCATTTGTGCACAAAGCTGTCCCTGACAGGCCCTGGGAGGCTTTGGGCCTTGCAAGGAGCAAGGACAGTTGGGGATTTTTCTAAGGCAGGGCTGGTACCAGACTGAGCTAAAGGTCTACTCACAGATCTTGTGCCAGCCTCACCTCCAATGACCTCACCAGCTCCGGGATCAACCTGAAAATCAAGGTCAGATACCCGGTCTGGCGGAATTCCAGGGCAGGTCTGTCACTGGCTCCATGGCAGGTGTCCTAAGCTCCACTTAGAGCTCAAGTCTTGCAAAGTACTGGCCCTTTGTTTCCCCTTCCCTTTACCTCTTCTATTTCTCTCAGTTTTCATTTCTACTCTTAAATCTATAGTTCTTTGAAGCATTAAATTCTAAGATAATTTAATTTTAAGTTAAGATTGCATTAGTTTCCACATGTTCAGTTGAGTCACATGTAAGCACATTGTCAATTGGTACAATCTTCACATCTGTCTAGTTCCAGGTTTCTGCTCAGTGTTGGACCCATCCATATCCCTGTTCTCTCCTGCTAGTCCCCACCGACTGCTGACCTTTCTCTCACTGTGATTTACTACCCTGGGTTTTTCATATCAGTGCATCAGATTCCGTTTGGCCAAACATTCCTGGAGGAGACTGGATGCTATTGCTGTTTGATTAGAAGAGAAAACCACAGATAGCCAAAACTACAGGGAAAATGTAGAGACCATTGTGTATGCACTCATCTTTTCATGTTGGAAAATGTTTTCCATGATTTCAGTGATACAAAGGGAACTACAAAGTGCTGATTCATTGCATTTGAAAAACAACAATTATGCAAAAATCACAATAGGAAACCTTTCTTTATAACCAACAGTCAGATAGATGGTTTTTATTACAATTTTTAAAGGGTCTCATGAGTCCATTTTGTGAGGGAAATGACAAATTCTTCTAACTCAAAGGGAATCACCAGGGCCAACAAGCACACAAAACACTGAGCCTCCTAACCCTGATTCATGCAGGCACACATCCTTGAAATGTGCTGTTTCCCCATCCACTGACATATTTTAAGGCAGGTGCTGAACAACAATGGGACGGACATGGGGGGCAGGGCATAGCCCTTTCTTGCAGCGCCCGTCAGAGCTCTAAACAGCCTTCCCTAGAACTCCTAGGACTAAGAATAGAGTTTTCTCCCACACAGAATGCTGCACAAATTTTCAAGAATTTGATTCACAGTACTCTTTGAAGCAGGAAGAAACTGGGACCCTCCCTAGCCTCTGTGTAGAGTATGCACAGGAGAGTTGTCTGGATGATCCTGTTCACTGCAGCTAGGGGAACATTGCCCTGGCCCCAGGGCCACAGATGTGCAGGGCTAAGGATGACAAACTCATGGCACATCAAGGTTTTCCCTGGGCCAACCAGTGCACTGGGCATCTCCACTGCAATCCAGTGACTCCCAAAGCCAGCAACAGCACTGAGAAAGGGCATTTGGATGCCTGGTTGGCCAGTCAGGCAAGGGGCAGTCCTGCCTGATACAGCTGTGCAAAGTGTATCCCTCTGGAGCTAAACCTCAAGCAGATCCTACTCATTGCCTTCATCATTTCTCACAGCAAGGTTGTCACACAGAAGTACAGCAACACACTTGGTTTACTCAAACTAAATTGTTTAGCTTCCCTTCAAGAAATGACTGAAAATGCACAAGTCTGGAAAAATCAATGCTGGGAGCATTGCTCTGCATTTTGTATAAATAAACTGATCCTTTACAAGACATGGTGGTAATGCCCATGGGTGGGTCTGATATGCCAGAGATGTGGACTCTCATGAATACAGGTTTTGTAACTGCAATAGAAAAATTGCAAATAAATGATGCATGCACATGACTTTCTCTTTGTATTGCACTGAAGGAAGGGGGATCCAGGCAGCAATCTAGATTTACTGAGTTGCCTCAGTAAACCCAGGGCACAATCCACCACATGATTCTTCACCCAATTGTGAAAGCTCAGCAACTTGGTGCCTACTTGTTGCTGCTGTTGCTTCACAATTTTGAGGTGTTTGTATCTATGCCAGCCATCTCTGCCTCTTTTAGCTTCTGTCTCAGTGTGTAGATCAGACTATGTGTTTACAAATGTTCCATCATGATTTCAGGAGCAGTGGCAGCCTCTCATGTACTAGAAATAATTCAAGTTTCATCATAAGAAACCTGATACAATGTGCTTGAGAGGAAATGAGATTGTCTGATAAAAATGCAGGAAACTCATTTTGTCTGTGCCAGACTCAGCTGCTACTGAAGCGCATATTTTTAAGGTAAAAAGATATGAGTCAGAGTGTTGGAATGCACAGTAACATCCCCAAGTTCAGTTTCTGCTTTGCTACCCTCAGTCCACTAAGCTGCAGAATGGATCTGAGTGTTCAAACACATAGGGTGTGAACTGCAGCAGAAATCTGTAAAAACTTCAGTTAACTGGGGGTGTGAAAAGACAAGGAAAGATTTTTGGCAAAATACACCTCTAAATATGTATTTAAAGCATCAAGGAAACCAAGAAGACAAAGATGAATACAAAGATGAAGAGGAAGAAGGAGGAGGAGGAGAAGGAGGATGAGGAGGAGGAGGAGGAGGAGGAGGAGGAGGAGGAAAAAGAAGAAGGAAAAGAAAGAAAAAGAAAAAGTAATGCCAATGTGTGGGGAGACAATGCCATTGTCTCCAATGCCTCAGCCTCATTTAGAAAGGAAAGGATCAAAATTTGCAGAATGGAAGGGTCACTGTGGAAAATGGACTTTGCCCCAAGGCACTGATGCTGTGTCTGGCCCAATATGAATGTCCAATCCATGGCAGAGCCTGGAGCCTGGTGGAGGCTGAGGCCAGGACCCAGGAGTTGAGGTCCCTGGGGCTGAGGTGGCAGAGTCTTTGCTGCACCCTTGTGGCTCTGCCTTGGTGGGCCTGCAGGACTCCAAGATGAATGCAGTGGTGGAAGTGGGTGTAAGGAAGGAGGTGCTGGGCTCCTCTGCATGCTGCACACTCCCTGCTTGGCCTGAGCACAGGAAGATTCAAGTCCTCCTTGCTGGAAAAAGAGACTCTGAAGAAGATTCTGGGTGTCTTCTACCAGACACAAATGAACACAGTGACTTCTCAGGTAGGGAGGGCAGGACACCGACCACAACGGGATTCGCATGGCTTCATGAGTTTGGGGTTTAAAATTTAGTCGCGAATGATGTGTTGCCTTTCTGAATAAAAAGACTCATTTTATATATCTATAAAGTGAATCTTGAATGTTCTTCTATATGCGTATCCTACATTACATATAAAAGAATATTAAGTTATCCATTTCCACTCAGCTATTCAAGAAAATACTAACTATTTATTCCTAAGTGAGTTGAACAGAAGTAATATTGAAAGGAGCACCATAAATAATGCAGTGGAAAATTAAATGGAAAAACCCCAAAGTCATCCCTCCCAGGATGAGAGGTCTGCCATTGACCAGCTCCTCTCTCCTGTCCTCACCTGCTGTGCAGGCCTGTGTCCTTCACTCCTGGGTGGAGAGAGAGCCAGGACACAAGCTCTCTTCCATCTCAGGAAACATCAGGGACATCGCCTAGGACATGGCCTTCTTTCAGCATTTTCAGGGGCTGTAATTTATAATTAACTCAGCAGCTGTGCTGTGGTACGTTCATGGTTTTTAACTGTCCACACCTTAACTGATTAAGAAAAGAATATGGTGTCCATCAATCTCATTTTTATAATGTCCCTTAGAAGTGGAATTTCCAGGTTAAATGTATATAAGATGAATTTGAGGGTCGCAGAATTTTCACCTGAAACCTCAGCATATAGTTAGAGCCTGGTAGAGGAAGACTGAGTCTGCTCAGATCTATGTGGAAATCTAAAGTCAGAGAGATGGTCCAGGCAGAGGTGCAGGACAACATGGCTAAAAAAGGCTCAGATCCAGGCTGCCTCATCCTTGAGTAAGTTCACAGGAAAGCATCACACACTGCAGGCTGGACAGAAGAGAGCTGGAATCATTCCAGATCTCCTCCCTACATGCCTGAGGCCCCCTCTCTCACTCAGGGGAGCTCTGAGTGAGAAGGTCAGTCTGTTACAGAGCCCAACCTGACTGAAAGTTTTCCACCCAGGTGCAGATCTGAACTGCCACATATGGACTCACCATAGCTATGGAGCATGTCAGGAGATGGGGACACTGCAAGCAGGTCAGGGTATGAAGCCTTAAATAAGAGATGAGGCCCTCACCAGCCCCATTTCCTCCAGGAGTAACCACATCCTGCAAGAATGTGCATTAAATCTGAGTAACTGAAAGGAGTTACTCACAAAATTATATATTATAGAGATAGTTTGAAGATACAAAAGTAAATGGTAGCATCTGTAAGTAAAATGAGATGTGACCTTTAATGGATATGTCGTGTCCATTGATGTCCCCAAACTACATGCATCAGAAGGAAATAGTCTGATGAACAGAGAAATAAGGAGCACAGGCAATGGGTAAAAATCACAGCTGCTTAATAACAACAACAAATCTGGGATACAATAAATGCAGTGGTGAATTTTATCCAGTACATAATAAAGAATAAATACTGATTGTTTTTCAATTCTTTGATCAAGTTGAAGGAAAACCCACCACCAACTTCTTTTAAGTGACAAAGATAAAGTTATCCTGAGAATGAAGCCAGACAATAATGTGTTAAAAATAATATAAATGAAAACACTCTGTTGGCTAATATTCCTACCAAACATACACAAAAGTGTTCAGCTAAATGTTTGCCACGTTAACTCACCAGCATATTCAAAATTAACCAACATGATCAACACTGTGTCAATCTCACTGGTGCAAGCATGGTTCCTCTCTCACAAACTATCTGTCTCCACTGGTTTTAACATCTTGTATCTTACTATATGTGATAGTATAAAGAAAAATTTTTATAGGCAAGGAGATAATATAGAAACCATTGTTCATTTTCTGTTAACTGGCTCTAAATACCCTGTAATTCTTTCATTCTCTTGAATGGCTTCACACTGTCTTGATATGCTTGATGCTATCGTATACGAAGTTATACTCAAATAATTCAAGGAATGAGGCATTATGGTGACTACTATTATGTTAGATTATCTGGGAGTGAAACACAATTATGCTTAGATCATTCCACTCTGACCAGTGTTGTTCTATTACAATGTCCTCTTTTATCTCAACCTCCACCCTTTTTAAAAAAATTAAACTATTTTTTTATTTTTTTTCAATTAAGTGAAAACTAAATTAAAAAATAGCGGGATATATTATAGTAACTATTTGTTTTTCTATTATCCTTATTTGAATGCCAGTATTGCTCTCCCAATCTTGTTCTGTCTGATTTTACTATATTCTATTTTGTTTGATAGTATCAAGTTTGAGGGTATAGGCAACCACTTTGAAGGCAATAAGATTTACTATGATGCCCATTATAGTTTGACTATTATTTTCTTTTGAAATCTTGTAAGGTCTCCAGTGTAGGTTTTATTGGTCTTGTTCTTTACTGTTTTGATCAATTCTATTATACCTGATCATATAGGCAACTCTATTTTAAATTAGCAAGAGGCACAATGGTAACCATTTTTGATCATCTGATATTCTATTTTTGCATCATGTACTATGCCCATCTTTCTGTTCTAACTGACTCTGTTATATTTAGTCATGTTAGGATTTATTCTCTTCAAAAAATGTAATAAGAACTGTGGGAGTAAAAAACTCAAAATGTAATTGTTATTGTAAAAAAGGAAAGGAAGGAGGTCTAAGGGATATAACTGCATGCTTGAGTGTGTAGGATGGAAAAACATATTACTGAGCCTTTGTTGGATCACTGAACAGAACTTTCTGCAATCTCACTGTATGAATGTCCACTTTATAAGCTTTAATTTTATAATTTGGACCCCTGTTTCTAAGAAGAAAATATGTAACCTATTAACTAGTGATTTTTACTGTATTTTTTCTTGAAATTCTGTATTACTTGTACCCTTTTACTGCTTTGTTTTTTATTTCCTTTCTTTTTTCTCCTTAATTAAAAAAATAATCAAACCTTGAATGGATATATTTTATTTATTCATTTTTTTTTGGCACTGGAGGTCAAACTCATGACCTCACACTTGCCAGGCAGGTGCTTAAGCCACTGAGCTAAATCCCCAGCCCACCAATGGATATCTTTTACATCTTTTCATCTTCAGAGTAGTTGCCTCTATTCTTGAACTTGATACCAGCAAGCATACCAAATGTGAATAAAATCAGTCAAGGCCAAATAACATTCAAATAAGCCAGCTTCAAAGAAGATCAGTCATGGAAGACAATGTAAGTAATATAGGGATTCAGTTTTAGTTAATAGGAAATTAAGGATAATTACCATGGTATAACCTGCTATTTTTGGGTTATCTCTCTGTGCCCTCAAATCTAATATGAGTAGACAGACCAGAACAAAATATAACCAAACTAAACAGAGCAACAAGACTACTGTAGCTTTTAAATCCTGATACACTTTTAATGATGTCCTCTGCCTTCTTTTTTTAGGCAATTCCTCACCTTTCGCCTTCTCAGAATATTATTATTCACTGTTCAGAGTGATATTAGTCTAGTTTCTTATGTTCCATTTCAGCATACATAAAGATAAAGACAGCTACTACAAAGAGAATGAGACATTATGTTAGTCATTATTGACTTCCCCAAAATCAGTCTTGAAGATCAAAAAAGCCTGAATCATCCTGTAATTATTTGATTAGTTCTATAATATTCAGTACATATTCAATGTATGTGAAGATGGGAACAACTATTTGGAAGAAAACTAGAGACAGTAAGATAAGACAGTGAACATCTCCAGTGGACTTGCTTTGAAATCTGTGTTTCCTTAATGTGTTTCCTTACGAACTGTTTTGCTCTGTTTGCCATGTTTAATCTTACCCACTTTAAGAAAAAAAAAGTGTGTAGGACAGATAGGAATATTAATAACTTTTGGGTGGATCATTAAGGTAAACTCTTGACAGTGTCATTATTTGAATATCACTTTGTATGCTTTAAATTTGTAACTTGAACAACTATTTCTAAGATGACAATATGATACTAATCAACTAGTGATTTCTTATTGTTTATTTTTCTGAAATTCTGTATTATTTCTACACTTTTTTCTCTTTAAATAAACATTACAATTCACCAAAAAATATAAAATTTAAGTTTGAAAGACAAAATAATAAGTACATAGGCAGTATGCATACTTGAAAGTGAAAAGCCCATTTCAGTTTAGCATGTTTAATTACAATATGCCATGGTGAAGCACAAAAACACTTTAAAAAATCTAGAGAGGTATAAGTGATTAACTGAAAATCATAAAACATATGCAATTGAGTAGAGCTCCACCTCAGATTTGTCATTTCTGAAATATTTGTGAAGAAATATTGACATCTAACTTCTGTATTGATTATTTCTTCAGGTCTCCTTGGGATTTTTAAAGTAAACTTAGATCTAAATGGTTTGAACAGTGATGCTTTTTCTGTGTATTTAACAAGAAACATGGATTGCTATATTTCTCACATTGTTAATCCATATAGCATCTCTGCCCAGTGAGCTCTTTCAGATATGTAACAATGATCAAGTATGCTGAGAGTATTCCCATAACACATAGGATTTATCTCTTGTGTGAGATTTTTCACATATTTCACTTACAATCTGGCTGCTGAAAGTGACCCCACTTGCTTACATAGCCAGTGGTTCTTCCCAGTGTGAATTCTTTCATGTGTTTTGCAATGGCTATATGCAGTAAAAGCTTTGCCACATTGTTATATACATAGGCTTTCTCACCAGTGTGAAGTCATTGATATATTTTACAAAATCCATGTGTGGTGAAAGCTTTCCCACATTCTTCACATACACAGGGTTTCTCAACCATGTAAATTTTATAATGTATTGGACAATGAGCATTTCTGCTGAAACCTTTCCCACATTCCTTGCATATGTAAGTTTTCTGCCCAGTGTGAAGATTTTCATGCATTATGCAATATACGTGTGCTGAAACGATTCTCATGATGCCTATATAACCTGGTTTTATGTTGAATGTGAACTTTCATGTTTCTTACAAACTCCCTGTGTTTTAAAAGCTTTCCCACATTGCTTACATACATATGGTTTCTCTCCAGTGTGAATTCTTTCATGTTCCTTACACCGTCCAGGTCTGGTAAAAGCTTTCCCACATTGCTTACATTCATAGGGTTTCTCACCAGTGTGAATTCTTTCATGTTCCTTACAATATCCAGGTTTGGTAAAAGCTTTCCCACATTGCTTACATTCATAGGGTTTCTCTCCAGTGTGAATTCTTTCATGATCCTTACAATGTCCAGGTCTCATAAAAGCTTTCCCACATTGCTTACATACATAGGGTTTCTCTCCAATGTGAATTCTTTCATGATCCTTAAAACATCCAGGTCTGGTAAAAGCTTTCCCACATTGCTTACATACATATGGTTTCTCTCCAGTGTGAATTCTTTCATGTTCCTTAAAACATACAGATCTGGTAAAAGCTTTCCCACATTGCTTACATACATAGGGTTTATTTTCTGCGTGAATTTTTTCATGTTCCTTACAACATCCAGGTCTGGTAAAAGCTTTCCCACAATGCTTACATACATATGGTTTCTCTCCAGTGTGAATTCTTTCATGTTCCTTACAACGTCCAGGTCTGGTAAAAGCTTTCCCACATTGCTTACATACATAGGGTTTCTCTCCAGTGTGAATTCTTTCATGTCGCTTACAATGTCCATGTTGGGTAAAAGCTTTCCCACATTGCTTACATACATAGGGTTTCTCTGCAGTGTGAATTCTTTCATGTTCCTTACAATTTCCAGTTTGGATGCAACCTTTTCCACATTGCTTACACACATAGGGTTTCTTTCCAGTGTGAACAATTTCATGTATTTGAAAATGAATTTTACTGCTGAATGCTTTCCCACATTTCTTACATATATGCGGTTTCTGCTCAGTGTGAAGTTTTTCATGGATTATACAATAAGTACATGTGCTGAAAGCTTTCTCACAGTGCTTACATTTATAATGTTTCTCTCCAGAATGAAGACTTTCATGTACTTGACAATATGTACATGTTGCAAAAGCTTTCCCACACTGCTTACATATGTAGGGTCTCTCTCCTCTGTAAATTCTTTCGTGTTTATTACAAATTCCATGTGTAGTAAAACCTTTCCCGCATTGCTCGCATAAGTAAGATTTCCCTCCACTGCAATATTTTTCATGGATCTGAACATTGTGGTGTGTTTCTGTTTCTTTCACATTCACATCACCTTCTGCAGTACAAGGGGATACTTCTTTACACTGATTCCAAGATGTATGTCCATAAGATTTCCCTAGCTGGTCATTTCTGTAAAGAAAAAAATCACATATGGGACTTATAAGTATATTACTAAGCTTTTCTTGGAGAGTTGAACAAAACTGTTTGCAGTCTCGCTGTTTGAATCCCCACTTCATATGTTTCACTTTTGTATTTCATAACTATTTCTATGATCAGCATTTGTAATCATCATCGCGCAATTTCTTACTGTTTATTTTCACTTTGAAAGCAGTATTATTTCTACTTATTTTGTCTTATTTAATCTTTCCTTATATTAAATATCAAAAAAGAAAAATTCACAATGAAATGGGTCTCCATTTAATGACTGCATTAATATCAAGTTCTGTTTTTAATGCCTGCTAAGAAATACTGAACATGAAGCAACAGAATGGCCTTGTAAGGTATGTTGAAAACAACCATTCCCAAAAGACTGGTACACATTTGGAAATCTTAAAAGTTAGTAGTTGGAAATGCAGAATCTTTAGCTTCACTTCGGGCATGGTTACATATGTGTATCACATGCAGATTATTCTCATATGTTTTCCCATCACAATCTCCCTTCTGTCCTTAACCTGTTGTTCCCTTTTCCATATGGTCAGTCTTACTTTTCTCTAACAACTCTGTTTCATTTCATTCCACATTTTGTATTTTGGTTTCTCATCTAAAAGAAAGCCAGTGACCTTTTAGGTTTTATAGCTGAGCTATTTCACTGAATTGATGGGTGAAAGACCCATCTAATTCTTATGGCAAATGACATTACATTATTTATTTTTTGACATTATATAACACATTTTTTCTTTCCTGGGCTGGGAATGAACAACAGGTATTAGCATAAATCTATAGCTTTTTAAAAATCTATTTTTAAGAGATTTTCACTGATTATTAAGCTGTAAAGTTCAAACTTGAATTTGCCATTCTGCAAAATCTGATTCCTAATGGGCTGGGTTTACAAGAATGCACAATCACAGAGAGTCTATTAACATTTTCCTTCTCCACAAATCCAGTGATAGATAGATATGCTTCAAGGCCTGATCTGTTATAACTTGATCTGCTTTGTATATGAGTAAGCATGTATCAGTATTTTATGCAGATTTTGAGACTTTAAAATATCCAGGACAAGTATGAGGGGATCAATTTCTAGAGACAGCTGCATACTGATATTCAACATGAGTACACTAACATTCCACCAGCCTACTAAAATATTAATCAGAATCACTGATTGTCTACAGCATGGCTTGGAAACATGAGTACTCAGTTTTATTTCAATTCTATTGCAATCTTTGCAATTGTTAGATAATGAATGTGTTGTATTCACATGTATATATGGGTAGAAAAACTGAAGGCAGAATGTCATAACTCAAAGTGTATGCCTTTTGTACACATCTATATGCAATGTCATACATTTTCATGATTTAATTCCCTCATATATACACTAGCTTATACATCTATGGAGATTATTACTGACATTAAATTGAATGGTGCCTCAATTCTTTGGTGGTCATTTTTCTGTTGACTCACTAATTACTCAGGAACATTTGTCTCCTTGTGAGTGTGAATTACCTTAAGTATCTCCAGTAAATTTTGCATTCTTTTTCAGCTTCCTGGATATCCCCAAGTCCTCCTGAATTGTAGACATAGAAATACCAGGACTCAGTTGAGTAATACATACAAATTAATAGATTTTGTTTAGATTTATGATATAATGTGTCCAGGTCTGAGCTATTTTTTTAAATATTTTCATATTCTTTTTAATGAAACAGCACTAATGAGCAACAAACCATATTCTGATAGCATGAGTGACAAAAAGTTTTTATCCTTACCTATTCCAGCCATGTTCCTAAAGATTTCACCCATCACATCTCTGTAGAGGTTCTTTTGGGATGGACTCAGCAAACTCCACTCCTCATTGCTGAAGTTCACAACCACATCCTCAAAGGTCACTGCCTCCTAAAGGATCATACATATATTTCTCAAAGGAAGGTTGAGACCCTAGGTTTGGGATACCTTAAATTGTCTCCAACAAATCTGAATCAAAAGCAAAGTGTGGCGGTGCATATCTATAATCCCAGCACTCAAAAGGCGGAGACAGGAAGGCATCAGTGAGGTCAGGGCAATTCTAGGCTCCATAGGGTGTTCAAATCCAGCTGATATACATACAGTAAGCTTGTCTCAATAAAACAAAACTAAAATAAACAAATAAAGCCAAACAATACAGCTGAATAAAGACTGATTTGTTCAAATTTAAATCCGTGTCTTGGTCATTAATTTTGTGTCTATACACATTTTTGAAGACAGCAAATTTGATGCTAGATTGCAACTCACAGCTAATGTAACAGCCACATAGGAGCACTGATTCTTGTGCTGAGTCATGTCAAGATTCACTGTGCACTTTCTCTAAAGCAGAGCTCACAATGAGAAGCCTGCAGGACCAGCAACCACAAAGCACAGAGGCAGATAAATATCTCATCAATTGACTGGGAAGCCAAGCAAGAACCTCCTCTTCCTGGTCAGCGCTGGTGGTTTGGCAGACTGCAGCCCTTCCAGGGGGAAAACCAACAGCAGCTTCTGAGATCCGTGCCATGCTGGAATTTAGGACACTATGAAGTCAAGCAAGCACCACTTCTCCCTGGTAAGCAGTGGTAGTCTGGCAGATTGCGGCCCTTTCATGGGGAGAACCAGCAGCAACTTCTGAGATCAGTGCCATGTTGGAACTTAGGACACTGGGAAGCCAAGCAAACACCTCCCCTCCCTGGTGATCAGTGGCAGTCTGGAAAACTGCAGCCCTTCCAGGGGGAGAACCAGCAGCAGCTCCTAAGATCCATGCTATGTTGGAACTTAGGACGCTGTGAATCCAAACAACCAGCCTGTCTCCCTAATAAGCAATAGTGAACCTACTGATGCACCACCTAGAATCAAACATTCCACTTCCCTACCCTTCTTCTCCTGTCACCCCCCATTAGCAAATGGGAACCAGAAATCTGAGCATCTCCTGGGAAGTTGACCATAGCAAATAAGGGGGACTTCCTTTTACTATCTCTTTGAAGGAAAATATTTTTATTATTGTTTCACTATATTCTGATTAATGCTACTGCTCTATTCAATATTCTGTTTTGATAAGTTCTATAATTTTCTGTATTTCATCTCATTTTGATATATGTGATTAAAGAACAACTATTACAAAGATAACAAAATATACTGTGGTACCTATTACTGTTATCCCAGTAACCTGTTGTGAAGTTGTGTACCAATTTCACTGTATGATCTTAGTTTGCCTTATGATGCCTTGTTCTGTTGTATTTTACCAATTTCAAAATTAAATAAAAATCTCATCAATCACTTTGATAGACGACAGATGATGTCTCTTCAAATCTCATTTAGGCCAATGAATACTTTGTTCTTAATATAGTTAAGCAGAATTTGAAACATGAATTTGGATTCATAGAATAAAACATAAATAACATCAAATACAGTATATAAATAATAACTCAAGTGTTAGTGGAAAACAGCTGTATTTTAAAAATATGTATATAAAATGAAACCAGGCCCAAGCTGTAAATTATACCTCACTGTCACCAAGTGATCACTTTCAATTCAAATATAAGAAATATATCTTGGGAGGCTGGTAATGGATTTTTTCCTTGAATTTGGGGCTATCCTAAGTTACAGAGCCATCTAAAATAGACAAACCCTGATTGAGACACCGAACAGACAAAGTGAATCTTAAAAAGAGACTGCATAAGACACCTTTGGTTTGTTTTAAAAAATTATAGCCATACAATACAGAAAAATTCCAACAATACTCAACACTTTCTGAGAAACAATGTGGATATCTTCCATACTACACAAAAAACACTTTCATAGTTGGGTATTGAGCTCAGTGGCATGAAGGACTGCCTGGAAAGCATAGGTCATGTGTTCGATCCTTGGTACAAAAAAATTGAAAATTTCATCTTCATGACACTGGGGCATAATTAGAGATAATCAAATTAGATCTCAGGTATGGAACACAAAAATCATGGGTTGACAGGGATGTGGAATACTGATTGTTGCCAAAGCTGGTGTTGATCACCTCAATGAAGCAATTAGAGCCCAACTTTACTTCATACTTACTCTAAAAACTACCTGACTTTCAGTGAAGACCCCCTCTGTTGTATGTCCTGCTATTTGCTGCCTGCATCCTGTCAGTCACTTCCACATCTTTTCCACACTCCTCTGATCCACCCAAACAGAAAAAACTTCGTGCCTAACTATTGATATCACTGCAAAATTTCTATGTAGGGCATCTCATTTACACCATTTAGATATGTCCATTGTAGGGAATTTTCATATTTAAACTGTCTATTAACACCCAAGCTACTAAATCAGCTCTTATTTCAGAGATGACACCCATATTCCTTCCCATTCAGAAGGATATCACGTGTATATGTCCATGCAAATGCCTACATTTTGGCATTTTTCGATGAGAATTTAACAGGTAGCCCTTTCTGGAATTTGTCCTTCACAAATTTTTACCCTGTCCTTGACAACACTTTCATATTTGCTTCATTTTTCTCAGACTTCAAAACTCTATGGCTGTTCTCACAAACCTAGTCTGTGAGCAGGGGTGACACCTAAATGACTAAGTATATTCAGAAATTATTTTGCAATGTTCTGTATAATACACATGAGTTCACCAGTTGTTTGGGAAGCCTTTCTCCACCGAGGCACACTACTACATATCTCTGAATTCTCACAACCTTTGTCACTACCTGTCATGAGGATGGAAATAGGAGAACATACTATAAATTTAGGAGATCACTATAAATACAAAAAAGCCCAAGTTTAAGTTGAGCCATTGTGGCTATGAGGCCCTGCATTACATACATTAATAAACTCTGGATATTCCAGATCTGCTACTCTGAGGAAAGAGAGCATAGACCTAGCTCATTACTGCTCTACAAGCTACAAAAGCATAATAGTCAGGGTCTTCCCAAACTCCTCCCAATGCCTAAGATGGTGGACTTACCAGGCTAGCAGTGAATTTCAGAGATGATACTTGAGTCTGCTGCTGTCATAGTGAAGCCAGGGTTCTGGGGACCCCAAATTACCCTTGCCAACAGCAAGAGGCCAAATGGATATTGAATGACCCATGGCCAAAGCTGGAGGACCTCAGGAGCTGAAGCTAACTAAATACCTGAGGCTCCAGACACCAGAACTACTCTTAAACCCTTGTAACTGGTTTCACCCAATCCATTCTATTTCTGGGCTCCTATCCACAACCTCACTATTCCATGTATCCAGGATCTCTCAGGTTCTTTGCTAATCAGTCCCCAGGACATCAAAAGTACTAAATGAGATCCAGCAAGCATTTTGCTACCACTGTTGTACTCAGAACAGGTAAATCATGCTGAGACAGGGGAAAAGACAGAAGTCACAGCCAGCAAAGGCCCACCTGATTGGACAGTTCATATAGCCTGCCCCTTCATCACTGATTGACTCCTGCTCTACTGCCCTCCTTCTGAGTCAAGAATAAACAGAGAAAGGAACCCCTACCTGCAAGAGAGAATCCCAAAAGATAGACTGTAGTGCAGAGACTTCTGGAGATGCCATTCTTCTACAGTGGTGAACTCAGCTCGACAGAGGAGTGTTTGCATTGAAGAGCCTTACCCCAGACTTTTAATTTTTAAATCCATTTTATTTCAAGGAAAAAAGAACACATCAAGTAAAATTAAATTTCAAAACATGTCATTCAGGGAGCAACAATGGATATACATTGCACACTGTCATCCCCAGATCATTCACCCAGAGCACAAGACATCTGTAATCAATTTTCCAAACAGTACTGTTACAGGGACCTGAGATATTTAAATATTATTGGCATGAGACATGGCTAGGTCCCCCAAGGAGCCATGCAGGAGACCAGATACCTTGCAACTATGGGGAAGACTGACACCTCATGCTATGGGCCAAGGCTCAAGACAAATGATAAGCAAATTCATCCATATCCTAAGGATTGATATTCGAAATTGTTCCCTAGCACTCTGAGGAAGTAAGGAGTCACCATTTAAAGAAATGTATCCTTATCCTAAAGACTAACATTCTAAATAGTACCTTTCATCCTGAGGAACTCAGGAGTCAACCTCCCATACCCCTAAGGGAAGAGACGCAGCTGCCTAAGAATGCCAGCTTTCTATGTCACTCCCTTCCCCCTTGTTATCAATTTAATCAACTTTACATGAACTTATAATCTTATTGGCTACCATAACTCTGTCCAATCTTATGCCCATCTGCGTTATCAGTTCTTAGTTTTCCCCACCTTAAACTCACTTCACCACATGATTTTATTCTATAAAGGTCCCTAGAATGGACAGTGTTTGGCAACCTGCTCAGGATACCTTCTCTCTCTCAGGCAGCTTTTTTTCTCTCAATAAGTATATTCTTCTCTTAATCTCTGTTGTTCCTAAAATTCATTCTTGGACTTTACAGGACAAAAACCTAATATCAGACATAGTAGACTGGGAGATTCATTCCAGTATGTCAATATCAGTATAAACTTTTATCTTTCTTGAAGTCAGAGAAATCCAGTAGTTTGTATCACACATTGTTGATCTCACCATGCCATGGATACTTGCATTTAAGGCTTTTATCCCTGCCTTTAAGTTGTGCTTCCTTTTCTGAAACTGAACTGATCTGTAATTTTGATTATGGTATTGACAATGCATTAAGGAATTGACTCAAAATATTTCTTATGAATGTTTTACCAACAGCCATGGAGGTAGACAGAGAGCAAAAATTCTTTGTTTTGATTTCTTCATTCAAACCAAAGGATGTACTTGAAAGAGCTTTGCCCTTCAAACAATTACAGGACCTCATGGTTGTAGTTCAAGGTGGAAGAATGTGAAATCAGGGATGCTTACTCATAAGGCCACTAACTCTTTTCTCCTTGAATACAACTTCCTCTTTCTTTCCCAGGGGCCAAAAAAATTCCCATCAGCTACTTGCATGACATCAATGTCCCCTCCAAGCACCACATCCAGTCAAAAGTTACATATACCCCATAAACCTAATAGTCAGTCAGGGGGAAAAAAAAGCCAAACCCAGGGTGGCTGTGGGCTCCTCTCCACATGCTTTAAATAAAAGGCCCCTTTTACATTTCTTATATTCTGCTTCTCTATTGTGCTAATTTACCTGCTCAGTAATCTCAGTAATCTAACCCACTTTAAACCTAACTCATCCCATGATTTTATTCTGTAAGGTCTCTAGAAAAGACAGAGTCTTTTGCTATAGGCTCAGAATCCCTCCTGTTTTTCTCAGATAGCTTTCTGATAGGATTTTTGGTGTAGTAAAGAAGAGAATACAAAGTCAAAATGGTCTTTATTCTAAGAATATGGGGAGAACCCCATGACCACTGGGGGTCTGGCTTTTTCTTCTGGAAATATGTGGGCAGCATACATATAGTTTTTGACTTGGGTGGTCCTTAATTAAAGATGGCATTGCTGATATGCAAGTAACTAATTGAGATTCTTTTCTGCCCACAGGTAGGTTGAATAGGGAAGAGGAAAGTGACTTCAAGGTAAAAGTCCCCTGGTTCCAGCTCCCAATTCCAAAATATCCTATTTAGAGCAAAATATTTTCACTTTCTATGTCTCAATAAATATATTCTGCTCTTCAACTCTGTTGTTCCTAAAATTCATTCTTGCACTTTAGAGAACACAAACTCATACCAGACATAGAAGGTCAGGAATTGCATTCCACTTTATCACGGTATGATTGCCTGTATTTCTAACTAACTCAGCTGTCTGTAACTTTAAGAATTGTTTATCAATTTGACTTGGGGTAATTATAGCAAATAAAATCTTCTTAATGGATATAGGGAAATATATCACTAAATTGAAAAAAATGATTATCACAGTTTTTCTAGCTAGCATCAGCCAACATTTTCAACTTTCAAGTATGTGGGAAAACAAAAAATAAAAACAACGCAGAAAATAGCAATCCTATAGGGGACAGTACATCATTTACTGTAATTGCCATGTTATGTGCAGGTATTTCATAGACCACAAAGGAAACATTAAGCCTATTAATTAATAAGCATCAGTTTCAATAAATGTGCTCGTAGCACTGTATCACTGACAACTGTGGGTTGTTTTTGTTTTTTTTTTTTTTGTATGAGAGATTGAACTCATGTCCTTGTGCTCTCCAGGCAGCTTGTATCACTGAACTCAACCCCCCAAACCAACAACTTTAGATACTAAATACGACTATTACCAATGTTTAATTTGCCATTGACATATTTAGTTACAAATTTTGTAAACCTACATTTTTGCAAATGAAATGATTTTCTTTCCTTGCAGTTTAAATTACTTTTGTTTATAGGTACCGGCAATCAAAGTTACAACCTAGCACTTTCCAGGCAGAAATTTCTGCCTGCTGAGCTTAAATCTCTGGCCTGTATTAATGAATATTTTTAAATGTATAAACATTATTTTATTCATTCAAATACAATTGTGATTTTAGCAAAGGATATCAATGTAGACAGAAATTGATATACAATCAGAGAGGAACTTGAACCTCAAAGAGTCAATGCAAAAAACTAAACACAACAATCGCTGCTACAGGCACAGCTGAAGAAAGCCAGAACTGAAGGTGAAGATGCAGTGACAATGTCTACATGGGCCTGAAGAGAAAAACAATAGTTTGAAATGTACTGCAGTTTCCACCACCTGCTCCAGGAAGTCCTGATAGGCCTCAATTACCATACTCAATGACCAGAACAACTGGACTATTGTTCCCACAAAATGCCTTGGCTCTTTCTACATACCTTTTATGGCTGACTTGTTTCCCTGATGAATAATATTAGTTAAGCAGCTATAAGCTTATAGGTTGATTGTAGTCTGAGACACACACTGTACCCACATTGGGACTTTCATGTATAACTGTCCACTGACAATAGGTCTGTGGCCAAAACACTGAAGACCACTCCAGAAAATTTAGGGCTATTCTTCTCTCTTTTTTTCTAAGAAAATTTTTGAACTTCTTTTGGTTTGTGGCTTCGTTTCTCAATGTTGTGAGGCATTAAACTTGGTGCATTTGACATCAAATGGGGAGAATTATATTTTTCTTATTTCAATTTAAATATGAAATTCTGCTAAAGGCAATGTTCCAAAGCCTGGATTACAAGCTGCTTGTTTGCCATGAGTTTAACATTTCCATGAACTTTTAGAAGTCCTCAGTCTAGTGAACTGCAAATTTATTGGAGGAAGGAGGTCACTGTTGTGCTGTAGCACAATAGGTGCCATTTCTAAGTCTGTGTTTGTCACCGCCTCCCTGATGCCACTACATGGACTTCCTTCTTTTGCAGCATCATTCAATAATTCCCATTTTGCATAAGTCAACTTTTACTCAGCTCTATAATTATTTTTTAAAATAGTCCTTCTGTCAGCTTGGTTGTTTATTTTTTTCATTTGAGTTTTTTGATTTAAAGACATAGACTAACTTTGGAGTTCTGGCCAGCCTTGTACTCACTATGTAGTTTGGCTCTTTGAATACATGGCCATTCTCCTGTTTCAGCCTCTTCATCACTAGGGAAAAGAGGTGGGCATTATAACACATGGCATTTGTCTTTTTTTTCCTCTCCTTCTCAATACTATTCTTTCATTTCAGTGCCACTGTCATTTAATCCTGGTGTTTGCTTGTGTCAGTAAAGGTTTCTGCGGCTTGAGTTGAGTTTGTGAACAACAATCTAGGAAGACAAGCAAACCAATTGAGAAATGTGAAATTTCATTAGCTGGTCTCAGGACCTTTTGTATACAGAACCCCCATCCCCATTTCAGGATCTAAAGAAGAGGCTTTGAACTGGAAAGTTACAGACATTTTAAAAGACAGAATCACAAAAAGATCCTGTTGGAAATCATTGAGCTAGAATATTATAATAATTTTTGGATGACAACTGTATTCTGCTTCTTTTGTTAAGCAGGTTAATTTTTTTCTTTGGGTACAGCTCCTTTTGCTTTTCTCCTTGGACTTCTACCCTGAGTGATTTTCCATTTTTCTGGGTGAAATACAGGGCACTAGTTAAATGCAAAGCTCAAGATGCCATCTACTATGCCAAGCTACAACATAGCTAAGTTACAAGCCTCAATATTTTCTAGGGTAAAAACACACATATCTATAATCGCAGCACTCAAGACACTGAGGCAGGAGTGCTGCTTTGAGGTTAGGGCAATTCTGCACTCCATAAGGGGTTCAAATCTAGCTGATATGCATAGAGAAAACCTGCCTCAATAAAACAAAGCTAAACTAAACAAATAAAATCAAAGAAAACAGCTGAATGGAGACTGATTCCTTCAAATCTTAATTCCATATCTTGGGGATCAATTTTTGTATATACACATTTTTTGAGACAGCGATTTCATGCTATGTTGCAACTCACCGCTATACAGTAACAGCCAAATAGGAGCACTGATTCTTATGATGAGTCACTGCAAGGGTCGCTGTGTATTGTCTCTAATGCAGAGCTCATAGTGAGAGCCTGCAGGACAAGCATCCATAAAGCACAGAGGCAGACAAGTATCTCATCAATCACTTTGATTACTACCAATGATACCTCTTCAAATCTCAATTAGGCCACTGAGTCCTTTGTTCTTGATATACTTAAGCAGCATTTTGATATTTGAATTTGGTTTCACAGAACAAAACATAAATAACATCAAATATGGTACATAAATAATAACTCAAATGTTTATGGAAAACTGCTGTATGTAAAAAATGTATAAACAATGAAACTAGGTGCAAGCTTCAAATTATAGCTCAGTGTCAACAAGTGATCACTTTCCATTCAGATATAAGAAATATATCTTGGGAGGCTGATGCAGGAGAACTGCCTTGAGTTTGGGGCTAGCCTAAGTTATAGAGCTGCCTGAAATAGAGAAACCCTGATGGAGACACCCCACAGACAATGTGAAACTTGAAAAGTGACTGCATAAGACACCTTTAGTTTGCTTTAAAAAGTTATAGCCATACAATATAGAAAAATTCCACAATATTCAACATTTTCTGAGGAACAAGGTTGATATTATCCATAATATACAGAAAACACTTTCAGAGCTGGGTATTTAGCTAGCAGCTAGTAAACCTAACTTGCAAGCTTTAGAACATGAGTTCGATTCTTGGTACAAAAAAATTCAAATTTCACCTTCATGATACTAGGTCATAATTCGAGATAATCAAAACTAGATTTCAAGTGAATAACACAGAATTCATGGGTTGACAGAGATGTGGAATACTGATTGGTACCAATGCTGGTGTAATTCACCTCAAGGAAGATATCATAATTCAACTTTAACTTCATGCTTACCCTAAGAACTACCTGACTTTCAGTGAAGACCCTATCTGTTTTATGTCCTGCTATTTGCACACTGTGTCCTGCTGATAACTTCCACATCCTTTCCATGCTTCTCTGGTCCACCCTAAGCAGAAAACCCTTCATGCCTTAACTATTGATATCCCTGCACAATTTCAATTTAGGACATCTCTTTACACGAATTAGTAAAGTAAATTACAGAGCATTTCAATATTTAAACAATATATATTATCAACCAAGCTATTAAAGCAGCTCTTAATTCAGAGATGACACCCATATTCCTTTCCATTCAGAAGGACATCACGTTTATATGTTCATGCAATTTAGGCATGTTCCTATATTTAGGCATTTTTCAGTGAGAATTTAATAGGCAGCCCTTTCTGGAATTTGTCCTTAGCAAGCACACTTTACCCGGCCCTTGAGGACACTTATATATCTGCTTCATTTTTCTCAAAATTTAAAATTCTATGGCTGTCCTCACAAATATAGTCTATGAGCACATGTGTCACATAAAGTATGTTCAAAAATACTTTGCACTGTTATTTATCATACACAGGAGTTCAGCAGTTGTTTGGGAAGCCTTCCTCCACCGAAGCACATCACTACACATCACTGAATTTTCATAATCTTTGCCAACACCTGTCATGCGGTTGGAAATGCGAGAACATATGATAAATTTAGGCAATCCCTATAAATACAAAAAAGTACATTTAAGGAGTGCCATTGTGGATATGAGGCCCTGCATTACATACATTTATAAACTTTAGAACATCAAGATTGCTCATCCCTGGAATGAGAGCAGAGACCAAGCTCAGTACTGCTGCTCCAGCTACAAAATGCATCAGAGTCAGGGGATTCCCAAGCTCCTTCCTCTGCTCCCTATGGTGGAGGTGCCAGGGCAGTAGAAAATTTCAAAGATGATACTCCAGTCTGTTGCTATCATAGTTAATTCAGGGTTCTGGGGACACAGAATCATCCTTGCTCCCAGCAGGAGAAAAAAAGGAAAGTGGACGACCCAAGGCCAATGCTAGAAGACCTCAGGAGCTGAAGCTAACTAAATACCTAAGTCTACAGACACCAGAACTGCTTCTAACCACTTGTAACTTGTTTCTCCCAATTCCACCCTATTTCTGGGCTCCCATCCAAAGCCTCACCATTCCGTGGCTTAGAGGGTCCCCCAGGTTCTTGCTAATCAGGCCACAGGACATCGGAAACCAGTAAATGAGATCCAGCAAGCATTCTGCTCCCAGTTTTGTATTCCAAACAGGTACACAATTTCTACACATCTAAAGAGACCCAAGAGACCTCCTGCCACGGCTCACCTGATTGGACATTTCATATAGCCCGCCTCTTCATCACTGATTGACTACTGCTCTACTAACCCTTCTATGTCAAAAATAAACAGGGAAAGGAACTCCTTCCTGCAAGAGTGGATCCCAAATGATAGACAGTAGTCAGAGAGTTCTATAGCTGGTTGTCTTCACCAGTGTTGATCTCAGCTACACAGTGGAATATGTGTACAAAATTGCCTTACCTTAGGCTTTTCATTTCCAAATCCATTTCCTTTTAAGGATAAAAAAGGAAAAATAAACTAAAACTAAATTTCAAGACATGTCAATCAGGGGGCAACACTGGTATATACATTGCACATTGTCATCCCCAGATCACTCACCCAGAGCACAAGACATCTGTATTCAATTTTCCTAAAAATACTAACATGTGGAGCTGAGTTGGTTAATTATGATTAGCAATGAGACAGGGCTAGGTCCTCCAAGGAGCCCATCCAGAAACCCAGATACCTTGCAACTATGGAGAAGATGGACAAATCATGCTATGGGCTAAGCCTCAAGACAGAAAATCAACAACTTCATCCATATCCTAAGGACTGATATTCTAAATAGTTCCTAGCCCTCTGAGGAAGTCAGGAGTCACCATTCAAAGAAATGTATCCTTAGCCTAAAGGCTGACATTCTAAGTAGTTCCTATTATCCTGATGAACTAAGGAGTTACCCTCCCAAACCCCTAAGGGAAGATTCATTGTTGACTAAGAATGCCTGTTTTCTATGTGACTCCCTTCCCCCTTTGTTCCCAATTTAATCAACTTTACCTGAACTATTTCTCTTATTGGCTACCATAGCTCTGTCCCATCTTATGCCCATTTGCATTGTGAGTTCCCAGTTTTCCCCACCTTCAACCAATCTCACCACATGATTTTACTCTAAAAGTCCTTGGAAAAGACAGTCTTTGTTAACCCAGTTAGGACGCATTTGCTTTCTCTCACACAGCTTTCTTTCTCCCAATAATTATATTATCTTGACTTCTGTTTTTTCTAAAATTCATTTTTAGACTTCAGATAACACAAACTCATACCAGACATAGTAGACCTGGAGTTTGATTACCCTATAGCAATAACAGTGTAAATTTTTCTTTTTCTTGAAGTCATAGAATTCAGTAGATGATTGTATTCTTAAATGTTGATCTCACCTCTTAAGGGACATTTGCATTGAAGGGCTTTATCCCTGCCTTTTGGTGCTGCTTCTGTTTTCTGAAAGTGAACAGATCTGTAGTTTTGTTTATGCTATCTACAATGCATTATGGAAATGTTTAGAAACTTTCTTTGTGAATTGTTTACCACTAACCATGGAAGAAGACACATAGCAAAAATTCTTTATTTTCATTTCTTAATTTAAACTGAAGGATGTACTTTAAAGAGTTTTGCCCTAGAATAAAGTACAGGGCATCATGGTGGTAGTTCATCAGGGTGAAAGGTCAAATCAGGGATGCTTACCCATATGGCTACTTCCTCTTTTTTTCCCTGAATACAACTTCCTCATTCCTTTCCCAGGGGCCAAAAGAAAATTCCAATCAACTCCTTACATGATGTCAATGTCAGTGCCAGCACCACCAAATTTCATATATACCCTATAATCCCATAATCTGTCAGAAAAAAAAAAAAAACCCCTTGGTGGCTGTAGGCTCCTCTCCACATTCTTTAAATAGAAAGGACACTGCTACTTTTTCTTATATTCTGTGAAATGGTTTTGGCCCAGACAGGTCTCTGTAGCCAGGAAAGCCTCAATCAAAAGCAAGAAGCCCCTATCTCCCCCGCCCCTAGGAATTTACCTGTAATGCCATCTTTCATCCCCTGGAAATTTACCTATGGCGCCAAACCTAAGACCAATGGGTTACCTTTCCATCCCTAAAGTCCTCCTTAGGTTCCACCCCAAACCGAGTCTACTTACATACCCCCACCCCACGTGTATGCCAGAGAGATCACTGGACTCCAGAGGTGGGGGGTGCCAGTCATCTCTCTCCATGTTCTCAGAATAAAGACCTCTTTTCATTTTATACTTCTCATCTTTTGGAAATATTTTTCATCTTTTAGAAATAATCCTATCATTGTGCTTCTCTATTGGGCCATGAAATCTTAACAGTACTGATTCTTGTCTATATATGAAGCTAATTTACTTCCTCAGTAATTCACATGCTCTATGCTGTGAGTATCCAATGGAAATTAATGTAGTGGGCTTTTGCTTTACTCTATCAGTGTCAATGCAGTGAGTTTACTCCTAAGATAAAAATAAATCTTCATACACGTTTCAAAACAGAATTATGCATCAAATTATAGCCAAGGTCCTAGAGGCCTACAGAAAGCTTTCAATAATATAATAGAAGCCTTCTAGAAACTGAAAATACAGTTTATCTAATTAAAAATTGTTCAAGCAGTCAATAATGTAGAAATATTTCTGAACAATTATAGATGAACCTTCTCTTTTATAAGATATAACCTAGTACCAGGGCAAAGTCTAGGTCTTGCTAAATAATACAATCAAAGCAATTATTTTACATTTATAATCATTGTTATATTCAATTTAAGATATTGCCAGGATTATAATCATTGTGAGTTATATTAATCACTTGAAACTGCAGGAAAAGGAACAAATTTCAGACATTATAAAAGTATAGTCATGAGGGGCTGGGGATTTAGCTCAGCCTGCCTTGCAAGCAGGCGGTTGTGAGTTCGATCCCTGGTACTGATAAAAACGAAAAAAAAAAAAAAAGGAAAAAGACAAAAAAAGGTATAGTCATGTTAATTTGGCTCATGTTAATGGTATAGGGGAATGAAACTCCTTACCTACTATATATCTGCTATGAGTTTGTGTTCTCTAAAATTGAACAATGAATTTTAGGAATGATGGAGTTTAAGAGTGGAATACATTTATTGGGAGAAGGAAAGCTTCTGTCTGAGAGACAGGAAGGGTCTCAGTGTGTTGCCAAAGACTTTGTCTTTTTGAGAAACTTGTATAGGGTGAAATCATGAGGTTAGATGGGTCCAGGGGAGGGGAAAAATGGGAATCTGAAAGTTAAGCATAAGGTGGAGTAGAAATGTGGTCAACCAGTAAGGTTAATTGCTCCGGTAAAATTGATTAAATTGGGAGCAAATGGGAGAGCAAGTCATAGTAAGTGGGCAGATTTAAGAACAGACAATCTTCTTGTAGAGGGTTGGGATGGTGACTCTTGTGTTCCTCAGAGTGATCAGAGAACTATTTGGACTGTTGGTCCTTAGCACTTGGTTGTATTTAATTTACCTTTTGTTTTGAGATTTGGCCCACAGCAGGAGGTGATTGTCTCTTCCAATCCTGCAAGCAATCTGAACTTTTGTTCTGGCTCCTTTGAGGGGCAAGCCCTGATGTTATAGGCAGCTGAGTTAGTTAGAAATATAGAGCCAGGGAGACAGGATCAGGTCCTAGATGTGGCCAGCTCAGAAGCCCACATACCTTGCAGCTATGGGAGACAGATACCTCCTGTTATGGGACAGGCCTCAAGAGAAAATACCAAGCAAATGCATCCACATCCTAAGAATTGATTTTCTAAGTAGTTCCCTGTCACCCTGCTGAAGTCTGGAGTCACCTTCCCAGTCCCATAGAGGAGAGTTACTGATCTGTAAAATGCCTGCTTTCTATGACCTGGCTTCCCCATTTGTCTGCAGTGTAAATGATTTTACCTGAACTATTAATTATATTGGCTAAACATAACTCTGTCCAAAGTTTTGCGCACCTGCCTTGTGAGTTCCCAATTTTCCTCACCTTAAACACCTCTCACCCCATGATTTTATTCTATAAAGTCCCTAGAAGATACAGAATCCTTGACAACCCACTTATGACCCCTCCTGTTCTCTCAGACAGAAGCTTTCTGATAGTGTTTTCACTGTGGTAAAGGAGAGAATATAAATTAAAATTGGCCTTTATTCTAAGAGGGTGGAGAGTACTGAATGACCACTAGACATCTGCCTTTTTCTGCTGGATACGTGGTGAGGGGGATTATATTTACTGTTTGACTGGGGTGGTGCATAAAGGTGGCATTGCTGATGTGCCAGTAGTCTTTGGGGCTCTTTTCATGCCACAGATAAGTTGCCTAAGGGAGGGGTAAGTGAGCTCAGGGAAAATGTCCCCTGGCCTGCTTTCCACTGCTGTAATATGCTATCTAAAGCAAAAATCTTACACTTTTTTCTCTCAATAATTATATTCTGCTCTTCACCTCCATTGTTCCTAAAATTCATTCTTCTATTTTATAGAACACAAACTCCTACCAGACACAATAGGTCAGGAGTTTCATTCCATTATATCACTATCTGACTGCCTATATTTCTAACTAACACATGCTTGTAAAATTAAGAATTATTTACTTATTTCACTTAGCATAATTGTAGCAAATAAAATGCACTGAATGGATGTAGTGAAATATCCCATGAAATTGAAAAAAATCATTATTACAATTTCTCTATCATCACCAATCATTTTCATCTTTCAACAATATGGGGAAAAAATAAAAGCAGCACTCAGCCAATAGCAATGATATAGTGCACAATTTATTACTTACTGTAATTGCCATGTTATTTGTAAGTACTTCATAGATGACAAAAGAAACATTGAGCTTTTTAATGAACAATTATCAATTTTCATAGTTGTGCTTATAGCATTACACGGTTGACAACTGTGGATTTTTCTTTGGTATGAGGGATTGAAGTTCTGACCTTGTGCTTGCCAGGCAGGTACTTTGACCACTTAGCTCAATACCCAGCACAACATCTTTAGATTCTAAATATGACTATTAACATTGTTTAATTTGCCATTGACATATTTAATTAAAAATCTTATTAATCTACATGTTCACAAATAAAATTATTTTGTTTCATTGCAGTTTAAAACACAGTTTTTTTAAGTAGTGGGGATCAAACTCATAACCTAGCACTTCCCAGGCAGGTATTTCTGCCTGCCTGCTGAGCTAAATCCCAGGCCCCCATTAAATAATATTTTATTAAATGTATAAACATTACTTTATCCATTGAAATAGTATTGTTATTTTACTAGAGGAGGCCAAAGTAGAGAGAAATTGATATACAATCAGAGGAAATGGATCCTCAAAGGAGTCAGTGTAAAAACCTAAACACAACAATCCCTGCTAGAGGCCAAACTCAAGAAAGCCAGAAAGTGAAGATGTAGTGACCATGTCTACATGCCTCCTGAAGAGAAAAACAATAGCTTGAAATGTGCTACAGTTACCACCACCTCCTCCAGGAAGTCCAGAGAGGCATCAGTTACCATACTCAATGATCAGAACAACTGGACTATTGTTCCCACAAAATCCCTTGGCTCTTTTAACATGCTTTTTCTGGGTGACTTCTTCCAAGTTTGAATACTATTAGTTAAGCCACTACAAGCTTATAGGTTGATTGTAATTTGAGACCAACACTGTACCCACATTGTGATTTTCCTGTATAAATGACCCCTGACAATAGGTCTGGGATTTAAACACTGAAAACATTCCTGAAAATCCAGGACTATTCTTCTCTCCTTTTTTCCAGAAAATTTTTGAACATCTTTTGTTTTGTGCCTTCATTCTCAATGTTGTGAGCCAACCAACTTGGTGCATTTCACCCCAAACAGGGAAGGATTATATTTGTCCTATTTCAATTTGAATATGAAATATCTGCTAAAGGCCATGTTCCAAAGCCTTTTTGTGAGCTTACTTCTTCCCTCTGAGTTTAAGATTTCCATGAGCTTTTGGAACTCTTCATTCTATCAAATTGCAGACTTATTGATGGAAGGATGTCAATGTTGTGCTGTAGCACTATAGGCACCATTTCTATCTCTGTATTTGTCACTGCTGCCCAGATGCCACTACATGGCCAGCTTTTCTCAGCAACATCATTCCATAATTGCCAATTTAGGTCAGCTTGCATTCAACTTTATTGTTCTTGTTTTCCTGTAATAGTCTCTCTCTCTCCCTTGGTTTTCTACATTTTTCATTATTATTAAGATGTAGTCCTACTTTGTAGTTCTTGCTGGCCTTTCACTCTCACTGTGTAGATTGGGTTGTCCTTGAATACATGGCCATTTGCCTGCTTCAGCCTCTTTAATGCTGTGGAAAAGAGGTGGGCATCATAACACATGGTGTTTGTCATTTTCTTCCCTCCTTTTCACTATTATTCTTTCATTTCAGGGGCACTGACATTTAATCCAGATGTTTGCTTGTGTCAGTAAATCTTTCTGCATCTTGAGGTGAGTTTGTGAACAACAGTATAGGAATTCAAGCATCCAAAGAATAAATTTGGAATTTAAATAGCTGAGATCAGAACCACTTGTATAAAGACCCCTTTCTTATTTCAGAATCAAAACAAGTGGCCCTGAACTGGAATGTTAAGCATTTTTAAAAGAGAGAACCACAAAAGACATCCTATTTGGAGACAATTTAGCTAGAATCTTAAATGAATTTTTATTTGACACCTGTATCCTGCTTCTTTATTTAGCAGGTTACTTTTTTTCTTTGGGTACAACTCCCTTTGCTTTTCTCATGGAACTTATACCCTGAGTGCTTTTTAGTTTTCCTGGGTCAAATACAGGGCACTAGAAAAATGCAGGGTGCAAGATGGCATCCGTTATGCCAAGCTACAATACAGCTTAGCTACAGTGCCAACCCTTAATATTTTCTAGAGTAAAAAGCACATAATGTTTGAATATTTCATAATTTGTGATGTTCATCCTTATAATAATATGTATCTAGAGTCATGACAAGCTAAGCTCACCAGGTCTCTCATTGCTTTCCACTGGTATTTTCCTCATCATCCTTAAATACAAGAGTCTCTCAGTTCTTAATCCTAATGCTCACATTTGATTCATATTCCTACCTGAGACATCTCCTGTTTCTGCAGTAGTCTAGACTGGCATCACCAGCCCATAAGAGATAGAAACTCATCTTGTGATTCCCTACACTCCAATGAGGTTGTGTGTTAAATTAGACATTTTTCCTTTAAGAGAATGGCAGTTAATGAATACATGTGTATCTCATGACTGTTTCTTCATGTTTCAAATAACAGCATTAATTCTTTCAAGCTTTAGCTGCACACCTGTAATCCCAGGACTTAAGAGGCTGAAGTAGGACAACCAGTTTGAATTTATAGGACTAAGAAGTGAGTACACAGTCAGCCTGAACTGCTTAGGGAAATCCTGTCTCAAAAAAACACAAAAAATATCATATTATTGTAGATATCCTTGGGAAGAAGAACTCAACAGTTTGAAACTCTGAGGATCATACACTTTAGGTTTCATCTGGTGAGTATAAGATACCAGTAAAACTACCTTCAAGGATATGAAGAAAACTCAAAAAATCTTATTGCAAACTGTCATATAGATGTAATGCATTGCCCAACAAAATACCATTAGGATAGCTCACAAATGTAGAGAAAACATTTCTAAAATTCATTTGGAAACAGAAATGCTCTAGATCACCAAAGACATTGCTGGGCAACAAAGCCAATTCAAGAAGCATCACAATTCATGACTTGCTATAATACTAGAAAGCTACTATCAGAAAATCAGCATTGTTGTGGCAGAAAAACAGACCTGAGAATCATCCAAAAAGCCTAGAAAATTCAAATAGAACTACAAAGAAAATATGCTACCTTGTCTTTGACAAAGGAACCAAATATATTCAGTGGAATAGAGACACCCTCTTCAATAAAATGTGCTAAAGAAAATGACTTTCCTCATACTGAAGACTTAAACTGGAGAAATGTCTATCACTATGAAATAAATATGTGAAACTAGATCAAAGATCTAAATATTAAAACAGAAACACTAATGAGGCTTTGTGAACAAAATACACATTTTAAAGAATCAACCACTGGACCCATTTTATTAAAAAAATATTTGTACATCAAAAGAAATCACTAACAGAGTGAAAAGACAATGCTCAGAATGGGCAGAGGATATTTTTCTATTTTCTGATAATCTCTACAATATCATTTCCAAAGTACTATAATTTTCAATATGTAAATCCTGGACTTTCTTTGTTAGGATCTTTCCAAGTATTTCATTTACTTGGATGCTATTTAAAATGGTATAACTTCTCTCTTGGTGAGTTTGTTGATTGTGTACAGGAATGCTATTGATTTTTGATTGTCAACTTTATCTCCAGCTACATTATTGAATTTGGTTATTAATTCTAGGACTGTTTTGGTGGAGTTTTCAGCATCTTCTATTTAGAATATCACATCATTTGTGAATAGTGATAGTTTAACTATTTTCTATCATATTCTTATTTCTCTCTTTTGTCTAATTGTTCTGTCTAGTGTTTCCAGAGCTATATTGAACAAGAGCGGTCATAGTATTCATTTGTGTCCTTTTAATAACTGTAGAATGAAAGATTTTAGTTATTCTCCATTTAGTATGATGCTGGATTTTCTTTGTCATTGTCTGATTTTTTTGTCTTTTTCTTTTTTATCGGTACTGGTAATCGTACTCACCACCACACAATTGCAAGGCAGGTGCTTATGCCATTGAGCTAAATCTCCAGCCCCGTCATTATTTTATTTTATCAGCTTCAGGTAAAGGTCATCTGTTGTTATTTACTCTAGGGTTTTTATCACAAATCAGTGCTTGGCTTTATCAAAAGCTTAATGTGCTTTTATTGAGATGATCACCATGTGACTTTTGTTTTTGTCTGTGTTGATATGACATTTAAATATGTTGATTTCATGTACTGAAACATCCTTGCCTTCCTGGGCTGAATCCAAGTTGGTCAGGTTTTAAAGTCTTCTTGATGATTTGCTACATTCACTTTGCTAGTATCTTGTTAAGGATTTTTGCATCTATGTTCATTAGGAAAACTGTCATATAGTTTTCTTCTTTTGGTTGGGTCTTCCTCTGGTGTTATTATCAGGGTAATACTTGCCTCATGGAATGATTTAGGGAGAAGAGCTTCTCTTTCAATATCATTAAACAGCAGTGTCCTTAAATTTTTTTCTACATTTATTGTAGAATCCAGCAGTAAATCCACCAGGACCTAGACTTTTTTATATTGGTCATTTGCTTTTCTGTTGTCACTGTTTTTCTTATTTTTTAATGTGCTCATGACACAGGCTCTCATTATTCAGTTCAAGTTGGCCATGAGCTCACTTTGTAGCCTTGTGTAGTCTCAAACTCAAAACAATCCTTGTACCTCAAGCCTCCCATGTTCTGGGATTACAGGAATGCAACACCATGCCCAGCAGCTGATAAATTTTTATTAGATGTTTATTATCATTAACTGATACTGCATTGTCCAGAATTTTTATACCTTCTTTTATCAGATTTGACATTTCATATGTATCTAGGAATCAGTGCATTTCTATATTTTCTAACTTATGAAAGTATAAGCTATTCAAGTAGATATTGATGATATTCTGAATTTTACAGTATCTGTAGTTATTTTATTCTTCTGATTCCTCAATGCATGGTTTTCAGTATTTATTTTTTTCTTTTTTGATATGGTTGTCCCAGGGTTTATCAATTTTGTTTATTCTTCCAGTGAACCAACTCTTTGATTCATTAATTCTTTGAATGTTTTTCTTGTTCTCCATTGCATGAATTTCTTGTTAGGTCTTATAATTTCCTCCCTTGTAAGGGATTTGTGTTTCCCTTGCCATTCTTCTTCTGGAAATTTGAGATGCAACATTTTATTTTTTGTTTGGGTTCTTTCTATTTCCTGATGTGAGATTTGACTACTATAAATTTCCCTATTTGGACTGCTTTCATTGAATCCCATTAGGTACAAGATTTTGCATCTATATTCTTCTTAGGTTGTAGGTATTTTAAAGTTTCTTACTTTATTTCATCTGTTGCCCATTGGTTGTTTAGGAGAGTGTTAAGATCCATATACTTATGAAGTTATTGCCACTTCTTTTACCATTATTTCACAATTTAAATACATGCTTAAGAATACTAGCCTTAGGCTGCAAAGTCAATCAAGTAATACAAGGATTAAGTTGTTTTTATACCTCCATTGCTATCAACTCAGCATGTCCTCTAAACCAGTCAGATGGTTGGTGTTGGGAGGAGGTGATTGTGGTGCTCCTCTCCCAACCAATACAGTGGTGAGCTCACAGGAAGTGTAAGTTACATTCTTGCTTTTCTTCTGAGAAATGGAATAGCTTCCACAGAACCACAACATGATCATATTGGCTAATTTTCCCTACCACTCCCCTTATGACTTCCATCAGCTCATAGGAAGGACAAATTAGCTGTCTATTTCTCCTTTCAGGCCTGGGATGGCTCTGGATTGTTAATTTTCTCATCAGGAAGACTGGGTGGAGACATGTCATAAAACCTGCATATTTATGTGTGTGTCCTACAGAAAATAATTCATATGTAGGTCATTGATTGGAGTGGAAATGTCTTGAGGAAAATTGTGTCATGTAAGAGGATTTGGCATTGGGGAACCAAAAAAAAATACAGTAGAAAAGAACAGCTTCTGTATACTTGAATTGTCTTAAACAGGTTTGATAGTTGGTCCTGTCTTCATCCAACAATACCAGATTTCAGTGCTGAGTCTTTAAAACAGATAAAATTTATGTTTCATGTTGGGGTGTTTTCTTAGACACCAAGACACCAAAAAGGGGTTAGCAAAAAGGCTCTATGAAATGAGAAACACAGCATGGTCTTCAGGGCTGCAGGAGGAGAGAAGTCCTTGGCAGAGCTTATCACTCTGCTAGCCAGCTGGCCAACTCATGCTGGCAGGAGTTGAGTGGACAATGGAGGAAACCTGATAAGGATCTTGGGAGAGGTTCAAGATCCCCTCAGAGCAACAGATGATGACAACTGAAGAGAACTATCCCACAGAAAGTGTTTAGGTGGCCTCAGCTGTGGCCTATCTTGCCCCTTGAGGCATCTCTTCATTCTCACTTCAGTCATGCCTGGGCCACATCACAGCCCTGCATGAGTATTCAGCTCCAATGGCTCCAACATATGCTTCCTTTTTGTTGGGTTGATACACAGATGGGTGACCATCTGAAGATGGAGAAGCTGTGTTAGAGTTCCCACCACTGCATACTCCATCCATTCATAATGATAGTCAGTTGCCAGCATAGATAGCAATTGTCAGAGGATGTTAGTGATCCAAGATTCATCCACAGACAATATTTTACATTGCACTGTACCAACAGAGGCCAGACTTTTCTGCAGAATGTTCAAGACCAAGCTAACATAAGGACTGCACTAAGGACAATTGATTCGGTACTTGCTATTAAGGCCAGTTAGGTCTCCTCAAGAACAGTCTTATAACCATTCATAGCTCCTCATATCTCTTCTGTCAGTGTCAGCCACCTGGAAGAGTCATGGACATTGCTTGACCACGTTGATTTATGTGAAAGCTTAGGAGATTTCTCTGGTGAATCTTGATTCTCCTTAGGCACACCTTGCATCAAAGTTGACTTTTTTCTTTGGTCTCATCATCTTCCTGATCAGAATACCAGGTACTCACTGAATATCTTTTGATGATGCAAGCAGAATTTCTTTTACATTCTGGACCTCCTCCAAGCTTGAAGTGCTGGGGCCAAAATATTGATATCCATTATCCCATCTGTGTCTGTCATTTTTGGTATCTATACCTTAGCTGTTGGACATCCAGAAGAAAAGATTGATAACAATACAGTATAGTAGAGGCAGTAAGGTTAACATTACTGTTTTATCTAAACATGAAACACCTTAGAACATTAAATGAAATGTATTTTCTACTATCCATGGATATTTTAACATTTCAATACCTACAGTGTTAGCAGTGACATATTTTACATAGGAAATCAGAAATCAGAACCATACATATAATTGTATTATGACATCCTTGCAATAATCTGAATTTCTCTTTTGATATAAAATATCCATTTTAGTCAATCACCCTCATCTAATACTCAAGAAGTTTCTTAAGTATTACTGACCAATTTATTGACCTTTAGTGGAATATGAATCTCACGAGTCTTTGTTATCAGCAGAAGTATGAGCATGAATAAAAAGTCTGCTACCATAAGTAATCCCCATTTTAAAATCTTAGAGGTCTATGCCTCCAGAAATATGGATATATCTAGTATATCATGAATTGATGACCATCAACCGTCACAACTATGTGAAACGTTTTCACAGGCATCTTCAATGAAAAAATGCATTAATTCTTTTGATATTGACCAATGTGAACATTGCGGAGTACATTTCATGACTTTAGTTGAAGTATCTCCTATAAGGCTTTGGAGATCATTGAGGTCTCTGATCAATAAACAAGAACTGGTTAAAAACATTACCAGGCAGCCACTTTCTGATTTATCAATTAGAACCCTGTCCAGAAATCTCAGTCATAAGGGGCTTTGTTTATTCATGTTAATAATATCATTTCTAAATAATGAGACTATCAAGTCAATGATAAATAACAACATATTCCATTCATATACCCAGTCTTTGTGACATTTGGAACAGCTGGCAACAACATACAATCATACTTTATAAATAAGTAAAGAAACAAATCTTTGATTATGTGATCCAGATATGGAAAAAGAGAAAGATTACTGAGCTCCAAATGAAAGGAACAGTTGTTCACAGAGTGGACAAGTGGATAAACGTAAACAGACAATCTGTGCTGATTCAAACAAACACAGAAATAAGCACAGAGCTTGTGGAGATTTTTGACAACAACTTAAATTCCTCAGAGGCCATTTGTGTACTTGTTCAATACTCCTTTGTTAAACTAGCTCATCTCTTATGCCCCGTGCTCCCAGTGCTGGAACACCTGTACACCTCAAGCACTCGGGGTCTTTCCCAGATGTTCTGGGCCACTTGATCACTCCTGTATGGGCATTTTTGCTTTCTGCTTTACAAGATTGAACAATCACTAGCTCAGGAACTCCCAACAACTGCTTACAAACAGACTAAACAAATACACAACGGATACATGGACAGACGGACAAACATCTTATAAAATCAGAGTGCACTTGAGCATATCCTTAAGCCCAATAACAAAACCTTCGTACAAAGTTACAACTATAAATCAACTAGTTCAATTTTTATAGACCAACTAGCTGAGATCCTGTATAAAAGGATCCAAGGCTTGATTCAGGGAGAGGTGAAATGGCAGAACTAGGTTGTGTAGCCTGTGGTGACAACTCATTCCATGCAGGGCAAACACAATGAGCAGGAATCCATACAAGGCCTTGGCAATAACACAGAAATGTCCCCTCTTCCCCAGATCAGCAGGGTCACCAGCCCCTGCCCACTTGAGTCTGGAGGTGTTTTGTATAATACAAAAGGCTTTGTCAGAGATATAGCCTGGTAAAAACATATTTGAATTAGGTAATAAGACAGCCTTGTTGGGAAAGGTAAGTGACTTACAGTAAATAGCACCATGGACAGAATAGTAAGAACCTGCACAGTAAGTGTACTATTCTCCTTTAATTGTTTCAAGTGAAGAGATTTGAGGGTATAATGAGCATGTTCAATGATTGCTTGGCCAGTGGCATTATACACAATAAAATTACATGAGAAATGTTCCATGTGGAACATAAGGAAGCAAATGCCTGTGAGGTACAGGCTGGACCATTTTCAGGTTTAAGGAAGGAAGATACACCCATGACTGCAAATGTAGCAACGAGATGATGAATTACATGTCGGGCAGATTCACCATGCAGTGGTTAAGCACAAATAAAAGCAGAAAATGTGTCAACAGAAACATGAAAAAGTGAAAAGGAAATCAGGAAACAGTGTGTGGCATATTTACCAAGGTTCATTGCAGCAGAGGCCATGAGAGTTGAAAGCATCACAGGGAAAAGGGTGAGGTATGGCAGCAAAATGGAAACCAGTGGAAATAAAAGCTTTAGCTTCAGAAGATGGAATGTCAAACAATTTATGCAAGGAACAAGTGTATTGGTGAAAAAAGGCATGGCTTTGCTTAGTGTTATCAAAAACAGTGTAGACTACAGAGTAAACCCAAGGCCAGACTGAACTGCATAGAGAGAACCTGCTTCAAAAGGGCCAAAGGAGTGGGGGGCTGTAGAGTATATGCAATCCTTGATCAGAAATCGCATTATCTTGTAAAAGCCAGGTAGGGCTTAATGACCACATTTATGTAAAGGAAAAAGCGCAGCATTGTGAGGGCAAAGAATTTGTACATGTAAAAAAAGATACTAAGTGTATCTTAGTATCTTAGTATCCCAGGAGAGATAAAAACAGAAGATAACTTAGATAAAAACAGAAGAAATAAGACAGAAGTAAAAGAGCTCACTTCTTACACAATGTGCTCCCAGCGCTGGAACACCTGTTCACCTCCAGCACTCCACGCCCTCAGGACATTTCCCAGGGGTTCTGGGCACCTTGAGCACTCCTGTTTGGGGACTTTTGCTTTTTGCTTTACTGGTATGAGCAATCAGATGCTTAGCAACTTTCAACACCTGCTTACAAGTCAACTGGACAAACAGGCAACTGTCATGTGGACAGACTGACAAACATCTTATAAAATCAGAGCACACTTGAGTATACCCTTAATCAAGCAAAATTATAATACCTTCTTACAAATTTACAATTTACAGCTACAAACCAATCATTTGGATTTGTTATACACCAACTAGCAGAGATCTGGCATAAAAGGATCCAAGGCTTGATTCAGGGAGAGGTGAAATGTTGGGATTATGTTGTGCAGCTTGTCGTGCCAACTCATTCCATGTAGGGCAAACACAATAAGCAGAAATCCACACAAGGCCTTGGCAATAACATAGAAGTATCCCATTTTACTCAGTTCAGCAGTGGCACCAGACCCTGCCCACTTGAGTCTGGAGGTGTTTTGTATGATACAAAAGGCTTTGTCAGAGATATAATCTGGTAAAAATTTATTTGAATTAGGGAAGAAGAAAGCCTTGCTGGGAAAGAGAAGTTACTTACAGTAAATAGCACCATGGACAGAATAGTAAAAATTTGTGCAGGAAGAGCATTTTTCTCCTTTAATTGTTTTAAGAGAAGAGATTTCAGTGACTAATGAGCTTGTTCAATGATAGTGCGGCCACTGGGATTATAGGGGATACAAGTTACATAACAAATTTGCCATATGGAACAAAAGGAAGCAAAAAAACTTTGAGGTATAGGCTGGACCATTGTCAGTTTAAAAAAGCAAGATACACCCTTGACTGCTGATGCAGCCAGATGTTGAATTACATGTCAGGCAGATTCACCAAGCAGTGCTGAAGCACAAATAAAAACAGAAAATGTATCAACAAAAACTTGAAGAAATGAAAAAGTTTTAAGGAGGACCACTGTGTAGCATGTTACCATGAGTCATTGGAGTAGAGGCCATGAGAGTTGACAGCATCACAGGGAAAAGGCGGAACCATGGCAGCACATAAAGCTCTAGCTGCAGAAGGTGGAATGTGAAACAATTTGCGCAAAGAACAAGCTGATTGGTGAAAAAGGTGGGGCTTTCTTTAGTGTTATCAAATGAGGAGAGACTACAAATTAATCTCAAGATCAGGCTGAACTGCTTATACAGACACACTGTCGAAAAGACCTTGCCCAAAAAAAGAGAGAACAGAATATTCAGTGCTTGATCAGTAATAGCATTATCATAGCAAACAACAGGTATGGCTTAATGACTACATATATGTAAAAAAAAATAGAGTTGCATGGTGAAGGCAAAGAGGAGCCTGTGAGATGTAAAAAAAGATAATAAGTGTGAGTCTACTGCTACAGGAGAGACAACAAGAGAAGATAAGTGTGAGATAGTATTATGTACATATAAACAGGCAGTAACTAAGTTAAAGACATGGGTTGAAAAACTTTGCAAAGCAAGGATAACACAGAGAGCTCACCGCATTGACAAGAGGTTTGTGGTAGTAAATATAGGTGTTTCCAATTATTATAAAAACATGTTACAGCTTCATGATGGGGTGTTCCATCAGTGAAGACAGTGAGGGCACTATTTAAAGGGGTGCTAATGAAATAAGTTTAAATAGAAAAGGGAAGTAGGGTAAATACAGACAAACAATGATCATGGGACATATCAAAAGAAATGGAACCAACATAGACAGCAAAAGCCACTTGCAGAGTTTTTTTTTTTTTTTTTTTTGGTCCCAGGAATCAAACTCATGACTGTGCACTTGTAAGGCAGGCACTCATGCTACTGAGCTAAATTCCCAGGCCTGCATCTTGCACAGGGAACAGCAGAGGACAGCAAAAAGGAAAAGTCAGCCTTGGTAAGTGGTAAGACAGTATTGATTAAATCAATTCCAAGGACTATAGGTGTTCCAGTACATCCTCAAGTGATTAGAGGGAATAGCACTGACAATGGGATATAAAGTATTGCCAGGTGAGTGGAGTAAAACAAAACCATCCCCTCCAGTGTGTAGCAATCCTGAAAAGAAAAGGTTGTCAATAGTTAAACAGGGGCTTCAGCATTCATCTCCCAGGGAATAGCATTCACCACAGTAGAGCCAAATGCTTGATTTCCATGAGTAACATCACAAGTTTTAGAGGAGACAAGGCAAGACAATTAGTTGGGCTACAGATTCAAAAAAATTAGTTGAATGGGTAAGAGAGATCACAATTGAAGCAACAATATGTCCATATAACCAGCATCAATGAGGCCAAGGATAACAAAACTGCCTCTTTTCTGATGCAGGTGAACAGGAAAGAACTGGAGAGCTGTCCTAGGAGGTAAAGGATCATGAAAAGTAGTAGGATCCTTCTAAAACATACCAGGGAATTCCAAGCTAGTGTTAGGTTATCATAGAAACATCTTTTAAAGCATTTTTGTAGCCTTGGTTTGCATTTTTGTTTGTTAACTGCTTTAACAAGACAGACGCTACTGTCTTGTTATCCACCTGGCATTCAATAGCTTTATTTTATCTTTTATAAAGGCAAGGCAAGGTTCAGTCTCCTCCTGTATGATAATACTAAAAATCCTTGTGTTTCCACTGCTTCAGGGATTCTTTTTCAAACTTTAAAAGCAATTTGAGGTTAATAGCCTGAGGGTGGCAATTAACTTGTTGGCAAATATCTGAAAAATCTCTCTCCCCTCATAATCCAGCAGCTCCTATAGGAATATAGCAATCAAAATTACTTTTAGCTTGCATGTCCTCAGCACCAGTATGTTCTTAAGCCAAACCTGATGTTGGGCTGGAGTGATAATAGTATGCACTGAGAGTTTCTAGTCCAAAAGGGTCATTTCACAATCATGAAGGATACCCTCAATAATGCCAATTTCAAAAGTACTTTTAAATCCATATTCCTTGACAGCCATTTTAAACTCTTTATCTTTCTTGTTTTTGTTGTTTGGAACATAGGACTGAACTCACAACTTTGTGGGTGTCAGGCAGCCACTTAGGCCACTGAGATTATCCCCTATTCCTTTTAACTCTTTAAATAGAGTACTGCAAACTTTCAAAGTGGGACTCTTTTCCTGTTGATACAAAACAGGTCAAGCAATTAATTTGTCATGTTGTTTACCTTCTTGGGCCATCTTTTACATGGGAGGTCAGCAGGTGAAGAGCTGCCCAGAGGTTTTACAGGGTTTGCATATTTTGGAGGCAGCAAGAGGAGGTGAGGAAGCAGCACAAATGAGGCATCCAGGAAAACTGGGAAGAAACCATGCGTTGTTCCATGTGCCTGCCTGCTGAATGTCACAGCATCCTAACAAAGATACCAAATGTGCAAGACAGAGATCAGAGGTCAAAGCTCCTCAATGTAGCAGTTTATGTATGTTTTTCTCAATCTGACACAATGACCACACTGATCTCAGAATTACAAGGAGAATGATCATGAATTTCCCACAAGAGGTGCACCAAACTATCCTCGGAAGTAACATGGCCCACCTTCCTAAGGAAATGCAGTCCTGCATTATGTTTCTGTTGCACTTCAGACACAAAATTCTCCTTCATTTAATGGGTGTAGGGACTTTTTTCAAAGAAAACAAAAGGATTTTACAAAGAAAATGAAATAGATGTGCTCTGAGGGCTCCCCCATGAACTCAGCAAAAGTAAGTTATACTCTACATCAGACATCTCCACTCTAGAGTCCCTGTTCAGGCACAAAAATTTTGGGTTCCATTCCTGGATCCCCAGCCCCTCAAACAGGTGAATGGCAAAAGATCAAAACAATGTAACAAGTGACACAATCTTTAGGGCTGCAGGAGAATTAAAATTCTTGGCAGAGCTCATAAGTCTGCTATCCACCTGGCTGAATGATGCTGGGTAGGAAGTATTTAATCAGAACCAGAAAGGAGTTTAGTGGACAATGGAGGAAACCTGAGCAGGATCTTGGGAGGGGTTCAAGGATCTCTCAGAACAACAAATGATGCTAATTTAGGAAAACTATTTTGTCCTAACTTGACCCCTGTGATGTCTCCTCATTCTCAGTTCAATCATGCCCAGGCCATGCCACAGACTTGCACGTGTATTCAGCTTCAATAGTGCCAACATTTTTCCATATAATTACATCAGTCACAAGTGCACATCACTGTGGTCTCATTCAAACTCTGCCACTATCTCTTACTCCCAGACATAGCCTTTCAATTTTACTGAATACTGATAGACATTTGCCCTATCTCATCACATTTATGCCTAGTCACCATGCTCAACAGAAGAGAATTTGTCAGTCTGAGCCATGAGATGCTGAGGACAGAGTAACACTTTTTTTCATCAATACTGTTTCTCAGCAGGCATAATATTTTTAGATCAAGTGAGTATGAAACTCATAGTGGTGATAATAAGGAAAAATTAAAGTGCAAGATGCTGTAAGAAAATGAGAAAAGGCAGTGTGAAACTCATTAGCTCAATTGAAGAGTAAAATTGCATTTTACCTAGAGTTGTTTGAATAACACAAATAAGTTGATGAGACAATGTTAATATAGTATTGATGGCAGAAACAGTAGTTTGAAGCAAAGACATGAGGGTCTGCTTACCATAGAGACATGGCATTGTTACACACTGTGTAAATGTAAACCAAAAATGAGAAGGGAGGCTCTGAGAAACTTATCCCTCTTGTGCTTGTAGAAGTCTAATAACATGTTGCAGAACCACTTAGGTTCAAGGCCAATTCTAGATGGAATAGGGGGAGTCTATAGTTGAATTTCCATGAGTTCAGATAGGTCTATAGAGTTGTAATAATTGATCATTGTGAACTCAGATTGTGCATCCTACATTTTTTTCACATCAGTAAATATCAGGAAAAGATTTGGGAGACTTGCAAATTATATTTTTTCAGAATAGAAAATTTTAAGGAACACAGTATTTCACAAGACAACCCCATATAGCAGTAGCTACCATAATTTCTTTCCTTGAAATAGTTGAGTATACTTTCATATATAATAGTATCAAGCGTAACAAAATAGAATAAAACCATTAAAGAGAATAAAATTATTACAGGACATTCAAAATTAAATAACAGAAAATTTAAAATTGTTACCATACTATCTCATTATTCATAAAAGATTCTCTTATACTATCACACATAATAAAATCCAATAAGATAAAACATGATGTAACCAATGAAAACAGAAGAACAAAAGCATGGTAACACTTCAAAGCAAGATGATATTAAATTAGCAGTGGCTATTATAATGTCTTTGTTTTCTTAAAAGTAGCTGTTCATACCATCACAGATAATAAAATCAAACAACCCAGGAAAAAACCATTCCAACTAATGAATGGGAATATTATAAGTCTCCAAAGCAATGTAATGGGGAATCATGATTACCATAAACTCTAATTTACTCTTACCGGTTCTTACACTAGGGAGAGTATACAGTATTTATACATGTGAGTTTGATTTATTTCACGTATGAGTGAGGTCTCAAGTTACAACCATTTATTTATAAATATCTCAATGTGATCATTCTTTATAGCTGAGTAGCAATCCATTGAATTAAAATACCACAGATTTTTATCCATTCCTTAGTTTGCAGACACTTAGGCGGTTTCCAAAATCTGACTATTACAAATTGTGCTGCTATAAAAATGGGTGTACATATATCACTGAAGTATGATGCTTTCAGTTCTTCTGGGAATATGCATAGAAGTGGAATAGCTGGGTCAAGTGGGACTTCCTATTCCAGCTTTTAGAGAAATCTCCATACAGACCTCCATAATGGTTTCACAAGTCTAAATTCCTATGAACAGTGCAGGAGAGTTCCATTCTCCCCTCAGCCTCTCCAACATTTGTTTTTGGTAGTTTTCTTGATCCTGGCCATTCTTTCTGGCATGAGATGGAATCTCAGTGTGGTTTTAATTGCATTTCTCTAATGAATAATGATGATGAACATTTTTTCATATATTTATTTGCCATTTGTATTTGTTCATCTGAGAATTGTTTATCCATCTCAAATGCTATTTTTGGATTAGATCTTTGAATTATTGGGAGTCTGATTTTTTTTTAATTCTTTGTATGTTTTAGAAAGAAATCCTTTGTCTGAGGGATGGTTCTCTAAGATTTTTTTCCCAGTTTGTGTTTTTTTCCCACTATGCTGGAGATTTCTTTTGACATGCACACACTTTTTAATAAGATGTGATCCCAGTTATTGATTCTGGGAAGTATTTACCATGTGGTTTGATTCTTTTTCATGAATTCTCTACCTAATCCTATGTCTTCAAGAATTGTAACCTATTTATCTTCCAACAGATTTAGTGTTTCTGTTATATCATTCATATCTGTGATCCACTTACATTTAGTTTAGTACATTTTGATAAGCATGTGTCTAGTTTTAAGTTTTGGCCTATGGTGAGCCAGTTTTTCAAGCACCATTCATTAAAGAGTCTGTGGTTCTTCCAATGAAAATGTTTGGCCCCTTTATCAAAGATAAGATAGTTGAGTTTGTTTGTAGTTGTGGTCATATCTTCTAATTTATTCCATTGATCTTCAGATCTGGTTTTATTCCAATAACATGTTGATTTTACCATGATTGCTTAGTAGTATAAGTTCAACTCAGGGATTGTAATGCCACCTGCCTTTCCTTTGCTGCTTAGAATTGTCATTGCTATTCTAGTTCTCTTCTGGTTCCAGATTAATTTTAGGAGTGATTTCTCAGGATCTATGAGGTATGTTAATACTATGTTCATTGGGATCACAGTGAATCTGTATAACATTTTTGATAGAAAGTGTATTTTCACAATATTTAGTCTTCCTGTGCATGAACAAATGATGTCTTTCCATTTTCTGAGATTCTCTTTGATTTCTTTTTCAGGATATTATAATTCTCTTTATATAGATTATTTTTTTACATCTTTCGTGAGATTAATTCCAAAGTATTTCATTTTGGGGGGGGTGTAGTGTGAAGGGTGTGGCTTCTCCTACTTCCCTCTCAATGATTTTGTTGTTAGGATATAGGAATGCTATTTATTTTTGAATATTGACTTTGTATCCAGCTACTTCCCTGAATTTCTTGTATCTAGTCTCCTAGATACTTCCAATGAAATTTTGAGGGTCTTCTATGTAGAGTATCATGTCATCTGCAAATAATAATAATTTAACTTCCTCTTTTCTTATCTTTACCCCTTTAATTTTTGTCTAATATCACATTGCTCTGGCTAGTATTTCCAGTAGTATTTTGAATAGGATCAGTAATGAGGGGCATCCTTGTCTTGTGCCTTATTTTAACATAAAGGCCTTCAGCTTTTGGCCACTTAATATGATGCTCGCTGTTGGTTTGTCATAGATGACCTTTATCATATTGAGGTAAAGATTATCTATTCCAAATTTCTTTAAGGTTTTTTCATGAATGGAAGTTGCGCCTCATGAAAATTTTTTTCTGCATCTATAGAAATTCTCATGTGATTCTTACCTTTGTTTTTACTGATATGGTGGATTTCATTGATTGATGTACATATGGTGAAACAACCCTGCATGCCTGGGATGAATCACACTTGGTTGTGGTGTATCATCTTGATGATTTGCTGCATCCTGTTTGCCAATATTTTATTGAGGATTTTTGCATCTGTGTTCATTAGGGAGACTGGCCTGTAGTTCTATTTTTTGGTTGGGTCTTCCTCAGATTTTGCAACTAGAATAATATTTGCTTCTAGGAATGATTAAGGAAGGATTGCTTTCCTTTTGATTTCATTGAAGTGTTTGAGGAGTACTGACATTAAATTCCATATTATTTCTTGTAGAATTCCACAGTGAATCCATCTGGGCCTGGGCTCTTCTTTGTATGTAAGGAGAATTATTATATTTTCATTTCATTAATAGAGATTGAATTATTCAGTAGTTTTACATCTTCTTGATCGAGCTTTGGTACTTCATATGTTTCTAGGAATCTGTCCATTTCTTCTGTGTTATTAAACCAATGAAAATAGACAATTTTAAAATAGGTGTTAATGATCTTCAGTATTTCCCAAGAGTCTGTGGTGATTTTGTCATTTGCATTCCTTATTTCATGAATTTAAGCCTTCTTTTCCATTTTTTAAACAGGATAGGTAAAGTGCTTATCAATTTTATTTATTCTCTCACAGAACCAACTGTTTCATTTATTGATTCTTTGGATTGTGTTCTTAGTCTATATTGCATTAATTTCTGCTCTGATTTTTATATTTCCTCCCTTCTTTTGACTTTGGGCTTCACTTGCTCTTGTCTTTCTAGATATTTGAGGTGTACCATCAGGTTGTTTATTTGTATTCTTTCTGTTTTCCTGATGTGGGAAGTCAGTGCAATACATTTTACTCTGAGGACTGCTTTATTGCATCCCACACATACCAGTAAGTTGTATCTGTATTTTTGTTTGCTTTTAGGTATTGTTTAATTTGTTTTTTAATTTCCCCTGTGACCCACGGATTGCTCAAGATTGTGTTATTCAATTTCTCTGTGTTTGTGTGATTTTTGCAGTTTCTTTTATCATTAGTTACTAGATTTATGGCACTATGATATTATAACATGCATGAGATAATTTCAACTCTTTTACATTTATTTAAAAGTATTATGTGGGCTAGTATATGGTCTATTTTAGAGAATATCCCATGTAATGCTGAGAAAAATATGTATTCTGATGTTGTTGTGAGGAACACGCTGTATATATCCATCAGGTCCATTAGTTTAAATGTGTGATTTAGTTCTGTTATTTCTTTGCTGATTTATGTCTGGTTGATCTATCTCTTGGTGTTCATGGTGTGTTAAGTTCTCCTGTTAGAATTGTGTTGTTGCTTATTTGATTTTTCTTTTCTATATATACTTGCTTTGGATAATTTTCTGTTCTGGAATTTAGTGCATATATATTTAAGATAGTTATGTCTTCCTCTTCAAGTTTTCTTCTAACCAGTATGTAGTGACCTGTTTTATGTCTTAGAATCATTCCTGGTTTGAAGTTCACATTGTCTGCAAACAAAATTGCCACCCTTGTTTTTTTTTTTTTTTTAACTTCATATTGCATGATATATTGTTTTCCATCCTTCAACTTTCAGTCTGTGAGTTTCATTTTGGGTTAGATGGGTTTCTTGTAGACAGCATGTGATTGGCCATTGTTTCTTGATCCATTCTATCAGTCTGTTTCTTTTAATTGGAGAATTGAACTCATTCAAATTAATGTTTATAACTGTTGTATATTAGTTTACTGTTGACATGTTATCTTTCCATACTCGTTAAATGTCTGCCTTGCTTAGTAGTTTTATTCTATGAGTACCTAAACCATCTTTCAGTATTCTTTGCAGGGTTGGCTTGATGGTCATAAATTTCTTTAGATGTTCTTTGTCATGAAAGTTAAAGATGCAACAGCAGGAAATAACATGCCTATAGACTTGCAAATTATTTGTCCTTATAAAATGACTACACCTGTGAGTGCACACTTTATTGGCAATTCAGGTACACAGAGGCCTTGTAGCATAGGCTACAAGGCTAGGTACAGGTGACAGGAAGCACCATGCAGGTTCCTAACCCATGTGCTTCTTGAGCATGCAACACAGAATGCAATGGCTTAATATCCGTAGAGAATCTAGCAACAGTCTTCAAAACCAAGCTATTGATATAGCTGGGCTTCTCCACGTGAGAAAAGTGGCATGGAACATTAGCTAACTAAAGAACTTTGTCATGTCTGAAAAATGTCATCTCTTCCCCTTTCCCATCTCTTGTAGTCAGGGTTTGCAAGGAAAGAGATTTAATATGGAACTTATAATTGAAAAATTATATTAAAATATTCACTCCCAAAAAGTAAGATTTAGAGAGGTGTAGATCTGTCCACTTACTAGATACCTAAAGAATCCAGCTGATAATCTGAATCCTATGACAACATACTTCTTAAGTCCTGCTGAACGCCTACAGCCCATGACAAGGGCCACCACAAGTTTACCTGGAGATAGAGGCACTGCCAAAGTCTCATGCAAGTCTCTAACAAGGTTGTGTACTAGGAATAGTCCAAGTTCAGTGTTGGAAGCTACAAAGTCTGTGCAGTTGGGCACAGCATGTGTGCCATCAGGCTGAGTAATCATTCCTGGAACCAAGACAAAAAGCTCAGAATGAGGGCCAAATACCTGCAAAAGAAAACAGTAGCCATGCACAGTACAAATGAGATCCTGATCTCCTCTTCCTCTGATGATGATGATGTCTGTGTTCATATCTGGAAAACTGTGATACCAGATTCTCCATGAGAATCAACAGCCCAACACTTTCCCTCCATTTCTCCTTTGATGGTGTTTGCAACAATCCTTCAATGGATGCTCTATGCCAAAACTGCAGTGCCTCAGTTTACTGGGTGATCCAAGTTAACATTACTAAGTGAGCCACACCACCAAAGTAGTTCTTTAGGTACTTAAATTCCAAAATAGACTTTACAGGGGCTGAGGATTGATCTCAGTGGCATAAACATCAGCTTAGCAAAATCAAGGTCATGAGTTTGATCCTCTAGAAACAAAAAAGGACGTTATATAACTCCATAACTTAAAGTAGTCATCTGGTCTACCTCACAAAAACAACAGTTAGAAAACCTGAGGCTCATTCAAATGTAATAATCAGAAACACATATCTCCACAGAGTTGTCTTCTCATGGGCCTTGACAAACCTCTCATGGGAACTATGTGGTCTGCTGCCTGTGTGTGTGTGCTACATTGTACTTAAATGTGGGCATTTGCATCAAACTGTAGACAAGGTTATTGATTATATCAGGGAATTTTAAAAATTTTTTGATGGAAAGTAGAAAAACAAATTGTTATGTACATTTGTACACATAAGTCTCACTGCAGTACACTGACAGCACTGAACCCAGGAGAGAATGTCATGAGGCTGGTTTTATGCACATCACCAGCTAAATAAGGTTGCAGTGGTTATAGATGCTGCAGTTAAAAAATCGAAATACTTTAAGAACCAAAACAATTGAAATAAAAACAAATACTGAATATGCATTTACCATACCAAATCTAAACTGGACCTGATGGCATGTGTGTAAGCCAAGTACTTGAGAGGCTGAGGCAGGAGAATTGTTTGAGACCACTCTGGGTTATAAAGAGATCTCAAGCCAACCTGAACTTCTTAGCAAGATGTTTACTCCAAAAGAAAAACAGTTCAAATCTAATCAGCATAGTGTAATAGTGATAGCCTTGTTACATTAGCATGATTATCATGCTTATATCATACTTATCACACTATGAAAACCTAACTTAGAGCCCATTTCATAATAAAATACCATATCATTTACTAAACAGAGTACACTGATGAGTATTTGTTGTTCATCATTGGCATTTGGTGGTGATGGAGCAGTGCTTCCTGCTGTTCTCCACAGAAAAGTGACTATTGCTGCAGTAAACAGGAATATGCATGAATCACTGAATCGGTCCTTAGATCTTTGAGTATGAGACCCATTAAAGGAAGCACTGCACTTAGTGGACTTACTATGTTTAATCATTCGGATACTTTGAACACTGACTTCAGTAGTGGCTGGAATACTTGCTTACATTTCCATCAACAAAGTTAAATAGTTTCTTTTCTCCTGCTGTCTCATGAGTGTTCTTTTGATCTTGTGGTGATTTGTCTCTGCAATGAGATGGTGTACTAATTCACATTTTTCTATTGTGCATAAATGATCAATAGTTCATCAGGTATTTCTTGACAATTTGTACCTGTTCTGAAAAGTGTGTATTAATTTCACATTTCTATTGGATTTACAAGTTAGCTGTCAGGGAGTAACATGCAATTTCCTATCCTGTAGATTATTTATTCATTCTTTTTCATTTAATTTTTTTGTTTTGTTTTGTTTTTTGGCTTCTTCATTTGTGCATTTTTGCTTGCTTTGTTACCCTATCTTATTTTCTATAAAATGCACCAACAATAGCATTGAGTAAAAAAGTTTTGTTAATACCTCTGCATTCAGAACATAAAATGCTTGGCTCATTCATGTTTCAGTATGTTTTACTCTAATACAGGCATATTTAAGACTGTTGCACAAATTACCATGAAATGCACATTTCCTGAGCCAAAAAATCATGATTTGCAGTTTGCTTCAGTTATCCCATCCTACATTTATATTCCTGACCTAAACTTACCTGTTTCCTTAACCTTCAAATGCAGGTATAAAAACAACAGCCACACATTCTGCTAGATCATATAGCAAACTTGCCTCCCAAAGTCAGCTTCAAAGCTATGATCATCTAATTTCATCCTCTACTGATGCTGGGACTAAAGGAATCACACTTAGCCTAGGGCTTTATACATAAGTCCTTACCAGTGCAACTGTTTAAATAAAAGATAATCAAAAACTGCATACTTTTGTTAGTTTTTATCAAATAGCAAGAAATATAAAAATGAGTATTGTGGTGTATTCAAAACAAGAATCGATTGGTTAAAATGACAACTGTTCCAATGATGCTCAGCATAGTCAGTGCATAAACAAATGTGCCTTCCAAGGGATGTTAGAGGATAACTGCTGAGTGGCCAAGTGATAACAGTATGATACTAAAGATAAATGCATATATTTCTCAAGGAAAGGTTGAGACTCATGGCTTGGGATATCTTAAATTTGCTCACAAAATCTGAATCAAAAGCAGAGTTGGTGCATATCTATTATCACAGCAATCAAGAAGCTGAGAGAGAAGACTTGTTGTAAAGTCAAAGAAATTGTAGGCACAATATGGGTTTCAAATCCAGCTGATGCACTTAGTGAATGCCTGTCTCAATAAAACAAAACTAAACTAAACAAAGTAAAACGAAACATCACAGCTGAATGGAGACCGAATTCTTCAAAGCTTAATTCCATGTCTTGGTGATTAAATTTATGTATAGACACATTTTTTGAAATAGCAATTTGGATGCTAGATTGCAACTCACAGCCAAATAGGAGCACTGATTTTTGTGCTGAGTCACCACAAGAGTCCCTATGCACTGTCTATAAAGCAGAGCTCACAGTGGGAGCCTGCAGGACCAGCATCCACAAAGCAAAGGGGTAGACAAATGTCTCATGAATCACTTTGATAGACTACAGATGATATCTCTTCAAATCTCATTTAGGTCACTGAGCCCTTTGTTCTTAATTTACTTAACCAGCATTTTGAAATTTGAATTTAGTTTCATACAAGAAAACATAAGTAACATCAAATATGGTACATAAATAATAACTCAAATGATAATGGAAAACTGTGTATGTAAACAATGTATAAACATTTAAACAAGGCACACGATGCAAATTATAGCTCAATGTCAATAAGTGATCACCTTTCACTCAGAAATAACAAATATATCTTGTGAGGCTGATGCAAGAGAACTGCCTTGAGTTTGAGGACAGCCTCAGTTACAGAGCTGTCTGAAATAGAAAGATCCTAACTGCAAAACCTCACAAAAAATGAAACTTGAAAATTGACTGCATAAACACCATTGATTTGTTTTAAAAATTATATTCATACAATATAGTAACACTCCAAGAACTTTCAACATGTTCTGACATAGAATGTTGATACTTTCCTTAATATACAGAAAACACATTCATGTTTGTGTATTTATCTCAGTGGCATAAACACCTGCCTGGCAAGCATGAGATAATGAGTTCAATCCCTGGTACAAAAAAAAAGGATTCAAATTCTTACTTCATGACATCACATAATTAGAGAAAATCAAATTTGGATCTGAATTATGGAACACATAATTCATGCTTAAACATGTATGTGGAATACTGATTATTGACAGAGCTGGTGTTACTCATCTCAAGTAAGAAATCAGAAGCCAACTTAAACTTCATGCTTACCCTAAGAACTACTTGACTTTCAGTAAAGATCCTCTCAGTTGTAAATCCTGCTATTGACACCCTGTATCATGGTAATCACTTGCACATCCTTTCCATGCTGCTCTGATCCACACTACACAGAAAACCCTTCATGCCTAACAATGGATATCCCTGCAGCACAACATCTCTTTAGGGCTTCTATTTTACACCACTTAGTAAAGTCCATTGCAGAATATTTCTATATGTAAACAATGTGTATTATCAGCCAAGCTGTTAAGTCAGCTGTTAATTCAGAGATGACACCCCTATTCCTTTCCATTCAGAAGGATATCATGTGCATGTATCCATGCAAATGCATAAATTTTGGCATTTTTCAATGAGAGTTTAATAGGCAGGTGATTCTGGAATTTGTCCTTAGCAAGCACACTTTACCCTGCCCTTCATAACACTTTCATATCTGCTTCATTTTTCTCAGAATTCAAAAATCCATGGCTGTTCTCACAAACAGTCCGTGAGCAGAGGTGTCACCTAAAATAATTATGTTCAAAATTCTTTGCCTTATTCTGTATGATACATAGGAGTTCACCAGGTGTTTGGGAAGCCTTCCTCCACCGAGGCACATCGCTACACATCTTTGAATACTCAGTACCTTTGCCAACACCTGTGAGGAGGATGGAAACACAAGAATATAATATAAATTTAGGAGATCACTCTAAATACAACAAAGCACAAGTTTAAGGAGAGCAGCTGTGGCTATAAGGCCCTGTATCACAGACGTTTATAAACATCAGACCTTCCAGGTCTGCTTCTCACAGCAATGAGGGCAGAGACCTTCCTCAGTACTTTTGCAGCATCTACAAAATGCATCAGAGTCAGTGTCCGCAAGCTCCTTCCCTCACTGACCCTGTGGAGGTGCCAAGGCAGCAGAGAATTTCAAAGATGATACTGGAATCTGCTGGTGTCAAAGAGAAGATAGAGTCACTCTTGCCACCAGAAAGAGGCAAAATGCACAATGGATGACCCACAGCCATTGCTGGAGGACCTCAGGAGCTGAAGCTAACTAAATAACTGAGGATCGAGACATTGAAACTGCTTCTAATTACTTGTAACTGGTTTAGGCCTTTTGCAACCTATTTGTGGGCTCCCATCCACAACCTCAGCATTCTGTGGCTCGAAGATCTCCCAGGCTCCTTCCTATTCAGGCCACATGACATTGAAATGACTAAATGAGATCCAGCAAACATTCTGCTCCAGCATTGTGCTCACAATGGGTCAATAATGCCCTGATACAGGAAAGACCTAAGAGACCGCCTGTCATGGCCCACCTGGTTGGAAAGTTCATATAGCCCACCTCTTCATCATTAATTGACTCTTGCTCTACTGCCCTCATTCTGAGTCAAGAATAAACAGGCAAAGGAATCCCTCCCTGCAAGAGAGGATCCCAAATGATAGACTTTAGTGCAGACTTCTGGAGCTGGCTGTCTCCTTCAGTGCTGATATCCACAGAGGAGTGCTTGTACCAAAGAGATTTACCTCAGGCTTTTTATTTCCAGATCCATTTTATTTCAAGGATAAAAAGAAAAAGTAAAACTGAATTTCAAAAGATGTCAATCAGGGACAACAATGGTAAATACATTGCACACTGTCATCCCAGAGCCCAAGATGTTTGTATTCAATTTTCCAAACAATACTGAGCTGAGTTAGTCAAATAATGTTGGCTTTGAGACAGGGCTAGGTCCTCCAAGGAGCCCATGCAGAAGCCCAGATACCTTGCAACTCGGGGGAAACCAGATACTTCCTGGTAAGAGTCAAACTTCAGGACAAAATATTAAGCAAATGCATTGATATTGTAAGGATTCATTCGAAATATTTCCCTAGCACTCTGAGGAAATCAGCAGTCAGCATTCAAATAAATGTATCCCTATCTTAAAGCCTGATACTTTAAATAATTCCTATTATCCTGGTGAAGTCCTGAGTCACCTGTGAACTCCGTAATTAAAGAGTCACTACTACATAAGAATGCCTGCTTTCTGTGTGACAGGCTTCCCCATTTGTTCCCAATTTAATCAACTTTACCTGAACTATTAATCTTATTGGCTTCTATGTTTCTGTCCCATCTTATGCCCATCTGCCTTGTGAGTTCCCAGTATTCCCACCTTAAACCCATCTCACCAAATTATTTTACTCTATAAATGTCCCCAAAAAAGTGTCTTTGGCAACCCACTCAGGACCCCTTCTGTCTCTCAGACAGCTTCTTTCTCCAAATAAATATACTCTACTCTTAAATTCTGTTGTTCCTAAAATTTATTCTTTAATTTTAGAGAACACAAATTCATACTGGACATAGTAGATCAGGAGTTTCTTTCCCCTGTAGCAACACCATTATAAATTTTTCTCTTTATTGAACTCAGATAAATGAGTAGTAGTTTGTGTTCTGTAATGTTGATCTCACTTCTTCAGGGATACTCTCACTGAAGGCCTTTATGCCTGTATTTAAGTGCTGCTTCTGTTTTCTGAAAATGAACTGATCTGTAATTGTGGTTATGGTATCTACAATTTATTAAGGATGTGACTCAAAATATTTGTTTTGAATGGTTTACCTCCAGCCTTGGAGGAAGACACATAGCAAAAATTCTTTATTTTTATTTCATCATTCAAACTGAGGGATGTACTTGAAAGAATTTTGACCTAGAATGAGTTGCAGGACCTCCTGGTTGTAGTTCACCATGGTGGAAGGCCCAATCAGGGATGCTAACCATATGTCCACTTCCACTTTTTCCCTGATTACAACTTCCTATTCCTTTCCCAGGGGCCTGAAGAAAATTCCAATCAGCTCCTCACATAACAGAAACGTCTGCTTCAGTCTCCACATCCAGGCAAAGTCACACATACCCTTAACCTCATAGTCAGTAAAAAAAAAAAAAAATCCTTGTTTTTTTAGGGCTCCTCCTCACATTCCTTGAATAGAAAGGCCATTTTTACTTTTTCTTATATTCTGCTTCTCTATTGCACCAGAAAATGCTAACAGTACTGATTCTTGTCCATGTACAGTAATTCATATGATCAATACCATGAATATCTAATTGAAATTAATGTAGTAGACTGTTGCTTAACTCCATCAGTGTCAATGCAGTGAGTTTCATCCTAAGATAAAAATAAATCTTCATACAAACTTCAATGCAGAAAAAGCATTAAAATATAAACAGGGTCTTACAGGCACACAGACTTCTTTCAATAACATAATTGAAGCTTTCTAGAAAAAGGCAAAAATACAGTTTTTGTATCTTAAAATTGTTGAAGCAGCCAATAATGTAGAAATTGTTCTGAACAATTTTAGTTGAACCTTCACTTTTATAAGAGATAACCTACTGCCATGGCAATATCTAGTTCTTGCTAAATTATACACTCAAATCAATTATTTTATATTTATAATGACTGATGTATACAGCTTTATACATTGCCAGGAATACAACCACTGTGAGTAGTATTGATCACTTAAAACTGCAGGAAAAGGGAAAAGCATTCAGACAAATCATAAAGATATTTATGTTAATTTGGCTCATGTTAATGATAGAGGGGAAGGTAACTCCTGACCTACTATATGTCTGGTTTGAGTTTGTGTTCTCTAAAATAGAAGAATACTGTTTATAATGATGGAGTTTAAGAATGAAATATATTTACTGAGAGGAAGAAAGCTTCTGTCTGGGAGACAGAAGGGGTCCTGAGTGGGTTGCCAAAGACTCTGTATTTAGAGAGTAAAAACAGGAGGTTAGATGGGTCAAAAGAGGGGAAGAATGGGAATTTGCAAGGTAAGCAGAAGGCGGGATAGAGCTGTGTTCAACCAATAGGGTCAACAGCTCAGGTAAAATTGATTCAATTAGGAACAAATGGGGGAGCATGTCCCATAATAAGTGGGCTTGCTTAACAGCAGGGACTCTTCCTGTAGGGGGTTGGGATGGTGAGTCTTGACTTCTGCACTGTGATAGAGAACTATTTGGACTATTGGTCCTTAGCACTTGGTGTATTTCTGTTGCTTTTGTCTTGAGATTTTGTCAGAGCAGTAGGTGATTGTCTCTTCCAAGGCTATAAGCAATCTGCATTTATCCCTTGCTCCATTGAGTCCCAGCCCTGTTGTTATAGGCAGCTGAGTTAGTTAGAAATATATAGGCAGTGAGACAGGACTAGGTCCTAGAAATGGCCAATGCAAAAGCCCAGATACCTTGCAACCATGGGGGAGATGGATACCTCTTGTTTTGGGTCAGGCCTCAAGACAAAACACCAAGCAAATGCATTCCTTTCCTAAAGGCTGAGCCAGTGCTGACAGGCAGGCATGGACTGGCTCTGACTTGGCTGCTTCCTAAGTCTCAGCCCCACTGCTGGTCTCATTGTTCTGTTGCCCCCTGCATCATAGAACCTTTTTTTTTCTAGAAAATATCTGATGGATCCTAGCACAAGGAATTGAAAAGGAATTTATAACTATCTCTTAACTGTAGCTGTTAAACATCCAGAAGATTAATACTATACAGTGCAGGACGAGCAGTAAACTTAATATAGAATATTAAATGGAACTGTTATTTTCTATTAACCATAGGTGTTTTAACATTTGAGCACTGCAGAAATTTGTCACATATTTTGGACTGCTCACTATTACATTACATAAATTTCTGCTAAAAATTTTTATTTGACTGGTGATCTTGTATTGGCTTGATCTAAATCACCAGGGTGAAACACAAGAAAAAGTCATAAGACATCCAGATATGAAACAAAATATATTTGAAGGCATGAATATACCATCAGATCAGCAACAATGAATTGTCTTTGTAATGTGAACTTTACTTGTGCTTTCTCCCATGAGGCTATACAGTTTATTTGGAACTACAATCAGTGAACCTTATCTGGTTAAAGTTACCTGGTTGTCCATGTGTAAATACCATATAGTCTCCCTAGTTTGAGAAATGGTAAGAGTACATAAGAGTTTGTAGTAATCCTGCTTCCCCATTGCATTGCTTTGGAGCCTTATAATATTCCCATTCATTACTCAGAATGGTTTCATCCTGGGTTGTTTGATTTTATTCAAAACCAAATAACACAAAATGAACAATGGTTACTGTATTATCTATGATTATTTGAACAGCTCTTTTTTAAGAAAACAAGACATTATAATGGCTAGTGCTGATTTAATATCATCTTATTTTGAAGTGCTAACATGGTTTTAGTCTTCTGTTCCCATTGGTTCTATCTTGTTGTATCTTATTGATTGTATTATTTGTGATAGTATAAACAAATATTTTATGGACAATGAGATAATACAGTAACCATTGTTCATTTTGTGTTATTTGGTTCTGAATAACTGTAATACTTTCATGCTCTTTGATGGTTTTATAATATTTTGTTATGTTTGATACTATTGTGTATGAAAATATACTCAACTCCTTCAATGAAAGAGACATTATAGTAGTTACTGATGTCAGGTTGTCTTGTGTTGAAATGCTGTGTTGCTTCAATTGTTGTGCTCCAATCTCATTTGTTAAGTCCTCTTTTATTTTAATCTCTTTGAAATTAAAACAAATTTTTAAAAAAAGTTACCAGGTGGCCACTTTCTTGTTTATCAGTTGGAGGGCTGTTTAATGTTGCCTCACCCCAGGGAATTTTTTAACCAATTTTAGCATCATTTTGACCAGCTGGCAACCTAGGTGAAAGCATGTCTTTTAAATCTGTTACCCAAATAAACCTTTATTACATGATTTGAAAATATAAATGTTGAGGAAAAAGTTGTTGAGCTCAAATAAAAAGAAAAAGCTGCTATCAGAGCAGACAACTGGAAAAATGGACAACAGATATATAAACTGACAATCATCTTATAAAATTAGAATGAACTCAAATATATTTGGCCAACTTGAACTATCATAAATAGAGTAGAGTGAACCTTCTTATAGATCGATTAATAGCTATCTCTTGAATTAAGAATACCAGAAAAGGAACCTAACTGATGGTTAACCTGAGGTAGCTCAGAAAGTTAAAAAGAAGGACCATAAATATTACTTAATCCTTTAGGTCCACCCTGTTCCAAAAACAGCAGTAGAGATGAGCCCAGCAGGTGCTTGTGTGTAATCAACATGGGTGCTGGCAAGCATTTAGCCTGCCAGAAGTCTGCAATGCCAGAGACTGAGTATGGTGGGCAGGCAGAGAAAATGGCGATGCAGGGGAAGGAGAAAAAGAACGCTCAGATGGGACAGATGGCTAGGACAGGGGGACTGAGATGTGAGAGCCTTGTGAGAAATGCTAGGGGAACGATTAGAGACTGTAGGGGAAAGATTGGAGACACTAGGAGGAAGATTGGAGACCCTAGAGGGAGGACTGGAGACCCTGGGGAGTGAAGGAGGAGGAGAGGATGACGCAGGGGGCATAGAAACCTTTGGCTGAGAAAGCTGCTGGATTTGGTATGAGAGATATGGGGAGAAGTTGTAAAGACAGAAGCCGCATCATAAGTGACGGGGAGGGAGAGATCCTGGTGGAGCAGAGTGAGCCAGGAGTACTTGGGCCATCACAGAAGACAGAGTGAGAGAAAACCATGTCCTTAAAGTGAAGAAGGCCTAAAGATGAAGGGTTTTTGCCAACTTTTGACCATTTTGACAAAACCATAAATAAAAGACTAGCTTTTTGGTTGTTGTAGCCTTTTAGAGGCCCAAAGCACCAAGGTTACCAACCAGGCACCACAGAGGTGTGTTTTCTGGAGGACAGGAAGTGGTCCCCATGACCGAATTATAAGGGAGCTGAGAGAACAATTTCACCTCAGGAACTAAGAGCTGTAGCTCCCCCAAGGAACATGGAAGCTGTGCTCAGTCACACACAACATAAGAGATCATAATCTATTTTGAGAGTGTGACAGGCAAAATTCCAACACCCATTCTTCTTGGCAGGTAACCATGAGAGCAGGGCAGGATCTCAGCACACAAAAATCTCAGTGTTACCTCCAGCCATGTGGCCTAAGGAATGTGGAAACTAGTAACCCTGTTTGGGAATGGCAGGATGGGTTTTCTGTCACAAGCTTGCTAAGGAACAGAAACAAACAAACAAAACAAAACAAAAAAACCCAGACGGTATCTCACCAATGTTCAGTGAGTAAGGTTACTGTTGTATGCATATTAGCACTGGAAAGTAAACTTTCCCGGAGGAAGAAAGAGGTGGTTTTAAGTAAGAGGGACTCAAAATGGGAGGGATTCCCAGGAGACACTCAATATGCCTTAGTGGTCAGGGAACCAAATGATAGGATTTTTGGCATGCTAAAAGAGAGAATACAAAATAAAAATGTCATGTGTGGGCATACATATAGCTTTCCATTGGGGTGGTGCTTAAAGACGGCATTGCTGATGTGCAAGTAGCTGATTGGGACTCTTTTCATGCCACAGGTAAGTTGCATAGGAGAGGGGAAAGAGACCCCTGGTCCCACCTCCCAGTGCTGAAATATCCCATCTAGAGCAAAATCCTCTCAATTTCTTTCTCACCAAAAATATATTCTGCTCTTACTTCTATTGTTATTAATTATTCATTCTTCAATTTTAGAGAACCTAAACTCATACCCCACATAGTAGGTCAGGAGTTTCATTCCCCTATATCACTATCTGATTGCTTATATTTCTAACTAACTAAGCTGCTCATAAAATTAAGAATCATTTGTCAACTTCACTTAGCATAATTGGAGCAAATAAAATGTACTTAATGGATACAGTGAAATATATGTTTAAAGTGAAAAAAAATAATTATCACAGTTTCTCTACCTAGCATCACCAAATATTTTCAGCTTTCAAGTATGTGGAAAAATAAAAACTAAAAACAACTCTCAGCAAATACCCATAGTATAAAGGACAGTATATCATTCACTGTATTTACCATGTTATCTGTGGATATTTTGTAGACCGAAAGAGAAAAATTGAGCCATTGAATGAACAACTATCAATTTCAATAATTGTGCTCATAGAACTACACGGTTGAGAATTGTAGAAAAAAATTTTTGGTACCAAGGATTGAACTCATGACTGTTATACTCTAGAAAAAATAGCTTCATTATATTTGAATTATAGCAAATTACCTGTAACATGTCCATACCATATATATGTTTTCCTTCTCCATCTGGGTGACCTAATTGATATTTTAATCAATGCTCTCCTCTGTAAAGTATTTTAAAATCTTACCTAATTGATATGTTAACCATTGCTGCCCTCTAGAAATAACAGATGTAGTGCTAAAATAAGCTAAAAAAAGGTTGTTAATTGCTACTAGACTTCTCTATTCTTGGCTGAAGGAAACAGAATTGATTGCTGTTTACAGGAAATCTTGCTTGTTTGCAGGAAAATCTGCTTGTTACCTGAACTTTGCTCTTCCCAATGTAATCGCTGTGATCTTGTTCTGTAGTGCACTCCAGCCCCCCTCCTTACATTGTGAGACCAGCAGCTGTTTGCAGTTTTACAAGATAAAAGCCTGCCTTTTAGCTAGGAGGTGCACAGTCTGCAAATTGGCTCCTGGAGACTGTGTCACCAGGCCTGGCCTAAAGTAAAGCCTTTGCTCCCTCAATTTTAATATCTTGCTTCCTTAAATATTATTCCAGGGTCTGAGTTATCAAATGAGCTTGTGCTTGCCTGGGTGGTGCTTGTACCACTGAGTTCAATGCCCAGCCTGAACAGCCTTAGATTCTAAATATGACTATTACTACTGTTTAATTTGCCATTGACAGATTTAATTGAAAATTTTGTTCATCTACATCTTCACAAATGAAATTATTTTCTTTCATTGCAGTTTAAATCACTTTTTTTAGGTACTGGGGATCAAACTAACAAGCTGGTACTGGCCAGGCAAGTACTTCTGCCTGCTGAGCTAAAACCCAGGCCCCTATTAAATGATATTTTATTAAATATATAAATATCCCTTTATCCATTCAAATAGTATTTTGATTTTACTACAGGAGGCCAAGGTACACAGAAATTGATAAACAGTCAGAGAGGAAATGGACCCTCAAAGGAATCAATGTAAAAAACTAAATACGGGGGCTAGAGATTTAGCTCAGCGGCATAAGCGCCTGCTTTGCAAGCAGGCAGTCATGAGTTCAATCCCCGGTACTGATAAAAATGAAAAAGACAAAAAAAAAGAACAACAAAAAACAAACAAACAAAAAAAAAAAAAAAAAAAAAAAAACTAAATACAACAATCACTGTTAGAGGCACAGCTGAGGCAAGCCAGACCTGAATGTGAAGATGCAGTAACCATGTCTACATGCCTCTTAAGGAGAAAAACAATGTGATAGCTCGGACAACAGAATAAAATCCAAGGAAGCAAGAAATTAAAATTTGGGGAGCAAAGGCTTTATTTCCATGCCTGGGAGCACAGTCTCCTTAGGATGGACCCACAGACCGCGCAGCTCACAGTTGGGGGAAGAGGCTTTTAAAGCTGAAAATCACAGAAATGTTGTAATCACTGACACAGTTAGATAACATCTGGGCTTTACAAAACATCCTGAAATTTCCTTGAAGTTTAGCATTTTTTAAAGAACAACACATTTTATTATACACCACCAGGTAGAGGAGGGGGTGATAAGAAACTGAAACCTAAGGCTTTTATGGCCTTTCAGGAAATTGAAACTTAACCTAGATAGATAGGAAGGGGGAAGGTGGGAGGGGGAAGGGGAAGGCAGTGTAGCGCATACAGAACAGAAATAATGGCACAATGGTTAGAGCTAGGCTATAACATTCCCCTATGATGTTGTAACATAGGCCAAATCCTTGGCCTTATTATTTTATTATTACTTAAGTGCCTCTGGGAACACGCCCGTATGTTTGTTGTCTAACCATCATTAATTTTATGTTTTGCATCTAATATCTGATATACATAGTCAGCTTATTGATTATGCAGGGGCCTAGAGTAACTAATACTAGAATCATAACAAGAGGACCAGCTAACATCACTATTATACTAGTCATCCATGGTGGGAGAACATTTGTTCCATCCACTGCAGAGTTCCTTGTCTTAGTTTTTCTCTTTCCTGTAGACATTTCTGGAGTTCAGCCAAATTTTGTTTTACTATGCCAAACTTATTAGCATACAGGCAACATTTTTCCCTTAATGCTAAACACAATCCTCCTTTTTCAGCTAATAGGAGTTCTAGCCTTCTACAATTTTGGAGAGCTACTTCAGCTAATGCACCGATTGAGCTTTCTAAGGCCTCAATGGCATTGTGAATTTGTTTCATTCCTTCATCTACCCGTTTGAATAAAATGTGGTAATGGTGTGTACTAACTTCCAGGGAGGCAGCCCCCAGCCCGAGGGCTGAGAATATACTGATTCCAGCCATAATAGGAAGAACTGGACTTCTCTTATCTATTTGGTGGCTGGTAGAGATGAGGGCCCTATTTTCTTCTTCTTCAGAATGCCAGTAAATTCTAGGCAGGATCTGGGTCAGCACACAAACTTCATTCTGGTCAATAACAAACTTTCTTGAAGCAATACAGGGGTACCATCCCAAAGTACAAACCCACTAATGGCTGGCTGGGGCCACTATGGGAGTATTATTACTAGACCCTATAATGCGATAGAAATGGGAGAGATCACAATATTCAGGAGCCGTGTGGCTGCACTGATATATATAAGTGCCCATTTAAACCCTCTAGACTGGTACTTTTCCACAGAGATTGAGGGAGAAATATATCACATCTGGTGGCACTGGAGGCTAGTTTACTGGTGACTGTGATGTAACCCTTGTAGAAGGGAGGCTCAGAGGACAGACATAGACAAAACGGGATTGTCAGACCACTGTCAATGGAGCCATTAATTAGCTCAGCTACTATTTCTAAGGGTTTGGAATATCTCCATCATTGAGGGTGACATGGGGGTTTCAGGCTCAGCACCAGTTATTAACAAGGGTGTAAGTTCCTGTCTAGACTTCACTGGGCCAGTTTCTTGTGGCCTCTTAGTGGTTGCAAGTTGGAATGGGGTTGATCTGGACCAGGCACCTCAACTTTGATCCAATATTTGAGGTCCTATTTCTTTTTCCACATGCACATTTTTACTTGGGGTTGGTTTGTATCATATAGAGTTCCATTACAAAGGGCTTCAGGCACTGGAAGCATTGGAGTGCGCCTCCAGAATCAGCTTGGAATGGACATTGGTACCTTTATTGGAGTAGGGACCACCACTGGGCAGCATTCCCTTTTGTAATGAACTGCAGGAGCTTTTCTAGGTGGTTTATATAGAATGTTAATATTAACTCCAGGGTCATACCCAGTGCAATAGATCTTAACCCAGAGTACCTCCTTTTCAGTGGACACTGCTGCCCCAGCCACACATTTGCCGTTCTGGATGAAGCTGCTTCCAGCGATGAAATAGTTGTTGGCATCTCCCAAACACTGATTGGTGAGATCAGCCCATAGATTCTGTTGTAGATCGAGGATGTCAGCACACTCATGGAGAGGTGTATGTTGACTCTCTGGGTCATCATCACGCATAAGGGTGGCTGGGTTTAAAGCTGCAGGAGCCTTGAAATCTACTGACTCTTGGTCTAGCAGCACAGCCTGATAGTGTAAAATTCTAGCGTTCAAGAGCCAGTTTTTAGGAAGGGTTTTGAGAAGAGTCTCTAAACTGTGGGAGGTCACCACAGAAATCTTTTGTATAAGAGTGAGTTTTTTAGCCTCCTTGAGTAACATCACCATGGGGGCTAGGATTCTTAGGCTTGGGGACCACCCTTCTGCTACTGAATCGAGTCTCTTAGAGAGGTAGGCTATAAGCCTCTTCCAAGGGCCAATGTCTTGAGTCAAGACTCTTTTTACAATGCCTATGAGCTCATCTATGAACAAGGTAAATGGCTTGGTAACATTAGGGAGTCCCAGGGCTGGAGCCTTGGTTAGGCCTATTTGAGCTATTAGAAGTCCTGCTCGCAGTCATTGGTCCAGTCTAATGGCTTTTGGGTCTCTCCCTTAAGAGAGTCATACATCAGGTGAGCCATTTCGATGAAATTTAGAATCCACAGCCTACAGTACCTGACAGCTCCCAGAAACTTGTGTACTTTTTTCGTAGTTTCTGGGGTTGGTATCTGTAATATGGCTTGGACTCTTTCTCTAGACAAAGTTCTTTTGCCTTCTTGTAACTTGTGGTCCAGGTAAATCACAGACTGGTGGCACAACTGGGCCGTCTTAGCTGAGACTTTATAGCCTAATTGCCCCAAAGTCTTTAACAGTTCCTCGCTTGCCTCTCAACAAGTCTCTAATGAAGAGGAGGCTACCAACAACTCATCCACATACAGAGCATTATCTTAGGTGTTTTTCCCTAAATCTCAAAATATCTCTGGCTAGTGCCTCATCGAAAAGGGTGGGTGAGTTCTTAAACCCCTTAGGTAAGAGAGTCCAGGTCAGCTGTTCCTTCACTTCTTAATCTGGGTTGTTCCACTCAAAGGCAAAAAAGGAGTTAACTCACCATGCAAGGGGCAGAGTGAAGAACACACCCTTGAGGTCCAAAACAGAGTACCAGGTGTTCTCCAGATTCAGGAGGCTAAGAAGTGTATAAAGGTTAGGCACCATTGTGTACAGAGTCAATACTCATCTATTAACCTCTCAGAGATCCTGTACAGGACCATAGTCATTTGTCCCTGGCTTCTGTACTGGAAGTAGAGGTGTATTCCATGAAGAGACACAGGAATTAAGATACCATTGTCTCTTAATCTCTAAATGTGGACTTTGATTTATTTTCAGGCTTTGATCCCTTTGTTGGCTGATCAGGTATTGCAAATAAGGCATCCCTAGTGTAGGAGCTCCACCACAAGGGGCAGCTGGTTAATTGCTAGCACTGGGGGGTTGGCTACTGCCCAAACTTCTGGGATTTCCTGCTTCCATTTGTTAACAACTTTAATTCTAAGTCAGTTTTTAATGGCTCAGGTACACCCGACAAATTTCCCAGTAGGTGGTAATTTTCTCCATCTGGGACAAGTGCTAGCACTCTGCTGCCTTCAGAGTCCAGAAGTATATCCACCCCCAATTTTAGTCTTGGCTCATGTGTAAAGAAGTCAATATGCCCCTGCAATTTATGGAGGAGGTCTCATCCCATGAGAGGGTCTGGACACTCAGGAACCCATAGAAAATCATGTTGGACCAGTTTATGTCCAGGTCAAGCCAAACTAGCTGTCACTTTTGGGTATGATTTTCATCCCCCTGTGGCTCTGATTACATTGACTGAACTCTTGGTTATCTTTCTTGAGCTTAGGTCTGCACAGAATAGGGGGCTCCTGTATTGACCAGGAAGTCCACCAGTTGCCCTCCCACTTGAAGAGTTATCCAGGGCTCGGGGGTGGTGGTGATCCCTGACCTCCTCATTGTTGAGACAACAGGGCCTTTGCCTCTTTTTCTAGCTTGGCCTTTAACTTTGGGCCATCTTCATGCCAATGTCCCATCTCTTTGCAATATGTGCATTGTTCTTTATCTAAAGGAGGCCGCTGGTCTTTAACCTCCTTTTTCCCAATGCTAGTCAATCTTTTAGCTTTTTTCTCACCAAGCAATTACAATACTTTAGTCATCTTTTTACTTGTGGCTTCTTGTGGAGTCTCCCTGTTGTTGAAAACCTTCTGTGCTATCTCTATCAGCTGGCTGAGGGGCATCCCTGCAAATTCCTCAAGTTTCTGTAACTTTTTCCTAACATGGGGGGCCGACTGAGACATGAAAGCAATGTTAATCACTTGAGTGTTTTCAGGTGCCATCGGATTAATTGGAGTATGTAACATATAGGCCTCTAGGAGGCACTCCAAGAACATAGCAGGAGATTCATCGGCTAACTGTCTTACCTCACTCAAGACAGATTGGTAGACTTGTTAGCAGTGGCACAAAGTGCATCTAGGAGCCTCAGGCAATAATCATCAAGAGCCTTCTTACCTCCGTCCATGTTGGGGTCCCATTCAGGTCAAGAGGAAGGGAACAGGTGTTCAAGTCTCTGCTGATCAGCAGATGGCGATCCATCTGGATCCCAAACTCCCTTTTGTCCTAGAGTGTAGATACACATTCTTTCCTAGGCCATGAAAAGAATGCGCAGGATCTGCTAACAGTTGTCCCAAGTGGGGCAATGGATAGAGAAAACAGATTCTATAAGGTTAATCAGAGTTTCTGAGTCCTTTGAGAAAGGGGGTTTTGAGCTTTCCAGTTATAGAGGTAAGAGAAAGAAAAGGGGGTATACACAAACATGGAGCCCCCTCTCGGGGTTGGGGACTTCCCACAAAGTGTACAGCGGTGCCACTTCGGGAACATGTTCTGGAGGTCCCTCCGGCCATGGGTGGTGGTGGGTTTGGATAAGACTCTGAGGGGAGGAGTGGTGGAGTCAGGGTGGGGACCAAGGGTAGGGTATGGGGGAGGGGCAAGGGAAAAATGTCTAGTGGATCAGAAGAGTCTTCACTTGGAGGCAAGACTGGAGGTGCATTGGGTCCAGGTGCCACATCTTTGGCCTTTGTCTTCAGTTTGAGGGCTGCTAGAACTCCATTCTGAGAGGGCTTAATCCATGAGAGGGCATCATAGATTATATCTATCCAAATCTGAATATAGACAATTTGGTCAGGATGAGCAGAGGGCCCAAACACATACTGGTGAACAGTCTGCACAGTTCCCAGGTCAAAAGATCCAGAAAGGGACCAGACCCCTTGAGTCCTCAGCAGCCACTCCTGTGTGACAAAAGTTATTAATCTGACCTTATGAACCTTTTCCCCATATCCCTCAGCTTGTCATTTAAATTATTTGAAGTGATCAAGCACAAGGCCGAAGGGAGCACTGGAAAAAGACTTGGTCTGACCCATGGCTGGCAATGCCACTGGTTTACTTTTCCTGTCAGAAAATTTAAGAGACAAAAACAGGGTCAGAAGGAAAAGACCAATTACTAATGAGACGAAGAGAATGGTAAAAATTGCTCTGGCTGGCTTTGGGCTTGCAGAAGTGGTTACTAGGAGAAAACGTTCTGTCAGAGTCAGGTGACCAAAAGGACAACAATTAGACCACATAGACACAAAGACAAACATAAAAGACATGACATGCTGCAGCAAAAAAAATGGACCTTGCTCAAAAAGTCAATCAATTCTGGATTTCTGGAGGAGTTTACCAAACTATCCAATGGTGCAGTTTGCTACCTGAGGCAGAGTCACAAACGGATGGATTGTGTTCCAAAAGCCAAATGACTATGGACTCAGGAGATCCCCACACCCCAAGTTGAGGGTGTCCCCTCCAAAAGTACAAAAGTACAAAGTGACCGTGGCCCAAACAAACCCTCCAGAGTACTTACTTTCAAATGTTCAGAATTGAGTCTGGGTTCTTGCTCCCATCCCAGACAAGCCCTCAAATGGTATAGCTTGGACCCCAGAATAAAATCCAAGGAAGCAAGAAATTAAAATTTGGGGAGCAATGGCTTTACTTCCAGGCCTGGGGGCACAGTCTCCTTAAGATCCACCCAAAGACCACACTCCTCACAGTTGCAGGAAGAGGCTTTCACAGCTGAAAACCACAGGAATGTTATAATTGCTGACACAGATAGCATCTGGGCTTTACAGAACATTCTGAAATTTCCTTGAAGTTAAGCATTTTCTAAAGAACAACACATTTTATTATAGACCACTGGGTAGGGAAGGAGGTTACAAGAAACTGAAGCCTAAGGCTTTTACGGCCTTTCAGGAAATTAAAACTTAACCTAGATATATGGGAAGGTGTCCGGAGCTGCTTCCGTCCCGCGGAATGGAGCACACGAACACTTAGCCTCTGCAAGCACCTTTATTGACTGGGCAGCAACCTCAATACATCTCCGTCCTCGACGGCTTCTTCCGTGTTGTGCGTCGGGCACTTCCTATACTTGGGCTTATATAGCTAATGTTATCCAATCATGGGATTACACGTGGGGACAGGCGATTGGGCGGCAACAAGGAAGCAATCAATCATTACCATATATGGCGGGGACAGTAAGCCGAGCAAGAACCAGGAAGCAGGATGTGTGTGCCATCTTGGGCACACGATGGGCGGGGGACCAGCAGAGGCGGCAGGCGGGTGCCATCTTATGAATATGCTCTCATGAATAACATGGCAGGCTCCCAACATCTCCCCCTTTCTTATTTACAAGCAAATGACAGAGAAACCTTCCAAGTGACTACAGAGGTCTGTACCCCGCTGTGCATGGCTCTGAGGTCATCCCCCGGCACAGGTTGGCCACCCCCGCGTCAGAAGAGACCTCCAAGCCTCATCCTTTTGCGCAGGGCTAGGATAATTTGGATGAAACCTAGATGCATACAGACATATAGCCTGACATCTCTCTTCAAAAACCCCAAGAGTAGAATGTCATGCAGTACCATCTGGTCTCGCACCTTGGTGCCTCTTGCTGTCATTGTGTGGAATGGGGCCTGTCTTAGGTTGAGCAAGGTGGGGTACCTCAGTCTTACCCGTCTTTGGCTCACCCATCCAGCACTTTATAACTGATGTTCTGCAACATGAAGGAGATATGCAGCTGCCCGACCACCAGATGGGCCAGCCTCTGCCAGCTGCATAGCCGCCATGGCTGTAAATCTGACTTGTTGTTGAGTCTGCATCAAGCGATCAAGCAAGCATTTGACGACCACCAACCCCACCAGTATGGCAACAACAATCAGAATCCAAGTAGTCAAATTGGGCCAAGAGAACCAGGAAGTGACATGGTCCCACAAACCTTTTAGGACGTCCCTCAGGGTAGACAAATCAAACCTAACTGGGTTTAATTGAACCTTTTCTATCTCGTTTAACTCGTGATTAACAATCACAGACAGATTATGAAATTTTGGCAGATAAGTGTCCTGTAACCACGCGGTCATAGTTTTGTGGTTTCAGTCAAGTTGGTGCGAACGGGAGTGACACACACCCGGAAGGACAGCCACCTCTGGTCGCAAAGTTGAGTGGCGACCTGCCACAGGGCATCGATCTCTTGTCCGATGAGTTGGATTTCTTCTTGTAGCCGGAGTATTGCTTGGCTGTTTAGCTCTATCTGTTGCCTTTGAGCCTTGATGGTCTCTCGTGTCGCGTTGCTCAGCCGATTGACTGCATCCATGGTCAGCGCGAGCTGCTCGGAGGTCCATGCCTGCAAAATAGCCTGTCCCACTGCAGGGACAAACAGAGAAGAGACCACCCCCGCTGCCTGCCACAACCAATCTTTTATCCCTCCTTTTGTTCTGGTTGGCAATGAGGAGAGTGTCCTGGGCTTGCACGGGAACCCAAAGATCAGGGAGAGAACAGCATAGGCTGCTCTTTTTTTTTTTTTGTCTCTTTCACTTTTATTGGTACCAGGGATCGAACTCACAACCACACACTTGCAAGGCAAGTGCTTAAGCCACTGAGCTAAATCCCCAGCCCCTTCCTGTCCCTCTTAGTGACGGCGGGTACAGGAGAGGTATTTCCTTGCAATTTGATGCCCAAGCCTTTGCCAGGGGTATAGCCCATCCGTTTCATCATGTTTTGAGCCACCTCGGAACATCCTGTATTGGCCACACTCAAAACATTTTTTACTCTTTTGCATCTGCTGTTGTGTTGCTGGAGGGTGGGAGCCGAGGGCCGCATTAATTGAAGCGCCCACCAGGGCTGCAAGACCGGAATTAGAGAGTGGTCCCCCCACTTCTCTACATAATTTGGTCCAGGTTTCTAAACTCTTGTTTTTGTGCGGTGTAATCACTGCACGGCAATCCTTGGTACACTGTTCAAAGACTAGCTGTTTTACCAGGGGCTGGGATACACTAGGGTCTGGAAAGACCTTGCCGGCGGCATCTAACATCCTGGCCACAAAATCAGAAAATGGCTCTGTCATTCCCTGCACAATTTTAGTAAGACAGGCGGTATGTTCGCCAGGCTTGGCAAGCTGTTTCCAAGCGGCAATAGCGCACTTGATAATTTGATCATAAACTGCCTGAGGGTGCCGGATTTGATCTTGCGCATGGGCTCCCTGGCCTAATAACATATCTTTGTTCCACCTGACATTGCGCTCTTTAGCGTTTTTCTCAGCCTGCTCTCCGAAATACTCATCATTCCATGCCTTCCAGTCCATAAATTGGCCTGGGGACAAACATGCCTTTGCAAGCTGTGCCCAATCCGAGGGTGTCAAAGGGGTGGTTCCTATATTATCCAAAGAGCCTGTGTGAACGGAGCGTTGGGGCCATAGGTAGAAACTGCCTCTTTTAATCCCTTAACCACTTTCATGTCCAGGGGCTGATAATAAGGCGCGCCGACCTGGTCCTAGAGGACCGGGTAGAAGCTGGGAGCGTCATACGAGGCAAGGCCCCTACGCAAGACGTCCCATAAACGGCCATGAAATGAGCGGTGCCCGGAGAACGGAAGTGTGGCAGGGAAGGGAGGAGGCGGCCCCCAACCACCAGGGGCATTCATTCCCTGGGGTGGTTCCCAGGGAGGGGCTGACGGGACTAACCCCGCCTCGCCGGGGGTGCGCATTTCCTGCAGATCACTCTCCACCCTCTCGAGCTCCTCCCCTAGGCTCTCCATCATCCCTTCACACAAGGCTCCAGCAGGTTTATGAACTTTCTGCCCTGTATTGCGATGTGGGCCTATCTTCCTGTCAGTTTCCTCCTTTGGGCCCACCTTAGGGTCTTCCCCCTCTGAATCTGAATGGCTCGGTGAGCCAACCTCTGAGGCCTCCCTGGAGCTCTCTGAGCGCGCCTGCTCGAAAGCGTTGCGTGCCTCTTTGAGTCCCTGGGCTGTGCCTACCATACTTTCAGTTCTGAGACATGCACGAACCATCTCCCAAATGGGGCGAACCATGGGGTCGACACCCGTGCCTTGCTCTTCTGCAAATTGAATGTCTCGTCCTAATTTCTCCCAGGAGGGCAAGGTGAGGGAGCCGGTGGGCAGAAACCATGGGGCCAAACCATCGATACATTCGAAAAACTGCAGCACCGTTTGCTTATCTATCCTAATCCCTCGCGTCTTAAGCAACAACCACAGTGATAAGGCGAGGGGGCCGCAGTTAACATTGCCCATCTTAACAAAATTAAAGAGCCCCGAGGTGCAATAGCCAACGGAGGCCTGCCCTTCTTTTTCGGGCAATGTCGATCCCCGCAAAGGGTCGACCAGTAAATCCCTTAAAGTGCGTCCACCAAGGGCCGGGTTGAGCCTCCACTCACCCGCAGGTACGTACCGTCTCTCAACGCAGTCACAGGAGTCGCAGAAGGCACGGGAATGGTTTCAAGTCCCCGTACGGGCCACCAGATGTCCGGAGCCGCTTCCGTCCCACGGAATGGAGCACACGAACACTTAGCCTCTGCAAGCACCTTTATTGACTGGGCAGCAACCTCAATACATGTCCGTCCTCAACGGCTTCTTCCGTGTTGTGCGTCGGGCACTTCCTATACTTGGGCTTATATAGCTAATGTTATCCAATCATGGGATTACACGTGGGGACAGGCGATTGGGCGGCAACAAGGAAGCAATCAATCATTACCATATATGGCGGGGACAGTAAGCCGAGCAAGAACCAGGAAGCAGGATGTGTGTGCCATCTTGGGCACACGATGGGCGGGGGAGCAGCGGAGGCGGCAGGCGGGTGCCATCTTATGAATATGCTCTCATGAATAACATGGCAGGCTCCCAACAGGAAGGGGGAAGGGGGAAAGGGAAAAGGAGAGGAAGTGCGGTGCAAACAGAAGAGAAATACGGTACAATGGTTAGAGCTAGGCTATAACAAACAATAGCTTGAAATGTACTACAGTTACCATCACCTTCCCCAGGAAGTCCAGGTAGGCATCTGTTACCATACTCAATGACCAGAACAACTGGACTTTGTTCCCACAAAATACCTTGGTTCTTTCTGCATACCTTTTCTGGGTGACTTGCTACCCTTCTGAATAATATTAGTTAAGCACCTATAAGCTTATAGGTTGATTGTAGTTTGAGACCCACACTGCACTCATATTCTGACTTTGCTGTATAAATCACCCCTGACAATAGATCTGTTGCCTAAACACTGAAGACCACTCCTGCAAAGGCAGGGCTATTCTGTCTTTTTTTCTAAGAAAACTTTTTGAACTTCTTTTGATTTGTGACTTCATTCTTCAATGTTGTGAGCCAACCAACTTGCTGCATTTGCCATCAAATAGGGTAGGATTATATTTCTCCTATTTCAACTTGAATATGAAACATCTGCTAAAGGCCATGATCCAAAGCCTTGATTTCAAGCTGCTTGTTTGCTCTGAGTTTGACATTTCCATGAGTTTTGGACTTCCTGTCTAGTAAATTGCAGATGTATTGGAGGAAGCAGCTCACTATCGTGATGTAGCACAAAAGGTCACATTTATAACTGTATTTTTCACTGCCTCCTGGGTGCCACTTCATGATCAGCTTTCCTCTGTGATATCATTCCATAATTCCCATTTTAGTTAAGTCAACTTTCATTCAGCTCTACTATTTTTGTTTTCTTTTAATAGTCTTTCTCTGCTCCTTGGTTTTTTTATATTTTTCATTTTTGTTTTTAAACACATAGTCCCACATTTAGTTTTGGCTGACCTAGCACTCACTATGTACAGTAGTCTGTGTTGAATACATGACCTTTCTCCTGTTTCAGCCTCTTAAATGCTGGATAAAGAGGTGGGTATCATAACACATGGTGTGTCTTTTTCTTCCCTCCTTTTCATTATTATTCTTTCCTTAAGGTGACATTGTATTTAATTCAGGTGCTTGCTTGTGTCAGTAAACCTTTTTGGAGTTTGAGATCCCATTTGTGAACAACAATATAGGAATCCAAGCAGTCAAAGAATAAATTTGGAATTTAAATAGCTGCGCTCAGAAACACTTCTATACAAACTCACCTCCCCCATTTCAAAATCACAACAAGTGGTCCTGGACTGGAAAGTTAAGAGTTTAAAAAGAGAGAGTCACAAAGAAGATTCTATTGGAAATAATGTATGTTAATTTTTGGCTGACACCTGTATCCTGTTTTTTTTTTTGTTGTTGTTGTTGTTGTTGTTGTTGTTGTTGTTGAGCAGGTTAAATTTTTTTCTTTGGCTACAGGTAATTTTGCTTTTCTCATTGGACTTATACACTGAGGGATTTTCCATTTTCCTGGGTCAAATACAAGGCACTAGTTAAATGTAGGGCTCAAGATGGCATGATTTATGCCAAGCTACAACATAGCAAGGATATAGTGCCAAGCCTTAATATTTTCTAGGTAAAAACACACATAATATTTGACTATTCCAGTATTTGTGATGTTCAGCATTATAATAAAGCCTGATCTAGATTCATGAAAGTCTAACGTCAGCAAGACTCTCATTATTTTCCACTGGTCTTTTTCCTCCTCTTCCATAAATACTCTCTGAGTTCATAATATTGGTACTCAAATTTGACACATATTCCTAGCTATGATGTCTCCCATTTTTGCAGTAGTGTAGTATGTTATCCCCAGCCCATTAAAGATAGAAACACATCTTCTGATTCCGTACACTCCAGTGGTATTATGTGTTAATTTGGACACTTTTCCTTTAAGGAAATGACAATTAATGAGTACATGTGTATCTCATGACTGTTTCCTCATCTTTCAAATAACACCAGGAATTTTTTCAGGTGTTAGGTTCACACCTGTAATCCCAGGACTTGGAACGCTGAGGTAGGATTATCACTGTGAATTTACTGGACTAAGGTGTGAGTCCACAGTCAGCCTGAACTGCATAGGGAAACCCTGTTTCAAACAAATAGGAAAAAATATCTATTATTTTTGATATCCTTGAGAAGAAAAACTCCATAGTTTGAAACTCTTAGGATCATACCTTTTAGGATACATCAGGTGAGTATAAAAACAAGACTACTTTTAAGGATATGGAAAACTAAAAAAAAAATCATACTGTGAACTCTTACACAGATTTAATGCAATGCCCATCCAAATACTATTAGTTTAGTTCACAAATATAAAGAAAATTTTTCTAAAATTTATTTGGAAACAGCGAAGATCTACAACACTAAACACATTTCTGGGCAACAAAGGCAAGTCAGGAGGCATCACAATTCTTCACTTGCTATAATACTAGAAAGCTACTATCACAAAATCACCAATGTACTGGCAGAAAAACATACCTGATAATCTATCAAAAAGAGATAAAAGATGGAGACACAACTACAAACACAGTCTGCTACCTTGTCTTTGATAAAGGAGCCAAATAGTTTCACTGGAAGAGAGATAGCCTCTTCAATAATGCTGAAGCAAATGACTTTCCCCATACTGAAGACTTAAACTGGGTCCATGCCTATCACCATGAAATAGACAGAAGTCAAACTAGCTTGGAGATCTAAATATTACAACAGAAACATTAATGAGGCTTCATGAACAAAACACAAATTTTGAAGAATCAACTTCAAAGAATCAACCACTTGGACCCCATTTTATTAAATAATATTTGTACATCAAAAGAAATCATGAACAGTGAAAAAACAAAGCACAGTTTGGGCAAAGGATATCTTTCCATTTTCTGATAATTTCTTCAGTATCCTTTTACTAAGTACTGTATTTTCAATATATAAGTCCTTGACATTCTTTGCTAGGTTCATTACAAGTATTTCGTTTTCTTGGAGGCTATTGTAAAGGGAGTGGTTTCTGTAACTTCTCTCTTAGTGAGTTGATTTTGTACAGGAATGTTCTTGATTTTTGATTGTCAACTTTGTCTTCAGCTACATTATTGAATTTGTGTAAGTCTAGAAGTCTTTTGGTGGAGTAATTGACATCTTCTACATAGAATAGCACGTCATCTGTGAATAATGATAGTTTATCTACTTTCTGTTATGTGACCATTCTTATTTGTCTCTTATGTCTAATTGTTCTGCCTAATGTTTCCAGAGCTATATTGAATAGGAGTGGTGATAGGAATCATTCTTTTGTTGTTCTTAATTGTAGTGTGAAAGTTTTTAGTTTTTCACCATTTAGTATGATGCTGTATATATTTTTGTCTTTGCTTGTTTTATCAGATTCAGGTAAAGGCTCTCTATTGTTACATACTGCAGGACGTTATTACCAATCAGTGCTTGATTTTATGAAAAGCTTATTGTGCATTTATTGAGATGATCACCATGTGACTTTTGTTTTTGCCTCTGCTGATAGGACATTTAAATTTATTGATTTGCATGTACTGAAACATCCCTGCCTTCCTGGGATGAATCCAAGTTGATCAGGTTTTAAAATCTTCTTGATGATTTGCTACATTCACTTTGCTAGTATCTTATTAAAGATTTTTTGTATCTATGTTCATTAGGAAAACTTGCCTATAGTTTTCTTTTTCTGATTGTGTCTTTCTGTGGTATTAGTATCAGTGTAATGCTGGCCTCCAGGAAAGAGATAGGGAGAACCGCTTCTCTTTCAATTTCATTAAAGAGTAGGGGCCTTCAATTTTCTATGCATTTCTTTTAAAATTCAGCAGTAAATCCATGAAGACCTACACTTCTACATGTTGATCAGTTGCTTTTTTGTTGTCATTGTTTTGCTTCATTTTAATGTGTTTTGCAGAGAGTCTTATTATGCACTGGAGTGGCTTTGAGCTCACATTTTAGCCCTGTTTAGTTTCAAACTCACAACAATGCTTTTACCTCAGCCTCCCAAGTTCTGGGGATAAAGGCATGCACCACCCGGCCAGTACCCAAGAAAACTTAATTAGATCTTCAGTCTCATTAACAGGTACTGCATTATGTAGAATTTTTATATCTTCTTGAGTCAGCTTTGTCAATTCATATGTATCTAGGAATTGATTCATTGCTATATTATCCAACCTAGGGAAGCATAAGTTTTGAAGTAGATACTGATGATCTTCTTAATTTTCACACGATCTGTAGGTATCTTACTGTTTTCATTCCTCAATGAATGGTTTTGAATGGTTCTTTTCTCTTTTTGATATGGTTGGCTAAGGGCTTATCAAATTGTTTATTCTTTCCATGAACCAACTCTTTGATTCATTAAATCTTTTTATTGTTTTATGTTCTGCACTGCATTACTTTCCTCTCTGATCATTGTAGTTTCCTCCCTTTTATTGGCTGTGGGTTTGTCATGCTATTTTTTTCAGAAAATGTGAGGTAAAACAGTAGATCTTTATTTGTGCTTTATTCCCTGAAGTGAAATTTGAGTACTATTAATTTCCCACTTTGAACTGCTTTCATTGAATCCCATGAGAACCAAGGTTTGCATCTGTATTCCTGTTGTGTTGTAGATATTTTCAAGTTTCTTCCTTTATTTCATCTGTGACCCATTGATTGTTTGGCAGAGTGTCATTTAATTTCCATATATTTATGAAGTTTTTGCAACTTCTTTTACAATTATTTCCCAATTGTATTGCAGTATGGTCAGGTAAAATGTATGGAGTAACTTCAGTTTCTTTGCATTTACTTCAGCATGTTTTGTGGACTTGTTTATGTGGCCTGTTGTAGAATACCTCCCCTGCAGGGCTGAGAAGAATTTTTATTCTGAATATGTTGGGTCACATACTTGGTAAACATCGATTCAGTTCATTTGTTCATAGATTCGATTCGCCTTTATATTTCTTTGCTGATTATTAATCTAGTTAATCTGTTTGTGATAGTGGGATATTGAAGTCTCTTGGGCCAATTGTGTCACTCTTTGTTGCATTATTTTCATGTCTTTTAAAAACTGCCATATAATGTTGGGTGCTCCTGTATTAGATGCACACATATTTATGATTGTTATCTTATCCTTTTAAACATTTTCCATTAATATATTTGTAGTGAGGCTCTTTATCTTTTTGGTCATTCTTGGTTTGAAGTTCATATTGTCTGCAAAGAGAATAGCTACTCATGCTTTTTTTCTGGGCTTCTGTTGCATGGAAGATTGTTTTCTGTCCTTTGACTTTCAGTCTCTGAATTTCTTTTTGAATTAAACATGTTTTCCGTATACAGCCTATTTTTGTATATTGTTTCTTGATCCATTTCACCCATCTATTTCTTTTGGTTGATGCGACCATTAACAATGATACGTATTGGTTTGTCTTTGTTGTAATGTTCTGCTGTTGATTCTCTGCTTTTCTCCTCTGTTTAATTACTTGTCCTGCCTGGTTGTTTCTGTGTTTTTCTTGGAATTGTGGCCATTTTTACCTCTCTCTAGTATAACTTTCATTACTTTTTTTAGTGTCAGTTTTGCAGTCATGTATTTCTTCAGTTATTCTTTGTCATGGAAGTATCTTATGTTTCCATTAATTTTGAATGTTTTGTAGGATACATCAATCTGGATTGGATGTTCTTTCCTTTCAGAACTTGTACTTCTGTCCAACTTCAGGACTTGTTCTTCTATTTCAACTACAGCTTTCTTCTTTACTTGAATATTTGTGTTGAGAAGACTGAGGTAGTTTCATGAACAAAAATAAAGGAATCAAAGCATACAAATTGATAAATTTGCAATTTGATTAATAGAACTCAGGACCACTCATATAAATTACCTGCCAATTTCAGAGTTCAAATGCGTGGCTGAACTGGAAACTTACAAACCTTTTCAACAGTGACATCCTATTGGAAACAATCGAGCTAGAATCTTTCATTAATTTTTAGTTGACACCTGTTCCTTCCATTGAGCAGGGTGGTGAAGCTCATTCTGCTTTTCTCACAGGACTTGTGCTCTGAGTAATTTTCCATTCTCTTGGTTTAAATATAGGGCACCAGTTAAAAGCAGGCTCAAGACAATGTCAGTTATGCCAAGCTACAACAAAGAGTGCTAAGAATTTGATGTGCTTTCAATTATAAGTGATCTGTGACTTCTCCCTAACTGCATTTTATAATTTGTCCTTGTGCTGTATTTCTGGAATCTTGAATATTGTATATCTTGGTGTAGTTTTATTTTGGTTATGTCTGTTTGGAGTTCTACACTTCACTTATTTGTATGGAAAATTCTCTATTCATGCTTGGGAAGTTTTATTCCATTATTTTGTGAAGTTTTTATGGTATTTGTGTTGTCTCCGGATTTCTGATTGACCCCAATCAATGTCATGCAATTCTTCTTTGATGCATTTTGTACCTGCTGGATTGATTTCTCATAGAATCTTGCTACTTTTAAGGTAGCACTGTTTTCATGACAACTAGCTACAATTTTGTCTTCAAGATCTGAAATTACAAACCTCTCATTTGTTCAGTCTGTGCATATAATTTTAATCTATTCTAAGTTTTATATATCTCTTATATAGCACTGAAATTGTTGAACTCTTGTTTGGATCTCTTTCATGTATTCCATTTCTTTACTATGTGGGTCAACATTTGTTTTTCATTGTTTTCCTATGTTCATCTATTCTTTTATTTGTGTGTTCTCTAATATATTTGACTTAATGTATGTTTTTGCATCTGAAAGATTTTGTCTATAAACTTTTTCACTTTTTTTCAATTCTGGGTGATCAATGTAAAAAATTTAGAGAACAGTCTCTACTTTATGGGTTTCAGTATCATGCATCACATAGGATCTAATATGCATTCTGCATAATAAATAAATGATGTGTCTATCATCAGTGTAATCAATACACACTGCAAAGAAGTTGTAGTAAAAATATATCATAAATAGCAAAGAAAATAAGCAGAAAAATTCCACACTTGTTACTTATGGAGAAAAAAAGAGCAACTAATGATAATGATGTCCTTCCTCACACAGGAAGAACACAGTCCAGGCATCAAGCAAAGGGTCCTTCAAGCAGATGCAGGCTCAAGGACAAAGCATCAACTGTACTCAAGTTAAGACCTTACTAATGGAGTTTCTGGGGCAAATCTTCCTATCATAGGAACATGCACTTTTATACGTTGCTGTATGCACAACCTAACAGAGACACATGGAGATCTCACTGTGTGCTGACTGCCAGAGATCCCCAGAAGCAGCTCACTCTTGGGGAGACAAGTGAATCCACACTGCCAATAGCTGGTGATGACTGAGTCATGGAACAGAAAGCAAAAACGAAAGGCAGGCAAATCTTCTGGAGGAGCCCTGAGTCTGGCTCTAATGTCCTGCTTTCATACCTCTGTTCAGATCCCTGATTTCTAGCAAAGTGATCAAAACTGCTGTCTCCTCTCTGACCACAGGATACAGGCTCAGAAGGGGGTGTAACAGTAACAGCTGAAAGTTCCCTCTGCTCCTCTGTAACTGATGTCTTGGAGGACAAAGCCCCTTGCCCTCCTCCATCTCCCTCCCTGCCTCTCCCACCTAGCTTTGAAGGCTGAGCTGCTGCCAGTCGATCTGGGTGCAGATGCTTAGAAGGGCCTTCAACATATATTTATCTGGTACACAGCTTCCGAGTAACTGATCATGGGAAGGAAAGTTATAGTAAAACTTGACATCTGAGTGTCTGAATCTTGCTCTGTACATCATGACATCAGCATCCATGTGGTGGGGATCAAAACACATAGGGTTCTTGCCACACTCCACAGCTTTTCACAACACAGCAGCCCTATTGCTGGTGGCACAGGTGCTTGCCTCACACCAGCACACTGGCCTACAACCTCACTGTGCAACTGGACTTGGACAATCAATTCTGCTGTGATTCAGGAGACAGTGAGCAAGAACAGAGAGAACACAATGGAAGCCCTGCAACTAGGTGGCCAAAACAAAAGAAGAGCTGATGGTGGCCATAACCTGAGGCTGGTCACTGGGACAGCATCATATTGTACACAAATGATCCTTGGGCCTATCTCCTGTCCAGGTGCTGTCCAGGTCCTGAGGGGCCCAGAGCCATGCCATTAGAAGGCTGACTATACTGCCACACCTTATAATACCATCCATTGCTCTTAGGACAGTACTGAAATGCATGAACTCACGTGGCAGGAATTTGGATGCAGACACATTTGGCTGGGGCACACTTATTTGTCTTTATTCCAAAGTGTAGTACAGATCTGAGCGTCCCGCTTCACATTCTGGTGCACCCAGCCTTTGTTCCCTGAGCAGATACAATTCTGTCCATATCACACGAGCCATTTCAAAGTTACTGTGTCTACCTAGATTCTGCTAGACAGGAGCATCTGCATTTGTCTCCCGACATAACCAAAACATATGTATCACACAGGGCCCCAAAGCTTAGATCAGGTCCTGGGTTGCTCTACAATCAGATTGATCTTGATCCCCCAGTTCTAACCACCATGTCCTGAGGATAATTCTAGAGCTTGGAGCCAAGAATAGAATTCCTGGTAGCCTCAGTCCCACATTGTGAATCAAGGACAACACATTTTGGTTCTAGTTTGTTGTGGGTGAAAACAAATCAGCCATACCTGTGGGTACTGGATTCTCTCATCTGGGGGAGTGCAGAGCAGCTCCCAGTGCAGCCAGGGCTAGCACAAGCCCAGATGTGTGCTCTTGAGAGGAGAAAGGAGTATAAGTGGAAGATGGAGGGATGCCTAGGGAAAGAGAGAATGGAAGCTGGAAGAAGAAGGCTAAGAAAAGTCCCTGAGCTACATAATGCCTGGCACTTCATTTTGTCACCCACCATACCTTTTGGCTGATAGCACCAAACTGCACCAGCTATATTTTGGGCAGCTACACATGCAGTGTCTCCTCTTGTGGCTCCACTGAAAGTTTCAGAGAAGACTGTGGTGGACCAGGAAGGACCTGGGTAGACAAAGTCAGGCAGTCACACAATCTGTGTTGTGCAAATTCATTGCCAGACAGAGCCAGTGTCCACTGCCACCCTGACCCAGCAACAGCAGGCCAGGAACTCCCTTGTTCAATGCAAGAGGGCTATTCTGATGCCCTTACAGGCACTGGGGTCCACACATCAGAGAAGGGATGCCCACCTCTGTGGTTTCCATAGCAACTGCTCCTGCCCTTGTTTTGTGCCCTCCCTCATGGTGCTCAGCTGCCACATGCTGCCACACAGAAAGGCATGGATTTTTCCATTCTGGTAATGATCCTGTGATTCAGCTTGCTGTGCCACAGAACCAGTTCAAGTGACTCCCCTCAGGCTCAGGGAGTAAGGGAGGCCACACTCCCAGTTTCATGGCTGCCATGTGTCAAAGTGAAGCAAAGAGATGCGATTGCCCTGGACTTTCAGCCCGGGAATGATGCCCATCAGACTGTGGTCAGAGCAGCAAGCTGGGAAATTGCACATCTGCTGCTTGAAGAACCATGTTGCAGTCCAGGTCAGGACAGCTGAGACACTCAGTGACCTGTGTGGCACAGGGGCAGTATGGAAGTGAGGCAAATGTCATCACAGGGCTTAGGAAATGATGGCAGGGAAGAAGAATGAAACTTAGACTCCTCTCAAAAGGTGTACTCACCAGGGATTTGGACTTTAGTTAGTCATCATTGCCATGAATGAGGTCAAAGGGTGGTTGGGTTTGTTCACTGTGTCTGAGGTATGACAGTTCTTGCAGGCACTTGGTAACAATGACCAAAAAGGATGAAGTGGCCTCAGTGGACAATTCCATCAAGAACAACCTCCAGCCCTCCAAGTTTACAGGTAGCCCAGGCGGAGACATTCCCAAAGCAGTTAGGTGCTATGCAGGAGGGGATAGGGTTAAGCATTCATTCTTTGGGATGTTGAGGGTTAAGGAAAATACTACTAGTAATTGCAAACACCCCTTTAAATTGTTTACTTATTTCAGATGACATCCTCAAGGTAATGAGAACCACAGAAGTCATTGCTTTAGGCTGAGGACTTCACTCAGCAGCTTCAGCACCTGCCTAGAAAATGCAAGGTTGCTAGTTTGATCCATGCTACCAACAAAACAAAAACAAAAAATGAGAAATTACATTAAACCAAACAAAACAGCACACACACACACATACACACAGCCTTGTAAGTCATCTAGAGTAAACAGTGCTTGTTACAATCACCCTTTGAAACTGGCATAGTTATGCACAACTGCAATTCCCATACTGTAGGAATCTGAGACAGGAACATCAGAAGTTCAAGCCTAGACTGAAGAATACGCAGACTCAAAAAAACAGAGAAAGAGCGAGAGAGAGAGAGAGAGAGAGAAAGAGAGAGAGACAGACAGAGAGAGACAGAGAGAGAGAGAGAGAGAGAGAGAGAGAGAGAGAGGCAGAGACAGATAGAAAGAGAAAGAAAGAAAGCAAGACTCATAAGGCCATGAGTTCAAGCCCTAGTAAGAGAGAGAGAGAGAGAGAGAGAGAGAGAGAGAGAGAGAGAGAGAGTTAAACAGAAAAATCTATGCACACATTATAATATCAAGTTCTCTACTCAGAAGTGACCTAATCCACCATTTCTTTAGTTTAGGTTTGTCTTTTTGAAACAAGGTTTCACTTTGCAATTCAGGCTAGACTTGAGATCACTGTTTAGACTAGGTTGGTCTCAAACTTTCAAGAATCCTGACTCAGCCTCTTGAGTGCTAGGATTACAGGTGAGCATCACCATGTCCAGCTTCCACTATTTTTTTAAACACAGGCTTCAGAAGGGTTTGCTAGAGGAAGACACAAAATGCACTCAAGCATGGAGTGTGGGTGCTCAAAAAGATGAGCCACCTAATCCACCAGTTTTGATGTACAGTGCACAATGCAGCATGATCTATAATATGATTCCAGGAGAACAGGAAAGTGCTTCCCTCTAGAGGTGAGAAGCAGTCCTCCCCATATGGGTGTGATAGGTCTCTCCAGTACAATCCAGCTGCCCTTGTGTTGGGGAGGCACTTTTGACAGTTACCCCAGCAGCTCTCTTCAATTGCCAATAGTCACGAATCTGTCTTCACTCTGCAATTCTCTGGCAGTGTATACATTTGGCATTGAACTCTGTAGGCTGCACCCCCAATGCTGTTCCTTTAGTAGTTATGAAACAGTGTCAGCAAAACAAAGGGGCCAGAGATATGCATTACTGAATATTTATCACAATTGTCAAGACTCTTTTGAGAGATGAGCCTTCCATAAGCCTGCCTCGTGGGCTGGGAACAATCAACCAACCAGGTTGATGGCTGGGTGCAAGGAAGGCAACTGGCAGCCTGAATTTCTGAAGATGCAGGCAGATGCCAACCAATGATGATTCTGCTCTCAGTCAAATACTTACTAGTCATGAGGTCATTTAGCCACTAGTCTATGAAATTAGTGCCCTCTGGAAGAGCATGGGTTGGGATGCAGCTGCCTCCCTTGTCTGTGGCCTGAGGCTAACAGAACAGAAAGGGAGGTTCCCCAACATCTGCCAGGTCACTCTGCCTGTCCATGGGAGCCTGGCAGGAAGTGAAAGGGTGCAGAGTAACCTCCGTGGGCACACATTCTACCTCCCTCCCAAACCTTAACCACATACTGAAATCACAGTATCTTGTGCCTGGGACTGAACATACACTTCCTGACATGGGGTTCATGCTCCAGTTGACAGAATATGGTCCCCTAGGGTATGGTTCCCAATGAGCCCAGCTTCCATAGATGCCTCTGCCTTTTGGGGCCCAGGTCCACCCCTCCCCTGTTGGAAGGTTTATTACCTGCTGCTCTGTTATTCTGAGACTGTGAGACAGCTTCAACACAGACAGTCCTGGCCTTGGCCATGACCAAGTGCTAGGTCCTAGGTTTGAGCAGCCATAGAGAGCATGGGTTGAGAGGACCACACACAGTGTCTATGTTGCTGACCCCAACAGTCTATTCTGTGTATCCAGGAGGACGGGGGCTTCCTTCCTGTGTAGACAGAGCCTTGTGGTGGGGAACAAACCACTGCCCAGCTCCTTGCTGCAGACCGCCATCATGGTGTTCTCTGTTGCTCTGCATAGTTCCCATGGAGCATGAAGCCCACTCTCTGAATGGACTTTTCCTACTAACAATCAACTCTAAGCACTTGAGGAGTCTGACTTTGACTGAAGCTTACTCTTTGGGGCTGAGCATCCCTGAGCCTGGAACTTTCTGATGTGGGGTTTAGCTTTGGTCAGTCAAGGTTCCCCATGATCTCACAGGTGAAAGGCTTGGTCTCAGATAGCACAATTCTTGAAAGGTGGCCTGTGAGACACAAGGTCAATTGCAGGTATCTATTTACACAGGGCCAGCACTGATCCTCTGGGTATCAGATGCATGGTCTATATGGGAAATGGGTTACACTCAGCTGAATTCAGCAATGTGAGCAAGAATTCCTGAGGCTGAGAGCACGGGACCGTATAGCAGCCTGGGTCTCTTGTGTTCTGTCTTAGTTACTTTTCTCTTGCTGGTGAGACAAAATAACAGACACCCAGACTTTAAAAGGGGAGGGTTTATTTAGTTGACAATTTGGAGAGGTTTCAGTCCATTGCCTGCTGGCTTCAAGGCAGGGTGGGACATGGGAAAGGGCAACAGTCCATGGCAGTGGAAAACAGTAAAATCAACAGGTAAGGAGGGGAGAGGAAGTCTCCTTCCATCCCTTACAATGTAAGCAGGTAGAAAACCTAGGGCAGGTGTTCCACAAGCACCCTTAATCTCAGCATTAGACCATGAAACTTAGTTTCAGTGACTTTTGGCAAAACCATGCTCCTGTGACATGAGGCCTTTGAGGTACATCCAGACACAAAATGTAACATGTGCAATATATATACTGCCAGTGAGAGATGGTATAGCCTTTTGACCTGGCTCTAAAGCAGGGACTTTAATCCAGAATCTGGGTACTCACTGCTTAATTTCTCAAGAACCATCCTATGTACATAAGAAGCTCTGCTGCCCAAGAGCCCATTCAGGTGGCCATGAGTCACTAGCAGGAAACAGGAATAGAGATGGTGGTGTTTCAGGCTTTAGATGGCCAGGCATCCCAGGTAGAGGGAATCTTACTAGGTCTCTGAGGAAGGCCACATGGGGGCTGAAAAGTGTGCCTGAGCTGGTCCAGCGTTTTGGGAACCACAATGTAAGAATAAATTCTAGATGGGGAGGGGAAGGTGGATGAGATCCACTTTCAGAAGGACACAGCCAGGCTTTCCCACCAGGCCAGCAATCCCCAGGTGCTATCTGAAAGGCTGCCATGGGAAACTGCAATAAAGGACTTGGTTCATCATATGGCTGGTGGCTTCTGTGCTGTCACTAGAAAAGTGAATCCTTTCCCCCTTAGGCAATCCCAAAGGAGACAAAGTGAGACCTCCTGGTCTGCTGCCTGGCTGGCTGGTGGCTTTGAGGCCTTCCTGGATCATAAATGCTAGTTAACACCACTTAGTGAATACCTGCTCAGTGGGTCTGGGTGTCCCTACTATCCGTACCATGGGGGAGCAGGGTTATGAGACAGGGTGTGGCCCCCCCATGCTCACCGGGCAGGGCTGATTCTGCAGCTCTAAGTGCAGCCTGTGCTTCCAGAAGCTGCCATGTCTCTGTGCTGTATTCACATCTCTGGGAGGCTTTGTGAGAGTCCTGATGGTCCCCTTCTCTGTTGATCTGAGATCTCAGAAGCTTCTTGCACACTACTAGGCACTGCACCAACTGTGCTGCCCCAAACATCAGCCTGGAGCAGGTCCCTGCAGGGCTGCAATACACATAGGTTTACCACAGTGGGGCCTCCCAATAACAACAGATGCCAGCAGGGGGAGAGTGTGAGCTGAGCGGACTCTGTAATGAAGCCACAGGAGGACAGGGATCTTCAGGAACAGATTACACCTTCAGAACCTCCCTCCAGTGTATACTAAATAGCAGGCCTGTGGTACTGCCACCAAAAGAACCTGGGATCTATGTCTTCAACTATCACATCCTCTCTGCTCAGCCACTAATTCAGCCAAGTGCCAGGTCACTGTCTACACATTAGTGGGAGCATTAAAATAGAGACATGGACACTAAGTCACTTCACTTCCTGTCATGATTTACTTCTGCTGTTTTAGTTCACTGTAACTCCTGGCCCAGCTATACCTTTGGCAGTGGCATGACTGTGCTACTATCAGATCCCCAGCTCTGACACATCATCACATCAGAAGAGGTGCACTCATCCAAAATCTGGGCCCTTGCTTTGTCCATGTCTCAGGGTAAATATCCAGCCCCTCAGGTCAGAGATTAGGGGCCACTAGGCTAAATGACATTGTACCAGGAGACAGTGAATACAGACACTCAGCCTTTCATGGCTAAGAAAACTGGACCAAATTTTTTCAGCAGCCCACAGGGAAGTAACCCTGTGAGTCATCACATACAGGTCCCCACTCCCACACCCAGGACAAGCCTGTTTTCTCATCTCCAGAATGTGTGGTTGTCACAGGACAAATGGGATGATACTCTTCTTGTAGGGAGTTTATTACTTATTTGCTAACAAACTGATCTGAAAATGCTATTATTTCTAAATGTTCATTATGAAATTTAAATTTTGAGTATGACTGCAGCTTCCAGCACTCACAGTAGGGCATGGCTGGACCAGTAACTCTAGGCTTCCTACTGTCTCATCACAGACTGCAAATAACTCAGTGTAGTACTTGGTGGTGGTCTGCACAGTGAGGGTGGCACAGGCAGAAGGGCTGCACAGCCTGATGGAGCCCCTGGAACAGGACTTTCTGCACAGCTGCCCTATGCACAGCTCTTCCTTCCCAGGTCCCTAAAGGGGCAACATTTCCACCCCACAGGCCCCGATGGTGGGATAGTGAGTTTGCTCTCAGCTGCACAGTGTGACTCGGCCACCTAAAGCTGAGTCTTTGAAATGTGCTTACATCTCTCAGCCTCACTTCAAGGAGAACTGAGAACTCTACCCAGTAATAGTGCAATTCTCAGAACAGTGAATTGTACCTATGGACAAGCTTATAGGGTCCCTATGGTACAAAATGGGGTTTCCAGGCAATTGCTGACACCAACCAAGGCTCTATGGAAGGCCTGCTGGAGTAGCTGTGTTTATTCTCCATTGAGCTGCCCTCTCCATTGGAAAGGTTTATTTCTCTCTCACTGATCCCTAGACTGAGTAAATATTCTCTCTTCATCATAGAGGAGATTGGAGCGTTGCTCTATAGCCTTTGGGATGTATTATTGAGAGCCATATTCTCTGGGGGCTGGCAGAGGCATCAGGCCCATTCAGACATCAGGGCAGGAACCAGTTGGTACCGTGTGTACATGAATATACATACAGCCACACCATGCACAGACACTTTCCAGGCACTGACCATGATCCAATGACCAGGAAAGATATATGTACTCCCCTCTTGACCTTCCACATTAGTGGGGGCTACACTGCATGGCAGATCATCTATCACTGACATTATAGTACATGAGACCCCCTCTTGGCTTCCCTAGACATGGATGCACAACAGTGAAAGTGGAGCCCAGAGGAAGCACAGAGTACTGGGTGGCAAGTCACTGAGCAATCTAATGACTGAGGAAAGGTGGAACAGGACACATCTCTCTGTCCTCTCACTTCTAACATACCTATGGAAGACAACCCCTGTACCACAGCAGACAGTTTTCCATCCCCCATGAAGGCAACATGCCACTGGAGAGCACTAGACAGATATGTGTGCAGCTTCCCTGAAGAAGGGAGAAATGGTCACACCAGTGTACACAGATTCTCCCATGAAGTCATCTGTCAGTCTCTCAGGACTGTCTGGATGAAGACTGATTCACTGGTGGTGGAGATAGAGTGGAACTGGGCTCTCCACAGCTGGAGCTGCAGGCAGGTGTCTAACTCAGCATGTTGGCTTGGGCAAGCATTTTGGGTTTGAGGACCAGATCTCACACTCAGCTCCCCACACCTGTCATTTCCAGAACCACAGCCCTGCTTCTTAGCTCTAAGTAGCAGCTGCAAACCCACGTGAACCCTCCAATGCAACTTCACCTTGCTGAGCTTGAGCATTGTGAACACACTGAGGCAGAAACAAGGGTGAGGAGGACTGGTAAGGTCTGTGGCTATGTGAGGAGGATAAGGCTAAGGGGTCACCCTGTAGCTCTGAGACACACAGAAATCAGTGGGTAGATGCAGAGTGAGAAACTTCCAGATAGTGGATTTGTGCACAGAGCTGTCTCTAACATGCAGTGGGAAATTTATTTGCACTGCAAGGAACATGGGAAATTGATGATCTTTTCCCCTTTTGCTGTTGAAGAGTCAGCTGCACACCAAGCTCAAGGACCAGCTCCAGAGTCTGCACCTGATCCATCTCCAGTGCCTTCACCAGCTGTGGGACCACGGGAAGAGACAGCACCAGGAAGCCCATCTCTGTCTTCTCAGAGGTATGACTAACAGGGGCTCCACAGCAGGTGGCAGCTCCTCATCTCCACTGAGGGCAGCTCCTGCTGAAAACTTGAGTTGCCCATCTCCTTCACTATTTTTTTTTTCCATTTTCTTGCTCTTACCTCTAAACTCCTTTTAAATATTATGGCATAAATTAATTTTAAACAAATGATAGGATGTCATTCACTTTAATTAGCATACTCAGTGCAGTGGCATGCACACATTCTCAATATGAACAATCTTCAGGTTTTCCCGGTTCCAGAACATTTCCCACAACTTCATTCCCATTTGGACACATTTCCCTCTCTTCCCTGCCAGCCCCAGCCACCACTGATCTTTCTGCCTCTGTGATTTAGTACTCTAGGTTTTCACACCAGTGCATCACAGCTCTGTTTGGCCAAGCATTAATGGAAGAGACTAACTGATATTTTTCTTTGATAAAGGGGACAGTCCCAGATAGATCCCTGTTTATAAATAAAACTAAAATACATTCATCTTTGAGGTTGGAAATGCTTTTCCATTTGTTTTGTGAGGTAAGAGACAAATACTTGCAATGCAAAAGGGAATCTGCTCATATGGCCAACAAGTGTACAAAATGAGCAGTATCCCACTGAAGATACATTCAGGGCCATGTCACTGAGTGATGCTGTGTCTCCATTTGACTTCAGGTTTTAAGGTAAGTGGGAAACAACAGTGGGGAGAAAATGGGGTGGAGGAAGCAGAACCATTTCCCTCAGCTCCTATCCGAGCTCTACACAGGGTCCCTGGACCTCTCTGAGCTAAGCATAGAGGTTTCTCCCACACAGAGAGCTGCACAACAACAACACACACACACACAAAAAAAGAAAAATCTGCATAACATTTTAACTTTCTTTTCAAGATTGTTGTTCATAGCACTTTTAGAAAAGGAAGGAACTAGGGCCCTCCCTACCCTGCAGGTAGAGAGTGCTGGGCACCAGTTCAGGCCACAGAAAGCAGGGAAAGCTTCAGGGAAGCTGAGCTCAGTATCTCTGGGCCCACAGAGAAAGAGGCCAAGCAATCTGATCATGAAATTACCATTGATGCAAGATGGATTTGTGTGTAGAAGATCTCAGTTTTTACAATGAAATATCTCTGCCATCAATATGCATACACACAGAGACAACCAGAGGGACAGAGGCAGAGTGAGGCAGGGCTGGGAGACTTGCCCATTACTTAATGAATGGAGCTGCAAAGGACTGGAAATGTGAATGCTCTTCTTGGTTTTACTCTCAAATTCCTTTATCATACAATATCACCTTTGGGTGGGGAAGTGGCACAGGGAACTAACACAAACTTCATGACATAGATAAATATACCAAGATTTCCTTTTTTCTTTTTCTAAATCTGTCATTGGTAATAAGAGAGCATATATTAATGGCATACAAATAGTTCTCCAGTAGCAGAGTCCTCCATGGGCTTGTCATTAGCAGGCTCGGGAGACAGAAGAAGGGTGGGAGAAGCAGAGCAAGGTCCATATAAAGGTGGAAACGGCATTTTCCCTTAGTTGGAAAAAATGTCACCTGAGACTACTTACTTAAATCAAAGAGAGATGCCACCTCTTCCCAAGGTGGGGGGGGGCAGCACAGAGTACAAGGCTGGGGAGGAAGAGAGCCAGGGCTCAGCTGTGTGAGAGGGGATCACAGTGTACCTATCAGGGCCATTAGGATGAGTGGTCTGCCATCCACCAGATCCTCTCTCCTGTCCTTGCCTGCTGTGAGGGCCTGTGTCTCTTCACTGCTGGGTAGAGAGAGGGCCAAGCCATAAGCTTTCTGTCATCTCAAGTAAGACTGGGGACATGGCCTAGAACATGGCCTTCTTTCAGCATTTTCTGTGCCTGTAAGTTTATAATTCACTCAGCAGTTTTGCTGTGTGCTACATTCATGGTTTCTAATTTTTCACACCTTAACTGAGTAAAAAAAGAATACGGGTGTCTTTCGATCTCACTTTTTGTAATGAAGACTTAGCAGTACATTTTCCAGGTTAAATGTACAGATGCTGACTGTCATAGACACAGATTTCAAACCTGAAGTCTCCAGATTGAGTTGCAGCCTGGACGAGGAAGTCCAGGGGTGCTCAGATCTTTGTGGAGATCTTATGTCAGGGGGAAATGGGCCAGGCAATGGTAGAGGAAACCTTGGCACCAGGGGCAAGAAATTGTGAGGTCCAGGCCTCCTGATCCACAAGTCAGCTTCTGAGCAAAGCAGCATACACTGCACACTGGACAGAAGACTGCTGGAATGGCGCTGCTACCAGAGCTCCTCCCTGTAGGCCTGAGGCCCCATGTCTCACTCAGGGAATCACTATAAGAAAAGGCCAGTCTGTTATACAGCCCACATTGAGTGAATGTCTTCCATCCAGGTGCAGATCTCAACTTTCACATGTGGATGCACCACAGCTGTGGAGCAGGACAGGTGTTCGCAGGGAGCAGGTTAGGAGGTGGGGACACTGCAGGCAGGTCAGTTTATGAAGCCTGAAATAAGAGACAGGCACCTGATCAGCTCCAGTTTCCTTCAGCAGTAACCACCCAACAAGAACATTTTGCATTAAATGTTTAAGTAACTGAAAGGAGTTACTGCCAAAAATATACACTGTAGGATTACAGTATTGGAAGATACAAAAGTAAATAGCTGCATCCCTAAGTAAAATGAGACGTGACTCTTAATGGGAATCTTGTCTCCTTTGGTGTCACTGACCCACATCCATCAGGAACAAACACACTGATGAATACAGCAAAAATGAATATAGGCAATGTGTCAACAATCAAAACTCATTAATAACAACCACAAAGCCCATTGATAAGATAAATGACTTGTCCGTAGCCGCTTCCGTCCCACGGAATGGAGCACACGAACACTTAGCCTCTGCAAGCACCTTTATTGACTGGGCAGCAACCTCAATACATGTCCGTCCTCGACGGCTTCTTCCGTGTTGTGCGTCGGGCACTTCCTATACTTGGGCTTATATAGCTAATGTTATCCAATCATGGGATTACACGTGGGGACAGGCGATTGGGCGGCAACAAGGAAGCAATCAATCATTACCATATATGGCGGGGACAGTAAGCCGAGCAAGAACCAGGAAGCAGGATGTGTGTGCCATCTTGGGCACACGATGGGCGGGGGACCAGCAGAGGCGGCAGGCGGGTGCCATCTTATGAATATGCTCTCATGAATAACATGGCAGGCTCCCAACATCTCCCCCTTTCTTATTTACAAGCAAATGACAGAGAAACCTTCCAAGTGACTACAGAGGTCTGTACCCCGCTGTGCATGGCTCTGAGGTCATCCCCCGGCACAGGTTGGCCACCCCCGCGTCGGAAGAGACCTCCAAGCCTCATCCTTTTGCGCAGGGCTAGGATAATTTGGATGAAACCTAGATGCATACAGACATATAGCCTGACATCTCTCTTCAAAAACCCCAAGAGTAGAATGTCATGCAGTACCATCTGGTCTCGCACCTTGGTGCCTCTTGCTGTCATTGTGTGGAATGGGGCCTGTCTTAGGTTGAGCAAGGTGGGGTACCTCAGTCTTACCCGTCTTTGGCTCACCCATCCAGCACTTTATAACTGATGTTCTGCAACATGAAGGAGATATGCAGCTGCCCGACCACCAGATGGGCCAGCCTCTGCCAGCTGCATAGCCGCCATGGCTGTAAATCTGACTTGTTGTTGAGTCTGCATCAAGCGATCAAGCAAGCATTTGACGACCACCAACCCCACCAGTATGGCAACAACAATCAGAATCCAAGTAGTCAAATTGGGCCAAGAGAACCAGGAAGTGACATGGTCCCACAAACCTTTTAGGACGTCCCTCAGGGTAGACAAATCAAACCTAACTGGGTTTAATTGAACCTTTTCTATCTCGTTTAACTCGTGATTAACAATCACAGACAGATTATGAAATTTTGGCAGATAAGTGTCCTGTAACCACGCGGTCATAGTTTTGTGGTTTCAGTCAAGTTGGTGCGAACGGGAGTGACACACACCCGGAAGGACAGCCACCTCTGGTCGCAAAGTTGAGTGGCAACCTGCCACAGGGCATCGATCTCTTGTCCGATGAGTTGGATTTCTTCTTGTAGCCGGAGTATTGCTTGGCTGTTTAGCTCTATCTGTTGCCTTTGAGCCTTGATGGTCTCTCGTGTCGCGTTGCTCAGCCGATTGACTGCATCCATGGTCAGCGTGAGCTGCTCGGAGGTCCATGCCTGCAAAATAGCCTGTCCCACTGCAGGGACAAACAGAGAAGAGACCACCCCCGCTGCCTGCCACAACCAATCTTTTATCCCTCTTTTAGTTCTGGTTGGTAAGGAAGAGAGCTAGATCTGCTGTGAGACCGGTCCAACCCAGTCCTGGGCTTGCACGGGAATCCAAAGATCAGGGAGAGAACAGCATAGGCTGCTCTTTTTTTTTTTTTTTGTATTTTTTGTTTTTATCGGTGCCAGGGATCGAACTCACGATTGCCTATTTGCAAGGCAGATGCTTATGTTGCTGAGCTAAATCCCCAGCCCCCTTCCTGTCCCTCTTAGTGACGGCGGGCACAGGAGAGGTATTTCCTTGCAATTTGATGCCCAAGCCTTTGCCAGGAGTATAGCCCATCCGTTTCATCATGTTTTGAGCCACCTCGGAACATCCCGTATTGGCCACACTCAAAACATTTTTTACTCTTTTGCATCTGCTGTTGTGTTGCTGGAGGGCGGGAGCTGAGGGCCGCATTAATTGAAGCACCCACTAGGGCTGCAAGACCTGAATTAGAGAGTGGTCCCCCCACTTCTCTACATAATTTGGTCCAGGTTTCTAAACTCTTATTTTTGTGCGGTGTAATCACTGCACGGCAATCCTTGGTACACTGTTCAAAGACTAGCTGTTTTACCAGGGGCTGGGCTACACTAGGGTCTGGAAAGACCTTGCCGGCGGCATCTAACATCCTGGCCACAAAGTCAGAGAATGGCTCTGTCATCCCTTGCACAATCTTAGTAAGACAGGCAGTATGTTCGCCTGCCTTGGCAAGTTGTTTCCAAGCAGCGAAGGCACACTTAGTAATCTGATCATAAACTGCCTGAGGATGTCGAATTTGATCCTGCGCATGGGCTCCCTGGCCTAATAACATATCTTTGTTCCACCTGACATTGCGCTCTCTAGCGTTTTTCTCAGCCTGCTCTCCGCAATACTCATCATTCCATGCCTTCCAGTCCATAAATTGGCCTGGGGACAAACACGCCCTTGCGAGTTGTGCCCAATCCGAGGGTGTCAGAGGGGTGGCTCCTATATTATCCAAAAGAGCCTGCGTAAAGGGGGCGTTGGGGCCATAAGTGGAGACTGCCTCTTTTAACCCCTTAACCACTTTCATGTCCAGGGGCTGATAATAAGGCGCGCCTGCCTGGTCCTGGAGGACCAGGTAGAAGCTGGGAGCGTCATACGAGGCAAGGCCCCTACGCAAGATGTCCCATAAACGGCCATGAAATGAGCGGCGCCCGGAGAACGGAAGTGTGGCAGGGAAGGGAGGAGGCGGCCCCCAACCACCAGGGGCATTCATTCCCTGGGGTGGTTCCCAGGGAGGGGCAGATGGGGTTGGTCTAGTCCCGCCTGGGGTATGTACTTCCTGTATATCATTCTCCACTCTCTCGAGCTCTTCCTCTAAGCTCTCCATCAACCCTTTACATAAGACTCCAGCAGGTTTATGAACTTTCTGCCCTGTATTGCGATGTGGGCCTATCTTACTGTCAGTTTCCTCCTTTGGGCCCACCTTAGGGTCTTCCCCCTCTGAATCTGAATGGCTCGGTGAGCTAACCTCTGAGGCCTCCCTGGAGCTCTCAGAGCACGCCTGCTCGAAAGCGTGGCGTGCCTCTTCGAGTCCCTGGGCTGCGCCTACCATACTTTCGGTTTTGAGACATGCCCAAATCATCTCCCAAATGGGGCGAACCATGGGGTCGACACCCGTGCCTTGCTCTTCTGCGAATTGAATGTCTCTTCCTAATTTCTCCCAGGAGGGCAAGGTGAGGGAGCCGGTGGGCAGGAACTACGGGGCCAAATCATTGATGCATTTGAAGAATTGTAAAACCGTTTGTTTTTCCATCCTAATTCCTCGTGCCCCAAGCAACATCCGCAATGATAGGGCGAGGGGGCCACAATTAACATTGCCCATTTCAGCAAATATAGAAAGCCCCGAGGCGCTATAGCCAGCAGGGGCCTGCCCTTCTTTTTCGGGCAAAATCGACCCTAACAAGGGGTCGACTAACAAATCCCTTAAAGTGCGTCCACCAAGGGCCGGGTTGAGCCTCCACTCACCCGCAGGTACGTACCGTCTCTCAACGCAGTAACAGGAGTCGCAGAAGGCACGGGAATGGTTTCAAGTCCCCGTACGGGCCACCAGATGTCCGGAGCTGCTTCCGTCCCGCGGAATGGAGCACACGAACACTCAGCCTCTGCAAGCACCTTTATTGACTGGGCAGCAACCTCAATACATATCCGTCCTCGACGGCTTCTTCCGTGTTGTGCGTCGGGCACTTCCTATACTTGGGCTTATATAGCTAATGTTATCCAATCATGGGATTACACGTGGGGACAGGCGATTGGGCGGCAACAAGGAAGCAATCAATCATTACCATATATGGCGAGGACAGTAAGCCGAGCAAGAACCAGGAAGCAGGATGTGTGTGCCATCTTGGGCACACGATGGGTGGGGGAGCAGCAGAGGCGGCAGGCGGGTGCCATCTTATGAATATGCTCTCATGAATAACATGGCAGGCTCCCAACAATGACTCAGTGAATTTTTTCAAGTGTATAATAAAGAATAAATAGTAATCACTTTTGGATTCTTCCTAGAAATTGAAGGGAAAGAACCAACACCAACTTCTTTTAGATGAAAAAGTCACCCTGAGAATGAAGCCAGACAATAATATATTGAAAAATAAAATAAAAAACAATTGAAAACACCCTACTGACCAATATTCCTAATGAACATAAGCAAGATTATTCAGCTAAATGCTTGTCAGCTAAATTCGCAAGCACAGGCAAAATTTAACACTTGGCTCAATCTCAGTGATGCAACTACCATCACACTATAAAAACCATTGATCATCACTTGCCACTTTCCCAGAATGAGACAGAGCTAACCCTTCAATAGATTTGGAAAAATAGCTTTGAGAAATTATGAAGTTCAACATTTTGTCATGGTACGAACTACTTACATACCATGTATAGGAAGAATGGACCTCAGCACAGCAAAGATGATACATGAGAAGCCCATCCCTGACATCGTGCCCCGAGGGTGACAAGCTGCAAGATTTTCTTCTCAGATCAGGAACCAGAAAAGGCTTGCAGCAACTTTCAACACAGTATTCCAAGTTCTAGCCCTAGAATTTACTCAAGAATAAGAAATGAAATGCTTTCAAACCAGAAAGGAAGAATTAAGCACTGTTTCTGTTTCCTGAGGACACAACCTTTCATATTATCCTTTCATTTTATATATCCACTGAAAACCATTTAGAACAAATTCAAAAATCACATAAGATTCAGAGTACAAGATCCACATGTCCTAAACAATTCATATCTATGTGCTTCAAACAAACTGTAACCTCAAATACAAAGAATACAATTCATTTCAGAATTCATCAAAAAGAACGCTTAGGAAAAATTTAACCAAACTCACATGTTCTTTAAAATTTGTAGAAATTGATACAAGCAGTACAATGGCACTAACAGAAGAAAACACATATCATGATGGTGGATGGGAAGAATTCATGTTGTTATAATGTACATGCTACCCAGATCAACCAGCCCTTTCAAAGCATTCCTGTCAAAATACCACGGATATTTTCCTAGAAATCGAAAACACACTATGAAAATTCACAAGGAAGTACAAAGTGTCATCCTCTAGCCATGTAAAGAACATTAAACATAGAAGCACAAAATACCTGGTTTCCAAATATATTATAAAGTGACAGCAGTCAAAAGGGTCTTATACTGAAAGAATAGGACTGCAGATTAAAGTGACTAGCCCAGAGACAAACCAACTCATAGAGTCACCAGGAATTTGGATTTGTTTCTTCATTCCATTCCTGTCCTTTCCTATATTTTCCTTTTCTTTTTCTTTTCAGGTTCTCCCTCTGTCGATTTGCCCTGAGCTGAAATCAGAGTGTGTGGCAGGCTTGTCTGGAACTCCCAGTAATCCTGCTGCATCAGCATCCTGAATGCTGACATTGCATGTATTTTCACCATTCCTTGCTCAGCCAATGAGTTTTTAATAACACCATAATGAAACCACGTCTGGTGGTGTGTCTTGTAATCTTATCACTCTGGAAGGCTGAGGCAGGAACATCATAAATTCAAGGATAGACTCACCAACTTAGCAACTCATTGAGAAACTCCTTAAAAAAGGAAGACTTTTGGGGCTGGGGATTTAACTCAGTGGCATAAGCACTTGCCTTGCAAGCAGGCCGTCATGAGTTTGATCCCTGTTACCGATAAAAACAAAAAACACCAAAAGAAAGACTTTTAAAAGTGGAATGTAATGGAGCTAAATGCAAAAGCTCTGTATTCAATGTCTAGAAACTGAATGGAAAACCTAAACCATACCCAAAACAAAACCTTGGAAAGTAGAAGGGAAGGCAACAATGTTTTATCCTGGCCTGGCCTTCTGGAGGGCAGTGTCCCCCAAGTAGCTTTATCCTTCACATCGTTCTTGGGATTTGACCCCAATCATCAATTTCCATGAGTGATAAGAGAAAAAGAGAAAGTGCTTTGGGGATATCAAGCCTCAGTCCCCCAGCAGAAGGCATTCGGAGTGATCTTCTGAAGTGCATGCTGACCACAGTTACAGTTAAAAAGCAGTGACTACCAATATTGTTAATTGGATTTTCAGTCCTACTCATTGTGAAAGAAACTGCAGATTGGGAAGGTGGTAGATAGCTTAACTAGATGGATTCTTTCTACAAAGTCTAAAGATCAAAGTCAAATATTTTATTCCATGAGTATGCAACATTGTTTGCCAATTGCCAACTCAGAATAATGTACACCTGTAATCCCAGCCCTCTGACAGCATGAAGAAGGATGATGAAGGATTTAAACCTAGCATGGGAAACTCAGAAAACTGCTGAGACAATGTTTTAAAATGTTTAAAAACAAAATTTTACAAATGTATGAAATTATTGATCATTAAGTAATCCTAGAAATCACTTTTCAAGATACATTAACCACTTATTCTACAATTATTTTTATTTTCCAGAGACTTAAAAGAGTATCTTTTATATGGTCCTTATTATTATTTCAAAAAAATAGCAATCCCTTGATCCACTTCTGATTCTAAATATAAATTTAGGAGAGGAAGAAAAGCAATGATCACATTCTCTTCACACTGAGCTACACAAATCCTAAGAAAGTATATTCAGTAGCATATCTGCAGTTATTTCTGTAAAATATTCAAAAAATTGAAACAATGCAAACCTGGCAGCACATCAATGTATACATGATGGTAAACTTTATGCTAGGTGTGCTGACTAAAGTACATTTGCAAGAAAAACTCACATATTCTTTTATTCTGAATTCACAGGTGATATTTGACTTTGTATTTTTAAACTTTTTAATTTTTCTCTTCTTTTCTTTCTTTCTTCCTTTTACTCTTTCATTCTTTTTTTGAGATTGGGTTCTGCTATACAGTTGAAGCTGGCCTTGATATTCCCTTTTAGCCCCAGATGACCTCAAAATTACAACAATCCCCCTGCCTCAACCTCTGAGAACTGAAATGACAGGTGTGTACCAACATCACAGACTGTGTTCTCCTTTTAAAATTTTCTCCAAACAAACTTACTCAGAGTTATGTGATATTCTTATATTTTCTCAGATTGAATATACAAAATCAAATCAGAAACCACAGAAAATACAGTTTCAAAATCCTCACCAACATATAACACAATGTAACATAATATAGCATAGCACACTAAACCGTAATAAAACAAAATGAAAAGGAACCACCTAACTCTGCTTTAAACAACTGCTTCCAAAGATACTTTAAGCATTTCTAGTTAGCCATAAACTAGTAAAATAATCCATTAATTTCTAGTTAGCCATAAACTAATAATATAATCCATTAATTTTACATTTAAGTTGTTTTTCTTTAAAATGAAAGACTGCATCCACTCAAGCACAGGTATAAGATTGGCTGTGGCAGCTTGCTTTCAAGGGTTGAGCCAGAAACAGAAGAAATGGACATCGGCAGATGGGTGAGGGGTGCATGAACAAGTGACAGCTGGTTTTGTTCAGCCCCGCAATGGCATGTGGTGGCAGCACACTGGGAGCCCAGGATGGAGACACTGCTTGAAGGAAACCAACCAGAGAGCATTTTGCCTGATCAGCCTCAGGGCCATCACCTCTAGGAAAGGCAAACTACCCAGGAGGGACACAAAGCCCATGGTCCGTTTGGGAATGGAGGACTGGAAGTCATATCAGTGGCTATGAGACAAGGTCCCCAGGAGTGATGTGCATGTGTCCTTCCTCAGCAGGGGTTGATGATGTCCATGGCCTTGGAAAGCCTCGCCTTGCAATCACCAGCTGGCCTCCCCTCCACAGGATGTCAGAGTATGGCGCAACAGTGTGTGGCTGAGTTAAATATCTAAGGATGAATAAGTAATCACTCATAGGCCCATGAGAGTAAAACTTCTTAGGAATCTTCATCCCCTGGACAGGAGGAGGTTATAACATGAAACATTCACATACTTCAAAGAAAATTATTATGATTATTCTGGGAACATCTCCATACTCCCTAATGGATTTGAAATGAAACTAACGTAAGCCAAGGAAAGAAACTCATCCTAAAATTTGACAGATCTCTAAATGAAGCCTAATTCTCAATGAAAAAACTTTTTGGATGGAAATGTGCACTTGGTTCCCAGCCTGCCACTTCTGAAGCAACTACATGTTTGTTGTATGAAATATTTCAAAGTGAAGAAAAGTATAAAATCACATTCTGTTTTCTAGCTTTTCACTTTCGATTTCTAAGGAACACAAATTTGTTCCACAACAAAAAGAAAGGAGGCATCAGAGAGGGCAACCCAACTATGGACTCCAGCACATGACACAACTTCCTTGGCAACAGGTCTAAACAGAACTTTGAACGTTCTGGTCACCAGGCAACTTTTTCTGGTGGCAGTTGACCTTCACCAGCACTTGGCTCATGAGAGTGACCAGTGAATATGCTGTGCTGCTTTCTGAGGCTTTGAAGCCCCAGCCTCTTGACCCTGCATGGGAAAACCACATGGGAATGAGTGAAAGGATGGTTCACTGTGCCAAGATGTTTCAGGAAGCTCAACGGGAACTGCCTAAAATCAAGGGCAGCACAGGGCAAGGCCCAAGAGCCCCAACTCCCAAGACACCAGAAACAAGAGGGAGCCCAGGACAGGTGTCCCTATGCTCAGCCACCAGCCACTCAGAGACACCAACTAGAGGACAGCACATTAAGGCCTAGCCACCTCTGTGAGTTCTTCTAAACAATTTCCATCCTAAATCATCAGTGTAAGGGCTCTGAGGACAGGCAGTGAGGGCAGATGCTCTGGGGCAGGGGCAGGTGTTGGGAAGTGTGAGCCTGTGCTCCTGTCATGTTCCAACCCAGAACAGGGATGGCAGGAGGAGAAGGGCAGCATCATGCTTATCCAGAGCCTCCAGAGTCATCTCCTGTCCCCCTGGGTAGAAGTCTGGGAGAGAGCTGTTAGTCTTTGCGGAACATAAGGTATCTGGGTTCACAAAGTGAAACCTGTGGTGTCTCAGAGTCTCAGGCTTCCTGTTGGCTACTGGGCACTGCCCCAACCATGTTGCACACAGGACATTGGCATGGAGGTGGACCCTGGGCCCTGTGTGCCACATCCCTGCTCCAGAGATGGGACCCACAATAACAGGAGGTATTGGCTACAGTGCAGAGTATGTGAGCAGAAGGGAATGTATGGAGGCCCACACATGACTAAGAGGAACTTTGGGTCTGATTAACCCTTCCAATGCCTCTATCCAGGACTTGTCAAACACTGTGCCCATTGTCTTGCTCCAAAGGAATCTGGACTGCAAGTGCTCAACTACCATATCCTCTCTACTAAGCCTCTACCTTGTCACAGGCAAGGTCACTGTACGCATATTGATGGAAGAGGAGAAAGGAAACAGACAAAAAATCGTTTCATTTCTTGTCATGAATGAATTCTGCCATTGTACCTCATTTTCTGTACTGGGCCTGGTGTCCAAGGACCATTATCAAGGTGTCTTACTCCACTGTCCCCAGCTCCTACACAGCATCACCTCACCAGATGTGTGCTCACCTCAAATGTCAGTCTGCTCTGTCCAATTCGCTGGCACTTGTCTCATGGGATTTTTCCATTCACTGCACAAGAAGAGAATGGTGAGCACAGTGGCTCAGCCTTCCATGGCTATAGAAGAGGAACTTAATTCCTTCCTGGGGACTTTTCATCAGAATCTTGGGAACATTCTGAGGTGCCTCATTAATGCACCTGGATATCCAGAATGAGCCTCCTTTTCTCATCTCTAAAATGGGTGGGCTGTCTTAGGACTCATAGGTTTTGTTCATACATAGACTTCTTTTTTTAAAATTTTTTATTTTATTTTATTTTATTTTTTATTTTTTTAAATTTTATTTAAGGAGAAAAGAAAAAATGCAGGGAAAGGGTACAAGTTATACAGATTTACAGAAAAAAAATGAAGAGTAGGAAATCACTAGTTAATGGATTACATATTGTCATCTTAGAAATAATTGTTCAAGTCACAAAATTAAAGCTTGTAAAGTGGACATTCCATCAATGATACTGTAAACAGTTCTGTTCATTGATCCAATAAAACTCTGTGATATCATTTTCTATCTTATACACTTAAATATACATGCAGTTATATAGTTTGGAGCACTTTCTTTTCCTCTCTTTTGTACCATGACTATTACACATTTTGGGTTTCATTGCTCCCACGGTTCTTATTACTTTTTTGGAAGAGAGTAAAACCAAATGTGACATAACAGAACAGAATCGGTCAAGTCAAAAGGGTGGACATAATAGATAATGTAAAAACATAATACAAGGTGATCAACAATGGTGACCATAATGCCTCCCGCTATCTCTATTAGAATTGCCTATATCGTTAGTTATAATACAATTGAACAAAACAGTAAAGAATAAAACCGACAAAACCAAAACATTGGAGACATTGTAGGTCTTCAAAAGTAGATAAAAGTCAACGAGAATGGGTGTCATAATGAATCTCATTATCTTCACAGCTGATGCCTAAACTTTCGAACTTGATACTATCCAGCAAAACAGAATAGGGGAACATCAGTTAAAAACCAGATGGTGAGAGTAATACAGGGCTTTAAATCAAGGTAATGAAAAGTCATAGTGGGTTACTATAATATATCCTGCTATTTTTTCCCTTAATTAAAAGGATAAAGATAAAAAAGTAAATGATGGAGTGGAGATTGAGATAAAAGAGGGCATAACAACGAAACAGCACAAATCAAAACATAACCATTTAAGCAGAATAGTGTTTCACCACCAGATAATCCTAACCTAAAAGTAGTTACCATATTGTCTCTTTCTTTGAAATCCTTGCGTACAACTTCGTATACTGTAGCATTAAGTATATCAAAACAATGTAAAACCATTTAAGAGAATGACAGCATTACAGAGTATTTAGAATCGACTAACAGAAAATGAACAATGGTTTCTGTATAATCTCCTTGTCTTTAAAAGGTTTTTGCTTATACTATCGTACATAATAAAATCCAATAAGATACAGCCTATTTAGACCATTGGAGACAGAAGGATAAAAGCTAGATGAGACTTCAAAACAAGATGATACTAAATCAGTATTACCTATTAAGATGTCATTTTCTCCAAAATAGCTGTTCCTATCATCCAATCTTCTCTGCCTCATTTCTGTTGAGCTCTTTTTCTGTCAGTAGCTGTCAGTTTGTCTTCTTCATTTTGTTCTCTGCTCCATTCGTTGTGGCCTCTCTGCCATTATTTCTGGATTCTTTGTATTTTTCTTTTTTTAGAATACCCTGCAATACTCTCTGGAGAGTTGAATTGGTGGTTGCAGATTCCCCCAGTTCCTCTTTATCCTGGAAGCACCTTGTTTTTCCATCAATTTCCAGGGACAGTTGTGCAGGATATCTCAATCTTGGCTGGAGATTATTATCTTTCAAAGCTTGAATTATTTCCCCCCACGCTCTTCGTGATTTGATGGTTTGTGCAGAGAAATCTGCTGTAATTCTGATGGGTGTTCCCTTGTAAGTGGTCTGTTTCTTGTCTTTTACAGCTTTTAATATTCTGTTCTTGTATTGAATTTCTGGAATTTTTATTATTATATGCCTGGGTGTTGCTCTGTTTGGGTTGTAGGTAGCTGGAGTCCTGTATGCCTCATACATCTGAGTATCTTTACCTTTTGCTAAATTAGGAAAATTCTCCTGGATTATTTCTGTGAGTAGCTTTTGTAGTTCACTTGTTTGTGTCCCTACTTCTTCTTTTACGTTCTTAATCCTTAAGTTATGGATCCTCTTATCATCCTCTTGTCTTTGTATTATTGCTGTTTGTTTCTTTGTTATTTTTAAGACGTTTTTCATTTCATTCTCCCATATTACAAGTCTGCCCTCCAGTTCAGATAGTCTGTCCTTAGTTTCTTTCAAGCTGTTATGCCAGTCTTCTATAGACTTCTTAGTATCTTGGTAGTCCCTTTGAACCTGCTTCACGTATTCTATGCTTTCTCTGTTTTCTCCATCAAACAATTCTCCCCTTTTTTTCTGTTCTTCCATTCCACCACCTGTTTTTTCTTGGGTGGTACTTAGCATTTCTCTAACTATTCTGCCTACTTCTAGCTTCAGGTCATTGATAACTTCATTCCTGAATTGGTCTATGAGGCTCTCTATATGGTGCCTTATGTATATTGGTGTGGTGTCTGCTATTGCCTGTTTCTCAGAATTGGGGGCCGAGGAGCCTTTCTTGTTGCTGCCTCTTCCCATGCTGCCTCTTCTTCTCTGTTCCTTATATATGCAAGCTTATATAAGAGGCACAGCTTCTCTCCCAGTCAGCCACAGCCTGATCGAATTGCACCAGTTAGGTGTTCCCGCTCACTGCTGCGCACCAGGGAGTTGCGGACCAGGCAGCCTACGCGTCTCCCCTCCCGGCCACCGTCAGGCTCTGGGATCTGGGTTGGGACAGCCTACCAGGTCCTCCGGCAGCATCACGCAGGCCAGGCACTTTTTACCAATCCTGCCCCAGAGGGGGATGTGTGGCTGGAGTCCCCACAGCGCCCTGCTCCCGCAGGATTGCTCGGGCCCAGAAAGTCCTCCGTTGGAGTCAAACTGTGGTAGAGTGTCAGCTTCTCTCACTCACCTCACCACAAGTCATTGCACGCCTCCCTGCCGTTCACAGATTGCCGTTCTCAGAGCTTCTGCGCGTCTCTCTCCTTGCCGAGCCAGTGTAGAGGCAGCCAGCCGCCGCGCGGCGGGAAACCCAATTCGCGGCTTACAATGGCGCAGAGTCCGGCCTCCACACCGAGGCTTTTCTGTTCCTGTTTTAGCACCAGGAATGCATTCCAAGTTGGTTTCTCTCAGCCCAGTTTGTTCCTGAGTCAGCAGAGCATATCTCCTCCTGCTTATGTCTCCTTAATCTGCACCATTCCTGGCTTCTGAGCCAAGTCTTTCAGAGAGCCTCCGGTAGTTGCTGTTATCTGTCCGCCATGTTCTCCCAGAACCATACATAGACTTCTATTCAACCTCTCTATTGAGGTGATTTGAGCATGCTAGTATTTCTAAGTTTCCCTTGTGAAATGTAAGTTTTAATAAGAGAATCCCTTTTCTGCAGGGGCCCTCCTGTGAGCCCATTACCACTAGCCTCTGCAGACTAATTGGAGTGTGGGCTTTGCTTCAGTCCCAAAACCTCCTGAGAAGCCATGTGCAGGACACCAATTCCATATCTACCCACAGTCTCAAAAGTCAGGCAGCAGAGAGACTGGTAGAGGTCTGTACAGGAAGCACAGTGCAGGCAGATGGGCCTCACAGCCTGAAGAAGCCTAAGGAGCTGACCTTCTGGATAGATACCCCAGGCACAGCCTCTCCTCCTTGGACTTCTCCAGGGCTAAACTCTCTACCCTATAGGCACCAAAGCTGAGAAGGGGAGTTCTTACCTAAGCAGCCCAGTGGGAATTGGTCACCTGTGGATTCAGGTCCTGGCCCTATGCAAGGGCCTCACTCAACCCTAGTTTACAGTGCCAAACAGGTCGGGAATGAGTGGATTGAGAGCTTAGGGTCACTGAGGATGAAATGGGGGATCCATGCCAAGCAGTTAGCTGTGGACTTAGCCCCATGAAGATCTGCTGTAGAGGCTGTGATAATTCTGATGGATGATCTTCCATCCCACCCAGTGATCAACACTTTGTGGATGCAGTTCTGTTCATCAGAAAGGAGATTGGAGAGTCACTCCGTGACAGGAATTCTTGAGAATGGCAAATTGTCCATGGCTGTCAGACAGATAGGAAGGGCAGATCGGTGTTACCAACCCACAATCATATATGAAGACACACTGTGTGCAAGCACGTTTCTGGGTATTAACCAAGATTCTGTAAGCAGAGCCAGGGGAACCACTGCCCTTTTGAGTTTTGATGTTTGTGGGAGGCCACAGAGTAACCCTTGACAGCAGAACAGATATTGCTCACCTCAAAGCCATTGTTCCAGTCTCCAGGCCTCCCTAGTTGTGGGTACAAACCATGCACAAGGAGTTATACAGGGGCAAAGAGAATTGGGCACTGCATCACTGCCTGAGCTAGAGACTGCAGAGACACAGGACAGACACTGATTGATCACTCACTTCTCAGATATTCATGGAGTGGCAGCCCTGAGCCTTTGAGTGCAAAGACAGGGCAGATTGCAGTCTCTACCTTCTCCAAGTGACTTTCACTGGGGAGGGTCAAGGAGATACTGCATCAGGAATCCCTGAAGAATGTAGATGCATGATAAAACTAAGCAAGTTCTCCCTCCCACTGAGACTTCTTTCAGCCACTAAGGGCCCCTTGGGCCCTCACTGCCCAATTTTGGGTGAGTGAGGATGGGGCTGGACATTGTATCAACTGGTCAGGAGGTCAATGACCCCTCTCTACAAGTGAGATGTGCAGGCATTGTGGGAGGAAAGCCCAGGTCTCTCACTCTGCTGGTTCCCTGTCTGCCCCAGTTCTTCTGTGCTTGAGGCCACATTGGAAGTATACGCCTATCTGGATCCCCAGGCTGAGCTTCTCCTGGACTAGCTGGAGCCCCAGAGACTGAGCCACAGGGTAATTATCCCTGGAGTGTAGGATGTAGGGTTGTGGGGAGGTGATGCCTTGGAACTCAGCAAAGTACCCAGATGCTGGGTGACCCAGGAGTATGACACACTCAGCAGTCGGTGTGGGGATGCAGTCAGGAGGCTTTGTTTTGGCTATGTTAGTGCACAAGGCTGTCTCTGACAGGCAGTGGGAAGGTTTTGCCCAGGAGGTCCATGGAAAGTTGGTAATCTTTTCATTTCCTGCAACTACAGGGCCAGGCTCAGCCCATGCAGAAGTTGCACCTGCAGACCTTGTGCCAGCTCTACCTGCAACTCCCTTACCAGCTGTGATCCCAGAGCAAGAGCCAGTACCTAGGGGCTGAGGATTTACCTCAGTGGCATAAATACCTGCCTTGCTAGCAGGCGGTCATGAGTTCGATCCCCAGTACCGATAAAAATGAAAAAGACAAAAAAAAAAAAAAAAAAAGAGCCAGTACCTGGACTCCTTTGTCCAGCAGCTGAAGTTCTGAGCCTCCTGATGGATGCACTCAGGAGTCATCTGTGGAGCTCTAACTGTGGGCAGCTCTTGACCCACACCTGCCATTCCCCTCTCTTCCAGATTTACTTACTATTGTTTTCACAGCTACACTTATTTATCAGAGATACATTAGTGATAGAACAAATATAGGTAAAATTTAAGATTTTAGGGTTGTTTAAAATAATCAGCTTGCTGACATTCATTGCATTCTCAATGTTGAGCAAATTTCCCCAAGTCCACTTCCAGAACATATTCTTCAAATGTTTACACAATGGTGTTTTCTTTTCTTTCCCCTCTTGCCCCATCCAAGCCACCACTGATTGTATGTCCTCATACTTAACCTCTATTGCATTTCCCACATCAATGCCATAAAGTTTTCTTTGGCCAGGAATGTTGGTAGTGACTACCTTGGGTTAGAGTTAGGTTTAGGTGTAGGTTAGACTTAGGGTTAGGGTTGGACTAAGCTCCCAATTATTGCATCATTATCCACTCTATTTGTCATAAAGAAAGGACAATCGAGACAAAGCAGCGCCTTATGCTGGCAATATCGTGGCCCTGAGCTGTGTGCTCAATGCACAAAACTTTAAGAGCAGTCACTAGTGGTTGGATTGTACCACTGTGCAAAATATAGGGCCCAATATGCACTCTGTGCACCACATGTGCCCTGGTCCTAACACCAACATAATCAGTATACACTGTAAATATGTAGTAAGAAAAAATATACAGTTATCTGTAAACAAAACACAAAGCAAGAAAATACACTTCTGACATGTGGGGAAAAAAAGAGCTACTAACGAAAAATCTCACACAGGAAATACATGCTCTCCTTGGCCAGCAATGTTTCCTTTGTGCAAATGCAAATCTGTAGAACAAAGCATCAGCTGTCCTCAGTCTACGTCCTTGCTAATGGAATTTTTGTGGCTAATCCTCCTATCATAGGAACATGCACTTTTATACTTTTCTCTATGCACAACCTAATAGAGACACATAGAGGACTCACTGTGTGCTGGGTACCAGAGCTCTCCAGATGCAGATCACACATGGGGAGACAATGAAACTCACACTGCCAATAGCTGGTGATGACTAAGTCATGGAAAGAAGGTGAAAACCAAACACAGGCAAATCTTCTGCAGGAACACTCAGTCTGGCTCCCAAGTCCTGTATTTGTAACTCTGCTTAGACCCCTGATTTCTATCAAAGTGATCAAAACTGATGTCTCCTCTCTGGCCTCACGATACAGGCTCAGAAGTGGGTGTAACAGGGACAGCTGGAGGTGCCCTGGCCCCTCTGTAACTGCTGTCTTGGAGAAAGACTCTTGTCTTCCTCCACCTTCCTCCCTTGCCTCTCTCACTACATTTCGAAGGCTGAGCTGCTGCCCAGAAGTCTGGGAGGAGATGCTCAGCAGGGCCTTCAACATAGTTTTATCAGCATAGTTTTATATGTGACATACTGTGTCACATACACACAGCTTTCCACTAAATGGTCTTGAGATAGAAAGATGTAGTAAAAAGTGACAGCTAACTGGAATGAACCCTGCCTTATACACAAAGGCCCCACATCAATGTGGTGGGGGAGGAAATATATTAGGTTCTTTCCCCACTCCGTGGCCACTCAAAACTCAGCTGCCCCATTGCTGATCACACAGATTCCTGCCCTACCCCACCACACTAGGCTAAATCCTCACCCACACCAAGACCAGAAACCTATGTGTTTGCTTCTGGAGCCAATAGGCAGGAAAGTGGGAACACAGTGGTGCCTGGCAACTAGATGGCCAAACAGAAAAAGAGATGACAGTGGCCATGACCATCTTACCTGAGGGTCAGTTACTGATACAGAGGCATATTATGCACAGGTGAGCCTTGGTCCATCTCCTTTCCAGGTACTCTCCACTCTTGAAGGACCCAGAGACATATAAATAGCAGGGTGATGACACTGTCATGCCTTTATAACACAGTCATTTGGTTTGGACAGAACAGAGATGGATGGTAACAGTTGGGAAGAATTTATCCCCAGACACTGTTGCGCTGGGGCACCCTTATTTCCCTTCCTTCCAATGTGTGGTCCAGATCTCAGGGCCCTGCTTCTATGTGTGGTGCACATAGCCTTTGTTCCCTAGCCAGATCCAATTCTGCCCATCCCACAGGAGCCATTTCAAAGTTACTGTTTCTACTTGGATTGTGCCAGACAGAAGCATCTGCATTTGTCTCCCCACATATCCAGATATTCATGCATCACATGGTAACCCACAGATTAAGTCTGCTCCTTACATGCTCCACAGATAGGGATTTCCAGACTGACCTTGAGACCTCAATTCTGAGCACCATGTTCTGAGGAGAACTTCTAGAGCTGGGAGCTAAAATTAGGGGCTCTTCAGTCATAAGCCCTGGACCAAGTGCAACACAGGCTGGACCCAGCTTGTTCTATGTGATAACCAATCAGCCATACTTGTGGGAACAGGATTCTCTCTCAGACAGAATGGGATGGGAGGGGCACAAAACAGCCCCTAGGCCAGCCAGCTTTGTAGTTTTAGGAGGAGAATGGAATATAGCAGGAGGAGGGAGGGGTGCCTGAGGAATGAGGGAATGGAAGATGGAATAACAGTAGAAAAAGGCCCTGAGTTACTCATTGAGGGACACCTGATTTTGTTACCTACCATACCTTTTTTTTTCAATTGTTTATCGGTACCAAGTATCAAACTAAGGACCACACACTTGTAAGGCAGGCGCTTACGCTGCTGAGCTAAATCCCAAGCCTCCACCCACCATACCTTTTGGGTGACAGCAGACAACAGTGACACTTGACTTTGGGCAGCTACACATACACTGCCTCCTCCTGTGATTCCATTCAAAGGTCCAGGGAAGATTGGAGTGGGCAGTGGGGGCCCTGTGTAGACAAACGTTTGTATCAGAATGACAAAGACAGTGTGAGAGGATGTCCTGGGCATGTGGTAGTGGTATACACTCTGTGTTGCTCAACGTGGCTACTTGACACAGCCAGGGTCCAAATGCCTCCCTGACCCAACACCCTCAGGCATGGATCTCCATAGCTCATTCAAGAGTGCCACCCTGGGGTCCACACACATCAGAGAAGGGCTGCCCAAATCTATGGGCACCATAGCACCTGCTACTGCCCTTGTTTTGTGCTCTCCCTCATGGCACTCAGCTACAACATGATGCCACATGTTAAGAACAGATGGCTAGAAGAGTACTTGGCGGGAGTCATGTTCAGCAGGGTTTGTGCTGGGAAAGGGATCTCCCTGCCAGCATTAGTGCTGTGCCTGGTTTTAACACATCATGACACATAGGAAAAGTGAGTCCCCATGGGTTCAGGGAGCAAGGGAGGCTAAGATATGCTGGTAAGTAGCTCCACTCTGTGAGAGTGGGGCCAACAGAAACTATTGTCCTCAGCCTCCAGCCTGGGACTGACTCACCTCAGACCATGGTCCAGGCAGTCTGTTCAAGAACTACATGTCTGCTGCTTGGGGAGCTGTGTTCCAGGTCCACATCAGAACATTTGAGACCTTTCATGCTCTGTGGGGTACAGAAGAGGAATGGAAGTGGGGAAAATGTCCATCACAGGGCTTAGGAAGTGATCACCATGGCACAGTTATATAACTTGTTGTCCTTTCTTTTTTTTTTATTTTATTTAAGAGGAAAAAGAGAAAAACACAAAACAAAACAAAGCAGTATAAGGTTACACATAATACAGAACCACACACAAAAAAAACATAACAGTAAGAAATCACCTGTTAATAGATTACATATTATCATCTTGGAAATAGTTGCTCAAATCACAGTATCAAAGAATACAAGTAGACATTCAAACAGAGAGACTGCAAACAGCTGTGTTCAATGATCCAAAAACATTAATATAGTCAGCTATTTAACGCCCCTAAACACACTTGCTGTTATATCTGTTAGAGCTCTTTTTTTTTCCTCCCTCTCTTTTTTACAACAAAATTTACACATTTTGGATTTTATTACTCCTTAGTTCTTATTACTTTTTTGGGGGGGAGAGAATAAAGTCAAATATAGCAAAACAAAGCTGTCAGTCAAAACCAAGGATAGACATAGCACATGATGTAGAACAGAGTACAAGGTTATTAACAATGGTTATCAACGTTGTCTCTTGTTTCCTTAAAAAGAATTCTCGATCTCATTAGATATTATAAAGTTGGACAAAACAGTAGAGAACAAGACCAATAAAACTTAGGCATTGTAAACATTACAGGACTTCCAAAGGAGACAATAGTCAAACCAGAATGGGCATCTTAGTAATCTTATTGCCTTCAAAGTAGTTGCCTATACCCTCAAATTGATACTATCGCACAGAATGGAACAGAGTCTAATCAGTCAAAACAAGATCGTGGGAGTATTACAGGACTTCAAAACAAGTTAATAGGAAATCAAAAAGAGTTACTATTATATTTCCTAATTTTTTAAATTTTTCCTTTAATTAAAATAAACATAAGAAATACCTAAATAATTTTTTAAAGAATAGTAGTTACCATAGTGTCTGACTTTTTCCTTGAAATATTTGGATAAAACTCCATATACTATAGCTTCAAATATTTCCATATCAAGAAGCCCAGAATAAAGCATTTCTAATTAATAAGTGAAAATTTTATAAGGCTTCAAGACCACATAATGGGGAATCATGATTACCACATATTTTTATATATTTGAATCATTACTTACATAAGGGAAACTATTCAGTATTCATACATGTGAGATTGATTTATTTCACTTATGAGTATGGTCTCAAGCTGCGCCCATTTATTGATAAATATCTCAATGTGATCCTTCTTTATAGCTGAATAATACTCCATTGTATAGAAATACCACAACTTTTTTATCCATTCCTCAGTTGATGGACACTTGGGTTGTTTCCAAGATCTGGTGATTACAAATTGTGCTGCCATAAACATAGGTGCACATATATCACTGTGGTATGATGCTTTCAGTTCTTCTGGGAATATGCCTAGAAGTGGAATAGCTGGAATAAATGGGATTTCCAATCCCAACTTTTTGAGAAATCTCCAGACAGACCTCCACAAAGGCTGTACCAGTCTACACTCCCACCAACAGTGCAAGAGAGTTCCTTTTTCCCCACAGCCTCTCCAGCATTTGTTGTTGTTGGTTTTCTTGATCCTGGCCATTCTTTCAGGAGTGAGATGGTATCTCAGTGTGGTTTTAATTTGCATTTCTCTAATGACCAGTGATGATGAGCATTTTTTCATGTATTTATTTGCCATTTGCATTTCTTCATCTGAGAATTGCATATTCATCTCAGATGCCCATTTTTGGATTGGATCTCTGAATTTTGGAGGTCTGAGTTTTTTTTTAATTCTTTATATGTTTTAGACAAGAGTCCCTTGTCTGAGAGAGAGTTCACTAAAATCTTTTCCCAGTTTGTGGGTTTTCTTTTCACTATGCTGGAGATTTCTTTTGACATGCAGAAACTTTTTAATAAGAAGTGGTCCCAGTTATTGATTCTGGGAAGTATTTCCCGTGCGGTTTGAGTCCTGTTCATGAATTCTCTACCTACTCCTATGTCTCCAAGGTTTCTACCCAATTTGTCTTCCGATAGATTTAGTGTTTCTGTTTTAATATTCAGATCTTTGACCCATTTCGATTTTAATTTAGTACATGGTGATAGACATGGGTCTAGCTTTAGTTTTCAGCAAATGGAGAGCCAGTTTTTCCAGCACCATTTATTAAAGAGACTGTCATTCTTCCAGTGAAACTGCTTGGCTCCTTTATCAAAGATAAAGCTCCCTTGTTGTCCTTTCTAAAGCTGTACCCCAACAGAGATTTTGGCTTTAGGATATGATGCATCGCTTGGAACAAGGCACAGAGACTTTAGTTTTGTGGGGCATTAAAGTGCCCTGTGTCTGCGGCATGAAATTTTCTCAGAGTTAGGGAGGTGAATTGGTATTTTAGTGGGTAAGATCCCCAGAGAGAAGAAACCACATGGAGCCAACATTAGCAACAGCAGTAAGCAAGTATCTTTATTATCCAGCCTGTATATGTCAGCCGTCATCAAGCATTACATTCTTGCATAGTGTCACAAGCCTGAGCATATCCATGGCTGTCTAGGTTCACTCATGCTTATATAACTATGTCCATGGTGTGCACATGCTAATCGGTTGGGTCAGATCCCATAGGTCCTCATACCTTTTGGTGTTGAAGCAGTGTGCAGTGGTTTCTCACATTCCATCACCTCAAAGATCAGGGAAAATGTGTTTATTGTAAGTGACCTATAGGGTGGACTCATGCACACAAAGACCATGACAACAATAAATGTAAAGTAAAGTACCACTAATCATGCCACAGTGCAGCTTATGGCCGCCCAGAGCCAGGTGGATCCCAAGGATTCCCACCACTGCATGAGCAGGTCCTGCTGCAAGGCATCAAGGACACAAAACTCTATGTCCATTTCTTTTAAATTTTTTTAAATTTAAAGATAGAAAATAAAATTAAAAGAAACAAAATACAAAAAAGCAAAAAAGTGTAGAATATAGAATTCAAAAAAATTAACACCTAAAATTATTAGTTGATACATTATATATTCTCATCTTAAAAACAGTTGTTAAAGTTACAAAAACAAAGCATAAAAAGCCACTAAATACTGAAACATTGATGGGCAAACCCTTCCTTTCAGTGATCTAACAGAAATTTAGTAATATCGTCATCTATCTTTCATTCTATACATATCATTATATCATTTAGAGCCCGTTTCTTTGCTTTTGCTTTTACAATATACACTGTACTTTTTTGGATCCCAATTCTTTGTCAGTTTTTTTATTATTTTTTACACTAGAGAGACAATGAGAGAGGATATTCTCAAGTTACTTTCATTTACTTATAAAGGCCTCAAATCATCCTTTTCTATAGCTAAGTAGTATTCCATTGTGAAAAAATACAATTTTTTTATCCACTTGTACTTGATGGCATTTTGTTGTTTCCAAGATTTAGCTATCACAACTCTGTTGCACATATCATTGCACACATATTACTGTGAAATATTTTTTTCAAATTTCTAGGAAAATAACCAGAAGGGGAATAGCTGGATTTAATGGAACATCCAATCTTAGTTTTTTGAGGAATTTCCACACTAATTTGCACAGTGCTTTTTATCAGTCTGCATCCCCACCAACAGTGGACAAGTGTTCCTTTTTCCCTTCATGCTGCCAAAATTTGTTTCAGTTGATTTCTTGATGTCAGTCATTCTTTCCAGAATAAGATAAAATCACAGTGCTGTCTTAATTTGCATTTATCAAATCACCAATGATGGTGAACATTTCTTTATGCATTTATTTGCCATTTGTATATCTTCATCTGAGAACTGTGTACTTACCTCTGATGCCCATTTTTGGAAATGGTCTTTGAATTTGGGGGCTTGACATTTTTCAATTCTTTATATGTTCTGCATACAAGTCCTTTGTCATCTATCCAGATTGTTTCTGACTCTGTGGGGATTTTTTGACTTTATTTGATTTCTGTTTATGTACAAAAACTTTTTAGTAATATGAGATCCCAGTTGTTGATTCTTTGAAGTATTTTCCATGTGGTTATGTTTTATTAATGAATTCTTTGCCTACTCCTATGTCTCCAAGATTTCTATCTACCATGTCTTCCAGTAGATTTTTGTTTCTTTTTCAATATTAAGATCCTTGAACCACTTTGACTTTAGTTTACTGTATGGTGATAGGTATGGGTCTAGTTTCAGTCTTTAGCATGTAATGTCAATTTTTCTAACACCATTTTTTAAAGAGGCTATCCTTTTCCAGTGAACATTTTTAGCCCCTTTGACAAATTTAAGATGATTCTGTGTCTTTGTAGTAGAGTTTTCATCTTCTAATCGGTTCTATTGATCCTCAGGTCTATTTCTTTGCCAGTACCATGCTGATTTTATTACTGTGGCTTTGTAGTATAGTTTCAAGTCAGGAATTGAGATGAGTCTTGTCTTTCTGTTGTTGTCCAGAAATGCTTTTGTTATTCTAGATTTCTTCTGGTAACAGATGAATTTCAGAATTATTTTCTCTAGATATGAAGGTACGTTAATGATATTTTGATTGGGATTGCATTGAAATGTATAACAGTTTTGGAAGTATGGCCATTTTCACAATATTGGCTCTTCCTAACCAAGAGAAAGAAATATCCTTCCATTTTCCAATTTCCTCTTGAATCGCCATTTTCAGAGTTGTATAATTTTCAGTATATAGGTGTTTTACAATTTTAGTTAGGTTGATTCCTAAGTATTTCATTTTTTTAGATGCTATTGTGAAAACTGATATTTCATAATTTTTCTCTCATGGAGTTTTTTGTTTGTGTACAGGGATGTTATTGATTTGTGAGTGTTGACTTTCTATCCAGCTATGCTGCTGAATTTGTTTGTTGCCTCTAGTAGTCGTTCAATTGAGATTTTGGGGTCTTCTATGTAGAGTATCATGTTGTCATGATAATGATAATAATGATAATTTAACTTCTTTCCCTATTTTTATTCCTTTTATTTCTCCCTCTTGTCTGATTGCTTTGGCTAATATTTCCAGAACTCTATTGACTAGGAGTGGTAGTGGACTTCATTGTCTTATTCCTGTTTTTAGTGTGAAGGCTTTCAGTTTTTATCTATTTAATATAACAGTGGCTGTAGGTTTTCAATAAATGGTCTTTAGACTTTGAGGTACATAGCGTCTATTCTGAGTTACTGTAGGGTTTTTATCATGAACAGGTATTGTATGTTATCAATAGCTTTTTCTGCATGCATTGCAATGATTAGGCGATTTTTATTTTTGGCTCTGTTGATGTGGTGTATCACATTCATTGATTTGTGCATATTGAACCATCCCTGCATTCCTGAAATAAATCCTACTTGTTTATGTTGTATAATCTTCTTGATGATTTGCTGCATTCTATTTGCCTATATTGTATCGAGAATCTTTGCATCATTGTACATTAGTGAAATTAGTCTATAGTTCTGCTATTTAGTTTGATCTCTCTCTGGTTTTGGAATCAGAATGACACTTGGTTCTAAGAATGAATTAGGGAGGACTAATTCTCTTTCAATTTCATTAAAGAGTTTAAGGAGTGTTGCAGTCAGATCTCTGAATTTCTTATGGAATTCATCCCTGAATCCAGCAGGATCTGGGCTTTCATTGTTGGTAAGTTTTTAATCACATTTTTGATTAATGTAGCCGATATTTGGTTACTCAAAATTGTTATGTATTTTGATTGAGCATTGGTAGTTCATATCTCTACAAATCTATTTCCTCTGTTTTGCACCATATGTGAGTAGAGATGTTCAAGGTAGGTGTTCATGATGTTTTGAATTTCCATGGGATCTACAGTAATTTTTCTCTTTTCACTCCATATTGTGTGGATTTTTTTTCTTGATAAGCTTGGCTAGAGGTTTATCAATTTTATTTTCTCAAAAAACAGCTCTTTGATTCATTAATTCTTTGTAAATATTTTGGTTTCAATTTCATTAAGTTCTGCTCTAATCTTTATAATTTACACTCTTCTATGAATTTTGGGTTTGACTTGCTCTTCCTTTTCTAGAAGCTTGAGATATAGCATTAGGTTTTTTATTTGTGTTCATTCCATTTTCTTGATGTGACTTCTTATTACTATATATTTCCCACTTAGGACTGCTTTCATTGTGTCCCATAGGTTGTGGTAGGTTGTTTCTGCATTTTCATTGTATTATAGACGTTGTTTTATTTCTTCTTTAATTTCATCTGTAACTCACTGGTTGTTCAGGATTGTTATTTAATTTCCATGTATTTATGCAGGCCTTTCCAGGATTTTTGCCATTGATTTCCAATTTTAGTGCAATATGGTCCCATAATATGCATGAGAAAATTTCACTCCATTTGCATTTACTTAAAAGTGTTTTATGGGATGATATATGGTCTATTTTGTAGAATATCCCATGTGCAGCTGAGAAGAATGTATGTTCTGATATGGTTGGGTGGAATACTATGTAAACATCCACTAAGTCTATCCATGCACAGGTATCATTTAGTTATGTCATTTCTTTGCTGACTTTTTGTCTAAGTTCATCTATCTCTTTGTGACAGTGGGTTGTTAAGGTCTCCTATTACAATTGTGTTCTTGTGTGTTTAGCTTTTCATGCCCATTAGTATCTGTCTAACATAGTTGGGTCCTCCTGTATTTGGTGCATATATATTTATAATTGTTAGTTCTTCCTCTTGTAGTTATCCATGTAAAAGTTTGTAGTGGCCTTCATATCTCTTTTAATCATTTTATGTTTGAACTTCACATTGTCTGCAAACTGAATAGCTACCCCTGCTCTTTCCTGGGTTCCTGGTTAATGGAAACTCTTTTCCATGCTGTGACTTTTAATCTGAGTTTCTTTTTGAGTCAGATGTGTTTCTTGTATAAAACATACTCCTTGATCCTATTTGTTGATGCATTCTGTCAACCTGTTTCTTTTGATAGGTGAGTTGAGTCCATTTACATTTATGGATATCACTAATATATACTGCTTTGACTTTGCCATATTGTGTTCCTATTGTTGGTTTCCTGATTTTCTCCATTATTTAGTATTTTGTCCAGCATGGTGGTTTCTTTCTGTTGTTCTGGAGATTGTGGTCATGTTCACTGCTATCTTGCATATCTTTCAGTATTTTTTCTAGGGTTGGTTTGATGGACATGAATTGATTCCGTTGTACTTTGCAATGGAAGTATCTTGTTTCTCCATTAAATCTGAATGAAATTTTTGATGGATACATTAGTCTGTACTGAAAATTGTTTTCTTAAAAGGCTTAAAATGCTTCACTCCAAGCTCTTCTTAACGTGAAGTTATGTGCTGAAAATTCTGCTGTGATTCTAATAGGCTTTCCTTGATATGTGAGTTGGGTCTTTTCTCTAACAGCTTTCAGTATTCTATTTTTATGCTGAATGTCTGGGATCTTAATTATTATATAGCTGGGTGTAGATTTATGTTGGTTGTGACAGTTTGACATTCTTCATGCCTCACTTATTTGTATATCAGACTTTTCTTACCTTTGGGAAATTTTCTGCTATTACTTTCTGTAAATAATTTAGTTATGTCATTAGTATCAACACCTGTGTCTTCACTGATGCCAGTTACTCTTACAATGTTTCTCTTGTCATTGTCTTGAAGCTACTGAATATTCACTTCATGTTGCCTTTTTGTTTTTAAAAGTTCAACCCTATCATGATCACTATGTGCAACTCTGTCCTCAAGATATCCTCAGCTTCATTCAAATGTTTTTGCCAGCTTTCAGTAGTTTTTTGTCTTGGATATTTCTTTGCATTTGTTTCATGGGTTCTGCTTGTTTTCTGTGTTATTCACACAAAGTTTCAATTTCCCATGCTCTTGTGTTTTTTTTTTTTTAATTTATTTCTTCTCTAGCTATGTTGAGCAACTAGTTTAATAAGGTTGGTATTTCTGTCTCTACATGAGACAGTCTTTCTAATTTGATTTCTGCTATAGCCTCATGGACTTGTTTCTTTACTTCAGTTGCTCTCTTTTGAGAGATTTCTGGTGTATGACTTTTAAGATCCTCTGTTTCACTGTTACCTGTTATTGCTCCTTATTGACTAATGTTTGAGATTGCACTTTGCCAATTTGCTTGTCATTTTCAAAATTGGGGTACATAGTTGGTGTTTAAATCCCAACATATTTTGACCTTTATCGTCCTACTGCGTGGTGGATGTTGGTGCAATTGCTGGGTAACAAAATGAAAAGGAGAGTCACTCTGATTTCCTCCTGCAGAGCCTGTTTTGTGAGTCCTATATACTTCCCAGGCTAACTAGCCTAGAAGTATTGATGTAGGTCAACTCTTACTTCGCGCTATTGCTATGTCTTCAGGTTGTTGCAGGTCACCAGATCTCCCTGTCTATAATGTTCGTGTCAGCCTAGACCCTACTGTGTCACTGGGTTTCTTATAAGCTCTTTTAATTTGCTCCATTTGGAGGAGACCTTATTGGGGCACTCCTCAATCTGTCCAATGTTCTCTGTGTGGAGAAGGTGATTCTTGACCCTCTTGTCAGGTTCGACAAGGGCTTATATTTGGAAGGAGCTTCATTTCTGCTCCTGTTTACCCACTGAAGACCTCTATTTTAGGGGAAAACTCAACACATTGACTGGAGCCTGATGATGGCTTCTGTTTGCATGAGGGTCTCCTGAGTCTCTCATTGAGCCAGCATGGTAATCCACTATATTCCAAGGTTTTGGGAGCAAGGGTTAGAGTCAAAGATCAATGGCAATACTAGGTCCAGCAGGTGGGGGAGTTCCTCCCTGGGGTGGGCCTTAGTGATTGTCCAGGGGGTCCTCGGTTGTCGGTCAGAGCAGTGACCAATGGTGGCAGTCCAGGCGTCTCAGGTACACATCCATTTCTTGCAAGGCTTCTTGTTCCTATCTCTGTTTGTCAGTGATATAAATGCCAGATTCTACATGCAAGATGGCACAAGTACCTTCTTGTGCTGTGGTTCACAAATCAAGGCTCATGTGATTTTGAAAAACCAACTTTCACATTTGAGATGTTTCATCCATGAGCAACACCAAGCCTAGCATGTAAGGTTCATGGATTGGGCCCTGCATTGACAAGGGTTTCAATCTGGATGGTGAGGTCCATGATTCCTGCCCTTGGTAGCAACACTGCTACCAGATAAATCCCCCAGGCCACCTTTACAATATGGTGACACCTGTTGAGTATTGTGGCACTTATAGAACTGTTTCACAATATTGCAGAGTGTCCAATATAATGTGTTTGATGGTGCCCTGGATATATGGGAAAACCCAGGTGGTGTCCCAGTCATTGTGGGGATAGTTATGATCATCACTAGCTCACACAGACCTAAGAGGCTTCTAGAGTAGGCCAATCAGTGGGCACCACCCTGATGAGCTTGTTGCCACCCCAAATGTTTTTATCATTTTTCAGTGATACACAGTTACACAGGTCAAGTCGTATCCACTGCACAATGGGGTGCCCCAATGCTGAATTTACCTATTGCATAAAATGTGGGGCTGCATCCAGTTATGCTCCTTAGTTCACTGTTACCCAACCCCAGACATTGTACATAACAGGCCCCAGTCCCTGTGGTGTAGTCATGTTCTACAAATCAGCACCTTGCTTGCCTGGCATCTCTGATCCCAGGCTGATGTTATCAACAAGGTTATGAGAATGTGCTTATCTGCTGACAGGGTGTCATTTGCACATTTTGTAGAACTTGTCACATATAGGGAGTGCTGGCTGGAGTAAATTTGGGACACATTCTATGGGCACAACTTTATGTTATCAGCACCATTTTCCCATAGCTATAAAACCCATGTTGGGACAATTTCACTCACATTTTGCTTCAACTGTTTCACCAAGTCTCATATTCCAGGGCATTATGGGTAGAGGGAAGCATTCCCACAAGTCCCCCTCCTTAGGCTAAGGGCTCTTCCACCTCCACCTTCTGTCAAGGAGCAGGCCTATCATGAAATACTACAGAACTCTCACAGGAATTATCCTGGTCATTGGGCCTTACCCTCAGATGGAGGCAGTATTCTTTGTGTCATGCAGTGTGATTTATGCAGGAGCCAGCAGTGATTACAAGGCCTCTGTGGGGTCCAAGTGTCTATCACTTCTGAAGGCCTTCAACATTCCCTTGGGAGTCAGATGGAGTATTCCCACTATGTACATGACTCTTATTATTATCAGTAATCAGGTAAGTGAATACTCATCACACAAGGAGAAACCCTGCTCATGTTTTGAAGTGCAGACTTTGTCTTTTACATCAAAGTTCACTGATATTGGTGGGGAAGTGTAGGAATGAGACTCCTTCTGCCTTGCTAGTGGTACATTCACTTCAGAAATCATTTTGGTAGTTAAATTAAGAGTAACACATCTGATTACCTTAACATTCTGTGTATCCAATTCTCTATGTCATAAAGAGAATTTTACAAGATATTCACATCAACATTGTTTTCCTTAAACTGAAAACTACAGTGTGAATATCCAGTAAAACCTCAATGAATAAACAAACCACAGCAAGCCATGTATTAAAAGTCTGCTAAAAACATAGCAATAACCTTCAGAATGACTGGTGAAAAAAGGTAGAGAGGTCAAATTTTGTCTATTCATTACATACATTTGCAAAATATGACAAGACACACATGTGATAGAAGGCGGGTCAGTCTGTACCTATCAGATACAAGAGAAAATATGCTGTTGTATCACGAGTTGCTGTGTATGGATCCAGAAAACTTTGCTGGGGATGCTACCATAGTAGCTCAGTGCACAGAGCTACATACTCAGTGAACTTGCCAATAGGGGAGAATTTGCTCTCGGGCTCTGTCCCTTGTATACAGGCAGGACTAAGGACAAAAGCATGATGTCTACTCTTTCTGTTTTCTCTTTTCTCACTCAACGTTCATCAGCTTGTCCTCAAAGAAGCTGCAGAGATAAGAGTGACTTATTTGGAGCCAGAGATCCCCCCCAAAAAAATAACCAACAATATTGGGGAGAACAAATGAAAAGATGAGGAGGTTGGTCACAGTTATTTTGTGTGAACCTTAATAGTACTAACACACAACCTCTGCCATATCCAGTTATTTAAGACTGAGTCAGGAACTGGGGAAAAAGCTCAGGATACAACACGTGCTTACCATGCATGAGGCCCTGGGCTCAATTTCAGCACTGCTAATGAAATATAATAACACTAATAATAATAACAAGCCACAAAGCTAGGCGCAAAATATAGGGAACAGCTACTCAGGATATGGCCATCACAAGATGAGGTTTCTGTGACTGAGCAGGAGCACAGACAATAGGAATGGTGGCTCACACAGGTGTGAATACAAGGGCTATGGACATAGATATGGGGATGTAGCTCCATCCATAATACTTGCTTAGTCTGTGTGAGGTCCTCATTTGAGGCCACAGCACCAATACATAGAAGAAATTGAGATGCTTAGGATAAATAAGGATGGCTGAATCAATGCACTTCCACCCCCTCATGAAGCCACCAGGGAAACATGTCCAGGAGTTAAGTCTCATTTCTACTGTCATACAGCAGGATCCAGCATTGTGTGCACTGTATTCCACCTCCATCCTAATCCTCCCTGGATTTTACTTCTAGTTCTGTGCTCTATGTATATGTGATACTAGCCCACAGATTTTATAAATGTTATCTCACACCACTGATGATGTTCCCAGGTAGTAGATGCCAGGGTGACCTCCACAGAGCATAGGAACACATTGGCAAGGTCCTGAGAGGCATGGTGTCATGTCTAGGTTTATGTAGAATGTCAAGAGGACATGTTCAATCCAAACCCCTGACTTTTGCCTCAGAGGTGAGACCCTGCCTGCACTGTTGTATTTCCTTAGCCTTGGAAAAGCATCGCATCCTGCCATGGATCCATTACTTGGGTGAAGAAGTTGTTGTTTATTGTGAAAGACAATGGAGATTCATTCTGTGGGCTTCCATGTTATCCTGACCAGGAATCTCTGCGAGATATCATGGAACCAGGTCCACACAGAAATCATGGAGGGAGCAGGTGGGTACCTTTAATCATCAATTTACTAGGCTCTGATAGATGTAATGACCAGATTCAACATAAACACTGTTGTCCTGTGCTTCAATATTGCAGGCCACACAGTCACCCTGCAGAGTAGACGAGGTACTACCCACATTACTGTGAATGCACCTAACTTCTGGGCCTCTGTACATATGAACACCTAATAGGGTAAGGAGAGTCCCACTAAGGCACATAGAATGCGGTGATGCATCATTATATATACTGAAGATGGAGGAAAGGCTGGTAGGACCCCTACTCTCCATCCAAACACTTTGAAGATATTTATAGTATAGCACCCCTATAGAGTGACTATGAGTAGAGTAACATTGCAGATACCACTCCTCCTCACAGAAACATCAGGCCACAAGGGTGGTAAAGTTAGGTGTATGTTAGGCTTCACTGAAGAATGGAGGAAAGGTGGTCATAGCACTATTAGGGACTTCTGTCATCACATGAGGACAACCTCGACCAGCACTGCCACATTCCAGGCAATGAAAAGGCTCGGGCTGGGATCTCTGCAACAGGTCCAGGAGTTTGATGTCCAACTCTACAAGATGCCAGTTTGAGTTCAACAAACCTAAGCTCACTGAAAATGAGAACTGCAGTCAGGAGATTTTGCCTGGGTCTGTGCGCCTCTGGGAAGTCCATGGGACATTTTACATAGATAAAGACTCCAAGACTTGTGACCTACAACAACACTGAGGCAAGCAGAAGTGGGTGGGTCAAAGAATGGGAAGCTTTCCTGGGGTAGATTTGTGCACAGAACTGTCTGTGACAGGAACTGGCAAGTTCTAGAGCCTGCAAGGAACAAGGACAGTTGGTGATTTTTCTCCTGCTAACACAGGGTAGTACCTAACTGAGCCCACATAACTAATGCAGAATTTATGCTAGATCCATCTCCAGTGACCTCTTCAGCTTTGGTAGCAAAGTGAAAACTAAGGCCACACACCCTGTCTTGAGGAATTCTAGAGCTGAGGCTTTTACTGGCTCCACAGCAAGCATCCTAAGCTCCACTCAGGGCCAATCCTGCAAAGCACATGCCTTTCCTTTCCCCTACATTTGTACCCCTTGTAGTATTTTCAGTTTATATTTCTACTCCTAAGTCTGTAATTATTCTAAACATTAAATTCTAGTACAATTTAAATTCAAAATTAAGATAACATTAGTTTCATAATGTTAAATTCAGTAACATATAAGCACATCATCAATTTGTACAATTTCCACATTTGTTGAGTTCCAGCTTTCTGCTCAGTTTTGGAGCCACCCAAATCCCTATTGTTTCCTGCTATAACCCACCCAACTCTGACCTTTCTCTCACTGTGATTTAGTATTCTGGGTCTTAATAACCTTTTATCAGATTCTGTTCAAATTTTACTGGATGACACTGGCTGCTATTGCTCTTTGATAGAAGAGAAAACCCCAGATAGAGAATGAGTTCCTTCTGTGAGAGATGAAAAATTCTTGTAAATTAGAGCAGAAATCAATGCAATAGAGATGAAGAAAACAATCCAAAAAAATTAACGAATCAAAGAGTTGGTTCTTTGAAAGAATAAATAAAATTGATAAGCCCCTAGCCAACTTTATTTTAAAAAGGGAAGAAAAAGCTCAAATTCATGCAATGAGGAATGAAAAAGGCAAAATCACTACAGACCCAATAGAAATACAGAAGATCATCAACACCTGTTTCGGAAAACCTCTACTCTCAAAGGTTTGATAAAACAGAAGAAATAGACAGATTCACAGAAGCATATGAAGTACCAAAGCTAGGTCAAGAAGATGTAAAACTGCTGAATAACCCAAATTATTTTAATGAAATTGAAAATGTAATTAATCCTTACCTACAAAGAAGATCCCAGGCCCAGATGCATTCACTGCAGAATTTTACAAGAAATACAAATAAGACCTAAGGCCGACACTCCTCAAAATCTTTAATGAAATTGAAAGGGAAGCAATCCTTCCTAAGTCATTCCTGGAAGCAAATATTACTCTAGTACCAAAACTTAGAAATACCCAACTGAAAAAGAGAACTACAGGCCAATCTCCCTAATGAACACAGATGCAAAAATCCTCAATAAAATTTTGGCAAATAGGATGCAGCAAATCATCAAGAAGATCATTCACCATGACCAAGTGGAATTCATCCCAGGCATGCAGGGATGGTTCAATATACATAAATCAATAAGGGTAATCTGCCATATCAATAGACTCAAAAGTAAGAATCACATCATCATTTCTATATATGCAGAAAAAGCTTTTGATAAAGTCCAACATTCATTTATGATAAGAACCTTGCAGAAAATTGGAATAGAGCGTCTTTACAGCAACATAATAAAAGCCATTTATGACAAACCAACAGCCAGCATCATACAAAATGGCCAAAAATTGAAAGCCTTTACTTTAAAATCAGGCACAAGACAAGGATGTCCCTTTTCACAACTCCTATTTAATATAGTACTGGAAATACTCACCAGAGCAATTAGACAAGAGAGAGAAATAAAAGGTGTAAAGATTGGAAAAGAAGAAGTTATCATTATTTGCAGATGATTTGATACTCTACATAGAAGACCCCCAAAACTCCATTGAAAGACTCCTAGATATAATAAATAAATTCAGCAATGTAGCTGGAAACAAAATCAATACTCAAAAATCAATAGCATTCCTATACACTAACAACAAAGTCACAGAGAAAAAAACTAAGAGAAGCCACACCCTTCAGACTAGCAATCAAAAAATGAAATATTTAAGAATTACTCTCACAAAAACAGTGAAAGACCTATACAGGGAAAATTATACACTGAAAAATGAAATTGAAGATGATTTCAGAAAATGGAAGGACATCCCTTGCTCATGGATAGGAAAAATAAATATTGTGAAAATGGCCATTCTCTCAAAACTGTTATATAGATCCAATGCAAGCCCCATAAACATACCATCAACACACCTCATAGATCTCAAGAAATCCCTCCTAAAATTCATCTGGAACAAGAAGAGACGTAGAATAGCAAGTTCTAAGCAGCAAAGGCAAGGCAGGGGGCATCACAATCCCTGACTTGAAGTTAAACTACAAAGCAACTGTAGTAAATGTGACTGTAGTAAAATTGCCAAAGCAACTGTTGTAAAATGCTACTGGAATCAAAACAGAGCTAAAGATCAGTGGCATAGATGAGAAGATACAAACACACTCAACCACCTCATCTTTGATAAAGGGGCCAAAAATGTTCACTGGAAGTACGACAGTCTCTTTAATAAATGGTGGTGAAAAACTGGTTCTCCACATGCCAAAAACTAAAACTAGACCCATGCCTATCACCATATACTAAAACAAAATCTGAATGGATCAAAGATCTAAATATTAAAACAGAAACACTAAATCTATTGGAAGACAAACTGGGTAAAAATCTTAAAGACATAGGGGTAGGTAGAGAATTCATGAACAAGACTCAAACCGCACAGGAAATACTTCTCAGAGTCAATGAGTGGGATCACCACTTATTAAAAAGATTCTGCACGTCAAAAAATATCTAACATAGGGAAAAGAAAACCTACGAACTGGGAAAAAATCTGAGTGAACTGTCCCTCACACAAAGGACTTCTTTCTAAAACATATAAAGAATTAAAAAAAAATCTGACCCCCAATATTCAAGGCCCCAATCCAAAAATGGGCATCTGAAATGAATACACAATTCTCAGATGAAGAAATATAAACAACAAATAAATACATGAAAAAAATCTTCACCATCATAAGTCATTAGAGCAATGCAAATTAAAACCACACTGAGATTTCATCTCACTCCTGAAAGAATTGTCAAGATCAAGAAAACCAACAACAACAAATGTTGGAGAGGCTGTGGGGAAAAAGGAACTCTCCTGTACTGTTGGGGGGAGTGTAGACTGGTGCAACCATTGTGGAGGTCACAGTGGATATTGCTCAGAAAGCTGGGATTGAAAGCCCCATTTGACCCAGCTATTCCACTCCTAGGCATATTCCCAGAAGAACTGAAAGCATCATACCACAGTGATATATGTGCACCCATGTTTATAGCAGCATAATTTGTAATAGCCAGATCTTGGAAACTACCTAAGTGTCCATCAACTGAGGAATGGATAAAAAAGTTGTGGTATTTTGATACAATGAAGTACTACTCAGCTATAAAGGATGATCACATTGAGATATAAATAAATGGATGCAGCTTGAGAACATACTCATAAGTGAAATAAATCAAACTCACATGTATAAATACCAAATAGTTTCCCTAGTGTAAGAAATGATAAGAATACATAAAAGTACATGGTAATCATGATTCCCATCATATTGGTTTGAAGCCATATAATGTTTTCATTCATTAATTGGAATGGTTTTAATCTGGGTTGTTCAATTTTATTGTCTGTGATAGTACGAATAGCTATTTTGAAGAAAATTTGACAGCGTAAAAGCTATTGCTGATTTAATATCATCCTGTTTTGAAGTCTCATCAAGTTGTTGTTCATCTGTTTCCATTGGTTTTAACATGTTGTATCATATTATATTTTAATATGTGTGATAGTATAAACAAATTTTTTTATAGGCAAAGAGATAGTATAGAAACCATTGTTTGGTTTCTGTTAGCTGGTTCTAAATACCCTGCAATACTTTCATTCTCCTGAATGATTTCACACTGTCTTGATAAGTTTGATGCTATAGTATACAAAGTTATACTCAAATATTTTAAGGAAAGAGAAACTATGTTAACAACTATTATGTCAGGCTACCTGGTGGTGAAATGCAATGATGCTTAAATTGTTCAGTTCTGACCTGTGTTGTTCTATTGATATGTCCTCTTTTATCTCAATCTCCCTTTTTTCTTTTTTTAAAATTTAATTTCTTATTATTTTTAAGGGAAAACTAAATTAAAAATAGCACGATACATTATAGTAACTTTTTTGTTTTCTTATTAACTGTTTTGAACCCCCGTATGGTTCTCCACATTTTGTCCTGACTGATTTTACTACATTCTGTTTTGTTTAATAGCGTTAAGTTTGAGAGTATATGCAACCACTTTGAAGGCAACAAGATATTCTATGATGCTCATTATGGTTTGACTATTATCTTCTTTGGAAGTCCTGTAAGGTCTCCAATGTGGATTTTATTGGCCCTGTTCTGTACTGTTTTGTTCAAATATATTATACCAGATGAAAAAGGCAACTCTTTTTAAGATAGCAAGAGGCATAATGATAACCATTGTTGATCACCTGGTATTCTCTTTTTGCATTGTGTACTATATCCATCCTCCTGTTCTAACTGACGCTGTTTTGCTTTATCATGTTGGGGTTTTTTGTTTTTGTTTTTGTTTTTTGTTTTGTTTTGTTTTGTTTCATTTGTTATGTTTTTATTTTTGTTTTTTTTTCTCTTCAAAAAAAAGTTATAAGAACTGTGGGAATAATAAAACTCCAATGTTTAATTGTTATTATATAAAATGAGAGGAAAAGAAAAGAAAGTGATGTGTAATTGTTATTATATAAAAAGAGAGGAAAAGAAAAGAAAGTGATCTAAAGGATATAACTGTATGTATATTTAAGTGTATTTAACAGAAAACCATATTACTGAGTTTTTGTTGAATCATTGAACAGAACTGTCTACAACTTCACTGTCCACTTTGCATGCTTTAATTTTGTAATCTGTTGAGATGGCAATATATAATGTATTAACTAGTGATTTCTTACTGTATTTTTTCTTGAAATTCTGTATTACTTGTACCCTCTCATTGTTTTGTTTTGTTTTGTTTTTCTCTTTTAATAAAAAAAAAGAATCATCACATTTGGCCAACAAATGTAGAAAACGCTGAGCTTCCAAAACTGATTCATGCAGGCACACATCCCTGAGATGTGTTGAGTCTCCATCTGATGGCAGGATTTAAGGCAGGTGCTGAATAGAACTGGGGAAAATATGGGGGCAGAGCAGAGCCCTGTCTGGCAGCTCACATCAGAGCACTACACACATTTGTCCCTGGACCTGGCAGGGTTAACAACAGACGTTTATCCCTTACAGAGAGCTGCACGACTTTGCAAGATTTCCTTGAAAGAGTTTGATTCACAGTTATTTGAAGCAGGAAGGAATTGGGACCATCCCTCTCTTCCATGTAAAGGGTGTGTGGTACCAGTGTGGGTCACAGGAAGCAGGGAAAGCTGCAGGGATGCTGAGATTGGTCTCCCTGGATCCACAAGGAAAGAAGCCAAGGAATCTGATCATGAAATAATACATGGATGTGAGAACAAGTATCTCAGTTTTGAAGGGGAAATGTCTCTGACATCAATTTGCATCCACACATAGACCTGTAAGTATCTGTGCGTAAGAATGGTCTGTGTAGTATGAAACTACATGGTTTCCTTTTTTTTTTTTTTTTTTGATCTTTTTGAGACGTGGTCTTGCTATGCAGGTTAGGCTGGATTTGAGCTCACTTTTTAACCCAGGCTGGTTTCAGACTTGCAAGGATTCTCCCACCTCAGCCTCCTGAGTGTTGGGATTATAGGTGTGAGCCACCACGCTTGGCTCAAAAACTTCATAGTTTCATACTATGCAGTTTTACGGTATATAAATTTATATAAAGTATGCTATAGTGTATAAAGCATACTATATAGTTTCATAGTATACAAACTGCATAGTATGAAAACTTTATTTATAAAAGTGCTTTCATATTTTCTTTATTAGTATCTACTTATGGTACATTAAAATAAGAAAAGAGGAAAAAGGGGTTGTTTATTTCATTCTGAGACAAGGTCCCGCTACGTACTGCAGCCTGATCTTGAACTCAGCAAGTATTTCATGCTAGCCTGGCATTCACTGTGATCCTCCTGTCTAACCCTCCAAAGTGCTGGTATTACAGGCATGCACCACCATGCCAGCAAGGAAATATTTTTTATTTCATTTTTTATTTTAAAGATAATAAAACGAAATGAAACAAAACAGAATAGAGTCAATCAAAACAAAAAGATGAACATGGTATATGACTTAAAAAGAAAGTCCTTCAGTAGTTTGTGTGGCCTGTCTCTCAGCCTGCACAGAAAATGACTCAACCTCTTGCTGAACACCAAATTTGCCAAGAAATTTGGGGCAAATACCTAGATTTCAAAAGATGTAAACATGTCTTGTTTAGGCACCAATTCATATCAAATGGCAGGGAAAGAGCAGAGAACTTTGACTTAGTATTTCCAAATTCTGGAATTTATCCCAAGGAAAAACAATATATGTTCAATGAAAGTTTTCTAAGAGGAACTAGACTTGTGTACATGGTCAGTAACAGGATAACTAAGTACAACTCTACCTACGCATATAATATAAATATTCAACACTATGCAAATATATAAATGATGTGACCAGAACTGGGGAGTAATGATCAGAGACAGCAGAATAGGAACAAGAAGGATATTCAGCAGCAGGGTTCAACAATGTGGGTGCATTTTTTTGTGGACTTAAATGGTGGAATCACACTTCCTCATGCTTCAAAGCCCCATGCCGCATTCAGACTCCTCACAAAACCTAAACACCCAAGTAGCGCCAATATTAAAAGAAGCAGAAAGCCCCTTATCAGTGAAACGGACTGGAGCAACAGCATGTGCAGGAAGAATAATAACTGCTATCTTACTGTAACATCTCAGTCCTCTCTCAGTTTCTGCAGGTAGGAGATCCTAGTGGAATGAAATCATCATTTTGGGGGTAAATATCCACGGCTCAGCATGGCCAGGCTCACTGACAGCAGAGGCCATGTGAGACCCCAAGCTGCCTCCTGAAGGTCCCACACCACAGCTGGGCTTCCAGTAGCCTGGCTGTGCCGAGCCCCGATGGAGAGGAGGGAGGAAGGGAGAGACGGGCCCTGTGGGCGGAGGCCGGGTCGCCCCCAGCGCTGTGACCGTCACCACCCCGGCCTGTAACACCGCCATAAGGACATCCCGCCCGGGCTCCTGCGCCCACTAACCTGGGGGCCACCGGGCCGCGCGGTCGCTTGCTGCCGGCTCCCGCCAGCCTACCTGGCCCAGATCCCAGCTCAGGCCCCGACGCAGCCTAGGCCGCTGAAGGAAGAGAGCACTGGTCTTCAGACAGCATGTCTAGTGGCAAAATGGCGACTCCAAGCACAAGACCGGCATGCACTGTGAGGGCGAGGTCGGGCGCGGGCGCTGGCAGGTCTGAGCTGGGATGTGGAGGCTCATGCGCAGGCCGTCCGTGGGCGTGGCCCGCCGGGTGTGGGGCGGGGGCAGCAGAACCTTTGGTCCTGGAAGGGGGTGGGGCGAAGGGTGTGAAGGAAGTGTAAGGGGCAGGGCTAGAAGTTGGGACAAAGCAGGCAGCAAGGTTGCCAGTGGGGCAAGAATGAGGCAGTGGGTGTGGCAATTGGGGTTAGGGTCCCGCTGAAGCAAGGTGTGGCTGCTGGTGGAGGTTTCTGATGAGGCTTCTGGGAGACTCTGAGCCCCAGGCCCACTATGACAGGAAGCAGAGGAGTGGACTGAGTCCCAGACTTGGAATTTATTGGTGTCTGGACTCAAATCTTGTAGCTCTGAAACCTTGGGCCCACTGCTTCTCTTCTTGGAGCCTCCATTTCCACTACTGTCATTCTCCTATTACTTTGTTTTGAAATATTGTGGATTTTTTTCCATTCAAAAAAAAAAAAAAAACATGGTGAATGGCAATACTCCTCTCTTGGCCCTGCTGTGAAGATCCAATGAAAACCCTGCAGAGCTCTTCCCATGGCTCCTAGCATATAGCAAGAGCTCAGATGCCATTGTTATTTGCGTTGTTGCCCTTCTTTTATTACAGAGAAATGAGTCCTTCTGGAATCTATTGGCTGATGTTTTCATATCTTAAAAGTATGTTTACACGTTAATATAATGTACTAACAAGCTTCATTCACACTTATCGGTGTCAGGCCAGGGCCTCTTTGAGGCGCTTTACATATGTTAATTCTTACAAGAGTGTGAGATAGGAGTTATCTTCATTTTCATTGCTGTGTGACCCTAGACACCAAAAATAAATACCTTTTCCAATGACAAAGCAGTGGACAAAATTTTAACCCAGCGGGCCTTACACCAACATCTCTGTTAACTAACTCATACTTAGCACAGCACCGCTGCAGTTCCACTTTGGATTTTTCACATAAGTGAGGCATAAAACTGTTCATGGGAGGTTGCACAGCTAGGTAGAGGCAGTGTTTCAGTGTTTGTCAGGGTTCATTATAGGATCAGATTCAATTTCTGTGTGTGTGTGGGTGATATAAAGGATTTGCAAATTAGGCTTAGGATTGCCAACTGCAGAGTCAGGTGGAGAACAGCGCAAAAGGGTCAGGTGCTCCTTGGAGATGCAAAAACTCCAATCACAAGTCTGAGGCCTGGAGCTCACTGCAGAGTCCCTGGAGAGTCTCTGGCAGGGAGCAGAAGAATCTGTGCTAGGTGCCTGGAAATGGATACCTAAGGTAATGGCAAGGATTCGAACTTTTCTGAAGAGGCAGAAGCCAGACTTTCTCCTTTCCCTTTTTTCTGCATCCAGGATGCAGGCCTATTGGTTGCCCACCACACACAGGGAAGGTCTTCCATCTTCAGTGAGTCAGTAATCTACACACAAACACAAAATTGTGCTGAAACGATCAGCTAGGTGTTCTTTGTTTGTTGGTTTTTGGTTTTGTGAGACAGGGTTTTGCTATGGAATGCATGCTGGCCTTGAACTCACTGTGTTTCCCAAGCTAGTCTCAAACTCAAAGATTTTATTGCTTCAGCCTCCCAAATGCTGAGTTTACAGCTATGCACCACTACACCAAGTTCCTCCTTCTTTTGAATGCACTTATTCTGTCATGTTGCCATTTCTTTGAAACAGTTCTGGAAGTCCTCTTATGAGTATCTTTAGTTGTGCTGTTGTGGCTGCCTCAATGTATTGAATAAATTGAAAATATTCATCTTTCATGGTCATTTTGATGTTTATTCCAATATCTAAAGACACTCGCAAAAGAGGACTTCCAAACTGCTTCAGAAATTGCAAGAACAAATGGAGAAGTATTTTTGAAGTGAGGATGTGTATTTTATTTAATTTATTTGTCTAAATAGGTGCTTTTTAAGAAGGATTAATTGCCACATATCACTATTGTAGTACATCTAAAAAATTTAAGTATTAGCTGTATATTTTGATCACCCCTTGTACTTTTTCCTTGAGGATTTAATTAAACATCTACAAATTCAGTGTCCCTTATACAACATGATTGTGACCAGAAGTGTTTGGAATTCTATATTTTTTATTTGTTGGAAAATTTGCATATATATAATAAGTTATATTGAGGATGGCACACAAGTTTAAATATGAAATTTATCGTTCACATATACTTCATACTCATAACCTGAAGATAATTTTATACAACACTTTTAATAATTTTGTGCTTGACATGTGTATTGTGTTGTTTCTCTGGTGTGGGAAAGTGAAAATGTAGATAAGCACTAAAATAATATAGATATTGTGAACATTTTCTAATGAAATGAGGAATTAGGGATGTAGGAGGGAGAAAAGAAGGAAGAGAAAAGAAACAAATGATGAGAAAAGAAGCAAACAAAGCTTTCATAAACAAGGAAGGGAAGGGTGTTGAAGCAAAGTTGGGGGAATGGAGAATAAAACATTCAAGATTTTAATGTATGGTACAAATTTCCCATGGTTTACACGATCATTATTTACACCTAGAATATACCAATAATCTTAATGAAAAAAATATTTTGTGTTTGGAACAAAATTTCTTTTTCTGGAATTTTTCACTTTTGGCACTGTATCAATACTCAAAAGTTCTAGACTTTGAAACATTTCAGACTTCAGGATTCAGATTAGGAATGCTCAGCCGACATTTAGGTAGTGATTGGATAAATATCCCTCCACCTCAATAGACTGTAGGCTTCATGATGAGAGTATGACAGCAAGCTCTTTGTCATGGTTAACCTCAGTACCCCTCAAGCCTCATGCCATCATGGATGTGACCATATCTATGTTTTCTGATTGGTTGTTTTCTAGCACTCACATTGATGGTATGAGTACTACACCTGCCAAGGGTGGAGCCAGCATACAGTGTACCTGAGGAAAGAAGGCTGGTGTTTCTCTTTCGCTGTTCATGCCTGATGTTTGTAGCCACCACAAACTACTGTCCCCCAGCCATGTCATTTAACCTTGGAGCCAACTGAATATGGACTGAAGCCTCCAACCTGTAAGAAATAAACCTTTCCTTCTTTCATGTTGGGAATCAGTACATTTTGTCTCAACAGCCTGTGAAAAGTAACTAAGACAACTTGTAATTACTGTTTCTCAGTACCCAACTCAATGCCTGACACAAGAATAGTGTAGTTTTGTTGACAGAAAGAAAGTAAGCAATAGCTCACAATTTTAGATTTGTATCACACAGAATTTCACTACTTCCAAGGCTCTGCAGTGAAATGAGGTCTCATCAGTTTTCCTTTCTGCTGGCACTAAGCTTGTCATTTCTTTTGCTTTATTATAGCAAATGATGCTCCTTTATCCAGGTTTCATTTACCCTATGGTCTTAGAAATCAATTGTAAGCCATTATACAATCTTATGCTGGGCATGTAACTCAGTACCTCCTTCCTGCTAGGCAAGTCCTCTACCTCAAGATACATTCCAGCCCTCCCTTTTTTATTCCTGGAGTTTAGGACATGGGAATGTACTGTGGTGGATGTCCAGACCAAATGACATACCAGGGAACTGCAGTTTTAGCTGCAAGCTGACTGAAGTTTCATGACAGTCTACTGTAATCAAGAACTACCCAACTGAGCATAGACAAACCAAAAAATTGGGTAATAATTATAAAATTTTGCAATAAGGCACTGAGTTTGGGAATGCTTTGTTATACAGCAATGGCTAATGAGCAAGAAAGGAGCAAGAGAGGCACTATTCACAATAACCACAGCAAGCAATCAGGCTACATATCTGTCAGCTGGTCAACAGGCAATGCAAACATCACATGCACATGTGCACACATGCATACACACATCCTACTCAACCATAAAGAAGAATAAAATCTGGTTATATGCAGAAAATGCATGGAAATGGAGGATATATGTTAAACAAAATAATTCACATACAGAAAAATATTGCATGCTTTCTCTCATATGTGGAAATTTTAAAAAAGTAGAAGAGGGACTACACAACCTCGGAGGAGGGTTAGGGGAGAGGGATAAAGTAGGAGAGGGGTGGATATGAAAATATGAAAATGCATATGAAAATACAATGAATCTCCTTACTCTGTACAACTAGTATGTGTCAAAAATTATAGTTTTTAAAACAGAAAGGAGGTGGAATAAAATTTAAAGCATGTGGGCAGTTACATGCTAACGCAGACATTGCTGAATCGCTTGCTAATCCCTTGTCTTTTGGTAGGTTTCATGTGAGAGGAGTGCCTAGATTGCTGGGAAAACATCACTGGTCATATTCAAGGCTCACAGTCTTGCATGTGGAACATGAATCAAGAGGCCCAAGGCTAAGAATCTTGCTATCATATGATAGAAGTTTTTATTTTTCTAAGCAATGTACTATAGCAGAATGATTCCTTGCCTTCAGATGGCAAGGGGGTGGCTATCAGACACCAGGAACAGGGACTGCATGCTGACTCTCCTACTGCAGAAATGAACTTGAACAGATCCTGTTGCTTTTCCACAGTTAGTTTTATCCCTGAAAAACGATCACTTAATTTAGCAGCTGTAGAAACTGGAGGTGAGAAATAGCATTTTGATTTAGTTTATGAGTCAGAGGTGGCCAGAGAAAAGTCTTTTGCAAGGGCTTCTTCGCCCTTACATCTGTGGCCATCAAGGATGAAGAACAAGGCTGTCATGTTTCCCTAAGGAAAAGAAGAGGACAATGGCTTGTCCTGCAGTGGGAAGCAGCAGAGGCCTAAATCAGGTCACCTCACATGGGTGTTTTGAAAGTTTCATCATTGAATACTTTCCCCATCCTCTAGTTTTTGTTTCTCTTTTTCTACCTAAATTAATCTTTTGGTAATTGTGATAATATTTACACATTTCACAAAATCAAACAAGCAAGGAAAAATGTAGAAATATTTGCCAATTTTCTATGTAGAGAGGTAAATATTGTTCATATATTTTTAGCCTCTCTTTTCCTGTTAACAATTTATTGTAGACATGGTTCCAACTGATTTTAAGTTTCCCTCATTGTAACATGAATCAGTGAAATAGAAGTTTGGGTTCTACCAGGCATTAAGGACAGCAGCCTAAAATGGAGTTAGCAAGTCCAAAATGGAGCCTGCTGAGTTGTGACCATCCAGGGACCTTACAAAAATATCTCTTGTCTGTCCTTCAGCTGTTTGGGACCTTTCCAGAGAATGATCAGGCAGGCCATTGGCTGAAGACTACATGGGATTTGCATGGGCACTGTATGAAAATTTGTTGGCCTGCTTTGAGGACCCAAGAAAGATTTTCATGGGTGAAGTCCCAAGGTTAGAGAATGTACATGTTCAAGACATCAGTAACAGTGTAGGCAGCACGGAGCAGAGCAAAGAAGGACTGTTTATGTTGCATAATTCTTACACAGGTTGTTATCTCATATTTACATTCTTCTGTAGTGCTCTAACCAGTGCATGGGAGTTCACCTGTGCTAAGTCATGGTTACATAACTGTAGCCCACTGTGTGCTGGTGCAGACAAGTAGAGTCATGTCCTCAGTTGTCTATAGACATTACTGAACTGTGAAGCAGTCTGAGTGATTCCCCACAACACTGCATAGATTGGACTCTGAAAAGCAGGGAATCCTCCATAGGGTAGCTCTTTTGGAAACCCATTAACAACTTCTAGACAAAGACTCCCTCATGGTTCCCCTACTCAGAACTCTTCCTTACTGGTTGGCACTTTACTTTCTTGCCTTTATATCTTTCAGTGTGTAGGAGTCTAAGGGGTAAATTGCTTGTGAGGTCCCCAAAGAAAGCATGGAGGCAGACATCAGCACAGCAGCAGCAGCAGGCAACAGCAGAGAGAACAATTGTGTCTTTATCGTCCAGTCTCTGTATATGTTGTTAGGTTTACATTCTTGCATGCTGGCCTCACCCGCACGTGTGTGGTCATCTCATGCTAAGTCATTGTTACCTAAGTGTATCCTGTGCTAGACAGCAGGTTCACTTCCTCAGTGTCACCAGACTCCCTGTGGTTTGCTGTAATCTGCTGTGGTTCCTCCCAATAGTCTTTACTTGCTAGATAATGTATCTTTTCAGCAAGTTTGCTTGCATCCTAACTCTTCCATCTGTGGTTTCATTTCTCATTTCTGTGGGACACAACCTTCACATTCTAGTGTAAACATCATTATTTGAACAGTGGACAAAGAGCACAAATTTAGGAAACAGTGGCTGGCCCCACTTCATTTCTCTGCTTCTCTTCAGCTGTGTGACCAGAACGAGATCCTTAACTCTTCTAGACCTGTTTTCTCATCAAGGAAATGGGAACAATCATGGCAGTTACTTCATGGGGCTGTCATGACAGTCAAGTGAGTTTTACCTTATGCACAGTTGACCAACTATTTTCTGTTAGCCACACTTAGGACTACTGTGTTCTGGATGGGTCATGATTTTTTAAAACTAATGGGTACTTTGTACAACCTGTTTGGTATAATTAATCAATTATTTCCTCATCATAAGTTTCTAGAAGTAAGTTTGTTGGGGCAAGAGGGTGTGACCGTTTCTAGTCTGGTTACCTAGGCATTTTGAATTAATTTATATTCTCACCAGAATATCCCTATTTTCTCATCAACCTTGGCACCACTAAGTTTTTATTTTACCTGAGTTGATGGTCAAGGTTTCTCAGTTTTTAAAAATTACTTGTCCAAATCAAACAGTCCCTTCTTATGCTGGCCAAACTGCCACATGAATATCATCTTTTCTCCCCCACCCATCAGATATTGAGTACTTCATATATGCCAGAGCTTAGAGCTTACTTCATATATTGCAGCAGGAACCAGAATGCTCTCACTTCCGAAGAAAACCCAATGGGCCAGCCACTGCAAATCAGTTAACAAAATGCTGATTTATTACCTTGTAAACTGTACTACACATGACCAGTACTTACAAGCAGTCGTATAACATTTATTTTCTAATTTTATCAATAATATGATTGTTTTATATTGATGTGGGATTCAGCACCAGACCAAATGGAGACACGGCACCACAGGGACTTTAGAAGAGAGCTTTAGTACACTAGTGGGCTGATGGGAATCTCAGTTCCAAATCATCAGCACTGACTGGAATTTTCCAATCACTTATCTGTGTTTCCAAAAGGAAGGACAAAAGGGAGATGACATACCTATGTTGGTTACACATTTCTTTGTCGCTAACTTGTAGGCAGAATTTACTCTTTCAGAAACAGCAACTAAATGAGGTTATTACTGTGCAACACAGAGGAAAAATCCATCATTGGTAGAGACTGGTCAGAGGTGTCCTTGAAGTGATTACTCTCGGGGGCTTGGATCTAAGAGAAACATTTCTTCCTGGCTGAGTTACTCCTATCTTGTAATTGACACCCAGAGCATCAAGGCTCATTAAGTCTGTAGCTTTCTAACCATGTGAATGGGCTGGGTCTCCTGGTCTCATCCTTAAACAGTGTTAGAAATATGCTTAGTATTAGAAATGTAATTTTTAAAATTTTCTCTGCTTTAAAGTAGTTTCGACCATATGACATTCATTATAATGATGATAATAGTGTCAGCATCTTTGGCTATAATACTTCAGAAGTTGCTGCTCTTCCCTGACCCTCAGTTTCCTCATCTATGAGGATGTTAGTGCCACGCACCTAGTGGAAGAATGTTGGGAATCAGCCTTGAACCATGAATTTATGGCACCTGGCAATGAACCAAAGCCACAGTGAGGTAGAGATAAGCCATACACAATGATTGCTGTTCCTGGCAGCTATTCTGGGTACTGTTGAGTCACAGCAGCAGCCCACCTTCCAGGAATTGTTGGTTCTTCATATCCATAATTGGAAAGTGCAATCAAGGCAGCACTGCTCCCAGCACAAGGCTTCTGGGTCTCCTTCCTTGCCAGAGACCATCATCTCCCAGACCCTAAGCTGGAATCATCACCAACAATCCCAAATCATGTTCCTCTTGCTTGAGCCTCTAAATACCTCATCCTGAGCTGGAGTCTATGGAGCCCACCAATTTCCTCCTCTACCTGCCCTACAACTATCTGAGAAGCAGAGTTCCTGGCTATAAACTTACAGAGTATTTCTTCTTCATGCACTGAAAACCTCTGCTAGTGAAGACGGAAGACAGGGGCCCTGGGCCTTGCTTCCTGGTGACTTAACTTTCCAATTAGGCATGTGAAGAACCAACAATTCCCAGCCCATGAAAGCTGCTTACTATTACTAGTCTTCAGCAAAATGTAAATTAAAGCTCAGTGATTTACTACTGATCATGTACAGTGGTACTATGGTTTATGAACTGTATTCCCTCTGTGTTAGAACTGTGGTCTGCAGCCCATGCTACTACTAGAAGGTTGTGGAACCTTTAGGAGGTCAAGCAAAATAGGAGCAAGTTACATCTCTGAGACATGCCCTTGAAGGAAAATAGGACCCTGTCATTTCCTCTTTTTCTTTCTCCCTTTGCATCCCAGTGGCCATAACATGAACAGGTTTTTTCCCACTGTATTCCTACCATGATGTGCTGTGCTACCACAGGCCCAAAGCAAGAGTCAAGTGACCATAGAGTAAAACCATGAGCTCGAATCACCTGCTTTTTAAATTGAATGTCCCAGGTATTTTGTCACAATAATAGACATCTAACAAGCAACAATACTGTTGGTAAAGAAGTGAAGGGATGAGAATTCACATAGATGGTCATTGGGAATTTGAAACAGTAAACTTTGGAAAGCAAATCTGTGATTTCCTATCAAATCAAACCTACACTTACAGTACAATCCACAAATCTCTCTTAGACACTTACCCTTAAGAAATGAAAACATTCTCTATCAACAAACTTTATATGTCAATATTCATAGCAGTTTTAAATATTGTCACCAAAAATCAGACATAGTCCAAATGTCCTTGTACTATGTCCTAGGAAATGGATGAACAAAGTATAATATATTAATAAAATAAAATTTGACCCATGGATTCTTCTAAAAACCATTGTGTGAATGACAGAAATCACTGTATAAACATTCTTCAACCCCTTTATATGAGATTATAGAAAACATAAATTTAATCTATGCAGGCAGAAAGTAGAGTTGCCCACACCTGCAAACAATCAGGGAAAATTTTCAGTGATTTAAAGTTCTTTAGTCTCAAATAGCAGGATAGTGCATGTAGAGGCATCACAATTTATGACATATAGGGGCTGGGGATTTAGCTCAGCGGCAAAAGCACCTGCCTTGCAAGCAGGCGGTTGTGGGTTCGATCCTTGGTACCGATAAAAATGAAAAAGACCAAAAAAAAAAAAAACAAAAACAATTTATGACATATAAATCCTCACTCTATAAAGCTTATTTTAAAAACCTGCCATGTCTGAAAAACACACCATGTGCCCTGCATACTGGACAATGTGGACCAGTCAGTTGTCACCTCACCTGTCCCGCCTCACTCCCTCTGTATAAGTCTATGTTGCATTACCATAATGAAATATCTGGATCTGGATACGTCAGAGGAAACAGAGATTATTCAGTTCATAATGCTAGGGGTTCAGGGTATAGGGCTGGCATCTGTTCAGCTCTTGTGAGGACATCATGGTGAGTGACCATTCCAGCCCAGCATCCTGAGAAGAAGTCCACAGAGGAATCTCTTCCTTTCCATGGGGTTTCCTGGAACTTCCACTTCCCTCTCCTTTGTCAAAATTCACTTCCATGACCACACTTTGCAGCAAAGGATGCTGGGAAATGAAGTATTTTCCTGTGCTCATTGTTGCCCCATGAGAAGATCAGCAGTGGGGGAATAACTGGAAGAAGTGTTGTATGAATTGGAAGCACTGTGTTTATATTTTGAAAAATTGTTAAAATGCAGTGCTGAGCCCATTGTTAGATTCCTGTTTCAATAGGGTTGGAGTGAAACATGAGCACTGATGTTGCTAAAACAAGACCCAAGCTGATGCTATGCTATAGTCTGGGTATCACACTTCAAGAGTCATCATTTCAGAGCTCTGTTTCTAAAGAGAAAGAGGACTAAACATTGGGGGCTACTTGGCAACTCCATTAGAGACAGGAAAGTCACCAACCCATGTCTCACAAAGGCCCACAAACAGCGTGAAGACCTTGCTTCACACATAGCCTTTAGACACTGTACTTCACATCCTTTATTAAATGTATCAAACATACCCCCAGTGCAGAAAATATAGATCTTTGGTGCATTTATCATATCAATTCCTAAATCACTTGGTTACAAGTGATTCATTCCATTTAAGAGCCACTGTAGTTTCTAAGCAATTACCTTGTATGTTGCTTTTATGGAGACTTCTTGCAAAATGAAAAAAGTCTAAGCTACATGTGTTTTGTTGTCTTGAAAATTTTATGAACACTAAATGTAACCATAACAAGATTGAGTAAAGGGTTACATTTTGTGGGCATTTAAATAAATACATATTTTTATTTTTCAGGGCTTTCAAAGTTTTGGGTGTAATAACAATTTTTAGGTCTAAAATAAAAACCAAGATCTTTAGGATCTGGGGCTGTAGCTCAGAGGTTCGGAACATTGGACTAGCATGGGCAAAATCCTGAGTTTCAGCTTTAGCACTGCAAATATATCAAAAATGAATTAAGTCCTTTGAAACAATCATAAGCCAGGATATTCTGTAAAAAGATTTCACCAGATGAAGTGGACACTCCCTGGAGGCCAGGGGTGAAAGCCCTCAAGGAGTCCCTCTGCCCACAAACCCTAGCAAGGTCAGTTCATGGAAGGAACAGCTGGGTCCTATTCAATGCCAGCAGGCAGCCAGGGAAAACAGAGGCTGAGGGAAACAGGCCTTTTCTTGATCTCAGGAACCTGGCAGAGCTGATGCACAAAGGCTGACTCATTTAGGGAGCCAGCACTGTGAAGAGCAATCAAGTTTCCTCTGTTTGCCAAATATTAGCACTCACTGTGTTAGCTCTCCACTCCTATAGTGAGTTACCTGAGATAAGCAACTTCAAGGAACGCAGGCTTATTGTGGCCTGTGGTGTCCTGGTTCATGGTCATTTGGCCTTTTTGCTTTGCAACTGGGGCAAGGCTGACTATCATGGCAGAGCAAAACTGCTCAAGGTTTAGTGGCTAGGAATTAGAGAAACTGGGGGGGTGGTGGTGTCTGGGGTCCTGATAGTCCCTCATTGCCTTCCAGAGAACACCCCTAATGGCCTAACTTCCACTCACTAGGCTCCATTTCCTAAATGTTAACCCCTCACAGTGGTGCCACAGGATGATGACACAAGGATCTCTGAGGGACAATTACAATCCAAACCATCACACACACAAACAAAAAGCATTTCTCATGTGTATGTCCCTCAGGGGCCAAGAGTGGTGTCTAACTCACATCACCTGCACTTCCTTCCCCTCAGTGGGACACTGCCCTTCTTACTGCAGATTAAAAATAATTTTTACTAATTAGTCAGTGATAACTACAAAAAACAGGAGTCAAAATAAATAGTACTTGGGAAACCCTGTTGCAATTCAGGTGCACCGCCTCAAAGCAGCCCCATAAGGCAGATGCTGTGAGGTTTGTTGTAGGGGATTCCCACACAGTTATCTTCAGAGACAGCTCCTTGACTAGGCAGACTCCTGAGTCACACATGCATCTGACTGTTAGTTAACAAGGATCTTCCTGGGTGAGAGGTGTTGGAGGAGGAAAAGAAAAGCTTCAGTTGTTCTCTAAGTCTAGGGAACATTCTGCAGTTTAACCTGCAGCGGGTGGGTGTACTCTCCAGGAGCCATTTCCTGACTTACCTCAGAAAGTCTTAGCTTTCTTGATTTCATTTTATTTTCTTTCACAGCCCTGACTCTTAAGGCTTCTAGTGGGTAGTGACATGTGTCATTTGCAACTGTGTCTGACAACTATTTCCTCCTTGTCCAAACCTTAGTCAGGATCCTTTGGTCCCCTGACAGGGTCTGAGGAGTCTCCACAAAGAGGAGATGGGGACCTCCAGTCATCCTGGGCCTGGTGCACAGTTTCCTTGTCTTGTCATGGAGGAGAATTGCTGTGTATCCCTGTGAGAGGCACAGGTAAACTTAGTAGGAAGAATCAAAGATACTTGCAGTCAGAACAGAGTGCAGGTGCTCAGAGAATGAGGCACATTATGGTCTAGGGCTGGGGGCTTCCATTATGCTCTAGGTTCTGAGGGATGAAAATCTGTGGATTTGTGAATCTATAGAAAGCAGGGGCTCAACTTACAGGTGACAGGTGAGGGCCCATTTTCTAGGTAAAAGGCAAGAGAAGGCCCAGTTTTAGGCCTTTTTTTATCTTTAAGACAGTGGATTTTTTTTTTGAGTAAGTTTCTTGGAAGGGAAAAAAGACACTGTAACTTTGGATACATTTGTATCATAAAGCTGTAGTTGGTTTATTTTTCTTTTCTTTTTTTTTTTTTTTTTTTTTTTTTTTTTTTTTTTTTTTTGGTACCTTGGATCAAACTCACAATTGCAAGGCAGGCATTTATGCTGCTAAGGCAAATCACCAGGCCAATGAAGTTGTTTTCTGTACAGGCAATTTTAAAATTGTGATTTGGAGGGGTTTCCTTTCAACCTATACTTTTCTTTTTTAATTTTAAAGAAGAAAAAATAAAACAAAATTTCAAAACATGATAGATGTTACCATGATAGATGTAACAATGGCTAATACATTACATATTGTCATCTTTAAATTAGTGACTCAGAATTCAAGATGTCTGCATTTAGTTGTCTGAACAATATTAGCACAAATATTTCTCTTCAGTGAACTCAAAAATATCAGTAGTATGTTTGTTAGCTATCATCTACATATAAATGTAAGTCTGATTTATTTGCTTTATGAGTATGGTCTCTAGTTGCATCCATTTACTTATACAATTCTCAAGTTAATCCTTTTTATACCTGAGTACTACTCTATTATATAAAAATAGCACATGTTTTCATTTATTCTTCAGTCGATGGGCATTCATGTTGTTTCCAAGGTCTGGCTATTATAAATGGTGTACTATGAACATGGGCTCACATATAGTGCTGTGGTGCGATGTTTTTAATTCTTCTGGGAATACAGAAGAGGAATAGCTATTGTTGGTTTCTATGAGGAGACACTTCCCAAAAACAAGGTGTGACGATGAAAAGAAAACAAGAGACCAAGTTATGGGATGAAGGAGGGGCAGCAGCCTCTAGGGCTGAGCCCCAAGTACAGTTCTCTCTGGCTTTTTATTAAAGTCTTTTCTTTAAGAAGAACAAAAGTGGATCTCAGAATGGTAACTAAGGTCAGATAAGTGGTAACTAATTGTTTAACTTTCCCAGGGATGATCTCTGGCTCTACATGGCCTTGGCACACATCTTTTCAAAGCAGGTCATGCTGTCCCAGAAGCATTCCACTGAGACTCCAGGTTCTGCATTCATTACCTTAAACACAATGCATCTGTTAGTCTTCCTCCAGAACAAACACTCATATGGCCTAGTATAGCACAAAGTACCTGGGGTGACGAGAAGTTAATCTAAGTTAAGGTAATCTGTTATCCACCTCTGGGTCAAATGGGACCAGCAATCCTAGTTTTTTGAGGAATCTCCACACTGATTTCCACAGTGGATGCACCAGTCTACGCTCCCACCATCAGTGGAGAAGGTTCCTTTTTCCCCACAGCCCCTCTAGCATTTGTTATTTGTTGATTTCTTGACATAAACATTCTTTTCAGGGTGAAGTGGAATCTCAGTGTTGTTTTAATTTTTCACCTATATTTATTTCATTTTCCTCACTCTGAGTTCATTTTTGGCTTCTGTGTTCATATTTGCATTGGCCAAATTTAGCAAGTGTCCTGCTAAGTCAGTTGGCTGAAGCCTCCATTCCTGATATCTGCTCACCCTTTGCATCTGATTGGCTCCTCATCCTCCACCATCCCTCAGCTCATGCCTGTCCAGCCTGGCCTGTCCTCTGCAAGCATCCCATTAGGCTGGTTGAGGAAGCAGCTGCCGTCCATCTGCTGCTTACTCTTACTGTTGTCAGCTCCCTGACCTGACCCTGCTCTGCAGCTGTGCATCCCTAATTTTCCCAGGTGTGTGTGAATTCTCGTTCCTCCACAGTTAAACCCCTCACAGTGGCACCTGCCTTACTTAGAATAGTCCCAATATTGTGAGAAATTCCTGACAACACAAACAGGGCTCAAAGGGGGGCACAGAGGACTGTGGCAACTTAATGAATGAGCCAAGGCAAGAAAAATCATGGGAGCAGCTGCCTACTGCTTTGGTGTTTGGTTGTTCTGTCCCCGTCCCAGGACAATTTTTGTTGAGATCAGGAGAATCTCAGGTACAGAGTTAAGGCTGCATACATTTAGTGCATACAAAAATAACAGGTGCTTTTTGCCACACAATGTACATCTAAAGGTTAAACAAAGCAATAAAATATTTCAACATCTCTTAAAGTTGGCTCTGAAATTAAAATGATCTACATTAACTGGAATTTATTAAATAAGTATTTTGTTACTACATAAATGAGATACAATTGTATTGGGTAATAAGTCTTTATATATAGTCATTAACACTGTTTCCTAAATTCATTAAATTTCTAGAGATGTTCTTTAATTCTCATCAATACAGAATTGACAAGAATTCTGTATACATCTGTTAAAAAATTAAATTTTGCCTTAAAAATAAAATAAGTAAATACACGCAAAGTTTTGTATACAGCATTGAAATTAGAGATTGCTAACCTCATGGTATATTAAATACATTTGTTTTCCCAACAGTATAGGTTTTTTAAGATGTAGGATGTGAGAAAGACATCTTATCATTTAATGACTTTGAGCTACACATATAGGTGAGATTTGGGGTGCCTAGGAGAGATGGCGACCATAGGGAGGTGACTAGGTTGATGACTTTATCCCACTCTATTTGAGTGCACATGTGTGTTTGGAGTCTGAGAGATGCTGTGTGCAGAAGGACCTTACACTGATGTTTGCACACTGAAAGGGCTTCGCTGGTTGGTTGGTTTTGTCTTCAGCAAGAAGTATTAACCAGCATCCATCTCACTCAGCCCAGTTGCATCTGAAGCTGTCTCTAGCAGAGCGTTGTAGTATGCACAATGGCCAGGAGGTCGAGAGGGAGAAGGGAGTCAATATTGAGAAATTTTGTAGATAGGGCAACAAGGAAAGTGAAGCTTTGGTAACAAGGAATAATAAAGAAAAATGTTGAATTCAATGAATTTTCATGAATGAAATGAATACCTACCTCTTTTGCTCTTTTATGCTGCTTCTCCTCTCCTCCCCCAAGATAAATCCTATCCAGAGACTAATTTGCCCTGTTTTTATTAGTTATACATATGTATATGCCTTTATATCCATGTGTGTACTCTTACAGTTTGTGCTTTTTGAGGGTCTGACTTTTTCACTTATCTTTATGTTTGTGAGTTTTACACACTGATCCATCCACAAGCCATTACAGCTATGTCCTGTTTCATGTAGTTGTAGATGGATTTGTTCTCATGGCTCTGTGGTTCTCACCTTGATTTGTCCCTTCCCTGGCTGGTCTTTTCTACTCACAGGTTGATCAATTTTGGATAATTGCTCTTTTGTAGCAATTGTGAGTTCTGTGGTTGGGGCTATACACCTGAGTGAAATTGAGGTTATACATATTTCTGCCCTATTACCTGATATTGTCAATGTATTTCCCATGCCATGGAGTATATTCATGATCTCAAAGTCATCTCTTGTGCTTATTTGAGATTTGTTGTTTTTTGAAAGGCAAGCCTTAAACTCATAAGCTGGAATGATATTCCTGCCTCAGCTTTCTGAGCAGCTGGGTCAAAAGGCATGTAGTAGCATGCCACATTAAATTTGTCCTTAATCTCTTTCTTCTGTAGTTTTTAGGCACTTGTGTCAGGCACCTTGCTAAGTAATACAAGTGATGTTAAAGTGCCCACTTATAGTGTTGGGCACATCGCTCAGTGGCAGAGCTCTTCCATAGCATGTGCAGGGCCCTCAGCTTAGTAACCCATGACATCTGATCCTCACAACCTAGAGGGAAGAGAGGTGTGCAGGTGTGTACCTGACCACTGTGATTGTGATTCAGCGCAGGCACTGAGCACCATGGACTGTGTGGTGACCCCACAGTCTTCAGGTTTTCCAGATCTTTAAGTGCAAATGTGGTGGAGGGAAGTCAAAGTGCAAAAGCTGACAGGGAGATGAGTGCGGGGCTGAGCTACGATGCCTGACCATGCACTGCCTGGGAAAAGGAGCCTTCTCTTCACACCAAGGACAGAGGGGAACAGGTCTGTCTCTACCACTGAAGGGACTTTGCTACTTTCTACTCTCACCTGCAGTACTCAGTGCAGTGCCTAACACACAGTGAATTGTTATATTAGCTTCCCAGGGAAAACTTAAAGTAACAAAACGAAATGGTTTAAAACAGCAGAAATGTGTTGTTTAAAGGCCTGGGAACTCAAAATCAGAAGAAAAGATGTTAGCATGGTCATTGTCCCTTTCAGCTCACAAAGGGAGACCCATTCTTCAGCTCTTCCTGTGGCTGCTGGTCTCCTGTGTACCTCTTGACTTGTACCTGCTCCACTTCTTTCTCTGCCTGTTGTCACAGAGACTTTACCCTTGTTGGCCTGTGCCTCTGCTCATACTGAGGATGAATTTTACTCACTCTCACTGTTTTTACTAATAAAAAGTTTTAACTTTGAGTCTTTTTATGAAAAATTGGAACTTAATGTCTAAGATTTAGCAAAGAGATGTTCTTATTAAGAGACTGAAACTACTTTAATGTTATGCTGTCCCCCTGGCATATTTAAATCAGCATCATATCTAGTAGTTTGTGAAGAGTTTAGGAAAAGAAAGTCAAGAATATATATATGCATACTTGACCTGGGTGTGACATTAGCAGAAGTTCTACAAGGTAGGAAATGCACTCAGATGCATTTTTCAGAGCAGACCAAAAGATGGTGGTCAGTAAATCATTGCTTCCTTGTGCTGATGGCCACAAAATTCAAGAGAAACCCCAGCTCAAAATCACACAATTTGAAAATTGTAGAAATTGATGAAATATGTGAAACTGCAGTAAGAGAAGAAAAGACAGACTGTGATGAAGAATGGGAAGAATTAATGTTGTTATAATATACGTGCTACCCAGAGCAACCAGGTGTTTCAATGCCATTGCTGTCAACATATCAATGCTATTTTCCTAGAAATGGAAAAAACAACATGAAAGTACAAAAGGCCATCCTATAGCCATGGAAAGAACATTAAAGCTAGGGGCATCAAAATACCTGGGTTTGAGGTATGTTATAAAGTGACAGCAGTCATAAAGGTCTTATACTGTAAGCATAGGGCTGCAGATTAAGACAGCCAGGTCAGATACAAACAACTCATACCAGGAATTTTGTTTTGTTTCTCCTTTCCTTTACCTTTCTTTTTTCTTCCTTTCATTTTTCTTTTCCTTTTGCTTTCTCTTTTTGTTTTCTGGTTAGGGTTTATCTGTGTACCTGTGCCCTGAGCTGAACTCAGAGTGTGTTGGAGGCTTGTCTGGAACTCCCATGCATCCTGCTGCCTCAGCAGGTTGAGTGCAGGCATTGCAGGCATTTTCACCATTCCTTGCTCAGCCAATGACTTTTTAACAACAGTATCATGAGACCAGGTCTGGGGCTGTGGCTTGTAATGCCAGCCATCTGGGAGGCTGAGGCAGGAATATCACAAATTCAAAGGTACCCTCAGTAATTTAATTACTTTGTTAGAAACTGTCTCAAAACAAGAAGAGTTTTAAAGGTAGAAAGCAATGGAGCTAAGTGCAAAGCTCTGTACTCATTCCCTAGAAACTGAATGCAAAATAAAATAAAATAAAACTTGGAAAGTAGGATGGGAGAGAAAATAATGTTTTACACTGCCCTGGCCTTCTGGAGGGCTGGGTGCCCCAAGTAGCTTTAACCTTCACACCTTTCTTGGGATTTGACTTCAAACAATGATCAAATTCCATGAGGTGTCAGAGAGAAAGAGAATGTGCTTCAAAGACACCAAGCCTCAGTCCCAGTGCAGATGGCATTTGGAGTGATCTTCTGAAGCATGTGCTGATCACAGTTAGAAAAGCAGAGAATCTACTAACAGTGTTAATGGGATTTTCAGTCCTACTCATTGTGAAAGAAACTGCAGGCTACGAAGGTGGTAGATTGCTTAACTAGATCAACTCATTCTCCAAAGTGTACGAGAAGCAAAGCAAAGCTGAATATTTTATTCAGTGAACACACAAAACTGCAAGCAATTGCCATCTCAGGATAATGTGTACCTGTAATCCTGGCACTCTGAGAGGGTGAGAAAGGATGAGGAAATTTTAAGCCTAGCCTGGGAATCTTAGAAAATTAGTCAGACCATTTGATTAAATTTGTAAAAAACAAAAGATTTTATAAATGTGTGAAAATATCGATCACTCAGAAATCATGGTGCAAGGTACATTAACAACTATTAGTCTATAATTATTTTTACATTTTCATAGAGTCAAAAAGAAAATATTTATATGGTTTTTACTAGTATTTCAAAAAATAGTAACCCCTTGAACAAATTCTTGTTCTAAATATAAATTTAGGACAAAGAAAGTGGTAACATTCTCTTCCTAATGAGCTACCCAAATCCTAAGAGGGTGTATTCAGCAGCATATCTGGAGTCATCTCAGTAAAACATTCAAAAACTTTAAACAATGCAAACCTGGCAGCACATCACTGCCTACATGATGGTAAATTTAAGCTAGTTCTGTTGACTAAAGTACATGTGCAAGAAAACCTCACAAAGATTTGATTTCTCAATTGACAGGAGATTTTTGACTTTTCATTTTTAACTTATTTATTTTCTCTTTCTGTCTTTGTTCCTTCCTTTCCTGTCAGTGTCGCTCCCGGCCAGCAGGAAAGACACACGACAAGGTCTGGCGGTGGTCAGGCTTTTCTTTATTCTCTCCTTATACAGTCTGCCCCGAAGCTTCTACCGGTCTGCTCCCCGCGGCTCCTTCCGTGCTTCTCTCTCCAGGGGTGGAGGTACTGGCTATATATAGGATTGTGGCCTCCAATCAAATCAAGGCGGATCGCGTAAGCTGATTGGCTAGCAACATTAGTAGCTAGGCAGACTACCCTGCGAGGCGGGAACTTAGTGGGGTGATAGGGATCAGGAAGCAGGAAACAGGCGCCACACAGGCGGGCTCGATGAGAGGGGTAATCTAGCTCAGGCTTTTGTACTTTCCTACAGGCCTCGCAATCACCGCGTCTGATGACTTGACAGTGCCATGGCTCCCAACACTTTCCTTTCCTTCCTTCCTTTCTTTTATTTAGACAGGGTGCTGCTATGCAATTCAGGCTGGCCTTGATCTTACCTTGTAGCCCAGGATGATCTCAAACTCACAACAATCCTACTGGCTCAGCCTTCTGAATATTGGAATTCCATGTGTGCACCAATATCCCTGAATGTATTTTCCTTTTTAAATTACCCGAGAACAAAATTATTAAGAGTTATGTGATATTCTTTTATTTTCTCAGGTTGGTTACACAAAATCAAATCAAAAAACACTGCAAACACACTGAAGAGTTTCAAAATCCTCACTCACACATAACATAATGCAACATAACAGAGCATAGCATAGTGTAGCATAATAAAACAAAACAAAACACAAAAGCAACCACCTAACTCTGCTCAAAACAACTTCTTCCAAAGATACTTTAAGAATTTCTGTTAGCCATAATCCAGCAATATGATCCAGTAATTTCACATCTAAGAACTTTTTCCTTAAAATAAAGGTCTGTATACACTTAAGCTCATGTAAGAATGGCTGTGGCTGCTTGCTTAAAGGGTTGACCTGGAAACAGAACAAATGGCCATCAGCAGATGAATGACTGCTGCATGAACAATTCACACTTGGTTGGTTCAGCCCCATAATAGCATGTGGTGGCAGCAAAGGGGGAGCCTAGCAAGGAGACACTGTTTGAAGGAGACCAAACAAATAGCATTGCAACTGAACAGGCTCAGCGCCATCACCTCTAGGAAAGGCAAACTACGCAGCAGGGACACAAAGCCCATGGTCACCTTGGGATGGGAGGACAGGAAGTGACAGCAGTGGCTAAGAAACAAGTTCCTCAGTAGTGATGGGCTTATGTCCTTCATCAGCATGGGGTGACAAGGTCCACAGCCCTGCAAAGCCTCCCCTTGCACTCACCACCTTCTCTCCCCCTCACAGGATGTGAATTATGGAGCACTCCAGTGTGTGGCTGAGTTAAACATCTAAGGATGAATAAGTGATCATTCATAGGCACATGAGAGTAAAACTTGATATGAATCCTGCTCCTATGGACCTACAGGGGCTATAACATAAAACATTCAAGTAACATTATTATGGATATTCTGGGAACATCTCCATGCTCACTTTTGGAATTGAAATGAAACTAACATAATCCCAGGAAACAAAGTCACCAAGTGACAGATCTGTAAGTGAAGACACTGAGTCCCTCATCCTCCAAGACAATGGACCCTTTGGATGGAAAATGTGTGCTTGGCACCTCGCCTCCCACATCTGAAGTATCTACAGGTTTGTTGCATTAAAATCTTCATAGTGCAGCAAAGTCTAAAACCACACACAGTTTTCTAGCTCTTTAACTTGCTGTTTCTAAGGAGGACACAGATTTTTCCATAATAAAAAGAAAGGGGTCATCAGAGAGGGAGGCCCAACTGGACCTCAGTGCATGATCTCACTTCCTTAGTGACAGGTCCAAACAGAATGCTGAAGGCTCAGGTCACCAGACACCTTGGTCTCGCAAAGACAGACCTTCACAGACAGTTGGCTGTAGAGAGTGAACAGGGAACATGTTGTGCTGTTTTCACAGGACTTGAGGTCCCTGCATCATGGGACCACATGGGAAAGACTGAAAAAATGGTTCACTCATCCCAGAGGCTTCAGGATGATTGCTGGGAAATGTCCAACTGACAAGGGCAGCAAAGGACATGGCTCACTGTCCCCATCCCTCAGGCTCCCAGAGACAAGAGGGAGCCCAGGACAGCTGTCACTAGGCTCAGTCACCAGCCACTCAAGACACCGAGACCAGCACAGGTACATTCAGGCCTGGCCACCACTGTGAGTCCCCCTGCATAACACCTGCCCTTAGGGCACCAGTGTGCGGGGATTTGAGGACAGGCACTGAGGGCAAATACTTCTAGGCAGGAGCAGGGGCTGGGAAACTGTGAGCCAGGGCCACTGTCACATTCCCACCCAGGACAGGGCTAGCAGGAGGAAAAGGGCAGTGCCCACATTTATCCACAGTCTCCAGTCATCTCCTGTCCACTTGGGTAGAAATATGGGACACAGCTGTCTGTCTAAGAGGAAAATAAAATTGATCTGGAGCTGCTTGCTGGGCCCTGCGTGCCATGGTCCTGCCCCAGACTCTAGGATGCACAACAGGTGCTGGCTCTGGTACAAGGTTTGTGGGCAGAAAGGACTGTAGGGACCCACAGATGACAGAGAGGATCTTGGGGTCAGATTACCCTTTCAGCACCGTCCTCCAAGGCTCAGCAAACACTAGGCCCATGGTCCTGCTTCCAGGGAGTCTGGACTGCAGGTCCTCAACTGCCATATACTCTCTACTCAGCCTCTACCTTATCACAGGCAAACTACCTTGTTCACAAATCGGTGGGAGCAGGAGAATGGGGACATAGGCACAAAGTGACTCCATTTCTTTCATGATTAGTTCTGCCACTGTACTTCATTGTCAGTTCTGGGGCTCAGTCCATGGCCCATTAGCTGATGTCTTTCTCTTCTTACACAATGTGACCTCACCAGAGAGGTGCTAACCTCAAATGTCAGGTCCATGCTATTCTATTCTATTCTATTCTATTCTATTCTATTCTATTCTATTCTATTCTATTCTATTCTATTCTATTCTTTCATTCTCTGGCACTTGTCTCACAGAATTTTTCCATGCAGCTCAGTTCCTAATGCAGGAGTTTCTGGGGGTAAATGAATTCCAGAAGAGGGCTGTGAACACAGCTGCTCTCCTTCCGTGGCTATGGAATAGGAACTTAATTCCTTCCTGGGGACTTTTCATCAGAAACCTGGGGAACATTCTGTGGGGCCTCATTAATGGAAATGGATATCCAGAATGAGCCTGCTTTTCTCACCTATAAAATGGGAAGCCGTATTAGGATTCATAGGTTTTGTTCCTGCATAGAGTTCTATTCAGCCTCTCCTCTATCAAGGTGATCCGAGCATGCTAGAATTCCTTAGTGTTCCTTGTGAAATGTAACTGTTAATATGAGATCCCTTTACTGCTGGGCCCCCTGTAACCCCTGAACCACAAGCCTCTGTGGACTATTTGGAGTGTGGGTTATGCTTCAAACCCAAACCCTGCTGAGAAGCTATGCACAGGACACCAATTCCATGTTTCCCCTATATCTCATCACAGATTGGAAGTCAGCCTGCAGAAAACCTGGCAGAGGTCTGTACAGCAAGCACGGTACAGGCAGATGGGCCTCATAGCCTGATGGAGCCTCTGGAGCCGGGTTTCCTGAACAGCTGTTCCAGGACTGGACTCTCCTCCCTGGACTCCTCTAGGGCCAAAATCTCCACCCCACAGGCACTGATGCTGGGAAGGTTAGTTCTTACCTTAGTGATCCTGTGGGATGTAGCCATCTGCAGATTCAGGTCCTGGCCATGTGCACAGGCTCTCTCAGCTTGTTTTCAGTACTGAACTCTGGGGTGATGAGTGGATCGAGACTGCAGAGTCAGTGAAGGTGAAATGGGGGCCCCACAGCAAGTGGTTAGCTGTGTCCTTGGCCCCATGAAGACTGCTTCAGAGGCAGTGCTGATTCCCAAGGATGACTTTCCAACCTCTCATTGTCCCCTACTTGGGGGAAGATGCTCTGTTCATTGGAAAAGAGATTGGAGAGTCACTCTACGGGGTTCAAGGTGTGTTCAGAACAAGAAATCTTGGGTATGGCAAAGCATCCATGGCTGTCAGATGTCATGGAAGAGCAGAGAGGTGTCATCAACCCATAAAGGTACATGAAGACACACTGTGTGCAGATACTTTTCTAAATATTGATCATGATCCAGTAATCAGAACAGGTGCAACCACTTCCCTGTTGAGTTTCAATGTTCTTTGGAGGACACAAAGTCAACCTTGTCAGCAGAACAGGTATGACTCACATCAAGGGAACTCTTTTGTGTCCCAGCTTCCCTAGATGTGGGTACAGACAATGGACGAGGAGTTCTACAGAGGCAAAGAGAACTGGGCAACACATTACTCCCTGAGCTAGAGACTGCAGAGTGGAAGGACAGATATGGAATGACCCCTCAGTTCTCAGATGTTCATGGAACAGGATTCCTGAGCTCTTGAGTGAAAAGACACAGCAGATATCAGTCTCTGCCTTCACCAAGCTGAGCTGCACTGGGGAGGGGCGGGGAGAGGCTGTGTCAGGCTTCCCTGAGGAAGGCAGATGTGTGATACAATTAAACAAGGTCTCCTTCCCATTAAGCCTCTCATGGCTCTTTGGGCCAACACTGCCCCCACTTTGGGTGGAAGAGGAAGGAGTTGGACACTGTATAGACTGGGCACAAGGCCCGTGCACCCTTCACTATGGGTGAGCTGCACGTGCAGTGTGAGAGGAAAGGCCAGGCCTCTCACTCTGCTCCCAACCTCTCAGCCTCAGGTCCACCTCTTCTGTGCTTGACTCTGCACTGCAACTCTGCACTCATGGGGATCACCAGGGTGAGCTTCTCTGGAAACAGTTGGAGCCTCCTGAGGCCACCAAGCCTGAGTCCAAAGGTAAGGAGCCCAGTGGAGTGGCGGTGGGCTTCTGGAGAGGAGATGGGTCTTGGAACTCAGCAAACCACACAGATGGTGGCCCAGGAGCATGAGACACTCAGCCGTCAGTGTGGGGATGCAGTCTGGGAGGCTTTACTGTGGTTGTGTTGGTGCACATGGCTGCTTCTGCCAAGCAGTGGGACAGTTTTGCCCCGAGAAGTTCATGGACAGTTGGTGATCTTTGGGCAGTCTCAGCCCATGCAGAAGATGAACCTTCAGAGCTCATGCCAGCTCCACATGCAGCTCCCTCACCTGCTCTGACCCCACAGCAAGAGCAGGCACCAGGATTCCCTTGGCCACCAGCTGCAGAGCAGGACCTCCTGGTGGCTCCCCAGCAGGAGTCATCTCTTTAGCTCTACCTGCAGGCAGCTCTTGACCCACACCTGCCATTCCCCTCTCTTCCAGATTTACCTATTATTGTGTTCACTGCTACCCTTATTTCCCAGAGATACACCAGTGATACAACCAATATAAATAAAGTTTGAGATTTCACTGTTTTTTAAAATAATCACCTTTCTTCATTCTGTGCATGCTCACTGTTGTGCAAATTTCACCACTATCCATTTCTACCACATTTTTCAATATTGTAAACATAGCAGTTTTGTTTTCTTTCCCCTACTGCTGTATCCCAGCCACTATTCATCTTATGTCCTCAGAATTTACCTCTGCTACATTTTTCACATCAATGCATTCAAGTTTCTCTTCAACCAGACGATACTGGATGTGACTGCTTAATATTGCTTTTTGTTACAAATCCTAATGTTAAATAAATGTCCTTGATTAGTCTTTCACAGATTCAATTAATTAACCAATATTTTCTTGGACCAGAATTACAGTTAAATATACAACACATTGTGAGTGAATAATAAAAGAAACAACATAGTGACTTTTGTTCCATTCCAGAACAGTGGCCTCTCTCAATGGTGCTCTTCCTCTTGTCTCATTTTAGGGTCAGGCCAGGAGTTTAAGTCATTAGGTGGTGAGTGTGTGTAGGGAACAGCTCCTCAGAGATTACATGTAGTACCTGGGTACACAGTACTGTCACCTTCTATCCCATAAAAAAGTCAACGTTTCAAATGTCATTGTTTGAGTTGGTGTCCTAACAGTGATGTTTCTAGGTCTCAGTTATAGGAGCTGGGTTAGGACCTGTTTTTGTCCATGGGATCTGAAGATATGCAGTGTCTGGGCACAGATCTCCATGGTGGCCTCTGACAAATGCAGCTCTACCAGCTCCCGTATTTCCATGAAGACAGTGCATCCCCGTGACATTTCAGCAGACAACTGAACAGCATGCCACCACTCTGTCTCTGCTTCTTACAGATGGATGAACATTCTCTACATTTTGATTGCATTTCTGTTAACAATACAAAATCTCAGAACATTCTGAACACTGGGGGAAGTTTGGTTCAATATTCCCTCATGGAAGTTGTAGCATATTTTTGATTCAGCTTCTTTACAGGTGTATAAATTTCCTATTTTTACAGGAGAGTGAACTGAGGGCCTTCTCACAGAGCTACATTCCATCCCTTTTTACTTTTTGGTTCTTAAATTTGACACTTGGTCTCACCGTGCAGCTAAATTGCTGAGTCCTAGCTCCAGTGTGTGACGCTCTTGCCCTAGTCTGGTAGAGTATAGGGATTACAGAGACTCCACACCTCAACCAGGTTCACTAGGCATTTTTAAAAAAAACTCCAAATCTACTGCTATGGTCTGGCACCTTCAGAATGTGGTTGATTCATCTCTCTCTTTAACCTGTACCCAGGGGTCATTCTATGAGATGTCAATAACTTTCTGTACTTGTGTCAATTGAGTGACTTTTCTTTCAGGGCCACCCATCCTTTGTGTCTGACACAGGCTCTGCACTGAGCTCCCTACCACACTGGACTCTTAGAGTCAGACATCCCACATGATTTGCCACCGTTCATCAAGGTGAGTTGGGAAGTTGATACACAATAAATCTCTCACAGTGAACCCTGCCCCCCTTCCATTCCCAAACAGTATGCGCAAGGGGTAGGGGCTTCAGACTGCTCCCTGTGCTGAGTCTGTGCCCACCAATACTGTAGAAACCATCTCATCAATGTCCTTGCAAAGCCTGAGTTCATGACTTCAATCAGCTTGCCCTGGGCTCCCTCCACACAGCACACAAACACCCTCCATTTGCCAAATCCTGCAATCTCCCAAATTTGTGTCACTATAAAAAAGGATAATACAGGTTGAGCAGAGCTTTATGCTGGCAATGGCTGGGGGCTGAAACTGGGTGCTCAGTGCAAGCAAATATGGTAACACTGGTTGATGTATTGCACCATAATGTACCAGGCAGGGCCTAGTTTGCACTTGGCACATTAAATGGACCATGTGTCCATCATCAATGTAACCAGTATGTACTGTAAATAGGCACTAATAAAAATATATTATAAATTATAAACAAAATGCACAGAAAAGAGACCCACTTCTGACATATGGGGAAATAAAAGCAACTAATGAAAAATTAATTTCACAGGAAACAGATGCTCTACCTGACTGGCAAGGAGTCCTTCAGGCAGAAGGAAGCCCCAGAACAAAGCACCAGCTGTCCTCAAACTAAGACTTCACTAATGGAATTTCAGGGGCCAATCTTCCTATCACAGGAACATGCACTTATATATTTTTCTCTCTGCATAACCTAACAGAGACACATAAAGATCTCACTTTGTCCTGACTGCCCAAGATCCCCAGAAGCAGCTCACTCTTGGGGAGACAAGTGAGCCCACACTGCCAATAGCTGTTGATGATTAAGTCATGGAACAGAAACTGAAAAACAAACAGGTAAATCTTCTGGAGGAGCCCTCAGTCTGGCCCCCAAGCCCTGCCTTGGTAGCTTTGCCAGACCCCTGATTTCTAGCAAAGTGATCAAAACTGCTGTCTCCTGTCTGGCTTCAGCATACAGCCTCAAATGTGGCTCTGACAGAGACAGTCAAATGAGCCCCCTGCCTCTCTGTAAGTGCTGTCTCCAGGAGAAAGCCCTTGGTCCTTCTCCAACTCCCTCCCTAGTTCTCTCCCACTGAGGTTCCATGTCTGAGCTACTGCCAGGCAGTCTGGGTGGAGATGCTTAACAAGGCCTTCAATATACATTATCCGGCACTGTCACATCTACACAGCCTCCCAGTAAATGCTCATGAAAGGAAAGAAGAGGTAAAAAGTGACAGCTGACAGGAAGGACCCCTGCTCTCTACTTTATGACCCCAGAATCAATGTGGTGGTGAATGAAATACATGTGGTTCTCTCCCCACTCTGCAGCCACTCAAAACAGCCAGCCCATTGTTGATTGCACAGATACTTGCCTTACCCACCTCACTCATCTAAAGCCTCACTGAACACCTGGACCCAGGTCCTAGGTGCTGTGACTGTGTAGCCAGAGGGCAGGAAGGTGAGAACACAGTGGCAGTCTGCCAACTAGCTGGCCAGACAAAAAGCACTCATTCCATTGTTCTAGACCAGCACACCTGAGGGAGAGTCAGTGGGACAGAGACAAATTCCATCTGTGCATTTTACACAGGCGGGCCTTGAGCCCATCTCCTGTCCAGGTGCTATACATCCCAGAGACACGCCACTAATATGCTGACTATACTGCCAGGCCTTATAACACAGTCAGCTGGTCTTGGGACAGGACAGAGATGCATGGCCCCAGTGTGTAGGAATTTGTCCTCAGATACAGTCGGGCTGGGCTCCCTTACTTAACTGCTTTTCAATGTGTGGTCCAGATCTGAAGGCCCTGCTTCATGATCTGGTTCACCCAGCCTTTGTCCTTGGCCTGATTCCATTCTGCCCATGCCTTGAGTCATTTTAAAAGTACTGTGTCTACTTAGATTCAACTAGACAGCAGCATCTGCATTTGTTTCCCCATGTATCCAGGTCACTCATGCATCACACAGGGACTCACACCTTACATCAACTCTGGGGTGCTCCATAATCAGAGGTCTCAAATTGCCACTCACGGTGCTCAGCTCCCACATGGGACCCCACATGGGGACTTGGATTTTTCCATGTTGGCCAGCACTGATCCTGTGCTTCAACTTGCCATGTGGCACTGTACCAGTTCAAGTGATTCTCGTCAGGCTCAGAAAGTAAGGGAGACAACATTCCCAGTTACTTGGCTGCCATGTGTCAAAGTGGGGCCAAGAGATGCTATTGCCCTGGGTCTTTAGCCCAGGAATGACTCCTTTCAGACTATGAACAGAGCAGCAAGCTCAGGAACCACACATCTGCTGCTTAGAGAACCATATTCCAATCCAGGTCAGAACACCTGAGACACTCAGTGACCTGCAGGGCACAGGGCTGGGATGGAATTGATGCAAATGTACATTGCAGGGCTTAGGAAATGACACCAGGGCAAAAGAATGAAACTCAGTCTCTTCTCTATAAGTGTGCCCACCAGGGATTTGGGCTTTAGGATATGATGAGTGCCTAGGGACAGGGAACAGGGCCTGTGTGTTGGTTGGTTATTGAAGTTCCCTGTGTCTGGGGCACGAGATTTTCTCAGAGTTGGGGAGGGAAAGTGGTATTTTGGCAGGTGAGATTGCCATGGAGAAGAAACAACATGCAACCATCATTAGCAGCATCAGTAAACAAGCATCTTTATTATCCAACACATATATATCAGCCATTGTCAGGCATTACATTCTTGTGTACTGTCACAAACCTGAGCACATGCATGGTTGTCTATGCTAACTACTGCTTATATAACTGTGACAATGGTGTGGGTTTGAAGCAATGTGAATGTTTCCCACATCCCACACCCTCAAAGGTTGGGAAATTGTGTTTATTGTAAGCATCACATCGGGTGGACTCATGCACACAAAGACCATGGTAGCAATAAAGGTAACTGCTTAATACTACTAATGCAACCACAGGGCAGCTTATGGCCATCCACAGCCAGGTGGATCCCAAGGATTCTTAGTACTTGATGAGTAGGTCATACTGTTCCCCTGGGCAGAGAACTCCACACCCAGTTCTTGCAAGGCTTCGTGCTCCTGCCCCTGGTGATCAGGGATATCCATTTTACATTCTACATGCAAGAGGGCCCAAGTACCTCCTTCAACTGCAAATCTGAAGGTTAGCAAAGCAAGGGTCATGTGGTTTAGCATTTCACAAATTTATCCATGAGCCACATCAAGGCCTGGCAAGTGAGGTTGAGGGCCTTGGTCCTGCGTTACCAAGAGTTTCAAGCTGGAGGACTGGGTCTATAACACTTGGTCCTGGTAGCAACACAGCCACCAGATAAAACAACCAGGCCTCCTGTAGAGTATTGTGGCACCTGTTGAGGATGGTGGCACCTATAGTACAGTGTCCCAATAGGGCGATGTGTCTGTGATGATGGGATTAATAGTGTCCTAGATATGTGGAAATCCCCAGGTGCAGTGTCCTGGTCAGTGTCTGATATTTATAGGCAGCTCATGGCCCATATTCATAGGAAGCTCATTGATCTATTAGGCTTCTACAGTTAGCCAATCAATGGACACCACCCTGGTGAGTGATTGCCACCCCAAGTGTTTCTATCATTTATCAATGATATATGGCTGCACAGCTCAAGTGGTACCTACTCCACAGTGGCGTGCCCCAATTCTGTATTTACCTGTTGAATACAGAGGGGCTGCATCCAGTTATGCTCCTTGGTTCCCAACCCCAGCCATTGTGCATAAGAGGCCCCAGTCCCTGTGGTGTAACCTTGCCCTCTGAATCAGCAGCTTGATGGCCTGGTATCTCTGATCCCAGGTTGCTTCCATCAACCAGATTTTCAAAGTCTGCTTATCTGCTCACAGGCTGTCCTCTGTACAGTCTGTAGAACTTGTCACTTAGTGACAGTGCTGGCTGGGATAGCCTTTGGGACACCTCCTGTGAGCTCAACCTTGCATTATTAGACCCATTGTCCCATATCTGTAACAGCTACACTGGGACAGTTTCACTCAACTTTTGCTTCAATTGTTTCTCCAGCTTCCATGTTTCATGGCCATGTAGATTGCATACATGTGTTACAGGTAGAGATGGGAGGTGCTTAGAGTACCTGTGCTTGGGCTGGGGGTTCCTCATCTTGTACCTTCTGTCAAGTAGTAGGCTTCTCATGCAATGTCAGGGAACTCACATAGGGATTGTTCAGGTCATGGGGCCTTAACCTCAGGAGGGGGCAGTGCTCCCTGGGTCGTGCAGTCTGACTTCTGTAGGAGCCAGCCGTGATTCCAAGTCCTCCATGCCATTCGCATGTCTATCACTTCTAAGGCCTTAAACATGTCCTAGAGTGTCAGATGGATCACTTTCCAGTCTCAAGGGCCTCCAACACCACCAAAAAGATGCCTATGATTGACCGCAGGAGCCCAGGTGAAGCCTGTCTACAACCCACAGGGTTTTTCCTTGTGAGGTGCTGTTTACAGAGTCTCCAAGGGGATACTCCCTGCCCACTAGGGGATTCATCCTGCCCACTATGCCACTCAGCTGGGTTGTGAGGCTGAAGGGGTGTTTTCCAGGTGAGGTCCCCAGAGATCACAAAGCATGCAAAGCCCACAGTAGCAACACAGCAGGTAAGTATCATTATTGTTTGCCCCATATTACTGGTCATTGCCAGGCATTCATTCCTGTGCAGGGCCTTCTCTGCTCATCTGAGAGCTCAATACCTCTGCTTGGGTCTCAGACAGTGCCTACTTTGGCCAACCACACAGCCGTCTAGATGGCCAGGACTCTAGTTTCTACTAGGATGCCCTGTCTGTGTCCTCCTTGTGCTCACCCCAGATGTCTGCCACACAGGGTCCCTCTCACAATGCCATCTCAGCTGACACGGCAGCACATTCTGACATAAACCCTAGATCAATAAGCTATTTAATGTGCTTGAACTTGTGAACCACTGAATTCTGTCACCCGTCCTTCAAAGGGTGGGTGAACTAAGTTTGCCATCTTGAATTGCTTTCTGGAGAGCATGAGGTAGGTGGGCCCTGCTCCTTTGGTTTTCTTTCCCCATATTCCCTGAAAGATGTTTGAGAATTTCTTCCCTCACATACACACCACACTCACCAGGCCCTCTGTGGCAAACCATTTGTGGTATACAGCAACATGGATCTGAGATTAGTAGGCTGTATAATATGCAGCTTTTCTATCTCATAATTCTCTGTGTGCTTGTAAGAAATAAACCCAGTTTTACCCAACATGTAGAGATCAATAAAATCTATTTCAGCCATACTTTGATATGTATGGTATAATGCTGAGGTCATAAAACATGCAGCCAGTTTCTAAGGCCAACTGAAAAGGGATTTGGAGAAAATTGTTTATATTCAAGGAACAGTAAAGAAAGATTTCACCAAAAAGCAAGACCTCCCTGGGAACCAGCACTATGTGTGGGACACCACCACCAGGGGAACAGCCAGACCATGAGTCAGCACCATTTTCAGATTATGGGTAAAGAAAACAAGAAATCACAAGAAAGAGAATCAATAAATCAACAAGGAAGCAAACCTTCCCTGTAAAGCAGTGCTGTGCACAGGGCACTGCCACCAACAGGGATAAAGTAGGAGACACTCAGACCCCATGGTTTCCCCATTAGTCAATGCCACTCATGAACTGTGAGGGAAGAGATCAATAATTCACCAAGAAGCAAGTCCTCTGGACCAACCTTTCCTAGTTCAAGTTTCTGCTACCAGTTAGGAGACAGCCAGACCCAGTCCCTTGTGGCATGTGTGATGAAAAACAAGAAGAGCCAGCCACTCCACCACCACCACCACCACCAGTAAATGACTGGCCAATCTCCAGAAACACAGGCTGTGATGAGAGCTATTGAGGTGAAATGCATTTGGATACCTGTGGTGTTTGGTGTTTCACTGACTTTGCAGGTTTATGATCAGTGGTCTGGTATCTACTCAGAGGATAAGGATATGCAGTGTGGCATCTATAGGGGCTCTTCTTGTGAAAGTGGTACCACTGTTAAATTCCATATTCTCTTTAAATGAAGCCCTGTATCATTTCCATTATTTTGTTGGGTTGGGTTTTATTTTATTTCATTTTGTTTGATTTTCTTATATTCGAAGGAATGGGCAGCTATTTCAAAGATAACAAGATATATTATGGTAGCCTTTTTGGATTTACTCCTGTCTTGTTTTGAAGTCCTTTATTGCATTCTTTGTTTTATTTTTATTGGTTCTATTCTGTTCTGTTTGATTTTTACCATGTCTGAAGGTATCTGCACTATTTGGAAGACAAGAGGCATTAAGGCAACTATTGATTTCCTATTGTTTTGAAGTCTTGTGTCACTTACACTAGTTTGTTCTGATTTCCTTTATTTTCTTTTACCTTGCTTGGTTTTATTCTTTTCAAAATAAAAATTAAATTTTAAAAAGAAACTGTTATGGTAGGTGAAAGGACAAGAATAGATATCCCATGGTACTACACATATGTGGAAATTGACTTTCCAGAAAATTCCACAATGTTTCAGTGGAAGAAGAGCAACTTCCATGATAAGTGTATCTGTACACGTGTCAGATGTGCGTATGGTCCATAGAAAGCCACATACAAAGGAGGTTCTTAACCCTTATCTCTTACCATATCAGGATTAACTGAAAAATCAGAAAGGATCAAGGAACAGAACCAAAACGTAAGTCTACAGTAATGTTCATGGTTTAGATGTAAATTTTCACTGAAAGTCTCTTGTGTTTAGAGGGTGATTTTGTCATAGGGGTTCTATGCTTCTCCATGGGTTTATGCACTGTTGAGTTCCCAGGATGGAGTTGTTAATGTGACTCTTCTGGGAAGTGGGTCAGGGTTTGAGGAGGGAAAATGTGTATCATTCTCCCTCCTGGCACCTCACTTCCTACCTTGCTTCTGTGCCATTAGGTCACCAGCTTTCTCTCTCTACCACTTCTACTATGTGGTGTCTGCCCTGGAGTCAACCCAGGACTAACACCACTGACAGCCAGTACAAACCTGCCCACCTTTAGTTGTGGAATTGGGTATCATATCCCAAGAATGTGTAAATAACAAATACACATTTCTATGGGACAAAATTGGGTTTCTTCAGGGATAGGTAGAAAATTCCAATGAGCAACTTTGTAAAAAAGGATCCATAACAGAACAAAAAATTATAAATTAGGTTTCATTGAAATTATGAACTGCTCCATAAAAGACTTGTTACAAGAATAAAAGGATACCTACAGATATGGCTCAGTGGAACAAGCACCTGTCTGACAAATATGAGGTCCTTAAATCAATTCCTGATACAAAAATAAAATAAAATAAGGCCAAGTGATAGAATGACATAAAATATTTGGAAGTAATGTATCCGAGAAATACTTATTTATATGCCATAAAAGACATAGAAAACACAACAGCAGGCAATTTCAAAATATGGAAAACAAAGGCAAGAGAATTGGAGAAAATATTTCAGCCATGAACACAATTAGACTGAAAATAAACACAGACATGTTTCTTATCATTCTCAGTTACCAGGTGAGTGAATGTTCATCCCACAAGGTGGTATCAGTGATTATCTTGAAAGAGCATTGAAGAGCAGACTTTATCTTTTAGTTCAAAACACATTGTTGTTGGTGAGAAAGGGCAGAAAGGAGACTTCATCTGCCTTGCTAGTGGTACATTCACTTCAGACATCATTTTGGCAGTTAATTTAAGAGTAACACATCTGACTAGCTTAGGATTCTTTGCATCCTATCCTCTCTACTTAATACAAAGAATATTATAAAAGAGTCAGGTCAACTTTGTTCCGGATAACTGAGAACTGTAATGTAAATATCAAATATCAGCTGAAAGAACAAACAAACTACAAAGGTGCTGTGTATCAGGAATCCATGGACTTTGCTGGGGCTATCATCATAACAGCTTACTGAACAGAGCTACAGACTCAGTGAAGACACTACTGTGGCAGAATCTGCACTCAGGCTCTGTCCCTTGCTTACAAGTAGGACTCAGGACAAATGCCTTGTGTCTCCTCTGCCTGTTTTCCCTTTTGTCACTCAAGGCTCCTCAGTCTCTCATCAGGGAAGCTGGAGAGATAGCAGTGACATCACAGAGCCAGAGATCCAGAGAGTGATAAAAATCAAACAAACAAAATGAAAAAAACAAAAAGCCACAATGCAGGAACAAACACAAGAGGGAACCAGCAGGAGGTTGGTGAGTTATTTATGTGTGGAACTTAGAAGTCACATCACATGGTGTCTGCCATATCTGTTGGTGAAGCATGAGTGAGGGGTTGGGGAAAGAGCTCGGGGTAGAGCACTTGCTTACCATGCATGGGGCACTGGGCTCATTTTCAGCACTGCTAATGGTAATTAATAATAATAATAATAATAATAATAATAGCTAACTGTGATCCATACTTAAAGAACAAGGAATGTGTTACTCAGGATGTGACCATCGGAAGGTAAGCTGTCAGCTGTTGAGCAGAAGCCCAGGTCATGGCCATGGTGACTCACACAGGTGTGAATCTAGAAACAGTGCCAGTAGATTTGGGGGTGCAGCTCCATCCAAAGTGCTTGCTTATCCTGTATGAGGTCCAGACTCAAGACCACAGCAACAATGCATAAAAGAAATTGTGATGCTTAGGGAACATAAGGATGGCTGAACTGATGTACTTCCACCCCTTCAGGATGCCTCCAGGGAAACATGTCCAGGAGGTGAGTGTCATTTCCACCACCACATAGCAGGAAACAGGCCTGTGTGCATTGTATTCACCTCCATCCCAGCCCATCCTGGATTTCACCTCTAATGCTGTACACTTTGTGCATATGACACCAGCCCACAGGTTTTACAAAGATCATATAACACCACTGATGATGTCCTTAGCAAGCCGAAGCCAGGATGACATCTGTAGAGCAGGGGACCCTTGGAATGTCCTGAGAAGAATGGTATTTTTTCTAGCCTTATGGAGGAAATCAGAGTGAAAAGTGAGGTCTAAGGTCAGATCTTTATTCTCAGAGATGGGGCCCTGGCTGCACTGCTGCTTTTCCTTCCCTAGGGGGAAGTTGTGCCTCCTTCCAAGGACCCCTCATTTGTATGAAGCTGTCCTGTTTATTGTGAAGGATGCTGGAGAGTCATTCCATGGGCTTCCATGGTACCCAATGTAGGAATATCTGGGGGATACCAGCAGACCCACGTCCACTCAGACATCATGGAGGGAGTTGATTGTTGCCTTTAATCATCAATGTAGCAGCCAACGACCATGATGCAATGACCAGTGCAGAAATAACCACTGCTCTCTTGTGACTTCATGTTACTCAGGCCACACAGATCCTGGAGAGCACACCAGGTACTACGCACATCATGGTGAATGTGCCTAAGTTCCTGTCCCCTGTAAATGTAGACACATAATAGGGGAAGGTAAACCCTGATAGGCACACAGAATGGAGTGATGCATCGGTATATGAGCTGAAGTTGGTGGAAAGGCAAGCAGGATGCACTCCCTCTGTCCACTCACTTCTCAGATAGTTATAGAGCAGCACCCTGTAGAGCACCCATGAGTAGAGTAACAATGCAGAATCCACTCTGTTTCTCACAGTGGCAACATGCGATGAGGGCACAAAAGGGAGATGAGTTTCAGGCTTTCCAGAATAGTGGGGGCAGGTGGTCACAGCACTATCCAGGCACTTCTGTCAGCAGGTGAGGGCTGCATGGACCAGCCTTAAAGAAGGCAAAGAAAAGGCTGGGGCTGGGCTCTCTGCAGTTGGAGCCGGAGTCTGCTGTCCAATTCCAAAGTAGGTCCCAGGTGGGCAGTTTGGAGGGAGGCCAGACCTGCACTGCTGCCTATTCCTGTCCTCCCAGGAACAGACCCTCCCATTTTAACTCGTGGCAGGTGCTGCTGAGACAGGTGGGACACACCACTCAACCTAACCTGGCTGTGTCAGACCAAACTGAGCTCACTGAAGGTGAGCTGTTTGTCTCTGGGTCTGTTTGTCTGTGGGAGGGCACAGGGCACTTTACACAGAGAAAGACTCCCATATTTGGGGCCTCTGGCAACTCTGAAGCATGCAGAAGTGAGTGGGGGTGAGGCAGAATGGGAAGCTTTGCTGAGGTGGATTTGTGCACACAGTTGTCTCTGACATGCCCTAGAACTTTCTGGGGCCTGCAAGGAACAAGAACAGTTGGTGATCTTTTCTCCTTTTGCTGATGTAGGTTTGGTACCTGACTGAGCTCAAGTCCTCCTTGCAGGTCCTGTGCCAGCTCCACCTCCAGTGACCTCATCAGCTCTAGGAACAATGCGAAAACTATGGCCACGTACCCTGTCACCATGAATTCTAGAGCTGGGGCTCCTGCTGGCTGCACAGTAGATATTATTCTGAGCTCCAACTCCAAATTCTAAGATAATATTAATCAAAAGTTAAGATTTCCCCAGATTGAACACATTCAGTTCAGTAGCACCTAAGCACATCATCAATTTGCAGAATCTTCACATCTGTCAAGTTTTAGCTTTCTGTTCAGTGTTGGACCCATCCATACTCCTTTACTCTCCTTCTAGACTCCACCCACTTCTGACCTTTCTCTTGCTGTGATTTGCTACTCTGGATCTTTCATGTCAGTGCATCAGATTCTGTTTGGACAAAGGTTACTGGAGGAGACTGGCTGCTATTGCCCCTTGTTAGAAGAGAAAACCCCAGATAGAAAAGGTCTACAGGGAAAATGTAGAGAGCATTGTGGATCTACTCCCCTTTCTATGTTGGAAAAGATTTTCCCTGATTTCAGTGATAGAAGGAAGATAGGAGGGGCTGATTCTATTTTAAAACCAAAACAAGATTAATTTAGAAACCGCAACAGAAAATCTTTCCTTACAAGCAACATTCAGATAGATGGTTTGTATTAAAGGTATAAAAGAGGTCTCATGTATCCATTTTGTGAAACATATGACAAATTCCTGTAATTCAAAAGAGAATCACCACACATGATCCACAAATGCAGAAAACACCCAGCCTCCTAATTCTGATTTATGCAAGCATACATCCCATGGGTATTCTGTGTGCCTATCCCATGGCACGTTTTAAGGCAGGTGCTAAACAGCACTGTGGAGATCAAGCGGGTAGAGCTGAACCCTGTCCCACAGCTCCCATCAGAATTCTACACAGGGGTCTCTGGAACTGGCAGAGCTAAGAATAGAGGTTTATTCCACACAGAGAGCTGCATAGCTTTTCAAAATTTCTTTTCAAGACTTAATGGTTGATTGATTGTATCAACCTGAGACATTTAAAAGCTTAACTAAATCGGTTTAACAGCTCTACACCCAAGGATGGAGAAGACCCACTATAGGGTGGGTCATCACCTGGAGGTATAAAAGTGGAGGAGGAAGGACAAATTCATTCCATTCTTGTGAGAAGCTCCATTTTTCAACTTTGGTTTGGAGGTTGTCTCCTGGCTTCCATTGTAGACTCTTAAGCTTTCCAGAATAGACTCTTCAGGCTTTCATCTTAGAGCCTTTGGCCTTCTGTCAAAGACACATCACCCTTCAGGTGGATTTGCACGAGACACCGGGGTAAACTCCAGAGTTTGGATTGAATCCTTCAGCGTCCAGTGTATAGGCACCCTCTATAAGCTTCCTCATCTGACTGTGGCTGAAAATCTTAAGCCAATCTTGTTATTTCTTTTACACCTGTTTATCTTGTGTTATACTGGTTTTCTCTAGTGAAACCTTAATACAGATTTTGGTACCAAAGAGTGGGGTCATTTGCTGTGACTATACCTATGTTTTTTGTGAGGCTTTGGAAATGGCTCGAGAGCAGAGTTTGGAAAGATTTGGACATATTGCCCTGGTGCACAGAGCTGGAGCAGCTTAAGCTGTTCTGTAGAAGACATTCTGGTCAGAGCTCAGGAAACAGGAAGGTTGATAGAAAGCCTCATGGTAATGACCAGGCTTGGGATGTTTCTCCTGAGAAGGACTACATTGGTTATTGGAATCTCCAAGATGTGTATTATGGCTTAGAAGAAAGATTGTCTGCATTTTGTTCATGTCCAGTGACTTTGCCTGATACTGAAACAAAGGGCAATGAATTGATTATTCTGGAAAAGATAATTTCAAAGCAGTCAAATGAAAAGTTGAAGCTGTGGCATGGCTATTGTTGGGGGCTTTTAGCCAGCTTTATGTTGCAAATCAAGAGCAAAGTGCTGAGTAGGATGATTTACAACTCTGTGAATTTGTCCTGAAGGAAAATTCCAAGGAAGTTGTGTATTGTAAACACAAGGTTGAGACTTTGATTGCTGAGGAGAAACAGATATAAGAATAATGACCATGGGAAGCATCAGGTCCCCAAGTTTTGCAGCTTTGAAACTGCAAAAGTGAAAGAATTTGCTTAGAGGAGACAGCTGCAGAGCGCCATGCTCCAAAATGTCGATGGAGGCCACATGAAGTTCCAGAATGGTGGCAACACAGAGAAGCTTTTCTTCACAATCAGGTTCACAAAGCCCAATGATCCAGGCAATCAGCCCCTACAGCCAAGAGAGAGAGAATTCTGGCTACTGCTCCAGCTGGCAGCAAACCTTGGCTGCATCCACATGGTGATGATTTTAGATGCAAGTAAAATGCATAAATTCTGAAGGTAAAATTGCTTCAAACTTGATTGCAAAGGGCCTGGGAGGCTAAGCAGTATGCCACTGAGAGGGCAGTTCATAAAGATGTAAGGGTGAAGCCAAGTGTGCAATGGAGACCCCAGAAGTTTGGAAAATCCAGGAATGTGGATCATCCAAGGAAAGCTGCAAGAACTAAGCAGAGAGTGTATAAGACAGAAGTTGTAAGCCGGGCATGGTGGCTCATGCCTGTAATCCCAGCACATGGGAGGCTGAGGTGGAAGGATCGTTGTGAGTTCAAGACCAGCCTGGGCTAAAAAATGAGCTCAAGGCCAGAAGTGAACTGCATAGCAAGACCTTGTTTCAAAAAGACAAAAAAGAAATAAAGATTACAAATATAGCCACATAACTAATATTGCTTCACTACAGTGAGAGTACATGGATGACATCACTAACCTTGGTCAGTAATCCATAATTGAGTCTTGCAAGAAAATTTAAAAAAAAGAGAGAAGTGGTAAGAGGTGATATCCCCAGAAGTGGGGGTAAAATCATTCAAACCTTTTGGAATTTGCAACCAGATTGTTTCAAATGCTAAGCATGAAACTCTAGAACTTAATGTCCACCCTGCTGGATGTTGGATTGCTTTGTTTCTAATGATTTACATTCCCCTGTTTGTAAATTTTGGAATGGCAATGTTTATCTTATGCCTCTGTATTTCAGAAATGTTTAACCTTGTTTCATTGTTACAGGTGGTTACAGTTAAGAGTTTGTCATAGATCTTGGAGAAGAATTGAGATCTGGACTTTTCAGCAATGCTGGCACAGTTAGGACTTTGCCAACTCTTGGAGATAGACTAAATGTTTTTTTGTATAAAGGATGTTCATGAGTCCTGGGGTCCAGAGGTGGAATGTCTGTGGCCCCCAGGCCTCATGTGTTTACATTATGCTTTTGTGATTGGTTCATTGTTTAGCACTTGGATTAGGGGTGTGAGTGCTACACTCATCTAGGGGTGGAACCAGGATGTGCTGTAATGGCGGGAAGAAGGCCTGTCTTGTTCCTTTGCCTGTTTCTTCATTGCTGTTTGCAGCCTTCATGAACTGTGTTCCAACCATGCCAGCCTGCCCTGGAGCCAACTAAGTATGGACTGAAACCTCCAAAAATCATAGGAAATAAATGTTTCCTTTCTCAAATTTTGGCATCAGGTATTTTTTCTCAGCAACCAGTAAAAAAGCTAAGACAGACCTGCACTCAATTCCTAGAATACTGTTAAGAAAAACAAACAAACCAAAAACTGTGAGCAACGTGAGGGGCTGCAGAGTACCATTGCCTAGTTTTTCTGAAGAGCTATATTCTCCCAAGTAGCTTGAACCTTCACACCTTTCTTGGGCACTTTGATTTTAAAAATGATCAATTCGATGAGGGATAGGGAAAGAAGGATGTTCACCCAAGAATACAAAATCTCAGTTACGGTGGAGAAGAAATTTTGAATTCTCTACTAAACTGCAGGATGATCACAGTTAATAAGAAGGATAGATTTCAAAACTGTTAACAGTGGCATTTGTAGTCCTAGTCACCGTGAAAGAATTTTTAGATTAGGAAGGTGGTAGGTACATTAACTAGATTGGTTCTTTCTACAAAGGAGCCATAGATCAAAAGCATATTTTGTCCCATAAACATACATAATCATTGTGAATTGCTAAGTAAAGATAGCCTGTACCTGTACTGCCAGCCAGAACTCTGGGATGCTAATGAAGGAGGATCACAAGTATAAACCCAACCTGCTGAATTGAGTAAATTATTTAGACCCAGTCCCCAAAATTAAAAAAAAAATTAAAACAAAAACAAATTTTAAAAGTGCAAGGGTAGGGCCATTTCTTCTCAGTCGCATCAGAGTTGTTAGTGTAGTCTGCCTGGACCCCGGGAGCCTGTAGGAGAAGATGATGCTGGGCACCGAAGTTGGAGAGGAGTTCGTGGTGAAGGTGCGGGGTTTGCCTTGGTCCTGCTCGGCTGACGAGGTGCAGCGGTTCTTCTCCGACTGCAAAATTCAAAATGGTGCTCAAGGTATTTGTTTCATCTACACCAGAGAAGGCAGACCGAGTGGCGAGGCTTTTGTTGAACTTGAATCCGAAGATGAAGTCAAACTGGCCCTGAAAAAAAGACAGAGAAACTATGGGACACAGATATGTTGAAGTATTCAAGTCAAACAACGTTGAAATGGATTGGGTGTTGAAGCATACTGGTCCAAATAGTCCTGACACGGCCAATGATGGCTTTGTACGGCTTAGAGAACTCCCCTTTGGATGTAGCAAGGAAGAAATTGTTCAGTTCTTCTCAGGGTTGGAAATCGTGCCAAATGGGATAACATTGCCAGTGGACTTCCAGGGGAGGAGTACAGGGGAGGCCTTCGTGCAGTTTGCTTCACAGGAAATAGCTGAAGAGGCTCTAAAGAAACACAAGGAAAGAATAGGGCACAGGTATATTGAGATCTTTACGAGCAGTCGGCTGAAGTTAGAACTCACTATGACCCACCACAAAAGCTTATGGCCATGCAGCGGCCAGGCCCCTATGACAGACCTGGGGCCGGCAGAGGGTATAACAGCATTGGCAGAGAAGCTGGCTTTGAGAGGATGAGGCGTGATGCCTACGGTGGAAGCTATGATGATTACAATGGCTATAATGATGACTATGGATTTGGGTCAGATAGATTTGGAAGAGACCTCAATTACTGTTTTTCAGGAATGTCTGATCACAGATATGGGGATGGTCGCTTTACTTTCCAGAGCACAACTGGACATTGTGTGCACATGCGGGGATTACCGTACCGGGCTACCGAGAATGACATTTATAATTTCTTTTCACTGCTCAACCCTGTGAGAGTACACATTGAGATAGGTCCTGATGGGAGAGTTACTGGGGAAGCAGATGTTGAATTCGCAACTCATGAAGATGCTGTTGCAGCCATGTCAAAAGACAAAGCAAATACGCAACACAGATATGTAGAACTCTTCTTGAATTCTACAGCAGGAGCAAGCGGTAGTGCTTATGGTAGCCAAATGATGGGAGGCATGGGCTTGTCAAACCAGTCCAGTTATGGTGGCCCGGCCAGCTAGCAGCTGAGCGGTGGCTATGGAGGCGGCTACGGCGGCCAGAGCAGCATGAGTGGCTATGACCAAGTTTTACAGGAAAACTCCAGTGATTTTCAATCAAACATTGCATAGGCAGCCAAGGAGCAGTGGACAGCAGCTACTACAGTAGTGGACGCCGCGCATCCGTGGGAGTGAATGGCATGGGAGGGGTGTCTAGCATGTCCAGCGTGAGTGGTGGCTGGGGAATGTAACTCCTCCCGCTCACTGACTCCTGGTCAACTTTTTTAAAGGAAAAAACACCTTCATTCAGTTTAACAGTTTTTTGCAATCCAAGCTTGTGATTTATGCTTACTCTTATCAGTGAAAATCAGGATTGTTTTCAAGAGTCAAGGTTCAATATTTTTGAACACAAGTTATTCAGCATATAAATAACATCGGAGTTGAGTAGACTGTAACTGTTAAATGCTTTTCAGCTTTTCTCAAGTTAGTTATATTGTAGGATGTACTTAAGCAGTAAGTGTATTAGGTTAAAGCAGTTGAATTATGTTACATGTTGCTCATACCACGTTACAGAACACTGTTCGGATGCATGTTGAAAGACATGCTGTTTTGTAAATTCAGTAGAGGAGCTGTCTACAATTACAGTAAAACATTTGGCATGTTAATTCTAGTTTCATTTAGTAACCTGTAAGGCACGTAAATTTAAACTTTTTTTTTAAGTTAATGGGGAACTTTTGAGATGCAATACCAGTACCTTAGGATTCGGTCTTGGTGTTTGTATGAAATTCTGAGGCCTTGATTTAAATCTCATTGTATTGTGATTTCCTTTTTAGGTGTATTGCGCTAAGTGAAACTTGTCAAATAAATCTTTCAAAAACTGCAAAAAAAAAAGTGCAAGGGTATATAGCTGATGCAGGTATATAATATTACCATACAGTTTCATAGTATATAAAGTTATTTAAAGCATTTATAGTATACAAAGTATAATATAGTTTCATAGTATATAAACTGCATAGTATGAAAACTTTAATCTACTTATGTGTTTCCATATTTTCTTTATTAATATCTACTTGTGCCACATTAAAATAAGAAAAGAGGAAAAAAGAGTCATATGTTTTGTTCTGAGACAAGGTTTTGCTATGCACTGCAGGCTGACCTCGAACTCACCATGTATTTCAGGCTAGCCTCCAACTCTCTGTGAGCTTCATGACTAACCCTCCCAAGTTCTGGGATTACAAGCATGCACCACCATGCCTTGCAAGAAAGTGTTTTTTTTTTTAATTTTTTATTGTAAAGAGGATAAAACCAAATGAAATAAAGCAGAATAGAGTCAATCAAAACAAAAGGATGAACATGGTACATGACTTAAAAAAAAATCTAACAGTAGGATGTGTGGCCTGTCTCTCAGCCTGCACAGAGAACGACCCAACACCTTACTGAACTCCAAATTTCTCCACATAATTGGGCAAATACCTAGATTTTGAAAATGTCTGCTGTAAACATGCCTTGTTTAAGAACCAACTCATATCAAGTGCAGAATACAGAACTTTGATTTAGTATTTCCAATTTCTGGAATTTATCCCAAGAAAAAGAAGATATATGCTCAATGCAGTTTTTCCAAGAGGAACTAGACTTGTGTACACGGTCAGTAACAGGATAACTAAGTACAAGTCTACCTATGCATGTAATATAAATATTCAACACCATGCAAATATATGATATGAGCAGAACAGCGTAGTAATCATTAGAGACAGCTGAATATGGGACAAGATGGGTATTCTGCAGCAGGGTTCAGCAATGTGGCTGAATTATTTTTATTTGTGGATTTAAATTTTTAAAACCTACTGGTCACACTTTGCCTTGTCAAAGCCCCATGCTGCATTCAGTCTCCTTATGTTTACAAAACATAAACACCCAAGTGGCACCAATATTAAAAGAAGCAGAACCGCCTTATCAATGGGAGACTGGAGCCAAAGCATGTGCAGGTAGAATAATAACTGCTATCTTACTGTAACTTCTGGGTCCTCTCTCAGTCTCTGCAGGGAGGAGCTCCAAGTGGAATGAAATCGTCATTTTGGAGGTAAATGTCCGCAGCTCAGCAGGGCCAGGCTCACTGACAGCAGAGGCCATGTGAGACCCAGAGTCACCCTGTCACAGGTCCCACATGAGGGCTAGGCTCTCAGCAGCGCCTGGCAGGGCCAAGGAATTCAGGAAACGACCTAGGACTGGCCATGCAGACCCTCAACAGAGAGGAGGGAGGAAGGGAGAAGGGCCCTGCGGACCTGCGGCCAGGTCACCCCAGGGCCAGCCCTCTGCCTCCCAGGACCCTGACCCTGGGCACTCTGCCTGGGTTCCCTGCCAAGGGCACTTGAGGCTGTAACGTCAGGGCCACCGGGCTGCGCTGCCACTCTCTGCCTGCTCTCCCTGGCCTACCTGGCCCAGAACCCAGCCCTGGCCCCTCCACAGCCTAGGCCGCCAAAGGAAGAGTGCTCTGATCTCCAGACAGAGTCGTTAGCGCCAAAATGGCGACTCCATGCACAAGACCAGCATCCACTGACAAGCAGGCCAGGGCAGGGCAGGACTGAGCTGGGATGTGGAGGCCCGTGGCTCAGGGCTGTCCATGGGCGCGGCCTGCCCAGGTTGGTCCAGGAGGAGTGCAACCTTCCTTTGAGGCCAGGGGTGGGGCCAAGCAGTGTGAGGGGCGGGGCAAGGGGCGTGGTCAGAAGCTGGGACCCAGTAGGTGCAGAGCCCTCCTGTGAGGCAACAATGTAGCAGTGGGTTTGACAGTGGGGGATTAAGGTCCCCCTGAGGCAGGGTTTGGCTCCAAGTGGAGGTCTCTGATAAGGCTTTTGGGAGACCCAGCCCCAGGCCCACTATGAGAGGAAGCAGAGAAGAGGACTGAGTCTTAAGCTTGGAATTTATAAGATGTCTGGACTCAAATCTTCCCAGGTCTGGCACCTTAGGCACACTGCTTCTCTTCTGGGAGCCTCAATTTCCACTATTGTTATTCTCCTATTATTTCACTTTGAAATATTGTGGGTTTTTTCCCATTAAAAAAACAAACCATGATGAATGGCAATAATCTCTTGGCACTGCTGTGAAGATCCAATAAAAACCTGAAGAGCTCTTCCCATTTTTCCTAGCATATGCCAAGTGTTCTGTTACCATTGTTATTGGCGTTGTTATCCTTCTTTTATTACAGAGAAATGAGGGGTTTTGGTACCACCCTCTGATTTCTTTATATCTTAAAAGTATGTTTACATGTTAATATAATACACTAACAAGCATATGTAACACTTACTGGAGTCAGGCCAGGGCCTCTCTGAGGTGATTCACATATGTTAATTCTTACAAGAGTGTGAGTTAGGAATTATGTTCATTTTCTTAGCTGTGTGAGCCTAGACACCAACATTAAATACCTTTTCCATTGACAAAGCAATGTACAGAATTTTAAGCCAGTGGGCCTGGCACCAACATTTCCATTAACTAAACCATAGTTTAGCACAGCACCACTGCAATTCTGCTTTGGATTTTTCACATGAGTGAGGCATGAAATTGTTCCTGGAAGGTTGCACAGGTAGCTAGAGGCAGTTTGTGTGAGGGTTCACTAGAGAATCAGATTTAATTTGTGTACATAAGGAGTTCTGTACATAATTTGTGTACATAAAGGATACTTATGTAACTTGTGTACATAAAGGCTACATAAAGGATTTACAAAGGAGGCTTAAGATGGCCAGCTGCAGAGTCAAGTGGAGACCTCAAAATGGCCAGGTCACCCACAAGCCTGAGGCCTGGAGCTCACTGCAGAGTCCCTGTAGAGTCCCTGGCAAGAAGCAGAAGAACCTGTGCTAGGAGCCTGGAAATGACACCTAAGGTGATGGCAAGAACTCAAACTCTTCTGAAGAGGCAGAAGCCAGACTTTCTCCTTTCCCTTTTTACTGCCTCCAGGATGCAGGCCTATTGGTTCCCCACCACACTCAGGGAAGGTCTTCCATCTTCAGCGAGTCAGTAATTTTCATACAAATTCAAAACTGTGCTGAACCAATCAGATAGGTGTTCTTTGTTTTGTGAGACAGGGTTTTGCTATGGAATTCAGGCTGGCCTTGAACTCACTGTGTTGCCCAAGCTAGTCTCAAACCCAGAGATTTTTATGCCTCAGCCTCCCAAGTGCTGTGTTTACAGGTATGCACCACCACATGCAGTTCCTTCTTCCTTTAAATACACTTATTCCATCATTCTTGCCATTTTCTTCTGAATCAATTCTGGAAGTCCTCCTATATGGATCCTTAGTTTTGCTGTTGTGGCTGCATCACTGTCTTTAATTAGTTCAAACTATTTAACTTTCATGGTAATTTTGATTTTGGGGAAGAATCAGAAGTCACAAGGGTCCAGATCTGGTGAAACAGGTAGATAAGGGCACACCATGTTATGTATTAAGAACTGGTGGTCAATTTAACACCAGCTAGATTACATCAGCATGGCATTGAGTGAAGATGCACCACCTGAGGAAAGTTGCCTGGATACGTAGGTGGACAAAAGGGAGATGTTGAGGGTTGAGGCATTAAGGAGGCATTGTGGGTTTTCCTAGGATTTGCTGTCTGAGCTGCTGGTTCTCCTGGAAGGGGCTTTGGTCCTCATATTGAGCATTGCTTCCTGTCCCTGGAGAGGAAGACATGTGCTGCTTTATCTTCAGGATGAACTCGTCACGCTGCTTCCTGGCATGTACCTTACTATGTTTGTCATTGGAGGAGCTCGGGGACTCCCTGTCACTGAGGACAGCTGTGGTGCCTTTCAGGATAGCCCTGGTCTTTGTTGTGATTGTGATTCCTCCACTCCACCATAGAACCCTCATCCCACTAGCACAGCTCCTTCATCCTGCTGGCATAGACATTCTGGCTTCCACCGCTGACCCTTGGGTCTTCCTGGCATGGATCCGTAAAAAAGACTGGTGTGAGTCTTTCTTGTGGACTCTGGAACTACACTTGGACTCATGGGAGGTATTGTCCTGAGCTCTGGGTTTTTATCTGGACTTATGTGGGACATGTGCTGTGGGGTTTAGGCTCTTGACTAAACAATCTGTGTCTTTGGTGTTGTGGATAGTTTTCCTACACTTTCCTGTGTTAACTTCCAGTGACAATTATAAAAAATATAAACTCCATGTCCTAATCCTAGTTGTTCTCTGTGTACAACCCCTGACTACTGCACACCATAATGTATTTATGAGCTTTTCTTTCCATTGGATGGCACTCAGCAGCAGCACTCACTATATTTTATCTCAGTTTATAAGGACACTCACAAAAGAGGACTTCCAAAACTGCTTTCAAAATTGCAAGAACAAATGGAGAAGTGTGTTTGAAGCAAGGAGGTGCATTTTATTAATTCATTTTTAAGGAGGAGTTTTTTTAAGGAAGATTAATGGACACATATCTTTTATTTTAGTAAATTTAACAAGTTTGAACATTAGCTGTATATTTTGATCTGCCCTTGTACTTCTTCCTTGAGGTTGTTAATTAAACATCTGCATATTCACTGTCCCTTATACAAAATGATTGGGACCAGAAGTGTTTGGAATTTCTGAATTTTTCATTTATTTGAGAAATTGCGCAGACATAATAAATTGTCTAGAGGGTGAGACCCAAGTCTAAACCTGAAATTTATTTATAGTTCATGTATACTTCATACTCATAGCCTGAAAATAATTTTATACAATATTTTTTATAATTTTGTGTTTGACATGTGTAGTGTGTTGTTTCTCTGGTGTGGGACTCTGAAATGTAGAAAAGGACTAAAATAAAATAGATATTGTGAATATTATCTAATCTTATTGGGAGGTAGGGAAGGAGGAGGGAGAAAGGAACAATGGGAAAAGATTAAAAAGGATGACAAATGAGGGAAACAAAGCGTTCATAAATAAGGAAGGGAAGGGACTTGAAGGAAAGGTAGGGGAGTGGAGAAAAAAATTATATCATGTATGTTGCAAATTTCCCATGATTAACATGATCATTATTTACACCTAAAGTGTGCCAATAATCTTAATTAAACAACATTTTGTATTTGAAAAAAATTTCTTGTTGAGGCATTTCCCACTTTTGGCACTACAGCAGTACTCAGAACGTTTGGACTTTGAAGCATTTCAGACTTCAGATTTCAGATTAGGAATGCTCAGCCTATATTTGCATAGTGATTTGGTAAATATCCCCTCTACCTCAGTAGACTGTAAGCTTCACGGTGAGAGTATGAGAGCAGTCTCTTTGCCTCTACAGGTGTCATTGTTTATCTCAGTGCCCCTCCCAAGCCTCATGCAATCATGGATGTGGCCAAATCCAGTATTTCTGATTGCTTCATTGTCTAGTGCTCAGATTGGTGGTATGTCTGCTATACCTGCCCAGGTGGAGCCAGCCTACAGTGTACCTGAGAGAAGAATGTGTGTCTTTCACTTTTGCTGTTCATGCTTGCTGTTTGCAGCCAGAATATACTGCTGCTCCTTAACTATGTCATTTTTCCTTGGAGCCAGCTGATTTTGGACTGAAACCTGCAACCTGTAAGAAATAAACCTTTCCATCTTTCATACTGAGTGTCAGGTATTTTTGTCCTAACAACCAGTGAAAAGTAACTAAGACAACTGATAATCAGTGTTTCTCAGTACCCAACTCAATGCCTGACACAAGAATAGTGTGCTCTTGTTGACAGAAAGAAAACAAACAGTATACAATTATAGATTTGTGGCACACAGAATTTCACTACTTCCAAGGCTCTGCAATGAAATGTGGTCTCATCAGTTCTTCTCTCTGAAGGCACTAAACTTCTCATATCTTTTGCTTTATTATAGCAAATAGTTCTCCTTTATGCAGTTTTCATTCACCAGATGGTCTTAGAAATCAATTGTGAGCTTTTATACAATCTTATGCTGGGCGTGGAACTCAGGACTTCCTGCATGCTAGGCAAGTGTTCTACCTCAAGATACATTCCACTCCTCCCTTTCTTATTCCTGGAGTTTAGGCCATGGGAATGTACCATGGTGGATGTCCAGCCCAAATGACTCACCAGGGAATTGCAGTTTTAGCCACAAGCTGAATGAAGTTATGCAACAGTCTACTGTAATCAAGAACTACCCAACTGATCCTAATCAAACCAGAAAATTGAGTGATAATTATAAAATTTTGCAATAAGGCTTTGTTATACAACAATGGCCAATGAACAAGAAAGGAGCAAGAGAGGCACTATTCACAATAACCATGGCAAGCAGTCAGTCTAGGTATCTTTCTGCAGGAGAATGGGCAAAGCAAACAGGGAATGCACTTGTGCATACATGCGCACACACACAGATGCACACACACACGTATACACAAACACACATCCTGTTCAAACATAAAAAGGAATGAAATCTGGTCATGTGCAGAAAAATTCAAGGTAGTGGAGGATATCAGGTTAAACAAAATAATTCAGACACAGACCAATATTACATGTTTTCTCCCATATGTGGAAAATAGAAAAAAAAAGTAGAAGAGGGTCTACACAGGGCTGAGGTGACAGTTAGGAGAGAGGGAGAAGGTAGGAGTGGGGTTGTCAAACTCATCAATGCACAGTATATGCATATATGAAAATATCATAATGAATCTCATTACTCTATAAAACTAGTATGTGTCAATAAGTATTATTTTTTTAATGGAAAGGAGATTGAACAAATTTTAAAACATTTGGGCAGTTACATGCTAATGCAGACTTTGCTTATTCCCTTACTAATTTCTTGCCCCTATGGGTGTTTGCATGAAAAAGGAGAGCCTAGATTGCCGGGAAAACATCACTGGCCATATTCAAGGCTCAGACTCTGGCCAGTGGAAAATGAATCAAGAGGCCCAAGGCTAAGAATCTTGTTATTATTGACAGAAGTTTTTTTTTTGTCCCCAAGCAATGTTCTCTAACAGAATGTCCTTCAGATGGCAGCAAGGTGGCTGTCAGACACAGGAACAGGGTCTGCATCTGACTCTCCTATTGCAGAAATGACCTTGAACAGATCCATTCACTTTTCCACACTTAGTTTTCTCACTAAAAATGATCACTTATGTTAGCAGCTGTGTAGAGAATGGAAGTAAGAAATAGAATTTCCATGGTGTTCATGAGAGAGAAGTGGCCAGAGGAAACCGTTTTGCAGCTGCTCCTTCAAACTTGCATCTCTGGCCTTCAAGGATGAAGGAAAAGGCTCTTGTGTTTCCCTAAGGAAAACAATAGTAAAATGTCTTGTCCTGCAGTGGGAGGCAGCAGAGGCCTAAATCAGGTCACCTCACAAGGGAGCTTTGAAAGTCTCATCACTCATTCCTCTCCCCTGTAGGGAGCGGTTTTGAATAGTTGCTGCTGCCCTGCCCCTCCTGCCTGAGGGCATTTTGTGTGTCAGCCTACATTTCCCATGATCCTTATGTCCACCTACATTACCCATAATCCTCTCCTGCTTACATCATATATCCGGATGTGATGGTGACCTATCAGATAACACTCTGTGCCCTCTTACTGCCTTTGGCCCGCCCCCCACCCTATATAAGTTGTAGCCATTTTGAAAATGAGACTCGATTGGAATCTCATCCTGTCTCCATCTCCCTTTTCTCTTGCCCTGTCCCCATCCCCTGTCCCCTCTCCAGGTTGAGACCCATAGATTGGTCCACAGGCGGGTCAAGTGGCAACAACGAAGGGACCTCACCTGGCACGAGGGATAACGACGCGGGACCATTCACAGGAGTAAAGCACTGGCCAGCGTGACTGATTCAAGGACTTCATTCCTGTGATCCGTGCAGACGGCCACCTTACGTCTCGCCTGAATCACGGTAGGTGAACGGCATTAGCATGGGACAAGCACTCAGTGAGCACGAATTGTTCGTGACTGGCCTCAGGGAGGCTCTCAAGATTAGAGGGATTAAGGTTAAGACGAAGGAACTAATAAAGTACTTTCAGTTTATACATTCAGTGTGTCCATGGTTCCCCCTAGAGGGTACCATTAATTTAAACAGGTGGAATAGAGTAGGAGATGCTCTTAAGGACTATTATGAAGTTTTTGGTCCAAAAAAGGTTCCTGTAACTGCTTTTTCATATTGGACTTTAATCTCTGAGCTGCTGGCACAACGTCACGCAGATCCCCAGCTAGCGGAGGCGCTTGCCCAGGGTGAGGCTGCGTTAGCTGCCTCCCATAGTTGTACTCCGCCACCACCGGTCTTATCTAAGGTGCCCAGCCCTCCCGACTCTGTGGTCCTTGATATCCCGGAGCCTTTTCAAGATGGCAACATGCCGCCACTCCCCTTGTCTGGAGACCATGAGGGTCCTCAAAATGGCGCCGCCAAGGCCCCTCCTCCATACCGCCCTATTTACCCTGACCTTTCCAATGACCAGGAAGTTGATTGGTCACAATTAGCAGAAGAGGCAGCCCAATACTATTCCCCCCGGGTTATGGCTCCTGTTGCTGCAGAACTACTCCTCGGTCTTCAGCGACTGCCCAGTCCGTCTTCTGCCCTTCTCTCATTAGAGGAACAATTTCATGATTTACAACAGCAGGTTCAACTGACTAAGGATATACAAAGGCTTTCCTTAGAGCTCCAAACATTGCATGCAAACCCCCCTAGAATGATGGCCGTCACGGGCCTGCCACTCCCTAAGATAGCGCCTATCTCAGGGTTGTCAGGTGGTCTGCCCACAATGATGTTCCTGGTTACAGAGACTGCCTGCCCTCCCAAAACAGAGGCCTTAACACATCCCTTATTGTTTCCTGTAACAGAAGTTGCCCAACCTGGCGCGAGTGGCGATAACTTACACAATGGTGGGGAGACAACTCGACCCACCCAAGGTAGTGCCAGTCCACAAGAGGGTGACATTAAATCAATTAGGGAAAGGGGGAGACAAAGGAGGCGAACTAGACGCGGGACTCAATCCCCAAGTCAGGAACATGAAAGAGATAAAATACAGGCCACTACCACAACTATGGGAAATAAAAAAAGACAGCCACCACGTCTACAAAGAGGAGATATAGAAACTGATAATAGTGAGGAAGAAAATGACTCTGACTCGCATAGCAGTGATACAGACCCAGACCAACCGGCCCTAGCACTGAGAGCCAATAGGGCCCATGCACCATTCCCAGTATCTGCCCTAAAAGAATTTAAAAAAGCAGTATCTCAATATGGTCCCATGGCGGCCTTCACCCTTGCGGTCTTAGATTCCTTAACCCAAGGCTGGATTACGCCTAATGATTGGAGAGATTTAGCCAGAGCTACACTTTCAGGGGGCAACTATCTGCTCTGGAAGGTAGAATTCCAAGACCAATGTGAACTTTTAGCTAAAGACAATACTAACAGGAAAAATTATTACACCCTTCCCATGCTGATGGGAACAGGCCAATATGCCACACAACAAGCCCAAATGCGACATGAGGCAGGTCTTTTTGCTCAGATCACCCTGGCAGCAAGCAGAGCATGGCAAAGGCTCCCCTCTGGTGGAGCTGCTTCTTCCCTGACAAAATAAAACAAAAACCTGAGGAACACTTCTCTGATTTTGTTGATCGCCTCTTACAGGCAACTGAGTGTCTCTTCGGCACCACCGAAGATAACACTGGCCTTGTTAGGCAACTGGCTTATGAAAATGCTCTTCCTGCCTGCCAGGCTGCTATCAAACCCTATAGAAAAAAGAGGACCTTTCGGGTTATATTTGCTTGTGTGCTGACATAGGCCCCACCTATCATCAAGGTTTAGCTATGGCTGCAGCTGTAAAAGAAATGTTCCTCGCACACAAGCAAGGAGGGAAAACAAATAATGGCAAATGCTTTAAATGTGATCAGAAAGGCCATTTTGTCAGAGACTGCCCTGTGGCCCAAAAGTCTCAGTATAATACTTCAAGGCCAAAACCCACAAGTCTATGTCCAAAATGCAGAAGGGGATATCATTGGGCTAAAGAATGCATGTCAAAGACAGATGCAGATGGCAATCCCCTCCCCCAGCAGGGAAACGGGATTCAGGGTCAGCCCCAGACCCCCACCCTCAGACAGACCTCCGGGGCTATAAGGTTTGTCCCACAACAAAATAACCAGACACAACAGGAACAGGCACAAAACAATCCATTTCAAACCTCCTCCGCGCCACACCAGGAAGTGCAGGACTGGACCTCTGTTCCACCTCCAATGCAGTATTAGCTCCCGACATGGGAGTACAAGCCATCCCCACTGGGATTTATGGCCCTCTTCCCAAGGGCACTTGTGGGTTAGTTCTTGGACGTGGCAGCGCAATATTGAAAGGGTTACAAGTTGTCCCAGGAGTCATAGATAATGACTATACTGGTGAAATTGTTGTCATGGTATCCTCTATTTCTGGCCTGGTTTCCATTAGCCACGGACAACGTATTGCTCAGTTGGTGCTGCTGCCTTTAGTTCAAACTTCTAATGCAGCTATGGCTTCCTACAGGGGAAATTCTTCCCTTGGATCCTCAGATATATATTGGGCTCAATTCATTTCCAAAGATAAACCCCTTATGGCTTTATTGCTTAATGGGAAAAGTTTCTCAGGGCTCATAGATACAGGTGCTGATGTAACAGTCATTAGAAAGGAGGACTGGCCTCCCACGTGGCCCTTAGAAACCACTATGACTCATTTACAAGGTATTGGACAGTCTAAAAATCCACAACGTAGTGCCAGTCTACTTACCTGGAAAGATAGTGAGAACCATCAGGGGCACATACAGCCCTATATTGTAGAAGGGCTGCCCCTTAACTTGTGGGGCAGAGATTTGTTAACTCAAATGGGAATGATGATGGGCAGTCCCAATGCTGTAGTCACCAAACAAATGCTCACTCAGGGCTTCCTTCCTAATCAAGGTTTATGCAAACGGGGCTCAGCCATTAAAGTGCCTATTTCCCCAACTCCAAACCCCTCTAAAGCAGGCCTAGGCCATTTTCAATAGGGGTCATTGACCTTCCTGCGGCCCATGCAAAAGAGATTACTTGGTTATCAGACAAACCTGTTTGGGTCGATCAGTGGCCCCTTACCTCTGAAAAGCTCGCAGCCGCACAGCAGCTGGTGCAGGACCAGTTAGATGCGGGCCACATTGTCCCCAGTGATTCCCCTTGGAACACACCCATCTTTGTTATTCGAAAGAAGTCAGGGAAATGGAGGCTGCTACAAGACCTTAGGGCAATAAATAAGACCATGGTCTTAATGGGACATCTGCAGCCAGGACTCCCTTCACCCAGTGCCATTCCTCTGGGATTTTTTAAAATTGTCATTGATCTTAAAGATCGCTTTTTTTCTATTCCTTTACATCCAAATGACCAAAAGCGTTTTGCCTTCAGTCTTCCATCAATTAATTTTAGAGCCCCTATGCAGAGATTTCAATGGCGAGTCTTACCACAAGGTATGGCTAACTCTCCAACACTATGTCAGTCTTTTGTCGCTGCTGCAATACAGCCAATTAGAGATCACTGGCCAGATATATATATCTCCCATTATATGGACGATATCCTCTTGGCGGGAGAGAGTCAGAACCAAACTTTACAGTGTTACCAGGCATTACAAGCTGCCTTAGAAAAGGCTGGGCTTCAAATAGCCCCTGACAAGGTCCAGCTTACTGACCCATATACATATTTGGGTTTTCAGTTACAAGGCACTCAGGTGTTTTCTCCAAAGCCTCAGCTAAGGCTTGATGGCCTTAAGACACTTAATGATTTTCAAAAGCTTCTGGGTGATATTAATTGGCTTTTGCCCTATTTAAAATTGACCAAACATGACCTGCAACCCCTTTATGAGATCCTCTGAGGAGACACTGACCCAACTTCTCCTCGAGAGCTTACACCTAATGCTAGAAAAACACTCCATGCAGTAGAAGAGGCTATTGCTCAACAAACTGTCTCATTCATAGATTATAATAGGCCACTGCATTATCTCATTTTTAATACAAAACTTTCTCCCACGGCAGTATTTTGGCAACAGGCTCCTCTTATGTGGCTTCATCTGCCAGTTTCCCCAAAGAGAGTATTATTGCCTTACTACCAAGCAGTCTCTGACCTGATAATTCAAGGCAGAAGGCTAGGAAAATGTTATTATGGAAAGGAACCAGATATTATCATTCAACCCTTCACCAAAGATCAAGTGGACTGGTTACTTCAGACCACTGAGGCATGGCCTATTGCTATAGCCTCCTTCTCAGGAACCATTGATAACCATTACCCTCCAGATAAGTTAGTTGATTTTGCTAACCGCCATCCATTTGTATTCCCCAAAATTACAGCTTCACAGCCCATTTCTGGTACCCTAGTGTTTTTTACTGATGGCTCCTCCTCTGGCAAGGCTGCTTATGTAGGCCAAGACAATGTTTTTACCCTTCAGACAAACACCTCTTCTGCACAGCTAGCTGAATTACAGGCCATTCTTGCAGTTTTCACGGCTTATCCTAACCAACCCTTCAATATGTACACCGATAGTGCCTACCTCGCTCAGTCTGTTCCATTACTAGAAACTGTTGCAACCATAAGCCATGCCTCCCTAGCTGCAGACCTATTCAAACAATTGCAGGACATGATTCGGCTTTGCAGTCATAAGTTTTTCATTGGCCACTTTCGAGCTCACTCTAGCCTCCCAGGTCCCCTTGCACAGGGAAATCACTTGGCTGATATTGCCACACAGGCACAGGTATTCATGGCCCACTCTGGGCCTGTAGATGACTCCAAGATATCTGAGGCCCAACAGGCTCATCAGCTACACCATCTCAATGCCCAGACCCTCCGCCTCCTCCACAAAATTACTCGGGAACAAGCCAGACAAATTGTAAAAAACTGCCCCTCTTGTGCTGTTCATTTGCCTGTTCAGCATCTGGGAGTCAACCCGAGAGGTTTGATCCCCAATGCCTTGTGGCAGATGGATGTCACTCACTTTAATGAATTTGGCAACCTAAAATATATACATGTAAGTGTTGATACATACAGTGGTTTCATCTTTGCCACACTCCAGACTGGAGAGGCTACTAAATATATTATAGCCCATATGCTATCAGCTCTCTCAGTTCTGGGATGTCCTCAACAACTCAAAATGGACAATGGACCAGGCTATACTAGTACCTCTTTTGCCAAATTTTGTAAGTGCCTTAATATTCTCCATACCACAGGTATATCTTACAATCCTCAAGGACAAGGCATTGTTGAGCGTGCACATCGTTCCCTCAAATCTACCATAGACAAGGTGAAGGGAGGAACCTGGTATCCAACCCGAGGTTCTCCTAAAAATATTCTTTCACATGCTCTTTTTATTTTGAATTTTTTATCCCTGGATGCCTTAGGCTACTCTGCAGCATCTCGCTTCTGGCACACACAGACAGCCACACAATATGCATCTGTTATCTGGAGAGATCCCCTGACCAACACATGGAATGGTCCAGACCCAGTCCTCATCTGGGGACGAGGCTCTGTATGCATTTATTCCAAACAGGTAAAAGGAGCTAGATGGCTCCCTGAATGGCTTATAAAGCAAATAGACAGTTCCTCATCGAGGACCCAACGTGACGCCCAGGAATAAAATCTCCTCCTGAGGCACAACTCCCTGTGTTCTCTTACAGATGGAGCGACTTGTCAAAACCTTATGGATCATCATTGGACTTGTGACACAACTACATCTAATGGACAGCAACCCCCATCAACCCTGGAAATGGGAGCTTAGCCGCTGGAACAACAAAGAAAAGTTTTCGACTTGGGTAGGATCAGGAAGTCCATGGTTTGCGCCCACACCCTGTTGGTTCTTTCCAGGGCTCCATTGTCCCAAACAAAGTCATTTTTACCTTTGTCCCACAGCAACCGGGGGCAGATCATATTGTAATTCCCCGGGAGAATATTTTTGTGCTTATTGGGGCTGAAACAGCTGCAACAGGGTGGCAACCTGCCTTCCCCGATAAACACCTTAAACTGACATGGGGGCCACCGGGGTGCAGCCTAGGTGACTACCCACTGGCCAATCAAAGATCCTGTCAGGTTCTAAATGTCACCGTCACCACTCCTGAGGACCCAGGTTGGCTGACAGGACGCACCTGGGGACTGCGAGTTTATGAGTCAGGTAAAGACAGGGGAAGTCTTATTCTCATAAAAAAGGTTCCCCTGCAGACTTCATTTGTGCCCATAGGCCCAAACTTTGCTCTAAAGCCAAAATATTATCCAAATCCAAAATACAATCAGCCCACTACAGATCCTGTTACTACTGTTCAAATAACCACAGTAAGTCCCTCAGCCATAATGGTTTCTCAAGCTCTGCTACACCAGACAGATCATGTACCTGCCCCTCAATATTCACATTCTAACCTATTCAGTTTGATTAAAGGAGCATACATGGCTTTAAATCATACCCGACCTGATCTCACCCAATCATGTTGGTTATGCTTGGCTGCTCCTCCCACATATTATGAAGGAAAGGCCCTCAATTTAACCTTTATCAGTTCTTCTAGCTCATCTGCCTGTGACTGGGACAATCACCACAAGCTGACTCTCCCTGATGTCTCAGGTAGAGGGACTTGTCTTGGGGATTCCAGCCATCCACCAGCACTGGCAGCACGACTCTGTGCCCAGCTTCATTCCAAATTCAAGCCAAATAATTACCTCATTCCACCCCCAGGAACGTCTTGGGCCTGCAATTTTGGCCTCTCACCCTGTATAGCAACTGCTGTTTTTAACAAGTCTGCAGATTTTTGTGTTCTTGTACAGGTTCTTCCTCGCATAACCTTCCACCCAGGAGACTACTACCTCCAGGCATCACAGATCAGCTATATATTTAAGAGAGAACCTGCGACACTCACCTTAGCTGTGTTACTAGGATTAGGAGTAGCAACGGGAATAGGGACAGGGACGGCAGCTCTAATGTTGGGAAATAAGCATCTAGCTCAATTACAGGCAGCAGTAGATCAGGATTTAAAAGAAATAGAAGCATCTGTGACAGCTCTACAGGCATCCCTATATCTTTATCTGAGGTAGTCCTGCAAAATAGAAGAGGACTAGACCTCCTATTTATGAAGGAGGGTGGCTTATATGCAGCCCTCAAGGAAGAGTGTTGTTTTTATGCTGACCACTCGGGAGTAGTCAAAGAGTCCATGAGTTTACTGAGAGAGCACCTCAAAGAGAGAGAAAAGGAGCACATCGGAGCAACCACCTTCTCCTCCATGTGGGGGGGGTCTCTTCCCTTACATTGCCCCCCTCTTGGGACCCCTAGCTGCCTTGCTGTTGCTGCTTACTGTAGGACTTTGTATTGTCCAGAGGATCATGACACTCATTAATAACGTTAATAACAAGGTTGACACATTTATGGCAAAGCCCATTCAGGTATATTACCATCGGTTGGAAATGGCAGAACAACAAACTTATCGGGAAAATTCACCCACTGACGGCCCACATGATGCTGTGGCCCAGACGCCCTGAGGCACTGGACAGGCAGTCAGAGACTGGCAACTAGGACACATATGTAATGCCAACTGGCCACCTAAGACAGGTCCAGGACCAACAGCTCTCCTGCAGGCCCATGACGGGTAAGGCTCGATTGGGTTCATATGAGGAGTCCTTGACCCAAGACAGGCGCTGTCCTCCCAGGGCCTACCATGTTCCAAAAAATATATATAATAATAAGGGAGGAGATGTAGGGAGCAGTTTTGAATAGCTGCTGCTGCCCTGCCCCTCCTGCCTGAGGGCATTTTGTGTGTCAGCCTACATTTCCCATGATCCTCATGTCCTCCTACATTACCCATAATCCTCTCCTGCTTACATCATATATCCGGATGTGATGGTGACCTATCAGATAACACTCTGTGCCCTCTTACTGCCTTTGGCCCACCCCCCACCCTATATAAGTTGTAGCCATTTTGAAAATGAGACTCGATTGGAATCTCATCCTGTCTCCATCTCTCTTTTCTCTTGCCCTGCCCCCATCCCCTGTCCCCTCTCCAGGTTGAGACCCATAGATTGGTCCGCAGGTGGGTCACTCCCCATCCTCTAGTTTTTGTTTTTCTGTTTGTCCCTCAATCATTCTTTAAATAATTATGATAATATTTATATATTTCAAAAAGTGCTGCAAACACGGAGAAAAAATTAGAAATATTTGCTCTTTTTCTATGTAGACAGGTAACTATCATTGGTACATTATTAGCCTCCAGTTTCATTTTAACAATTTAGTGTAGACATGGTTCCAGAGTGATTAATTTAGGTTTACATTATTTTAACAGGAGTCATTGAAGCCAGAGTGAGGATTCTACCAGGCATTAAGGGCAGCAGCTCCAAATTGGAGTCAGGATGTCCAAAATCGAGCCTGCTGAGTTGTGACCCTACAGGGACCTTACAAAAACATCTGCTGACTGTCCTTCAGCTGTTCAGGGCCTTTCCAGAACATGACCAAGCAGGCCATTGGCTGAAGGGTACATGGGCTGTGCATGGGCAATATGTGAGCACTTTTTGGCCTGTTTTGGGGACTCAAGGAAGATTATAATGGATGAGGTCCCAAGGTTAGAGAATGTACATTTTCAAGACATCAGCAACAGTGGTAGGCACTGTGAAGCAGAGCAGAAAACCAGTGTTTTTGTTCTATAATTCTTACACAGGTTGTTATCTCATATTTACATTCTTGTGTAGTGCTCTCACCAGCGCATGGGAGTTCACCTGTGTTAAGTCATGGTTACATAACTGTACCCCACTGTGTGCCTGTGCAGACAAGCAGGGTCATGTCCTCAGTTGTCTTTAGATGTCCCTGAACTGCGAAGCAGCTTGAGTGTTTCCCCACAACACTACATAGATTGAACCCTGAAAAGTAGGCAGTCTTCCATAGGGTAGCTCTTTTCTAAACCCATTAAAACTTTAGATAAAGCCTCCCTCAGAACCTTCTCCTTCTGGTGGAAACTTTACTCCCTTGCATTCATATCTATCAGAATTTAGAAAGCTAAGGGCTAAATTGCTTGTGAGGTCCCCAGAGACAGCAGGGAGGCTGACATCAGCACAGCAGCAGCAGGCAGCAAGCAGAGAGAGCAATTGTGTCTTTATGGTCTAGCCTCTGTATATGTTGTTATGTTTACATTCTTGCATGCTGGCCTCCCAATGGTGCCACAGGCTGATGACCACGCCTCTAACACAAGGATCTCTGAGGGACAATTACAATCCAAACCATCACACACACAAACAAAAAGCATTTGTCATGTGTATGTCCCTCAGGGGCCAACAAGGGTGTCTAACTCACATCGCCTGCACTTCCTTCCCCTCAGTGGGACACTGCCCTTCTTACAGGAGAGCAAAAAGAATTTTTACTAATTATTCAGTGTAACCTACAAAAAACAGAAGTCAAAAGAAATAGCACATTGGAAACATTGCAATTCAGGTGCACACCCTCAAGGCAGCCCCATAAGGTAGATGCTGTGAAGTCTGTTGTAGGGGATTCCCACAGAGTTATTTTCAGAGACAGCTCCCTGACAGGCAGACACCTGAGTCACACATGCATCTGACTGTTAGTTAACAAGTATCTTCCTGGGTGAGAGATGTTGGAGGAGGAGGAGAAATCTTCAGTTGTTCTCTAAGTCTAGGGAACATTCTGCAGTTTAACCTTCAGCAGGTTAGCGTCCTCTCCTGCAGGCATTTCCTGACTTACCTCACAAAGTCTTAGCTTTCCTGATTTCATTTTATTTTCTTTCACAGCCCTGACTCTTAAGGCTTCTAGTGAGTAGTGACATGTGTTACTAGCATTTGTGTCTGACAACTATTCTCTCCTTGCCCAAACCCTAGTCAGGATCCTTAGGTCCCCTGACAGGGTCTGAGCAGTCTGCACAAATAGGAGATGGCTACCTCCACTCATCCTGGGCCTGGTGTAGAAATTCCTGTCTTGTCATGGAGGAGAATTGCTATATATATCCCTGTGAGAGGCTCAGGTAAATTTAGTAAGCAGACTCAAAGAGGCAAATAGTCAGAAGAGAGTGCAGGTGCTCAGAGAATGAAGCACCTTATCATTTAGGTCTAGGGTGCTTCTGTGTTCTGGGGATGGACATCTGTGGAATTTATGAATCTATAGAAAGCAGAGGTCAACTTACAGGTGACAGGTGATGGCCCATTTTCTAGGTAAATGGCAAGAGAAGGCCAAGTTTAAAGCTTTATTTTATATTTAAGATTCTGGATTTTTTTTTGAGTGAGTTTCTGAGAAAGGAAAAAAGACATTGTAACTTTGGATACATTTGTATCCTGAAGCTGGAGTTCTTTCCTATAAATGAAATTTTTAAATTATGATTTTTGGAGGGGTCTCCTTTTAACCTATGTTTCTTTCTTTTTAAAAAAATTTTTTTTACCGGTACTGGGGATCAAACTCACAACCGCCTGCTTGTAAGGCAGGTGCTTATGCCACTGAGCTAAATCCCTAGTCCCTCTTTTTTTTTTAATTTTAAAGAGGAAAAAGTAAAATAAAATTTCAAGACATGATAAATACAAGGTAAGAACGGTTAATATGTTACATACTGTCATCTTTAAATGAGTTACTCAAGGTACAATATGTCTGCATTTAATTGTCTGAGCAATGTTAGCACAAACATTTCTCCTAAGTGAACTCAAAGAACTCAGTAATATGACTATTACCTATCATATATATATACATACATATACATATATATATATATATATATATATATATATATGTAATTTCTTTCAGCTTCTCAAACTAGGTAGACATTCGGATGTTTACATATGCAAGTCTGGTTTATTTCCTTTGTGAGTATGGTCTCTAGGTGCACCCATTTACTTATAAAGTTCTCAAGTTAATCCTCCTTTGTGGCTGATTACTACTCTATTATATAAAAATACCACATTTTTAATTCATTCTTTACTTCATCAGCATTCATGTTGTTTCCAAGGTCTGACTGTTACAAATTGTGTTCTATGAACATGGGCACATATATAGTACTGTGGTACGATGTTTTTAATTCTTCTGGGAAACACTCAGAAGAGTAAGAGCTGGTGTTGGGTTGTATGAGGAGACAAGTCCCCAAAACAAGGTGTGGTGATGAAAAGAAAACAAGAGACCAACTTATGGGATGAGGGAGGGGCAGCAGCCTCTAGGACTAAGCCCAAAGTACAGTTGTCTCTGGCTTGTTATCAGTCTTTTCTTTAAGAAGAACAGCTGCAAATGTCAGAAGGATAAAGGTCAGATTGGTGGTAACTAATTGTTTAACTTTCCAGGGACAATCTCTAGCTGTACTTGGCCTTCACATTTACCAGTCCTTTGGACACATCTTAGCAAAGCTTGTTGTCCTGTCCCAGCAGGATTCCACTGAGACTCAAGGTTCTACATTCAGTACCTTAAACACAATGCATCTATAATACTTCCTCTAGTACTAACAGTGATAAGGCTTAGCATAGCCTGAGGGCCCTGTGATGACCAGCAAGTTAAACTAGTTTAAGTTAATTTGTTATCCACAGCTTGGTCAAATGGGACCTGGAATTCTAGTTTTTTGAGGAATCTCCACAGTGATTTTCACAGTGGCTGCACCAGTCTACAGCCCCACCAGCAGTGGAGAAAGTTCCTTTTCCCCACAGCCCCTCCAGCATTTGTTATTGGTTGATCTTTTGTCATAGTCATTGTTTCTGTGGTGAGGTGGAATCTCAGTGTTGTTTTAATTTTTCAACCTATATTTATTTCATCTTCTTCATGCAGAGTTCTTTTTTGGCTTCTGTGATCATATCTGCATTGTCCAGTTTTATCAAGTGTTCTGCTAAGGCAGTTGGCTGAAGCCTCCATCCCTGATGTCTGATTACCCTTCGTATCCAATTGGCTCATCCTCTAGCATCCCGCAGCTCACCCCTGTCCAGCCTGCCCTGCCCTCTGCAACCATCCTATTAGGCTGCATTAGGAAGCAGCTGCCTTCCATCTGCTGCTCACTGTTAGTGTTGTCAGCTCCCTGACTCGGCCCTGCTCTGCAGCTGTGCATCCGTAAGTTTCCTAGGTGCCTGTGGAGTTCTCTGTCCTCCACTGTTCAACCCCTGCAGTGGCACCTGCCTCTCTCAGGATGGTCCCCATACTGTTAGAAACTTCTTGACAACAGAAACAGGACACAAATGGAGGCAAAGAGGACTGTGGGAACTTCTGGACTGAACTAATGCAAGAAAAGCCCTGAGAGCAGCTGCCTACTGCTTTGGTGGTTGAATGTTCTGTCCCCATCCAAGGACAGTTTTTGTTGAGATCACGAGAATCTCAGGTACATTTAAGATTGCATACAAAAATAGCAGGTACTCTGTCACACAGTGTACATCAAAAGGTTAAAGAGCTGTAAAATATTTTTACATCTCTTTAAAGTTGGTCCTGGTACTTAAAACTTAATCTACATGTACTGGAATTTGTTAAATAAGCATTTTGTTATTACATAAATAAGATACAATTGTATTGGTTAATGAGTTTCTCTCTATATATATATATATATATTTTTTTTAATGTATATATGTATATATATACATTAAAAATGTACTCTATACTTATTAGATTTCTAGAGATGTCTGTTAATAAATCAAAGTTTTTCCTTAAGTGTCAAATCTAAGTAAATGCACGCAAAGTTTTTAAATGGTGTTGAAATTAATGATTGCTAATCTCAGGTATAGTAAATACATCTCTTTTCCTAAGGTTGTAAGGTTTTTTTTTTAAATATAGGATGTGAGGAAGACATCTTATCACATTGATGGCTCTAAACTAGGGTTTTAGGTGGGATTTAGGGTGCCTCAGAGAGATGGTGACAGAGGGAGGTGACTAGGTTGTTGACTTTGTCCCACTCTATTTGAGTCCACATGCAGGTTTTGGGTCTGAGAGATGCTGTGTGCTTGAACAAGAGGCCCCTAAAGTGGTTTTTGCACACTTAAAAGGCTTGGCTTGTTGGCTGGCTTTGTTTCTTCCAAAAGTATTAACCAGCATCCATCCCTCTCACTCAGCCCAGCTGCATCAGGAGCCCTCTAGTCCAGCACTGCAGTTCACAGATGGGCAGGAGGTGTAGTGGGAGAAGTGAGTCAATTTTGGGAAGTTTGTAGAAAGGGCAACAAGGAAAGTGAAGCATTGGTAACAAGGAATAATAAAGAAAAATGTTGAATTCAATGAATTTTCATAAATGAAATGAACACCCACCTCTTATGCTCTTTTTGGCTGCTTCCTCTCTTGTCCCCTCAGATAAATCTTATCCAGAGTGTAATTTGTTCTTTTTCATCAGTTATACATATGCATGTGCATTTATATCCGTGTATGTGCTCTTACAGTTTGTGTTTTTTGAGGGTCTGACTTTTTCACTTATCTTTGTATTTGTGAGTTTTACACATCGATTCATTCACAAAGCCATTACATTATGACCTGTTTCATGTAGTTGTGGATGTCTTTCTTCTCATGGCTCTGTGTTTCTCACCTTGATTTGTTCCTTCTCTTGGTTGGTCTCTTCTACCCACTGGTTGATGGGTTTTAGGGTAATTGCTAGTTTGGGTCAACTATAAGTTCTGTGGTGATGAACTCCTACATGTCTTTTTAGTGGATATATATATATATATATATATATACATATATATATATATATATACATATATATATATATATACATATATATAACCTGAGTGGCATTCAGGTTATACATATTTCTTCTATATTATCTGATATTGCCTGTGTATTTCCCACACCATAGAGTATATTCATGACCTCAGAACGATCTCTTGTGCTTATTTGAGATTTATTGTTTTTCGAGAGGCAAGCTTTACTCCTAAGCTTGAGTTATATTCCTGCCTGTGCTTTCTGAGCAGCTGGGTCTTCAGGCATGCAGTAGCATGCCAAGTTAGATTTGTGTTTAACCTCTTTTTTCAGTAGTCTTTAGGCACTTGTGTCAGGCACCTTGCTAAGTAATACAATTGATGTTAAAAATCCCTGACAGTGCTGGGCACATTGCTCAGTGGCAGAGCTCTTGCCTAGCATGTGCAGGGTGCTCGGCTTAGTAAGCCATGACATCTGGTCCTCACAACTTAGAGGGAAGGTAGGTGTGTGGGTGTGTACCTGACCACTGTGATCCTAATTCAGCACAGGCACTGAGCACCATGCCCTGTGTGATGACCCAAAAGATTTCAGGTTTTCCAAATTTTTAACTATAAGTGGGGTAGAGGGATGTCAAAGCACAAAACCTGACAGGGAGATGAGCAGAGGGCTGAGCTATGATGCCTGATCCTGCACTCCCTGGAAAAAAAGCTTTGTCTTCACACCAAGGATGGATGCGGACAGGTCTGCCTCCCCCAATGAAGGGTCTTGGCTACTTTCTACTGTTGCCTGCAGTACTTGGTACAGTGCCTAACACCCCATGAATTGTTATAGTAGCTTTCCAGAGATAGCTTAAAGAACCACAAACCAAATGGTTTAAAGCAGCAGAAATGTGTTCTTTAAAGGTCTGGGAACTCAAAATCAGAATCAAGGTGTTAAGATGGTCATTCTCCCTTTGAAGTCAGAAAAGGAGACTTGTTCAGCTCTTTTGGTGACTGCTGGTCTACTGGGCACCTCTTGACTTGTGCCTGTCCAACTTCTTTCTTTGCATGTTGTTCAGGGGCACTTTAAGCTTGGTCTGTGACTTCACCCACACTGAGTGTGAGTTGCAGTACATCTGATTTTACTAATGGAAGATTTTAGCTTTGAGTCTTCTTATGAAAAGTTGAAACAATATATAAAATTTAGTGAAGGGAGGTTCCAATTAAGAGACTGAGACTCCTTTCATGTTATGCTGTCCCCCTGGAATAATAAATTCAGCATCATAATTAGTTATTTGTGAATAATTTAAGAAAACAAAGTCAAAGATATACATTTGTGTATATATATATTGTATAGTATATAATACACACACACACACACACACACACACAGACACACACACTTGGGTACAAATATATTTGCTTGTCCTCTCTGTGATGTTAGCCAAAGCTCCATAAGGTAGGAAATGCACTCAGAGCAAGCCAAAAGATGGTGGTCAGAAAAACATTGCTTCCTTGTGCTGATGGCCAGAAAATTTCACAGAAAGCCCAGCTGAAAATTACTGCCATAGATTATTCATTCAGGCAACACATAATTATTTAGTGTTAACTAATAGTGTTAGTTATTTTTGGTGTAGGGGTAAATTTTTATTTGGGTCTTCATTTTTAAAAATTTTTTATGTGTTTCTAGACACCAAGCCTTGTAAAGCAAAAAATGTGTACAAGGGGAAAAAAACTGATAATGGATAGTGGAAGATGAGCCCAGGATGGCCTGAAGAGAGTCCCTGGATAGACTGCACACAGTGGGACAGCTGTGTGCACAAAGTGCTGGGTGCTGTACATCAGGTGTCAGATGGCACTTTGACACCAGCCAGAAAAGTATTGCTAAACTTGGTGAAACTGAAAGGTGAGAGTTTCTTGAAGGAAAACTGTGAAACTATTCCTGGTATCTTAGTTCTCATAATTATCACTCTAAAACAAATAATCTGACAGGTGCCTGGTTTTAGATTTCACTGTGCACAGCAAAATATGGTCCAGTGTAATGACTTACTGAGGTATGATGGTGCCCCAGGGGTGAGCAGAGGATGAGTCTGGGAAGATTTGCAGCTGCTTAGATGAATAAAGCCTGTTTATGAATGAAAAAGGACAGAAATATCCACAGGTCAGTGATGTGGCCTGGCATAACAATCTCAGGGTTGTCATAGATTTTATGCTACCCTTTAGATTTTTCAAAGAGATCTTGAAAGTAGTCAGCTGAATTATTTTCCAAATCTAAACATGCATTTAGAAAATTCCACAACACTTGCTGACAATCCTACAAATGTTCAGGAAACCTATAAACAATTTGCTATCATTGTAGTAGTCCCAAAGGAGAATTTTAGGTGTAACAGACTTTCACAGTTCTGTGAGATGGAGACAGCAACTGGGCTTGTTTGTTTGTTTTCATTTTTTGACACTGTGTCTTGCTGTGTCATTCAGGCTGGCCTTGAAATCACTTTGTAGCCCAGGCTGGCCTCGAATTTGCAAGGATCCTTTTGCCTCACCTCCTCAGTGCAGGGATTATAGACATGAGCCACTACACCCAACTAACACTGTGTTTTTTCTTCTCCAGATAAAGCCAAATTTGAAGAACTTGATTGTTCATGGTAACACTGGTTAGATTTTCAAAATATGGAAATGGAGTTATTGGAATTTCAAGAAAACCTTTTTGGAAAAGTAAACTCTATGACATATGAGAAACACTTGAAAAGACAGAGTCTGAAATGATGTTAAAGGACAGCACATTTGGTAGTTCTGAAAATGAAATCCTGAGAGAAAATTCAGTGTCTCCATAGAATGGGCCATGCTGTTACTGGGAGGAACCAACCAAGAAGCCAGCCAGCCAGGCTTTCTGGTAAGTTGTGCAAGCCATGCAGGGACCAGGAAGAGCAAATTCAGCTCCTCCTGTGAGCCCACAGGCATGTGGGCTGAGAATAAACACCTCCCTCTCCCATAAGCAAGCGGCTGGTTGGGAGGACAGGCTGAGTGGATAGCAACTGAGGTCCAAAAAGCACCTGAATGCTTGTATTGTTTGGTTGACTTTGCATTTCTGAGACCATAGTTCTGAGCAACTACTGTGAGGTTAAGAGTATGCAATCTAGCAAATATGGGTGATTTTCTTCTATCTTGTCTTTGAAATCCAATATTGTTCTCATAGTTTTGCTTTGTTCTGATTAATTGTTTTGCTTTATTCAATTTCTGGTTTGATTAGTTTTATTCTGTTTTTTTCTTTTTGGTTTGATTTTGCTATATCTTATGAAACCATCAACTATTGTGAAGATAATGAGATGTACTATGGTAGCCATTGTTGTTTTCCTAGTTTCCTGCTTTGAAGTTCTGTACTAACTTCACTACTTTGCTTTGATTGAGTTTATTCTGTTAGTTTTGCTTTGTTGGATTTCATTATCTTCAAAATGAAAATGAAATCCTTGAAGTGTGGAATTTTCTGAAAAATAATTTAAATCAGCCATGGTTGTGGCACAGACTGTTAATCCCAGCACTTGGGAAGATGAAGCAGGATGATTGGTGCAAATCTGAAACCAGTCTGTGTTGCAAAGTGAGCTCAATGCAAGCTTGAACTGTACTATGAGACCCTGTCTCAAAAAGACAAAAATTTTAATTCAATGAAAGCACTGAAGATTGCTTGTGTTACTTTGGAACATCTTATGCTGTGGGCAGCTGTTTTCAGCTTTGAATTATATTAAATCTGATACATGAAACAGACTAACAGATGACTTGAGTATTACATGTGTTGCTCTGAAACTAATGCAGTATGAGCCAACCTTTGAGAAATTATCAGTACGCATACACCAGCAAAGATAACATTGTGTGAAAGCATACCAAATGCACACTTTCACTTTTCAATAAAAGGTTGTTTGTATCATTGAAAGCTTTGTGATTATGTTTTTCTCTCAAGACAAAATATGTCATTGGATGAATTGTTTTTTTTTCTAAACTAAAACTTAAGTTCAGTATTTAGATTTAACTGCAGTGTTGTCACTGGAATAATTAAGTTGGTTTTGGGCCCTTGGTCTCTAAAAGGTTTCCTATCACTAATCGAGGAGGCTGGAGGGGCAAGGATTCCATTCCCAGCTCTCCCATCAGGCCTCTAGACATCTGGTCTCAGGCATGGACAGGGCATTCAAACAGGGTCTGGTTCATCCAGCTCACACAAGGCAGACCCCAGGCTGCAACATCAGTTCCCGGGGAACTGTGAAAGTCAGGAACTAAGTTCAGGACTCAGCCAATCAGTGCTCTGCTGACTGAGTAGGAGCAACATCTGATTCATATAACTCTTTCCTCTAAAACACAGAAAGTGGAGCATCCATACACTCAACCTGCAAATGCAAGCTTGTTGGGGTATTTGGGCTTCACTGGGGAGTGGAGAGCTGCAAGGTGTGGTTCACAAAACTACTAGTTACTGTAGTGTAGAAGGGGACAGTCCCTAAAGAGTTCACATCACTGCAGAACCCACCTTAACTTGGGTGCAGCTTGGGTCCAGTCCCTCTCTGTTCCTACTGACCCATGTGCCACATGAATCAGTCAGGGGAAGTGTAGTCTGAGGCTCCCAAGGCCTATGATCAGTGCCAGAAACTTGATTAGATTCTGTCCACACTTTAGTCTAGAGGATTAAAGTGAGAAACCCAAACATCATGTCCTGTTGGTGGAGTTCTAAAATGGTCTGGTTGCTGTAGGGAACAACATAGCTGTCCTCTCCAAATTCTATAGAATTTTCCTGTGATTCAACAATTCTACACCAGCTTATAGACCTTAAAAGAAATCAGGAGCTCAAGCAGACATTTGCATTCCCATGTTCACGACAGGATTATTCCCATGAATCAAAACATGGAAACAGGACTTCTGAGAGAACATGGCGGACAAATAACAGCATCCACGGAGGCTCTCTGAGTTTACCAGTTTAGAATCCAGGAGCAGTGCCATGTGAGGAGTCCTACGTGAGGGGAGACGTATCCTGCCGACCCAGGAATGAATTAAGCTGAGAGAAAACAACTGGAAATGCAATCCTGATGCTATAACAGAACAGATAAAATCTCAGTGCGGAAGTTGGATTCCGTGCCATTGGAAGCTGTGATTTGAATTTCCTGCTGCCGCTACTGCATCCCAGTCCACACAGCAGGGAGAGAGATGCATGAAAGCTCTGAGAGCTGGAATCCATGAACCAAATGGCATTGAGGGCAAGACTGGCAGGGAACCCTGCATCGACCTGTGAGGAGTAAGATAAATGGGGACCCTTGCATAGACTAGGAGGCTCCAACAGAGGATATTCTGGAAAGGAGCAGAATAGCCAGAACAGGGCCCTGCAGTGACTTTAGTCGCATATTCCCCTCTCAAGCGGGAGTGGGGGAGAGCACTTGGCCTTGTGATGCTGTGGACTAAGATCCAGTAGGCTAGCCCAAATCAGGTCCCTGTGCCTGGTGGTGCACCCTAGCAGTGAAGCATTCAGTAGGTTGACCTGGAGGGGTGGGCCCAGCAGAGGCTGCCCAGGTCTGTGTCTCCCTAGTACACTGCAGTGGGAGGGAACACCTAGGCAGCAGATTCAAACAAACTGTAACAGACAAAGAGAAAAAAAAAAAAAACTGGGCCTCCTACATAGGCCTGTATGGAAGAAACAAAAAGAATGGGAAAAGGGAGTAACAAGAAAGGGTCCTCAGTCCCCAATCCTGAGAACACGATCCAGGAAAGGTAAATGCAAAAGAGAATGAAGACAGAAAACATGCAATATCCAACACGGCACCTATAGACATAAAGAGGTATCTCCTGAGCCTCATAGACGAGTGCAAAATTGAAGCATTTAATGAAATAAGGCAAGAAATAAGTAGAATAGTTAGAGAAATGCTAAGCATCACCCAAGAAAAAACAGATGGTGGAATAGAAGAACAGAAAAAAAGGGGAGAATTGTTTGATGGACAAAATAGAGAAAACATAGAATATGTGAAGCAGGTTCAAAGACATTACCAGGGAACTAAAAACTCTATTGAAAGCCGGCATAACAACTTGAAAGAAACTAAGGATAGATTATCAGAACTGGAAGAAAGATTTGTAAGGTGGGAGCATGAAATGAAAAACTTCTTAAAAATAACAAGAAAACAAACAGCAATAATACAAAGACTAGAAGATGATAAGAGGATCTATAATTTAAGAATTAAGAACATAAAAGAAGAAGTAGGGACTCAAACCAATGAACTACAAAAGCTATTCACAGAAATAATGCAGGAGAATTTCCCTAATTTATCAAAAGTTAAAGATACTCAGATGTATGACGCATACAGGACCCAAGACAACTACAACCCAAACAGAGCTACGCCCAGGCATATAATTAAAATTCCAGAAATCCAATATAAGAACAGAATATTAAAAGCCATCAGAGACAAGAAACAGATCACTTACAAGGGAACACCCATCAGAATTATAGCAGACTTCTCGGCACAAACCATCAAATCACAAAGAGCGTGGGAGGAAATAATTCAAGCTTTGAAAGATAATATCCTCCAGCCAAGATTGATATATCCTGCACAACTGTCCCTAGAAATTGATGGAAAAACAAGGTGGTTCCAGCATAAAGAGGAACTATTGGAATTTGCAACCACCAATTCAACTCTACAAAGATTACTGCAGGATATTCTAAAAATGAAAAATTCCAAGATTCCAAAAATAGTGGCAGAGCGGCCACAATGAATGGAGCAGAAAGCGAAATGAAGAGGACAAACTGACAACTAATGACAGAAAAATAGCTCAACAGAAATGAGGCAGAGAAGGTTGGATGGTAGGAACAGCCATTTTGGAGAAAACAAGACATCATAATAGGCAGTGCTGATTTAATATCCTCTTGTTTTGAAGTCCCATCAAGCTTTTGTTCTTCTGTCTCCATCAGTTTTAACATGTTGTATTTTATTGTATTTTATTATATGTGATAATATAAACAAAAACTTTTATAGACAAGGAGATTATACAAAAACCATTGTTTATTTTCTGTTAGTTGATTCTAAATACCCTGTAATATTATCATTCTATTGAACGGTTTTACATTGTCTTGATATGTTTGATGCTACAGTATAAGAAGTTATATCCAAAGTTTTTAAGGGAAGAGGCCCTGTGGTAACTACTATTAGGTTGAGATTATCTTGTGGTGAAACACTATTTTGCTTAAATGGCTTTGTTTTGACCTGCACTGTTTTGTTGTTATGCCTTCTTTTATCTCAATCTCCTTTTTATTATCTACTTTTTCATTTTTATCCTTTTAATTAAAGGAAAAATAAATAAAAATAGGAGGATATATTATAGTAACCCACCTTGATTTCCTATTAACTTGATTTGAAACTCTGTATTGCTCTCACCATCTTGTTTTGACTGATTTTCCTCTCTTCTGTTATGCTTGATAGTACCAAGTTTGAAAGTATAGGCAACAACTTTGAAGACAATAAGATTCATTGTGATGCCCATTCTGGTTGACTATCATCTTCTTTTGAAGTCCTCTAACATCTCCAAAGTTCTGGTTTTATTTGTCTTATTCTTTACTGTTTTGTTCAATTTTATTATAACTAATGATATAGGCAATTCTTTTTAAGATTACAAGAAGCATTATGGTAACCATTGTTGATCACTTTGTATTTTGTTTTTACATTATGCATTATGTCCATCCTTTTGACTTGACTGACTCTGTCCTGGTATGTCACATTTGGTTTTACTTTCTTCAAAAAAAAGTAGTAAGAACTGTGGGAGTAATAAAAACCAAAATGTGTAATTGTCATTGTACTAAAGAAAGGAAAAGAAAGTTCTCTAAAAGATATAACTGCATATATATTTAAGTGTATAAGATAGATAACCATATTACTGAGTTTTGTTGGATCATTGAATAAGACTGTTTGCAGTCTCATTGTTTGAAAGTCCCCTCTATATGCTTTAATTTTGTAACTTCAACAACTATTCCTAAGATGACAATATGTAATTAACTAGTGATTTCCTACTGTTTATTTTTTCTGAAATTCTGTATAACTTGTACTCTTATTCTGTTTTTTTTTCTTTTTTCTGCTTAAATAAAATTTTTAAAACCATGGAAACAACTCCCAAAAGGTGGATGAACAAAAGGTGGTAGCTATATGTCCTACAATATTATGTTAAGTGAAAGAAAACAGAGAGAAAAGGAAAATATTATATGATTCCATGTATAGGATGACCCAGAAAAGTCCAACTTATAGAGACAGACCATAGAATGGTGTTTCCAGGAGTTGAAGGAAGGGAAACAAACTTATTAATGGGAGCGTTCACAGTTTCAGTTCAGAAATAGAGTTTTGGAGCAGGATGGTGCTGATAATTGTACAAGGTAAATGTTATTAATGACACATGACTGCTCACTGACTAAAGCAGTGGATTTTGTGTTGTGCATATTTTAACATATTTTAGACAGTAGATAGGAGATGATAAAGTGGACAGAAGAGATGAGTGGATTCAGCAACAATTCTGTGACATTCTGTTCACTTTTGATGAGTAATAGTCTCCTGGGTCCTGATCATAACACACATCCCATATATTACTCAAAGGACAGAACTTAAAGTTGAAACTTCCAGTCTACTGACCATACACATCTGATTCTTCACCTACACTCAGTAACACATCTCTGATGGCTTCATTCTGAGCAGAGGAGGGAGTAGGAGAAGCATTTGGGAAAGGTCTCCATAACCCGTGCTGTCCTCAGTAGGGTCCCAATCTACAGGCCTGTGGTGGGGTGTCAGGAGACTCCTCATCTCTGGTTCTTTCTTTATTAAGGCAATTTTCAATCTAAAATTCAGCATCTGTCCTGGAGCACACAGCCCAGTGGCATTTCATGCACTCAGGGATGTGAGGCCCTCATCATGCCTGGTAAAGAACACCTTCACCATGCCCACTGGTAACCTAGGTTCATTAAACTGTCATTCTCCATTGCCCATGCTCAGCCATGGACCACTATTGTGCTTTCTAAGGATTTGCCTGTTCTGGATATTAATATAAATGGAAGCATAAAAATAAGTAAATATTTAATTTTATAATACTTTAATTTTATTAGTTACAAAAGTTCTAACTCATGAAAGAATACATTTATCAGTATGTTTGTACACATCTCATTTAAAAGGATAAAAGTCAAATGAAAACAATTCCCACATCTAAACTGAAAGTAAGGGTGATATTATGGTAAATATAAAAGCCTGTAGGTTGAAGCACATATGTAAACATAAATACAATTGTCTTGGTCAAGCTTGCCCATTAGTAGGACACAGAATCAAAGACCTACAACTGGGAAGAGGAGATGTTTAATCTGGCTTATGCTTTCAGGGGATTCAGTCCTGCTTGGTTCCAAGCCAGGGACACCATAGCAGGAGGGTGTGATGGAGCAAAGCTGCTCAGTTCATGGTGGCCAGGAAGCAGAGCAGAGGGACAGTGCCAGGGAGGAAGGGGCTACAGACTAGATGGAGTACCTAGGGTCACTCCTCCATGCCCTGTACAGGTGAGCCCAGAAGTACACTTTACTAAGCCCTTGGAGAGCTTTCAAGCCTGTCAAGTTGACAATGAAGATTAATCATCACATAGCAGAAGTTTTGTGATGTTAAAATTATAAGTGATTTACATATGTCCATATATACAGTATTTTGGGGTTTTTCCATCTTTAAAATTCTATCTAAAGGCAAAAAACGCTGAATTTTATGTAATAGAAATAACCTTTCCTTAGGTAAATTTTATAAAATCAACTTAAAAAAACTGGAAAATATAAGAACAGGGTTCAAAAACATAGGAAAAGCCAGAAATCTTAACTCTGCTTTGAACAGCTACTTTGAAAGACAGCTAAAAAAATCTGAGTTAAACATGCAAGACCTGAAATATTCAACTTCACACTAAGTATCTTCCCCTGGGAAATCAGTGCTACAGCTATACAAACACAAGAATGACTGCAGCACCTTTATTTTTAAGGTTAAAACTGGAAACACCACACAGGGCCTCAGCTGATGGACACATGAGGATCTGTGGTTCATCCACACAGTGGGATGTGATGGCTCAGCCACTGACAAGGAGCAGCACACGGGAAATCTAACATGGTTATGAGGATTGAATAAACCCTACCAGCTCTCCCAAAATGAAAACCAAAACAAAATCCAACAACAACAACAACAACAACAACAACAACAAAAAACCCTTGGATCCTGGGTGGTTACAGACCTGTGACCTCTGGAAAATACAAAGTGTTTCCCAGAGACAAAAAGCAAATGCATTGCATAGGATGGAAGAAAGCAATTGTAAGGAGCCATAAGGAAAATGTGAAGGTGATGCATGTATCACCACTGGGGTGACGATTTTCAAGGGCCTCATGTATGTCAAGATTTCTAGCAGATTTTTTGTTTGTTTTTTAGTTTTCATTTTGTTTTGCTTTTGGTAACAGGAACCAAATTCAGGACACTGTGTTTGTCAGGGAGCACTTTGCCACTGAGCTATATCCCTGGCCCATGTCAAGATTCATCCAATTTTGTAGTTTAAACCTGTAGGTTCATTATATGTCAATTATAAAGAAATAAAATTGCTTTTAAAACACTTCTCATCTGAGCTACCCACCATAGTTTACTTGTAGATTTACTTACAAGCAATTTTGTTTATTTATAGGTTTATTTCTAAGCAGTTTTATATATTTATAGATTTATTTATCAGAAGTTTTGTTTATTTATAGATTTATTTATTTTTTGCTGTGCTGGAGATTGAACCCTTTGCCTTGTTCTTTTTAACATAATTTATTTCCATACAGGGCCTTGTTAAGTTGCTAAGTTGTTTACATTGGGCTTATATTTTATCACATTTATTTTTGCATTTTATCACATTTTGGATTTTATCACATATAGTTTTGTATACTGAAGTATAACAAAGATAACTAAATTGACTAGTCTCAAATAAATCAAAAAATACAACTTAACAAACAATAGCTGGGTGTGATTACATGCATGTAATCCTGGCACTTATGAGGCTGAGGCAGGAGGATTGTTGCAAGTACTAAGTCAGCCTACTTTACACAGTGAATTGAAGGTCAGCCTGAACTGCACAGTGAGACCTTGTCTCAAAAAATAAATTAATAAAATAAAATAAATAAGATAAAAACCTGGACTAAGGCAAATTATTATCTTCTAGTCCAGAACAAGGGCATCTTTAGTGCATTTACTTTCGAAAGTGTTATGATTTTTATGTGGGTGTCCCCCCTCAAAGCCTCATGAAGTCACAGAGGCAGCTAAACTTAGCATCTGTAATTCATTCATTGTTTAGTGCTCTGATTGATGATGAAAGTGCTTCACCTGACATCGATTTGAATTATTGGAGTAAAAGAGGTCTCACCAGTGCATTTGGTGAGAGGAGTGAGAAAGTCTTGTAACTCAAAAGGAAATCACCACTTGTGGCCAACAGGTGCAGAAAACAGCCTCCCAAATTTCTAGGCACAAATCACTGAGATGTGCTGTGTCCCCATCCAGTGGCATATTTTAAGGCAGGAGCTGAACACCACTGGAGCAAAATTGGGGGACAGAACAGAGTCCTATAATGCAGCTACCATCACAGCTATATACAGGGCCGTCCTTAGAACTGAGAGGACTAAGAAGAGAGGTTTATCCAATACAGAATGCTGAAAAATTTTAAAGATTTTTTGCAAGAGTTTGATTCACAGTACTTCTTGAAGCAGGAAGGAACTGGGACCCTCCCTAGCCTTCATGTAGAGCATGCACAGGAGAGCTGTTTGGAGGATGTCATGCATGACTGTTGGAGGGAACTCTGCCCTGGGCCATAAAGGTACAGATCTAGGGGTGAAAAACTTGTGGCACAGCAAGGTTTTCCAAGGGCCAGCCAGTGCCCTGGGAGTCTACACTGTAAAACAGTGCTTCCTGACAACAGGGATAACACTGTACAAGGCCATTTGGATGCCAGAGTGGCCAGTCAGGTGAGGGGCAGCCCTGCCTGACACAGCTGAGCAAAGAGTATCCCTCTGGAGCTGAAACTCCAGCAGGTCCACCTCACTTCCTTCCTCAGGTCTGTCAGCAAGGACGTCACACAGAAGCATGGCAACACAGTTGAAATTTGCTCAGACTAAATCGTTTAGCTTACTTTGAAGAAATGATTGAAAATGCACAAGTCTGAGAAAAACAAGGCTGAAAACAGCACTATGCATGTTGTGTAAATAAACTGATCCTTTACAAGTCATGGAAATAATGCCTGTGTGTGAGTCTGCAATGGCAGAGGTGTGAAACCTCATGCCTGCAGGTTTCACTACTGGAAAAGGAAAACTCCAATGAAATGCTACATGTACATGATTTTCCTTTGGCTCTGCACTACAGGAAGGAAAATCCCAGCAGCAACCTAAAATTTACTGAGCCACCTCAGTAAACCCAATGCAAACCCCACCAGAGGATACTATCACCCAAATGTGAGGCTTCAGCAGCTCTGCTCCCTGCTTAATGGTGCTGCTGCTGGTTAACAATTTTGAGGTGTTTCTATCTGCACAAGCCATCTCTGACCCTCCCAGCTCATGGCTGCTGGTGTGTGAATGAGACTGTGTGTTTACATAAAATATCATCATGATTTCAGGATGGGTGGCAGCCTCTTGTTTACTGGAAATTATATTTGAAGTTTGGGTAAAAGAATCCTTAGACAATGTGCTTAGCCAGTTGAGGGAAAATGAGATTGTTTGAAGTAAATGTAGGAAATTCATTTGTCAGTGGCAGATTCAGTTGATAATGAAGCCCATATTTTGGGGGTAAACAGGAATGAGTCAGGGTTTGCTGTACAAAATGCTAGAAGGCACAGCAGTATCCCCAAGTTCAGTTTCTGCTTAGTTTCCCTCATTCTACCAAGCTGGAGAGTGTATTCTCAGCATTCAAGCACATCGGATTTGAACTACAGTAGAAATCTGTAAAAAACTTCTGTCAACTGGGGAGTGAAAAGACAAGGAAATGTTTTTTTGGCAAAATGCAGTTCTAAATATATGCTTAATTAAACAATGAAATCAGAAAAAAAGAAGAAAAAGAAATGTAATGACAATATGTTTTGTTTCAATGCCAGTGCCTCAGTCTCAAAGATAGGAGCAAAATTTGCACAGTAGAAGGGTCACTGAAGACAGTGGTCTTCGTGGTCTTCATCCCCAGAGGTGCAGAGTGGGTGCCCTGCCCACTAAGCCAGATGAGTTCAGGATAGCACCTGAATCCAGGTGGAGGCTGAGACCAGGACCCAGGAACTGAGGCCCCTGAAGCTGAGGAAGCAGAGTTTTTGCTGCATCCTGGCTGCTCTGCCTTCCCTTGCCTGCAGGGCTGCAGCATGGATAAGGTGGGGGGAAAGGCTGTGAGGCAGGCAGTGCTAGGCTCCTGGGCAAGCTGCGCACTCCCTGCGATGCCTGAAAGCAGGAAGATTCAGGACTTCCTTGCTGGAAAATTAGACTCTGAAGAAAAACTCTTGCTATCCTATGGCAGTAGCAGACACAGGTGAGCACGGTGGCTTCTAATGTGGGGAGGGCAGGGACACCCACCACAGCAGGATCCTCATGGCTTTATGTGTTGGAGTTTTTAAAACTTAGTCTTGAACAATGTGTTGGTTTACTGAATACCAAGTCTCCTTTTTTTTATATATACAGTGATATCTGAAGTGTCTGTATTGTGCATAATTTTCATTATATATGGAAACTAAATCATCTATTTTCACATGCCTGTTCAAGAAATTAGCCACTATTAAATATCAACTGAATTGAATAAAAGGAATATTGAATAGAACACTATAAATAATGCAATGGAATATAAAAATGGAAAAAATAACACCACAAAGGCTTCCCTCCCAGGATGAATGGTCTGCCCTCCAGGAGCTCCTCTCTCCTATCCTCACCTGCTATTTGGGCCTGTGTCTCTTCATTGCTGGGTGGAGACAGGTCCAGGCCATGAGCTCTTCCATCATCTCAGGTAGGATCCAAGATATGGCCTGGGACATGGCCTTCTTTCAGCATTTTTCTGTGACTGTAATTTTATAATTGACTCAGTAGCTCTGCTGTGGTACACTCACAGTTTCTAACTATCCACACTCTTAACTGAATAAGAAGAGATCACGGGTGTCTCTCTATTTCATTTTTTATAATGAGGCCATAGAAGTGGAATTTCCAGGTTAACTGTATATAAATTGAATTTTCTGATCATAAAATTCACACTAAAGCTCAGCATTAAGTTGGAGCCTGGAAGGGGAAACCCAAGGCTGCTCAGATCTCTGTGGAGATCTGAAGTTGGGGAAGATGGGCCATGCAGATGTGGAGGACACCATGGCACCTAGTAGTGTATTATGGGCAAGAAAGGCTCAGGTCCATGACTCCTAATCCATCAGTCAGCGTCTCAGCAAACAGCATATACTGCATGCTGGGTAAGAGTGGGTTGTTGCAGCCCTGCTGCCAAAGCTTTGCTTGCAGACTGAGGTCCACTGTCTCACTCAGGGGAACTCTGTACAAGAAGATCAACATGTTACAGAGCCTACCTTGACTGAATATCTTCCATCCAAGTGAGATCTCAACTGCCACATGTGGATTCACCACAGCTGTGGAGCAGGACAGGTGTTTACAGGCAGCAGGTCAGGAGGGGGGGACACTGCCGGCAGGTAAGTCTACAAAGCCTGAAATAAGAGACCTGACGTAGCCTGCCCCAGTGTCCTCCAGGAGTAACTGCACCCTGCAACAATATGTTTTAAAAGACTAAATAACTTAACAGATTACTCACAAAAATATATACTGTAGGGACAGTTTGAAGATTCAAAAGTAAATTGCTAGATCCCTAAGCAAAATCTGACATGACCCTTAATCAGTACATGATCTCTTCTGGTGTCCCTGACCCACACGCTCAGGAGAAAACACACCATTTGACATAGCATTAACAAACACAGGCAATGAGTCAACAATCATAACTGCTTAATAACAACAACAAATGCCAGGAATGATAAATGCTCTGCTGATTTGTATGAAGTGTATAGTAAAGAATAAATACTGGATCTGGCCATGTTGGGACTTAGGCAGCTGAACAAGAAAAGAATTCTCCTGCCTTCCTGGCAAGCACCCCTGGTGCGAGCCAGGAGTAGAACCAGTCAGTATTTCCCATAAGTCTATTGGTGCATGGACTGAGAACTGTACATCCTACTTGCCCACTTCATTAGCAATGAGAGGCAAAGTTCTGAGCATCTCTTGGGAAGATGACTGTGTGTATTATAGAAAATATGGGGGATTTCCTTCTATCTTGTGTTTGAAAAAAAATGTTGTCTTTAATCTTTTGCTTTGTTTTGATTAATTGTTTTGCTCTTTTCAATATCCTCTTTTGAGAGGTTTTTAAATGTTCTGTGGTTGACTGGATTTCACTATAACTAATTGAATGGAAATCTATTGTGAAGATAATGAGTTATGCTATGGTACCTATTACTGTTATCATGGAACCCTGCTGTGAAGTTCTATACCAATTTCACTGCTTTGTCTCGAATTGCTTTGTTCTGTTTGCTCTTTTGTATATTACTACCTTCAAAATAAAATTTTGAAAAAGAATAAATACTAATCATTTTTCAACATCTTTCAAGTGAAAGGAATCACCACCAATTCCTTTCACAGGACAAATTCACCCTGATGACAAAGCCAGACCATAATGTATTAAAAAATGGTAATACTCTAATGGCCAATATTTTTAATGAACATACACAAAAATATTCACCTAAATCTCATCAGCTAAATTCACCAGCACATGCAAAAGTTAAGCACCACAATGAACAATGGGTTGGCTCTCAGTTGTGTTAGAACGGTTCCACTTGCACAGATCAATCAGTGTCTCTTGCCATATTGACAGCAAGAGGCACAAGAGAGATTTGGAAAAAATCACTTTGAGAAATTCAAAAGTTCACTATCCTTTCATGATAAGAACCATTCACACACCATGTGTAGGTGGAACAAATCTCAGCACAGCAAAGAATACACATAACAAGCCCATCCCTGAAATCATGCTCAGAGGGCGACAAGCTGCAAGCTTTGCTTCTTGGGTCAGGAATGAGACCAGGCTTCGGACTTTTTCAACACATTACTTGAAGTTCTAGTCCTAGAATTTAGTCAACAATAAGAACTCAAAGTTTACAAAATCAGAAAGGAAGAATTAAGAGTTGTCTCTGTTTGCTGAGGACACAACCATTCATGTAAAAAACTTAAAACTCAAGCGAAAAACTTTATAACAAATTCACAAATAACTTCAGTTGCAGGGTACACAATGCACATGTCATAATCAATTCATATCTGTGTGCTTCAAATAAACTGCAGCTCCAAATACAAGTAACACAATTCATTTCATAATTCATCAAAAAGAATTAATGCTTATGTAAAATTTAAACCAAATTCACCTGTTTTTGGAAAATTGTAGAAACTGAAGCAATGAGTGAAATGGCACTAAGAGAAGAAAAGAGAGACTGTGATGGTGGATGGGAAGAATCCATGTTGTTATAATGTACATGCTGCCCAGAGCAACCAGGTATTTAAATGCCACTCCTGTCAAAATATCAGTGCCATTTTCATAGAAATAGGAAAAAACAATACAAAAATTCACAGGAAAGGACAAAGACTCATCCTATAGCCATAGAAAGAACATTAAAGATAGAGACAACAAAATACATAGTTTTCTGGTATATAATAAAGTGATAGCAGTCAAAAGGGTCCTATACTGCAAGAACTGGACCACAGATTAAAAAGGCCAGCCCAGTAGAGACCAACTCACACACTCACCAAGAATTTTGTTTTGTTTCTCCTACTTAATTTCCTTGCCTTGCCTTGCCTTTCCTGTCCTTTCCTTCCCTTCCCTTTGCTTCCCTCCCCTCCCCTTCTCCCCCTTCCCTTCCCTTCTCCTCCCCTCCCCTCCTATACCCTTCCTATTCTCCTCCTTTTTCCTTCATTTCCCTTTCATTTAGTTTTCTTCCTTTTTCTTTTTCTTTTTTTGGTCAAGGTCTTCCTCTGTAGCTCTGGCCTAAGCTGACCTCAGAGTGTGTTGCAGGCTTGTCTGGAACTCCCAGGAATCCTGCTGCCTCAGCCTCCTGAGTGCAGGAATTGCAGGCATTTTCACCATTCCTTGCTCAGACAATGAGTTTTTAACAACACTATGATGAAACCAGGTCTGGTGGTGTGGCTTGTAATGCCAGCAGTCTGGAAGGCTGAGGCAGAAACATCACAAATTTAAGGATAGCCTCAGCAATATAGCCACTTTTCCAGAACCTGGATGAAAATTAAAAGAATTTTATATGTGGAAGGTCATGGAGCTAAGTACATACCTCAGTATTCAATCCACAGAAACTGAATGTGAAACCAAAAACCTTGGAAATTTTGACGGTACAAAAAATAACATTTTACACTGGCCTGGCCTTCTGGAGGGCAGTGTGCCCCAAGAAGCATTAAGTTTCACACTTTCCTTGGGGCTTGACTTCAAATAATCATCAGAATTCATGAGGGATTAAAAAAAAAACAGAATGTCCTTCAAGACACCAAGCTTCAGTCCCAGTGCAGAAGGCATTTGCACTGATATTCTGAAGTGCATGATGACCACAGTTACAAAGTGGAGAATCTACCAACAGTGTTAATGGGATTTTCAATCCTACTTACTGTGAAAGAAACTGCCAGTTAGAAAATTGGTAGATAGCTTAACTAGATCCACTCTTTCTGCAAATTGTCTAAAGATCAAAGCCAAATATTTCATTCTATGAATGCACAACATTACTAAAGATTACCAACTCAAGATAATGTACACCTGCAATCCTAGCACTCTGGAAAGAGGAGGGAGATTGAATACAGAAAGGTTTAATCCTGGCCTGGGAAACTCACAATCTTAGTGAGATCATGCTTTAAAATTTGTAAAAACATTAACAAATCTTACAAATATATGAAAATATAGATCATTAAGAAATCCAAGAAATCATTGTGCACAGTACATTAGCCATTGTTATTCTCTCATTATTCTTCTGTATTTTATCCTTTTATAGACTTAACAATATCTTCTATTATGTGGTCCTTATTAATATGCACTTGAGTTACATAAAAATAAGAGAAGAAAGTCTTTAAAAAAAACAGTAATCCTTTGCTCAAATCCTACTTCCTTATATAAATTTAGTACAAAAATAAACAAACCCATCAAATTCTCTTCATACTAAGCTCTCCAAATCCTGAGAGGGTATATTCAGCAGTATATCTACATTCATCTCAGTTAAAAGGTCAAAAAATTGAAACAGTTCAACTTCTTGGCAGTAGATCAATGTCTACCTGATGGTATACCTAATGCCCAGTGTGCTGACTAAAGTACATATGTAAGAAAAATTCACAAAGATTGGATTTGTCTATTTATGGATGATTTTTGTCTCTTTTCAAACCTTTTTTTAATGTAATTTTTATTTTGATTTATTTATTTATTTTTGAGACAGGATTTTGCTATGAAGTTTAGGCTTTCATTGAACCCACATTTTAGCCCAGGCTGACCTCAACTCACAGCAATCTTGCTGCCTCAGCCTTGTAACTTCTGGCATTAGAGATGTTTACTACCAAACCTGGCTCTTGTTTCCTTTTTAAATTTCTTCTAAAATTAAATTACCCAGGATTATGTGATATTCTTGTAGTTTATCAGGTGAGTTATACAAAATGAATGAGAAAGTACTGAAAATACACTGAAGGAGACTCAAAATCAATGCAAAACATAGTGTAACATAACATAACATAACATAACATAACATAACATAGCATATAAAACAAAAAGAAAAGCAAAGCAAAATGAAATAAGAAAACAGGGATGGGGGTTTAATTCAGCAGTATAAGTGCCCAGTTTGCAAACTAGAGGTCCTAAGTTCAATCGCCAGTACCAAAAAGAAAACAAAAACGTAACTCTGATTTTAAAATTGCTTCCAAGGGTACCTTAACAGTTTGTAAGTTAACCATACACAAGACATATAATCTGGCAATTTCACATCTAAGTACTTTTTTTAAAAATAAAAGTCTATGTCCAATCAAGACCATGTAAAAGAATGGCTGTGGCAGCTGGCTTTGCAGGGCCAACCCAGAAACAGAACAAATGGGATCAGAAGATGGGTGATAGATGCATGAATAAGTTATGCTTGGTGAATTCAGCCCCATGTGAGTGCCTGGTGGCTCCACCACCAATAAGAAGCAGTATGTGGAGAGCCCAGCACAGAGACACTGCTTGAAGGAGACCAACCAAAAGCATCAACAGTGAACAGGCTCAGCACCATCACCTCTGAGAAATGCAAACTACCCAGCAGAGACACAAAGCACATGGTCTGTTTGGGATGGGAGGGCAGGAAGTGATAGCAGTGGCTATGAGACAAGTTCTACAGGATGGATGCCCATGTGTCATTCATCAGCATGGGTGATGTCCATGGCCTTGCAAAGCCTCCCCTTGCCCTCACCACATGCTGTCCCTCCTCACAGGAGGTCAGAGTACAGAGTACTACAGTGTGAGGCTGAGGTAAACATCTAAGGATGAATAAGATATCATTCATAGGCATGTGAGAGTAAAACTTGCAATGAATTCTCCTCCCCTGGACACATGGGTGTTATAACATGAAACATTTCATATCCTTCAAGGAAAATTATTATGGGCATTTTGGGAACATCTCCATACTCCTTAATGAAATCAACATGAATCTAATATAAGCCCAGAAAAGACAGTCAAAACAAAATTTGAGAAATCTTTAAGTGAAGACCCTGCACACCTCTTATTCAAGGGAAAGGATCTTTTGGATGGAAAAATGTGTATGGCACCCTGCCTGCCATATCTGAAGCATCTGCATGTTTGTTGCATTAAAATCTTCAATGTTCATCAAAGGCTAAACACACACACACACACACACACACACACACACACACACATTTTCTAGTTTTTGAACTTGCTGTTTCTAAGGAAGAGACAGATTAGCGCACAATATAAATGGAGGCATCAGAGGGGGAGGCTCAACTGTGGACCCCAGCAATGACCTCACTCCCCTGACAAGTTCAAAGAGAACTCTGAAGGCTCCGGTCACCAGGCACCATGGTCTGGTGAGAGCTGGCCTTCATAAATGGCTGGCTCAAGAGAGTGAACAGCGAACACTGTGCTGCTTTCCCAGGGCTCGTGGCCCCATCATCAAGACCCCATGTCAGGGAACCATGTGGGAACGTATGAAAGGATGGTTCACTTGGCCCAGATGCTTCAGGAAGCTCACCTGGAAACACCCAACTATCATGGGCAGCTCAGGCCAGGACTCATTGGTCCCAGGCCAGAGTCGCCCAGTGACAAAAGGAAGCCCAAGACAAGTATTCCCAGGCTCAGCCACCAGCCACTCAGAGACACTGATCCAGGACAAGTTCAGATACTAGAAGGAAAGTTCTTACCTGAGCAGCCCTGTGGGACTTTTCCACCTGTGTATTCAAGTCCTGGCCATGTGCAAGCACCTCAGCCTTGGTTTACAACACTGAACTGTAGGGTGCTGAGTGGATCCAGCATGCACGGTCATTGAGAATGAAATGGGGGCTCCATGGAAAGGGATTAGCGATGGCTTTGGCTCCATGAAGTCCTGCTACAGAGACTGTGCTGATTCCCAGGAATGACCTTCCACCCCTCCTCACTGACCTACACTTGGGGAAAACTGTTCTGTTGATTGGAAAGGAGAATGGAGAGTTATTCTATGGGGCTTGGGGTGTGCCCAGGGCAGGAATTCTTGGGTATGGCAAAGTGTCTATGGCACACAGGTATAATTGGAATGTGTTTGGGTGTCATCAAGCCACAAATACACATGAAGACATGCTGTGTGAAAGCACTTTTCTGAGTATTGTCCATGATCCTGTAAGCAGAACAGGTGCAACCACTGCCCTTTTGAGTTTTGATGTTCTTTGGAGGCCACAGAGTCAGCCCTGGCAGCAGAACAGATATTGCTCACCTCAAGGAAATGTTTCTGTGTCGCAGGCTCCCTAGATGTGGGGACAGACCGTGCAGGAGGAGTTCTACAGAGGCAAAGAGAACTGAGCAACAGATCTTTGCCTGTCCTAGACAATGCAGAAAGGCATGATAGACAACAATGGCCCCTCACTTCTCAGATATTCATGGAGCACCAGGTCTGAGCCCTTGAGTGCAAAGACATGGCAGATATCAGTCTGTGTCTTTGTTGAGCTGACCTGCAGTGGGGAAGGGCAGGGAGACACTGTGTCAGGCTTCCCTGAAGAAGGGAGTGGTGTCATACCAGTAAGCAAGGACTGCCTCCCACAGAGCATTCTGTCAGCCTCTCAGGGATCCCAAGGTCCACACTGCCACACTGTACTTGGGAGAGGGTGTTAGCAGACACTGCACTTGCTGGGCTAGAGACCCTTGTGCCCCTCTCTAAGGTAATCTATGTAGGTATTGTGAGAAGAGAGGCCAGACCTCTCACTCTCCTGCCTCCCTGTCTGCCCCAGGTCCACATCTCCTGTACTTGACTCCTCAATGGGGCTGAATTCCAAGGTGGATCACCAGCTCAAGCTTCTCATGGACCATCTGGAGTCTCCTAAGGCTGGGGAGCCTAAGACACAGGTTAAGGAGCCCTGAGATGTGGGTTGTGGCCTTGAGGGGAGGGAATATGCTAGGGAACTCAGCAATGTGCCCAGTTGATGGGAGGCCCAGGAATATGATCCCCTCAATAGTCAGGGTGGGGATGAAGTCTGGGAGGTTATTGGGGGTTTGTTCATGCACACAGCTGACTCTGACACGTAGTGGGAAGATTTGGCCATGAGAAGTCCTTGGAAGGTCAGTGATGTTTTCTCCTCCTGCAACTGCAGAGGCAATTCCATTGCATGCTGAAGTTGCGCCTGCAGAACTCACCAGTTCTGGCCCCACAGCAAGAGCTGGCACATGTTTTCTATTCTCCACCTGCTGCAGAACTGAACATCCTGGGGAATCACCCACACTTGCAGAAATCACCTCTTGAGCTTTTCCTGAGTGTAGCTCTTGACCCACACCTGCCATTCCCCTCCCTTCTAGATTTACTTATTATTCTATTTACTGCTACACTTATTTTCCAGAGATATGCCAGTAATAGAATCATTATAAATAAAATTTAAGGCTTTAGTCTTATTTCAGGTGACAAGTTTGGTAGAATTAAGTGCATTCTCCATATTGTGAAACCTTCACCAGTGTCCTCTTCCAGAATATTTTCATCAACTCACTATGCAAATTTATTTTCTTTTCTTTTCCTTTCTACTAGATCCTGGCCAGCACTCATCCTATGTCCTTGTAATTCACCTGTCCTGCTTTTTCCATCTCACTGCAATTATGTTTCTTCCCAGCCATAGTGTGTTGGAAGTAACTATTTAATCTCACCTTGTCTTAGAAAGGAAAATCCAGACAGATTGCATCAATTTCTCATTCATGTATTCATGGACTCTTGGCAGGGCATAGCAAAGGTATTCAGGGATTTTTTTGCAGTTCTTAGGTTTCTTTATTTTCTTAATTATGTTCCTAGCTTTATAGACACATACACCTCAAAACTGCTATACGTTTAATTACATATAGCTCATCTCATGTCTATTTCATATGAAGGAGACTAAAGCAATTTCTTTGTTAGATAGCAGCACCATGGGAGTGTCATACCCATGTTTATAATTTAGATATTTGTAATGATAAATTACTAATTTTAATTTATGAGTGCTTAACAGGAAAACAATCACAAAATAAAGTATTGTAGTTGTAATACAAACATTAAAATGTGAGGCACTCTGTCTTTCAAGTAAAGTCTATGGTCTAGAATAGAAAGTGCAGTGTTGCAGGCAAGTATTCATTGAATTCCCCTGTTGTTTATTTCCATACAATGTCATGAATAGGATTGCCTATGTCCTCTTCTCTGGACAGAGTAAATTTGCATAAAGTCTGGCTCAGCATGCCACCACCTATAAAGTGACAGTTCTTCCCCAGTAACTCAGTAAAAGAATGACACATGTGAACACAGGCCGATTAAGAATAATGAGGCCTTCTCTACATAATTAAAGAAACATGATGGCCATTGGAGGCAAATAAATGGGAGAAATGAGCACTGGGAAACAGCAGTGGCACCAGGTCCCAGGTAGTAAAAACAAGCCCAGAACTCGAATCTACCAGGCTCATGCCCAGGCCGGGAAAATGGTGGGAACCCAAGAGCTCTCCATGACTCCTCAGAGGCTGGGGGGAAGGTCTTCATTCACAGATCTGCTCTGCCTTGGGACAAAACCCCTGCAGCCTTCACAGAGGCCAGCTGGTTTGTTGCTCCACGCTATAAATGCTCCAGGATGAAGTTATTCTCCCAAGTCCTGTCCGTTCTATTCTGCCACTAGGTGGCTGGGCAGCAGGAGAGTTTAGGTTGGTCACTCATGGAGAGGCCACTGGGTTTCCCACAAAGAAATAGCTGAGTACTTGGGGTCCTCAGTGTGAGCTAAGATGTAGCTCCTGAACTCGATGGATGTTATAAAAATTTCCAATTATCTTTGAACTAAGTGGACATATAAAGTGGCACAGGCTTGATGCAAGGCATTGGTGACAGTGAGTGGTGAGTTCTAAGTCCAGGCCTTGCCCTGCCCAATGGGCTGCAGGTGACAATGGCGGTGTGAGGTAACTGGAAGATTAAAGTCTTAGGAGGGTTGGTATAAAATTAGAGGCTGGTGTGTAGGGGACAGTGCCCAGGTGAAGAGAACCCCATGTGACCCTCTAGTGCCTCACCCCTGAGCATGATAGAATCTCCACAACAAAGGACTATGTGTGTTATTCCATGGCCAATGGACATTTGGACAAAGCACTGCAGAATGTACTGGAAGAGAAGACCCAGAGCTATATCTCAATAAAGCAAGGGAACACAGAGGCTGAGGTCACTGCATGGGGTCTCTGAACAGCCCCATTGAGCTGGAACTGATACCTGAAGCTGAGACATGTCAGCCCTAGTGCTGCCCAGAGCTGAGTCTGTGTGGCAGAAGACAGAGGACCAACAATTTAGAGATTCAAAGTCAAAATTGTTTTTAATCCAGAAAGAGTTGAGAAGCAAGAACAGAAGTCCTGGGGAGAATAAGGGAGGGGAGGAGTGGAGGAGGGACAGGGGTGGGGGCAGAATCTCACATCTGCTATAGTGCATCAGTGACCACTGATGAATGCATGGCGACAAACTTAGGGACAACAGGTAAACTTCAGTTCTCTCAGGTTCTATGGATTAGGAATTCAGGAGGTGCTGCTGGGTGATCCACCATAGTTTCTCCTGACAAGGCTGCAGGCTCAGTGGAAGCACATCCATGGCAGAATCTGTTCTCAGGCTTTCTCCCTTGCTATCAGGCAGGAACACAGTTAGGATGGGGGTCTGATATCTCCTCTCTCTGTTACCCTTCTGCAAAGAGACAGCCTCTCCTCAAGGAAGAAGCAGAGATAGTCAGAGATTTAGAGATGAAGGAAAAACAAAACAGAGAGGAAGGAAGGAAGAACAGAGGAGGAAGAGATCAGGAGGTTGGTCACAGTCATTTTATCTGTGAACCTTGATAGTCACATCCCATCACATCTGCCATATTCTGTCATTAAGAACAAGTAAGGAATTCGGGAGAGAGCTCAGGATAGAGCACTTGCCTACCATGTGTGAGGACCTGGGCTCAATTTCAGCCAGGCTAATACCAACCAGAACAAAATTCACTATGTGTGACCCACACTCAAGGCATGGGCTACTCAGGATATGGCCATCAGAAGGTGAGCTGTCAGCAGTTGAGCACGCTGGCCAAGGGTGTGGTGACTCACACAGGTGTGAATGTAGGCACAGTGCTGGTGGATTTGGGGGTGCATCTGCATCCATAGTGCTTGCTTAGCCTGTGTGATGTCCTGACTTGAGGCCACAGTACCAATACATAGAAGAAATTGAGATGCTTAGGGAACATAATGATGGCTGATCTGATTAACTTCTATCCCCTCATGCCACCAGGGAAAACTGTCCAGTAGGTGAGTGTCATTTCCACCACCATACAGCAGGATCCAGGTCTGTGTGCAATGTGTTCACCTCCCTCCCATACCTTCAGGGATTTCACCTCTAATTCTGTACACTGTGTACACATGACACCAGCCCACAAGCTTACAAAGGGTCATCTCTCACCACTGATGATGTCCCTAGGAAGCAGATGTCAATATGACCTCCATAGTTCAGGGGGACACCCTGGAAAGGACTTCAGAGTCATGCTGTCTTATCTAAGTTGAACAAGGGAATTAAGAAGGAGGATTTGGGTCTAAAACTAGGTTTTCTCAGACCGGGGACCCTGGCTTCATTTCGGGTTTTCCTTTCCCATGGGGAAGCTTTGCCTCCTGCCAAGGATACATCACTTGGGTGGAGATGTTGTCTTCACTCTGAAGGACACTGGGCTTTCTCTCTGTCATTCCATGCGCTTTCATGGTATCCAGAGCAAGACTCTCTGGGGGAAGCCAGATGACCAAGTTCCATAAAGACGTTGTGGAGGGAGCTGGTGAGTTCCTTAAATCATCAGTGTACCAGGCATTGACCATGATGCAATCACCAGAGCAGATACAAACACTGGTCTCTTGTGCTTCCTTGTTATAAAGGCCACACAGTCATCTGGAGAGCAGACCATGTACCACCCACATTACGGTGAATGTGCCTAACTTCTTGGCCTCTGTACATATGGACATAAAATAGGGGAAAGGGAGACTCACAAAGGCACACAGAATGGGGTGATGCATCAGTATATGAACTGAATGTGGAGGAAAGGCAGGCAGGATGCACTCTCAGTCCACTCACTTCTCAGATAGTTATAGAGCAGCACCCTGTGGAGCACCCATGATTAGAGTAACACTGCAAACTCCACTCTCTTTCTCACAGAGGCCACAGGCCACAAGGTCTGAAAAGGGAGTTGCATTTCAGGCTTCCTGCAGAGTGGAGGACAGCACTGTCCAGGGACCTCTGACAAAGAGAGGGCTGATTATGTTTAGCCCACAGGATACCCTGGGAGTGCAGTTTGGGAAGGCCAGACCTGTAGTGCTGCTTACACCTGTCCTCTTTGGGACCAGAGTTTCCTTTCTTCGCTTCTGGCAGGTGCTGCTGAGCAAGGTGGGACAACCAGCCCAACCTAATCTGATTGAGTTGGGCCAAGCCTTGCTCACTGAAAATGAGAACTACAGTGAGAAGGAATTGGCCTGTGTATGTTGGTTTCTGAGGCAGACACGGGGCCCTTTAGAGGGGGAGAGACTCTCAGACTTGGGGCTTCCTGCAACACAGAGGCATGCAGAAGTGAGTGGGGTGAGGAAGAATGGGAATATTTCCTGGGGTGCATTTGTGCACAGAGCTGTCCCAGACAGGTGCTGGGAGGCTTTTGTGCCTGCAAGGAGCAAGGACAGTTGGGGATTATTCTAAGGCAGGGTACCGGACTGAGCTCAAAGTCTACTTACAGATCTTGTACCAGCTCCACTTCCAATGACCTTACCAGCTCCAGGATCAACCTGAAAACTAAGGACAGAAACCTGGTCTGGTGGAATTCCAAGGCAGGTCTGTTGCTGGCTCCATTGCAGGTGTCCAGAGCTCCACTTAGGACTCAAGTCCTGCAAAGCACCTGCCTTTCACTTCTCCTTCCCTTTGCCTCTTCCATTTCTCTCACTTTTTATTTCTACTCTTAAATCTATAGCACTTTGAAACATTAAATTCTAAGATAATTTTAAATATAAGTTATCAATAGTTTCCACATGTTCAGTTGAGTCACATGTAAGCACATCGTCAATTGGTACAATCTTCACATCTGTCGAGTTCCAGCTTTCTTCTCAGTGTTGGACCCATCCATACCCCTGTTTTCATCTGCTAGTCCCCACCCACCACTAACCTTTCTCTCACTGTGATTTACTACCCAGGGTCTTTCATATCAGTGCATCAGATTCTATTTGGCCAAACATTCCTGGAGGAGCCTGGCTGCTATTGCTCTTTGATAGAAGAGAAAATCCTAGAGAAAAAAAGTCTACATGGAAAATGTAGAGACCATTGTGTATGTATTCATCTTTTCATGTCAGAAAAGGTTTTCCATGATTTCAGTGATACAAAAGGAGCTACAAAAGGCTGATTCATTGCAATTGAAAAACAACAATAATGCAAAAACCACAACAGGAAACTTTCTTTACAACCAATAGTCAGATAAATCATTTTAATTACAAGTGTGAAAGAGGTCTCATGAGTCCATTTTGTGAGGGAAATGGCAAATTTTTCTAACTCAAAGAGAATCACAGACATGGCCAACAAGCACGGAAAACACTGAGCCTCCCAAACTTGATTCATGCAGACACACATCCCTGAGATGTGCTGTTTCCCCATCCACTGGCACCTTTTAAGGCAGGTGCTGAACAACAATGGGGAGAACATAGGGGGCAGAACATAGTCCTGTCCTGCAGCTCCCATCAGAGCTCTACACAGCCTTCCCTAGAACACCTAGGAAGACGAATAGAATTTTCTGCCCACACAGAATGCTGCAAAAATATTCAAGTGTTTGAATCACATTCCTGTCTGAAGCAGGAAGGAACTGGGATCCTCCCTAGCCTCCATTTAGAGCATGCACAGGAGAGCTGTCTGGAGGATGCTGTTTACTGCAGCTGTGGGAAACCCTGCCCTGCCCCCAGACCCACAGAGGTGCAGGTATAAGGATGAAACTCATGACACAACAACTTTTCCCCAGGGCCAGCCAGTGCTCTGGGCATCCCCACTCCAATCCAGTGCCTCCCAGAGCCAGGGACAGCACTGGGAAAGGGCATTTGGATGCCTGGGTGGACAGCCAGGTGAGGGGCAGCCCTGCCTGACACAGCTGTGCAAAGTGTGTCCCTCAGGAGCTAAATCTCCAGCAGATCCCACTCACTGCCTTCATCAGCTCTGGCAGCAAGGATGTCACACAGAAGTACAGCAACACACTTGAGGTTTACTCAAACTAAATCATTTAGCTTCCCTTCAAGAAATGACTGAAAATGCACACGTCTGGAAAATCAAGGCTGAGAACACTGCTCTGCATTATGTATAAATAAACTGACTCTTTATAAGACATGGTGGTAATTCCCTTGGGTAGGTCTGCTATGGCAGAAATGTGGACTCTCATGAATACAGATTTCATAACTGCAATAGAAAAATTGCAAATAAATGATGCATGTACATGACTTTCTGTTTGTATTGCACTGAAGAAAGGGGGATCCAGGCAGCAACCTCGATTTACTGAGCTTCCTCCATAAACCCAGGGCAAAATCCACCACATGATTCCATCACCCAATTTTGAAAGCTCAACAACTTGGTTCTTGCTTGTTGCTGCTATTGGTTGAAAATTTTGAGGTGTTTCTATCTGTTCCAGACATCTCTGCCTCTCTTAACTTCTGTCCCCAGGGTGTAGATCAGACTATGTGTTTACAAGAAAGTTCCATCATGATTTCAGAACCAGTGGCAGCCTCTCATGTACTGGAAATAGTTCTTTAAGTTTGGCCATAAGAAACCTGATACAATGTGCTTGAGAGGAAATGAGATTGTCTGATATAAATGCAGGAAACTCATTTTATCTGTGACAGACTCAGCTGCTACTGAAGCCCATATTTTTGAGGTAAAAAGTTATGAGTCAGGGTGTTCGTAGGCACAGTAACATCCCCAAGTTCAGTTTTGGCTTTGCTTCACTCATTCTACTAAGCTGTAGAATGGATTCTGAGTGTTCAAACACATAGGTGTGAACTACAGCAGAAATCTGTAAAAACTTCAGTTAACAGGGGTGTGAAAAGACACGGAAAGTTTTTTGGCAAAATACACCTCTAAATATACATTTAAAGCATCAAAGAAACCAAGAAGAAGTCAAAGATGAAGACAAAGAGGAAGAGGAAGAAGAGAAGGAGGAGGAGGAGGAGGAGGAAGAAGGAGGAGGAGGAGGAGGAAGGAGGAGGAGGAGGAGGAGGAGGAGGAGGAGGAAGAGGAAAACAAGAAAAGAGAAGAAAGAGAAGAAGGAAAAGTAAGAAAAACAAAAAGTAATGTCAATGTGTGGGGTTTTGTCTCCAATACTGCAGCCTCATTTAGAAAGGAAAGGATCACAATTTGCAGAATGGAAGGGTCACTGTGGAAAATGGACTTTCCACCAAGGCACTGATGGTGTGTCTGGCCCACTATGAATGTCCAATCCATGGCAGAGCCTGGAGCCTGGTGGAGGCTGAGGCCAGGACCCAGGAGTTGAGGCCCCTGGGGCTGAGGTGGCAGAGTCTTTGCTGCACCCTCATGGCTCTGCCTTATTGGGCCTGCAGGGCTGCAGCATGGATGCAGTGGTGGAAAAGGGTGTAAGGCAGGAGGTGCTGGGTTCCTCTGCATGCTGCACACTCCCTGCTTGACCTGAGCACAGGAAGATTCAAGTCCTCCTTGCTGGAAAAAGAGACTCTGAAGAAGATTCTGGGTGTCCTCTACCAGACACAGATGAGCACAGTGACTTCTCAGGTAGGGAGGGCAGGACACCCACCACCAGCGGGATTCGCATGGCTTCATGAGTTGGGGGTTTAAAAGTTAGTCATGAATGATGTGTTACATTTCTGAATAAAAAGACTCCTTATTTTATATATCTATAAAGTGAAGCTTGAATGTTCTTCTATATGCATATACTAATTTAATATAAAAGAATATTAAGTCATCAATTTCCCCTCACCTATTCAAGAAAATACCATCTTTTTATTCTTAAGTGAATTGAACAGAAGTAATACTGAATGGAACACTATAAATAATGCAGTGGAAAATAAAATGGAAAAACCCCAAAGGCATCCCTCCCAGGATGAGAGGTCTGCCATTGACCAGCTCCTCTTTCCTGTCCTTACCTGCTGTGCAGGCCTGTGTCTCTTCACTGCTGGGTGGAGAGAGAGCCAGGACACAAGTTCTCTTCCATCTCAGGAAAGATCAGGGACATGGCCTAGGGCATGGCCTTTTTTCAGCATTTTTCAGTGGCTGTAATGTATAATTAATTCAGCAGCTGTGCTGTGGAACATTCATGGTTTCTAACAGTCCACATCTTAACTGATTAAGAAGAGAATATTGTGTCTGTCAATCTCATTTTTAATAATGACCCTTAGTAGTGGAATTTCCAGGTTAAATGTATATAAGGTAAACTTGAGGGTCGCAGATTTTTCACCCGAAGCCTCAGCATAAAGTTAGAGCCTGGTAGAGGAAGACTGAGTCTGCTCAGATGTATGTGGAGATCTAAAGTCAGACAGATGGTCCAGGCAGAGGTGTAGGACACCATGGTACCTAGCAGGAACCATGGCTAAAAAAGGCACAGGTCCAGGCCAACTCATCCTTGAGGAAGTTCTCAGGAAAGCATCACGCACTGCATGCTGGACAGGAGAGAGCTGGAATGGTTCCAAAGCTCCTGCCTACATGGCTGAGGCCCCCTCTCTCACTCAGGGGAGCTCTGTATGACAAGGTCAGTCTGTTACAGAGCCCAACTTGTCTGAATGTTTTCCACCCAGGTGCAGGTTTGAACTGCCACACGTGGACTCACCATAGCTATTGAGCAAGACAGGTGTTTACAGGGAGCAGGTCAGGAGATGGGGACACTGCAGGCAAGTCAGAGTATGAAGCTTTAAATAAGAGACCAGGCCCTCACCAGGCCAGTTTCCTCCAGCAATAACCACACCCTGCAAAATGTGCATTAAATCTGAGTAACTGAAAGGAGTTACTCACAAAATTATGTATCACAGAGATAGTTTGAAGATACAAAAGTAAATGGTAGCATCCGTAAGTAAAATGAGATGTGACCCTTAATGGATATGTGGTGTGCATTGATGTCCTCGAACCACATGCATCAGAAGGAAATAGTCTGATGAACAGAGCAATAAGGAGCACAGGCAATGGGTAAACATCACAGCTGCTTAATAACAACAACAAAGCTGGGATACAATAAGTGCACTGGTGAATTTTACCCAGTATATAATAATGAATAAATACTGATTGTTTTTCAATTCTTCAATCAAGTTGAAGGAAAAACCACCACCAACTTGTTTTAAGTGACAAAATAATACTGAGAATGAAGCCAGACAATAATGTGTTAAAAATAATATAAGTGAAAACACTCTGTTGGCTAATATTCCTACCAAACATACACAAAACTGTTTGGCTAAATGTTTGCCATGTTAACTCACCAGCATATTCAAAATTAACCAACATGATCAACACTGGGCTCAATCTCAATGGTGCAAAAATAGTCCCTCTCACACAAACTATCTGTTTCCAATGGTTTTAACATGTTGTATCTTACTATATTTTACTACATATGATAGTATAAACAAAATTTTTTATACGCAAAGAGATAATACAGAAACTGTTGTTCATTTTCTGTTAACTGATTCTAAATACCCTGTAATTCTTTCATTCTCTTGAATGGCTTCACACTGTCTTGATATGCTTGATGCTATCATATACAAAGCTATACTCAAATAATTCAAGGAATGAGGCACTATGGTGACTACTATTATGTTAGATTATCTGGGAGTGAAACACAATGATGTTTAAATTGTTCCATTCTGACCAGTGTTGTTATATTAAAATGTCCTCTTTTATCTCGATCTCCACCCTTTTTTTAAAAAATTAAACTTTTTTTCAATTAAGGGAAAACTAAATTTAAAAATAGCAGGATATATTATAGTAACTATTTGTTTTCCTATTAACCTAATTTGAACCCCAGTATTGCTCTCCCCATCTTGTTCTGTCTGATTTTATTATATTCTATTTTGTTTGATAGTATCAAGTTTGAGGGTATAGGCAACCACTTTGAAGGCAATAAGATTTACTATGATGCCTATAATAGTTTGACTATTATCTTCTTTTGAAATCTTGTACGGTCTCCAGTGTAGGTTTTATTGGTCTTGTTCTGTACTGTTTTGATCAACTCTATTATACCTGATGATATAGGCAACTCTTTTTAAAAATAGCAAGAGGCACAATGGTAACCATTTTTGATCATCTGATATTCTATTTTTGAATCATGTACTATTCCCATCCTTCTGTTCTAACTGACTCTGTTTTGTTTAGTCATGTTAGGATTTATTCTCTTCAAAAAAATGTAATAAGAATTGTGGGAGTAAAAAAACTCAAAAAATGTAATTGTTATTGTAAAAAAATGGAAAGGAAATTGGTATCAGAGATATAACTGCATGCTTGAGTGTGTAGGATGGAAAACCATATTACTGAGCTTTTGTTGGATCATTGAACAGAACTTTCTGCAACTTCACTGTATGAATGTCCACTTTATATGCTTTAATTTTATAATTCGGACAACTGTTTCTAAGATTACAATATGTAACCTATTAATTAGTGATTTCTTACTGTATTTTTTCTTGAAATTCTGTATTACTTGTACCCTTTTACTGCTTTGTTCTTTATTCCTTTCTTTTTTCTCTTTAATTAAAAAAATAATCAAACCTGGAATGGATATCTTTTATTTATTCATTTTTTGGCACTGAAGATGAAACTCATGACCTCACACTTGCCAGGCAGGTGCTTAAGCCACTGAGATAAATCCCCAGCCCACCAATGAATATCTTTTACATCTTGTCATCTTTAGTGTAGTTGCCTCTACTCTTGAACTTCATACCAGCAAGCAGACCAAATGTGAATAAAATCAGTCAAGGCCAAATAACATTCAAACAAACCAGGTTCAAAGAAGATCAGTCATAGAAGACAATGTAAGTAATATAGGGATTCAGTTTTAGTTAATAGGAAATTAAGGATAATTACCATGGTATAACCTGATATTTTTGGGTTATCTCTCTGTGCCCTCAAATCTAATATGAATAGACAGACCAGAACAAAATATAACCAAACTAAACAGAGCAACAAGACTACTGTAGCTTTTAAATCCTGATACACTTTTAACAATGTCCTCTGCCTTCTTTTTTTAGGCAATTCCTCACCTTTCTCTTTCTCAGGATACTATTATTCACTGTTCAGAGTAATATTAGTCTAGTCTGTTATGTTCAATTTCAGGATACATAAAGATAAAGACAGCTACTACAAAGAGAATGAGAGACATTATGGTAGTCATTATCAACTTCCCCAAAATCAGTGTTGAAAACCAAAAAAGCCTGTATCATTCTGTAATTATTTGATTAGTTCTATAATGTTCAGTATATATTCAATGTGTGTGAATAAAGGAACAACTATTTGGAAGAAAACTAGAGACAGTAAGATAGACAGTGAACATCTCCAGTGGACTTTCTTTGAAATCTGTGTTTTTCTTAACTTGTTTCCTTATGAACTGTTCTGTTCTGTTTTGTCATGTTTAATCTTACCCTCTTTAAGAAAAAAAAGTGTGTAGGACAGATAGGCATATTAATAACTTTTTGGTGGATCATTGCGGTGAACTTTTGACAGTGTCATTATTTGAATATCACTTTGTATGTTTTAAATTTGAAACTTGAACAACTACTTCTAAGATGACAATATGTAAGTAATCAACTAGTGATTTTTTATTGTTTATTTTTCTGAAATTCTGTATTATTTCTACACTTTTTTTCTCTTTAAATAAACATTACAAGGGGCAGGGGATTTAGCTCAGCGGCATAAGCGCCTGCCTTGCAAGCATGCAGTTGTGAGTTCGATTCCTGGTACCGATAAAAATAAAAAAGACAAAAAAAAAAAAAAAGAATGTGGAAATAAACATTACAATTCAGCAAAAAATATAAAATTTAAGTTTTAAAAACAAAATATTAAGTACATAGGCACTATCCATACTTGAAAGTGAAAAGCCCATTTCAGTTTAGCATGTTTAAGTACAAAATGCCATGTTGAAGCACAAAAACACTAAAAAATCTAGAGAGGTACAAATGATTAACTGAAAATAATAAAACATGTGCAATTGAGTAGAGCTCCACTTCAGATTTGTCATTTCTGGAATATTTGTGAAGAAATATTGACATCTAACTTCTGTATTGATTATTTCTTCAGGTCTCCTTGGGATTTTTAAAGTAAACTTAAATCTAAACTGTCTGAACAGTGATGCTTTTTCTATGTATTTAACAAGAAGCATGGATTGCTATATTTCTCACATTGTTAATCCACATAGGATCTCTGCCCAGTGAGCTCTTTCAGATATGTAACAATGATCATGTGTGCTGAGAGTATTCCCATAACACATAGGATTTATCTCTTGTGTGAGTTTTTTTCACGTATTTCACTTACAATCTGGCTGATTAAAGTGACTCTACTTGCTTATACAACCAGTGGTTCTTCCCAGTGTGAATTCTTTCACTTGTTTTGCAATGACTATATGCAGTAAAAGCTTTGCCACATTGTTATATACATAGGGTTTCTAACCAGTGTGAAGTCATGGATGTATTTTAAAATACCCATGTGTGGTGAAAGCTTTCCCACATTTTTCACATACACAGGGTTTCTCAACAGTGTAAATTTTATAATGTATTGGATAATGAGCATTTCTGCCAAAATTTCTTCCACATTCCTTACATATGTAAGTTTTCTGCCCAGTGTGAAGATTTTCATGCATTACGCAATATGTATGTGTGCTCAAACCATTCTCATGATGCCTATGTACACTGGTTTTATCTTGAGTGTGAACTTTCATGTTGCTTACAATGTCCATGTAGGGTAAAAACTTTCCCACATTGCTTGCATACATAGGGTTTCTCTTCAGTGTGAATTCTTTCATGTTTCTTACAATCTCCCTGTGTGTTAAAAGCTTTCCCACATTGCTTACATACATATGGTTTCTTTCCAGTGTGAATGCTTTCATGTTGCTTACAATATCCAGACCTGGTGAATCCTTTTCCACATTGCTGACAAACATAGGTTTTCTCTCCAGTGTGAATTCTTTCATGTCTCTTACAAACTCCCTGTGTGTTAAAAGCTTTCCCACATTGCTTACATACATATGATTTCTCTCCAGTGAGAATTCTTTCATGTTCCTTAAAATGTCCATGTTGGGTAAAAGCTTTTCCACATTGCTTACATGCATAGGGTTTCTCTCCAGTGTGAATTCTTACCTTACAATTTGCAAGTGAGTTAAAAGCTTTCCCACATTCCTTACATACATAGGGTTTCTCTCCAGTGTGAATTCTTTCATGTTTCTTAAACACTCCCCGTGTGTTAAAAGCTTTCCCACATTGCTTACATACATATGGTTTCTCTCCAGTGTGAATTCTTTCATGAACCTTACAATTTGCACGTGAGTTAAAAGCTTTCCCACATTGCTTACATACATAGGGTTTCTCTCCAGTGTGAATTCTTTCATGTTGCTTACAATGTCCAGATTTGGTGAACCCTTTTCCACATTGCTGACATACATAGGATTTCTCTCCACTGCAATATTTTTCATGGGTCTGAACATTTTTGTGTGTTTCTGTTTCTTTCACATTCACATTACCTTCTGCAGTACCAAGGAATACTTCTTTACACTGATTCCAGGATGTATGTCCATAGGATTTCCCTAGCTTGTCATTTCTGTAAAGAAAAAAATCACATATAGGATTTATAACCATATTACTAAGCTTTTGTTGGAGAGTTGAACAAAACTGTTTGCAGTCTCGCTGTTTGAATCCCCACTTCATATGTTTCACTTTTGCATTTCATAACTATTTCTATGAGCAGTATATGTAATCATCATCTTGCGATTTCTTACTGTTTATTTTCACTTGGAAAGCAGTATTATTTGTACTTATTTTGTTTTGTTTAGTCTTTCCTTATATTAAATTTTAAAAAAGAAAAATTCACAGAGAAATGGGTCTCGGTTTAATGACTGCATTAACGTCAAGTTCTGTTTTTAATGCCTGCTAAGAAATACTGACCATGAAGCAACAGAATGGCCTTGAAAGATATGTTGAAAACCACCATTCCCAAAACACTGGTACACATTTGGAAATCTTAAAATTTGGTACTTTGAAATGCAGTATCTTTAGCTTCACTTTGGACATGGGTACATATGTGTATCACATGCAGATTATTCTCATATGTTTCACCATCACAATCTCTCTTCTGTCCTTAACCTGTAGTTCCCTTTTCCATATGGTCAGTCTTACTTTTCTCTGTCAACTCTGTTTCATTTCATTCCACAATTTATATTTTGATTTCTCATCTAAAAGAAACCCTGTGATCTTTTAGGTTTTATAGCTGAGCTATTTCACTGAATTGATGGGAGAAAGTCCCATCTAATTCTTATAGCAAAGGACATTATATTATTTGTTTTTTGACATTATATAACACATTTTTTTCTTTTCTGGGCTGGGAATGAACAACAGGTATTAGCATAAATCTATAGCTTTTTAAAAATCTATTTTAAGAGAATTTCACTGATCATTAAGCTGTGAAGTTTGAACTTGAATTTGCCATTCTGCAAAATCTGATTTCTAGTGTGCTGGGTTTACAAGAATGCACAATCACAGAGAGTCTATTAACATTTTCCTTCTCCCCACATCCATTGATAGTTAGCTAAGCTTCAAGGCCTGATCTGTTATAACTTGATCTGCTTTGTATATGAGTAAGCATCTATCAGTATTTTATGCAGATTTCGAGATTTTAAAAATATCCAGGACAAGTATGAGGGGATCAATTTCTAGAGGCAACTGCATACTGATATTCAAAATGAATGCACTATCATTCCAGCAACCTACTAAGAATATTAATCAGAATCTCTGATTCTCTAGAGCATGGCTTGGAAACATGGGCACTCAGTTTTATTTCAAATTCTATTGCAATCTTAGCAATTGTTAGATAATGAATGTGTTGTATTCACATGTATATATGGGTAGAAAACTGAAGGCAGAATGTCATAACTCAAAGAGTATGCCTTTCGTACACATCTATATGCAATGTCATACATTTTCATGATTTAATTCCCTCAGACATACACTAGCTTATACATCTTCGGAGAATATTACTGACATTAAATTGAATGGTGCCTCATTTCTTTGGTGGTCATTTTTCTGCTGACTCATCAATTACTCAGGAACATTCCTCTCCTTGTGAGTGTGAATTACCTTAAGTATCTCCAGGAAACTTTGCATTCTTTTTCAGCTTCCTGGATATCCCCAAGTCCTCCTGAATTGTAGACATAGAAATACCAGGACTCAGTTGAGTAATACATTAAATTAATAGATTTTGTTTAGATTTATGATATAATGTGTCCAGGTCTGAGCTATTTTAAAAAATATTTTCATTTTTTTTAATGAAACAGAACTAATGAGCAATAAACAATATTCTGACAGCATGAGTGACAAAAATATTTCATCCTTACCTATCACAGTCATGTTCCTAAAGGTTTTGCCCATCATATCTCTGTAGAGATTCTTTTGGGATGGATTCAGCAAACTCCACTCCTCATTGCTGAAGTTCACAACCACATCCTCAAAGGTCACTGCCTCCTAAAGTATCATACATATACTTCTCAAGGGAAGGTTGAGACACCAGGTTTTGGATATCTTAAATTCTCTCCTAGAAATCTGAATCAAAAGCAAAGTGTGGTGGTGCATATCTATAATCCCAGCACTCAAAAGGCTGAGGCAGGATGGCTTTGGTGAGTTCAGAGCAATTCTAGGCTCCATAGGGTGTTCAAATCCACATACAGAAAGCTTGTCTCAATAAAACAACACTAAACTAAACAAATAAAACCAAACAAAATGGCTGAATGAAGACTGATTTCTTCACATTTAAATCCATGTCTTGGTCATTAATTTTGTGTATATACACATTTTTGAAGACAGCAAATTTGATGCTAGTTTGCAACTCGCTGCTAATGTAACAATGAAATAGGAGCACTGATTCTTGTGCTGAGTCATGGCAAGATTCCCTGTGCACTTTCTCTAAAGCAGAGCTCACAGTGAGAAGCCTGGAGGACCAGCAATCACAAAGCACAGAGGCAGATAAATATCTCATCAATTGACTGGGAAGCCAAGCAAGCACCTCCCCTCCCTGGTCAGCGGTGGTGGTTTGGCAGACTGCAGCCCTTCCGCGGGGAGAACCAGGAGCAGCTCCTGAGATCCATGCCATGCTGGAATTTAGGACACTGGGAAGCCAAGCAAGCACCACTTCTCCCTGGCAAGAGGTGGCAGTCTGGCAGACTACAGCCATTCCACGGGGAGAACCAACAGCAGCTCCTGAGATCCATGCCATGTTGGAACTTAGGACACTGGGAAGCCAAACAACCAGCCTGTCTCCCTAGTAAGCAATAGTGAACCTACTGATGCACCACCTAGAATCAAACATCCCACTTCCCTACCCCTCTTCTCCTGTCACCACAAATAAGCAAATGGGAATGAGAAATCTGAGTGTTTCCTGGGAAGTTGACCATAGCAAATAAGCTGGACTTCCTTCTACTATCTCTTTGAAGGAAAATGTTTTTATTATTGTTTCACTGTATTCTGATTAATGGTACTGCTCTATTCAATATTCTGTTTTGATAAGTTCTATAATGTTCTATGTTTCATCTCACTTTGATATATGTGATTAAAGAACAACTATTACAAAGATAAAAGAATATACTGTGATACCTATTACTGTTACCCCAGTAACCTGTTGTGAAGTTGTGCACCAATTTCACTGTATAATATTATTGGGCCTTATGCTGTCTTGTTTTGTTGTATTTTACCAATTTCAAAGTTAAAAAAAATTCATCAATCACTTTGATAGACTACAGATGATGTCTCTTCAAAACTTATTTAGGCCAATGAGTACTTTTTTCTTAGTATACTTGAGCAGAATTTTGAAACATTAATTTGGTTTCATAGAACAAAACATAAATAACATCAAATATGGTACATAAACAATTACTCAAGTATTAGTGGAAAATAGCTGTATTTTAAAAATATGTATATAACCTCACTGTCACCAAGTGATCACTTTCAATTCAAATATAAGAAATATATCTTGGGAGGCTGGTGAAGGATTTCTTCCTTGAATTTTGGGATATCCTAAGTTACAGAGCTGTCTAAAATACACAATCTCTGACTGAGACACCGAATACTCAAACTGAAACTTTAAAAGAGACTGCATAAGACATCTTTGGTTTGTTTTAAAACATTATAGGCATACAATACAGAAAAATTCCAACAATACTCAACCCTTTCTGAGAAACAATGTTGATATCTTCCATGCTACACAGAAAACACGTTCATAGTTGGGTATTTAGCTCAGTGGCATGACCGCCTGTCTGGAAAGCATAGGTCATGAGTTTGATCATTGGTACAAAAATATTCAAATTTCACCTTCATGACACTGGGGCATAATTAGAAATAATCAAAATTAGATCTCAGGTATGGAACACAAAAATCATGTGTTGACAGGGATGTGGAATATTGATTGTTGCCAGACCTGGTGTTGGTCACCTCAATGAAGCAATCAGAACCCAACTTTACTTCATACTTACTCTAAGAACTACCTGTCTTTCAGTGAAGACCCTCCCTGTTGTATGTCCTGCTATTTGCTTCCTGCATCTTGTCAGTCACTTCAACATCTTTTCCATACTCCTCTGATCCATCCTAAGCAGAAAACTCTTCATGTCTAACTATTGATATCACTGCAAAATTTATAATTAGGGCTTCTCCTTTACACCACTTAGATAAGTCCATTGTAGAGAATTTCCATATTTAAACTGTCTATGAACAATCAAGCTACTAAATCTGCTCTTAATTCAGAGATGACACCCCTATTCATTTCCATTCAGAAGGATATCACGTGTATATGTCCATGTAAATGCCTAAATTTTGGCATTTTTCGATGAGAATTTAACAGATAGCCCTTTCTGGAATTTGTCCTTCACAAATATTTACCCTATCCTTGATAACACTTTCATATTTGCATCATTTTTCACACATTTCAAAACTCTAATGGCTTTTCTCACAAACCTAGACTGTGAGTGGGGGTGCCACCTAAATTATTAAGTATGTTCTGAAATTATTTTGCACTGATCTGTGTAATACACAGGAGTTCACTAGTTGTTTGGGAAGCCTTTCTCCACTGAGGCGCACTACTGCACATCTCTGAATTCTCAGGACCTTCGCCACTACCTGTCATGAGGATGGAAATATGAGAACATACTATAAATTGAGGAGATCATTATAAATACAAAAAAAGCCCAAGTTTAAGTTGAGCCATTGTGGCTATGAGGCCTTGCATTACAGACATTAATAAACTCTGGACATTCCAGATCTGCTACTCTGAGGAAAGAGAGCAGAGACCTAGCTCATTACTGCTCTACAAGCTACAAAAGGATCATAGTCAGGGTCTTCCCAAGCTCCTTCCAATGCCTAAGTTGGTGGAGTTACCAGGCCAGCAATGAATTTCAAAGATGATACTTGAGTCTGCTGCGGTCATAGTGAAGCCAGGGTTCTGGGGACCACAAATCACCCTTGCCAAGTGCAAGAGGCAAAAGGGACAGTGAATGACTCAGGGCCATTGCTGGAGGACCTCAGGAGCTGAAGCTATCTAAATACCGGAGGCTCCAGACACTGGAATTACTTCTAAATACTTGTAACTGGTTTCACCCAATCCACCCTATTTCTGTGCTCCCATCCACAACCTCACTATTCCATGGTTCCAGGATCCCTCAGGTTCTTTGCTAATCAGGCCACAGGAAATCAGAAGTACTAAATGAGATGCAGCAAGTCTTTTGATACCACTGTTGTACTCAGAACAGGTAAATCGTGCTGAGACACTGGAAGAGATAGAAGTCACAGCCATAAATGGCCCACCTGATAGGACAGTTCATATTGCCTGCCCCTTCATCACTGATTGACTCCTGCTCTACCGACCTCCTTCTGAGTCAAGAATAAACAGATAAAGGAACCCTTCCCTGCAAGAGAGGATCCCAAACGATAGACTGTAGTGCAGAGCCCTCTGGAGCTGCCATTTTTCTACAGTGGTGAACTCAGCTCGACAGAGGAGTGTTTGAACTCAAGAGCTTTACCTCAGGCTTTTAATTTCAAATCCATTTTATTGCAAGGAAAAAAGAACACATCAACTAAAATTAAATTTCAAAACATGTCAATCAGGGAGCAACACTGGTATATTGTACATTGTCATCCCCAGATCATTCACCTAGAGCACAAGACATCTGTAATCAATTTTCCAAACAGTACTGTTATAGGCACCTGAGTTATTTAAATACTATTGGCATGAGACAGGGCTAGGTCCCCCAAGGAGCCCATAAAAGAGTCCAGATACCTTGCAACAATGTGGAAGACTGACACCTAATGCTATGGGTCAAGGCTCAAGAAAAATGATGAGCAAATTCATCCATATCCTAAGGATTGATGTTATAAAAAGTTTCCTAGCACTCTGAGGAAGTCAGTAGTCACCATTCAAAGAAATGTATCCTTATCATAAAGACTGACATTCTAAATAGTTCCTATCAACCTGAGGAACTCAGGAGTCACCCTCCCAAATCCCAAATGGAAGAGTCACAGCTGATAGAATGCCTGCTTTCTATGTGACTCCCTTTCCCCTTTGTTCCAAATTTAATCAACTTTACCAGAACTTACAATCTTATTGGCTAGCATAGCTCTGTCCCATCTTATGCCCATCTGCATTGTGAGTTCCTAGTTTTCCCACCCTAAACTCTTTTCATCACATGATTTTACTCTATAAAGGTCCCTTGAAAGAACAGTGTTTCGCAACCTGCTCAAGACACCATCTCTCTCTCAGGCAGCTTTTTTTCTCTCAATAAGTATATTCATCTCTTAATCTCTGTTGATCCTAAAATTCATTCTTTGAATTTACAGGACAAAAACCTCATATCAGACATAGTAGACTGGGAGATTCATTCCACTATAGCAATATCAGTATAACCTTTTCTCTTTCTTGAAGTCATAGAAATTAGTAGTAGTTTGTATCAACATTGTTGATCTCACCTTGCCAGGGATACTTGAATTGAAGGCCTTTATCACTGCCTTTTAGTGCTGTTTCTTTTTCTGAAAGTGAGATGATCTGTAATTTTGGCTATGCTATCAACAATGCATTAAGGAATTGACTCAAAATATTTCTTATGAATGGTTTACCAACAGCCATGGAGGAAGACAGATAGCAAAAATTCTTTGTTTTGATTTCTGAATTCAAACCAAAGGATGTACTTGAAAGAGCTTTGCCCTTCAAACAAATACCGGACCTAATGGTGGTATTTGAAGGTGGAAGAAGGTGAAATCAGGGATGTTTACTCATATGGCCACTCCCCCTTTTCTCCTTGATTACAACTTCCTCTTTCTTTCCCAGGGGCCTAAAGAAAATTTCCTTCAGCTCCTGGCATGACATCAATGTCCCCTCCAAGCACCACATCCACTCAAAAGTCACATATACCCCAAAACCCCATAGTCAGTCAGAAAAAAAAAAAACAGCAAACCCTTGGTGGCTGTGGGCTCCCCTCCACATTCTTTAAATAAAAGGCCACGTTTACATTTCTTATATTCTGCTTCTCTACTGTGCTAATTTACCTCCTCAATAATCTAACCCACTTTAAACCTATCTCATCACATGATTTTATTCTATAATGTCTCTAGAAAAGACAGAGTCCTTTGCTACAGGCTCAGAATCCCTCCTGTTTTTCTCAGACAGAAGCTTTCCAATAGGATTTTTGGTGTAGTAAAAAAGAGAATATAAAGTCAAAATGGCCTTTATTCTAAGAATGTGGAGAGAACCCCATGACCACTGGGTGTCTGGCTTTTTCTTCTGGAAATGTGTGGGCAGCATACATATAGTTTTTGACTTGGGTGGTGCTTAAAGTTGGCATTGCTGATATGCAAGTAGCTGATTGAGATTCTTTTCTGGCCACAGGTAGGTTGAATAGGGGAGAGGAAAGTGACTTCAAGGTAAAAGTCCCCTGGTTTCACACCACACCTCAAAAATATCTTATTTAGAGCAAAAACTTTCACTTTCGTTCTCTCAATAAACATATGATGCTCTTCAAATCTGTTGTTCCTAAAATTCATTCTTGCGTTTTAGACAACACAAACTCATACCAGACATAGAATGTCAGGAATTTCATTCCACTATATCACGGTATGGTTGCCTGAATTTCTAACTAACTCAGCTGCCTGTAACTTTAAGAATTGTTTATCAATTTGACTTGGAGTAATTATAGCAAATAAAATGTTCTTAATGGATATAGGGAAATATATCATTAAATTGAAAAAATGATTATCACAGTTTTTGTAGCTAGCATCAGCCAACATTTTCAACTTTCAAGTATGTGGGAAGCCAAAAAATAAAAACAACTCAGGAAAGAGCAACCTATTGGGAACAGTACATCATTCACTGTAATTGCCATGTTATCTGCAGGTATTTCGTAGACCAGAAAAGAAACATTAAGTGTGTTAATTAAAAAGTATCAGTTTCAATAAATGTGCTCATAGCACTGCATTACTGACAACTGTGAATTTTTTTTTTTAATGAGGGATTGAACTCATGACCTTGTGCTCTCCAGGCAGCTCCTTGTATCACTGAACTCAATCCCCAGGCCCCACAAATTTAGATACTAAATATGACTATTAACAATGTTTAATTTGCCATTGACATATTTAGTTATAAATTTTGTAAACCTACATTTTCACAAATAAAATTATTTTCTTTCCTTGCAGTTTAAATTACTTTTGTTTATAGGTACCAGGGATCAATGTTACAACCTAGCACTTCCCAGGCAGATGTTTCTGCCTGCTGAGCTTAAATATCGTGCCTGTATTAATGAATATTTTTAAATGTATAAACATCACTTTATCCATTCAAATACTCTTGTGATTTTAGTAAAGGATGTCAATGTAGACAGAAATTGATATACAATCATAGAGGAACTGGAAGCTCAAAGAGTCAATGCAAAAAACTAAATACAACAATCACTGCTACAGGCACAGCTGAAGAAAGCCAGACCTGAAGGTGAAGATGAAGTGACCAGGTGTACATGATCCCGAAGAGAAAAACAACAGTTTGAAATGTACTACAGTTACCACCACCTCTTCCAGAAAGTCCTGATAGGCATCAATTACCATAATCAATGACCAGAACAAATGGACTATTGTTCCCACAAATGCCTTGGCTCTCCCCACATACCTTTTCTGGCTGACTGGTTCCCTTGATGAATAACATTAGTTAAGCAGCTATAAGTTTATAGGTTGATTGTAGTCTGAGACCCACACTGTACCCACATTGTGACTTTCCTGTATAAATGACCCCTGACAAAAAGTTTGTGGCCAAAACACTGAAGACCACTCCTGAAAATTCAAGGCTATTCTTCTCTCTTTTTTTCTAAGAAAATTTTTGAACATCTTTTGGTTTGTGGCTTTGTTTCTCAATGTTGTGAGCCATTAAACTTGGAGCATTTGACATCAAACAGGGCAGAATTATATTTTTCTTATTTCAATTGAAGTATGAAATTCTGCTAAAGGATATGTTCCAAAGCCCGGATTTCAAGCTGCTTGTTTGCCATGAGTTTAACATTTCCATGAGCTTTTAGAAGTCCTCATTCTAGTGAACTGCAAATGTATTGGAGGAAGTAGGTCACTGTTGTGCTGTAGCACAATAGGTGCCATTCCTTAAATTGTGTTTGTCCCTGCCTCCTGGATGCCACCACATGGCCTCCCTTCTTCTGCAGCATTATTCAATAATTCCCATTTTACGTAAGTCAACTTTCACTCAGTTCTATAATTCTTTTTAAAAGTTTTTCTGTCACGTTGGTTGTTTATTTTTTTCATTTTAGTTTTTTTGATTTAACGACATAGTCTCACTTAGGAGTTCTGGCCAGCTTTGCACTCACTATGTAGGTTAGCCTGTCTTTCAATACATGGCCATTCTCCTGCTTTAGCCTCTTCATCACTAGGGGAAAGAGTTGGGCATTATAACACATGGCATTTGTCTTTTTTCTCCTCTCCTTTTCACTATTTTTCTTTCATTTCAGTGGCACTGCCATTTAATCCTGGTGTTTGCTTGTGTCAGTAAAGGTTTCTGCAGCTTGAGTTGAGTTTGTGAACAACAATATAGCAAAACAAGCAAACCATTTGAGAAGTGTGAAATTTAATTAGCTGGTCTCAGGACCACTTGTATAAAAAACACCCACCCCTATTTCAAGATCTAAACAAGAGGCTTTGACCTGGAAAGTTACAGATATTTTAAAAGATAGAATCACAGATTCTGTTGGAAATAATTTAGCTAGAATATTATAATAATTTTTGGGCTACAACTGTATTCTGCTTCTTTTGTTGAGCAGGTTAATTGTTTTCTTTGGGTGCAGCTCATTTTGCTTTTCTCCTGGGGCTTCTACCCTGTGTGATTTTCCACTTTTCTGGGTGAAATACAGGGCACTACTTAAATGCAAAGCTCAAGATGGCATCTATTATGCCAAGCTACAACACAGCTAAGTTACAAGCCTGATTCTTACTAGAGCTGGTGTTTTTCACCTCAAGGAAGAAATCATAAGCCAACTTTATCTTCGTGCTTACCATAAGAACTACCTGACTTTCAGTGAAGACCCTCTCTGTTGTATGTCCTGCTATTGGCACACTGTGTCCTGCCAGTCACTTCCACATCCTTTCCATGCTCGTCTGATCCACCCTAAGCAGAAAACCCTTCATGACTAAACTATTGATATCCCTGCACTATTTTAATTTATGGCATCTCCTTTAACCACTTAGTAAACTCCATTGCAGAGCGTTTGCATATTTGAACAACGTATATGATCAACCAAGCTACTAAATCACCTCTTAATTCAGAGATGACAACCATATTCCTTTCCATTCAGAAGGATATCATGTGTATATTTTCATGCAAATGACTACATTTAGGCATTTTTCAATGAGAATTTAACAGGCAGCCCTTTCTGGAATTTGTACTTAGCAAGCACACTTTACCCTGCCCTTGATGACACTTTTATATCTGCTTCAATTTTCTCAAAATTCAAACCTCTAAGGCTGTTCTCACAAACATTGTCTATGAGCACATGTGTCACATAAAGTATGTTCAGAAATTCTTGGTGTTGTTCTGTATAATACACGTGAGTTGATCCGGTGTTTGGGAAGCCTTCCTCCACTGAGGCACATCACTACACATCTTTGAATTCTCAGAACCTTTGCCACCACCTTTCATGAGCATGGAAATATGAGAACATAGTATAAATTTAGGTGATCACAAAATACATAAATGCATAAGTTTAAGGAGAGCAGTTGTGGCTATGAGGTCCTGCATCACTGACATTGATATACTTCTGGCTTCCAGATCTGTTGATGACAGGAATGAGACCAGAGACCTAGCTTATTACAGCTGCACCCAGCCTGAAACCACATCAAAATCAGGGTCTCCTCCTGGCCCTTCCTGGGCCCAGACAGTTGGAGGAGCAAGGGCAGCAGGTGATTTCAAAAATGGCATTGTGGCCTGTGGTGTTACAGTGGTGACAGTGTTCTAGGTACCCAGAACTGTCCTGGCCCCAGAGAGAGGTAAAAGGGACAGAGGATGATTCACTGCTAGCCCTAGAGGACCTCAGGGTCTGAGGCTAAGCAGGCAGGCTGTACACAGCAGAGCTGCTTCTCACCACTTCTAACTGGTTTCAACCTGTTTCCATCCCATTTCACTGTTCCCATCCCATAACATCACCATTGCGTAGCTTGAGGTCTCCCAGGTTCTTTCTAAGCAGTCCACAGCGAATAGAAGCCACAAATTGCGGTCTAGCAAACATCTAACTCTCCCTTTTTTGACCTGGCCTCGCAATTGATGCCATGACACCGGAAGAGACCACCTACCTTGGCCCGCCTGATTGGACAATTCTTATAGCCCGCCTCTTCATCACTGATTGGCTCCTACTCTCCTGCCCACCTTCCCCACCAAGAATAATTACAGAAAAAAAAACCCCACCCTGTAACTGTGGATCCTCAATGAAAGATGGTGGAGGCTTTTGGAGCTGGCTGTCTTCTGGAATGTTGACCTCAGCTCATCTGATGGGTATTTGCACTGCAGGGCTTTACCTCACTCCTTGCTTTTCCCCCCAAACTTATTTTATTTGAAAGATCAAAAGTAAAAGAAAAAAGTGGTCCAGGGATTTAGCTCAGCAGCATAAGCGCCTGCCTGGAAAGCTAGAGGTCCTGCATTCCATCCAAGATCTGGCTACCACAAACTGTGCTGCTGTAAACACGGGTGTACATATGTCATTGTGGTATGATGATTTTTATCCTTTTGGGTAGATACCCAGAAGGGGAATAGCTGAGTTGAGTGGGACCTGTAGACCTAGTTTGTGTGGAATCTCTACACTGATTTCCACAGTGGTTGCTTTACCACCAACAATGGAGAAGGGTTCCTTTTTCCCCCACGACCCCTCTAGCATTCGTTATTGCTTTATTTCTTGACAGTAGGCATGTTTTCTGGGGCAAGGTGATATATCAATGTTATTTAATTTGCAATTATTAAATGACCAGGGATGCAAAACATTTTGTCACATATTTATTTGCTGTTTCTATTTTTTCATCTGAGAACTGTGTATTTCACCTCAGATGCACATTTTTGGATTGGGTCTTTAAATCTGGGAAGACTGAAATTTTTTAGTTTTCCATGCTCTCAATAGTAATACTTTGTCTGAGGAACACTTGGCAAACATTTTCTCCCATGTTGTGGGTTGTCTCTTCATTCTGTTGGTGGTTTCTCTTGCTGTTAAAAAGCTTTTCAGTAGGGTTAGATCCCACTTAATTCTCTTTTATTTTTGCTGTTCTATCCATGTTTTCTTCTTAAAGTCTTTGCTTACATCAATGTCTTCAAGAGTTTTACTTACTCTATCTTGCAGCAGATTTAATGGTTCTGTCTTAATATAAGATCTTTAGTCTATTCTGATCTAGCTTAATACACGTTGAAAGATATGGGCCCAGTTTTAATATTCAGCATGTGTAGAGTCAGTTTTTCTAGCACCATTTATTAAAGAGGATGCCTTTCTTCCAGTGATTATGTTTGGCACCTTTGTCAAAGATAAGATGGGTTAGTGCGTCTGGAGTTGTTTCTTCATCTTCTAATTTTTTCCTTTGATCTTTGGGTCTGGTTTTGTTTGTTTTGTTTTTTGTCAGTACCACACCTTTTTTATCACAGTACCTTTATATTATAATTTCAAGTCAGGGATTTTGATGAACCCTATCTTTTCTTTGTTGCCCAGGATCATGTTTGCTATTCTAGGTCTCTTCTAGTGCCAGATGAATTTTAGAATTTATTTTGTGTAATTCTCTGAGATGTGCTTTGGGGTTTTGATAGGGATTGCAATTTATCTGTACAATAGCTTTGGAAGTAAGGCATTTTCACTACATTGAATTTTTATACCCAAGACTGTGGGATAGCTCTCCATTTTATATCTTCTTGAATCTCCTTTTCAAGAGTACTGTAGTTTTCAGTGTAGAGGTCGTTTACATCCATTGTTAGATTGATTCGTAAGTATTTCATTTTGTTGGATGCTATTGTAAAAGTTATTGTTTCCTAGATTTCTCTTTCCATGAGTTTTTTATTCTTGTATATGAAGTCTAGTGATTGTTGTGTGTTGACTTTGTAACCAGCTATATTACTGAATTTGCTTATCTTCAGAAGTCTTTTGTTGGAATTTTTAGGGTCTTCTAAGTAGAGTATCATGTCTTCTGCAAATAATGATAGTTTAAGATTTTCTTTTCCTATCTTTATTCAATTTATTTCTTTCTCTTCTCTAATTCCTCCAGCTAGTTTCCAGCACTATATTGAATAAGAGTGGAGACAGTGGACATCCTTGTTTTATTCCTGATTTTAGAGTAAAAGCTTTCAGTTTTTGTCCACTTAGTATGAGGTTGACTGTTGGTTTGTAATAAAAGGCTTTTATCAGATTGAGATAAAGATCATCTCTCCCAATTTTTGTAGGTTTTTTGTTATGAATAGGTGATAGACTTGTCAAAATCTTTTTCTGCATCTATTGAAATGATGAAATGATTTTTGCTTTTGGATTTGTCAATACGGTGTATTATATGTATGAATTTATGTATGTTGAACCACCCCTGTGTCCCAGGGAATAATTCTATTTGATCATGGTGTACAATATTCTTGATGATATTCTGCAGTCTGTTTGCCAGTATCTTATTGAGGACTTTTGCTTCAATATTCACTAGGCAGAATGGTCTGTAATTCTCTTTCTTATTTGGATTCTTCTCTGGTCTTGGTATCAGGGTAATGCTTGCTTCCAGGAATGAATTGGGGAGTACCATTTCCCATTCGATTTCATTAAAATTTTGAGAAGCAGTGGTTTTAGGTCTTCTCTAAATTTCTTGTTTATCCCTGCCAATTCATGGCTAACCCTGCTTTGTTTCAGCACTCAGTGGACTCTTTCCATAATGGGCTGCAAATGTTTTCAGGATTCAGGTTCAATCCTCCAGGAACCAAAAATCCACCGATGTTAGAAAATATTCCGAGTTCAGGCCAGGGCATGACAGAACAGAACAGAGCGTCAGAACGCTGTGTGAGAGGCAGCAGACAATTTTCACTCACCTCTATTAATTTTCCACCTGGAAACCCAGTATGTGATCAGAAAAGGAGCACAGTTACTGTGTAAAGTGAAGACATTACATTTAAATGATAGTAATGATCTGCAACAGAGTAAAGATGAAATAAAAGCACACATCAATCCTGCAAGACAAACTTGCTACTCATTCAGACTTATAAAAATGCTGAATTCTGAAAGGGATCATATTGCCAAGCATGGGGGTCACAATTATTGCTGAAACGGAACCAAATTCCTAATCCAATTAAAAATTTCCTTCTGATGGGGCAGGGACACCTGAGGACTTCACACTCTAAGTTCTCCTTGCCCTATAGTTCCCTTGTCAAAAATTGCCACTCTGTGCTTCAGGATTTTAATATTCCTAGAAGGTATATATTCCCTAAAGCCTGGTGATCCATTTGTTAGCAACTTTTTGGCTTCAGAAATGTGCAGGATATTAGTATGATCACTTCTATATGTATACATTGCCATCATGTGAGTTGGAACACATGAACCAAATCTGGACCCTGGATCTTTCCTCCCTTAGGTTCTGAAACTGTTCTCTGGCTCTTTGACCTCATAAAAAGTTACATTTTCCTTTTCACCTTTTTTCAGATATTTATGCTTTGGAAACAGTCAAAACCAAACTTCCCTCATGGAAACAATGACATAAAGAATATATTTTTATTAAATTCTGTAAGTCAGTTATTTTGTACCTGTAAAAATTAAAGAAATAAATATCTAATATAATTCAGCTAGCTGTATGTTCTAAATAATCTCCCAAATGCATCAATTCATTCTTCAACTAATTAAGTAAATGAGTTTTTAATCTATGAAACCCTGACAGTTTTTTAGCATTTACCTGTTTCAGTTTGATTCCAGCAATTCTTTGAAGATCAAAACCACTAATTTCCTGTACAATCCATTCTCTGCCAAGCAGGCATAACTGGAATCTGGTGAGAAATTCATAGTTAAAAGAAATGAACTGCTAGAAACACCTACACTGATGTTCCATAGTACTTAGCAAGTGGATGGATGCCTCCTTTATTATCTACCAATTTCACTTATAAGTACTGACTTAGAAAAGTTATGCAGAATACTCACAATGATGTAAAGAGGTGTACAATCATGCTTTCTGAAAAATCACTGTAATGCCCCTCAAAATGTTAATATGGTAGCATATGTTTTTATGGTAGCAATATATTGATAAGTTAGCAATATATTTGTTGATGGATAACATAACACTTCCAGCTACAGGTACATGCAACAAAAGTTTCAGGAAACTTACAGTTATCCTATCTGGAAGTTAATTTTCTGTTGGGGCCTATGCCTAAATCTCAGCCCGCAAAAAAGTGTAGAGCAAAGGACCAAAAGAATGAGAAAAGTGGCATTGTCTTGAGGGCAACAGGAAGAGTGAAATCCTCTTCAAAATCATAACTCTCCTAACCAGCCAGCCACCTGTCACTAGGCAGCCCATATTTTATCTGAACAAGCACTGAAGTGAGTGGACAATGGTAAAAACCTGAGCAGACCCCTGGGAGAGGTTCAAGGAAACCACAGAGCAACAGATGATTCTAATTAAGAAAAACTATCCAGGAAGTCTACAGGTGGCCTCAACTGTGGCCTATCTTGTTCCTTGAGGTGTCTCCTCATTATCAGTTCAGTCATGGTCTGGCCACACCACAGCCCTGCACATGTGTTCATCTTCAACCCTTTCCATCATCTCTCTCTCTCTCTTTTTTTTTTTTTTTGTTTTGTTGACTCCCTGGAAGGGTGCCCAGCTTAAGGTGGGGAAGCATTGAGGAGAACTCCAATTTAAACTCATCATAGTCCATGAGCTCATAACAGTAGTCATTTACCTGTATAGCCAGCAATTGTCAGATGATGTTAGTGATCCAAGCTCGCCCCACAGCCAGCTTTTACATTGCACTACATCTTCAGAGGCCAGACTTTTCTGCAGGACATCCAAGGCCAAGCTAACATGAGACCTGCATTAACTATTGTGTTAGTTATTTTTCACTTGTTTCTGAGAAAAAATACTTGAAGCCCAAGTTGAGAAAGGAAAGGTTTATTTCTTACAGTTTTTGGAGGTTTCAGATCACACTCAATTGGCTCCAAGGCAGGTAGGTATGGATGGGCTGCATTTCATGGCAGCTTCAAACATCAAGCAGGAACCAGCAAAAAGCAAGACAAACTTTCTTTCTGCCATTATATTACATCCTGTCTCCACCCCTATGCAGGTGTAGCACTAACATCATCAATCCAAGAACTAGACAATGAACCATCACAAATGCACAATGCAAACTCATGATGCCTGGGGGACACAAGCATAAACCACGACATTCTACTCCTGGACCCCAGGACTCATGTACATCCATTATACAAAAGATATTTAGTCCACCTCCAAGAGTTGCCAAAGTCCTATGTTTCAGCATTGCTGAACATTCCAATTCCCAAGTCTGCTCTAAGATCTATGGCAAACTCTTAACTGTAACCCCTGTACAAATGAAACAAGGCTAAACATTTCTCAAATGCAAAGGCATAAGATAAACATTACCATTCCAAAAGTTACAAGCAGGGGAATATAAAGCATTGGAAACAAAAGAAGTCCAGCAGGGTGAACATTAAGTCCTAGAATTCCATGCTCAGCATCAGAAGCAATCTGGTTGCAAACTCCAAAAGCCTTGGGTAATTCCACCTCCATGGCGCTTCCAGCTATTTTAACTCCTGCAGCTTTTCTCTTAAATCTTCTCTGCACACTTTTTTCAGCTTCCCTTGGATCATCCACATTCCTGCCTTTTCCAAACTTCTGCAGTCTCCACTGCACCTTTGGCATCACCCATACATCTTCACAAATTGCCATCTCAGGGGCACACTTCTTGGCCTCCCAGGCCCTTTGCAATTGAGGGGGGATGCCATCTTGCCTCAGAATTTGTGCATTTTCTTGCACGTAAAATCAGCACCTTGTGGATACCACCAAGGTTTGCTGCCAGCTGGAGCAGTAGCCAGGCTTTTCTCTCATTTGGCAGTAGGGGGCAGTTGCCTTGATTGCAGGGCTCTATTTTCCTCGTTGTGAGGAAATGCTTCTCAATGTTGCCACCATTCTGGAACCTCATGTAGCCTCTGTCGCCATTCTGGAACATGGCACTCTGCAGCTTTTCACTCTGAGTAAATCCTTTCACTTTTGCAGTGAGGCTGCATAGGGTTGGGACCCCCTTCCTATGATGCCCTGGGGCCATCTTTCTTATCTCTCTGTTTCACCTCAGGAATCAAAATCTCAACTCTGTCTTTGCAGTCCACAGCCTTCCTGGAATTTTCCTTCTGGCAAAACTCACAGGATGGTAAATTATAGTGGTGAGCTCTTTGCTCTTGATTTGCAACATAAATCTGGCTAAAAGCCCCCAACAATAACCATGCCACAGCCTCAAGCTTTGATTGCTTTTTAATTTCATTTTCATGATTAATCAGTCCATTGCCCTTTGTCTCAGTCTCAGCAAAGTCTCTGGGCAGGAGCAAAATTCAGAGGAAACTTCTGCCAAGCCATAACACACATTATGTGGAGTCCTACAACCAATGCAGTCCTTCTTCAAAACAGAAACCTCCCAAGCCTGGTCTTTACCATCAGGATCTCTATCCACCTTCTGGTCTCCTGAGCTCTGACCCGAATCCCCTCTACAGAACAACCTATGCTGCTCCAGCTCTACCCAGCCAGTCAACATGTCTGAACATTTCCAAACTCTGGCCATAAGCCATTTCCAAAGCCTCTCAAAAACATGGTCAAGTATAGTCACAGCAAAATACCCCACTCCTAGGTACCAAATTCTGTTTTAGTTACTTTCTACTTGTTGGTGAAGCAATATACCTGAAGCCCAATTTGAGAAAGGAAAAGTTTATTTCTTACAGTTTTTGGACATTTCAGCTCACACTCAGTTGGCTCCAAGGCAGAAGGGTATGGCTGGGCCACAGTTCATGGAGGCTGAAAACAGCAAGCAGGAACCAGCAAAAACCAAGACAAACCTTCTTCCTGCCATTGAATTACATTCTGGCTCCACCCCTATGTGGGTATAGCACTGACCCCATCAATGCAAGCACTAGACAATGAACCATCACAAATGCACAATACAAACTTATGAGGCCTGGGGGACACATGCATAAACCATGATAACTACAGTCAGTTACTTACTTCCTATCAAGGTCACTTAGGTCTTCTCAGGAGTTATCTTAGAACCATGCATAGCACCTCATGGCTCTTCTGTCAGTGTCAGCCAACTAGAAGAGTAACAACCATTGCTTGACCACGTTGCTCTCTGTGAAAGCTTGGGAGATTTTTCTCCTGGTGATGCTCTTTAGGCACACCTTGCATTGAAGGTGACTTTCCTCTGTGGTCTCATCATTTTCTTGATGAGAAAACCAGGGACTCACTGAGTATTTTAGGATGATGCAATCAGAGATTATTTTATATCCTGTGTCTCCACCACCGTTGAAGGGCTGGGGCCAAAATCTTGGCTATCCATTTAGCCCATCTCTCTCTCTAAGTTTTGGCTTCCAAACCGTAGCTGCTGAACATCCAAAAGAAGTTTTTGGTAACAATACAGTATATTAGATGCAGTAAGTTTAACATTACTATTTTATCTAGACATGAAACAACTTAGAACATTAAATGAATCCATTTTCTTCTATCCATGGACATTTTAGCATTTGAATACCTACAGTGTTAACAGTTGCATATTTTACATAATATATCAGGAATCAGAACCATACATAGTATTGCATCATGACAATCATGAGATTCTTGTAATAATCTAAATTCCTGTTTTGACATAAAATACCCCTGTTAGTCAATCACCCTTATCTAATACACAAGAAATTTTTGTGTATTATTGAACAACATATTGATCTTTAGTTGAATGTGAATCTCACAAGTCTTTGTTATCAGTAGAGGTGTGCACATGAGACAAAAATCAGATACCATAAGTAATCCCCATTTTACAGTCATGGAGTGTTATGCATCCAGAAATATGAATATATGCAATATATCATGAAGTTGATTACAGTCAACTGTCATAACCATGTGAAACCTTTATGTAGACATCATCAAACCAAAAATATGTATTACTTCATTTGATAATAACCAATGTGAACATTAAGGAATACATTTCATAAATTTATTTTAGGTGTCTCCTATAATGCTCTGGAGCTCATTGAGATCTTTAACCAATGAACAAAAAGTGGTTAAAAATGTTACCAGACAGCTGCTTTCTTCTTTATCAATCAGAGCTTGGACCACCAATCTCACTGCTAAGCCACTTTATTTATTTATCTTTTTAAATTTATTCTTTTTAAAGAAAGACAAAACAAAACAGAAATCAGGCATAAATAGTACATACATTCAAAGAAAAGAATAAACAGTAATAAATCACTAGTTTGTCTTTACATATAGTCCTCTTACAAATAATTGTTCAAGATACAAAACTGGAACATATAAATGGGAATTCAAGCAGGGAGACTGCAAATAGTTCTGTTCAACTATCTAATAAAAACTAAGTAATATGGCAATCAATCCTATACACTTAAACATGTATGTATTTATCCATATCTTCATTTAGGTTGAGTTTAAACAAACCAAAACCGGTTAACATCACTCTGATTGAAGATTAATAGCATTGCTGGATTTCACATCATGACACTATGGAATCAGCACTGGGTACTGTAGTGCCTTTTTTTCTCCTTCAAAGTATTTGTTCATTTCACCATGTGTCATAAGATCAGTTCTTATAAATTGTTGATAGGTTTTATGGAAGCATGCATCTTAACATGTGTTGTCTATCCTTTCTATAGTAGAGGGAAAAACAGAACAAAGCAGGATAGAGCAAAACATAATCCTAGAGATACATAAAACTAAAAAGACATATAAAACTGCTGTACAAGGAGTTCTACCATGGTCACTGTTTTGTCTCTTGTTATCATCAATAAAAATGGCTATCTCATCAGATAAAGTATAATTGAATATATCAGTGCATAACAGTATTAACAGAAATATAACTTTATAGATAGTGTAGAGTTACAAAAACAGATATTAATCAAATCAGAATGGGTATTATACTGAGTCATTGTTATTTTCAGTATAGTTGTCTACACTCTCTGACGATACTATCAACTTAACAGTTTTGAATAAAATCAGTCAATAACAAGAAGCAATCAAACAAATCAGATTTAACTAAGATCAGTCATGAGTATAAGTATCAGTATAAGTTATAGAGGGATAAGTATAGAGTATAAGATCAGTATAAGTTATAGAGGGATCTGGTTTAATTTAACAGGAAATTAAAGATGATTACTGTGCTATATCCTGATATGTTTGGGATAGCTGTCTGTGCCCTCAGATCTAGTGCTTGAATAAAAACGAGATGGAATATGTTCTATCTAAGCTTAGTGGTACAAGTAATATGGGTTTTAATTCCTGATACACTTATAACAATAATTTCTTCTGTCTTTTTAAAGACTATTCTTCTCCTTTCACTCCCCAGGGTGTACTGTGTATTTTTGGGCCTCCCCAACACCCTTGGTTTTATATTGCTGGAGGCAACCTGCTATTTATCTAAGTGTTTCTGAACTTTCTCACTCCTGGACTTGATCACTAGTTGTATTTTTTTACTTATTAATCCTGTCTTTCCAACCTATCCATAAATACTGGTCCAGTTGCCCCTATTACTCTCTCATTCCCTATCACATCGTGTTATATTTTCTCATATTCAATTTTGGTCCAAATGCTCTTCTTCAGGCTAATAATAGTTCCTATAAAGAGCATCTTGCTGGGCCCTATTGCTTGATCCACTCTGCCTGTGACTCTCTCTTTTTTTCCCCATAATTTAGTGTATATAGGACATCTATATTAGAAATTATACCCAACTTCCTCTGTCTCATTAATGTTGTTCTCATTTTATGTCATCATTGTCCATTTGTCTTCTTTATTTCACTTTTTGCTCCCTGCATGGGGCCTCTCTACCACTGTTCCAGAAATCCTGGGGCATTTCTCTCTCTTTAGAATGTCCTGTAGTATTCTCTGTAGGGTTGGATTGGTGGTTGTGAATTCTCCCAGTTCCTCTTTATCTTGGAAGCATCTTGTTTCTCCATTAATTTCTAGGGAAATTTTTCAGGATATATCAATCTGGGCTGTAGGTTATTTTCTTTCAGGACTTGGAATGATTCACTCCATTTTCTTCTCGATTTGATGGTTTGTGCCGAGAAGTCTGATGTAATTCTGATGGGCTTTCCCTTATAAATGATCTGTTTCTTATCTCTGACAGTTTTACTATTCTGTTCTTATATTGGATTTCACGGATCTTGATTATTATATGCCTATGTGTAATTCTGTTTTGGTTTAGGTGGCTGGAGTTCTCTATGCCTCATACACCTGAGTAACTTTTTCTTTTCCTATGTTTGTGATGTTTTCCTTATTTTTGTGAATATCATTTGTAGTTCCTTTGTTTGTACTCCTGCTTCTTTATTCACATTTGTTATTCTTAAGTTATACATCCTTTTGTCATTGTCTAGCCTTTGTATTGTTACTGCTTGTTTCCTTGTTATTTTTAAGAAAATTTTCCTTTCATGAACCCACAGTGCAAACCTGTCCTTAGTTTCTTTCAGTCAGTTTTGCCAGCCTTTAATGGAGTTTTTAAATTCATGCTTGTCTCTTTGAACCAGCTTCCTTTATTCTATCTTGTCTCTATTTTCCTGATGAAACAATTCTCCCCTTTTTTTGTGTTCTTCCCTTCTTCCGTGTTTTTTCTTGAGAGGTGCTTAGCATGTCTTAAATTATTCTATTTATATCTTGCTTTACTTGGTTAAATACTTCCCCTTTGATATTTTCTATGAGCTCCTGAGGATATTGCTTTATGTCTACTCGGGTCATATCTGATATTGCATGTTTGATGTCCTCATTCTCCTTTGCATTTACCTTTCCTGGATCCATGTTCTCCTGATTGGGGAATGGGAACCCTTTCTTTTTGCTTCCTCTTATTATTTTTTGTTCCTTCCATACAGGTGTATATGGGAGGCCCAGGTTCTTTCTTTGTTGGTTACAGTTTGTCTGAAATTCTGACAACATGTTCCCACCCAGTGCAGTGTACTATGGAGATACTGACCAGGAAAGCCTATGCTGGGCCCACCCCTCTGGATTGATCAGCTTGCTGAAGGCTTCACTGCATTAGGGTGAACTGACAGGCATTGGTACTGGTATGGTCTAGCCTATTGGTCTCAGCCTGAGATGTGACCCAGATCAGGTGCTCCCCATCAATCCCACTTGAGAAGGGAGAAGCTGACTGAAGTCACTGCAGCCCCTTGTTCATGCCAACTTGCCCCATCCCAGAATTCAATCTGTTGGAGCTCGTTTTTCTTTGTGGAAGGGTTTTTATTCCTGTCACTCACCACAGGTTGACGCAGTGTTCCCTGGCAGCTCAGCTCTCAGTTAAGATCACCGGCTCCCATCCTCAATGTGAATGCATCTCCAGCGAGATGAAACTAGTGAGCTTTTGTGTAGTTCCATAAATCTTGACTGCATGAGATCAACTGTAGCAGTGGCAGCAAGTTCAAGTGGCAGCACTGAGACTGTAGCTGTTTCAGTAGTAGCACTGGAACTGTATTTTTTTGTCTTTCTTTTTTTTTATTGGTGCCAGGGTTCAAACTCATGACTGCATGCTTGCAAGACAGGTGCTTATGTCGCTGAGCTAAATCCCCAGCCTTGGAACTGTATTTTTAAATGGTTTCTCTCAGCTTAGTTTGTTCCAGGCTTGGGAGGGACTATCTCCCTCTGTTTGGGTCTCACTATGCTGTATTATTTTTGGAATCTAAGTTGACATCTCAGAGAGTCTCTGTAGCCTGCTGTTATCTATCCACCATCTTTTCTCCTCCAGGACTTTGTTTATTCATCCTAATATATACAATTTGTAAATAATGAGACTATAAAATCAGTGATGAATAACATATTGCTTTCATATACCCAGACTTTGTGACATTTGGAGCAACTAATGTGAAACCATGCTTCGTAAACTCACAACCCAAAGATATCTTTGATAAAACAATGCAAACTTGGAAAAAGAGAAAAGTTACTGAGCTTAAAATGAAAGAACAGCTGTTCACAGAGTGGACAAATGGACAGACAGATGATCTGTGTGGATTCAAACAAACACAGAAATCAGCACACAACTTGTCAGGGTCTGTGAGAATATTTGTTCCCCACAGGCCATTTATGTACTTGTACCATGCCTCTTTGTTAAACTAGCTGCCCTCTTACACCCCATGCTCCCAGTGCTGGAACACCTGTTCACCTCAAACATTCCATGCCCTCAGGGTGTTTTCCAGGTGTTCTGAGCAACATGAGCATGCCTGTATGGGTAGTTTTGCTGTCTGCTTTACAGGTATGAACAATCACTAGCTCAGTATCTCCCATCAACTGCTTAAAAACAGACTGGACAAACAGACAACTGATATATGACAGACTGACAAACATTTTACAAAATCGGAGTGCACTCAAGCATATCCTTAATCAAGCCAAATTACAATAACTTCTTACAAATTTAGAATCTACAACAATGAATCAACCATTTGGATTTGTTTTAGACCAACTAGCAGAGATCTTGTAAAAAGGATCAAAGGCCTGATTCAGGGAGAGGTGAAATGGTGGAATTACGTTTTGTAGCCTGTGATGTCAACTCATTCCATACAGGGCAAACACAATTAGCAGAAATCCACACAAGACCTTAGGAAAATCACCGAGGATCCCCCTTCCCCAGATCAACAGAAGTGTCAGCCCTAACACACATGGGTCTTGGGGAGTTTTGTATGATACAAAAGGGTTTGTCAGAGGTATATACTGGTAAGAATGTATTTGAATCAGGGAATAAAACAGCCTCATTGGGAAAGACAGCTTATCTAAAGTAAATAGCACCATGAAGAGAATAGTAAAAACCTGTGCAGGAAGTGCATTTTTCTTCTTTAATTATTTAAAGAGAAGAGATATTCTTTTCTTATTTTTTATTTAAAACAGACTAAACAAAACAGAAAACAGGTAGAAAAGATATATGCTTTCAAAGACAAACTAAACTATAAGAAATCACTGGTTGATGTTTACATATTGTCCTCTTAGAAATAAGATTTCAAGATACAAGAGTGGATTATATAAAGTGGTGATTCAAAGAGCAATGGATCAAAATCATGACTGTGCACTTTAAAGGCAGGCATTCATGTCACGGAGTTAAATCTACAGCCCTGTGTTTGCAGAGGGAACAGCAGAGGACAGCAAAAGAGAAAAGTAAGCCTTGGTAAGTGGCAAGATAGTAGTGATTATATCAATTCTAATGACTATAGGTGTTCCAGTACATCTCAAGAGATGAGAGGGAATAGCATTGACAATGGAAATAAAATATCGCCAAGTTAGTGAAGTAAAAGAGAAACATCAGCTCCAGTGTGTAGGAAAGGTTGTCAATAGTTAAAGAGAGGCTTCAGCATGCATCTCCTATGGGAATAGCAGCAGACACCAAATTGCTGTCAAATCCTTGATTTCCACAAATAGCATGACAAGCTTTAGAGGAGACATAAAACAAGACAGTGGAGCTACAGATTCAGAAACATTTAGTTGAATGGGTAAGAGAGATCACAATTGAATCAACAATATGCCTGTATAAAAAGCATCAATGACACCAGGAATCACAAAAGTGCCTGTTTTTGATGCATGTGAACAGCAAAGAACCAGGCCAGCTGTCCCAGGAGGTAAGGGATCATGAAAAGTAGTAGGGACCTTATAAAACTTGCTAGTGATTTCCAAAGTAGTGTCAGGTTTCATAGAAACATCTTTCAAAGCATTTTTGTAGTCTGGGTTTGAATTTTTGTGTGTTAATTGCTTTAACAAGATACAAGCTGCTGCTGTGTTGTGCATGTGGCATTCACTAGCTTAATTTATCATTCTATAAATGTAAGGCAAGGTTCAGGGGCCTCCTGTTTAATAGTGCTAAATAAACTTTTGTGTGCACTGCTTCAGGGAATCTTTTTCAAATGTTTAAAGCAATTTAAGCCATTTGAGGGTAATAGCCTGAAGGTGGCAATTAATTTGTTGGCAAATTTATGAAAAAGCTCTCTCTCCCCATAATTCAGTAACTCCTATAGCAATGTTGCAATCTAAATTATTTGTAGCTTGCTTGTCCACAGCATCAGTATATTCTTAGAGCCACACCTGATGTTGGGTTTGAGTGACAATAGTATGCACTAAGACATTCCACTCCAAAGGGGTCATTTCATAACCATGACTAATAACCCTCATTAATGCCAATTACAAAAGTAATTTTAAGTCCATATTCCTTGACAGCCTTTTAAAAGCTCTTTATCTTTTTTTTTCTTTTTTGAAAAAGAGGATTCAATTTATAATCTTGCAGTTTCCAGGCAGGTACTTATGCCACTGTGCTTTATCCCCAGCCCCTTTTAACTCTTTAAAGAGTTACTAAAAACCTTCAAAGTGTGGCTCTTGTCACTGATGCAAGCAGTTAATTCCCCATGTTGCTTGGCTTCTTGAGCCACCTTTTGCATGGGAGTTAGAAAAGGTTAGGTGTTTCCCAGAGATTTTACAGGGTTTGCATCTTGTGAAAGCAGTAGCAAATGTCACCTCAGCAAACATACCAGGTGTGCAAGACACAGATCGGAGATCGAAGGTCCTCAATGCAGCAGTTTACCTGTTTTTTTCCAATCTCTCACAGTGACCACATCTCCTCAAGCACAATGATCATGAATTTCCCACAAAAGCTGCACCAAAATATCATTGGAATTAACAGGGCTCACCTTCCTAAAGAAAAGAAGTACTGTGTTGTGTTTCTGTTGCATTTCATATAAAGAATTCATCATGACTTCACAGGTGAAGGGATTTTTTTTTTTCAGAAAATGAAGTGATTTTCCAAACAAAATGAAATAGACATGATTTTGGGGCCATTTTCTACCCTAGGAGCACAGCAATTGTATGTCACCATCCACAGCAGCCATCTTCACTTCAGAGTCCCTGTTTAGGTATCAAGCTGTTAGGATCCATGCCTAGATCTCCAACCCTCAAAGAGGTGCATGATGAAGGCCCAAAAGAATGAATCAAGTGACACAGTCTTTAGGGATGCAAGAGGATTAAATCTTTGGCAGAGCTCATAAATCTTCTAGCTGGCTGGCTGACTGATGCTGAGCAGCCCATATTTAATCATAACAAGCAAAGATTTGAGTGGACAATGGAGGAAACCTGAGCAGGGTCTTGGGATGGTTTCAAGGAACCTTCAAAGCAACAAATGATGCTAATTAAGGAAAATGATCCAGGTAGTCTCCAGGTGGCTTCAGCTATGACCTATCGTGCCCACTGCGTGTCTCCTCATTCTCAGATCAATAGTTCTCAGTCTATGCCAGAGACCTGCACGTGCACTCAGCTTCAATATCTCCAACAAGTTTCCAAATAACTGCATGAATCACAAGTGCACATCACTCAGGTCTCATTCAAACACTGTCGCCTTCTCTCACTCCCAGACATAGCCTTTCTATTTTACTGAATACTGATAGACATTTGCCCTATCTCACCCCATTCATGCTTAGTCACCATGCTCACCAGAAGAGAATATGACAGTCTGAGCCATGATATGCTGAGGACAGAGTAATACTTTTCTTTTGGTCAATACTGTTCCTGAGCATGCATAATATTTTCATACCAAATGAGTATGAAACTCACCATTATGATAATAATGAAAAAATCAAAAGTAAAAGATGCTGTAAGCAAATGAGAAAAGGTAATGTGAAAATCATTAGCTTAATTGAAGAAATGACATTTTACCTACAGTTGCTTGAATAACACAAGGAGGTTACCCCCACAATGTTAAAATAGCATTGATGGAAGAAGCAGTAGTTTGAAGCAAAGACATGAGGCTCTGCTGAGCACAAAGACAGGGCATTGTTACACACAGTCTAAATATGAACCCAAAAGGAGGATTGAAGCTCTGAAATACTTATCCCTCTTGTGATTGTATAAATCTAGTAAAATGTTGCAGAACCACTTAGGTTCAAGGCAAATTCTTGATGGAATAATGGCAGCCTATAGCTGAATTTTTATGAGTTCAGATAGGCATATATTGATATCATAATGATTTTTGGGAACTCAGGTTGTGCCACCTACATTTTCCTTCACATGAGAACATCAGTAAAAGACCTTAGAGACTTGCAAATTATTTGGCAATATAAAATGACTGCCCCAGTGAGTGCATCCTTTAGTGACAATTTAGATACACAGAGGCCAGACAGCATCAGCTGCAAAGGCTCATGTTCAGGTGACTGGCAGCACCATGCAGGTTCCTAACACACCTACTTCTTGCCCATGCAACACACAATGTAATGGCTTGATAGTGGTGGAGAAGCTATCAACAGTCTTGAAAATCAAGCTAGTGATATACCTGGGTTTCTCTCCAAGAGAAAAATGACATATAACATTAAGTAACTAAAGAACTTTCTCATGTCTCAAAAATGTCACATCTTATCCTTTCCCATCTGTTGTAGTCAGGGTTTGCGAGGAAAGAGACTTAACATGGAACTTATAATTGATAAGATAATTTAAAAACATTTACCCCAGAACGTCAGATGTAGAGAGATGTAGAGCTTTTAAGATACTAGAGAACAAAGATTCCAACTGAGTACTTGAATGCTATGATGATATCAAGCACAAGTACAGCTGAAGAATTAGAGCCCATGGCAAGGACAATCAAAAGTTTACCTGGAGACCTGGAGGTCCTTACAATATCGCATTAAAGTCTCTGTTAAGGTTGAACACTAGGAAGGCTCAAAGTTCAGTGTTGGAAGCTAGAAATTCTGTTCCCTTGGTCGTAGAATCTATGACACAAAGTTGAGTGATCATTACTGCCAAGGCATGAAGCTCAAGATAAGAGCCAGAGATCCACAAAAGAGAACAGTAGCCATGCACAGCAATAATGAGGACCTGAGCTTCTTTGATGATGATGATGATGGCTGAGTTCGTATCTGGACAACCAGTGCTACCAGCTTCTCCATGAGAATCAACATCCCAGCTCCTTTCCCTCTAGCTCTCCTTTAATCCTGTTTTAACAATCCATAAATGGAAGTTCTGTCCCAAAACCATGATGACTTCATTCACTGGGTAATCCAAATTGACCATTACTAAGCAGGCCACAGCACGAGAGCAGTTCTTTAGATACTTAAAATCCAAAACAGGCTTTATATCACTTCATGTATTAAAGTGGTCATGTGGTCTGCTTCACATAAACAACAGTGAGAAAACCTGAGGCTCATTCTACTGAAATAATCAGGAACACACACCTTCACAAAGTAGTCTTCACATCTGCTTTGATGAACCTCTCACTGTAACTATGTGATATGTTTCTATCTGTGTGTCCTACACACTATATAACTTTGGGCATTTGAATGAAATTACAGTCAGGGTTATTGACCCTATGAATATCCATGGAAATTTTAAAAAGTATTTTCTAAGGAATGTAGAAAAAGAAACAGTTATGTACACCTACATTTCACAGCAGTACACAGACAGCACTGAACCCAGGAGAGAATGTCACGAGGCTGGTGGTATGCACATCACCACCTCAATAAGGCTGAGGTTTCTCCAGATGTTGGAGGTAAAAAAGTGGAAATACTTTAACAACAAAACAGTTGAAATAAAATATCCTGTATATACCAAAACTAAGCTAAGCCTGGTGGCTCATGCGTAAAGCCCAGTATTTGAGACAATGAGGAAGAGGACTTCTTAAGACCACTCTGGGTTATAAAGTGATCTCAAAGTCAGTCTGAACTTCATAGCAACATGCTTCCTCAAAAAGATAAATATATCAAATCAAATGAACATAATTGTGTACTAGTAATGGCCTTGTGACATTAGCATGACTATCATGTTTATACTGACCTGTAGTCTACTAGGAAAACCTAAGATACAGCCCATTTCACAATAAAATATCACACCATTTACCAAATAGCACACACTGGTGAGTATTTATTGTTCATAATTGATATTTGGTGGTGATGGAGCAGTGCTTGCTGCTGCTCTCCACAGAAAAATGACTATTGCTGCAGTAACAGGAATGTGTGTGAATCACTGAAATATGTCCTTAACTCTTTGGGGAAGAGAGCCACTAAAGGAAGCAGTGCACTAATGAGAATTATTAATTTTACTCTTTTGAATACTTTACAAACTGACTTCAGTAGTAGTTGAACTACTAACCTACATTTCCACCAACAAGGTTAAATAGTTCTTTTTCTCCTGTATTCTCATGAATGTTCTTTAGACCTTGTGGTGATTTGTTCTTTCTGCAATGAGATTATGTCCCTATTTGCATTTCTCTATTGTGCAAAAATGCTCAATAGTTATTCAAGTATTTCTTGAGAAGTTGTACATATTCTGAAAAATGTATGTTCCTTTCACATTCCTATTGGTTTTACATGTTAGCTGTCAGGGAGTAACAGGGAAAATTTCTTTCATTCTGCAGTTTATTTCATCATTTTGGTTTGACTTTTTTGTGGCTTCTATGTTTATGCAGGAGGATTAAAATCTTACAAATTTCTTTTTGCTTATTTTTTCACCCTATCTTATTTTCTACCCAAAACAGCAACAATATCATTAAGAAAATGTAGGGAGCTGAGTGACAGGCATTGCTGCCTCCATGCCTCTCTCTGTGGGCTCTGCGTCTGCCTACATTAACCATAATCCTCTCCTGCTTACATCATGTATCCGGATGTGACGGTGACCCTGTTGTATTCATCTGTTTAACCTCTTCCTGTCCCAGCTCCCGCCCTTAGCCTATAAAAGGTGTGATCATTTTCTGAATAAACCAAAGGCTTGATTGGATTATCTCGACTTGCCTTCGTCTCTTTTGTCTCCCCCATGTCTTTTATTTAATCCCCGTTCCCCCTCCAGGAATTCTGGATATGTTGATCTGCAGGCCGGATCAAGAAAAAATGTTTTTTAATACCTCTACATTCAGAACATCGAATGCCTGGCTCTTTCATATTTCACTATGTTTTACTCTAAAGGAGGCATATTTCAAAATGCTGAACAAATTCCGATAAAAAGTACATTTTCTGAGGGATAGAAAAATCAAAATTTGCAGCAGTGATTCTTTTGTCCTATCATATATTTATGTTATTGACCTCAACTTACTTGTTTCCTTAAACTTCAAATGCAGGGATAAAAACAACTGCTTCACACTCTGCTAAATCATCTAGCAGTTGCCTCCCAATGTCAGCTTCAAAGCCATGATAATCCAATCTCATTCTCTCTTGATGCTGGGACTAAAGAAATTGCCATTAGCCAATCTTTATAGGTAACTCCTTACCAGTGCAATTATTTAAATACAAAATGATCAAAAATTGCATACTTTTTGTGAGTTTTTATAAAATGAGAAGGAACATAAAAGTGACAATTCTACTATACTCAATACAAGGATGAATGGGTTAAATTGACAACTGCCCCAATGATGCTCAGGATGGTCACTGCATAAACAAATGTGCTTCCCAAGTGATTCTTGGGGAAAACTGCTAGGTGGCCAAGTGATAAAAGGACAACTATTGATTTGTAATTGTGAGTATTAAAAAATGTTGACGCTGAGGAGGAAAGGGAGGAGATCTAAAGCATTAAGCTACATCTGCAGAACTTGAAGATATAATTTGAGACAAGGTCACACTAATTGTGTAGCTTTAAAGAGCTACACAATTCCTCTTCCACTAATTTAAGCTCCCTGAGGTGCTAGGATTACAAGCATGCATCAACAAGATCAGCAAGATTTACTTTCACGATAAAATGAGAAAGTGCATGTACTCAGGATATATGTATTATAGATTCAGTCTTCTATTATTAGCTGTAACACAAACTGCAAATTTTCCCATTGATGGTAAGCAGAAATGTTCTGCAGGGAATCTGGCCACATGCTGTAGTACATACAGGATGGCAATGTACTTCACAGTGTCTTTTACTTTGTGAAGTATATCAGGTTCTTCAGGTACAAAATAGATGTACTTTTAGTGGTGATTACACAACAGGTGAGTAATGTATTCTTCCAAGGATAATTGAGACTTGGGCAAGCTATCTTCACTGGATTAGGGGTATTTAATGCAATGCTCACTTGTGTTTTTATGACACCACTGTTTTTAACAACATAATTCCATTAGAACTTAAGCAGATTTTGTATTCAAAAACACTGCATTAAACACTTTACAAATTGCATGAAAGTTAAAATGGAAGTGAAAACCACAGGCCACATGAAACCAACTGGGACTCATGGCTTAGTGTATGTGTTTAAAGATAATCGGTGCACACCACAAACATCAGGCACTGGTCCTTATAAATAAAGAGATATGCCATTTTATAAATTCACAATTCAATAAAATGGAACACAATCTGAATTTTAATTTAGCAAATTTACTTTTTACTGTGTTGACAGCACAAAATTTAGGTTTAGCTTCGTGCCATTACTTCAGTGTTTTAGGAAAAAGCTGTAATAATAACAAAATATATAATGCATTAACAGCATCAAGGAATAAAATAAAGGTATTTGCATGATACATCCAATAACAACCTTTTCCCCTGAAACAACTCCACATTTAAAAAAATTCATTTCAAAGTATGGTTACTCATAAATCATGCCAAATTTTATAATTTCTGGAGATATTAATATGTTTTGTGATGTGCCATTGGAGACAAGTTATGGTTCTGTCAGTATGGGGCAATCAGAAATTCACAGTAGTATGGTTTACTTTTAGTACATGTGGGGAAACATTACTAGCAAAATAAAGATGCAATATAAACATAACAGGTAAAATTCTGATGGTTAGAAAAACAACGGTTTAGTTAAATGACAAATATTGGCACCACTGAGAAAGAAAATCAGGCAATATAATGTACATGGTATGATGTCCAGTGATGTTACGGAATCAGCAGGTATCTTGTCTTGTCACAACATGGAAAACATAACATTTATTAATGTGCATGTTATGTGAAAAGAACACAACGTTGTGAAAACCACACGCTCCAAGTCTCTATAAATGTATATCTTAATGCCAAATATTGTATCCACTTCAGAAACATCATTTATGAAAGAGAAAATGAAGTATGTGCATCAAAAAATTAAAGCAAATGCAGTGTTAAAATTACAATTCACCAAAAAATAAGTGACTAGACTAATTAATAGTCTTGCTCGATTTTATATCACAATGCTACAGAATTTGCATTTGGTTACTTAGTGCATCTGTTCATTCCATCATGTATTATATAATTTTTTCCATAAATAGGTTAGAAATTCTTCCCAGGTATGAATCTCTTATGTGTATATCAATCCTTTCTTTATTATGTGGAAAAACAGATCAAAACAAGACAACAAAACAAATTCCTATAAATTCATGATATGAAAAAGACATAAGACCACAATACTATGTGATGTACAGTACTTACTATGCTTTCTCCTGTTATTATCAATAGAATTGTCCACATTATCAGGCATTATATAGTTAAGCATAACATTCCATAGCTATTTTTATAAAAACAACTTTGAAGACATTGTAGGATGTGAAAGCAGTTAATAATCAAACCTGGAATGGATATCTTTTATTTATGTATTGTTTTGGTACTGGGGATCAAACTCATGATCTCACACTTGCCAGGCAGGTGCTTAAGCCACTGAGCTAAATCCCCAGCCCCCCAATGGATATTTTTTACATCATGTCATCTTCAGAGTAGTTGCCTCTACTCTTAGATTTGATACCAGCAAGCATACCAAATGTGAATAAAATCAGTCAAGGCCAAATAGCATTCAGACAAACCAGCTTCAAATAAGATCAGTCATAGTAAGACAATGCAAGAAATATAGGGTTTCAGTTTAAGTTAATAGGAAATTAAGGATAGCTACCATGGTATAACCTGATATTTTTGGGTTATATGTCTGTGCCCTCAAATCTAATATGAGTACACAGACCAGAACAAAATATAATCAAATTAAACAGAGCAATAAATCTACTGTAGCTTTTAAATCCTGATACACTTTTAACAATGTCCTCTGCCTTCTTTTTATAGACAATTCCTCACCTTTCTCCTTCTCAGGATACTATTATTCACTGTTCAGAATGATAATAGTTGTCATGGTTTACGTCTGTGTGCCCTAGGCCTCATGAGTTTGAATTGTGCATTTGTTATTTGATCAGTGTCTAGTGCTTGGATTGATGGTGTCAGTGCTCCACCCACAAAGGGGTGGAGCCAGGGTGTGGGGTCGTTTGCTGTGACTATACCTGGCCATGTTTTTCAAGAGGCTTTGAAAATTGATTGCGGGCGGAATTTGGAAAGGTTCGGACATGTTGCCTGGATGCATAGAGCTGGAGCAGCTTAGGCTGTTCTGCAGAGGAGATTCTGGTCAGAGCTCAGGAGACCATAACTCTGATAGAAAGCTTGATGGTAAAGACCAGGCTTGGGAGTTTTCTGCTGGGAAGGACTGCATTGATTGTTGGACTCCACATGATGTGTGTTATGGCTTGGCAGAAACTTTGTGTGCATTTTGCTCCTGCCCAGAAACTTTGCCAGAGACTGAGACAAAGGGCAATGGACTGATCAATCTTGAAAAAGAAATTAAAAAGCAATCGAACATTGAGTCTGTGGCATAGCTATTGTTGCGGGTTTTCAGCTAGCTTTATGTCTCAAATCAGGACTAAAAGCCCAGCAGGATAATGTACAATGCTGTGAGTTTGGCCAGTAGGAAAATTCTAGGAAGGCTGTGGATTGTAAAGACAGAATTGAGATTTTGATTCCTGAGGAGAAACAAAGAGATAAAAAAGATGGCCCCGGGAAATCCCAGCAAGTGAGTCCCCATCCTGTGCAGCAAAGGTGAAAAAGTTTGCTCAGGGGGAAAAGTTGCAGAGCGACATGTTCCAGAATGGTGACAGCAGCCACATGAGGTTCCAGAATGGTGGCAAAATAGAGAAGCCTTTTCTCACAATCAGGTTAACAGAGCCCTGTGATCCAGGCAACTGACCCTGACAGCCAAGAGAGAGAAAAGCCTGGCTACTGCTTCGGCTAGCAGCAAACCTTGGCAGCATCCACAAGGTGCTGATTTTAGGTGCAAGGAAAATGCACAAATTCTGAGAGTAAGATGGCTTCCACCTCGATTGCAAAAGGCATGGGAGGCCAAGCAGTGTGCCCCTGAAAGGGCAATTTGTGAAGATGAAAATGTGAACCCAAAGGTGCAGTTGAGACCACAGAAGTTTGGAAAAGCCAAAAATGTGGATGATCCAAGGAAAGCTGCAAAAAGTGAGCGGAGAAGATTTAACAGAAAAGCTGTGGGAGTTGAAGTTGCTGGAAGTGCCTAAGGGTGAAATCACCCAAGCCTTTTGGAGCTTGCTGAGTGTGGAACTCTAGGACTTAATGTTTGCCCTGCTGGATGTTGGACTTGCTTTGTTTCCAATACTTTATATTCCCCTTTGTAACTTTTGGAAAAATAATGTTTATTTTGTGCCTTTGTATTTGAGAAATGTTTAATCATTTTTCATTTATACAGGGGTTACAGTTAAGGGATTGCCATAGATCTTACAGGAGACTTGAGACTTGGGACTTTCAGCAATGCTGAAATTGCTAGGACTTTGGCAACTCTTGGAGGTGGACTAGATATCTTTTGTATAAAGGATGTACATGAGTCCTGGGGGCCAGGGGTGGAATGTCATGGTTTATGTCTGTGTCCCCCAGGCCTCATGAGTTTGAATTGTGCATTTGATATTTGTTCAGTGTCTGGTGCTTGGATTGATGGTGTCAGTGCTCCACCCACAAAGGGGTGGAGCCAGGATGTAGTGTAATGGCAGGAAGAATGTGTCTCTTTCTTTTTGCTGGTTTGAGCTTGCTGTTAGCGGCTGCTATGAACTTCCATCCAGCCATGCCTGCCTGTCTTGGAGCCAACTAAGGGTGGACTGAAATCTCCAAGAACCTAAGAAATAAATCTTTCCTTTCCCAACTTTCAACTTCAGGTATTTTGTCTGAGCAACAAGTAAAAAGTAACTAAGATAATAGTCGAGTCTCGTATGTGGAATTTCAGCATACATAAATATAAAGCCAGCTACTATGAAGAGAATAAAAGACATTATTTTAATTATTATTGACTTTGCAAAAATCAGCTCTTGAAGACCAAAAAAGCCTGCATCATCCTATAATTATTTGATTAGTTCTATAATGTTCAGTATATATTCAATGCATGTGAAGATGGAAAAAACTATTTGAAAGAAAACTAAAGACAGTAAGATAAACAGTGAACATCTCCAGTAGACTTGCTTTGAAATATGTGTTTCCTTAACTTGTTTTCTTATGAACTGTTCTGTACTGTTTTGTCATGTTTAATCTTACCCTCTTTAAGATAAAAAATAAGTATGTAAGACAGATAAGCATTTCACTAAGTTTTTATTGGATCATTGAGCAGAACTGTTCACAGTGTCATTATTTGAATGCCACATTGTATGCTTTAATTTTTTAACTTGAACAACTATTTCTAAGATGACAATATGTAACTTATCAACTACTGATTTCTTATTGTTTATTTTTTTGAAATTCTGTGTTATTTCTATCTTCTTTCTGTTTTTTCTCTTTAAATAAAAACATTACAATTCACCAAAAATTATGAAAATTAAGTTTTAAAGACAAAACATTCAGTACATAGATACTGTTTTGCATTAAAACTGGTGGTCAACTTAACATCAGCTGGATTACATCAGCATGGCATTGAGCAAAGATGTTCCGTCTGAGGGAAGTTGCCAGGATGAATAGGTGGAGAAGAAGGGAGGTGATGAGGGTCGAGGCATTAAGGAGCCATTGTGGGTTTTCCTACAAGTTGCTCTCTGAGCTGTTGCTTCTCCTGAAGAAGCCTTGGCCCTCACATTGAGCATTGCTTCTTGGCTGGGAAGGGATTGGATGGGAAGAAATGTGCTGCTTGGTCTCCAGAAAGTGCTCATCATGCTGCTTCCGGGCATGTTCTCCACTGTGCTTATCACTGGAGGAGCTTCAAACCTCTGTGTCACTGAGAATGGCTGTGGTGCCTTTCAGGATAGACTTGTTCTTTGTTGTGAGTGTGACTTCTTAGCTCCAGCATAGAACACTCATCCCACTAGCACAACTCCAAAATCTGGCTGGCATAGACTTTCTAGCTTCCACCACTGATCCTTGGGTCTTCCAGGTATGGATCCATAAAAGAGAATCCATGAGTCCATCTTGTGTGCTCTGGACCTCCAGTTGGACTAATGGGAGGCATTGTCCTGAGCCTTGGATTTTTATCTCGACTCATGTGGGACATTGCTGTGGGGTTTAGGCTCTTGACTAAAAAATCAATGTTTTTGATGTTGTGGATAGACTTCCTGCAGTTACCTGTGTTAACTCCAGTGGCTATTATAAAAATAATATTATAAACTCTTATCTTGGGGCTGGGGATTTAGCTCAGTGGCATAAGCACCTGCCTTGCAAGCAGACAGTCGTGAGTTTGATCCCCGGTACCGATAAAAATGAAAAAGACAAAAAAAATAAATAAACTCTTATCTTGATTCAATTGTTCTCTGTGCACACCTCAGACTACAACAGTCACTATCCATAGTTGAAAGTGAAAAGCACATTTCAGTTTATCATGTTTAATTATAAGATGCCATGATTGAAGCACAAAGACACTTTAAAAAATCTAGAGAGGTACAAGTGATTAACTGAAAACCATAAAACATGTGCACTTGAGGAGAGCTCCACCTCAGATTTGTCATTTCTGGACATTTTTTCAAGAAATATTGACATCAAACTTCTGTATTGATTACCTCTTTAGGTCTCCTAGGGATTTTTAGAGTAAACTTTGATCTAAACTGTCTGACCAGCGATGCATTTAATAGGTATTTTAACAACAAATATGGATTGCTATATTTCTCACATTGCTAATCCACATAGGATCTCTGCCCAGTGATCTCTTTCAGATATGTGTCAATGATTACATATGCTTAGAGGATTCCCATAACACATAGGATTTATCTCTTGTGTGAATTTCTTCATGTATTTCACTTACACTCTGGCTGCTGACAGTGTCTCCACTTGCTTACATAGCTAGTGATTCTTCCCAGTGTGAATTCTTTCACCTGTTTTGTAATGACTGTATGCATTAAAAGTTGCCACACTGTTATATATATAGGGTTTCTCACCACTGTGAAGTCATTGACGTATTTTAAAATATCCATGTGTGATGAAAGCTTTCCCACATTCTTCACATACACAGGGTTTCCCAACAGTGTAAATTTTTTCATGTATTGGACAATAAGTGTTTCTGTTGAAAACATTCCCACGTTCCTTACATATAAAACTTTTCTGCCTACTGTGAAGATTTTATGCATTATGCAATATGTACATGTACTCAAACCATTCTCATGATGCTTATATACACTGAATTTATCTTGAGTGTGAATTTTCATGATGCTTACAATGTTGGGTAAAAACTTTCCAACATTGCTTACATACATAGGGTTTCACTTCAGTATGAATTCTTTCATGTTGCTTACAATTTCCAGGTTGGGTGAAACCTTTTCCACATTGCTTACAGACATAGTGTTTCTGTTCAGTGTGAATTCTTTCATGTTTCTTACATTGTCCATGTGTGGTAAAACTTTCCCACATTGCTTATATACATAGGGTTTCTCTCCAGTGTGAATTCTTTCATGTTTCTTAAAATGTCCATGTTGGGTAAAAGCTTTTCCACATTGCTTACATACATAGGGTTTCTCTCCAGTGTGAATTCTTTCATGATCCTTACAATATGCACATGTGTTAAAAGGTTTCCCACATTGTTTACATACATATCGTTTCTCTCCAGTGTGAATTCTTTCATGTTGCTTACAAATTCCAGATTGGGTAAACCTTTTCCACATTGCTTACATACATAGGGTTTCTTTCCTGTGTGAATTATTTCATATCCCTTACACTCTCTATGTGTTGTAAAACCTGTCCCACATAGCTTACATACTTAGGGTTTCTTTCCAGGGTGAGTTCTTTCATGTTGTTTACACACTCCACATGAAGAAAAAGATTTCCCACAGTCCTTACATACATAGCGTTTCTCTCCAGTGTGAATTCTTTCATGTATTTGACAATGAATGTTACTGCTAAAAGTTTTCCCACATATCTTACATATGTACAATTTCTTCCTAATGTGCAGTTTTTCATGGATTACACAAGAAGTACGTGGGCTGAAAGCTTTCTCACATGCTTACATTCATAACGTTTTTCTCCAGAGTGAAGACTTTCATGTACTTGACAATATGTACTTGTCATAAAAGCTTTCCCACATTGCTTACATATGTAGGGTCTCTCTCCTCTGTGAATTCTTTCATGTTTCTTACAAATTCATGTGTGGTAAAACATTTCCTGCATTGTTTGAATATATAGGGTTTCCCTCCACTGCAATATTTTTCATGGATCTGAATATTGTGGTGTGTTTCTGTTTCTTTCACATTCACTTTACCTCCTGCAGTACAAAGGAATACTTCTTTACACTGATTCCAAGATGTATGTTCATAGGATTTCCCTAGCTTGTCATTTCTGTAAAGAAAAAAAATCACATATAGGATTAATAACCATATTAATAAATTTTTGCTTGAGAGCTGAACAAAACTGTTTTCAGTCTCGCTGTTTGAATCCCCACTTTATATGTTTCCCTTTTGTATCTTGATTAACTATTTTTATGAGCACCATATTAAATCATCAACTAGTTATTTCTTTTTTTTTTGGTCTTTTTCATTTTTAGTGGTACCAGGGATCGAACTCACGACTGCCTGCTTGCAAGGCAGGAGCTTATTGTCGCTGAGCTAAATCCCCAGCCCCTCAACTAGTTATTTCTTACCATTTATTTTCACTTTGAAAGTAGCATTATTTCTACTTATTTTGTTTGTTTAGTCTTTCCTTACATAAAATTTAAAAAAAATCACAGTGAAATTGGTCTCTGTGTTAATGACTCCATTAATGTCGAGTTCTGTTTTTAAGGCCGGCTAAGAAATTCTAACAATGAAGCAACGGAATGGTCTTGTAAGATATGTTGAAAACAACCATTCCCAAAAGACTAGTACATATTTGGAAATTTTAAAAGTTGGTACCTTTTGAAATGCAGAATATTTAGCTTCACTTTGGGCATGGGTACATACGTGTACCACAGACAGATCATTCTGACACATTGCTCAATCACAATCTCCCTTCTGTCCTTAACCTGTAGTTCCCCTTTCCAAACAATCAGTGTTACCTTTTTCTACCAACCCGCTTTCATTTCATTCCACAATTAATATTTTGGTTTCTCATCTAAAAGAAACCCTGTGACCTTTTAGACTTTAGAGCTGAGTTATTTCACTGAATTGATGGGAGAGAGACTCACCTATTTCTTATGGTAAATAACATTATATTATTTATTTTTTGACATTATATAACATGTTTTTTATTTTCCATGCTGGGAAAGAACAACAGGTATTAGCATAAAATCTCTAGCTTTTATATTATTTTAAGAGAATTTCACTGATTATTAAGCAGTGAAGTTTCAAATTGGATTGGGCATTCTGCAAAATTGGATTCCTAGGGTGCTGGGTTTACAAGAATGTACCATCACAGAGAGCCTATTGACATTTTCCTTCTCCACAAATCCAGTTATAGATTGCAAAGCTGCTTCAAGGCCTGATCTGTTAAAACTTGATCTGCTTTGTATATGAGTAAGCATGTATCTGTATTTTATGTGGATTTTGAGTTTTTAAAAATATATCCAGGATGAGCATGAGGGGATCAACTTCTAGAGATAACTGCATACTGATATTCAGAATGAGTGCATTATCATTCCACCAGCCTACTAAGAATTTTAATCAGAATAGCTGATTCTCTATAGCATGGCTTGGAAACACTGTTTTATTTCAAATTCTATCGCAATCTTAGCAGTTGTTAGATAATGAATGTGTTGTATTTGCATGTATAGATGGGTAGAAAAACTGGAGGCAGAATGTCATAACCCAAAGTGTATGCCTTTCATACACATCTATATGCAATGTCATACATTTCCATGATTTAATTCCCTCATGATACATACCCTAGCTTATACATCTTTGGAGAATATTACTGACATTAAATTGAATGGTGCCTCATTTCTTTGGCTGTCATTTTTCAGCTCACTCACTAATTACTCAGGAACATTCCTTCTACTTGTGAGTGCAAATTATCTTAAGTATCTCCAGTAAATTTTGCATTCTTTTTCAGCTTGCTGGATATCCCCAAGTCTTCCTGAATGGTAGACATAGAAATACCAGTGCTCATTAGAATAATACATACAAATTAATAGATTTTGTTTAGATTTATGATATAATGTGATCAGGTCTGAGCTATTTTTCAAAATATTTTCACATTCCTTTTAATGGAACAGCACTGGTGAGCAACAAACATTTTAACAGCATGAGTGACAAAAAGATGTCATCCTTACCTATCACAGTCACGTTCCTAAAGGTTTCACCCATCACATCTCTGTGGAGGTTCTTTTGGATGGACTCAGCAAACTCCACTCTTCATTGCTGAAGTTCACAGCCACATCCCCAAAGGTCACTGCCTCCTGAAGAATTATACCTATATTTCTCGAAGAAGATTGAGACCCCAGGTTTGGGATATCTTAAATTCTCTCCTACAAATCTGAATCAAAAGCAAAGTGTGGTAGTGTATATCTATAATCCCAGAACTGAAAAGACAGGTAGGAGGGCTTTGGTGAGGTCAGGACAATTCTAGGCTCCAGATGGGGTTCAAATACAGCTGATATACATACAAAAAGATGGTCTCAATAAAACAAAAATAACCTAAACAAATAAAACCAAACAAAACAGCTGAATGGAGATTGATTCATTCAAATCTTAATTCCATGTCTGAGTCATTAATTTTGTGTGTATACACACTTTTGGAGACAGCAAATTTGATGCTCGATTGCAACTCACTGCTAATTTAGCAGCCAAATAGGAGCACTGATTCTTGTGCTGAGTCACTGCAAGATTCCCTGTGTACTGTCTCTAAAGCCAAGCTCCCAGTAAGAATCCTGAAGGATCAGCATCCACAAAGCACAGAGGCAGATAAATATCTCATCAATCAACTGGGAAACGAAGCAGGCATATCCCCTCCCTGGTAAGTGGTAGCAGTTTGACAGACTGCAGCCCTTCCAGGGAGAGAGCCAGCAGTGGCTCATGAGATCCATGCCATGTTGGAACTTAGGACACTGGGAAGCCAAGCAAGCACCTGCCATCCCTGGTAAGTGGTGGTGGTTTGGCAGACTGCAGCCCTTCCAGGGGGGAAGAAGCAGCAGCAGCTCCTGATATCCACACCATGTTGGAACTTAGGATGCTGTGAAACCAAACAACCAGCCTGCCTCCCTGCTAAGAAATAGTGAACCTACTGATTCACAGCCTAGAATCAAACATCCCACTTCCCCTACCCCTCTTCTCCTATCATCCCCATGTTTGCAAATGGGAAGCAGAAATCTGAGCATCTCCTGGGAAGTTGACCATAGCAAATAAGGGGTACTTCCTTCTACTATCTCTTGGAAGGCAAATATTTTTATTACTGTTTTTATCTATTCTGATTAATTGCACTTCTCTTTCAATATTCTGTTTTAATAAGTTCTCTATTTCATTTCATTTTGAGATACATGATTTAAAGAACAACTATTATAAATATAATGAAATATACTGAGATAACTATTATTATTATCCCAATAACCTGCTGTGAAGTTCTGTACCAGTATCACTGTTCAAGCTTAGGTGGCCTTATTCTGCCTTCTTCTGTTGTATCTTACCACTTTCAAAATTAAAAAAAAGAAAGAAAAATATCTCATCAATCCCTGTGATAGACTACAAATGATGTCTCTTCAAATCTCTTGTTCTTGTTCTTAATATACTTAAGCAGTATTTTGAAATATAAATTTGGTTTCAAGACAAACAATAAGCAAATTCATCCATATTCTAAGGATTGATATTCTAAATAGTTTCGTAGCACTCTGAGGAACTCAGAAGCCACCATTCAAAGAAATGTATCCTTATCCTAAAGACTGACATTCTAAAGAGTTCCTATCAACCTGACCAACTCAGGAGTCACCCTCCCAAACCCCTAAGGGAAGTCACTGCTGCCTAAGAATTCCTGCTTTCTATGTGACTTCCTTCCCTCTTTGTTCCCAATTTAATCAACTTCACCTGAACTTATAATCTTATTGGCTACCATAGCTCTTTCCCATCTTATGCCCATCTGCATTGTGAGTTCCTATTTTTCCCCACCTTAAACTCATTTCCCCACATGATTTTACTCTATAAAGTCCATAGAAAGAACAGTGTTTGGCAACCTGCTCAGAAACCCTTCTCTCTCACAGGCAGCTTTACTTATCTCAATAAGTGTATTTTTCTTTTAATCTCTTTTGTTTCTAAAATTCATTCTTTGACTTTAGAGAACACAAACTCGTATCAGACATAGTAGACTGGAAGATTTATTCCCCTATAGCAATATCAGTATAAATTTTTCTCTTTCTTGAAGTCAGAGAAATCAGCAGTAGTTTGTATTCTACAATGTTGATCTCACGATTCCAGGGATACTTGCATTGAAGGTTTTATCCCTGCCTCAACTGCTGCTTGTGTTTTCTGAAAGTGAACTGATCTGTAATTTTGGTTATGCTATCTAAAATGCATTAAGGAAATGACTCAAAATATTTCTTATGAATGGTTAACCACCAGCAGTGGAGGCAGACAGATAGAAAAATTCTTTGTTTTGATTTCTTCATTCAAAACAAAGGATGTGCTTGAAAGAGTTTTGCCCTAGAAACAATTAGAGGACCTCATGGTGGTAGTTCAAGGTGGAAGAAGGCAAAATCAGGGATGCTTGCTCATATGGCCACTTCCTCTTTTTCCCTTGATTACAACTTCCTCTTTCTTTCCCAGGGGCCTAAAGAAAATTCCCATCAGCCCCTTCAATGACATCAATGTCCCCTCCAAGCACCACATTCAGTCAAAAGTCACATATACCCCATAACCCCATAGTCAGTCAAAAAATAAGCCAAACCCTTGGTGGCTGTGGGCTCCTCTCCACACTCTTTAAGTAAAAGGCCACTTTTACATTTCTTATATTCTGCTTCTCTATTGTGCTAATTTATCTCCACAGTAACCTCCGTAATTAAAACCTATAAACCTATCGCACTTTAAACCTATCTCACCACATGATTTTATTTTATAAAGTCCCTAAAAATGACAGAGTCCTTTGCTACCTGCTCAGGACCCCTCCTGTTTCTCTCAGACAGAAGCTTTCCAATAGGATTTTTGGTGTAGTAAAACGAGACTATAAAGTCAAAAAGGCTTTTATTCTAAGAACATGGAGAGAACCCCATGACCACTGGGGCTCTGACTTTTTCTTCTGGAAATATGTGGGGCATACATATAGATTTTGACTTGGGTGGTGCTTAAAGGTGGCATTGCTGTATGCAGGTACCTGATTGAGACTCTTTTCCTGCCATGGGTAAGTTGCATAGGGGAGAGGAAAGTGACCTCAAGATAACAGTTTCCTGGCTACACATCCCACTTCCAAAATATCCTATTTAGGGAAAAATACTTTCACTTTCTTTCTCTCAATATATATATTCTGCTCTTCACCTCTGTTGTTCCTAAAATTCATTCTTGCATTTTAGACAACACAAACTCATATCAGACATAGAAGATCAGGAAATTCATTCCACTATAACATGGTGTGGCTGCCTGTATTTCTAACTAACACAGCTGCCTGTCACTTTAAGAATTGTTTGTCAATTTCACTTGGAATAATTGTAGCAAATAAAATGTGCTTAATTAATATAGGGAAATATATCATTAAATTGAAAAAATGATTATCACAGTTGTTCTACCTAGCATCAGCCAACATTTTGAACTTTCAAATATGTGGGAAAACAAAAAAATAAAAACAACTCAGAAAACAGCAATCCTATAGGGGACAGTACATCATTCACTGTATTTTCCATGTTATCTGTAGGTATTTCGTAGACCACAAAAGAAACACTGAGCCTATAAATTAGTAAGTATCAGTCTCAATAAATGTGCTCATAGCACTGCATCATTGACAACTGTGAATTTTTTTTTTTTGTATGAGGTATTGAACTCATGACCTTGTGCTCTCCAGGCAGCTCCTTGTTTTACTGAGCTCAATTCCCAGCCCCAAAAACTTTAGATACTAAATATGACTACTAACAATGCTTAATTTATTATTGACATATTTAGGTATAAATTTTGTAAACCTACATTTTCACAAATGAAATTATTTTCTTTCCTTGCAGTTTAAATTACTTTTTTTCTTTAGGTACCAAGGATCAAAGTTACAACCTAGCACTTTCCAGGCAGGCATTTCTGCCTGCTGAGCTAAATCCCTGGTCTGTATTAATGAATATTTTTAAATGTATAAACATCACTTTATTCATTCAAATAGTACTGTGATTTTAGCAAAGGATGTCAATGTAGACAGAAATTGATATACAAACAGAGAGGAACTGAAACCTCAAAGAGTCAATGCAAAAAACTAAATACAACAATTACTGCTACAGGCACAACTGAAGAAAGCCAGAACTGAAGGTGAAGATGTAGTGACTATGTCTACATGGTCCCGAAGAGAAAAACAATAGCTTGAAATGTACTACAGTTACCACAACCTCTTCCAGGAAGTTCTGAAAGTAATCAATTACCATACTCAATGACCAGAACAACTGGACTATTGTTCCCACAAAATGCCTTGGCTCTTTGCACATACCTTTCTGACTTACTTGTTCCCCTGCTGAATAATATTAGTCAAGCAGGTTTAAGCTTATATTATGATTGTAGTTTGAGTCCCACACTGTACCCACATTGTACTTTCCTGTATAAATGACCCCTGACAATAGGTCTGTGGCCAAAACACTGAAGACCACTCCTGAAAATTCAGGGCTATACTTCTCTCTTTTTTTCTAAGAAAATTTTTTATCTTATTTTGTTTTATGACTTCCTTTCTAAATGTTGTGAGCCATTAAACTTGGTGCATTTGACATCAAACAGGGCAGGATTATATTTCTCCTGTTTCAATTTGAATATGAAATATCTGCTCAAGGCCATGTTTCAAAGCCTGGATTTCAAGCTGCTTGTTTGCCATGGGTTTAATAATTCCATGAGCTTTTAGAAGTCCTCAGTCTAATGAATTGCAGATGTATTGCAGGAAGGAATCACTGTTGTACTGTAGCATGATAGGTGCCATTCCTAAGTCTGTGTTTGTCACAGCCTCCTGGATGCCACTACATGGATTTCTTTCCTCTGCAGCATCATTCAATAATTCCCATTTTAGAGAAGTCAACTTTCAGTCAGCTCTATTATTGTTTTTTTTTTAATAGTCTTTCTCTCTCCTTGGTTGTTTTTTTTTTTTTCATTTTAGTTTTTTGATTTAAAGACATAGTCTCACGTTGGAGTTCTGGTCAGCCTTGCACTCATTGTGTAGGTTAGGCTATCCTCGAGTATATGGCCATTCTACTGTTTCAGCCTCTTCATTGCTGGGGAAAAGAGATGGGAATTATAACACATGGCATTTGTCTTTTTTCTCCTCTCCTTTTCACTATTTTTCTTTCATTTCAGTGGCACTGGCTTTTAATCCTCATGTTTGCTTGTGTTAGTAAAGGATTCTGCAGCTTGAGTTGAGTTTGTGAACAACTATATAGGAAGCCAAGCAACCCAGTTGTGAAATGTGGAATTTCATTAGCTGGTCTCAGGACCACTTGTATACAGAACCCCCACCCCCATTTCAGGATCTAAACAAGAGGTTCTGAACTGGAAAGTTACAGATGTTTTACAAGATAGAATCACAAAATACCCTGTTGGAATTTAGTTAGCTAGAATCTTGTAATAATTTTTGAATGACACCTGTATTCTGCTTCTTTTGTTGAGCAGGTTAACTTTTTTTCATTAGGTACAGCTCATTTTGCTTTTCTCCTGGAACTTCTTCATTGAGTGATTGTCCATTTTGCTGGATGAAATACAGGGCACGATTTAAGTGCAAAGTTCAAAATGGCATCTATTATACCAAGCTACAACATTGCTAAGTTATAAGCCTCAATATTTTCTGGGGTTAAAATAACATATCTATAATCCCTGCACTTAAGGGACTGAAACAGGTGTGCTGCTTTGAGGTTAGGGCAATTCTGAGCTCTGTAAGTGGTTCAAATCTAGCTGATATACATAGAGAAACCTGTCTCAATAAAGGAAAACTAAACTAAACAAAACCAAACAAAACAGCAGAATGGAGACTAATTCCTTCAAAACTTAATTCCATGTCTCAGGCATTAATTTTTTGTATATACACATTTTTTGAGACAGAAAAATTGATACTAGATTGGAACTCACTGCTAATGTAACAGCCAAATAGGAGCACTGATTCTTGCACTGAGTCACTGCAAGAGTCCTTATTCACTGTCTCTAAAGCAGAGCTTAATGTGGGAGACTGCAGGATCAGCATCCATAAAGCACAGAGGCAGACAAATATCTCATCAATGACTTTGATGTACTACCAGTGATTTCTCTTCAAATCTCATTTAGGCCACTAAGTCCTTTGTTCTTAATATACTTAAGCAGCATTTTGATATTTAAATTTGGTTTCATAGAATAAAACATAAATAATATCTAATATGGTACACAAATAATAACTCCAATGTTCATGGAAACCAGCTGTATGTAAAAATTGTACAAAAAATGAAAGCTGGTGCAAGCTTCAAAATATAGCTCAGTGTCACCAAGTGATCGCTTTCCATTCAGATATAAGAAATATATCTTGGGAAGCTGATGCAGGAGAACTGCCTTGTTTTGGGGGATAGCCTAAGTTACAGAGCTGTCTGAAATAAAGAAATGCTGACTGGGACACCTCACAGACAAAGTGAAACTTGAAAAGTGACTGCATAAGACACCTTTGGTTTGCTTTAAAAAGTTATAGACATACAATATAGAAAAATTCCATAATATTCAACATTTTCTGAGGAACAAGGTTGGTATCAGCCATAATAGAGAGAAAACACTTTCAGAGCTGGGTATTTAGCTTCCCAGCATGAAAACTGTAATAGCTCAGACCCCGGTATAAAATCCAAGGAAGCAAGAGACTGAAATTTGGGAAGCAAAGGCTTTATTTCCAGGCCTGGTGATGACTCTCTGAGAGCCAGTTTGGAGACTGCATGCCACAGACTGAATGGAGGACTTTAAAAAGAGGCTGGAGGAAAAGCGGGGAGTGGGGGCGAGAAACAAAGAAACATGCAGAGCCATCAAACTTGTTGATCTGAATCTGGAAACTGTATAGCTGTCCACTTAGTTCTGACAAACTTGGGAGCCTTTGGCGCCTTTTGAGTTACTCCCATGCTGCAGATAAGAGTTATCTGCAATAACATTTGGAGAAGAAAGTAGAAAGCTAATTATCTCAGGACAGCTCATTAACACTAACTGGTGGGAAGGGGTCGAAAGTTACAAAAAGCTGAAACTTAAGCCTTCATAAAGATTTGGAATTTAACCTTTTTGGTGCATTAGGTTTAAGCCACAAGCTGATTGTCTTTTGAAGATGGGACCTGCTCGCAGTGGGAAGGATTAATCCAGGCAGGCTTTCACCTACTTTGACAGTCCATTGCAGTTCAATAGATTCACGGTGAGGTCACTTGTCCAAGTTCCTAGGCTCTCTGGCTCACAGTGGGCAGCAGCAAAATAACCAGTGTATGGAAGTCAGAGCTAGCTGAAAAGTCTGGGGGAGGGACTTAATAAGATCTTGATTAGTTAAATCAGCTAATTTTTAGAAACCTTTAAGGATAAGAGGAAGGTCTCTCATATAAAACCTCAAAAGAGGAAATATCTGCAACATAGGGAGTGCATCACACATGCAAAAGGGGCAAAAGGAAAAGAGACTCACCCAGTTTTTGCCAGTTTTTAAGGCCATTAGTGATTATGGTGTTTAAAATGTGGTTTGTCTTTTTACCTCTCCTGAACTCTGAGGCTGATAATCCCAATGGAGTTTTCTAAATGATCTGCAAAGCTTAGGTTAGTTTGAGTTACTAGGCTATAAAAGCCAGGCCATTGTTAAACCCCACGAATAAAAAGGGAGGCCAAATCAGGGAAACTGTTATCAGAGCTGACTCAGACTAAGTAGAAAACGCTTTTACCCATCTAGTGAGACACTTATATCCTTGAATTTCAGGCCTTTTATTTTTGTAAAATCTATTTTCTAGTGTTTTTAGGCATAGTCCCACGATAACCAGTGGTTTCTATTTCTTGCAGTTCTTCTGGATTTACCAATTGGCACTGAGGGCATCTGAAGCTCACAGAATGGACTAGCTTGATATTAGCCCCCCCCGGGGGGGCTTCTCTTGTAAGTTGAGCTTCCAGATGCTAGTCTTTTCAAGTGCAAATAGGCTCTGACAAAGAAAGTAGGTGAGATCAGCAGTAATATCAAGTTTATCTTAATCCCCACTGATTTGCGGGCTGTCTGGCTGTCTTTTGGAAGGTGGCATTTGTCAAATTATTTTCCCATATAACAAGATCATCTTCTTCCCAATGGGTTATACAGCAAATAATAGCCACTCTCCTTGGCATCTAGATGGCAGGCAACAAGTCCAAATTTGGGGAGCATTTTTAATCTTTTGACCCCAGAAGACAGTAAAGACCATTTTTGATAAAGACAACTGGAGGACTCCCTGTGGGCAATGAGTTTAGCCCACTAGGCTGATGTCTCTGGCTCTAAGGTTTGTTCCCATAGAACCTGAGATTTTGTGTAATAGCAGCTCCCACGATCTGCTTACCTTGATAGATGTAACTGCTTCCATCATAGAAGTAGGATGAAACTCTAGATAGTGGCTTATTTTCTAGATCGGGTGGAAGTCCCGTGAGGTGATCAATGACCTCAGTACCATTGTGGTGAGGCAATGAGGGGTCGTCCTCAGACAGCAAAGTAGCTGAGTTTGAAGCCACTGTTTCCAAAATAGTGCCTGATAATGTACAGCTCAGGAGTTAGACATCCATTGGTCTGGGGGGGCCTTGATGAGAGTCTCCATCAAATAGGGAGGAAACAAGAGTTTTTGTCTAAAAGTCAATTTTTAAGCCTCCTTTATGAGGGGGCCACCATGGAAATCACCGCAGACAGGGTGGCCATCTGGCTGCCACAGAATCAACTCTCTTGGAAAGATAGGCAACAGGCCTCTGCCAGGGTCCCAAACTCTGGATCAGTCCTGTGGCTCCTAGAAATTTTGCACTTGCCTTTTAGTCACAGGAACTGGAATCTGTTGGATGGCTTGCAACAACCAGTCCAGTCTTTCTTTGTGTAGACTGGTTCTGACAAGGTTGGAGGGACTAGCATCAGAGCAGTTACTTTCTCAGTTGGCCCCTCTGATGTGGTTGTTAGTTTTTTAGCAGCCTGATCTGCCAAATTGTCTCCTGGCATGAATAACAGCAACCTGCTGAGGCAGCCAGACTGCTGCCAGCAAGTCTAGGATCTGTGGAGCATTTTTTTAAATCTTAGTCCCGGCTGAGGTTAAGAGACCTCGCTCTTAATAGATGGCTCCATGTACATGAATACTAGCAAAAGCATATCTACTATCAATATAGATGTTTACTCTCTTTCCCGTGGCTAGTTTTAGCACCTCAGTCAAAGCAATGAGCAATGAGCTCCACCTTTTGGGCAGAGATGCCAGGCTTTAACCACTTAACCCTTTTCGGTGGTCACTGCTGCCCCAGCCACTCATCTGCCTCTGACGTTCTGGATGAAGCTGATTCCATCTGTAAAATTCCTCAGGTCATTGTCAGGCATAAGGGTGGCTGGGTTTAAAGCTGAAGAAGTCTTTAAAACTACCAAATCTGGGTCTAGGAGCAGGGCCTAATAGTGAGAAATTCTAGTGTTTGAAAGCCATTTTTCAGGAGGGGTTTTGATAAGAGTCTGTAAACTATGGGAGGTCACTACAGAAATCTTCTGTCCAAAAGTGAGTTTCTTAGCCTCTTTTAGTAGCATTGCCACAGAAGCCAGAATTTTTAGGCATGGAGGCCACCCTCCTGTTACTGGATCGAGCCTTTTGGAAAGATAGGCTATAGGCCTCTTCCAAGGGCCAATGTCCTGGGTTAGGACTCCTTTGGCAATGCCCCTGAGTTTATCTATGAATAAGGTGAATGACTTGGTAACATCAGGGAGTCCCAGGGCTGGGGCCTCTGTCAAGGCCCACTTGAGCTACTGCAAGGTCCGTTCACATTTATCAGTCCAGTTCAGTGAGTTTTTCCCATAAGGGAGTTATATAGCGGTGAGCTGTTTCGGTAAAATTTAGAATCCACAACCTGCAGTATCTGACAGCTCCCAGAAATTCACACACCTTTTTCTTAGTTTCTGGGGATGGGATCTGTAATATAGCCTGGACTCTTTTTTTAGACCAAGTCCTCTTTTTTTCCTGCAATTTGTAGCCCAGATAAGTCACAGCCTGACAGCACAATCGGGCCTTTTTAGCTGAGACTTTATGGCCCAGTTGCCCCAAAGTCCTTAACAGTTCCTCAGTTGCCTCTCGACAAGCTTACAAGCTTCTGGGGGGGGAGGGGTCGAGGCTATTAAGAAATCATCCATGAACTGGAGGAGCACTATCTCCGGGTGTTCTTCCCTAAATTCCAAAAGATCTCTTGCTAATGCTTCATCAAAAGAGGGGTAGAGTTCTTGTAACCCTGAGGTAAACATGTCCAGGTCAGCTGTTTTTTTACCCCCGTATCTGGGTCAGTCCATTTGAAGGTAAAAAGGGCTTGACTCACCGGAGCAAGAGGCAAAGTGAAGAAAGCAACTTTCAGGTCCAGAACAGAGTACCAGGTGTTCTCAGGATTTGGCACTGTTGGGTATAGACTCAGAACTTGTCTATTAACCTCTCTGAGATCCTGTACAGGGCGACAGTTATTTATCCCTGGCTTCTGGACTGGAAGCAAGGGCATGTTCCAGGGAGAGACACAAGGAATGAGAATATCATTGTCTCTTAGCCTCTGTATGTGGACTTTCCAGGCCTGTAGGCTTATTGGGTATTGTCGCAAGCAGATGGGGTGAGCTTGGGGTAAGAGTTCCTCCACAAGGGGAACTTGGTTAATTGCTAGCCCTGGAGGGTTGTTTTCTGCCCAGAGTTCTGGAATCTCCTGTTTCCATTTACTTAACACTTTTAACCTAAGTCAGTTTGTGACGAATCAGGTACAAGGGACAAATTTCCCAGTAGATGGTAATTTTTCCCTGTTTTAAAAGGCCTTTTGTGCTATCTCTAATAACTGGCTGAGGGGCATTTTCTCAAAACTCTCAAAGCTTTGTAATTTTTGTCTAACATGTGGGGCCGACTGAGTTGCAAAGAGAACAACTGGTGATACTAGGGAAACCTCCTTACCTCTGGATATCCAATTGGGGTGGGAGAAAAGGAAAACATGGTTTTGGCATTCCAGATCAGCGAGGAGGCTTCATCTGGATGTCACACCACCTTTTGTCCCAGGGTGCCACGTGGCAGGTCATCATTTCCTGAAATTACCTACTTAACAAAAAGAGGCTTTTTCATAGGTAACAAAATTGTGCTGCATAATCTCCCAGATGTACACAGCACATGCAAGAACTTGTATCTTATCTCTATAATCACCTGTAATCTCATTTTAATGGAAACATTTTGCAGCAAAGGTCTACCAATCTTATAAATAAATCTACCAAAACTGATCTAATATGGTCAAATTCTGAACAGATTTACTTCTTTTCAAACCTGTTATTTTCAGGTCTGTAAACCAAGACAAATAAAATTCACATCCTCTCGAGCTTTCTATAACTTACAATATACCCACAAACTTTATCTTTTTTCACATACTGGCACAGCCAGATATTTTTACTGGAAGACAAACCACATTCTTTGTCCCTCTTTTTTACTATTACCAGTCAATTACCTTTCCTCTCGCTTCTCAGACAACATTAAAGCTTTCAACAAAACCCTTGAAGTCAACTTTTAGTAGTCTAAAACATATTAAATTATTTTGTGTCTTTTTACCACATTAAAATGCTGTATTTAAAAAAAAACTGTAACCTTTTAACTGGCTCAATTACAGTATGACCTGGTTTTTACTTGATAAAGTTGATATGATTCTTAAAAACCATAAATATACACATATATGTGCACATATGTTTACATTTTAACCAGAAAGAAAAATACTCCTTTTAAAAGGCATGCTGAGGTTGCAAGCAATCAGTTGAGGTCTAATATATTAAACAAGGCACCACAACATTAAAGACACAAACAAAGGTTGCTTCGTGCACAGTTTGGTGAGCTAAAAAAAAATCTTTTTTTATTATGAACCTTGAATCTAATAAGCCATGTGGATCTTGCAACAGAAATGGGCAGTGAGCCACTAAGTTAGTAACAAATTTAAACAGGCAAACAATTCTAAAGTACAAAAACACTGCACATCAATATCTAAATCCCTTTGTCCATTTTGGGCTTGTAGAAGGGGTTCCTAGGAGAGAATGTTCTGTTAGATTTGGGGTAAACAAACGGAGAACAATCAGAACAAATGGACACAAAAACAGACATACAAGACAAGACAAGCTGCAGCAAAATGGCCTTTGCTCAAAAATTAGTCAAATTTTGGGATCTGGAGGAATTAACAAATTAACCAAAGGAGTGGTTCCCCACCCGGGGCAGAGTCACAAATGGACGGAGGTTCATCCCAAAAACCAAAAACCAATTGACTCTGTCTTCAGGAGCTTCCCATTCCCCAAATTGAGGGCATCCCCTTCCCAACTAGTGGTTCCCCACATGGGGCAGAGTCACAAACAGACGGAATTTATCTGAAAAACCAATTGACTCTGTCCTCGCGAGGTTCCCACTCACAAATTGAGGCCATTCCCTCAAAATTACAAATTGACTGCAGCCCAAAGAAACCCTCCAGAGTACTTACTTTCAAATGTTCAGAAATGAGTCTGGCGTCTTGCTCCCATCCAGGGCAAGCCCACAAATGTAATAACTCAGAACCTAGTATAAAATCCAAGGAAGCAAGAGACTGAAATTTGGAAAGCAAAGGCTTTATTTCCAGGCCTGGTGACGAGTCTCAAAGAGCCAATTTGGAGACTGCATGCCAGAGCCTGAAGGGAGGACTTTAAAAAGAGGCTGGAGAAAAAGGGGGGGTGGGGACAAAGAAACATGCAGAGCCATCAAACTTGTTAACCCGAATCTGGAAACTGTATAGCTGTCCACTTAGTTCTGACAATCTCGGGAGCCTTTGGTGCCTTTTGAGTTACTCCCATCCTGCAGATAAGAATTATCTGCAATAACATTTGGAGAATAAGGTAGAAAGCTAATTATCTCAGGACAGCTCGTTAACACTAACAGGTGGGAAGGGGTCGAAAGTTATAAGAAGCTAAAACTTAAGCCTTCACAAGGATTTTGAACTTAACCCTTTTGGTGCATTAGGGTTAAGCCACAACATTTTCCTGTAATTTCTTTGAAACTAAGGCACATCTTATAACAGACCACCACTGGGTCGGGAAGAGGTCACCAGAAACCCAAAATCTTTATGGCCTAGCCTAGATAGCTAGGTAAGAGGAGAGGGAGGCAATAAGGTGCCATACAGAACAGAAAATGGCAGTTCTGTTTTTCTTTCTTTCTGGGGAGGGGAATCAAGGTCAGGTAAAGGGTTATGCTACTAAGCAAATCTCCCTGCACACAAGCAAGTTACTTCAAACAAGTGTAAATTAGAGGGCCATCCTAGTTTTCTTTAGCTCTTTAGCGGAGAATAGAGGTGCCTCACAGTGATTAACAACCTTGTTAGCTTGTTTTAGCACAACTTCTGTTATGTAGAGGGCAACAATGGTTAACATATCAATTAGGTAAGATTTTACAATTCTTTACAGAGGAGAGCATTGCTTAACATATCAATTAGTTCATCAAAAGGGAAAAGGAAAACACATTCATAAGCCGTGTTTCAGGTTTTGTTATAATACACATATAAGGAAGCTATTTTCTTAGAGTACAACAATTGTGTCAACTTGAGACATTTAGGAGCTTAACTAAATGGGTTTAACAGCTCTACACCCAAGGATGGAAAAGACCCACCCTTGGGTGGCTCAACACCTAGAGGTATAAAAGGGAAGGAGGAAGGACAAATGCATTCCATTCTTGGGAGATGCTCCAGCCTTCACCTTTGGTTTCCAGTGTAAACTCTTCAGCATTCCAGCATAGACTCTTCATCCTTTCATCTTAGAGCCTTTGGCCTTCTGTCAAAGACACATCACCCTGCTGGTGTGGACTTACACAATACACTGGGGTGAACTCCAGATGTTGGATTGAATCCTTTAGCCTCCGGTGTGTAGAAACCCGCTGCAAGTTTCCTCATCTGACTGTGGCTGACCATCTTAAGCCGATCTTGTTGTTTCTTTTACATCTGTATATCTTGTGTTATACTGGTTTTCTCTAGTAAAACCCTAACACAGATTTTGGTACAGAATACTGGGGTCATTTGCTATGACTATACCTGACCGTGTTTTTTGTGAGACTTTGGAATTTGGCTCATGGGCAGAGTTTGGAAAAGTTCAGACATGTCACCTGGATGCATAGAGCTTGAGCAGCTTATGCTGTTCTGTAGAGGAGATTCTGGTCAGAGCTCAGGAGACCAGAAGGCAGATAGTCTGATGGTAAAGACCAGGCTTGGGAGGTTTCTGCTGAGGATTGCACTCGTTGTAGGACTCCCCACAATGTGTGTTATGGCTTAGCAGAAAGTTTGTCTGCATTTTGTTCATGCCCAGTGATTTTTCCTGAAAATGAATCAAAGGGCAATGAACTGATTAGTCTGGAAAAGGAAATTTCAAAGCAGTGGAATGGAAGGCTGAGGTTGTGGCATGGTTATTGTTGGGGGCTTTAACTAGCTTTATGTTGCAAATCAAGAGCAAAGAGCTCAGCAGGATAATTTACAACTCTGTGAAGTTAGCCAGAAGGAAAATTCCAGGAAAGCTGTGGATTGTCAAGACAGGGTTGAGACTTTGATTGCTGAGGAGAAACAGAGAGACAAGAAAGATGGTCATGGGAAGCACCAGGTCCCCACACTTTGCAGCTTCAAAACTGCAGAAGTGAAAGAATTTGCTCAGAGGAGAAAGCTGCAGAGCATTATGCTCAAAATGGCAATGGAAGCCACGTGACATTCCAGAATGGTGGCCACATAGGGAAGATTCTCTTCACAATCAGGTTCACAGAGCCCAGTGATTCAGGCAATTAACCCCTACAGCCAAGAGAGAAAAAAGCCTGCCTACTGCTCCAGTTGGCAGCAAACTTTGGGGGCATCCACATGCTGTTGATTTTAGGTGCAAGGAAAATGCACAAATTCTGAGGGTAAACAGCTTGCAGCATTTGCAAAGGGCCTGGGAGGCCAAGCAATATGTCCCTGAGAGGGCAGTACATAAAGATGTAAGGGTAAAACCAAATGTACAATGGAGACCCCAGCAGTTTGGAAAATCCAGGAACGTGGATCATCCAAGGAAAGCTGCAAAAACTGAGCAGAGAACATTTAAGAGAAAACCTGCAGGAACTGCTGTCCTTGGAAGTGCCATGGGAATGAAACCATCCAAGCCTTTTGGAGCTTGCAACAAGATTGCTTCAAATGCTCAGCATAACTTGATGTTCGCCCTGCTGCATGTTGGACTTGCTTTGTTTCCAATGCTTTATATTCCCCTGATTGTAACTTTTGGAATAGTAATGTTTAGCTTGTGACTTTGTATTTAGAAATGTTTAACCTTGTTTCATTTGTACAGGCAGTTACAGTTAACAGTTTGCCATAGATCTTGGAGGAGAATTGGGACCTGGAATTTTCATCAATTCTGCAACAGCAATGTAGAGACTTTGCCACTCTTGGATATGAAATTTTTTTTTTTTTGTATAAAGGGTGTACATGAGTCCTGGGGTCTAGGGGTGGGATGTCATGGTTTATGTCTGTGGCCCCCAGGCCTCATGTGTTTATATTATGCATTTGTGATTGGTTCATTCTGTAGCACTTGGATTAGGGGTATGAGTGCTACACTGGTCTAGGGGTGGAGACAGTATCTGATGTAATGGCAGGAAGAAGGCTTGTCTTTCTCTTTTGCCTGTTTCCTCCTTGCTGTTTGCAGCCACCATGGACTGTAGCCCCACCATGCCAGCCTGCTTTGGAGCCAACTAAGTATGGACTGAAACCTTTCAAAATCATAAGAAATAAACGTTTCCTTTCCCAACTTTTGGCATCAGGTCTAACCCTCTTGAGTGCTGGGATTGCAGGCATGAATCACCAGAACTTGCAAAAAAGTGTTTTTATTTTTTAATTTATATTGTAAAGAAGATAAAACCAAATGAAATCAAGCAGAATAGATTCAATCAAAACAAAAGGATGAACATGGTACATGACATAAAAACAAATGTAACTTTAGGATGTGTGGCCTCTCTCTCAGCCTGCACAGAAAATGACAACGCCATGCCGAACAACAAATTTCTCCAGATAATTGGGCAAATACCTAGATTTTGAAAGATGTCTACTGTAAATATGCCTTGTTTAAGAACAAATTCATATCAAGTGCCAGGGAAAGAACACAGAACTTTGATTTAGTATTTCCAATTTCTGGAATTTATTCCAAGAAAAAAATATCTATGCTCAATGAAGTTTTTCTAAAAGGAACTAGACTTGTGTACAGGGTCAGTAACAGGATAACTAAGTACAAGTCTCCCTATGCATATAAAATAAATATTCAACACTGCAAATATATAAATGATATGAACAGAACAGGGTAGTAATGGTTAGAGATAGCCGAATATGGGCAAGATGGGTATTCTGCAGCAGGGTTCAACAATGTTTTGGTGAATTATTTTTATTTGTGGATTTAAATTTTTAAGTACTATGATCACACTTTGCCTTGTCAAAGCCCCATGCTGCATTCAGTCTCCTCACAAAACCTAAACACCCAAGTGCTGCCAAAATTAAAAGAAGCAGAAACCCCTTATCAATGGAAGGGACAGGAGCCAAAGCATGTGCAGGTAGAATAATAACTGCTGTCTTACTGTAACATCTCAGTCCTCTCTCAGTCTCTGCAGGGAGGAGCTCCAAGTGGAATGAAATCCTCCTTTTGGAGGTAAATGTCCGAGGCTGAGCATGGCCAGGCTCACTGACAGCAGAGGCCTGGTGAGACCCAGAGCCACCCTGCTGCAAGTCTCACACCACAGCTGGGCTCACAGCAAGGCCCGGCATTGGCCAGGTATCCCGGGCCACGACCTAGGACTGGCCATGCAGACCCCCAACAGAGAGGAGGGAAGAAGGGAGAGGGGCCCTGTGGATCAGAGGCCTGGTGTCGCCCCAGCACCAGGCTCGCTGCTTCCCTGGGCCCCCTACCCTGGGCACCCTGCCTGGACTCCCTGCCAGGGGAACTTGCACCCATAATGTCCAGGCCACCGGACCGTGCTGCCACTAGCCACTGGTTCTCTCCCGCCTACCTGGCCCAGACCCCAGCCCTGGCCCTGCAGCCTAGGCAGCCAAAGGAAGAGATCTCAGGTCTCCAGACAGCCTCGCTAGTGCCAAAATGGTGACTCCATCCAAGACCAGCATCCACTGAGAAGCCAGGCAGGGGCAAGAGAGGAGTGGGCTGGGCCATCCATGGTGCGGCCTGCCCAGGTTGGTCCAGGAGGAGTGTGATCTTCCTTTGAGGCCAGGGGGTGTGGCCAAGCGGTTTCAGGGGCGGGCCCAGGGGCGGGGCCATAAGCTGGTACCCAGTAGGTGCAGAGCCTTCCTGTGAGGCAAGAATGATGCAGTGGGCGTGGCAGTGGGGTTTTAGGGACCCCTGAGGTCAGTTTTGGCTGCAGGTGGAGGTCTCAGGTGAGGCTTCTGGCATACCCAGCCCCAGGCCCATTTTGAGAGGAAGCAGAGGAGTGGACTGAGTCTCAGGCTTGGAAATTATAGATGTGTGGACTCAAATCTTCCCGGTCCTGACACCTTAGGCACACTGCTTCTCTTCTACTTTTTTTTAAAATACTGAGGGGTTTTCCATTCAAAAAACAACCCATGATGAATGGCAATACTCATCTCTTGATACTGCTGTGAAGATCCAATGAAAACCTGCAGAGATCTTTCATGTTTTCTAGCATATAGCAAGTGCTCAGATATCATTGTTACTTGCGTTGTTACCCTGCTTTTATTACAGAGGAATGAGTGTTTTAAGTACTGCTCTGACTTCTTTATACCTTAAAAGTACATTTACATGTTAATATAACATACTAAAAAGCATATACAGCACTTACTGGAGTCAGGCCAGGGCCTCTCTGAGGCACTTCACATATGTTAATTCTTACAAGAGTCTGAATTAGGAACTCTTCATTTTCATAGCTGTGCAAGTCTAGACATGAACATTAAATACCTTTTCCAATGACAAAGCAGTGTACAGAATTTTAAGCCAGTGGGCCTGGCACCAACACCTCCATTAACTAACCCATACTTAGCACAGCACCACTGCAGTTCCGCTTTGGATTTTTCACATGAGTGAGGCATGAAATTTTTCATGGGAGGTTGCCCAGGTAGCTAGAGGCAGTTTGTGTCAGGGTTCACTAGAGAATCAGATTTAATTTGTATACATAAGGAGTTGTGTACATAATTCATGCACATAAAGGATACTTGTGTAATTTGTGTACATAGAGGGTACATAAAGGATTTACAAAGGAGGCTTAAGATGGCCACCTGCAGAGTCAGGTGGAGAACTCAAAAGGGTCAGGAGCTCATTGGAGATGCAAAAGATCCACTCACAAGTCAGAGTCCCACACCTCACTGCAGAGTCCTGAGACAGTCCCTGGCAGGAAGCAGAAGAATCTGCACTAGGAGCCTGGAAATGACACCTAAGGTGATGGCAAGGACTCAAACTCTTCTGAAGAGGCAGAAGCCAGACTTTCTCCTTTCCCTTTTACTGCCTCCAGGATGCAGGCCTATTGGTTCCCCATCACACACAGGGAAGGTCTTCCATCTTCAGCGAGTCAGTAATCTACACACAAATTCAAAACTGTGCTGAACCAATCAGATAGGTGATCTTTGTTTGTTGGTTTTTGGTTTTTTGAGACAGGGTTTTGCTGTGGAGTTCAGGCTGGCCTTGAGCTCACTGTGTTGCCCAAGTTGGTCTCAAACTCAGATTTTCGTGCCTTGGCTTCCCAAGTGCTGAGTTTATATGTCTGCACCACCACACCCAGTTCCTCCTCCCTTTGAATACACTGATTCCATCATTCTTGCCATTTTCTTCTGAATCAATTCCGGAAGTCCTCTTATAAGGATATTTACTTTTGCTGTTGTGCCTGCCTCACTGTCTTGAATCAGTTCAAACTATTTAACTTTCATGGTCATGTTGATTTTTGGAAGAATCAGAAGTCACAAGGGTCCAGATCTGGTGAATCAGGTGGATGAGGACACAACATAATGTATTTATGAGCCTTCCTTTCCATTTGATGGCACTCAGCAGCAGCACTAACTATAATGTTTATCCCAATTTCTAAAGACCCTTGCAAAAGAGGACTTCCCAACTGCTTCAGAAATTGCAAGAACAAATGGAGAAGTGTTTCTGAAGCAAGGAGGTGAATTTTATTTAATTTATTTTTAATGAGGTGTTTTTTAAGGAGGATTAATGGACATGTATCTTTCATTGTAGCAAATTTAAAGAATTTGAATCTTAGCTGTATTTTAGGGTCAGCCCTTGTACTTCTTCCTTGAGATCATTAATAAAACATCTGTATATTCACTATCCCTTGTACAAAATGATTGGGACTAGAAGTGTTTAGAATTTCTGAATTTTTTGTTTATTGGATAAATTGCATAGATATCATAAATTGTCTTGAAGATGGGACCCAAGTCTAAACATAAAATTTATTTATAATTCATATATACTTCATACTCATAGACTGAAGGTAATTTTATACAATATTTCTAATAATTATTTTTGACAGGTGCAGTGTGTTGTTTCTCTGGTGTGGGACTCTGAAAATGTAGATAAGGGCCAAAATTAAATAGATATTGTGAACATTATCTAATGAGAAGGGGAATTAGGGATGGGGAGGGAAAAAGGAAAAAAAAAGAAAAGAAAAAAATGAGAAAAGAAGGAAACAAAGCTTTCATAAATAAGGAGGTGAAGGGAGTTGAAGAAAAATTAGGGGAATGGAGAAAAAAGATTCATATCATGTATGTATGGTACAAACTTCCCATGATTAACATGATCATTATTTACACCTAAAATGTGCCAATAATCTTAATTTAAAAAACATTTTGTATTTGAAAAAAAAATTCTTGTTGAGGCATTTCCTACCTTTGCACTACATCAGTACTCAAAAAATTTTGGCCTTAGAAGCATTTCAGACTTCAGATTTTGGATTAGGAAGGCTCAGCCTATATTTGTATAGTGATTTGATAAATATCCCTCCTACCACAATAGACTGTAAGCTGCATTGTGAGGGTATGAGAGCAGGCTTTTTGCCCCTACTGGTGACATGGTTTATGTCAGTGCCCCTCCCAAGCCTCATGCAATCATGGATGTGGCCAAATCCAGTATTTCTGGTTCCTTCATTGTCTAGCGCTCAGACTGGTGGTATATGTGCTATACCTACCCAGCTGTGGAGCCAGCATACAGTGTACCTGAGGGAAGAAGGTGTGTCTTTCTCTTTTGCTGTTCTTGCTTGCTGCTTGTAGCTGCCATAAACTGCTGCCCCACAGCCATGTCATTTTTCCTTGGAGCCAACTGAGTATGGACTGAAACCTCCAACCTGTAAAAAATAAACCTTTCCTTCTTTCACATTGAGTGTCAAATATTTTGTCTCAACAACCAGTGAAAAGTAACTAAGAAAACTGGTAATCACTGTTTCTCAGTACCCAACTCAATACCTGACACAAAACTGGTGCACTTTTGTTGACAGAAAGAAAACAAGCACTAGCACACAATTAGATTTGTATCACACAGAATTTCACTACTTCCAAGGCTCTGCAGTGAAATGAGGTCTTTTCAGTTTTCCTCTCTGTAGGCACTAAGCTTGTCATTTCTTTTGCTTTATTATAGCAAATAATGCTCCTCTATCCATGTTCCATTCTCCCTATGGTCTTAGAAATCAATTGTAAGCTATTACACAATCTCATGCTGGGCATGAAACTCAGGACCTCCTGCATGCTAAGCAAGTGCTCTACCTCAAGATACATTCCAGCCCTCCCTTTCTTATTCCTGGAGTTGAGGCCATAAGAATGTACTATGCTGAATGTCCAGCCCAAATGACTCACCATGGAACTGTAGTTTTAGCCCCAAGCTGACTGAAGTTATTTGACAGAACACTGTAATCAATAACTACCCAACTGAACCTAGTAAAACCAGAAAATTGAGTGCCAAGTATAAAATTTTGCAATAAGGCACTGAGTTTGGGAATGCTTTGTTATACAACAATGGCTAATGAGCAAGATAGGAGCAAGAGAGGCACTATTCACAATAACCAAGGCAAGCAATCAGTCTAGGTATCTGTCTGCAGGGAATAGGGAAAGCAAACATGGCATGCACTTGTGCACACATTCACACACACACAGACATACACACACACAAACAAACACACACACACACACACACACACACACATATCCTGTTCAACCATAAAGAAGAACGAAATCTGGTCACATGCAGAAAAATTCAGGGAAGTGGAGGACATCATGTTAAACAAAATAATTCAGACACAGACCAATATTGCATGTTTTCTCTCATATGTGGAAAATAGAAAAAAAAAAGTAGAAGAGGGGCTACACAGGCCTGGGAGGACAGTTATGAGAGAGGGAGAAGGTAGGAGAGGGGTTGATGAACTTGCACAGTATATGCATATATGAAAATATAATGAATCCCCTTACTCTGTACAACTAGTATGTGTCAGTAAATATATTTTTCAAACCAGAAAGGAGATGGAACAAATTTTAAAGCATGTGAATAGTTACATGCTAATGCAGACTTTGCTTAGTAATCCTTTGCCCCTTTGGGGGTTTGAACAATATAGAAGAGCCTAGATTTCTGGGAAAACATCACTGGCCATATTCAAGGCTCAGACTCTTGCATGTGGAACGTGAGTCAAGAGATCCAAGGCAAAGTATCTTGCTATCTTTGACAAAAGTTTTCTTTTTTTTCCCCAAGCAATGTAGTGTACCAGTGTGGTTCTCTGACTTCAGATGGTGGGGAGGTGGCTGTCTGACACCAGGAACAGGGTTTGAATTCTGACTCTACTATTGCAAAAATGACCTTGAACAGATTCTGTCGCTTTTCCACACTTAGTTTTCTCACTTAAAAGTGATCACTTATTTAGCAGCTATGTAGCAACTGGAGATGAGAAATAACATTTCCATGGTTTTCATGAGTCAGAGGTGGCCATAGGAAACTGTTTTGCAGCTGTTCTTCAGCTTTGCATCTCTGGCCATCAAGGATGAAGAACAAGACTCTTATGTTTCCCTCAGTGTAACAGGAGGACAATGGCTTGTCCTGCAGTGGGAGTCAGCAGAGGCCTAAATCAGGTCACCTTGCAAGGGGGCTTTGAATCTTTCATCACTGAATTCTTTCAACATCCTCTAATTTTTCTTTTTCTGTTTGCCTCTCAATCATTGTTTTGGTGATTATAACAATATTTACACATTTCAAAGGATCCAACAAACAAGGAGGAAAATTAGAAATATTTGCTCTTTTTGTATGTAGAGAGTTAACTATCACTGGTACATTTTTAGTCTGCCTTTTCCTGTTAACAATTTATTGTAGACATGGTTTCAGGGTGATTAATTTAGGTTTACATCATTGTAACAGGAATCAGTGAAATAAGAATTAGGAATCTACCAGGCATTTACAATAGCAGTCCCAAAATGGTGTCAGGATGCCAAAAATGGAGCGTGCTGAGTTGTGACCCTACAGGGACCTTACAAAACATCTGCTGAATGTGCTTCAGCTGTTCAGGTCCTTTCCAGAACATGACCAGGCAGGCCATTGCTTGAAGGTTACATGGGCTATGCATAGGCACTGTGTGAGCACTTTTTGCCCTGTTTTTGGGACTCAAGATTTTCTTTGGTGAGGTCCTAAGGTTAGAGAATGTACATGTTCAAGACATGAGCAACAGTGGTAGGCAATATGGAGCAGAGCAGAGGACCACATTTTTGTTGTATAATTCTTACACAGGTTGTTATTTATATTTACATTCTTGTGTAGTGCTGTAACCAGTCCATGGGAGTTCACCAGTGCTAAGTCATGGTTGCATAACTGTACCTCACTGTGTGCCTGTGCAGAGAAGCATGGTCATGTCCTCATTGTCTTCAATGTCCCTGAACTATGAAGCAGTCAGAGAGGTTCCCCACAACACTGCTAGATTGAACCCTGAAAAGTAGGGAGTCTTCCATTGGGCAGCTCTTTTCTAAACCCATTAAAACTTCTAGACAAAGACTCCCTCATGGGTATCCTACTCAGAACTCCCTCCTTGCTGGTGTGAACTTTACTCCCTTGTCTTTATAACTATCAGAGTGCTGGAGGCTAAGGGGTAAATTGCTTGTGAGGTCCCCAGAGACAGCAGGGAGGCAGACATCAGCACAGTGGCAGCAGCAGGCAGCAAGCAGCGAGAATAACTGTGTCTTTGTCATCCAGCCTCTGTATATGTTGTTATGTTTACATTCTTGCATGCTGGCCTCCCAGTGGTGCCAAAGGTTGATGACCACACTTCTACCACAAGCATCTCTGAGGGACAATTACAATCCAAACCATCACACACACAAACAAAAAACAATTCTCATGTGTGCGTCCCTCAGTGGCCAACAGTGGTGTCTGACTCACATCGCCTGCACTTCCTTCCCCTCAGTGGGGCACTGCCCTCCTTGCAGCAGAGGAAATAAAAATGTACTAATTATTCAGTGTTAACTCCAAAAAAACAGAAGTCAAAAGAAATCATACATGGGAAACAGTGTTGTAATTTAGGTGCACTCCCTCAAAGCAGACATATGAGATACATGCAGTGAAGTCTGTTGTAGGGGATTCCCACAGAGTTATTTTCAGAGACACCTCCCTGACTAGGCAGACACCTGAGTTACACATACATCTGAATGTTAGTTAAGAAGGATCTTCCTAGGTGAAAGGTGTTGGAGGAGGAGGTGAAATCTTCATTTGTTCTGTAAGTCTAGGGAATGTTCCGCAGTTTAACTTTCAGCGGGTTTGGGTACTCTCCTGCAGCCATTTCCTGACTTAACTCAGAAAGTCTTAGCTTTCCTGATTTCATCTTATTTTCTTTCACAGCACTGACTCTTAAGGCTTCTAGTGGATAGTGATATGTGTCATTTGCAATTGTGTCTGACAACAATTCTCTCCTTGCCCAAACCCTAGTCCGGATCCTTTGGTCCCCTGACAGGGTCTCAGGAGCCTGCACAAAGAGGAGCTGGGGACCTGCACTCATCCCAGGCCTGTTGTAGATGTTCCTGTCTTGTCATGGAGGAGAACTGCTATGTATCCCTGTGAGAGGCTCAGGTAAATTTAGTAAGCAGACTCAAAAAGGCAAATAGTCAAAAGACAGTGCAAGTGCTCAGAGAATGAGCTACATTATGGTCCAGGGCTGGAGGCTGCTTTGTTCAGAGGGATGGAAATCTGTGGAATTTGTGAATCTATGGAAATCAGGGGCTTAATTTACAGGTGACAGGCAATGGCCCATTTTCTAGGTAAAAGAAAAAAGAAGGCCCAGTTTAAGGCCTTATTTTATCTTTAAGATACCGGATTTTTTTTAAAGTGAGTTTCTGGGAATGGAAAAAGACATTGTATCATTGCATACATTTGTATCCTGAAGCTGGAATTTCCAGGGATCACTTCTGGCTCTACCTGGACTTCACATTTACCAGTTCCTTGGACACATCTTAGCAAAGCATGGGCTGCTGTGCCAGAAAAATTCCACTGAGACTCAAGGTTCTGCATTCATTAACTTAAACACAATGCGTTTGTAACACTTCCTCCAGAACAAACACCCATATGGCCTAGTATGGTCCTTGTGGTGAACAGAAGTTAATCTACTTTAATTTAATCTGTTAACCCCATCTGGGTTAAATGGGACCAGCAATCCTAGGTTTTTGAGGAATCTCCACACTGATTTCCACAGTGGATGCACCAGTCTATGCTCCCACCAGCAGTGGAGAAGTTTCCTTTTTCCCCACAGCCCCTCTAGCATTTCTTACTGGTTGATTTCTAGACATAGACATTCTTTTCAGGGTGAGGTGGAATCTCAGTGTTGTTTTAATTTTTCACCTATATTTATTTCGTATTTCTCACTCTCAGTTCATTTTTGGCTTCTGTGTTCATATCTGCATTGTCCAATTTTAGCAAGTGTACTGCTAAGGCAGTTGGCCACAAGCCTCCATCCCTGATGTCTGATCACCCTTAGCATCTGATTGGCTCCTCATCCTCCACTATCCTGCAGCTCACATCTGTCCAGCCTGGTCTGCCCTCTGCAAGCCTCCCAGTAGGCTGGTTCAGGAAGCAGCTCCCTTCCATCTGCTGCTCACTCTTAGTGTTGTCAGCTCCCTGACCTGACCCTGGCCTGCAGCTGTACATCCCTAATTTTCCTAGGTGCATGTGGAGTTCTCTGTCCTCCACTGCTGAACCCCTCACAGTGGCACCTGCCTCTCTCAGGATGGTCCCCATAGTGTAAGAAACTTCTTGACAACACAAACAGGGCCCAAATTGGTGGCACAGAAGACTGTGGCAACTTCCTGAATGAACTAAGTCAAGAGAAGTCCTGGGTGAAGCTGCCTACTGCTTCTGTGTTTGGTTGTTCTTTCCCCATCGCAGGACAATTTTTGTTGAGCTCTGGAGAGTCTCAGATACAGAGTTAAGATTGCATATGTTTGGAGCATACAAAAATAACAGGTGCTCTCTGTCACACAGTGTACATCTAAAGGTTAAACAAAGCAGTACAATATTGCAACATCTCTTTAAAGTTGGTGATGGTATTTAAGATGCTTGATCTACATCTTCTGGAATTTATTAAATAAGTATTTTGTTATTGCATAAATAACATACAATTTTATTGGTTAATATATATATATATATATATATATATATATATATATATATGGTCATTAACACTGTATCCTAAATTTATTAGATTTCTAGAGATGTCTGTTAAAAAATCTAAATTTTGCCTTAAGTGTCAAATCTAAGTAAATGCATGCAAAGTTTTTATATGGCATTGAAATTAATTATTGCAAACCTCACATTATATTAAATACATTTCTTTTCCCAATGGTGTATGGTTTTATAAGATATAGGATGTGAGAAATATATATTTTATCATATTGATGACTCTAAACTACAGTCGTAGGAGAGATCTGGGGTATGTAGGCTAGATGGCAACCAGAGGGCAGTGACTAGGTTGATGACTTTGTCTCACTCCATTTGTGTGCAAATGCGGGTTTGGGTCTGAGAGATGCTATGTGCAGAAGGTCCCTAAAGTGATGTTTGCACAGTGACAGGGCTTGGTTGGTTGGCTGGGTATGTCTTCTGCCCAAATTACTAACCAGCATCCCTCTCACTCAGCCCAGCTGCAAGAGCCCTCTCTAGTCCAGCGTTGTAGTTCACAGAATGGCCAGGAGGTAGCGGCGGAGCAGCGAGTCAACTGTGACAAGTTTTGTAGGAAGGCAGCAAGGAAAGTGCAGCTTTGGTAACAAGGAATAATAAAGGAAAATGTTGAATTCAATGAATTTTCATAAATGAAATGAACATTCACCTTTTATGCTCTTTTCTGGCTGCTTCTTCTCTCCTCCCCCAAGATAAATCCTATCCAGAGATTAGTTTGTCCTGTTTTTATCAGTTATACATATGCATGTGCATTTAATTCCATGTACATGCTCTTACAGTTTGTGTTTTTTGAGGGTCTGACTTTTTTCATTTATCTTTATGTTTGCGAGTTTTACACACTGACTCATTCACAAAGCCATTAAATTGTGACCTGTTTCATGTAGTTGTAGATGTCTTTCTTCTCAAGGCTCCGTGTTTCTCACCTTCATTTGTTCCTTCTCCTGGCTGGTCTCTTCTACTCACAAGTTGCTTGACATCGTAAACTGTATAGTGAGAGTCTGTCTCGAAAGGACAAAATCTATTAAGTCAATGAAAGCACTGGGGATTGCTTTTGTTACTCTGGATCATCTTATGCTTGTGGGCCGCTGTTTTCAGCTTTGAATTATATTAAATCTGATACATGAAACAGACCAACAGATGACTTGAGTATTTCATGTGTTGCTCTGAAACGAATGCAGGATGAGCCAACCTTTGATAAATTATTAGTGTGCATGCAACAGCCAAGATAACATTAATTGTGTGAAAGCATACCATATGCAAACCTTCACATTTCAGTAAAATATTGTATCATTGAAAGTTTTGTGATTGTGTTTTTCCCTCAAGACAAAATATGTCAATGTATGAGTAGTTTTTTCTAAACTAAAACTTCATTTCAGTATTCAGATGTAGTTCCCGTGTTCGCAGTGCAATAAATAAGTGGGTTTTGGGCTTCAGTTTGGGCCCTTGGTCTCTAACAGTTTTCCTATAACTGATCCAGGAGGGCTGAGAGGTAAAGATTCCATTCCCAGCTCTCCTGTGTGGCCTCTAGCACTCACTGGGGTCCCAGGCATGGACAGGGCATTTAAACAGGGTCTGGTTCCTCCAGCTTACCCCAGCCAGACACCAGCCTGAACATCAGTTCCCTGGGAACTGTGAGAGGCAGCAAATGAGTTCAGGACTCAACCAATCAGAGTTCTGCTGACCTTGTAGTGGCAGCAGCTGATTCATCTAGCTCTTTCCCTAAAATATAGAAAGTGGATCGTCCATACAATAACCCTGCAAGGGCCAGGTTTGTGGGGCATCTGGGCTTCACTGAGGAGTGGGGAGATGCGAGGTGTGGGTCACCAGGTTGTTGGTTTCTATGGTGTAGAAGAGGACAGTCCCTAAAAAGTTCACATCACTGCAGAAGTGACCCTAACTTGGGTGTGGCTTGGGTCCAATCCCTCTTTGTTCCTACTGCCCCATGTGCCACACAAATCCATCAGGTGAAGTGTAGACTGAAGCTCCCCAGACCAAGGATCAGTACCAGCAGCTTGATTAGATTCTTTTACTGCTCCCTGGGCCCAAGGATCTCAGTGAGAAACCCAAACCTCATGTCCTTTTGGTGGGGTTGTAAAATGGACTGGGTGATGTAGGGAACAACATAGCTGTTCTCTCCAAATTCTATAGAATTATCCTATGATTCAACAATTCTAAATATGCTTATACAGCTTAACAGAAATCAGGAGCTCAAGCAGATATTTGCATTCCCATGTTCACAATATTATTATTCCTATGAGCCAAAACATGGAAAACCCCAAAGCGTGGATGAACCAAAGGTAGTATGTATATATCCTGCAATATTATGTTAAGTGAAATAAAGCAGAGAGAAAAGGAAAAATGTCATATGATTCCAAATATGTGATGGCCCTGAAGTGTCTAATTCATGGAGACAGACAGTAGAATGGTGTTTCCAGGAGTTGAAGGAAGGGAAACGATATTATTGTTGGGAGGGTTCACAGTTTCAGTTCAGAAAGAGAGTTTTGGAGCAGGATGGTGCTGATAACTGCTCAAGGTAAATGTTCTTAACTCACTGAACAGATCACTGACAAAATTAGTGGATTTTATGTTGTGCATATTTTAACATATTTTAGATAGTAGATAGGAGATGATAAGTTGGACAGAAGAGATGAGTGAAATCAGGGACAATTTTGTGACACCTTGTTCCCTTTTGCTCCCAGGTCCTGATCATAACACACATACCATATATCACTCAAAGGACAGAACTTATAGTTAAAACTTCCCATCTCCTGACCGTGCACATCTGATTCTTCACCTACACTCAGTAACATGACTCTGATTTCTTCATTCCAAGCAGAGGGAAGAGAAGAAGCATTTGGGAAAGGTCTTCGTGACCAGAGATATCCTCAGGAGGCTCCCACTCTACATGTCTGTGGTGGGGTTAGGGAGACTACTCATCTGCTCTTCATTCTTTATAAAGGCAAAATTGAATCTAAAATTCAGCATCTGTCCTGGAGCACACAGCTCAGTGGCATTTCTTGCACTCAGGGCTGTGAGACCCTCACCGTGACTGGTAAAAAGCACCTTCACCATCCCCAGTGATAACCTAGGTTCATTAAACTGTCGTTTTACATTCCATATGCTCAGCCATGAACCACTATTTTGATTTCTAAGGATTAGGCTATTCTGGATATTTATACAAATGGAAGCATAAAAATAAGTAAATATTTACATTTGACAATAATTTAATTTTATTAGTCACAAAAGTTCTAAATCGTGAAGAATACGTTTTGTTAAACATAATATTGTATGTTTGTACACAGCTCGTTTACATGGCTAAAAAATTGAAAACAAGTCCCACATGTGACCTGAAAGTAAGGGTGAAATTATGGCAAATTCTGTAAAAGCTGTGAAGTTTGAAGCACATATGTAAACATAAAAGCAATTGTCTTGGTCAAGCTTTCCCATTAGTAGGACACAGAATCCAAAACCCACAACTGGGAAGAGATGTTTAATCTGAATTATGGTTTCAGGGGATCCATTCCTGCCTGGTTCCAAGACAGGGACACCATAGCAATTGGGTGTGATGGAGCAAAGCTGCTCAGCCTATGGTGGCCAGGAAGCAGAGTGGAGGGACAGTGCCAGGGAGGAAGGGGCCAGAGACCAGATGATGTACCTAGGGTCACTCCTCCATGACCCATACAGACAAGCCCAGAAGTACACTTTACAAATCCCTTGAACATCTCTCACACCCTTCAAGTTGACAATGCAGATTAATCATCACATAGCAGAAGTTTTGTGATGTTAAAATTATAGGTGATTTACATATGTGCATATATACAGTACTTTGATTTTTTTACACCTTTAAAATTATGTCCAAATTCAAAAAATGCTGAATTTTATGTAATATAAATAACCTTTCCTTAGGCAAATTTTATAAAATAATCTCAAAAAAACTGAAAAACATAAGAACAGGGTTTAAAAATACTCACAGGAAGAGCCAGAAATCTTAATTATTTTTTTGAAGAACTACTCTGAAAGACAGTTAAACATTCAAGGCATGAAATATTCAACCTCACACTAAGTATCTTCCTGGGGAAATGAGTGCTAGAGCTACCCAAACACAAGAATGCCTGCAGCAACTTTATTTTTAAGATCAAAACTGGAAACACAACACAGGGCTTCAGCTGATGGGCATGAGCATCTGTGGTTCATCCACACAGTGGGAGGTGATGGCTCAGCCACTGACAAGGAGCAGCACATGGGAAACATGACATGGTTGTGAGGATTGAATAAACCCTACCAGCTCCCCCAAAATGAAAACAAAAACAAAATCCAACAAAAACCCCTTGCATCCTGGGTGGTTACAGACCTGTCACCTCTAGAAAATACAAAGTGTTTCCCAGAGACAAAAAGCAGGTGCATTGCTTAGGATGGAAGAAAGCAATTGTAAGGAGCCATAAGAAAAATGTGAAGGTGATGTATGTATCACCACTGGGGAGACGATTTTCAAGGGGCTCATGTATATCACGATTCCTAGCGGATGTTTGTTTGTTTTTTAGTTTTGGTTTTATTTTGTTTTTAGTAACAGGAACCAAATTTAGGACACTGTGCTTGCAAAGGAGCACTTTGCCACTGAGCTATATCCCTGGCCCATGTCAAGATTCATCCAATTTTGTAGTTTAAATCTGTAGGTTCATTATATGTCAATTATAATGAAATAAAATTGCTTTTAAAGCACTTCTCATCTGAGCTACCCACCATAGCTTTGTTTACTTATAGATTTACTTACAAGCAATTTTGTTTATTTATAGGTTTATTTCTAAGCAGTTTTATATATTTATAGATTTATTTATCAGAAGTTTTGTTTATTTATAGAATTATTTATTTTTTGCTGTGCTGGAGATTGAATCCAGTGCCTTGTTCCTTTTAACAAAAATTATTTCCATACAGGGCCTTGTTAAGTTGTTAAGTTGCTTACATTGGGCTTGTATGTTATCACATTTATTTTTGTATTTTATTACATTTTGTATTTTATCACATATATTTTTGTATACTGAAGTATAAGAAGGATAACTAAATTGAGTAGTCTCAAGTAAATCAACAAATACAACTTAACAAACAATAGCTGGGTGTGATTACATGTGTGTAGTCCTGGCACTTATGAGGCTGAGGCAGGAGGATTGTTGAAAGTTCTAGGTCAGCCTAATTTACACAGTGAATTGAAGTTCAGCCTGAACTACACAGTGAGACCTTGTCTCAAAAAATAAATTAATAAAATAAAATAAATAAGATAAAAACCTGGACTACGACAAGTTATTATCTTGTAGTCCAGAACAAGGTCATCTTTAGTGGATTTACTTTAGAAGGTGTTAGGGTTTGTATCTGGGTGTCCCTCCCAAAGCCTCATGAAGTCACAGAGGCAGCTAAACCAAGCATCTGTGATTGGTTCATTGCTTAGTGCTCTGATTGGTGATGAAAGTGCTTCATCTGACCTGCATTTGAATTACTGGAGTAAAAGAGGTCTCACCAGTACATTTGGTGAGAGGAGTGAGAAAGTCTTGTAATTCAAAAGGAAATCATAACCTCTGGCCAACAGGTGCAGAAAACACTCAGCCTCCCAAAGCTGATTCATGTAGGCACAAATTACTGAGATGTGCTGTGTCCCCATTCAATGGCACATTTTAAAGCAGGAGGTGAACAGCACTGGAATGAAAATTGGGAGCAGAGCAGAGTCCTGTAACACAGCTCGCATCACAGCTATATACAGAACCGTCCTTAGACCTCACAGGACTAAGAAAAGAGGTTTATCCAACACAAAATGCTGCAAACATTTTCAAGATTTATTTTCAAGGGTTTGATTCACAGTGCTGTTTGAAGCAGGAAGGAACTGGGACCCTCCCTGCCTCCATGTAGAGCATGCACAGGAGAGCTGTTTGGAGGATGTCGTGCATCACTGTTGGAGGGAACTCTGCCCTGGGCCATAAAGATACAGATCTAGGGGTGAAAAACTCATGGCACACCAAGGTCTTCCAAGGGCCAGCCAGTGCCCTGAGAGTCTACACTGTAAAACAGTGCTTCCTGACAACAGGGATAACACTGTACAAGGCCATTTGGATGCCAGAGTGGCCAGTCAGGTGAAGGGCAGCCCTGCATGACACAACTGAGCAAAGTGTATCCCTCTGGAGCTGAAGCTCCAGCAGGTCTGCTTCAGTTCCTTCCTCAGGTCTGTCAGCAAGGACGTCACACAGAAGCCCAGCAACACAATTGAATTTTGCTCAGATTAAATCGTTTAGCTTCCTTTGAAGAAATTATTGAAAATGCGCAAGTCTGAGAAAAACAAGGCTGAGAGCAGCACTCTGCATGGTTTATAAATAAACTGACCGTTTACAAGTCATGGAAATAATGCCTGTGGGTGAGTCTGCAATGGCAGAGGTGTGAAACATCATGCATGCAGGTTTCACAATTGCAAAAGGAAAACTCCAATTAAGTGCTACATGTACATGATTTCCTGTTGGCACTGCACTACAGGTGGGAAAATGCCAGCAGCAAACTAGATTTACTGAGCCACCTCAGTAAACCCAAGGCAAAACCCACCAGATGATTCTATCACCGAAATGGGAGGGTTAAGCAGCTCTGCTCCCTGATTGATGGTGCTGCTACTGGTTGAGAATTGATGTGTTTCTATCTGCACAAGGCATCTCTGCCCCTCTCAGCTCATGGCTGCTAGCATGTGGATCAGACTATGTGTTTACATAAAATCTCATCCTGATTTCAGAATGGGTGGCAGCCTCTTGTTTACTGGAAATTATTTTGGAAGTTTGGGCATAAGAATCCTTAGACAACGGGGTTAGCCAGTTGAGGGAAAATGAAATTGTTTAAAGTAAATGCAGGAAATGTATTTATCAGTGGCAGATTCAGTTGGCACTGAAGCCCATATTATGGGGGTAAAAAGGCATGAGTCAGCGTTTGCTATACAAAATGCTGCAAGGCACAGCAGTATCCCCAAGTTCAGTCTTTGCTTTGTTTCCCTCATTATACCAAGCTGAAGAGTGGATTCTCAGTATTCAAGCACATAGGACTTGAACTACAGTAGAAATCTGTATCTGTCAACTGGAAAGTGAAAAGACAAGGAAAAGTTTTTTTCCAAAATGCAGTTCTAAACATATGCTTAAATAAACAATGAAATCAGAAAAAAAAAGAACAAAATCAAATGTAATGACAATATTGTGTTTTGTTCCAGTGCCACTGCATCAGGCTCAAAGATAGGAGCAAAATTTGCAGAGTAGAAGGGTCACTGAAGACAGTGGTCTTTGTGGTCTTCATCCCCAGAGGTGCAGAGTGGGTGCCCTGCCCACTAAGCCAGATGAATTCAGGATAGCACCTGAACCCTGGGGGAGGCTGAGACCAGGACCCAGGAACTGAGGCCCCTGGGGCTGAGGAATCAGAGTTTTTGCTGCATCCTGGCTGCTCTGCCTTCCCTTGCCTGTAGGGCTGCAGCATGGATGAGGTGGGGGAAAAGGGTGTAAGGCAGGCAGTGCTAGGCTCCTGTGCAAGCTGCACACTCCCTGTGCTGCCTGAAAGCAGCAAGATTTAGGACTTCCTTGCTAGAAAAATAAACACTGAAGAAAAACTCTTGTCCTATGGCAGTAGCAGGTACAGGTCAGCATGGTGGCTTTTATGGTAGGAAGGGCAGGGACACCCTCCACAGCAGGATCCTCATGGCTTTATGTGTTGGGATTTTTAAAAGTTAGTCATGAATGATGTGTTTGCTTGCTGAATACCAAGCCTCCTTATTGTGTATTTACAGTGATATTTGAAGTGTCTGTATTGTGCATAACTTTCAGTATATATAATGAAATTAAATCATCCATTTTCACATACCTATTCAAGAAATTAGCCACTATTAAATATTAACTGAATTGAATAAAAGGAATATTGAATAGAACACTATAAATAATGCAATGGAATGGAAAAATGAAAAAAAAAAAAACACCAAAATGTCTTCCCCCCAGGTTCAGTGCTCTGCCCTCCAGGAGCTCCTCTCTTCTGTCCTTGCCTGCTATTCAGGCCTGGGTCTCTTTTTTGCTGGGTGGAGAGAGGGCCAGGCTATGAGCTCTTCTATCATCTCAGGTAGGATCCAGGACATGGCCTAGCACATGGCCTTCTTTCAGGATTTTCTTTGCCTATAATTGTATAATTGACTCAGCAGCTCTGCTGTGGTACATTCATGGTTTCTAACTATCCACACTCATAACTGAATAAGAAGAGATCACGGGTGTCTCTCAATTTCACTTTTTTATAATGAGGCCATAGAAGTGGAATTTCCAGGGTAAATGTATATAAATTGCATTTTCTGATCATAAAATTCACATTAAAACTCACCATAGAGTTGGAGACTGGAAGGGGAATCCCGGGGCTGCTCAGAGCTCTGTGAGATCTGTAGTTGGGGGGAAGATGGACCATGCAGATTTGGAGGACACCATGGCACCTAGTAGTGTACCATGGGCAAGAAAAGCTCAGGTCCAGGACTCCTGATCCATCAGTCAGCTTCTCAGCAAACAGCATACACTGCATGCTGGATAAGAGAGGGCTGTTGTGGCCCTGCTGCCAGAGCTCCTCCTTGCAGGGCTGAGGCTCCATGTCTCACTCAGTGGAACTCTGTACAAGAAGATCAGCATGTTTCAGAACCTACCTTGACTGAATGTCTTCCACCCAGGTGAGATCTCAACTGCCATATGTGAATTCACCACAGCTGTGGAGCAAGACATGTGTTTTTAGGCAGCAGGTCAGGAGGTGGGGACACTGCAGGCAGGTAATGGTACAAAGCCTGAAATAAGAGACCTGGACCTAGCTACCCCAGTGTCCTCCAGGAGTAACTGCACCCTGCAACAGTGTGCTTTAAAAAACAAAATAACTTAACAGATTACTCACAAAAATATATACTGTAGGGGTAGTTTGAAGATACAAAAGTAAATTGCTACATTGCTAAGTAAAATGTGACATGATCCTTAATCAGTACATGATCTCCTATGTTGGCCCTGACCCGCTTCCTCAGAAGAAAACACAGCATTTGACACAGCATTAATAAACACAGGCAAGGGCTGGGGATTTAGCTCAGAAACATAAGCACCTGCCTTGCAAACAGGCAGTTGTGCGTTCGATCCCTGGTACCAATAAAAATGAAAAAGACAAAAAAACAAACAAACAAACACAGGCAATGAGTCAACAATCATAACTGCTTAATAACAACAACAAATGCCAGGATACAATAAATGCCCTGATGATTTGTATGAAGTGTATAGTAAAGCATAATTACTGGATCTGGCCATGTTGGGACTTAGGCAGCTGAACAAGAAAACAATTCTCCTGCCTCCCTGGCCAGCACCCCTGGTGCAAGCCAGGAGGAGAACAAATCAGCATCTCCTGTGAGCCTACTGGGGCGTGGACTGAGAGCCATACATCTCACTTGCCCATCCTTGGTTAGCAAGGAGAGGCAGAATTCTGAGCATCTCGTGATGACTTTGGGCAATATACAAAATACGGGGGATTTCTTTCTATCTTGTGTTTGAAAACAAATGTCTTTAATTTTTTGCTGTGTTCTAATTGTTTGCTCTATTCAACATTATCTTTTGACTGGTTTTAAAATGTTCTGTGTTTGTTTGGATTTCACTATAACTAATTGAATGGAAACCAATTGTGAAGATAACGAGATATACCATGGTACCTATTACTGTTATCATGGACCCTGCTGTGAAGTTCCGTACCAATTTCACTGCATTGTCTTGATTTGCTTTGTTCCGTTTGCTCTGTTGTATTTTACTATCTTCAAAATAAAATTCTGAAAAAGAATAAATACTAATAATTTTTCATGTCTTTCAAGGGAAGGGAACCACCACCAATTCCTTTTAGATGACAAAGTCACCCTGATAATGAAGCCAGACCATAATGCCTTAAAAAATGGTAATGCTCTAATGGCCAATATTCTTAATGAACATACACAAAAATATTCAACTAAATGCTCATCAGCTAAATTCACCAGCACATGAAAATTTTAAATACCACAATGAACACTGAGTGCACCCTCAGTGGTGCTAGAATGGTTCCACTTGCACAAATCTTTCAGTGTCACTTGCCACATTCACAGCATGAGGCACAGCTAACCCCTCAAGAGATTTGGAAAAATCACTTCGAGAGATTCAAAAGCTCACCATCCTTTCATGATAAAAACCATTTACACACCATGCACAGGAGGAATGAATCTCAGCATAGCAAAGTACAGACATGACAAGCCCATCACTGACATCATGCTCAGAGGCTGACAAGCTGCAAGACTTGCTTCTCAGTTCAGGAACAAGACCAAGCTTTGGACTCTTTTCAACACACTACTTCAAGTCCTACTCCTAGAATTTAGTCAACAATAAGAACCCAAAAGTTTACCAAATCAGAAAGGAAGAATAAGAGATGTCTCTGTTTCCTGAGGAGACAACATTTCATATAAGAAACTTAAAACTCCACTGAAAAACTTTTAGAACAAATGGACAAATAACTTCAGTTTCAAGGTACAATATCCATATGTCATAAACAATTCATATCTATGTGCTTCAAACAAATTGCAGCCTCAAATACAAGGAACACAATTCATTTCATAATTCATCCAAAACAATTAATACTTATGTAAATTTTAAGCCAAACTCACCTGTTCTTGGAAAATTGTAGAAATTGAAGCAATGAGTGAAGTGGCACTAAGAGAAGAAAAGACAGATTGTGGTGGTGGATGGGAAGAATTCATGTTGTTATAATGTACATGCTACCCAGAGCAACCAGGTGTTTAAATGCCATTCCTGTCAAAATATCAGTGCCATTTTCTTAGAAATAGAAAAAACAAAATGAAAATGCACAGGGAAGGACAAAGAGTCATCCTATAGCCATGGAAAGACATTAAAGTTAGAGGCAACAAAATACATAGTTTTCTGGTATATAATAAAGTGACAACAGTCAAAAGGGTCCTATACTGCAAGAACTGGACCACAGATTAAAAAGGCCAGCCCAGTAGAGAAAAACTCATACTGTCACCAGGAATTTTGTTTTATTTCTCCTTTTTCCTTCCCTTCCCTCTCATCCCCCTCCCCCTCTGCTTTCCTTCATTTCCCTTTCCTTTAGTTTTCTTTCTTTTTCTTTTTCAGTTTTTGGTCAAGTTCTTCCTGTGTAGCTCTGGCCTAAGCTGAACTCAGAGTGTGTTGCAGGCTTGTCTGGAACTCCCAGGAATCCTGCTGCCTCAGCCTCCTGAGTGCAGACATTGCAGGCATTTTCAACATTCCATGCTCAGCCAATGAGTTTTTAACAACACTATGATGAAACCATGTCTGGAGGTGTGGCTTGTATTGAGAGCAGTCTGGAAGGCTGAGGCAGCAACATCACAAATTTAAGGACAGCCTCAGCAATATAGTCACTTATCCAGAACCTGGATGAAAATAAAAAGAATTTTAAATGTGGAAGGCCATGGAGCTAAGTGCAAATCTCAGTATTCAATCCATAGAAACTGAATTCAAAACAAAAAATATTGGGAAATTCACGGTAGGAAAAATAATATTTTATACTGTCCTGGCCTTCTGGAGGGCAGTGTGCCCCAAGTGGCATTAGCTTTCATACTTTTCATGTGGTTTGACTTCAAACAATCATCAAAATCCATGAGGGATAAAAAAAACAAAAAAAAAATGAGAATGTGCTTCAAGGACACCAAGCCTCAGTCCCAGTGCAGAAGGCATTTGCACTGATATTCTGAAGCACATGATGACCACAGTTACAAAACAGAGAATTTACAAACAGTGTTAATGGGATTTTCAGTCCTACTTACTTTGAAAAAATGGCAACTTAGGAAGTTGGTATATAGCTTAACTAGATCCACTCTTTCTGCAAAGTGTCTAAAGATCAAAGCCAAATATTGCATTCTATGAATGCAAAAAATTACTGCTGATTAACAACTCAAGATAATGTACATCTGCATTCCAGCACTCTGGGTGAGGGAGGAAGATTGAATCAGGAAAGGTTTAAGCCTGACCTGGGAAACTCACTATCTTAGTGAGATCATGCCTTAAAATTTGTAAAAGGATTAACAAATTTTAGAAATGTATGAAAATATAGATCATTAAGAAATCATTGTACACAATACAGTAGCCAATGTTATTCTCTCATTATTCTTCTGTATTTTATCCTTTTACAGACTTAGCAATAGCATCTTTATGTGGACCTTATTAATATGTACTTGAGTTATATAAAAATAAGACAAGAAAGTCTTTCCAAAACACAGTAATCCTTTGTTCAAATCCTACTTCCATATATAAAGTTAGTACAAAAGTAAAAAGAACCATCAAATTCTCTTTATATTATGCTCTCCAAATCCTGAGTGTAAATTCAGTAGCATATCTACATTCATCTCAGTTAAAAGGTCAAAAATATTGAAACAGTTCAACTTCTTTGCAGTAGATCAATGTCTACCTCATGGTCAACTTAATGCTCAGTGTGCTGACTAAAGTACTGAGCTGAATCCAGCTCAGGTCAGGATTCAATGGCACACAGAGGTGCCTGGAGGCACCCAGAGACAAGAGGAAGCCCAGAACACATATTCCCTAGGCTCAACCACCAGCCACTCAAAGACACTGAGTCCAGGACTAGTTCAGATACAGGGAAGTTAAGTTCTCACCTGAGCAGCCCCGTGAGACTTGGCCACCAGTGTATTCAAGTCCTGGCCATGTGCAAGCACCTCAGTCTCAGTTTACAACACTGAACTGTGGGGTGCTGAGTGGATCCAGAGTTTAGGGTCACTGATGATGAAGTGGGGGCTCCATGGCAGGGCATTAGCTGTGGCCTTGGCCCCATGAAGCCCTGCTAAGGAGGCTGTCCTGATTTCCAGGGATGACCTTCCACCCACCTCACTGACACACAGATGGGGAAAACTGTTCTGTTCTTTGGAAAGGAGATTGGAGAGTCACTCTAGTTGATTCAGGGTATGTTCAGGGCAGGAACTCTTAGGGATGGCAAAGTGTCCATGGCCCACAGGAATCACTGCAAAGTGGGTGAGTGTCATCAAGCCAAAATACACATGAAGACACCCTGTGTGAAGACACTTTTCTGAGTATTGTCCATGATCTTGTAAGCAGAACAGGTGCAACCACTGCCCTTTTGAGTTTTGATGATATTTGGAGGCCACAGAGTCAGCACTGGCAGCAGAACAGATATTGTTCACGTCAAGGAAGTCTTTCTGTGTCCAAGGTCTCCCTTAGAAGAGGTTACAGACGATGTAGGAGGAGTTCTACTTAGACCAAGAGAACTGGGCAGCAGATCTTTGCCTGATCTTGACACTGCAGAAAGGCGGCATAGACATCGATGACTCCTCACTTCTTAGATATTCATGGAGCACCATCCCTGAGCCCTTGAGTGCAAAGACATTGTAGATATCAGTCTTCACCTTTGTTGAGCTGACCTGCAGTGGGGAAGGGCAGGGAGAAACTGTGTCTTGCTTCCCTAAATAAGGGAGTGGTGTCATACCACTAAGCAAGGACTGCCTCCAACAGAGCATTCTGTCAGCCTCTCAGTGATCCCAAGGCCCACACTGCCACACTGTAGTTGGGAGAGGGTGGTAGTGGACACTGAACTTACTTGGCTAGAGACCCATGTGCCCCTGCCTAATGTAACCTGTGTAGGTAGTGTTAGAAGAGAGGCCAGACCTCTCGCTTTCCTACCTCCCTGTTAGGTCCAGGTCTGCATCTCCTGTCCTTGACACCTCACTGGAGCTGAACTCCAAGGTGGATCCCAAGGCCAAGCTTCTCATAGACCTTCTGGAGCCTCCTAAGGCCCTGGAGCCTAAGTCACAGGGTAAGGAACCCTGGGATGTGGGTTGTGGCTTTGAGAGGAGGAATGTACTAGGGAACTCAGCAATGTGTCCAGATGATGGGAGACCCAGGAACATGAGCCCCTTAGCCGTCATTTTGGAGATGCAATCTGGAAGGCTTTACTGGGGCTGTGTTCATGCACACAGCTGACTCTGACAGGCAGTGGGAAGGTTTGGCCCTGAGAAAACCCTGGAAAGTCAGTGATGTTTTCTTCTCCTGCAACTGCAGAGGCAATTCCAGTGCGTGCTGAATTTGCACCCGCAGAGCTCTTGCCAGCTCCACCTGCAGCTCCCTCACCATCTCTGGCCCCACAGCAAGAGCAGGCCTATGTTTTCTTTTCTCTACTAGCTGCAGAGCTGGATCTCCTGGTGGCTCCACAGCAGGAGTCATCTCTTGACCTCTACCTGCAGGCAGCTCTTGACCCACTCCTGCCATTCCCCTCTCTTCCAGATTTACTTATCATTCTATTTATTATTATTTTATTCTGGGCTGCCAGTGATAGTATCATTGTAAATGAAATTTAAGAGTTTTTTTTCTTGTTTCAGTTGATGAGTTTGGTGCGATTTAGTGCATTCTCCATATTGTGAAACCTTCACCAGTGTCCTCTCCCAGAATATTTTCATCAAATTGCTACACAAATATATTTTGTTTTATTTTCCTTCCTACTAGATCCTGGCCACCACTCATCCTATGTCCTCATAATTTACCTGTCCTACCTTTTCCACATCACTGCAGTTATGTTTCTCCCCTACCTTACCCTGCTGTAAGTAACTGTTTAATCTTGCCTTGTCTGAGAAGGGAAAATCCAGGCAGATTGTATCAATTTCTCATTCACGTATTCATGGACTCTTGACAGGGCATAGAAAAAGAATTTAGGAATTTTTTGTAATTCTTAGGATTCTTTGTTTTCTTAATTATGTTCCTGGCTTTATAGACATATACACATCAAAACTGCTCCACGTTTAATTACATGTAGGTCACTTCATGTCTATTTCATAAGAAGGAGACTAACACACTTCCTTTGGTTACAGAGCAGCACCATGGGAGTGTCATACCCATGTTTATACTTTAGATAATTCCAATGATAAATTATTAATTTTAATTTATGAGTGCTTAACATGAAAAAGTCACAAAAGTAAAGTATTGTAGTTGTAGTACAACCATTAAAATGTGAGGCACTGTGTGTTCCAAGGAAAGTCTATAACCCAGTATAGAAAGTGCAGTGTCACAGGTAGCATGTCCATTGAATTCCCCTGTGGTTCATTTCCATGCAATGTGATGAATATGGCTGCCTTTGTCCTCTTCTCTGGACAGAGTAAATTTGCATAATGTCTGGCTCAGCATGTCACCACCTATAAGTTTCAGTTCTTACCCAGTAGTTCAGTCAAAAACAAGGCACATGAGCACAGCCCAATTAAAAATAATGAGGCCTTGTATACATAAGGAAAGAAACATAATGGTCAAGGAGGCAAACAAGTGGGAGAAATGAGCACTGGGAAACAGGAGTGGCATCAGGTCCCAGGTTGTAAAAGCCAGCCCAGAACTCGAATCCACCAGGATCCTGGCCAGGCTGTGGTAGATGGTGGGAAGCCAAGAGCTCTCCAAGACTCCTCAGGGGCTGGGGTGAAGTCTTCAATCACAGATCTGCTGTGTCATGGTGTGAAGCCCTGTAGCCTTCACAGAGGCCAGCTGGTTGTTTGCTCCTCGCTATGAATGCTCCAGGCTGAAGTTATTCCCCCAATTCCTGGCTGCACTGTGCTGCCACTGGGGGCTGGGCAGCAGGAGAGGTTAGGTCAGTGATTCAGCAGCCACTGGGTTTCCCACAAAGAAATAGCTGAGCATGTGGGTGCCCCAGTGTGAGCTAAGGTGTAGCTCCTGAATTTGATGGATGATAGAAAGTTTTCCCTTGGTCTTCGAACCAAGTAGGCATATAAAGTGTCACAGGCTTTGGGTAAGGCATCAGTGACATTGAGTGGTGAGTTCCAAGTCCAGGCCATGCCCTGCCCAATGGACTGCATGTGACAATGGCAATGTGAGGTAACCTGAAGATGATGGCCTTAGTAGGGACAGTATCAAATTACAGGCAGGTGTGGATGGGGACAATGCCCAGGTGAAGAGAGCTCCATGTGACTCTCTAGTGCCTCACCCCCAAGCATGCTAGAATCTCCACAGTAAAGGACTATGTGTGTTATTCCACTCCCAATGGACATTTGAAAACCAGTGCCCAGAGATGGACAAGGCCAGGCCCAAGGCACAGGACTTGGGCAGAGTGAAGAGGCTAGGGGAGAAGTCCAAAGGAGAAAGACCTCCTAGCACAGGACCCAGCCCACTCCCAAAGGCATTAGAAAAGCAGCCCCCAAGCTCCTGGGACCTGAGCCTAAACCTGTGGGACTGATTTCAAGCAGCATCCCAAGAGATACACACACATGTGCGCGCACACACACACACACACACACACACACACGAACACACAGTGATGCCATGTGCACTCAATGGGTTGCTCAGAGGAAAAGTGATTTGATTCATTCAATCAATGCCATGGGTGTGGTGATTCACACAGATGTGTATGTAGGCACAGTGCTTTTAAATTTGGGGGTGCATCTGCATCCATAGTGCTTGCTTAGCCTGTGTGAGGTCTGAGGCCACAGCACCAATACATAGAAGAAATTGAGATGGTTAGGGAACATAATGATGGCTGATCTGATGAACTTTTGGCCCCTCATGATGCCACCAGGGAAACTTGTCCAGGAGGTGAGTGTCATTTACACCACACAGTCCACACAGTCACCCTGGAGATCAGACCAGGTACTACCCACATTATGGTGAATGTGCCTAACTTCTTGGCCTCTGTACACAGGGACATAAATAGGGGAAAGGGAGACTCACAAAGGCTCACAGAATGGGGTGATGCATCAGTATATGAACTGAAGATGGAGGAAAGGCAGGCAGGACGCACTCCCACTGTCCACTCACTTCTCAGATAGTTATAGAGCAGCACCCTGTGGAGCACCCATGATTAGAGTAACACTGCAGACTCCACTCTCTTTCTCACAGAGGCAACATGCCACAAAGGTGGAAAAGGGAGATACATTTCAGGCTTCCTGAAGAATGGAGGACAGGTGGTCACATCACTGTCCAAGGACCTCTGACAGCAAGTGAGGGCTGATTATGGATATCACACAGGATACCCTGGGAAGGCAGTTTGGGAGGGAAGCCAGACCTGTAGTGCTGCTTACACCTGTCCTCCTCAGGATCAGAGTCTCTCTTCTTGGCTCCTGGCAGGTGCTGCTGAGGAAGGTGGGACAACCAGCCCAACCTAATCTGATTGAGTTGGGCCAAGCCTAGCTCACTGAAAATGAGAACTACAGTGAGAAGGAATTGGCCTGGGTATGTTGGTTTCTGAGGAGGACACGGGGCACTTTAAAGGGAGAAAGACTCTCAGACTTGGGGCCTCCTGCAACACAGAGGCATGCAGAAATGAGTGGCGTGAGGGAGAATGGGAAGTTTTCCTGGGGTGCATTTGTGCACAGAGCTGTCCCTGACAGGCCCTGGGAAGTTTTGGGGCCTGCAAGGAGCAAGGACAGTTGGTGATTTTTCTAAAGCAGGGCTGGTACTGGACTGAGCTCAATGTCTACTTACAGATCTTGTGCCAGTTCCACCTCCAATGACCTCACCAGCTCTGGGATCACCCTGAAAATAAAGGCCAGACACCCTGTCTGGTGGAATTCCAAGGCAGGTCTCTCACTGGCTCCATGGCAGGTGTCCTGAGCTCCACTTAGGGCTCAAGTCCTGCAAAGCACCTGCCCTTCGCTTCCCCTTCCCTTTACCTCTTCTATTTCTCTCAGTTTTCATTTCTACTCTTAAATCTATAGTTCTTTGAAACATTAAATTCTAAGATAATTTTAAGTTAAGATTTCATTAGTTTCCACATGTTCAGTTGAGTCAAACATAAGCACATCATTAATTGGTACAATCTTTATATCTGTTGAGTTCCAGCTTTCAGCTCAGTGTTGGACCCATCCATACCTCTGTTCTCTCCTGTTAGTCCCCACCCTGTGCTGATCTTTCTCTCACTGTGATTTACTACCCTGGGTCTTTCATATCAGTGCATCAGATTCTGTTTGGCCAAACCTTCCTGGACGAGACTGGCTGCTACTGCTCTTTGAAAGAAGAGAAAATCCTAAAGAAAAAAAGTCAACAGGGAAAATGTAGACACCATTGTATATGTACTGATTTTTTCATTTCTGAAAATGTTTTCCGGGATTTCAGTGATACAAAGGAAGCTACAAAGAGCTAATTCATTGCATTTGAAAAACAACAATAATGCAAAAACCAAAACAGGAAACCTTTCTTCACAACCAATAGTCAGATAGATGGTTTTTATTACATGTGTGAAAGAGGTTTCATGAGTCCATTTTGTGAGGGAAATGGCAAATTCTTCTAACTCAAAGGGAATCACAAGACATGGCCAACAAGCACACAAAACACTGAGCCTCCTAAACTGGTTTCATGCAGGCACACATCCCTGAAATGTGCTGTTTCCCCATCCACTGACACATTTTAAGGCAGGTGCTGAACAACAATGGGAAGGACACTGGGGGCAGAGCACAGCCCTATCTTGCAGCTCCTATCAGAGCTCTAAACAGCCTTCCCCAGAACTCCTAGGACTAAGAATAGAGTTTTCTCCCACACAGAATGCTGCCCAAATTTTCAAGAGTTTGATTCTCAGTACTCTTTGAAGCAGGAATGAATTGGGACCCTTGCTAGCCTCCACATGGAGTATGCACAGGAAAACTGTCTGGATGATGCTGTTCACTGCAGCTGGGGGGAACCTTGCCCTGGCCCCAGGGCCACAGATGTGCAGGGCTAAGGATGACAAACTCATGGCATGACAAGGTTTCCCCAGGGCCAGCCAGTACACTGGGAATCTTCACTGCAATCCAGCACCTCCCAAAGCCAGAGACAGCACTGGGAAAGGGTGACCAGTCAGGTGATGGAGAGCCTGCCTGACACAGCTGTGCAAAATGTGTCCCTCTGGAGCTATATCTCCAGGAGATCCCACTCATTGCCTTCCTCATGTCTGGCAGCGAGGATGTCACACAGAAGCACAGCAACATACTTGAAGTTTACTCAAACTAAATCATTTAGCTTCCCTTCAAAAATGACTGATGACTTCCCTTCAAAAAATTCCCTTCAAGAAATGATTTCCCTTCAAGAAGTACACCAGTCTGGAAAATCAAGGCTGAGAACATCACTCTGCATTTTGTATAAATAAACTGCCCCTTTACAAGATATGGTGGTAGTACACGTGGGTAGGTCTGCTATGGCAGAGATGTGGAATCTCATGCATACAGGTTTCATAACTGCAATAGAAATTTTCAAATAAATGATGCATGTTCATGAATTTCTGTTTGTATTGCGATGCAGGAAGGGGGATCCAGGCAGCAACCTAGATTTACTGAGCTGCCTCAGAAAACATAGTGCAAAACCCACCAAAGACAAAAATGAAGAGAAGAAGAGGAAGAAGAAGAAGAAGAAGAAGAAGAAGAAGAAGAAGAAGAAGAAGAAGAAGAGAAAGAGGAAGAGGAAGAAGAGGAAGAGGAAGAGGAAGAAGAAAAAGAAGAACAAGAACAAGAACAAGAACAAGAACAAAAACAAGAACAAGAACAAGAAAGAGAAGAAGAAAAGCAGGGAAAAAAAGAAAAACAAAAAGTAATGTTAATGTGTGGGGTTTTGTCTGCAATGCCGCAGCCTCATTTAGGAAGGAAAGGATCAAAATTTGTGGAATGGAAGTGTCACTGTGGAAAATGGACTTAGTCCCCAGGCACTGATGGTGTGTCTGGCCCACTATGTAAGTTCATCCCAGCAGAGAGCCTGGAGCCTGGTGGAGGCTGAGGCCAGGACCCAGGAGTTGAGGCCCCTGGGGCTGATGTGGCAGAATTATTGCTGTTCCCTGGTGGCTCTGCCTTATTGGGCCTGCAGGGCTGCAGCATGGATGCAGTGGTGGAAAAGGGTGTAAGGCAGGAGGTGCTGGGCTCCTCTGCATGCTGCACACTCCCTGCTTGGCCTGAGAACAGGAAGATTCAAGTCCTCCTTGCTGGAAAAAGAGACTCTGAAGAAGATTCTGGGTGTCTTCTACCAGACACAGATGAGCACAGTGACTTCTCAGGTAGGGAGGGCAGGACACCCACCGCAGCGGGATTCACATGGCTTCATGTGTTGGGGGTTTAAAAGTTAGTCATGAATGATGTGTTGCCTTTCTGAATAAAAAGACTCCTTATTTTATATATCTATAAAGTGACGCTTGAATGTTCTTCTATATGTTTATCCTACATTACAGATAAAAGAAAATTAAGTCATCCATTTCCACTCACCTATTCAAGAAAATACCAACTATTTATTCTTAAGTGAATTGAACAGGAGAGAAGTAATATTGAGTGGAGCACTGTAAATAATGCAATGGAAAAACCCCAAAGGCATCCCTCCCAGGATGAGAGGTCTGCCATTGACCAGCTCCTCTCTCCTGTCCTCACCTGCTATGCAGGCCTGTGTCTCTTCACTCCTGGGTGGAGAGAGGCCAGGACACAAGCTCTCTTCCATCTCAGGAAAGATCAGGGACATGGCCTTCTTTCAGCATTTTGAGTGGATGTCATTTATAATTAACTCAGTAGCTGTGCTGTGGAACATTCATGGTTTCTAACTGTCCACACCTAAACTGATTAAGAAGAGAATATGGTGTCTATCAATTTCATTTTTTATAATGACCCTTAGAAGTGGAATTTCCAGGTTAAATATATATAAGATGAATTTGAGGGTCACAGATATTTCACCTGAAGCCTCAGCATAGAGTTAGAGCCTGGTAGAAGAAGACTGAGTCTGCTCAGATCTCTGTGGAGATCTGAAGTCAGAGAGATGGTCCAGGCAGATGTGCAGGACACCATGGCACCTAGCAGGAACCATGGCTAAAAAGGGCCCAGTCCAGGCTGCCTCATCCATCAGTGAGTTCTAAGGAAAGCATCACACACTCCACACTGGACAGGAGAGAGCTGGAATGGTTCCAGAGCTCCTCCCTACATGTCTGAGGCCCCCTGTCTCACTCAGGAGAGCTCTGTATGAGAAGGTCAGTCTGTTACAGAGCTCAAATTGACTGAATGTTTTCCACCCAGGTGCAGATCTGAACTGCCACATGTGGACTCACCATAGCTATGGAACAGGACAGGTGTTTATAGGGAGCAGGTCAGGAGATGGGTACACTGCAGGCAGGTCAGGGTATGAAGCCTTAAATAGAGACCAGACCCTCACCAGGCCCAGTTTCCTCCAGCAGTAACCAAACCCTGCAAGAGTGTGCATTAAAAACTGAGTAACTGAAAGTAGTTACTCACAAAATTATATATTATGGAGATAGTTTGAAGATACAAAAGTAAATGGTAGCATCCGTAAATAAAATGAGATGTGACCCTTAAAGGATATGTGGGGACATCCATTGATGTCCCCAAAGCACAAGCATCAGAAGGAAACAGTCTGATGAACAGAGCAATAAGGAGCACAGGCAATGGGTAAACATCACAGCTGCTTAATAACAACAAAAAAGCTAGGATACAATAAGTGCACTGCTGAATTTTATCCAGTATGTGATAAAGGATGAATATTGATTGTTTTTCAATTCTTCCATCAAGTTGAAGAAAAAACCACCACCAACTTCTTTTAAGCGACAAGTCATCCTGAGAATGAAGCCAGACAATAATGTGTTAAAAATAAAATAAATGAAAACACTCTGTTGGCTAATTATTCAGCTAAATGTTTGCTACAAAATTATTCAGCTAAATGTTTGCTACATTAACTCACCATCATGTTCAAAATTAACCAACACGATCAACACTGGGCTCAATCTCAGTGGTGCAAGAATGTTCCCTCTTGCACAAACTATTAAGTGTCGCTTACCACATTCATAGCATAAGGCACAGCTAACACCTGAAGAGATTTGGAAAAACAGCTTTGAGAAGCTCAAAAGGTCACCATTTTTTCATGATAAAAATCATCCATAGACTATAAGTAGGAGGAATGGACTTCAGCACAGCATGGCAAGATCCATCATTGACATGGTACTCAGAGGCTGACAAGCTGCAAGCTTAGCTTCTAGGGTCAGGAAGGAGACAAGGCTTGCAACTCTTTTCAACATACAGTACTTGAAGTCCTGGCCATAGAATTTAATCCAGAAAGAGAAAGCAAAGCATTCCAAATCACAAAGGAAGAATTAATTGTTGTTGCAGTTCTCCTGAGGGTGCAGCATTGTATATAAGAAATTTAAACTCCATTGACAACCTTATAGAACAAATTCACAAATCACTTAAATTGCCGGATACATGAGCAACATGCCCTAATCAATTCATTACTATGTACTACAAACAAACTGTAGCCTCAAATACAAAGAACACAATTCATTTCACAAATAACCAAAAATAACTAATGATTAGGTTAAACTGAAGCAAACTCACCTCTTCTTGGAAAATTGTAGAAATTAATGCAATAAGTAGAAGAGCACTAACAGAAGAAAAGCCATACTGTGATGAGGGATGGGAAGAATTCATGTTATAATGTACATGCTACCCAGAGCAACCAGGTGTTTCAGTGCCATTCCTGTCAAAGTATCAGTGCCATTTTCCTAGAAAAATAAAAAAAATATGAAAATTCACAAGGAAGTACAAAGAGTCATCCTATAGCCATAGAAAGAACATTAAAAGTAGAGGCATCAAAATACTAGTTTCCAGGTATTATAAAGTAACAGTAGTGAAAAGGGTTTTACACTGGAAGAAAAGGACACAGACTAAAACAGCTAGCCCAGATGCACACCAAGTGACAAAATCACTAGGAATTTTATTTATTTCTTCTTTCCTTTGTTTTCATTTTCTTTGCTTTTCTTCCCTATTTTTTTCATTGTCTTTTTATAGGCAGGGTCTCCCTGTGTCATTGTAGACTGAGCTGAACTCAGAATATGTTGCAGGCTTGTATGGAACTCCCAGGAATCCTGCTGCCTCAGCCACTTGAGTACAGGCATTGCAGGCATTTTCACCATTCCTTGCTCAGCCAATGAGTTTTTAACAACACTATGATGAGACCGGGTCTGGTGGTGTGGCTTGTAATCCTAGCAGTCTGGAAGGCGGAGTCAGGAGCATCACAAATTCAAGGTGAGCCTCAGCAATTTAGCCATTTATTAAAGGACCTGGCTAAAAAACAAGAAAAGTGTTAAAAGGTGAAGATAAAGAAGCCAATGCAAAGCTCTGTATTGAAATCCTACAAATTAAACAACAACAGCAACAACAACAAAAAAAAAAAAACCTTGCAACTGACACCAAGAGGGTAAATAAATTTTTACACTGTCCTGGCCGTCTGGAGGGGAATGTGCCCCAAGTAGCTTTAACCTTCCCACCTTTCTTGCGATTTGACTTCAAACAATCATCAAATTCTATGAGGGATCAAAGAAAAAGAGAATGTGCTTCAAAGACACGAAGCCTCAATCCTAGTGCAGAAGGCATTTAGAGTGATCTTCTGAAGTGCCTGCTGACCACAGTTAGAAAAGCAGAGAATGTACTGAAAGGCTTGCTGGCCTGCACTGGACACTTTAGCCAGGAAAAGCCTCAGCCAAAATTAAAAAGCTCCAGCCTCCCCCGCCCCTAGGGATTTACCTGAAACCCTATACCCCTGCGCTTAGTAACCTACCTCTGGCACCAAATGTGTGCCAATGGGATACCTGTGCATCCCTAATACTCCCTAGGTTCCACCCCAGACCGAGGCTACTTATGTGCCTCACTCCACGTGTTCCAAAGACTGTGTGTGTTCCAGAGAGAGATCGCTGGCCTCAGGGTGGAGATGCTGCGCCCCGGTGGCCAGGGGGTCTCTCCTCGCATTCCCGAAATAAAAGTTACTTATATTTTATACTTCTTATCTTTGCAGCCACCACCACTGGCCACTCCTTCTCCACTCCTTCCCCTTCTCAGACCTAACATCTACTAACATTAATGGCATTTTCAGTCCTCCTCACTGTGAAAGAAGCTGCAGGCTAGGAAGGTGGCAGACAGCTTAACTAGAGTGACTCCTTCTACAAAGTGTCTGAAGACAAAAGCCAAACATTTTATTGCATGAATACACAACATTGCTATCAATTGCCTACTCAGTATAACATACACCTGTAATCCCAGCACTCTGGGAGAGGGAGGAATGATGAGGAAAGTTTTAAGCCTAGCCTGGGACATTTAGAAAATTAGTGAGACCATGTCTTAAAATTTGTACCAAACCAAAGCTTTTAGAAATGTATGAAAATATTGATCTTTAAGAAATCTCAGAAGTCACTGAACAAGGAACATTAATCACTATTAATCTATACTAATTTTATCTTTTTATAGAATTATCTTTATATGATTCTTATTATTATTTCAAAATAAAAATAGTATAATCCCTTGCTCAAATTCTGGTACTAAATATAAATTTAGGACAGAAAAAAAACCAGAATGATCAAAATCTCTTCCTACTGAACTACTCAAACCCTAAGAGGATATATTCAGCAGCATATCTGCAGTCATCTAAGTAAAAAGCATTTAAAAATTGAAAGAGTACAAACACCAGGAAGCACATCAATGTCTCCATGATGGTAAACCTTATGCTAGGTGTGCTGAATAAAGTACACATGCAAGAGAACCTCACAAAGATTTCTCACTAGAAAGTGTATTTTTGACTTTTCATTTTTATCATTTTTTTGCTGTCTTTCTTCTTTCCTTTTTTCTTCAGACAGGGTTTTGCTATGCAGTTCAGTCTGACCTTGATCTTCCCTTGTAGCCCAGGATGACCTAAAACTCACCACAAACTTTCTGCCTCAGCCTTAGGAGGCCTGGAATGACAGGTGTGCAACAACATCCCTGATTGTGTTTTCCTCTTTAAATTTTCTCCAAAACAGAACTCGTCAAAGTTTTTGATATTCTCAAAGTTCATCAGGTTGGTTATACAAAACCAAATCAGAACATACTGAAAACACCCTGAAGGACTTTCAAAATCCTCACCAACATATAATATAACATAACAAAGCATAATATAGTATAGCATAATAACACAAAACAAAATAAAAAATGAACCACATAACTTTGCTTTAAACATCTGCTTCCAAAGATACAGCAAGAATTTCTAAGTTATCCATACACCAGCAATATGATGCATTTTCTTTGAAATAAATGTCAGTATCCACTCAAATGCTTGTGTAAGAATGGGTGTGGCAGCTTCCTTTTGAAGTCCAACCCAAAAACATAAAAATGGCCATCACAAGATGGGTGACAGGTACATGTGCTTGGTTCAGCCACATAATAGTGGTTGGTGGCAGCACAGAGAGAGCCCAGCATGGAAACACTGCTTCAAGGAGACCAACCAAAGAGTATTACAACTGAAAAGGCTCAACACCATCACCTCTAAGAAAGGGAAACTACCCATCAGGGACACAAAGCCCATAGTCTGATTGGGATGGGAGGAAAGGAAGTGACAGCAGCAGCTAGGAGACAAGTTCCCCAGGAGTGATGCACATGTGTCCTTCAGCAGTACGGGGTGATGATGTCACCTCCATTTGTACTCACCACCTGCTGTCCCCTCTCCCTGGAGTTCAGAGTTTGGAGTACTACAGTGTATAGCTGAGTTGAACATCTAAGGATGAATAAATAATCATTCCTAAGCACATGAGAATAAAACTGGCTATGAATCCTCCTCACCTGGATATATGGGGTTTATAACATGAGACCTTCACATTGTTTGGTAAAATCATTACAGGTATTCTGCTTCCTAATCGAACTGAAGTGAAACTAACATAAGCCCAAGAAAGGAAGTCATCCTAACATTTGACAAATCTTTAACAGAAGACAATGTGTCTTTCATCCTCTGAGACAATGGACCCTTTGGATGGACATTTGTGTTTGGCACCCAGCCTGACACATCTGAAGCATCTACATGTTTGCTGCATTAAAATCTTCAAAGTTCAGCAAAGTCTAAATGTATACACAGTTTTCTAGCATTTTAACTTGTTGTTTCTAAGGAGGACATAGATTTGTTCCACAACAAAATGAATGGTGATATCACAGAGGAAGGCCAAACTGTGGACCCCAGTGCATGACCTCACTTCCTTGGCGATAGGTCCAAACAGAACTCTGAAGGCTCAGGTCACAAGGTACCTTGGTTTGGTGACAGTTGGTCTTTTCAGACAGTTGGCTCAAGAGAGTGAACAGGGAGTAGGTTATGCTGCTTTCTCAGGACACAGGACCCCAGCCTCAGGATCCCACATAGGTAGACCATATGGGAATGGCTGATAAAGTGGTTCACTCATCCCAGAGCCTTCAGGATGATTGCAGGAAAATGCCAAATGACAAGGACACTAAAGGACAGGGCTCACTATCCCCAGCCTTCTGTCACCCAGAGGCAGGAGAGATACCAGGACAGGTGTCACTAGACTCAGCCACAAGCCACACAGACTCACTGAGTCCAGCAGAGTAACATTAAGGCCTGACCACCACTGTGAATCCCCCTACACAATTCCTGCCCTAAGTCAAGTGTGACTGGGTCTGACATGCATTGAGGGCAGATCCTCATGGGCTGGTGCAGGACGTGGGAGGATGCAAGCCTGGGCCACTGTCAGGTTCCCACCCAAGACCAGGCTGGCAGAGCAGAAGGGCAGCACCCCTGTCTATTCCACAGTCTCCAGATTCATCTTCTTTCTTCCTGAGTAGAAATATGGGACAGAGCTGTCTGTCTTACAGAAATATAATATTATCTGTGTTCACAAAGAAAAACCAGTGTTGTCTCAGAGCCTCAGAGCCTCTGGCTTCCTGCCAGAAGCTGTGCTCTGCCTCAGCAGAGTGGCATATAGGACACCAGTCTAGAGCTGGTCACAAAGCTATGTGTTCCATGGCCTTGCAGCAGACTCTGGGACCCACAACAGGTGCTGGCTCAGGCACAAAGTGTGTGTACAGAAAGGACTATAGAGACTCTCAGATGACAGAGAGTATCTTCAGGTCAGTGCTACACTGTACTTAACTGTCAGCATTTGCATGAAACTCTAGCCAGGGTTATTGACCCTCTGATTATCCATGGAAATTTTAAAAATCTGTTCTAAGGAAAGTAGAAAAAGAAACAGTGATGTACAGCTGTGTTTCACTGCAGTACACTGACAGCTCTGAACCCAGGAGACAATGTCATGAGGCTGGTGATATGCACATCACCACCTCAATAAGGCCAACGTTTCTACAAATGCTGGAGGTAAAATATGGAAATACTTTAACAACAAAAACAGTTGAAATAAAATATCCTGAATATGCACTTAATATACCAAATATAAACTAGGTCTGGTGGCTCTTGTGTGGAGCGCAGTACTTGAAACACTAAGGAAGGAGAATTGTTTGAGACCACTCTGGGTTATAATGTGACCTCAAAACCAGCCTGAACTTCATAGCAACATGCTTCCTCAAAAAGATTAATACATCAAATCTAATGAATGTAATAGTGTACTAGTGATGGCCTTGTGACATTAGCATGACTATCATATTTATACTGACCTGTAGTGTACTGGAAAACCTAAGTCCCAGCCGACTTCACAATAAAATATCGCATCATTTATCAAATGGAGTACACTAGTGAGTATTTGTTGTTCATCATTGGTATTTGGTGGTGATGGAGCAGTGCTTGCTGCTGCTCTCCACAGAAAAATGACTATTGCTTCAGTAACACGAATCTGCATACATCACTGCAATATGTCCTTAACTCTTGGGGGAAGAGACCCACTAAAGGAAGCACTGCACTAATGAGAATTACTAATTTTAGTCTTTTGAATACTTTAAAAACAGAATTCAGTAGTAGTAGAACTACTTACCTACATTCCCACCAACAAGATTAAATAGTTCCTTTTCTCCTGTAGTCTCCTGAATGTTCTTTAGATCTTATGGTGATTAGTTCTCTCTACAATGCAATGATGTCCCTATTTGCATTTATCTATTGTGCAAAAATGCTCCATTCTTCAAGAATTTCTTCGCACTTTGTACATATTCTGAAAAATGTGCATTCCTTTCACGTTCTTATTGGTTTTACATGTTAGCTGTCAGGGAGTAATAGATAAAATTTCTCTTTCTGTAGTTTATTTCTTCATCCTTTTGCTTTGACTTTTTTGTGGCTTGTATGTTTATGCAGGAGGATTAAAATCTTACAGAGTCCTTTTTGCTTGTTTTGTCACCCTATCTTATTTTCTACACAAAACAGCAGCAATAGTATTTAAAAAAATGTTTTTTAATACCTCTACATTCAGAACATGGAAAGTCTGGCTCTTTCATGTTTCACTATGTTTTACTCCAATAGAGGCATATATGAGACTGCTGCACAAATTACCAAAAAAAGTACACTTCCTGAGTAAAGAAAAATCACAATTTGCAGTAGTGATTCTTTTACCCTACCGTACATTTATATTATTGACCTCAACATACTTGTTTCCTTAAACTTCAAATGCAGGCATAAAAACAACTGTTTCACACTCTGCTAAACCATCTAGCAATTGCCTCCCAAAGTCAGCTTCAAAGCCATTATCATCCCATCTCATTCTCTCCTGATGCTTGAACTAAAGAAATCATCTTTAGCCTAATCTTTATAGGTATCTCCTTACCAATGCAATTATTTAAATACAAAATGATAAAAAATTGCATACTTTTGTTAGTTTTTATAAAATAACAAGGCATAAAAAAGTGACAATTCTACTGTATTCAATGCAAGAATGAATGGTTTAAATTGACTACTGCCAAAATTATGCTCAGGATGGTCACTACAAAAACAAATGTGTTTCACAAGTGATTCTCTGGAATAACTGCTACATGGCCAACCCATAAAAAGACAACTACTGACGTGCAATTGTGAGTATTAAAAAATGTTGATGCTGGGGAAGAAAGGAAGGAGATCTAAAGCATTAAGCTACATCTGCAGAACTTGAAGATATATTTTGAGACAAGATCACTCTAATTGTGTAGGTTAGACTCGACTTCCTCTTCCACTAATTTAAGCCCACTGAGGTGCTAGCATTACAAGCATGCATCAACAGAACCAGCAAGATTTACTTTCATGGTAAAATGAGACAATGCATGTACTCAGGATATATGTCTTATAGATTCAGTATTCTATTATTAGCTGTAATACAAACTCCAAATATTCCCATTGATGGTAAGCAGAAATATGTTGCAGGGGATCTGGCCACATGCTATAGTGCATAGCGGCTGACAATATACTTCACAGTGTCTTTTACTTTGTGAAGTATATCAGGTTCTTCAGGTACAAAATAGATATAGTTTTAGTGGTGATTGCATAAGAGGTGAGTAATTTTTTTCCCAAGGATAATTGAGACTTGGGCAAGCTATCTTCACTGTATTAGGGGTATTTCATGCAATGTTCACTTGTGTTTTCATAACACCACAGTTTTTAACAACATAATTCCTAAGCAGATTTTGTATTCAATAACACAGCATTAAACAGGTTACATCTTACATGAATGTTAAAATCGAAGTGAAAACCACAGGCCACAATAAACCAACTGGGACTCATGGCCCAGTGTATGTGTTTAAAGATAATCAGTACACACCACAAACATCATGCACTGGTCCTTATAAATAAAGTGATATGCCACTGTATAAATTCACAATTCAGTAAAACAGAACTCAATCTGAATCTTAATTTAGCAAATTTACTTTTTACTGTGTTGACAGCTCAAAATTTAGGTTTCCCTTCATGCCATTAATTCAGTATTTTAGGAAAAAACAGTAATAATTACAAAATATATAATGCATTCACAGCATCAAGGAATAAAATAAAGGCATTTGCATGATACATCCAATAATAACATTTTCCCCCAAAACAACTCCATATTCAAGAAAAATTGATTTCAAAGTATGGTTACTCATAAATCATGCCAAATCTTATAATTTCTGGAGATACTGATATATATATTGTGATGTGCTATTGGAGAACAAGTTATGATCCTGTCAGTATGGCACAATCAGAAATTCACAGTAGTATGGTTTACATTTGGTACATGTGGGGAAAACTTACTAGCAAAAAAAGATGTAATATAAACATAACAAGTAAAATTCTGATGGTTAGAAAAACAAAGGTTTACTTAAATGAGAAATATTGGCTCCACTGAGAAACAAAATCAGGCAACATAATTTACATGGTATGATATCCAGTGATGATAGGAAATGAGCAGATGTCTTGTCATACTTGGAAAACATAACATTCATTAAGGTACAAGTTATGTGAAAAGAACACAACTTTGTCAAAAACACATACTCCAAGCCTCTACAATGTATGTCTTAATGCCAAATATTGCGTCAACTTCAGAAACATCATTTATGAATGAGAAAATGAAGCATGTGCATCAAAAGATTAAAACAACACAGTGTTAAAATTACAATTCCCAAAAAAATAAGAGACTAGACTAATATCACTCTGAACAGTGAATAATAGTATTGCTCAATTGTATATCATAATGCTACAGAATTAGCATTGGGTTTCTTAGTGTCACTTCTTCTTCAGAGTATCTGTTCATTACATTATGCATTATATTATTTGGTCAAATAAATAGGTTAGAAATTCTTCCGATGTGTGAATCTCTATGTGTATATCTATCCTTTATGTGTTATGGGGGAAAACAAATCAAAATAAGACAACAAAACAAATTCCTAGAAAATCATGGTATGAAAGAGACATATAAGACCACAATATGAGGTGATGTACAGTACTTACGATCCTTTCTCTTGTTATTTTCAATAGAATTGTCCACATCATCAGGGACTATACAATTAAGCATAACATTATATAGCTATTTTTATAAAAACACAACTTTGAAGACGTTGTAGGATGTGAAAGCAGTTAATAATCAAACCTGATGTAGAACCCATGGTTTCCTGCCAGGACCAGCAAGTCAGGCCAAGGCATGTAATATCATCCCAATCTGGACGGGCTCCCTTCCTCACCTGGGGACCAGCCTGTGGTTGCCCATTGGGACCAGTGATTTGGGACCAGTGAGTCGGAACCAGGGAGTTGGGCCAAGGCACAGAATCCTTTCCCAGTCTGCGGTAACTCTCTTCTTCACCTGGGGACCAGCCCACGGATTCCTGCTGGGACCAGCGAGTGGGGCTGAGGAGCAGATTCCAATTCCAGTCTGGGGGAACTCCCTACCTTGCCAGCATGGAATCCCATCTCAATCTGGGTGAACTCACTCCTTCACTTGGAACAACACTTGAAGCTTGAAAATACAGCAAAATGCAATCTCAAACATAAATCCCATCCCCAAAAAAGCCTAGGAGCCATGTGCATAGAAGAAAACACATTCCACATAACTGAAATACCTGAAATAATAGTAACTGAAATAAAGAAGCAACTTTGGGAAGCATTAAAGAAATTCAAACTAGAAATAATCTCGTAAGTAAAAAAAAAATGTTAAAAGAAATGAAGGAGATTCTGAACATATCTAAAGAAGACACAGTTAAAAAATAGGAGGAACTAAACAAAAAGATAGAATCCTTGGATGAACTCTATAAGAAACAAACAGAATACATAAAGCAGATGCAAAGTGATATACAGGAAATCAAAAACTCCATTCAAAAGTTGTAAAAAATGCCTCAATGAATGTGAAGATAGAATCTCAGACCATGAAGACAAGATTGCAGCCAGTGAACAGGAAAGGAAAGGTCTTTTAATAATAACAAGAAATCAGGAAAAAACTATTCAACCCTGTAAGATGACACAAAGCAGAACATCATAAGGTTGATAGGGATAAATGAAAAAGAAGGTAATAACATAAAGGATGTCAAGAGGATATGTAGAGAAGTAATAGCTGAAAATTTCCCAAACATGAGATTGGAAACTGATATCAAGATCAATGAAGCATATAGAAATCCAAATAGCCATAACCAAAATAAATCTACACCCAGACATATAATAATGACCATCCCAGAAATTGAGCAAAAGAATAGAATATAAAAAGCTGTCAAAAAGAAGAGACAGATCACCTATAAAGGAAAACGTGTCAGAATCACAGCAGACTTCTCAGCACAAACAATAAAGTCAAGAAGAGCATGCAGTGAAGTATTTCAGATCCTAAAGGAAAATGATTTCTAACCTAGACTGATGTACCATGCAAAGCTGTCCTTCAAACTCAATGGAGAAATAAGATACTTCTATGACAAAGGAAAGCTGAAAAACTTCATGATCACCAAGCCAACCCTGCAAAGAATACTGAAAAACAGCCTAGATACATTTAGGAAAACAACCTCTAAACAAAACAGACAGTTAAAAAGAGCAGAAAAATAAAGATGCAACAGCAGAAAGATAACATGTCAACAATAAACCAATATGTACCAGTTCTAACCATTAATGTAAATTGTCTCAATGGACCAATAAAAGAAACTGACTGGCAGAATGGATTAAGAAACCAAAGCCAACCATGTGCTGTCTACAAGAAACCCATCTAAACCCAAAAGGATACTCACAGACTGAAAGTCAAAGGATGGAAAACAATATTTCATGTAACAGGAACCAAAAAGAAAAAAAAAAAAAAAAACGGAGGTAGCTATTCTGTTTGCAATCTGAACTTCAAGCCAATAATGATCAAAAGGGATAAAGAAGGTCACTACATACTGGTTAGGGGAAACCTCCAAGAGGAAGAGAAAACTATCGTAAATTTATATGCACCAAACTCCAGAGCACCCAATTATATAAAACAATTACTAACAAAAATGAAAAATCAAATTAGCAGTAACACAATTCTAACAGGAGATCTTAACACACCACTGACACCAATGGACAGATCAACCAGACAGAAAATGAGCAAAGAAATAAAAGAACTGAATTGCACCTGTGAATAAATGGACTTAATAGACATATTCAGAGTATTCCACCCAACAACAACAGAATATACATTCTTCTCAGTATTACATGTGTCATTCTCTAAAACAGACCATATGTTAATTCGCAGAGCATATTTAAACAAATGCAAAAGGGTTGAAATTATCCCTTGCATGCTACCAGACCATACCGTTATGAAATTAGAAATTAATGATAAAAGACACTGCAAAAATCCCACAAACACATGGAAACTGAATAACACTCTTGAGGAATCAGTGAGTCACAGAGGAAATTAAAGAAGAAATTAAACAATATCTACAAACAAATGGAAACACAAATACAATGTACCAGAATCTGTGTGATGCAATGACAGCTGTCCTCTGAGGAAAATTTATTGCACGAGTTCCACATTAGGAAAACAGAATGAATACAAATAAATAACCTGATGTTATACCTCAAAGATCTAGAAAAAGATGAGCAAGTAAGGCCCAAGCCAAAAGAAAAGAAGAAATTATAAAAATCAGAGCAGAAATCAGTGCAATAGAGACTAAAAAAAAAAAAAATCCAAAAAATCAATGAATCAAAGACCTGGTTCTTTGAAAGAATAAATAAAATCGAAAAGCCCCTAGCCAGCCTTATTTAAAAAATGGAAGAAAAAGTTCAAATCCATGCAATAAGGAATAAAAGAGGTGAAATTACTACAGACCATATTGAAATACAGAAGATCATCAACACCTATTTCAAAAACCTCTACTCTCAAAGGTTTTATAACACAGAGGAAATAGACAAATTCCTTAAGCATATGAAGTACCAAAGCTAGGTCATGAAGATGTAAAACTACTGAATAACCCAAATTCTATTAATGAAATTGAAAGCATAATAAAATCGTTACCTACAAAGAAGAGCCCAGGCCCAGACGGATTCACTGAAGAATTCTACAAGAAGTATAAAGAAGACCTAATGCCAACACTCCGCAAACTCCTCATTGAAATGGAAAGGGAAGCAATCCTTCATAAATTGTTCCTAGAAGCAAATATTACTCTAGTACAAAAACCAGCGGAGGACCCAACTGAAAAAGAGAACTGCAGATCAATCTCCCTAATGAACAAGGATACAAAAATCCTCAATAAAATATTGGCAAATAGAATGCAGCAAATCAACAAGAAGATCATATATCATGACCAAGGGGGATTCATCCCATGCATGCACAGATTGTTTAATATATGTAAATCAATAAATGTAATACACCATATCAATAGAGCCAAAAGTTATAATCACATGATCATTAATATAGATGCAGAAAAAGCTTTTGATAAGGTCCAACATTCATTTATGATAAGAACCTTGAAGAACATTGGAATAGGTGGTAGTTACCTCAATATAATTAAGACCAGCAATGACAAAACAACAGCCAGTACCATACTAAATGGTCAAAAACTTAAGGCCTTTACTTTAAAATCAGGCACAAGACAAGATGTCCCTTACCACAGCTCCTATTTAATATAGTACTGGAAATACTGGGCAGAACAATTAGAAAAGAGAGAGAAATAAAAGGCATAAAGATACAAAAAGAAGAAGTTAAATTATCATTATTTGCAGATGACATGATACTTTATATAGAAGATCCCTGAAGCTCCATTGAAAGACTCCTAGATATAATCAATAAATTCAGTAATGTAGCTGGATACAGAATCAATACTCAAAAATCAATAGCATTCCTATACACTAACAACAAAGTCACAGAGACAGAAATAAGAGAGGCCACACCCTTCGCAATAGCAACCAAAAAAATGAAATATTTAGGAATTACTCTCATGAAAGAAATGAAAGACCTATACAGGGAAAATTATAACACACTGAAAAATGAAATTGAAGATGATCTCAGAAAATGGAAAAACATCACTTGCTCATGGATAGGAAGAATAAATATTGTGAAAATGGCCATTCTCCCAAAACTTTTATACAGATGCAATGCAATCCCGATAAAAATACCATCAACATACCTCATAGGATTTGAGAAATCACCCCTAAAATTCATCTGGAATGAGAAGAAACCTAGAATAGCAAAGACAGTTAGAGGCAGCAAAAGCAAGGCAGGAGGTACCACAATCCCTGACTTGAAGTTTTACTACAAAGCAACTGTAGTACAATCAACAAGGTACTGGAACCAAAACAGAGCTGAAGATCAGTGGAATAGATGAGCAGATACAACCACCACTACAAACACACTCAACTACCTTATCTTTGATAAAGGGGCCAAACATATTCACTGGAAGAATGACATTCTCTTTAATAAATGGTGGTGAAAAACTGGCTCTCCATATGCCTAAAACTAAAAATATACCCATGCTTATCACCATGTACTAAAATAAAATCTAAATGGATCAAACATCTAAATATTAAAACAGAAACACTAAATCTATTGGAAGACAAATTGGATAAAAACCTTGAAGACATAGGAGTAGGTAAAGAATTCATGAACAGGACTCAAACCGCATGGGAAATGCTTCCCAGAATCAATAATTGGGATCACCTCTTATTAAAAAGTTTCTGCACATCAAAAGAAATCTCCAGTATAGTGAAAAGAAAACCCACAAACTGGGAAAAAATCTTAGTGAACTGCCCCTCAGACAAAGGACTTCTGTCTAAAACATATAAAGAATTTTTAAAAATGAGACCACCAAAATTCAAAGACCCAATCCAAAAATGAGCATCTGAGATGAATAAACAATTTTGAGATGAAGAAATACAAATGACAAATAAATACATGAAAAAACGTTCACCATCAATGGTCATTTGAGAAATGCAAATTAAAACCACACTGAGATTTCATCTCACTCCTGAAAGAATGGCCAAGATCAAGAAAACCACCAACAACAAATGTTGGAGACGCCATTGGGACAAAGGAACTCTCCTGCACTATTGGTGGGAGTGTAGACTGGTACAACCATTGTGGAGTTCAGTCTGGAGATTTCTCAGAAAGCTGGGACTGGAAGCACTTTTGACCCAGATATTCTACTTCTAGGCATATTCACAGAATAACTAAAAGCATCATTCCACAGTGATATATGTGCACCCATTTTTATAGAATCACAGTTTGTAATAGTCAAATCTTGGAAACAACCTAAGTGTCCATCAACTGAGGAATGGATAAAAAAGTTATGGTGTTTTTATACAAAGGAGTACTACTCAGCTGTAAAGAATGATCACATTGACATATAAATAAATGGATGCAGACTGAGACCATACTCCTTACTGAAATAAATCAAACTCACATGTATAAATACCAAATATATTTCCTAGTATAAGAAATGATAATACATAGAAGTATGTGGTAATCATGATACCCAATCATATTGGTTTGAATCCATATAACATTTTCACTCATTCAGTGTAATAGTTTTACCCTGGATTTTTTGATTTTGGTATCAGTGATAGTACAGATAGCTATTCTGAAGAAAATAACACATCATAAAATCTAGTGCTGATTTAATATCATCTTCTTTGGAACTCCCATCAAGTTGTTGTACATGTTTCCACTGGTTTTAACATGTTGTATCTTAATATATTTTACTGTGATAGTATAAATAAAATTTTTTACAGGCAAAGAGATAATATAGAAATTGTTGTTCATTTTCTGTTAACTTGCTCTAAATACCCTTTAATTCTTTCATTCTCTTGAATGGCTTCACACTGTCTTGATGTGATTGATTCTATAGTATACGAAGTTATACTCAAATAATTCAAGGAAAGAGGCACTATGGTGACTACTATTATGTTAGATTACCTGGTGGTGAAACAAAATGATGCTTTAATTGTTCAGTTCTGGCCTGTGTTGTTCTATTACAATGTCTCCTTTATCTTGATCTCCACCCTTTTAAAAAAATTATTCTATCTTTTCTTATTCTTTTTCAATTAAAGGAAAACTAAATTAAAAAATAGCGGGATATATTATAGTAACTTTTTTGTTTTCCTATTAACCTGATTTTAACCCCAGTATTCCTCTCCCCATCTTGTTCTGCCTGACTTTACTATATTCTATTTTGTTTGGTAGTATCAAGTTTGAGGGTATAGGCAACCACTTTGTAGGCAATAAGATTTACTATGATACCCATTATGGTTTGATTATTATCTTCTTTTGAAATTCTGTAAGGTCTCCAGTTTAGATTTTATTGGTCTTGTTCTGTACTGTTTTGATCAATTCTACTATACCTGATGATATAGGGAACTCTTTTTAAAATTTCAAGAGGCACAGGGATAACCATTTTTGATCACCTGATATTCTATTTTTGCATCAAGTACTATGCCCATCCTTATGTTCTAACCAATTCTGTCTTGTTAACTCACTTGAGGTTTTATTCTCTTCAAAAAAAGTAATAAGAACTATGGGAGTAAAAAAAAAAAACACCAAAAGTGCAATTGTTATTGTGAAGAAGAGAGGAAAGGAAGGTGGTCTAAGGGATATAAGGGCCTGTTTGTGTGTGTAGGAAGGAAAACCATATTACTGAGCTTTTGATGGATCATTGAACAGAACTGTCTGCAGTCTTGCTGTAGGAATGTTCACTTTATATGCTTTAATTTTATAATTTGGACAACTGTTTCTAAGAAGACAATGTGTAACCTATTAACTAGTGATTTCTTACTATATTTTTTTCTTGAAATTCCTTATGATTTGTACCCTTTTACTGCTTTGTTTTTTTATGTTTTTTTCTCCTTAAATAAAAAATTAAACCTGGAATTTATATCTTTTATTTATTTATTTTTAGGTACTGGGGATCAAACTGATGACCTCACACTTGCCAGGCAGGGGCTTAAGCCACTGAGCTAAATCCCCAGCCTCACAATATATATCTTTCACATCTTATCATCTTCAGAGTAGTTGCCTGTACTCTTGGACTTGATACCAGCAAGCATACCAAATGTGAATAAAATTAGTCAAGGCCAAATAACATTCAAACAAACCAGCTTCAAATAAGATCGGTCATAGTAAGAAAATGTAAGTAATACAGGTTTTCAGTTTTAGTTAATAGGAAATTAAGGATAATTACCATCATGGTATAACCTACCATTTTTGGGTTATCTCTCTGTGCCCTCAAATCTAATATGAGTAGACAGACCTGAAGGATATATAATCAAACTAAACAGAGCAACAGAACTACTGTAGCTTTTAAATCCTGATACACTTTTAACAATGTGCTCTGCCTTCTTGTTTTAGGCAATTCCTCACCTTTCTCCTTCTCAGGATACTATTATTCACTGTTCAGAGTGATATTAGTTTAGTCTCTTATGTTCAATTTCAGCATACATAAAAATAAAGATGTCTACTATGAAGAGAATGAGACACATTATGGTAATCATTATCAAATTCCCCAAAATCAGTCTTGAAGATCAAAAGCGCCTGCATCATCCTATAATTATTTGATTAGTCCTATAATGTTCAGTGTATATTCAATGCATGTGAAGATGGGAACAACTATTTTGAAGAAAACTAGAGACAGTAAGATAGAAAATGAACATCTCAGTGGACTTGTTTTGAAACCTGTGTTTCCTTAACTTGTTTTGTTATTAACTGTTCTGTTTTGTATGTTTAATCTTAACATCTTTAAGATAAAAAACAAGTTTGCAGAACAGATAAGCATACTAATAAGTTTTTGTTGGATCACTGAGGTAAATTTTTTGCAGTGTCATTTCAATATCACTTTGTATGTTTTAATTTTGTAACTTGAACAATTACTTCTAAGATGACAATATGTAACTAATCAACTAGTGATTTCTTATTGTTTATTTTTCAGAACGTCTGTATTATTTCTACACATTTTGGTTTTTTCTTTAAAAACAATAATTCACCAAAAAATAAAAATTAAGGTTTAAAGACAAATTATTAAGTACATAGACACTATCCGTACTTGAAAGTGGAAAGCCCATTTCAGTTTACCATGTTTAATTACAAGATGCCATTTTGAAGCACAAAGACACTTTTAAAAAACTAAAGAAGTGTAACTGATTAACTGAAAATCATACAAAATATGTACTTGAGTAGAGCTCCACTTCAGATTTGTCATTTCTGGAAAATTTGTGAATATTGACATCAAACTTCTGTATTGATTATTTCTTCAGGTCTACTTGGAATTTTTAAAGTAAAATTAGATGTAAACTGTCTGAAGAGTGCTGCTTTTTCTATGTATTTAACAAAAAACATGGATTGCCATATTTCTCACACTGTTAATCCACATAGGATCTCAGCCCAGTGAGCTCTTTCAGATATGTAACAATGATCATGTGTGCTGAGAGTATACCCATAACACATAGACTTTATCACTTGTGTGAGCTTCTTCAAGTATTTCACTTACAATCTGGCTGCTGAAAGTGTCTTCACTTGCTTACGTAGCCAGTGGTTCTTCCCAGTGTGAATTCTTTCATGTGTTTTGCAATGACTGTATGTGGTAAAAGCTTTGCCACATTGTTATATACATAGGGTTTCTCACCAGTGTGGAGTCATGGATGTATTTTACAATATCCATGTGTGGTGAAAGCTTTCCCACATTCTTCACATAAACAGGGTTTCTCAACAGTGTAAATTTTTTCATGTATTGGACAATGAGCATTTCTGCTGAAACCTTTCCAACATTCCTTACATATATAAGTTTTCTGCCCAGTGTGAAGGTTTTCTTTCTTTTTTTTTTTGTCTTTTTCATTTTTATAGGTACCAGGGATCAAACTCACGACTGCCTGCTTGCAAGGCAGGCGCTTATGCCACTGAGCTAAATCTCCAGCCCCAGTGTGAAGTTTCTCATGCATTATGCAATATGTACTTGTGCTCAAAAAATTCTCATGATGCTTTTATACACTGGTTTTATCTTGAGTGTGAACTTTCATGTTGCTTACAATGTCCATGTTGGGTAAAAGCTTTCCCACATTGCTTACATATATAGGGTTTCTCTCCAGTGTGAATTCTTTCATGTCGCTTACAATGTCCATGTAGGGTAAAAGCTTTCCCACATTGCTTACATACATAGGGTTTAGCTCCAGTGTGAATTCTTTCATGAACCTTACAATATGCATGTGTGTTAAAAGCTTTCCCACATTGCTCACATACATATGGTTTCTCTCCAGTGTGAATTCTTTCATGTATTTTACAACCTTGCCTTGTGTTAAAAGCTTTCCCACATTGCTTACATACATATGGTTTCTCTCCAGTGTGAATTCTTTCATGTCGCTTACAATGTCCATGTAGGGTAAAAGCTTTCCCACATTGCTTACATACATAGGGTTTCTCTCCAGTGTGAATTCTTTCATGTTTCTTAAAATATCCCTGTGTGTTAAAAGCTTTCCCACATTGCTTACATACATATGGTTTCTCTCCACTGTGAATTCTTTCATGTCGCTTACAATGTCCAGATTTGGTGAAACCTTTTCCACATTGCTTACATACATATGGTTTCTCTCCAGTGTGAATATTTTCATGTTGCTTACAATTTCCATGTTGGGTAAAAGCTTTCCCACATTGCTTACATACATAGGGTTTCTCTCCAGTGTGAATTCTTTCATGTTTCTTAAAAACTCCCCGTGTGTTAAAAGCTTTCCCACATTGCTTACATACATATAGTTTCTCTTCAGTGTGAATTCTTTCATGTCGCTTACAATGTCCAGATTTGGTGAAACCTTTTCCACATTGCTGACATACATACGGTTTTCCTCCACTGCAGTATTTTTCATGGATCTGAACATTGTGGTGTGTTTCTGCTTCTTTCACTTTCACATTACCTTCTGCAGTACAAGGGAATACTTCTTTACACTGATCCCAAGATGTATGTCCATAGGATTTCCCTAGCTTTACATTTCTGTAAAAAAGAAAAATCACATATAGGATTGATAACCATATTACTAAGTTTTCATGGGAGAGTTGAACAAAACTGTTTGCAGTCTCGCTGTTTGAATCCCCACTTCATATGTTTCACTTTTGTATTTCATTAACTATTTCTATGAGCAGCATATGTAATCACTGTCTTTAGATTTCTTACTGTTTATTTTCACTTTGAAGGGGGTATTATTTCTACTTATTTTTTTGTCTTACATTAAATAAAATAATACTTACATAATACATTAAATTAAATAATACTTACATTTTTTGTCTTTACATTAAATAAAAAAAAAAATTCACAGTGAAATGGGTCTCAGTTTAATGACTGCATTAAAGTCAAGTTCTGTTTTTAATGCCTGCTAAGAAATTCTGACCATGAAGCAACAGAATGGCCTTGTAAGATATGTTGAAAAAAACCATTCCCAAAAGACTGGTACACATTTGGAAATCTTAAAATTTGGTACCTTTTGAAATGTAGAATCTTTAGCTTCACTTTGAGCATGGGTACATATGTGTATCACATACAGATCATTCTGATATGTTTCCCCATCACTATCTCCCTACGGTCCTTAACCTGTAGTTCCCTTTTCCATATGGTCAGTATTACTTTTCTCTATTAAATCTCTTTCATTTCATTCCACAATTTATATTTTGGTTTCTCGTCTAAAAGAAACCCTGTGACTTTTTAGGCTTTAAAGCTGAACTATTTCACCGAATTGATGGGAGAAAGAACCACCTATTTCTTATGGCAAATGACATTATATTATTTATTTTTTGATATTATATAACACATTTTTCTTCTTTTCCATGCTGGGAATGAACAACAGCTATTAGCATAAAATCTATAGCTTTTTAAATCTGTTTTAAGACAGTTTCACTGATCATTAAGATGTGAACTTCAACTTGAATTTGCCATTTTGCAAAACCTGATTCCTAGTGTGCTGGATTTACAAGAATGCACAATCACAGAGAGTCTATTAACATTTTCCTTCTCCACAAATCCAGTGATAGATAGCTAAGCTTCTTCAAGGCCTGATCTATTATAACTTGATCTGCTTTGTATATGAGCAAGTATGTATCAGTATTTTATGCAGATTTTAAATTTTTAAAAAATATATCCAGGACAAGTATGAGGGGATCAATTTCTAGAGACAACTGCACACTGATATTCAGAATGAGTGCACTTAACATTCCACCAGCCTTCTAAGTATTTTAGTCAGAATGGTTGATTCTTTAAAGCATGGCTTGGAAACCCAAGCACTCCATTTTATTTCAAATTTTATTGCAATTGTAGAAAATATTTAGATAATGAATGTGTTGTATTCACATGTATATATGGGTAGAAAAACTGAAGGGAGAATGTCATAACCCAAAGTGTATGCCTTGCATACACATCTATATGCAATGTCATACATTTCCATGATTTAATTCACTCATTATACATACCCTAGCTTATACATCTTTGGAGAATATTACTGACAATAAATTGAATGGTGCCTCATTTCTTTGGTGGTCATTTTTCTGCTCAATTACTAATTACTCAGGAACATTACTTCTCCTTGTGAGTGTGAATTACCTTAAGTATCTCCAGTAAATTTTGCATTCTTTTTCAGCTTCCTGGATATTCCCAAGTCCTCCTGAATTGTAGACATAGAAATACCAGTGCTCATTAGAATTATACATACAAATTCATAGATTTTGTTTAGAGTTATGATATAATGTGTCCAGGTCTGAGGTATTTTAAAAAACATTTTCACATTGTTTTTAATGAAACAGCACTGATGAGCGACATACAACATTCTGACAGCATGAGTGACAAAAGTATTTTGTCCTTACCTATTGCAGTCATGTTCCTAAAGGTTTCGCCCATCACATCTCTGTAGAGGTTCTTTTGGGATGGACTCAGCAAAGTCCACTCCTCATTGCTGAAGTTCACAACCACATCCTTAAATGTCACCACCTCCTAAAGGATACATATATTTCTCACATGAAAGTTGAGGCACCAGGTTTGAGATATCTTAAATTCTCTCCTACAAATCTGAATCAAAAGCAAAGTGCGGTGGTATATATCTATAATGCCAGCACTCAAAATGCTGAGGATGTTTTCCATGAGTTCAGGGCAATTCTAGGCTCCATAGGGTGTTCAAATCCAGGTGATATACATATAGAAAAGTTGTCTCAATAAAGCAAAACAAAACTAAACAAATACAACCAAAAAAACACAGCTGAATGAAGACTGATTTCGTCAAATTTAAATCCAGGTCTTGGCATTAATTTTGTGAATATGCACATTTTTGAAGACAGCAAGTTTGATGATAGATGGCAACTCACTGCTAATGTAACAGTGAAATAGGAGCACTGATGCTTGTGCTCAGTCACTGCAATATTCCGTGTGTACTGTCTCTAAAGCAGAGCTCACAGTGAGAAGCCTGTCTGACCAGCATCCATAAAGCACAGAAGCAGATAAATATCCCATCAATCAACTGGGAAGTAAAACAATCACCTCCCTTCCCTGGTAAGTGGTGATGATGTTGCAGACTGTGGCCTATCCAGGGGGCAAACCAGCAGCAGCTCCTGAGATCCATGCCATGCTGGAATTTAGGACACTTGGAAGGCAATGAAGCACCACTTCTCCATGGTAAGTGGTGGCAGTCTGGAAGAATGCGGCCCTTCCAGGGGAAGAACCAGCAGCAGCTCCTGAGATCTGCACCATGTGGGAACTTAGAATGCTGTGAAACCAAACAACCAGCCTGTGGCTCTACTAAGCAATAATGAACATACTGATGCACAGCCTAGAATCAATTTCCCACTTCCCTACCCCTCTTCTCCTGTTCACCCCCCATTAGCAAATGGGAACCAGAAATCTGAGGGTCTCCTGGGAAGCAGACCATAACAAATAAGGGGGACTTCCTTCTACTATCTCTTTGAAGGCAAATATTTTTATTACTGTTTTGCTCTATTCTGATTAATGGTATTGCTCTATTCAATATTCTGTTTTGGTAAGTACTATAATGTTCTGTATTTCATTTCATTTTGATACACGTGTTTGAAAGAACAACTACTATAAAGATAATAAAATATACTGTGGTATGTATTACTGTTATCCCAGTAACCTGTTGTGAAGTTGTGTACCAATTTCACTGTATGATCATAGTTGGCCTTATTCTGCTTTGTTCTGTTGTATTTTACCACTTTCAAAATTTAAAAAAAGAAGAAAAAAAGATCTCATCAATCACTTTGATAGGCTACAGATAATGTCTCTTCAAATCTCATTTAGGCCAGTGAGTACTTTGTTCATAATATACTTCAGCAGCATTTTGAAACATGAATTTGATTTCATAGAGCAAAACATAAATAACATCCAATATGGTATACAAACAATACCTCAAATGTTAGTGGAAAACACTGTTTTAAAAAATAAGTATATAAAATCGAACCAGGCCCAAGCTTTAATTTATAGCTCACTGTCACCAAGCGATCACTTTGAATTCAGATATAAGGAATATATCTTGGGAGGCTGGTGAAGGAGTTCTTCCTTGAATTTGGGGTTATCATAAGTTACAGAGCTGTCTAAAATAGAGAAACCCTGACTGAGACACCCCACAGACAAAGTGAAACTTGATAAGAGAATGCATAAGACACCTTTGGTTTGTTTTTAAAAATTGTAGCCGTACAATACAGAAAAATTCCAACAGTATTCAACACTTTCTAAGAAATAATGTGGATCTCTTCCATACAACAAAGAAAACACTTTCGTAGTTGGGTATTTAGCTCAGTGGCATGAATGCCTGCCTGGAAAGCATAGGTCATGAGTTTTATCCTTGGTATAAAAAGAATCCAAATTTCACCTTCATTCACTGGGGCATAATTAGAGATAATCCAAATTAGATCTTAAGTATGGAACACAAGATTCATGGGTTGACAGGGAGGTGAAATACTGATTGTTGCCAGAGCTGGTGTTGATCACCTCAATGAAGCAATCAGAACGGTAATTTAGCTTCACGCTTACTCTAATAACTACCTGAATTTCAGTGAATACCCTCTCTGTTGTATGTCCTGCTATAGGCTTCCTGAATCCTGTCAGTGACTTGTACATCTTTTTCACACTCCTCTAATCCATCCTCAGCAGGAAACCCTTCATGCCCAACTATTTATATGACTGCAAAATTTCTTTTTAGAGCTTCTCCTTTACACCACTTAGTAAATTCCATTGCAGAGCATTTCCATATTTAAACTGTCTATGAACAACCAAGCCACTAAATCAGCTCTTAATTCAGAGATGACACTTATTCCTTTCCATTCAGAAGGATATCACGTGTATATGTCCATGCAAATGCCTAAATTTCAGCATTTGTCAATGAGAATTTAACAGATAGCCCTTTGTGGAATTTGTCCTTCACAAAATTTTACCCTGTCCTTGATAAGAATTTCATATTTGCTTTATTTTTTTTAAACTTCAAAACTCTATGGATGTTCTCACAAACCTAGTCTGTGAGCAAAGATGCCACCCAAATAATTGAGTATGTTCAGAAATTATTTTGCACTGATCTATATAATACACAGGATTTCACCAGGTGTTTGGGAAGCCTTTTTCCACTGAGGCACACTACTACACATCTCTGAATTTGCCACTACCCGTCATGAGGGTGGAAATATGAGAACCTTCTATAAATTGAGGAGATTGCTATAAATACAAAAAAGCCCAAGTTTAAGTTGAGCCCTTGTGGCTATGAGGCCCTGCATTACAGACATTAATAAACCTTGGGCATTCCAGATCTGCTATTCTGAGGAAAGAGAGCAGAGACCTAGCTCATTAGTGCTCTACAAGCTACAAAAAGCATCATAGTCAGGTGTTCCCAGGTTCCTTCCAATGCCTAAGATGGTGGAGTTACCAGGCTAGCAGTGAATTTCAAAGATGATACTTGAGTCTGCTGCTGTCATAGTGAAGCCAGGGTTCTGGGGACCCCGAATCACCCTTGCCAACAGCAAGAGGCAAAAGAGACAGTGAATGACAGATGGCCAATGCTGGAGGACCTCAGGAGCTGAAGCTAACTAAATACCTGAGGCTCCAGACACCACAACTACTCCTAAATACTTGTAACTGGTTTCACAAAATCCACCCTATCTCTGGGCTCCCCTCCACAACCTCACCATTCCATGGCTCCAGAATCTCTCAGGTTCTTTGCTAATCAGGCCACAGGACATCAAAAGTACTAAATGAGATCCAGCAAGTGTTTTGCTACCAGTATCGTACTCAGAAAAGGTAATCATGCTGAGACACTAGAAGAGACAAAAGTCACAGCCAGCAATGGCCTGAAAATTGGACATTTCATATAGCCTGCCCCTTCATCACTGATTGACTCCTGCTCTATTGCCCTCTTTCTGAGTCATGAATCAACAGGGAAAGAAACCCTTCCCTGCAAGAGATGATAACAAATGAAAGATTGTAGTGCAGAGACTTCTGGAGCTGCCATTCTTCTACAGTGGTGAACTCAGCTCGACCAGAGGAGTGTTTTTACTGAAGAGCTTTCCCTCAGGCTTTTAATTTTCAAATCCATTTTATTTCAGTGAAAAAAGAACACATCAACTAAAATTAAATTTCAAAACATGTCAATCAGGGGCAACACTGGTATATACATTGCACACTCTCATCCCTAGATCTGTCACCTAGAGCACAAGATATCTGTAATCAATTATCCAAACAGTACTGTTACAGGCACCTGAGTTATTTAAATAGCATTGGCATGAGGCAGGGGTAGGTCCTCCAAGGAGTCCATGCAGAAGACCAGATACTGTGCAACTATGGGGAAGACTGATACCTCATAGTATGGGCCAAGTCTCAAGACTAATGATAAGCAAATTCATCCATATCCTAAAGACTGATATTCTAAATAGTCCCATAGCACTCTGAGGAGGTCAGGAGTCACCATTCAAAGAAAAGTATCCTTATCCTAAGGACTGACATTTTAAATATTTCCTATCATCCTGATGAACTCAGCAGTCACCCTCCCAAAACCCTAAGGGAAAAGTCACTGCTGCCTAAGAATGCCTGCTTCCTATGTGACTCCCTTCCCCCTTTGTTCCCAATTTAATCAACTTTACATGAACTTATAATCTTATTGGCTACCATAGCTCTGTCCCATCTTTTGCCCATCTGCATTGTGAGTTCCGATTTTTCCCCACCTTAAACTCATCTCACCACATGATTTTACTCTATAAAGATCTCTAGACAGACAGTGTTTGGCATCCCGCTCAGGACCCCTTCTCTCTCTCTGAGGTAGCATTCTTTCTCTCTATAAGTATACTGTGCTCTTAATTTCTGTTGTTCCTAAAATTCATTCTTTGACTTTAGAGAACACAGACTCATACCAGACATATTAGACTGGGAGATTCATTACTCTATAGCAATATCATTATAAATTTTTCTCTTTCCTGAAGTCAGATAAATCAGTAGTAGTTTGTATTCTACAATGTTGATCTCACCTTTCCAGGGATGTTTGCACTGAAGGGCTTTATCCCTGCCTTTAAGTGCTACTTTTGTTTTCTGAAAGTGAAAAGATCTGTAATTTTGGTGATGGTATCTACAATGCATTAAGGAAATGACTAACAGTATTTCTTATGAATGGTTTACTACCAGTCATAGAGGAAGACAGGTGGCAAAAATTCATTGTTTTGATTTCTTCCTTGAAACTGAAAGATGTACTTGAAAGAGTTTTGCCTTAGAAACAATTACAGAAGCTCATGGTGGTAGTTCAAGGTGGAAGAAGGCAAAATCAGGGATGCTTACTCATATGGCCACTTCCTCTTTTTTCCTTGATTACAACTTCCTCTTTCTTTCCTAGGGCCCTAAATAAAATTCCCATCAGCTCCTTGCACGACATCAATGTCCCCTCCAAGCACCACATCCACTCAAAATTCATATATACCTCTGCTGTAGTCTAGAAAAATAGCTTCATTATTTTTGTATCATAGCAATACCTGTAACTTGGCCTTACTGTATATGTGTTTTTCCCTTCCTCCTCTGGATGACCTAATTAATATTTTAATCAATGCTCCCCTCTGTAAAGAATTGTAAAATCTTATCTAATTGATATGTTAACCATTGTTGCCCTCTACAAATAACAGATGTGATGCTAAGATAAGCTAACAGAAGTTGTTGATCACTGCTAGACTTCTAGTCTCTGCTGAGGAAAACAGGATTTCTTCTTATCTAAACTTGCTTGTTTACAGGAAAACTTGCTTGTTACCTGAATTTTGCTCTTCCCATGAAATGTAAGGCACCATGTTTCTGTTTTGTAGTGTGCCACACCCCATCACCCTCCTTGCATTGTGTGACTAGCAGCTGTTTGTGGATGTACAAGATAAAAGCCCTGACTTTATTTCTGTCAGATGCCCAGTCTCCAAATTGGCTCCCGGAGACTCCTTGCCTGGTCTGGCCTAAAAAAAAAAAAAAACCTTTGCTCCCTAAATTTTAATTTCTTGCTTCCTTGCATTTTATTCCGGGGTCTGAGCTATCACAACCACATAATCCCATAGTTAGTCCAGGAGGAGGGGAGCCAAACCCTTGGTGGCTTTGGGCTCCTCTCCACATTCTTTAAATAAAAGGCCACTTTTACATTTCTTATATTCTGCTTCTCTATTGTGCTAATTTACCTCCTCAGTCACCTCAGTAATCTAACCCACTTTAAACCTATCTCACTGTTGTGACCTAGTTCTAAGCAATGTGCCCCCTTCCTGTTCTATATGTGCCATTTCAATAGAGATTAAAATTCCATCTCCAGTAAAGACTTCAGTTTCAGCTCCTTGTAAATTACCCTCCTCTCAAATTCTTAGGTTAAATCTCCATTTAACATAAAAGATTTGTTTCAGTTTCTTGTAATTCTCCCCCACCCCCGCTTCAGCCTATCTGCAATACAATGTTCTGTCCCTAAGAAATGTTTAACTACAAGAAAGTTATCAAACTGGGTCAAAGTTCACAACATTCCTGTGGTTTTCAGCTTTAAAACACAACCTTTTTAGCTGTAAGGCACACAGTCTCCAAATTGGCTCCCTGAGATTGCATCACCTGGCCTGGCCTAAAATAAAGTCTTTGCTCCCCAAATTTTAATTCCTTGCTTCCTTGGGTTTTATGCTGGGGTCCAAGCTGTCACACTCACTACATGATTTTATTCTATAAAATCAGAGTCCTTTTCTACCGGCTCAGAATCCCTCCTGTTTCTCTCAGACAGAAGCTTTCTGATAGGATTTTTGGTGTAGTAAAGAAGAGAATATAAAGTCAAAATGGCCTTTATTCTAAGACCATGGAGAGAACCCCATGACCACTGGGTGTCTGGCTTTTTTTCTGGACATCTGTGGGCAGCATACATAGAGTTTTTGACTTGGGTGGTGCTTAAAGTTGGCATTGCTGATATGCAAGTAGCTGATTGAGATTCTTTTCTGGCCACAGGTAGGTTGAATAGGGGAGAGGAAAGTGACTTCAAGGTAAAAGTCCCCTGGTTTCACACCACACCTCAAAAATATCTTATTTAGAGCAAAAACTTTCACTTTCATTCTCTCAATAAATATATGATGCTCTTCAAATCTGTTGTTCCTAAAATTCATTCTTGCGTTTTAGACAACACAAACTCATACCAGACATAGAATGTCAGGAATTTCATTCCACTATATCACGGTATGGTTGCCTGAATTTCTAACTAACTCAGCTGCCTTTAACTTTAAGAATTGTTTATCAATTTGACTTGGAGTAATTATAGCAAATAAAATGTTCTTAATGGATATAGGGAAAAATATCATTAAATTGAAAAAATGATTATCACAGTTTTTGTAGCTAGCATCAGCCAACATTTTCAACTTTCAAGTATGTGGGAAACCAAAAGATAAAAACAACTCAGGAAAGAGCAACCTATTGGGAACAGTACATCATTCACTGTAATTGCCATGTTATCTGCAGGTATTTCATAGACCAGAAAAGAAACATTAAGTGTGTTAATTAAAAAGTATCAGTTTCAATAAATGTGCTCATAGCACTGCATTACTGACAACTGTGAATTTTTTTTTTAATGTGGGATTGAACTCATGACCTGTGCTCTCCAGGCAGCTCCTTGTATCACTGAACTCAATCCACAGGCCCCACAAATTTAGATACTAAATATGACTATTAACAATGTTTAATTTGCCATTGACATATTTAGTTATAAATTTTGTAAACCTACATTTTCACAAATGAAATTATTTGCTTTCCTTGAAGTTTAAATTACTTTTGTTTATAGGTACCAGGGATCAATGTTACAACCTAGCACTTCCCAGGCAGATGTTTCTGCCTGCTAAGCTTAAATATCGTGCCTGTATTAATGAATATTTTTAAATGTATAAACATCACTTTATCCATTCAAATACTCTTGTGATTTTAGTAAAGGATGTCAATGTAGACAGAAATTGATATACAATCATAGAGGAACTGGAAGCTCAAAGAGTCAATGCAAAAAACTAAATACAACAATCACTGCTACAGGCACAGCTGAAGAAAGCCAGACCTGAAGGTGAAGATGCAGTGACCAGGTGTACATGATCCCGAAGAGAAAAACAACAGTTTGAAATGTACTACAGTTACCACCACCTCTTCCAGAAAGTCCTGATAGGCATCAATTACCATAATCAATGACCAGAACAAATGGACTATTGTTCCCACAAATGCCTTGGCTCTCCCCACATACCTTTTCTGGCTGACTGGTTCCCTTGATGAATAACATTAGTTAAGCAGCTATAAGTTTATAGGTTGATTGTAGTCTGAGACCCACATTGTACCCACATTGTGACTTTCCTGTATAAATGACCCCTGACAAAAAGTTTGTGGCCAAAACACTGAAGACCACTCCTGAAAATTCAAGGCTATTCTTCTCTCTTTTTTTCTAAGAAAATTTTTGAACATCTTTTGGTTTGTGGCTTTGTTTCTCAATGTTGTGAGCCATTAAACTTGGAGCATTTGACATCAAACAGGGCAGGATTATATTTTTCTTATTTCAATTGAAGTATGAAATTCTGCTAAAGGCCATGTTCCAAAGCCCGGATTTCAAGCTGCTTGTTTGCCATGAGTTTAACATTTCCATGAGCTTTTAGAAGTCCTCATTCTAGTGAACTGCAAATGTATTGGAGGAAGTAGGTCACTGTTGTGCTGTAGCACAATAGGTGCCATTCCTTAAATTGTGTTTGTCCCTGCCTCCTGGATGCCACCACATGGCCTCCCTTCTTCTGCAGCATTATTCAATAATTCCCATTTTACGTAAGTCAACTTTCACTCAGTTCTATAATTCTTTTTAAAAGTTTTTCTGTCACGTTGGTTGTTTATGTTTTTCATTTTAGTTTTCTTGATTTAACGACATAGTCTCACTTAGGAGTTCTGGCCAGCTTTGCACTCACTATGTAGGTTAGCCTGTCTTTCAATACATGGCCATTCTCCTGCTTTAGCCTCTTCATCACTAGGGGAAAGAGTTGGGCATTATAACACATGGCATTTGTCTTTTTTCTCCTCTCCTTTTCACTATTTTTCTTTCATTTCAGTGGCACTGCCATTTAATCCTGGTGTTTGCTTGTGTCAGTAAAGGTTTCTGCAGCTTGAGTTGAGTTTGTGAACAACAATATAGCAAAACAAGCAAACCAATTGAGAAGTGTGAAATTTAATTAGCTGGTCTCAGGACCACTTGTATAAAAAACACCCACCCCTATTTCAAGATCTAAACAAGAGGCTTTGACCTGGAAAGTTACAGATATTTTAAAAGATAGAATCACAGATTCTGTTGGAAATAATTTAGCTAGAATATTATAATAATTTTTGGGCTACAACTGTATTCTGCTTCTTTTGTTGAGCAGGTTAATTGTTTTCTTTGGGTGCAGCTCATTTTGCTTTTCTCCTGGGGCTTCTACCCTGTGTGATTTTCCACTTATCTGGGTGAAATACAGGGCACTACTTAAATGCAAAGCTCAAGATGGCATCTATTATGCCAAGCTACAACACAGCTAAGTTACAAGCCTGATTCTTACTAGAGCTGGTGTTTTTCACCTCAAGGAAGAAATCATAAGCCAACTTTATCTTCGTGCTTACCATAAGAACTACCTGACTTTCAGTGAAGACCCTCTCTGTTGTATGTCCTGCTATTGGCACACTGTGTCCTACCAGTCACTTCCACATCCTTTCCATGCTCGTCTGATCCACCCTAAGCAGAAAACCCTTCATGACTAAACTATTTATATCCCTGCACAATTTTAAATTATGGCATCTCCTTTAACCACTTAGTAAACTCCATTGCAGAGCGTTTCCATATTTGAACAACGTATATGATCAACCAAGCTACTAAATCACCTCTTAATTCAGAGATGACACCCATATTCCTTTCCTTTCAGAAGTATATCACGTGTATATTTTCATGCAAATGACTACATTTAGGCATTTTTCAATGAGAATTTAACAGGCAGCCCTTTCTGGAATTTGTACTTAGCAAGCACACTTTACCCTGCTCTTGATGACACTTTTATATCTGCTTCAATTTTCTCAAAATTCAAACCTCTAAGGCTGTTCTCACACACATTGTCTATGAGCACATGTGTCACATAAAGTATGTTCAGAAATTCTTGGCGTTGTTCTGTATAATACACAGGAGTTCATCCGGTGTTTGGGAAGCCTTCCTCCACTGAGGCACATCACTACACATCTTTGAATTCTCAGAACCTTTGCTACCACCTTTCATGAGCATGGAAATATGAGAACATAGTATAAATTTAGGCGATCACAAAATACATAAATGCATAAGTTTAAGGAGAGCAGTTGTGGCTATGAGGTCCTGCATCACTGACATTGATATACTTCTGGCTTCCAGATCTGTTGATGACAGGAATGAGACCAGAGACCTAGCTTATTACAGCTGCACCCAGCCTGAAACCACATCAAAATCAGGGTCTCCTCCTGGCCCTTCCTGGGCCCAGACAGTTGGAGGAGCAAGGGCAGCAGGTGATTTCAAAAATGGCATTGTGGCCTGTGGTGTTACCGTGGTGACAGTGTTCTAGGTACCCAGAACTGTCCTGGCCCCAGGGAGAGGTAAAAGGGACAGAGGATGATTCACTGCTAGCCCTAGAGGACCTCAGGGTCTGAGGCTAAGCAGGCAGGCTGTACACAGCAGAGCTGCTTCTCACCACTTCTAACTGGTTTCAACCTGTTTCCATCCCATTTCACTGTTCCCATCCCATAACATCACCATTGCGTAGCTTGAGGTCTCCCAGGTTCTTTCTAAGCAGTCCACAGCGAATAGAAGCCACAAATTGCAGTCTAGCAAACATCTAACTCTCCCTTTTTTGACCTGGCCTCGCAATTGACGCCATGACACCAGAAGAGACCACCTACCTTGGCCCGCCTGATTGGACAATTCTTATAGCCCGCCTCTTCGTCACTGATTGGCTCCTGCTCTCCTGCCCACCTTCCCCACCAAGAATAATTACAGAAAAAAAAAACCCACCATGTATCTGTGGATCCTCAATGAAAGATGGTGGAGGCTTTTGGAGCTGGCTGTCTTCTGGAATGTTGACCTCAGCTCATCTGATGGGTATTTGCACTGCAGGGCTTTACCTCACTCCTTGCTTTTCCCCCCAAACTTATTTTATTTGAAAGATCAAAAGTAAAAGAAAAAAGTGGTCCAGGGATTTAGCTCAGCAGCATAAGCGCCTGCCTGGAAAGCTAGAGGTCCTGCATTCCTTCCAAGATCTGGCTACCACAAACTGTGCTGCTATAAACACGGGTGTACATATGTCATTGCAGTATGATGATTTTTATCCTTTTGGGTAGATACCCAGAAGGGGAATAGCTGAGTTGAGTGGGACCTGTAGACCTAGTTTGTGTGGAATCTCTACACTGATTTCCACAGTGGTTGCTTTACCACCAACACTGGAGAAGGGTTCCTTTTTCCCCGACGACTCCTCTAGCATTCGTTATTGCTTTATTTCTTGACAGTAGGCATGTTTTCTGGGGCAAGGTGATATATCAATGTTATTTAATTTGCAATTATTAAATGACCAGGGATGCAGAACATTTTGTCACATATTTATTTGCTGTTTCTATTTTTTCATCTGAGAACTGTGTATTTCACCTCAGATGCACATTTTTGGATTGGGTCTTTAAATCTGGGAAGACTGAAATTTTTTAATTTTCCGTGCTCTCAATAGTAATACTTTGTCTGAGGAACACTTGGCAAACATTTTCTCCCATGTTGTGGGTTGTCTCTTCATTCTGTTGGTGGTTTCTCTTGCTGTTAAAAAGCTTTTCAGTAGGGTTAGATCCCACTTAATTCTCTTTTATTTTTGCTGTTCTATCCATGTTTTCTTCTTAAAGTCTTTGCTTACATCAATGTCTTCAAGAGTTTTACTTACTCTATCTTGCAGCAGATTTAATGGTTCTGTCTTAATATAAGATCTTTAGTCTATTCTGATCTAGCTTAATACACGTTGAAAGATATGGGCCCAGTTTTAATATTCAGCATGTGTAGAGCCAGTTTTTCTAGTACCATTTATTAAAGAGGATGCCTTTCTTCCAGTGATTATGTTTGACACCTTTGTCAAAGATAAGATGGGTTAGTGCGTCTGGAGTTGTTTCTTCATCTTCTAATTTTTTCCTTTGATCTTTGGGTCTGGTTTTGTTTGTTTTGTTTTTTGTCAGTACCACACCTTTTTTATCACAGTACCTTTATATTATAATTTCAAGTCAGGGATTTTGATGAACCCTATCTTTTCTTTGTTGCCCAGGATCATGTTTGCTATTCTAGGTCTCTTCTAGTGCCAGATGAATTTTAGAATTTATTTTGTGTAATTCTTTGAGATATGCTATGGGGTTTTGATTGGGATTGCACTTTATCTGTACAATAGCTTTGGAAGTATGGCATTTTCACTACATTGAATTTTTATACCCAAGACTGTGGGATAGCTCTCCATTTTATATCTTCTTGAAGCTCCTTTTCAAGAGTACTGTAGTTTTCAGTGTAGAGGTCGTTTACATCCATTGTTAGATTGATTCGTAAGTATTTCATTTTGTTGGATGCTATTGTAAAAGTTATTGTTTCCTAGATTTCTCTTTCCATGAGTTTTTTTTCTTGTATATGAAGTCTAGTGATTGTTGTGTGTTGACTTTGTAACCAGCTATATTACTGAATTTGCTTATTTTCAGAAGTCTTTTGTTTGAATTTTTAGGGTCTTCTAGGTAGAGTATCATGTCTTCTGCAAATAATGATAGTTTAAGATTTTCTTTTCCTATCTTTATTCAATTTATTTCTTTCTCTTCTCTAATTCCTCCAGCTAGTTTCCAGCACTATATTGAATAAGAGTGGAGACAGTGGACATCCTTGTTTTATTCCTGATTTTAAAGTAAAAGCTTTAAGTTTTTGTCCACTTAGTATGAGGTTGACTGTTGGTTTGTAATAAAAGGCTTTTATCAGATTGAGATAAAGATCATCTCTCCCAATTTTTGTAGGTTTTTTGTTATGAATAGGTGATAGACTTGTCAAAATCTTTTTCTGCATCTATTGAAATGATGAAATGATTTTGCTTTTGGATTTGTCAATACGGTGTATTATATGTATGAATTTATGTATGTTGAACCACCCCTGTGTCCCAGGGAATAATTCTATTTGATCATGGTGTACAATATTCTTGACGATATTCTGCAGTCTGTTTGCCAGTATCTTATTGAGGACTTTTGCTTCAATATTCACTAGGCAGAATGGTCTGTAATTCTCTTTCTTATTTGGATTCTTCTCTGGTCTTGGTATCAGGGTAATGCTTGCTTCCAGGAATGAATTGGGGAGTACCATTTCCCATTCGATTTCATTAAAATTTTGAGAAGCAGTGGTTTTAGGTCTTCTCTAAATTTCTTGTTTATCCCTGCCAATTCATGGCTAACCCTGCTTTGTTTCAGCTCTCAGTGGACTCTTTCCATAATGGGCTGCAAATGTTTTCAGGATTCAGGTTCAAACCTCCAGGAACCAAAAATCCACCGATGTTAGAAAATATTCTGAGTTCAGGCCAGGGCATGACAGAACAGAACAGAGCGTCAGAACGCTGTGTGAGAGGCAGCAGACAATTTTCACTCACCTCTATTAATTTTCCACCTAGAAACCCAGTATGTGATCAGAAAAGGAGCACAGTTACTGTGTAAAGTGAAGACATTACATTTAAATGATAGTAATGATCTGCAACAGATTAAATATGAAATAAAAGCACAAATCAATCCTGCAAGACAAACTTGCTACTCATTCAGACTTATAAAAATGCTGAATTCTGAAAGGAATCATATTGCCAAGCATGGGGGTCACAATTATTGCTGAAATGGAACCAAATTCCTAATCCAATTAAAAATTTCCTTCTGATGGGGCAGGGACACCTGAGGACTTCACACTCTAAGTTCTCCTTGCCCTATAGTTCCCTTGTCAAAAATTGCCACTCTGTGCTTCAGGATTTTAATATTCCTAGAAGGTATATATTCCCTAAAGCCTGGTGATCCATTTGTTAGCAACTTTTTGGCTTCAGAAATGTGCAGGATATTAGTATGATCACTTCTATATGTATACATTGCCATCATGTGAGTTGGAACACATGAACCAAATCTGGCCCCTGGATCTTTCCTCCCTTAGGTTCTGAAACTGTTCTCTGGCTCTTTGACCTCATAAAAAGTTACATTTTCCTTTTCACCTTTTTTCAAGATATTTATGCTTTGGAAACAGTCAAAACCAAACTTCCCTCATGGAAACAATGACATAAAGAATATATTTTTATTAAATTCTGTAAGTCAGTTATTTTGTACCTGTAAAAATTAAAGAAATAAATATCTAATATAATTCAGCTAGCTGTATGTTCTAAATAATCTCCCAAATGCATCAATTCATTCTTCAACTAATTAAGTAAATGAGTTTTTAATCTATGAAACCCTGACAGTTTTTTAGCATTTACCTGTTTCAGTTTGATTCCAGCAATTCTTTGAAGATCAAAACCACTAATTTCCTGTACAATCCATTCTCTGCCAAGCAGGCATAACTGGAATCTGGTGAGAAATTCATGGTTAAAAGAAATGAACTGCTAGAAACACCTACACTGATGTTCCATAGTACTTAGCAAGTGGATGGATGCCTCCTTTATTATCTACCAATTTCACTTATAAGTACTGACTTACAAAAGTTATGCAGAATACTCACAATGATGTAAAAAGATGTACAATCATGCTTTCTGAAAAATCACTATAATGCCCCTCAAAATGTTAATACGGTAGCATATGTTTTTATGGTAGCAATATATTGATAAGTTAGCAATATATTTGTTGATGGATAACATAACACTTCCAGCTACAGGTACATGCAACAAAATTTTCAGGAAACTTACAGTTATCCTATCTGGAAGTTAATTTTCTGTTGGGGCCTATGCCTAAATCTCAGCCCACAAAAAAGTGTAGGGCAAAGGACCAAAAGAATGAGAAAAGTGGCATTGTCTTGAGGGCAACAGGAAGAGTGAAATCCTCTTCAAACTCATAACTCTCCTAACCAGCCAGCCACCTGTCATTAGGAAGCCCATATTTAATCAGAACAAGCAAGAAAGTGAGTGCACAATGGTAAAAACCTGACCAGGCCCCTGGGAGAGGTTCAAGGAACACACAGAGCAACAACTAGGAAGCCCATATTTAATCAGAACAAGCAAGAAAGTGAGTGCACAATGGTAAAAACCTGACCAGGCCCCTGGGAGAGGTTCAATGAACCCACAGAGCAACAGATGATTCTAATTAATAAAAACTATCCAGGAAGTCTCCAGGTGGCCTCAGCTGTGGCCTATCTTGTTCCTTGCAGTGTCTCCTCATTCTCAATTCAGTCTTGCCCAGGCTACACCACAGCCCTGCATATGTATTCATCTTCAACCCCTTCCAACATCTCTCTCTTATTTTGTTTTGTTGACCCCCAGGATGAGTAGCCAGCTTAAGGTGTGGAAGCATTGAGGAGAACTCCAATTTAAACTCATCATGATCCATCAGTTCATAACAGTAGTCATTTACCAATATTGCCAGCAATTGTCAGAGGATGTTAATGATCCTAGCTTCCCCCACAGCCAAGCTTTTACATTGCACAGTATCTTCAGAGGCCAGACTTTCCTGCAGGACGTCCAAGGACAAGCTAATATGAGACCTCCAGTAACTACTGTCTTAGTTATTTTTTACTTGTTTCTGAGACAAAATACCTGAAGCCCAAGTTGAGAAAGGAAAGGTTTATTTCTTTGGTTTTTGGAGGTTTTAGTCCACACTCAGTTGGATCCAAGGCAGGTGTGCATGGCTGGGCCGCAGTTCATGGCAGCTGCAAACAGCAAGCAGGAACCAGCAAAAAGCATGACACACTTTCTTCCTGCCATTATATTACATCCTGGCTCCACGCCTATGTGGGTGTAGCACCAACACCATCAATCCACATACTACACAATGAACCATCACAAATGTACAATGCAAACTCATGAAGCCTGGGGAACACAGGCATAAACCATGACATTTCACCCCTGGTGCCCAGGACTCATGTACATCCATTATGCAAAAGACATTTAGTCCACTTCCAAGATTTTCCAATGTCCTATGTTTCAGCATTGCTGAACAGTCCAATTCCCAAGTCTCATCCAAGATCTAAGGCAAACTCTTAACTGTAACCCCTGTACAAATGAAACAGGGTTAAACATTTCTCAAATGCAAAGGCACAAGATAAACCTTACCATTCCAAAAGTCACAAGAAGGGGAATATAAAGCATTGGGAACAAAAGAAGTCCAGCAGGGTGAACATTAAGTCCTAGAATTCCATGTACAGCATCAGAAGCAATCTGGTTGCAACTCCAAAAGGCTTGGGTAATTCCACCCCCATGGCACTTCCAGCAATTTTAACTCCAGCAGCTTTTCTCTTAAATCTTCTCTGGTCTCTTTTTGCAGCTTCCCTGAATCATCCACATTCCTGCCTTTTCCAACCTTCTGCAGTCTCCACCACACCTTTGGCTTCACCCTTATGTCTTCACAAATTGCCCTCCCAGGGGCACACTTTTTGGCCCCCCAGGCACTTTGGAATTGAGGTGGATGCCATCTTGACTCAGAATTTGTGCATTTTCCTTGCACCTAAAATCAGCACCTTGTGGATGCCACCAAGGCTTGCTGCTGACTGGAGCAGTACATAGGCTTTTCTGTCTTTTGGCTGTAGGGGTCAGTTGCCTGGATTGCAGGGCTCTGTTTACCTGATTGTGAGGAAAAGAATCTCCAAGTTGCCACCATTCTGGAACCTCAAGTGGCCTCTGTCACCATTCTGGAACATGGCACTCTGCAGCTTTTCCCTCTGAGCAAATTCTTTCACTTTTTCAGTGAGGCTGCACAAGGTGGGGCCCCTTCCTATGATGCCCCAGGGCCATCTTTCTTATCTCTCTGTTTCTCCTGAAGAATCAAAATCTCAACTCTGTCTTGCAGTCCACAGTTTTCCTGGAATTTTCCTTCTGGTCAAACTCAGAGCATTGTACACTATCATGCTGATCTCTTTGCTTTTGATATGCAACATAAATCTGGCTAAAAGCCCCCAACAATAGCCATTCCACAGCCTCAAAGTTTCATTGCTTTTTAATTTCTTTTTCAAGATTAATCAGTCCTTGCCCTTGGTCTCAGTCTCAGCAAAGTCTCTAGGCAGGAGCAAAATGCAGAAAAACCATCTGCCAAGCCATAACACACACATTCTGGAGTCCAACAACCGATGCAGTCCTTCTTCCCAACAGAAACCTCCCAAGCCTGGTCTTTACCATCAGGCCCTCTATCAGACTTCTGGTTTCCTGAGCCCTGACCAGAATCCCCTCTACAGAACAGGCTAAGCTGCTCCAGCTCTATGCATCCAGGTGACATATCCAAACCTTTCCAAACTCTGCCTACAAGCCATTTCCAAAGCCTCTCGAAAAACATGGTCAAGTATAGTCACAGCAAAAGACCCCACTCCTAGGTACCAAATTCTTTCTTAATTACTTTTTGCTTGTTGCTGAGACAAAATACCTGAAGCCCAATTTGAGAAAGGAAAGGTTTATTTTTTACAGTTTTTGCATGTTTCAGTTCACACTCAGTTGGCTCCAAGGCAGGCAGGTATGGCTGGGCCACAGTTCATGGAGGCTGCAAACAGCAAGCAGGAACCTGCAAAAAGCAAGCCACACCTTCTTCCTGCCATTGAATTACATCCTGGCTCCACCCCAATGTGGGTTTAGCACTGACACCATCAATCCAAGCTCTAGACAATGAACCATCACAAATGCACAATGCACATGTGTGAGGCCTGCGGGACACATGCGTAAACCATGACAACTACAGTCAGTTACTTACTTCCTATCAAGATCACTTAGGTCTTGTCAGGAGTTATCTTAGAACCATGCATAATACCTCATGGCTCTTCTGTCAGTGTCAGACACTTAGAAGAGTCACAATCATTGCTTGACCACATTGCTCTCTGTGAAAGCTTGGGAGATTTTTGTCCTGGTGACTCTTCTTAGGCACACCTTAAATTGAAGGTGACTTTCCTCTGTGATCTCATCATCTTCTTGATGAGACAACCAGGAACTCACTGAATATCTTAGGATGATTCAATCAGAAGTTATTTTATATCCTGGGTCTCCACCACCCTTGAAGGGCTCGGGCCAAAATACTGGATATCCATTTACCCCATCTGTTTCTCTAAGTTTTGGCTTCCAAACCTTAGCTTTTGAACATCCAAAAGAAGTTTTTGGTAACAATAGAGTATATTAGAGGCAGTAAGTGTAACACTACTATTTTATCTAAATATGAAACAACTTAGGACATTAAATGAATCCTATTTTCTTCTACCCATGGACATTTTAGCATTTGAATACCTACAGTGGTAACAGTTGCATATTTTACATAATATATCAAGAATCAGAACCATACATAGTATTGTATCATGACAATCATGAGATTCTTGTAATAATCTAAATTCTTGTTTTGACATAAAATATCCCTTATAGTCAGTCACCCTTATATAATACACAAGAAGATTTTTGTGTATTATTAAACAACTTATTGATCTTTAGTTGAATGTGAATCTCACAAGTCTTTGTTATCAGCAAATGTGTGCACATGAGACAAAAATCTTTTACCATAAGTAATCCCCATTTTACAATCATGGAGTCTTATGCATCCAGAATTACCAATATATGCAATACATCATATAGTTGATTACAATCAACTGTCATAACCATGTGAAACCTTTATACAGGCATCATCAACCCAAAAATATGTATTACTTCATTTGATAATGACCAATGTGAACATTTAGGAATACATTTCATAAATTCATTTGAGGTGTCTCCTATAATGCTCTGGAGATCATTGAAGTCTCTAATCAATGGACAAAAACTGGTTAAAAATGTTACCATACAGCTGCTTTCTTATTTATCAATCAGAGTTTGGTCCACCAATCTCAGTGCTAAGGGACTTTGTTTATTTATTTATCTTTTTAAATTTATTTTTATTTAAAGAAAGACAAAACAAAAAAGAAAGCAGGCATAAATAGTACATACATTCAAGGAAAAGAATAAACAGTAATAAATCACTAGTTTGTGTTTACATATTGTACTATTACAAATAATTGTTCAAGATAAAAAAGTGGAACATATAAATGGGAATTCAATCAGGGAGACTGCAAATAGTTCTTTTCAACTATCTAATAAATACTAAGTAACATGGCAATCGATCCTATACACTTAAACATGTATTTATCCATATCTTCATTTATGTTGAGTTTATACAAACCAAAGCTGATTCAAATCACTCTAATTGAAGATTAATAGTATTGCTTGATTTCACATCATGACATTGTGGAATCAGCACTGTGTATTGTAGTCCCTTTTTTTCTCCTTCAAAGTATTTGTTCATTTCATCATTGGTCATAAAATCAATTCTTGTAAATTGTTGATAGGTTTTATGGAAGCATGAATCTTAACATGTGTTACTATCCTTTCTATATTAGAGGGAGAAACAGAACAAAGCAGGACTGAGCAAAACATAATCCTAGAGATACATAAAACTAAAAAGACATATAAAACTGCTGTACAAGGAGTTCTACCATGGTTACTGTGTTGTCTCTTGTTATCATCAATAAAAGTGGCTATATCATCAGATAAAGTATAATTGAATATATCAGTGCATAACAGTATTAACAGAAATAGAACTTTGTAGATAGTGTAGAGCTACAAAAACAGATATTAATCAAATCAGAATGGGTATTATAGCGAATAATTGCTATTTTCAGTATAGTTGTCTACACTCTGACGATACTGTCAACTAACGGTTTTGAATAAAATGGTCAATAACAAGAAGCAATCAAACAAATCAGATTTATCTAAAATCAGTAAAGATATAACAGTAAAAGTTATAGAGGGTTTAATTTAACAGGAAATTAAAGATGATTACTGTGCTATATCCTGATATTTTTGGGATAGCTGTCTGTGCCCTCAGATCTAGTGCTTGTATAAAAACTGGGATGGAATTAGTTCTATCTAAGCAGAGTGGTAGAAGTAATATGGGTTTCAGTTCCTGATACACTTATATCAATATCTTCTTCTGTCTTTTTAAAGACGATTCTTCCCCTTTCACTCCCCAAGGGTGTACTGTGTATTTTTGGGTCTCCCCAACACCCTTGGTTTTATATTGTGGGGGGCAACCTGCTATTTATCTAAATGTTTCTGAACTTTCTCACTCCTGGACTTGATCTCTAGTTGTATTTCTTTACTTATTAAAGGCTGTCTTTCCAACCTACCCATAAATACTGGCCCAGTTGCCCCTATTACTCTCTCATTCCCTATCACATTGAGTTCTATTTTCTCATATTCAATTTTGGTCCAAATACCCTTCTTCAGGTCAATTATACTTCCTATAAAGAGCATCTCAGTTGGCCCTATTTCTTGATCCACTCTGCCTGTGATTCTCTCTTTTTTTCCTTAATTTAGTGTGTATAGGACATCTGCATTAGAAATTATATCCAACCTTTTCTGCCTCATTTCTGTTGTTCTATTTTTCTGTCATCAGTTGTCTATTTGTCTTCCTCACTTTGGTTTTTGCTCCATTCTTTGTGGCCTCTCTACCACTGTTCCTGAAATCCTGGTGATTTTCTCTCTCTTTAGAATGTCCTATAGTATTCTCTGTAGGCTTGGATTGGTGGTTGTGAATTCTCCCACTTCCTCTTTATCTTGGAAGCATCTTGTTTCTCCATTAATTTCTAGGAAAAATTTTCAGGATACATCAATCTGGGCTGTAGGTTATTTTCTTTCAGTACTTGGAATGATTCACTCCATTTTCTTCTCGATTTGATGGTTTGTGCCAAGAAGTCTGATATAATTCTGATGGACTTTCCCTTATAAATGATCTGTTTCTTGTCTCTGACAGGTTTTAATATTCTGCGCTTATATTGGATTTCTGGGATCTTGATTATTATATGCCTATGTGTAGCTCTGTTTTGGTTTAGGTGGCTGGAGTTCTGTATGCCTCATACACCTGAATATCTTTATCTTTTCCTACGCTTGGGATGTTGTCCTTATTTTTGTGAATAACCTTTGTAGTTCCTTTGTTTGTACTCCTGCTTCTTCATTCACATTCGTTATTCTTAAGTTATACATCGTTTTGTCATCATCTAGCATTTGTATTGTTACTACTTGTTTCCTTGTTATTTTTTTAAATTTTATTTAAGGAGAAAAAAATCAGAGTAAGCGTACAAGTTATACAGATTTACAGAAAAAAATAAACAGTAGGAAATCACTAGTTAATGGATTGCATATTGTCATCTTAGAAATCATTGTTCAAGTCATAAAATTAAAGCTTGTGAAGTGGACATTCCAACAGTGAGACTGCAAAAAGTTCTGTTCAATGATCCAACAAAACTCAGTGATATCATTATCTATCTTATACACTTATATATACATGCAGTTATATCGTTTAGAGCATTTCCTTTTCTTCTCCTTTGTACAATGACAATTACCCATTTCGGGTTTTGTTGCTCTCACAGTTCTTATTATTTTTTTGGAAAGGAGTAGAGCCAAATGTGACATAACAGAACAGAGTAAATCAAATCAAAAGGGTGAACACAATATATAATGTAAAAGCATAATACAAGGTGATCAACAATGGTTGCCATAATGTCTCCCACTATCTCTAATAGAATTGCCTATATCATCAGTTATAATAAAATTCAACAAAACAGTAAAGAACAAAACTGACAAAACCAAAACATTGGAGATATTATAGGTCTTCAAAAGTAGATAATAGTCAACGAGAATGGGTGTTATAATGAATCTCACTATCTTCACAGCTGTTGCCTAAACTTTCGAACCTGGGACTATCAAGTAAAACAGAATAGGGGGATATCAGTCAAAAACAAGATGGTGAGAGTAATACAGGGCTTTAAATCAAGATAATGGAAAATCAAAGTGGGTTACTATAATATATCCTGCTATTTTTTATTTTTCCCTTAATTAAAAGGATAAAAATAAAAGAGTAAATAATGAAGTGGAGATTGAGATAAAAGAGGACATAACAGCAAAACACCGCAGATCAAAACATAACCATTTAATCAGAATAGTGTTTCACCACAAGATAATCCTGACATAAAAGTAGTTACCATATTGTCTCTTTCCTTGAAATCTTTGAGTATTACTTCATATACTGTAGCATCAAATATATCAAAACAATGTAAAACCATTTAAGAGAATGACAGCATTACAGGGTATTTAGAATCAACCAACAGAAAATGAACAATGTTTTCTGTATAATCTCCTTGTCTTTGAAAGTTTTTGCTTATACTATCATACATAATAAAATCCAATAAGATACAACCTGTTTAGACCAATGGAGACAGAAGAACCAAAGCTTGATGAGACTTCAAAACAAGATGATACTAAATAAGTATTACCTATTAAGATGTCATTTTCTCCAAAATAGTTGTTCCTATCATCCAATCTTCTCTGCCTCATTTCTGTTGAGCTCTTTTTCTGTCATTAGTTGTCAGTTTGTCTTCTTCATTTTGTTTTCTGCTCCATTCATTGTGGCCTCTCTGCCACTATTCCTGGATTCTTTGTATTTTTCTTTTTTAGAATGTCCTGTAGTATTCTCTGTAGAGTTGAATTGGTGGTTGCATATTCCCTTAGTTCCTCTTTATCCTGGAAGCACCTTGTTTTTCCATCAATTTCCAGGAATAGTTGTGCAGCATATATCAATCTTGGCTGGAGATTATTATCTTTCAAAGCTTGAATTATTTCCCCTCACGCTCTACATGATTTGATGTTTTGTGCAGAGAAATCTGCTGTAATTCTGATGGGTGTTCCATTGTAAGTGGTCTGTTTCTTGTCTCTGACAGCTTTTAATATTCTGTTCTTGTATTGAATTTATGGAATTTTAATTATTATATGCCTGGGCATTGCTCTGATTGGGTTGTAGGTGGCTGGGGTCCTGTATGTCTCATAAATCTGAGTATCTTTACCTTTTGCTATATTAGGAAAATTCTCCTGAATTATTTCTGTGAGTAGCTTTTGTAGTTCATTTGTTTGTGTCCCTACTTCTTCTTTTATGTTCTTAATTCTTAAGTTATGGATCCTCTTATCATCTTCTAGTCTTTGTATTATTGCTGCTTGTTTCTTTGTTACTTTTAAGAAGTTTTTCATTTCATTCTCCCATATTACTAATCTGCCCTCCAGTTCAGATAGTCTGTTCTTAGTTTCTTTCAAGCTGTTATGCCAGTTTTTGATAGAGATTTCAGTTTCCTGGTAGTCTCTTTGAACCTGATTCACGTATTCTATGCTTTCTCTATTTTCTCCATCAAACAATTCTCCCCTCTTTTTCTCATCTTCCTTTCCACCATCTGTATTTTCTTGGGTGGTGCTTAGCATTTCTCTAACTATTCTGCTTATTTCTGGCTTCAGGTCATTAATAACTTCATTCCTGAACTGATCTATGAGGCTCTCTAGATGGCGCTTTATGTCTATTGGTTGTGGTATCCGATATTGCCTGTTTCTCAGGATTGGGGGCCAAAGGGCCTTTCTTGTTGTTGCTCCCTCTTCCCATATTCTTTGTTCCTTATATATGCAAGCGTATATAGGAGGCCCAGCTTCCTTTCCTGTCAGCCACAGTCTGATTGAATTGCGCTGGCTAGGTGTTCCCGCCCACCGCAGCACACCAGGAAGTTGCAGATCAGGCAGCCTATGTGGGGCCCGCGCCTCCAGGCCACCCCCAGGCTCTGGGATTTGGGTTGTGCTAGCCCAGTGGGTCTCAGCCAACAGTGTCATGTAGGATAGGCACTTCTCACCAATCCCGCTTGAGAACGGGATATGTGGCTGAAGTCGCCGCAGCGCCCTGATCCCGCAAGTCTGCCCAGTCCCAGAATGTCCTCTGTTGGAGTCTCCCAAACCGTGGGAAGAGTGTCAGTTTCTCTCACTCACCTCACCGCCAACTCCATTTGCCGATTCCCATTCTCAGAGCTTCCACGCGTCTCTCTCCCTGCCGAGCCAATATAGACGCAGCCGCCGCACAGCAGGAAACCCAAATCATGGCTTCCAATGGCGTGGGCTCCAGCTTCCACACTGAGGCTTTTCTGTCCCTGTTATAGCACCAGGATTGCACCCCAAGTTGGTTTCTCTCAGCCCAGTCCATTCTTGGGTCAGCAGGGCATATCTCCACCTGCTCACGATTCCTTACTTTGCACCATTCCTGAATTCCAAGCTGGTTCTTTTAGAGAGCCTCCATAGCTACTGCTATCTGTCCGCCATGTTCTCCCAGAAGTCTCTTTCCTTGTTATTTTAAAGAAATTTTTCCTTTCATGATCCCACAGTGCAAACCTGTCCTCTAGTTTGGATAATCTACCTTAGTTTCTTGCAATCAATTTTGCCAGTTTTCAAAGGAGATTTTAAATTCATGGTTGTCTCTTTGAACCAGCCTCCTTTCTTCTATCTTTTCTCTATTTTCCTCATGAAACAATTCTCCCCCTTTTTTTGTTTTCTTCCCTTTTTCCATGTTTTTTCTTGAAAGGTGCTTAGCATTTCTTAAATTATTCTATTTATATCTTGCTTTACTCGGATAAATACTTCACCTTTCAAATTATCTATGCGTTCTTGAAGATATTGCTTTATGTCTACTGGAGCCATGTCTCATACTGCATGTTTGCTGTCCTCATTCTCCTTTGCATTTACCTCTCCTGGATCCATGTTCTCATGATTGGGGAATGGGAACCCTTTCTTGTTGCTTCCTCTTATTATTTTTTGTTCCTTCCATACAGGTGTATATGGGAGGTCCAGGTTCTTTCGTTGTTGGTTACAGTTTGTCTGAAGTGCTGATTGTATGTTCCCACCCAGTGCAGTGTACTATGTAGATACAGACCAGGGAAGCCTATGCTAGGCCCAACACTCTGGATTAATCAGCCTGCTGAAGGCTTCACTGCATTAGGGTGAACTGACAGGCATCGGGACTGGTATGGGCTAGCCTATTGGTCTCAGCCTGAGGCGTGACACTGGTCAGGTGCTTCCCATCAAGCCCACTTGAGAAGCAAGAAGCTGACTGAAGTCACTGCAGCCCCTTGTTCTGGCCAATTTGCCCCGTCCCAGAATATCATCTCTTGGGGCTCTATGGAAGGGGTTTATTCCCATCACTCACCACAGGTCGATGCATGGTTCCCTGCCAGGTCAGCTTGTCAGTTAAGATCACCGACTCCCATCCTCATTGCAAATGCATCTCCAGTGAGATGAAACTGATGGGTGTAGTTCCATAAATCTTGGCTGCATGAGATCATGTGTAGGAGTGGCAGCAAGTTCAAGTGGCAGCACCGAGACTGTAGCTGTTTCAGTAGAAGCACTGGGACTGTAGTTTTAAATGGTTTCTCTCAGCTTAATTTGTTCCAGGCTTGGGAGGGTCTATCTACCTCTGCCTGGGTCTCACTATGCTGTATTATTTTTGGAATCTAAGTTGACATCTCAGAGAGACTCTGTAGCCTGCTGTTACCTATACACCATCTTTTCTCCTCCAGGACTTCGTTTATTCATCCTAATAATATAATTTCTAAATAACAAGACCATAAATCAGTGATGAATAACAACATATTGCATTCATATACCCAGTCTTTGTGACATTTCGAGCAGCTGGCAACCAATGTGAAACCATGCTTTGTAAATTCACAACCCAAACATATCTTTGATCAAATGATGCAAACTTGGAAAAAGAGAAAAGTTACTGAGCTTAAAATGAAAGGAACAGCAGTTCACAGAGTGGACAAATAGGCAAACAGACAGATGATCAGTGTGGATTCAAATAAACACAGAAATCAGCACACAACTTGTCGGGGTCTCTGAAAATATTTAAGTTCCCCAAAGGCCATTTATGTACTTGTACCATGCCTCTTTGTTAAACTAGCTGCCCTCTTAAACCCCATGCTCCCAGTGCTGGAACACCTGTTCACCTCAAGCATTCCATAACCTCAGCGTGTTTCCCAGATGTTCTGTGCCACTTGAGCACACCTGTATGTGTATTTTTGCTTTCTGCTTTACAGGTATGAACAATCACTAGCTCAGCAACTTCCAGCAAGTGCTTAAAAATGGACTGGACAAACAGGCAACTGATATATGGACAGATTGATAAACATCTTACAACATCACAGTGACCTCAAGCATATCCTTAATCAAGCCAAATTTCAATGCCTTCTTATGAATTTCAAATCTACAACTATGAATCAACCAATTGGATTTGCTTTAGACCAACTAGCAGAGATCTTATAAAAAGGATCAAAGGCCTGATTTGGGGAGAGTTGAAATGGTGGAATTGCATTTTGTAGCCTGTGATGCCAACTCATTCCATACAGGACAAACACAATTAGCAGAAATCCACACAAGACCTTAGCAAAAACACAGAGGATGCCCCTTCCCCAGATCAACAGAGGCATCAGCCCTAGCCCACATGGGTCTTGGGGAGTTTTGTATCATACAAAAGTGTTTGTCAGAGGTATATACTGGCAAGAATGTATTTGAATCAGGGAAGAAAACAGCCTCATTTGGACACACAACAGACCTAAAGTAAATAGCACCCTGAAGAGAATAATAAAACCTGTGCAGGAAGTGCATTTTTGTTTTTAATTGTTTAAAGAGAAGAGATATTCTTTTCTTATTTTTTATTTAAAATAGACTAAACAAAACAGAAAACAGGTAGAAAAGATATATGCTTTCAAAGACAATCTAAACTATAAGAAATCACTGGTTGTTTACATATTGTCCTCTTACAAATAAGTGTTCAAGATACAAGAGTGGATTATACAAAGTGGGGAGTCACATGATTCCCCATTATGTGGCCTTGAAGCCTTACAAAGTTTTCATTTACTAATTGGAATGGCTTTATTGTGGGATACTTGATATGGAAATATTTGACGCTATGGTATATGAAGTTATATTCAAATATTTCAAGGAAAAAGACAGACACTATGATAACTACTATTAAGTCGGGTTATTTGTGCTGAAGCACTAGGTTGCTGAAACTGTCATGCTTTGACCTGTATTGTTATGTTGTTATATCCTCTTTTATCTCAAACTCTCCCTTATTCATTAAAAGAATTATTTAGTTATTTTTTATGAGTTTTTAATTAAGGGAAAATTTTTAAAAATTAGCAGGATATATTATAGTAACTTTTTTGATTTCCAAATAACTTGATTTGCAGTCCTGTAATACTCCCACTATGTTGTTTTGACTGATTAGACTCTTTTTCATTCTGTATGATACTATCAAGATTAAGTGTATAGGCAACTACTTAGAAGGCAATAAGATTCACTAAGATGCCCATTCTGATTTGACTATTATCTCCTTTGGAAGTGCTGCAATGTTTACAACATTTAGGTTTTATTGGTCTTATTCTCTACTGTTTAGTTCAACTTTATAATACCTAATGGGATAGACAATTCTTTTTAAGGAAGCAAGAGGCATTATGGTAACAATTGTTGATAACCTTGTACTCTGTTTTTACATCATGTGCTATGTCTATCCTTGGTTTTGACTGGCAGCTTTGTTTTGCCATATTTGACTTTATTCTCTTCCAAAAAAAGTAATAAGAACTAAAGAGTAATAAAACCCAAAATGTGTAAATTGTGTTGTAAAAAAGAGAGGGAAAAAAGTGGTCTAAAGGATACAACTGCAAGTGTGTTTAGGGGTGTTAAATAGATGACCATATTAATGTTTTTGGTTGGATCATTGAAGTCAACTGTTTACATTCTCTCTGTTTGAATGTCCACTTTGTTTGCTTTGATACTGTGACTTGAGCAACTATCTCTTAGATGATAATGTGTAATTTATTAATTGGTGATTTCTTACTGTTTTTTTTTGTAGTCTGTATTACTTGTACCCTTTTACCACTTTGTTTTGTTTTTCTGTTTTTCCTTTTAAATAAAATTTTTTTTAAAAGTGGGGATTCAAAGAGCAATGGATCAAAATCATGACTGCACTTGCAAGGCAGGCATTCATGCCACTGAGCTAATTCTACAGCCCTGTGTTTGCAGAGGGAACAGCAGAGGACAGCAAAAAGGAAAAATAAGCCTTGGTAAGTAGCAAGATGGTAGTGATTAAATCAATTCTAAGAACTATAGGTTTCCAGTACATCTCAAGAGATGAGAGGGAATAGCGTTGACCATGGAAATAAAATATCACCAAGTTAGTGAAGTAAAAGAGAAACATCAGCTGCAGTAGCAAACATGAAAAGGAAAGGTTGTCAATAGTTAAAGAGATGCTTCGGCATGCATCTCATATGGGAATAGCAGCAGACACCAAATTGCAGTCAAATCCTTGATTTCCACAAATAACATGACAAGCTTTAGAGGAGAAATAAGACAAGACAGTTAGTTGAGCTACAGATTCAGAAACATTTAGTTGAATGGGTAAGAGAGATCACAATTGAATCAACAATATTCCTGTATAAGCAGCATCAATGACATCAGGAATCACAAAAGTGCCTATTTTTGATGCATGTGAACAGGAAAGAACCAGGCCAGCTGTCCCAGGAGGTAGGGGATCATGAAAAGTAGTAGGGACCTTATCAAACTTATCAGGGATTTCCAAAGTAGGGTCAGGTTTCATAGAAACATCTTTCAAAGCATTTTTGTAGTCTGGTTTGCATTTTTGCATGTTAATTGCTTTAACAAGATAGACACTGCTGCTGTGTTGTCCACATGGCATTCACTAGCTTAATTTATCATTCTATAAATGTAAGGCAAGGTTCAGTGGCCTCCTGTTTAACAGTGCTAAAGGAACCTTGTGTGTGCACTACTTCAGGGAATCTTTTTCAAATGTTTAAAGCAATTTAAGCCATTTGAGGGTAATAGCCTGAGGGTGGCAGTGAATTTGTTGGCAAATTTCTGAAAAAGCTCTCTCCCCATAATTCAGTAACTCCTATAGCAATATTGCAATCTATATTATTTGTAGCTTGCTTGTCCACAACATCAGTATATTCTTAGAGCCACACCTGATGTTGGGTTTGAGTGACAATAGCATGCATTAAGACTTTCCACTCCAAAGGGGTCATTTCATAGCCATGACTAATAACCCTCAATAATGCCAATTACAAAAGTACTTTTATATCCATATTCCGGACAGCCTTTTAAAAGCTCTTTATCTTTTTTTTTATTTTTCTCTTTTGGAAGAGGGGATTCAATTTATAATCTTGAAGTTGCCAGGCAGGTGCTTATGCCACTGAGCTTAATCCCCAGCCCCTTTTAACTCTTTAAACAGTTACTGAAAATCTTCAAAGTGTGACTTTTGTCACTGATGCAAAACAGGACAAGCAGTTAATTCCCCATGTTGTTTGGCTTCTTGAGCCACCTTTTCCATGGGAGTTAGAAAAGGTAAGGTGTTTCCCAGAGATTTTATAGGGTTTGCATCTTGGGGAGGCAGTGGCGAATGTCACCTCAGCAAAGATACCAGGTGTGCAAGACACAGATCAGAGCTCGAGAGTCCTCAATGCAGCAGTTTACCTGTTTTTTCCCAATCTCTCACACTGACCACACCCACCTCAAAGACAATGATCATGAATTTCCCACAAAAGCTGCACCAAAATATCATTGGAAGTAACAGGGCTCACCTTCCTAAAGAAAAGCAGTTCTGTGTTATGTTTCTGTTGCATTTCAGATACAGGATTCATCATGACCTCACAGGTGAAGGGATTTTTTTTTTCAGAAAATGAGGTGGTTTTCCAAACAAAATGAAATAGATATGCTTTTGGGGCCGTTTTCTACCCCAGGAGCACAGCAATGATAAGTCACCATCCACATTAGCCATCTTCACTTCAGAGTACCTGTTTAGGTAGCAAGCTGTTGGTATCCATGCCTAGATCCCCAACCCTCAAACAGATGCATGGTGAAGGCCCAAAAGAATGAAACAAGTAATACAATCTTGAGGGATGCAAGAGGACTGAATCCTTGGCAGAGCTCATATCTCTTCTAGCTGGCTGGCTGACTGATGCTGAGCAGCCCATATGTAATCATAACAAGCAAAGAGTTGAGTGGACAATGGAGGAAACCTGAGCAGGGTTTTGGGATGGTTTTAAGGGACCTTCAGAGCAACAAATGATACTAATTAAGGAAAATGACCCAGAAAGTCTCCAGGTGGCTTCAGCTATGACCTGTCATGCCCACTGAGTGTCTGCTCATTCTCAGATCAATCATGCTCTGGCTATGCCAGAGCCCTGCATGTGTACTCAGCTTCAATAGCTCCAACAAGTTTCCAAATAACTGCATGAATCACAAGTGCACATCACTCAGGTCTCATTCAAACACTGTTGCCTTCTCTCACTCACAGACATAGCCTATTTATTTTACTGAAAACTGATAGATATTTGCCCTATCTAATCACATTCATGCTTAGTCACCATGCTCACCAGAAGAGAATATGGCAGTCTGAGCCATGAGATGCTGAGGACAGAGTAACACTTTTCTTTTGGTCAATACTCTTTCTCAGCATGCATAATATTTTCATACCAAATGAGTATGAAACTCACCATTGTGATAATAATGAAAAATTAAATAAGATGCTGTAAGCAAATGAGAAAAGGTGATGTGAAACTCATTACCTTAATTGAAGAAATGACATTTTACCTACAGTTGTTTGAATAACACAAGGAGGTTACCCCTACAATGTTAAAATATTATTGATGGAAGAAGCAGTAGACATGAGCAAAGACATGAGGCTCTGCTGAGCACCAAGACAGGGCATTGTTATGCACTGTCCAAATGTGAACCCAAAAGGAGGATTGAAGCTCTGAGAAACTTATCTCTCTTGTGCTTGTAGAAGTCTAGTAAAATGTGGCAGAGCCACTTAAGTTCAAGGCAAATTCTTGATGGAATAAGGGAGCCTATAGATGAATTTTCATGAGTTTGGATAAGTCTATACTGCTATCATAATTATTTTTGGGAACTCAGGTTGTGCATCCTACATTTTTCTTCACATCAGAACATCAGTAAAAGACCTGAGAGACTTGCAAATTATTTGCCAATATAAAATGACTGCCTCTGTGAGTGCATCCTTTAGTGACAATTTAGGTACACTGAGGCCAGACAGCATAGGCTGCAAAGGCTCATGTTAAGGTGACTGAAGCACCATGCAGGTTCCTAACACACCTACTTCTTGCCCATGCAACACACAATGTAATGGCTTGATAGTGCTGGAGAAGCTATCAACAGTCCTGAAAAATCAAGCTAATGATTTAGGTTTGTTTCTCTCCAAGAGAAAAATTACATATAACATTTGGTAATTAAAGAAATTTCTCCTGTCTCAAAAATGTCACATCTTATCCTTTCCCATCTGTTGTAGTCAGGTTTTGTGAGGAAAGGGACTTAACATGGAACTTATAATTGATAAGATAATTTAAAAATATTTATCCCAGAATGTCAGATTTAGAGAGATGTAGAGCTTTTCAGATATTAGAGACCAAAAAATCCAACTGAGTACTTGAATGCTATGACAATATCCAGCACAAGTACAGCTGAAGAATTCGAACCCAGGGCAAGGACAATCAAAAGTTTACCTGGATACTTAGAGGCACTTACAATGTGTCATGAAAGTCTCTGTTAAGATAGTACCCTAGGAAGGCTCAAATTTCAGTGTTGGAAGCTAGAAATTCTGTTTCCTTGGTCATAGAATCTATGCCACAAAGTTGAGTGATCATTAATGGAGCCAAGGCATTAAGCTCAAGATAAGAGCCAGAGATCTGCAAAAGAGAACAGTAGCCATGCACAGCAATAATGAAGGACCTGAGCTTCTTTGATGATGATGATGATGGCTGAGTTCATATCTGGAAAACCAGTGCTACCAGCTTCTCCATGAGAATCAACATCCCAGCTCCTTTCCCTGTAGTTCTCCTTTAATGCTGTTTTAAGCAATCCATCAATGGATATTCTATCCCAAAACCATGATGACTTCATTCCCTGGGTAATCCAAGTTGACCATTACTAAGCATGCCACAGCACCAGAGCAGTTATTTAGATACTTAAAATCCAAACAAGCTTTATATCACTTCATATATTAAAGTGGTCATCTGGTCTGTTTCACATAAACAACAGTGAGAAAACCCGAGGCTCATTCTAATGAAATAATCAGGAACACAAACCTTCACAAAGTAGTCTTCACATCTGCTTTGACAAAACTCTCACTCGAAATATGTGATATGTTTCTATCTGTGTGTCCTACACACTACATAACTGCGGTCATTTGAATGAAACTGTAGTCAGGGTAAACGACCCTCTGATTTTCCATGGAAATTTTAAAAATCTTTTCTATGGAATGTATAAAAAGAAGCAGTAATGTACACCTATGTTTCACTGCAGTACCCTGACAGCACTGAACCCAAGAGAGAATGTCACGAGGCTGCTGGTATGCACATCACCACCTCAACAAGGCCGAGGTTTCTCCAGATGCTGGAGGTAAAATAGTGGAAATAATTTAACAACAAAAACAGTTGAAGTAAAATATACTGAATACACTGAATATACCAAATCTAAAGTAGGCCTGGTGGCTCGTGCATGGAGCCCATTACTTGAGACACTGAGGAAGACTTGTTGAGACCACTCTGGTTTATAAAGTGATCTCAAAGCCAGCCTGGACTTCATAGCAACATGCTTCCTCAAAAAGATAAATATATCAAATCTAATGAACATAATAGTGTACTAGTGATTGCCTTGTGACGTTAGCATGACTATCTTGTTTATACTGACTTATAGTCTACTAGGTAAACCTAACTAACAGTCCGTTTCACAATAAAATATCACACCATTTACCAAATGGAGTACACTGGTGAGTATTTATTGTTCATCATTAATATTTGGTGGTGATGGAGCAGTGCTTGCTGCTGCTCTCCACAGAAAAATGACTATTGCTGCAGTAACAGGAATCTGCATGCATCACTGAAATATGTCCTTAACTCTCTGAGGAAGAGATCCACTAAAGGAAGCACTGCACTAATGAGAATTACTAATTTTAGTCTTTTGAATATTTGAAAAACTGACTTCGGTAGTAGTTGAACTACTTACCTACATTTCCACCAACAAGGTGAAATAGTTTCTTTACTCCTGCAGTCTCATGTACGTTCCTTAGATCTTGTGGTGATTTGTTTTCTCTGAAATGAGACGATGTTCCTATTTGAATTTCTCTATTTGGCAAAAATGCTCAATAGTTCTTCAGGTATTTCTTGGCAAGTTGTACATATGCTGAAAACTGTGTGTTCCTCTCATGTTCCTATTGGTTTTACATGTTAGCTATCAGGGAGTAACAGGTAAAATTTCTCTCATTTTGTAGTTTATTTCATAATTTTGTTTGACTTTTTTTGTGGCTTCTATGTTTATGCAGAAGGATTAAAATCTTACAAAGTCCTTTTTGCTTGTTTTGTCACCCTATCTTATTTTCTACACAAAACAGCAGCAATAGTAATAAGAAAAAATGTTTTTAATACCTCTACATTCAGAACATGGAATGTCTGGCTCTTTCATGTTTCACTGTTTTACTCTAATAGAGCCATATTTGCTAGTGCTGCACAAATTACGATAAAAAGTACATTTCCTGAGTGAAAGAAAAATCACAATTTGCAGTAGTGATTCTTTTGTTCTATCATACATTTTTATTCTTGACCTCAACTTACTTGTTTCCTCAAACTTCAAATGCAGGGATAAAAACAACTTCTTCACACTCTGCTAAATCATCTAGCAGTTGCCACCCAAAGTCAGCTTCAAAGCCATGATCATCCCATCTCATTCTCTCCTGATGCTGGGACTAAAGAAATCACCATTAGCAAATCTTTATAGGTAACTCCTTACCAATGCAATTATTTAAATACAAAATGATCAAAAATTGCATACTTTTTTTTAGTTTTTATAAAATAACAAGTAATATAAAGGTGACAATTCTACTATCTTCAATACAAGAATGAATGGGTTAAATTGACAACTGCCCCAATGATGCTCAGGATGGTCACTCCATAAACAAATGTGCTTCCCAAGTGATTCTTGGGGATAACTTCCAGGCAGCCAAGTGATAAAAGGACAACTATTGATGTGTAATTTTGAGTATTAAAAATGTTGATGCTGGGGAGGACAGGGAAGAGATCTAAAGCATTAAGCTACATCTGCAGAACTTGAAGATATATTTTGAGACAGGGTCACAGTAATTGTGTAGGTTAGACTCAAATTCCTCTTCCACTAATTTAAGGTCCATTAGGTACTAGGATTACAAGTATGCATGAACAAGACCAGCAAGATTTACTTTCATGATGAAATGAGAAAGTGCATGTACTCAGGATATATGTATTATAGATTCAGTCTTCTATTATTAGCTGTAATAGAAACTCCAAATTTTCCCATTGATGGTAAGCAGAAATGTGCTTCAGGGAATCTGGCCACATGCTGTTATACATACAGGCTGATAATGTAGTTTACAATATCTTTTACTTTATGAAGCATGTCAGGTACTTCAGGTACAAAATAGATATAGTTTTAGTGATGATTACGCAACAGGTGAGTAATGTATTCTTCCAAGGATAATTGAGACTTGGGCAAGCTATCTTCACTGGATTAGGGGTATTTAATGAAATGCTCACTCGTGTTTTCATGATACCACATTTTTTCAAAACATAATACCATTGGAACCTAAGCAGATTTTGAATTCAACAACACTGCATTAAACACTTTACAAATTACATGAATGTAAAAATGGAAATGAAAACCACAGGCCACAGGAAACCAACTGGGACTCATGGCCCAGTGTATGTGTTTAAAGATAATCGGCACACGCCATAAACATCAGGCACTGGTCCTTATAAATAAAGGGATATGTCATTGTATAAATTCACAATTCAGTAAAACAGAACACAATCTGAATCTTAATTTAGCATATTTACTTTTTACTGTGTTGACAGCTCAAAATTTAGGTTTCCCTTCATGCCATTAATTCAGTGTTTTAGGAAAAAGCTGTAATAATTACAAAATATATAATGCATTCACTAAAATAAAGGTATTTGCATGATACATCCAATAGCGACCTTTTCCCCCCAAACACCTTCACATTTAAGAAAATTGATTTCAAAGTATCGTTACTCATAAATCATGCCAAATTTTATAATTTCTGGAGATATTAATATATTTTGTGATGTGCCATTAGAGTCAAGTTATGGTTATATCAGTATGGGCCAATCAGAAATTCACAGTACTATGGTTTACTTTGGTACATGTGGAGAAACATTACTGGCAAAGTAAAAATGCAATATAAACATAACAGCTAAAATTCTGATGGATAGAGAAACAACAGTTTAGTTAAATGACAAATATTGGCACCACTGAGAAAGAAAATCAGCCAATATAATGTACATGGTATGATGTCAAGTGATGTTAGGGAATCAGCAGATATCTTGTCTCATCACCACAAGGAAAACATAACATTAATTAATGTGCAAGTTATGTGAAAAGAACACAACTTTGTCAAAACCACATGCTCCAAGCCTTACAAATGTATATCTTAATGCCAAATATTGCATCCACTTCAGAAACATCATTTATGAAAGAGAAAGTGAAGCATGTGCATCAAAAGATTAAAGCAAATGCAGTGTTAAAATTCAATTCACCAACAAATAAGTGACTAGACTAATTAATAGTATTGCTCAATATTATATCACTGTGCTACAGAACTTTCATTGGGCTTCTTAGTGTCTCTTCTTCAGAGTATCTGTTCATTACATCGTGTATTATATAACTTGTTCCCATAAATAGGTTAGAAATTCTTCCCAGGTATGAATCTCTATGTATATATCAATCCTTTCTGTATTATTGGGAAAAACAGATCAAAACAAGACAACAAAACAAATTCATATAAAATCATGATATGAAAAAGACATATAAGACCACAATATTGGGTGATGTACAGTATTTACTATGCTTTCTCTTGTCATTATCAATAGAATTTTCCACACTATCAAGCATTATATAGTTAAGCATAAGATTGCATAGCCAGTTTTATAAGAACAACTTTGAAGACATTGTATGATGTGAAAGCAGTTAATAATCAAACCTGGAATGGATATCTTTTATTTATTTATTTTTTTGGTACTGGGGATCAAACTCATGATCTCACACTTGCCAGACAGGTGCTTAAGCCACTGATCTAAATCCCCAGCGCCCCAATGCATATCTTTTACATCTTGTCATCTTCAGAGTAGTTGCCTCTACTCTTAGACTTGATACCAGCAAGCATACCAAATGTGAATAAAATCAGTCAAGGCCAAATAGCATTCAGACAAACCAACTTCAAATATGATCAGTCATAGTAAGACAATGTAAGTAATATAGGGTTTCAGTTTAAGTTAATAAGAAATTAAGGATAGTTACCATGGTATAATCTGATATTTTTGGGTTATATGTCTGTGCCCTCAAATCTTATATGAGTAGACAGACCAGAACAAAATATAATCACACTAAACAGACCAATAAGACTACTGTAGCTTTTAAATCCTGATGCACTTTTAACAATGCCCTCTGCTTTCTTTTTTTAGGCAATTCCTTACTTTTCTCCTTCTCAGGATACTATTATTCACTGTTCAGAGTGATAATAGTTGTCATGGTTTCTGTCTGTGTCCCCCAGGCCTCATAAATTTGAATTGTGCATTTCTTATTCGTTCAGTGTCTAGTGCTTGGATTGATGGTGTCAGTGCTCCACCCACAAAGGGGTGGAGCCAGGATGTGATGTAATGGCAGGAAGGTGTCTCTTTCTCTTTTGTGGCTTGAGCTTGCTGTTGGCAGCTGCCATGAACTGTGGTCCAGCCATGCCCACCTGTCTTTGAGCCAACTAAGGGTGGACTGAAACCTCAAAGAATTGTACGAAATAAACCTTTCCTTTCCCAACTTTGGGCTTCAGGTATTTTGTCTCAGTGATGAGTAAAAAGTAACTAAGACAGTAATCTAGTCTCGTATGTTGAATTTCAGCATACATAAAGATAAAGACAGCTACTACAAAGAGAGTGAAAGGGCTTATTGTAATTATTATCAACTTCCCCAAAATCAGTTCTTGAAGACCAAAAAAGCCTGCATCATCCTGTAATTATTTGATTAGTTCTATAATGTTCAGTATATATTCAGTGCATGTGAATATGGGAACAACTATTTAAAAGAAAACTAGAGACAGTAAGATAAACAGCGAACATCTCCAGTGGACCTGCTTTGAAATCTGTGTTTCTTTAACTTGTTTTCTATGAACTGTTCTGTACTGTTTTGTCATGTTTAATCTTACCCTCCTTAAATTAAAAAATAAGTACGTAGGACAGATAAGTATATTACTAAGTTTTTATTGGATCATTGAGCAGCACTGTTCACAGTGTCATTATTTGAATGCCACTTTGTATGCTTTAATTTTTTAACTTGAACAACTATTTCTAAGATGACAATATGTAACTTATCAACTAGTGATTTCTTGTTAATTTTTTTGAAATTCTGTGTTATTTCTACCTTTTTTCTGTTTTTTTCTCTTTAAATAAAAATATTACAATTCACCAAAAAATATGAAAATTAAGTTTTAAAGACAAAACATTAAGTACATAGATACTGTTTTGCATTAAGAACTGGTGGTCAACTTAATGTCAGCTGGATTACATCAGCATGGCATTGAGCAAAGTTGTTCCACCTGAGGTAAGTTGCCAGGATAAATATGAGGAGAAGAAGGGAGGTGATGAGGGTTGAGGCATTAAGGAAGCATTGTGGGTTGTCCTACGAGTTGCTGTCTGAGCTGTTGGTTCTCCTGAAGAAGCCCTGGTATTCACATTGAGCATTACTTCTTGGCTGGGAAGGGCTTGGATAGGAAGACATGTGCTTCTTGGTCTCCAGAATGAGCTCATCACACTGCTTCCAGGCATGTACTCAACTGTGCTTCTCATTGGAGGAGCTCTGGGCCTCCGTGTCACTGAGGACGGCTGTGGTGCCTTTCAGAATAGACCTGTTCCTTGTTGTGAGTTTGACTTCTCAGCTCCAGCATAGAACACTCATCCCACTAGCACAGCTCCATCATCCAGCTGGCATAGACTTTCTAGCTTCCACCGCTGACCCTTGAGTCTTTCCAGCATGAATCCATAAAAGACACTCCATGAATCCTTCTTGTGTGCTCTGGACCTCCAGTTGGACTAATAGTAGGCATTGTCCTGAGCTCTGGATTTTTATCTGGACTCATGTGGGACATTGCTGTGGGGTTTAGGCTCTTGACTAAATAATCTATGTCTTTTAGCAGTAACATTCATTGTCAAATACATGAAAGAACTCACACTGGAGAGAAACCCTATGTATGTAAGCAATGTGGAAAAGGTTTCACCCAACCTGGAAATTGTAAGCAACATGATAGAATTCACACTGGAGAGAAACCCTATGTATGTAAAGATTGTGGATAGACTCCCTGCAGTTTCCTGTGTTAACTCCCGGTGACTATTATAAAAATAATATTATAAACATTTGTCTTGATCCAATTGTTCTCTGTGCACACCCCTGACTACAACAGTAACTATCCATACTTGAAAATGAAAAGCACATTTCAGTTTAACATGTTTAATTACAAGATGCCATGTTGAAGCACAAAGACACTTTAAAAAATCTAGAGAGGTTCAAGTGATTAAATGAAAACCTTACAACATGTGCACTTGAAGAGAGCTCCACCTCAGATTTGTCATTTCTGGAAAATTTGTGATTATTTCTTCAGGTCTCCTAGGGATTTTTAAAGTAAACTTAGATCTAAACTGTCTGGCCAGTGACACTTTTAATAGGTATTTAACAACAAATATGGATTGCTAATATATCGCACATTGCTAATCCACATAGGAACTCAGCCCAGTGAGCTCTTTCAGATATGTAACAATGACCATGTGTGCTGAGAGGATTCCCATAACACATAGGATTTATCTCTTGTGTGAGTTCCTTCATGTAAGTGAAATACATGGCTCTGGCTGCTGAAAGTGTCTCCACTTGCTTACATAGCCAGTGGTTCTTCCCAGTGTGAATTCTTTCACATGTTTTGCAGTGACTGTATGCATTAAAAGGTTGCCACATTGTTATATACACAGGGTTTCTCACCAGTGTGAAGTCATTGATGTCTTTTAAAATATCCATGTGTGGTGAAAGCTTTCTCATGTTCTTCACATAGATAGGGTTTGTCAACAGTGTAAATTTTTTTCATGTATTGGACTATGAGTGTTTCTGCTGAAACCTTTCCCACATTCCTTACATGTACAACTTTTCTGCCCAGTGTGAAGATTTCATGCATTATGCAATATGTACATGTGCTCAAACCATTCTCACGATGCTTATATACACTGTATTAATCTTGAGTTTCAACATTCATGTTGCTTACAATGTCCATGTAGGGAAAAAATTTCCCACATTGCTTACATACATAGGGTTTATCTCCAGTGTGAGTTCTTTCATGTTGTTTATACCCTCCACGTGTGGTAAAACATTTCCCACAGTCCTTACATATGTAGGGTTTCTCTCCAGTGTGAATTCTATCATGTTGCTTACAATTTGCAGGTTGGGTGAAACCTTTTCCACATTGCTTACATACATAGGGTTTCTCTCCAGTGTGAATTATTTCATGTATTTGACAATGAATGTTACTGCTAAATGTTACTGCTTTCCCACATTTCTTACATATATACAATTTCTGCCTGTGAAGTTTTTCATGGATTCCACAATAAGTACATGTGCTGAAAGCTTTCTGACAGTGCTTGCATTTATAACGTTTGTCTCCAGAGTGTAGACTTTCATGTGCTTAATAATATGTACATGTTATAAAATCTTTCCCACACTCCTTACATATGTAGTGTCTCTCTCCTCTGAATGCTTTCATGTTTCTTACAAATTCCATGTGTGGTAAAACCTTTCCCACATTGCTTGCACACATAGTGTTTCCCTCCACTGCAATATTTTTTTATGGATCTGAACATTGTGGTGTGTTTCTGCTTCTTTTACATTCAAATTACCTTCTGCAGTACAAAGGAATACTTCTTCACACTGATTCCAAGGTGTATGTCCATAGGATTTCCCTAGCTTTTCATTTCTGTAAAGAAAAAAAATCACATATAGGATTAATAACCATATTAGTAAGTTTTTGTTGGAGAGTTGAACAAAACTGTTTGCAGTCTCACTGTTTGAATCCCCACTTCATATGTTTCACTTTTGTATCTTGATTAACTATTTCTATGAGCACATATGAAATCGACTAGTTATTTCTTACCATTTATTTTCACTTTGAAAGTAGCATTATTTCTACTTATTTTGTTTTGTTTAGTCTTTCCTTACATAATTTTTTTTAAAAATCACAATGAAATGGGTCTCTGTGTTAATGACTACATTAACGTGAAGTTCTGCTTTTAACGCTTGCTAAGAAATTCTGACAATGAAGCAACAGAATGGCCTTGTAAGATATGTTGAAAACAACCATTCCTAAAACACTAGTACACATTTGGAAATCTTAAAATTTGGTACCTTTTGAAATGCAGAATATTTAGCTTCACTTTGGGCATGGGTATATATGTGTATCACAGAGAAATCATTCTGATACATTTCTCAATCATAGTCTCCCTTCTGTCCTTAACCTGTAATTCCCATTTCCATACGGTCAGTGTTACCTTTCTCTATCAATCTCTTTCATTTCATTCCACAATTAATAGTTTGGTTTCACATCAAAAAGAATCCCTGTGACCTTTTAGGCTTTATATCTGACCTATTTCACTGAATTGATGGGAGAAAGACTCACACATTTCTTATCATAAATGACATTATATTATTTATTTTTTGACATTATATAACACATTTTTATGTTCCATGCTGGGAATGAACAACAGGTACTAGCATAAAATCTCTAGCTTTTATATTTATTTTAAGAGATTCTCACTGATTATTAAGCTGTGAACTTTGAAATTGAATTTGCCATTCTGCAAAATCTGATTCATAGGGTGCTGGGTTTACAAGAATGCAGAATCACAGAGAGTCTATTAACATTTTCCTTCTCCACAAATCCAGTTATAGATTGCTAAGCTCCTTCAAGGCTTGGTCTCTTATAACTTGATCTGCTTTGTATATGAGTAAGCATGTATCAGTATTTTATGTGGATTTTGAGTTTTTAAAATTATAACGAGGACAAGTATGAGGGGATCAATTTCTAGAGACAACTGCATACTGATACTCAGAATGAGTGCCTAGCAGCCTACTAAGGATTTTAATCAGAATGGCTGATTCTCTAGAGCATGGTTTGGAAACATGAGCACTCAGTTTTATTTCAAATCCCATTGCAATCTTAGCAATTTTTAGTTAATGAATGTGTTGTATTCACATGTATATATGGGTAGAAAAACTGGAGGCAGAATATCATAACTAAAAGTGTATGCCTTTTGTACATGTCTATATGCAATGTGATATATTTTCATGATTTAATTCACTCATTATACACACCCTAGCTTATACATCTTTGGAGAATATTACTGACATTAAAATGAATGGTGCCTCATTTCTTTTTTTTTCTTTTTTCTTTTTTTTTTGTCTTTTTCTTTTTTATTGGTACCTGCGATCGTATTCATGACTGCCTGCTTGCAAGGCAGGAGCTTATACCGCTGAGTTAAATCCCCAGCCGCCAGTGCCTCATTTCTTTGGTGGTCAATTTTCTGCTAACTCACTAATTAGTCAGGAACATTACTTTTCCTTGTAAGTGCAAATTACCTTAAATATCTCAAGTAAATTTTGCATTCTTTTTCAGCTTCCTGGATATCCCCAAGTCCTCCCGAATTGTAGACATAGAAATACCAGGACTCTTTAGAGTAATACATACAAACTAACAGATTTTGTTTAGATTTATGATATAATGTGTTCAGGTCTGAGCTATTTTTAAGAATATTTTCACATTCTTTTTAATGAAACAGCACTGATGAGCTACAAACACTATTCTGACAGCATGAGTAACAAAGAGAATTCTTCCTTACCTGTTGCAGCCATGTTCCTAAAGGTTTCACCCATCACATCTCTGTAGAGGTTCTTTTGGGATGGACTCAGCAAAGTCCACTCTTCATTGCTGAAGTTCACAACCACATCCTCAAAGGTTACCGCCTCCTAAGGATCATACATATATTTCTCAAAGGAAGGTTCAAACCTCAGGTTTGGAATATCTTAAATTTTCTCCTACAATTCTGAATCAAAAGCAAAGTGTGGTGGTGCATATCTATAATCCCAGCACTCAAAAGTTGAGACAGGATGGCTTCGGTGAGTACAAATGAAACATACTGTATATAAAATGAAATATACTGTGATACCTATTACTTTTATCCCAGTAACCTGTTGTGAAGTTGTGTACCAGTTTAACTGTATGATCTTAGTTGGCCTTATTCTGCCTTGTTTTGTTGTATTTTTCAACCTTCAAATTTAAAGGAAAGAAAAAATATCTCATCAATCACTTTGATAGACTACAGATGACGTCTCTTCAAATCTCATTTAGGCTAGTGAGTACTTTGTTCTTAATATACTTAAGCAGCATTTTGAAATATGAATTTGGTTGCATAGAACAAAACACAAATAACATCAAATATGGTACATAAATAATAACTCAAAAGTTAGTGGAAAACTGCTGTATTTTAAAAATATGTATATAAAATGAAACCAGGCCCAGGCTGTAAATTATAGTTCACTGTCACCAAGTGATCACATTCAATTCAGATATAAGAAATATATCTTGGGAGCCTGGTGAAGGAGTTTTTCCTTGAATTTGGGGCTATCCTAAGTTGCAGAGATGTCTAAAATAGAGAAACCCTGACTCTGACACCCCACAGACAAAGTTAAACTTAAAAAGAGACTGCATAAGACACTTTGGTTTGTTTTAAAAATTTACAGGCATACAATACAGAAAAATTCCAACAATATTAAACACTTACTGAGAAACAATGTGGATATCTCCCATACTATACAGAAAACACTTATAGTTGGGTATTTAGATCAGTGACATGACTGCCTGCCTGGAAAGCATAGGTCATGATTTCAATCCTTGGTATAAAAAAAATTCAAATTTTAGCTTCATGACACTGGGGCATAATTAGAGATAATCAAAATTAGATCTCAAGTATGGAACACAAAAATCATAGGTTGACAGGGATGTGGAATACTGATTGTTACCAGAGCTGGTGTTGATCACCTCAAGGAAGCAATCAGAACCCAACTTTAACTTGATACTTACTCTAAGAACTACCTGTCTTTCGGTGAAGACCCTCTCTGTTGTATGTCCTGCTATTGGCTGTCTGCATTCTGTCAGTCACTTCCATATCCTTTCCACACTACTCTGACCCATCCTAAGCAGAAAACCCTTCATGCCTAACTATTGAGATTGTAAGATCACCATCGTGAAGAAGACCCCAAGGAACAGGCTCTCATGAAAAATCAAGGGGTTTTATTATCCGTGCATGCGAGGGACTCTCCGACCGCACTCCAGTGGAGAGAGGGGAGAGAGTGCCCGGGTAGGTGAGTGCAGAGTATATAAAGCCGAAAACCACAAAGCAAGCATTGGTTACAGAAGCAGATGACATTGGTTAATAGGGGTCATGTCATTTGCTTATTGGTGGGTGAGCTATTCACTGCAGGGGGTTGATGTTTTGAAAACTGATATCAATAGTTCACGGTGCTCTTATTTTTGGGGACGTTGGACCACAACTTCCCTATCAGGCCAGAACATCTGGTTGCTCTGACCATGTGACAAGCAAGAGGGGGTTTCCTAAATGTTTTAACTCTTCACCCCCCCCCTTTTTTGTGAGGATCTCTAATCCTAGAGATTATTAGTAGGTATTGGGTCATATTGGTATCTCAAGACCATCATCTTTACCTGGGAGACCTGTGATCGCACCAGATGTGTAATCTTCTTTAGAATGCAATGGCCAATGGTAAGGAGTAAGAGCAAAGCAGCTAAAAGGCCTAGGACGGGGACCACCTAAGGAGCTAGCCCTTGCCATAGGGAAGAGAAGGATGTCTCCGAAGATTATTTTTTTTCTAGTTTTGATATTTTCTCTGAGTTTGGACATGGCATCTTTTATTATGCCTGAATGGTCAACGTAAAAACAGCACTCATTTTTTAGAGTGGCACATAGGCCACCCTCCTTTAGGAGGAGTAGGTCTAGTCCCTTTCTGTTTTGGAGAACTACTTCAGTCAACAAGTCTATTTGGTCTTGAATGACCTGAATGGTACTAGATAATGCCTGCACATCATTAACAATCTGGTTGGAAGGTTGGACAGAAACCCCTGCTCCTGCTGCCCCCATACCTAAGGCTCCTGATATCTCTAGGCCTAACAATAAGGAATAAATTGAATTGCCCTCTCTGAGTGGCCTGTGATGTAATCTAAACTAGGAATGGGGACAGGCTCATCCCCGGGTAGAATCTCTATATCAGGCAACAGGACAGCTCTTATATATATCCCTGTCCAGTTAGTTGGGAGGAAGGTATAGGCCATAATTCCTCCACAAATAAATACTTGTCCTTTGGCAGGATAAAGGAGGTAGTCCAGTTAACTATGGAACTACAATCAGTAAATGTAATGAACTCCACGTCAATGTTGGAGGTATCGTTATGAAAACCTCCTTGGAGACAGAGTCTTTGAAGCCTACTGGTTGTACTCTAAAGGGGGGACCAGCACAACAATTTAAGTATTCTTGTTTCCCCACTGTAGCCAGAGAAACACTGCTGGGGATGGCAAGGGAGACGGGGGAGCCCTGTGCCATGCATAACCAGCAATTCTTCAGCCAAAGTTGGGTTGGATGCATTTAAGGCTTTATGAATGGCCTCTAGAATATCATAAGTTTGAGCATCTAGAACAACTCCCCATGATTTAGGCAGCTTATTTTTATTAGCAGCTTGACTCGTTCCTCAACCACCAGAGTTTTCTGATCTTATCTTGTGGCCCGCCCTATCAGACACATGTATAGGGGCCACCCTGCTCCAGCACACTGATTTATCAACCATGTTGAGACATGAGGCTTGGGCATACTTTGAACTTCCTATCACTGTTGGATTTGTCGACCAGTCACCTTTAACTCTTTCCTTTGTCCCCATAAGCTCAGCAGTGAAGTAAGTTTTGCTATATATGCCTATACATACTTGTACAGAGTCATAGCAAGAGAAATGCATTTTTGAATACTAACAACAATTCTGAGGGCATGGCCCTCACTGGCTGCCTTTGTTAGGTATCACACGGGGCTTTATCATTAACATCCACCTTTTAGTCAAACCCCCTGTAACTGAGGGTATAGCAACAAGGAATGTTAACATCCTCACAATCTGTCTGAAGACTGTATGTATACAATTTATCATTTGTGTGGGAAGAATCTCAATCCTTGTCTCCTATTGTATGTACAATTCCCCCCAGTTGGTGTCAACTATTTATTAATATCACTGCAAAATTTCTCTTTAGGGCTTCTCCTTTACACCACTTAGATAAGTCTATTGCAGAGCATCTCTATATTTAAACTGTCTATGAAAAACCAAGCTACTAAATCAGCTCTTAGTTCAGAGATGACACCTCTATTCCTTTCCATTCAGAAGTATATCATGTGTATATGTCCATGCAAATGCCTAAATTGCGGCATTTTTCAATGAGAATTGAAATGGTAGTCCTTTCTGAAATTTGTCCTTCACAAATTTTTACCCTGTCCTTGATAACACTTGCATATTTGCTTGATTTTTCTCAGACTTCAAAACTCTGTGGCTGTTCTCACAAACCTAGTCTGTGAGCAGGGGTGCCACCTAAATAATTAAGTATGTTCAGAAATTATTTTTCACTGTTCTGTATAATACAGAGGAGTTCACCATGTGTTTGGGAAGCCTTTCTCCACTGAGGCACATTACTGCACATCTCTGAATTCTCAAGACCTTTGCCACTACCTGTCATGAGGATGGAAATATGAGAACATACGATAAATTGAAGAGATCACTATAAATACAAAAAAGCCCAAGTTTAAGTTTAGCCATTGTGGCTATGAGGCCCTGCATTACAGACATTAATAAACTTCGGACATTACAGATCTGCTACTTTGAGGAAAGAGCAGAGAACTAGCTCATTCCTACTCTACAAACTACAAAAAGCATCATAGTCAGGGTCTTCTCAAGCTCCTTCCAATGGCTAAGATGGTGGATTTACCAGGCCCGCAGTGAATTTCAAAGATGCGACTTGAGTCTGCTGCTGTCATAGTGAAGCCAGGGTTCTGGGGACGCCAAATCACCCTTGCCACCCACAAGAGGCAAATGGAACAGTGAAAGACACATAGCCAATGCTGGAGGACCTCAGGAGGTGAAGCTAACTAAATACTTGAGGCTCCAGACACCAGAACTACTCCTAAACACTTGTAACTGGTTTTTCCCAATTCCACCCTATATCTGGGCTCTGTTCCACAACCTCACTATTCCATGGCTCCAGGATCTCTCAGGTTCTTTGCTAATCAGGCCACAGGACATCAAAAGTACTAAATGAGACCCAGCAAGTGTTTTGCTACCAGTATTGTACTCAGAACAGGTAAATCATGCTGAGACATTGGAAGAGACAGAAGTCACAGCCAGCAATGGCCCGCCTGATTGGACAGTTCATATAGCCTGCCCCTTCATCACTGATTGACTCCTGCTCTACTGCCCTCCTTCTGAGTCAAGAATAAACAGGGAAAGGAACCCCTCCCTGCAAGAGAGGATCCCAAATGATAGACTGTACTGCAGAAGCTTCTGGAGCTGCCATTCTTCTACAGTGGTGAACTCAGCTTGACACAGGAGTGTTTGTACTGAAGAGCTTTACCTCAGGCTGTTAATTTTCAAATCCATTTTATTTCAAGGAAAAAAGAACAGATCAACTAAAATTAAATTTCAAAACATGTGAATCAGAGGGCAAAACTGGTATATACATTGCACATTTTCATCCCAAGATCATTCACCCAGAGCACAAAACATCTGTATTCAATTTTCCAAACAGTACTGTTACAGGCACCTGAGTTATTTTAAGTACTATTGGCATGAGACAGGGCTAGGTCCCTCAAGGAGCCCATGTAGGAGTCCAGATACCTTGCAACTATGGTGAAGAATGACACCTCATGCTGTGGGCCAACCTGAAGACAAATGATAAGCAAATTCATCCATATCCTAAGGTTTGATATTCTTAATAATTCCCTACCACTCTGAGGAAGTCAGGAGTCACCATTCAAAGAAATGTATCCTTATCCTAAACACAGACATTCTAAATAGTTTCTGTCATCGTGATTACCTCAGTAGTCACCCTCCCAAACCCCTAAGGGAAGTCACTGCTGCCTAAGAATTCCTGCTTTCTATGTGACTCCCTTCCCCCTTTGTTCCCACTTTAATCAACTTTACCTGAACTTATAATCTTATTGGCTACCATAACTCTGTCCCATTTATGCCCATCTGCATTGTTAGTTCCTAGTTTTCCCCACCTTAAACTCATTTCACCACATGATTTTACTCTATAAAGGTCCCTAGAAAAGACAGTGTTTGGCAACCTGCTCAGGACCACTTCTCTCTCTCAGGCAGCTTTCTTTCTCTCAATAAGTACATTATTCTTCTCTTAATCTCTGTTCTTCCTAAAATTCATTCTTTGACTTTAGAGAAACAAAAACTCATATTACATATAGTAGACCGGGAGATTCATTCCACTCTAGTAGTATCAGTATAAACTTTTCTCTTTCTTGAAGCCAGAGAAATCAGTAGTAATGTATATTTCAAAATGTTGATCTAACCTTGCCAGGGATACTTGCAGTGAAGGCCTTTAAGCACTGCTGCTTTTTCTGAAAGTGAACTGATCTGTAATTTTGGTTATGGTATTTACAATGCATTAAGGAAATGAATCCAAATATTGCTTATGAATGTTTTACCACCAGCCATGGAGGAAGACAGATAGCAAAAATTCTTTGTTTTGATTTCTTCATTCAAACCAAAGGATATACTTGAATGTGTTTTACCCTAGAAACAATTACAGGACCTCATGGTGGTTGTTCAAGGAGGAAGAATGTAAAATCAATGATGCTTACTCATATGGCCACTTCCTCTTATCTCTTTGATTACAACTTCCTCTTTCTTTCCCAGGGGCCTAAAGAAAATTCCCATCAGTTCCTTGCATGATATCAATGTCCCCTCCCAGCACAACATCCAGTCAAAAGTCACATATGCCCCATATACCCATAGTCAGTTGGAAAAAAAAAAAAAACCCTTGGTGGCTGTGGGCTTCTCTCTACATTCTTTAAATAAAAGGCTAGTTTTACATTTCTTATATTCTGATTCTCTAATGTGCTAATTTACCTCCTCAGTAATCTCAGTAATCTAACCCACTTTAAAACTATGTCTCCTCATGATTTTATTCTGTAAAGGCCCTAGAAAAGACAGAGTCCTGTGCTACAGGCTCAGAACCCATCCCGTTTCTCTCAGACAGAAGCTTTCCCTAAATGGCCTTTATTCTAAGATGATGGAGAGAACCCCATGACCACTGTGGGTCTGCTTTTTTTCTTCTAGAAATGTATGGGAGGATCTATATGTCAAAACATTTAGATGAACTATTGAACTATATGTCAAAACATATAGTTTTTGACTTGGGTGGTGCTTAAAGGTGGCATTGCTGATATGCAAGTAGATGATTGAGATTCTTTTCTGGCCACAGGAAGGTTGAATAGGGGAGAGGAAAGTGACTTCAAGGTAAATGTCCCCTGGTTCCACATCCCATTCCAAAATATCCTATTTAGAGGAAAATACTTTCACTTTCTTTCCCTCAATAAATATATTGTGCTCTTCAACTCTGTTGTTCCTAAAATTCATTTTTGCATTTTAGACAGCACAAACTCATACCAGACATAGAAGGTCAGGAATTTCATTCCACTTTATCACGGTATGGCTGACTGTATTTCTAACTAACTCAGCTGCCTGTCACTTTAAGAATTGTTTATCAATTTGACTTGGAGTAATTGTAGCAAATAAAATGTTCTTAATGGATATAGGGAAATATATCATTAAATTGAAAAAATTATTTTCATAGTTTTTCTAGCTAGCATCAGCCAACATTTTCAACTTTCAAGTATGTGGGAAAACCAAAAATAAAAACAACTCAGAAAATAGCAATTCTATAGGGGGACAGTCCATCATTCACTGTAATTGCCATGTTATCTGCAGATATGTCATAGGCCACAAAAGAAAGATTGAGCCTATTAATTAACAAGTATCAGTTTCAACAAATGTGCACATAGCACTGCATCGCTGACAACTGTGAATTTTTTTTTGTATGAGGGACTGAACTCATGACCTTGTGCTCTCCAGGCAGCTCCTTGTATCACTGAGCTCAATCCCCAGCCGCAACAACTTTACACACTCAATATGACTATTAACAATGTTTAATTTGCCTTTGAGATATTTAGTTATAAATTTTGTAAACCTACATTTTCACAAATGAAATTATTTTCTTTCCTTGCAGTTTAAATAACTTTTGTTTATAAGTACCGGGGATCAATGTTACAACCTAGCACTTTCCAGGCAGGGATTTCTCCCTGCTGAGCTAAATCCCTGGCCTGTATTAATGAATATTTTTAAATGTATAAACATCATTTTATTCATTCAAATACTATTGTGACTTTAGCAAAGGATGTCAAAATAGACAGAAATTGATATACAATCAGAGAGGAACTGAAACCTCAAAGAGTCAAGGCAAAAAACTAAACACAATAATCACTGCTACAGGCACAACTGAAGAAAGCCAGAACTGAAGGTGAAGATGCAGTGACCATGTCTACATGCTCCTAAAGAGAAAAACACCAGCTTGAAATATACAACAGTTACCACCACCTCCTCCAGGAAGTCCTGATAGGCATCAATTACCATACTCAATGACCAGAACAACTGGACTATTGTTCCCACAAAATGCCTTGGCTCTTTCCACATACCTTTTCTGGCTGACTTGTTCCCCTGATGAATAATATTAGTTAAGCAGCTATAAGCTTATAGGTTGATTGTAGTCTGAGACCCACACTGTACCCACATTGTGACTTTCCTGGAAAAAATGACCCCTGACAATAGGTCTGTGGCCAAAACATAGAAGACCACTCCTGAAAATTCAGGGCTATTCTCTTTCTTTTTTTTTTTTTTTTCTAAGAAAATGTTTGAACTTCTTTTGATTGGTGACTTCATTTCTCAATGTTGTGAGCCATTAAACTTGGTACTTTTGACATCAAATAGGGCAAGATTATATTTCTCTTATTTCAATTTAAATATGAAATGTCTGCTAAAGGCCGTGTTCCAAAGCCTGCAATTCAAGCTGATTGTTTGCCATGAATTCACATTTCCATGAGCTTTTTTAAGTCCTCAGCCTAGTAAAATGCAAATATATTGGAGGAAGGAGGACACTGTTGTGCTGTAGCACAGTAGGTGCCATTCCTAAGTGTGTGTTTGTCAATGCCTCCTGGAAGCCACCTCATGGCCTTCCTTCCTCTGTAGCATCATTCAATATTTCCCATTTTGCATAAGTCAACTTTCACTCAGCTCTATTATCATTTTTTAATAGTCTTTCTGTCACTTTTGTTGTTTATTTTTTTTTTATTTTAGTTTTTTTTTTTTTTTTTTTTTTTAATTTAAAGACATAGTCTCACTTAGGAGTTCTGGCCAGCCTTGCACTCACTATGTAGGTTAGCCTGTCTTTGAATACATGGCCATTTTCCTGTTTCAGCCTCTTCATCACTAGGGAAAAGATGTGGACATTATAACACATGGCATTTGTCTTTTTTCTCCTCTCCTTTTCACTATTATTCTTTCATTTCAGTGTCACTGTCACTAATTCTGGTGTTTGCTTGTGTCAGTAAAGGTTTCTGCAGCTTGAGCTGAGTTTGTGAACAACAATATGGGAAGACAAGCAAATCAGTTGAGAAATGTGGAATTTCATTAGCTGGTCTCAGGACCACTTGTATACAGAACCCCCACCCCCATTTCAAGATCTAACAAAGAGGTTTTGAACTGGAATGTTACAGATGTTTTAAAAGATAGAATCACAAAAAGTTCCTGTTGGAAATGATCTAGCTAGAATCTTATAATTTTTGGATGGCAACTGTATTCTGCTTCTTTTGTTGAGCAGGTTAATTTTTTTATTTCAGTATAGTTCATTTTGCTTTTCTCCTGGGACTTCAACACTGAGTGATTTTCCATTTTTCTGGGTGAAATACAGGTCACTAGTTAAATGCAAAGCTCAAGATGGAATCTATTATGACAAGCTACAACACAGCTAAGTTACAAGCCTCAATATTTTCTAAGGTAAAAACACACATATCTATAATCTCATCACTCAAAAGGCTGACACAGGGCTGCTGCTTGGGGTTAGGCCAATCCTGCACTCCATAAGGTGTTCAAATCCATCTGATATACATAGAGAAAACCTGTCTCAATCAAACAAAACAAAACAAATAAAACCAAACAAAACAGCTGAATGGAGACTGATTTCTGCAAATCTCAATTCCATATCTTGGGGATTAATTTTTTGTATATACGCATTTTTGAGGCAGCAAATTTGATGCTATATTGCAACTCACAGCTAAAGTAACAGCCAAATAGGAGCACTGATTCTTGTGCTGAGTCACTACAAGAGTCGCTGTGTGCCATGCTTGGTGGCTCAAGCCTGTAATACCAGCACTCCAGAGGCTGAGGTGAGAGGATCCTTCCGAGTTCCAGACCAGCCTGGGCTGCAAAGTGAGCTCAAGGCCAGCCTGAACTGCATAGTGAGACCCCTTCTCAAAAAAGACCAAAAAAAAAAAAAAAAAGAGTTGCTGTGCATTGTCTCCAATGCAGAGCTCATAATGAGAGCCTGCAGGACCAGCATCCATAAAGCACAGAGGCAGACAAATATCTCATCAATCACTTTGATGTAAAGCAATGATATCTCTTCAAATCTCAGTTAGGCCACTGAGTCCTTTGTTCTTAATATACTTAAGCAGCATTTTGATATTTGAATTTGGTTTCACAGAACAAAACATAAATAACATCAAATATGGTACATAAATAATAACTCAACTGTTCATGGAAAACTGCTGTATTTAAAAAATGTATAAACAATGGAACCAGGTGCAAGCTTCAAATTATAGCTCAGTGTCACCAAGTGATCACTTTCCATTCAGATATAAGAAATATAACTTGGGAGGCTGATGCAGGAAAACCGTCTTGAGGTTGGGGCTAGCCTGAATTACAGAGCTGTCTGAAATAGAGAAACCCTGACTGAGACACCCCACAGACAATGTGAAACTTGAAAAGTGACTGCATAAGACACCTTTGGGTAGCTTTAAAAAGTTATAGTCATAAAATATAGAAAAATTCCACAATATTCAACATTTTCTGAGGAACAAGTTTGATATCATCCATAATATACAGAAAACACTTTCAGAAATGGGTATTTAGCTAGCAGCATGAAAACCTAACTTGCAAGCTTGAGATAATGAGTTCGATCCTTGGTACAAAAAAATTCAAATTTCACCTTCACGATACTTGGTCATAATTTAAGATAATCAAAACTAAATCTCAAGTAAATAACACAGAATTCATGGGTTGACAGGGATGTGGAATACTGATTGTTACCAGAGCTGGTGTTATTCACCTCAAAGAAGAAATCATAAGCCAATTTTAACTTCATGCTTACCCTAAGAACTACCTGACTTTATGCTCGTCTGATTCACCCTAAACAGAAAACCCTTCATTCCTTAACTATTGATATCCCTGCACATTCAATTTAGGGCATCTCTTTACATGAATTAGTATAGCCCATTACAGAGCATTTCCATATTTAAACAATGTATATGATCAACCAAGCTATTAAATCAACTCTTAATTCAGAGATGACACCCATATTCCTTTCCATTTAGAAGGATATCGTGTGTATATGTTCATGCAAATGACTACATTTAGCCATTTTTCAGAGAGAATTTAACAGGCAGCCCTTTCAGTATTGCTGCTCCAGCTACAAATTGCATCAGAATCAGGGTCTTCCCAAGCTCCTTCCTCTGCCCCCTATGGTGGAGGTGCCAGGGCAGTAGAGAATTTCAAAGATGATACTCCAGTCTGTTGCTATCATAGTTAATTCAGGGTTCTGGGGACACAAATTCATCCTTGCTCCCAGCAGGAGAAAAAAGGGAAAGTGGATGACCCAAGGCCAATGCTAGAAGACCTCAGGAGCTGAAGCTAACTAAATACCTGAGTCTACAGATACCAGAACTGCTTCTAACCACTTGTAACTGGTTTCTCCCAATTCCACCCTATTTCTGGGCTCCCATCCAAAGCCTCACCATTCCGTGGCTAGAGGGTCTCCCAGGTTCTTTGCTAATCAGGCCACAGGATTCTAGTCCCAGTTTTGTGTTCCAAACAGGTAAACAATGTCTACAACACCGGAAGCGACTTCCTGCCATGGCTCGCCTGATTGGACATTTCATATAGCCCACCTATTCATCACTGATTGACAGCTGCTCTACTGTCCTCCTTGTAAGTCAAAAATAAACAGGAAAAGGAACTCCTTCCTGCAAGAAAGGATCCCAAATGATAGACAGTAGTCAGAGACTCCTGTAGCTGATTGTCTTCAACAGTGTTGAACTCAGCTACACAGAGGAATATGTGTACAAAAGTGCCTTACCACAGGCTTTTCATTTCCAAATCCATTTCATTTCAAGGATAAAAAGAAAAAATAAACTAAAACTAAATTTCAAAACATGTGAATCAGGTGGCAACACTGGTATACACATTGCACACTGTCATCCCCAGATCATTCACCCAGAGCACAAGACATCTGTATTCAATTTTCCTAAAAATACTGTTATCTGGAGCTGTGGTAGTTAATTATGATTAGCAATGAGACAGGGCTAGGTCCTCTGAGGAGCCCGTCCAGAAACCCAGATAACTTGCAACCTTGGAGAAGATGGACAATTCCCGCTATGGGCTAAGCCTCAAGACAGAAGATCATTTAATTCATCCATTTCCTAAGGACTGATATTCTAAATAGTTCCCTAGCACTCTGAGGAAGTCAGGAGTCACCATTCAAGGAAATGTATCCTTATCCTAAAGACTGACATTCTAAATAGTTCCTATCGTCCTGATGAACTAAGGAGTCACCCTCCCAAACCCCTAAGGGAAGATTCACTACTGACTAAGAATGCCAGGTTTCTATGTGACTCCCTTCCCCTTTTGTTCCCAATTTAATCAACTTTACCTGAACTGTTTATCTTATTGGCTACCACAGCTCTGTCCCATCTTATGCCCATCTGCATTGTGAGTTCCCAGTTTTCCCCACCTTCAACCCATCTCAACACATGATTTTACTCTAAAAGTCCTTGGAAAAGACAGTCTTTGCCAACCCAATTAGGACGCATTTTTCTCTCTCTCACACAGCATTCTTTCTCCCAATAATTATATTATTTTGACTTCTGTTTTTTCTAAAATTCATTTTTTGACTTCAGAGAACACAAACTAGTATCAGACATAGTAGACCTGGAGTTTCATTACCCTATAGCAATAACAGTGTAAATTTTTCTTTCTTTAAGTCAGAGAAATCAGTAGATGATTGTATTCTTAAATGTTGATCTCGCCTCTTATGGGACATTTGCATTGAAGGGCTTTATCCCTGCCTTTTAGTGCTGCTTCTGTTTTCTGAAAGTGACTTTATCTGCATTTTTGTTTATGCTATCCACAATGCATTAAGGAAATGACTGGAAACTTTCCCTGTGAATTGTTTCCCACTAAACATGGAAGAAGACACATAGCAAAAATTCTTTATTTTCATTTCTTAATTTAAACTGAAGGATGTACTTTAAAGAGTTTTGCCCTAGAATAAATTACAGGGCATCAGGGTGGTAGTTCATCAGGGTTAAAGGTCAAATCAGGGATGCTTACCCATATGGCTACTGCCTCATTTTTCCCTGAATACAACTTTCTCATTTCTTTCCCAGGGGCTAAAAGAAAATTCCAATCAGCTCCTTACATGATATCAATGTCAGTACCAGCACCACCAAATTTCATATATACCCTATAATCCCATAATTTGTCAGAAAAAAATAAGGCAAACCCTTGGTGTCTGTAGGCTCCTTTCCACATTCTTTAAATAGAAAGGACACTGCTGCTTTTTCTTATATTCTGTGAAAGACAGAATGGCCCAGACAGGACTCTGTAGCCAGGAAAGCCACAACAGAAAGCAGAAAGCCCCTATCTCCCTCACCCCTAGGAATTTACCATTGATGCCATCTTCCTGCCCCTTTAAATTTACCTATGGCGCCAAACCTAAGACCAATGGGCTACATGTGCATCCCTAAAGTACTCCTTAGGTTCCACCCCACACTGAGGCTACTTACATACCCCCACCCCAAGTGTCTGCCAGAGAGATCACTGGACTCCAGCGGTGAGGGGGTGCCTGTCATCTCTCTCCATGTTCTCAGAATAAAGGCCTCTTTTGTTTTATACTTCTCATCTTTTGGAAATATTTTTCATCTTTTGGAAATAATCCTATTATTCTGCTTCTCTATTGGGCCATAAAATCCTAACAGTACTGATTCTTGTCTATGTATGAAGCTAATTTACCTCCTCAGTAATTCATATGCTCTATGCCGGGAGCATCCAATGGAAATTAATTCAGTGGGCTTTTGCTTCACTCTATCAATGTCAATGCAGTGAGTTTACTACTAAGATAAAAATAAACCTTCATACAAGTTTCAAAACAGAATTATTCATCAAATTATAGCCAAGGTCCTAGAGGCCTATGGTCCACTTTCAACAATATAAAAGAAGCCTTCTAGAAACTGAAAAAAAAATACACATTTTATCTAATTAAAAATTGTTTAAGCAGCCAATAATGTAGTAATTTTTCTGAACAATTATAGGTGAACCTTCTCTTTTATAAGATATAGCCTAGTGCCATGGCAAAGTCTAGGTCTTGATAAATAATACAATCAAAGCAATTATTTTACACTTATAATAACTGTTGTATACAATTTTAGATTTTGCCCGGACTATAATCACTGTGAGTTATATTAATCACTTGAAACTGAAGGAAAATAAACAAATTTCAGACATTACAAAAGTATAGTCACGTAAATTTGGCTCATGATAATGGTACAGGGTAATGAAACTCCTTACCTACTATATATCCAGTATGAGTTTCTGTTCCCTAAATTGAAGAATGAATTTTAGAAATTATGGAGTTTAAAAGTGGAATATATTTATTGGGAGAAGGAAATTTTCTGTCTGAGAGACAGGAAGGGTCTCAGTAGGTTGCCAAAGACTTTGTCTTTTTGAGGAACTTGTATAGAGTGAAATCATGAGGTTAGATGGGTCCATTGGAGGGGAAAAATGGGAATCTGAAAGTTAAGCATAAGGCAGAGTAGAAATGTGGTCAGCCAATAAGGTTAATTGCTCAGGTAAAATTGATTAAATTGGGAGCAAATGGGAGAGCAAGTCATAGTAAGTTGGCAGGTTTAAGTGCAGAGACTCTTCTTGTAGAGGGTTGGGATGGTGACTCTTGTATTCCTCAGGGTGATCAGAGAACTATTTGGACTGTTGGTCCTTAGCTCTTGGTTGTATTTAATTTACCTTTGTTTTGAGATTTGGCCCACAGCAGGAGGTGATTGTCTCTTCCAATCCTGCAAGCAATCTGAACTTATTTTCTGGCTCCTATGAGGGGCAAGCCCTGATGTTATAGGCAGCTGAGTTAGTTAGAAATATATAGCCAGGGAGACAGGATCAGGTCCTAGATGTAGCCAGCTCAGAAGCCCCCACACCTTGCAGCTATGGGGAGACAGATACCTCCTGTTATGGGACAGGCCTCAAGAGAAAATACCAAGCAAATGCGTTATATCCTAAGAATTGATTTTCTAAATAATTCCCTGTCACCCTGCTGAAGTCAGGAGTCACCCTCCCAATTCCATAGAGGAGAGTTACTGCTGTGTAAAATGCCTTCTTTCTGTGACCTCGCTTCCCCATTTGTCTGTAGGGTAAATGATTTTACCTGAACTATTAATTATATTGGCTAAACATACCTCTGTTCAAAGTTTTGCCCATGTGCCTTGTGAGTTCCCAATTTTCCCCACCTTAAACCCATCTCACACTATGATTTTATTCTATAAAGTCCCTAGAAGATACAGAGTCCTTGACAACCCACTTATGACCCCTCCTGTTCTCTCAGACAGAAGCTTTCTGATAGTGTTTTCACTGTGGTAAAGGAGAGAATATAAATTAAAAATGGCCTTTATTCTTAGAAGGTGGAGAATACAGCATGACCACTAGACATCTGCCTTTTTCTGCTGAATACATGGTGAGGGGGATTATATCTACTTTTTGACTGGGGTGGTGCATAAAGGTGGCATTGCTGATGTGCCAGTAGCTGATTGGGACTCTTCATGCCACAGGTAAGTTGCTTAAGGGAGAGGTAAGTGACCTCAGGGTAAATGTCCCCTGGCCTGCTGCCCACTGCTGTATTATCCTATCTAGAGAAAAAATCTTTCACCTTTTTCTCTCAATAGTTTATTCTGCTCCTCACCCCCATTGTTCCTAAAATTCATTCTTCTATTTTATAGAACACAATCTCCTACCAGACACAGAAGGTCAGGAGTTTCATTCCATTATATCACTATCTGACTGCCTATATTTATAACTAACACAGATGCCTGTAACATTAAGAATGATTTATTTATTTCACTTAGCATAATTGTAGCAAATAAAATGTACTTAATCAATGTAGTGAAATACCCAGTAAAATTGAAAAAAATTATTATCACAGTTTCTGTATCTATCATCACCAATCATTTTCATCTTTCAACTATGTGAGGAAAAAATAAAAGCAGCTCTCAGCAAATAGCAATGATATAGTGCACAGTTTATTACTCACTGTAGTTACCATGTTATTTGTAGGTACTTCATAGGTGACAAAAGAAACATTGAGTTTTTTAACAACTATCAATTTCAATAGTTGTACATATAGCCCTACATGGTTGACAACTGTAGATTTTTCTTTGGTACCAGGGATTGAACTCCTGACCTTGTGCTTGCCAGGCAGGTGCTTTGACCACTTAGTTCTATACCCAGACCAACATCTTTATATTCTAAATATGACTATTAACATTGTTTAATTTGTCATTGACATATTTAATTAAAAATCTTGTTAATCTACATCCTCACAAATAAAATTACTTTCTTTCATTGCAGTTTAAAACACTTTATTTTTTAGGTACTGGGGGTCAAACTCACAACCTAGCACTGCTGAGGCAGGTGATTCTGTCTGCTGAGCTAAATCCCAGGCCCCCATTAAATAATATTTTATTAAATATATAAACATTACTTTATCCATTCAAATAGTATTGTTATTTTACTAGAGGAGGCCAAAGTAGAGAGGAATTGATATACAATCTGAGAGGAAATGGAACCTCAAAGAAGTCAGTGTAAAAACCGAAACACAACAATCCCTGCTAGTGGCACAACTCAATAAAGCCAGAAGGTGAAGATGCAGTGACCATGTCTACATGCCTCCTGGAGAGAAAAAAAGCAGCTTGAAATGTACTAAAGTTACCACCACTTCCTCCAGTTAGTCCAGAGAGGCATCAATTACCATACTCAATGACCAGAACAACTGGACTGTTGTTCCCACAAAATGCCTTGACTCTTTCAACATACTTTTTCTGGATGACTTCTTCCAAGTTTGAATAATATTATTTAAGCCACTACAAGCTTATAGGTTGATTATAGTTTGAGACCCACACTGTACCCACATTTTGACTTTCCTGTATAAATGACCCCTGACAATAGGTCTGTGATTGAAACACTGAAGAACATTCCTGAAAATCCAGGGCTATTCTTCTCTCTTTTTCCTCAGAAAACTTTTTGCACATCTTTTGTTTTGTGCCTTCATTCCTCAATGTTGTGAGCCAACCAATTTGGTGCATTTCACCCCAAACAGGGCAGGATTATATTAGTCCTATTTCAATTTGAATATAAAATATCTGCTAAAGGCCATGTTCCAAAGTCTTTGTGTGAATCTACTTGCTCCCTCTGAGTTTAAGATTTCCATGAGTTTTGGACCTCTTCATTATATCAAATTGCAGATTTATAGGAGGAAGGATGTCACTGTTGTGCTGTAGCACTATAGCACCATTTCTAACTCTGTATTTGTCACCGCTGCCCAGATGCTACTACATGACCAACTTTCCTCTGCAACATCATTCCATAATTGCCAATTTAGGTCAGCTTTCATTCAGCTCTATTGTTTTTGTTTTCCTTTAATAGTCTCTCTCTCTCCCTTGATTTTCTACATTTTTTGTTATTATTTTTTGTTTTTAAAGATGTAGTCTTACTTTGTAGTTCTGGCTGGCCTTTCACTCTCACTGTGTAGGTTAGAGTGTCCTTGAATACATGGCCATTCTCCTCTTTCAGCCTCTTTAATGCTGTGGAAAAGAGGTGGGCATCATAACACATGGTGTTTGTCATTTTCTTCCCTCTTTTTCGGCATTATTCTTTAATTTCAGGGGCACTGACATTTAATCCAGATGTTTGCTTCTGTCAGTAATCTTTCTGCATCTTGAAGTGAGTTTGTGAACAACAGTATAGGAATGCAAGCATCCAGAGGATAAAATTGGAATTTAAATATTTGAGCTCCAAACCACTTTTATACAGACCCCCTTCCTCATTTCAGAACCTAAACAATTGGCTCTGAACTGGAAAGTTAGGCATTTTAAAAAGACAGAATCACAGACTTCCTGTTGGAAACAATTTAGCTAGAATCTTCAATTAATTTTTGGTTGACACCTGTATCCTGCTTCTTCTTTTAGCAGGTTACTTTTTTACTTAGGTACAGCTCCTTTTGCTTTTCTCATGGAACTTACACCCTGAGTGATTTTTCATTTTCCTGGATCAAATACAGGTCACTAGATAAATGCAGGGTGCAAGATGGCATGTTATGCCAAGCTACAATACAGCTGAGCTACAGTGCCAAGCCTCAGTATTTTCTAGGGTCAAAAGCACATAATGTTTGAATATTTCACTATTTATGATGTTCATCCTTATAGTAAAGTGTGATCTATAGTCAGGACAAGCGAAGCTCACCAGGACTCTCATTGCTTTCCACTGGTCTTTTTCTCATCATCCTTAAATACAATTCTCTCTGAATTCTTAATAGTAATGCTCACATTTGATTCATATTCCTACCTGTGACATCTCCTTTTTCTGCAGTAGTCTATCCTGATATCCTGGGCTCATAAGAGATAGAAACACATCTTCTGATTCCCTACACCCCAATGATGTTATGTGTTATATTGAACAATTTTCCTTTAAGGGAATGGCAGTTAATGAATACATGTGTATCTTATGATGGTTTCTTCCGGTTTCAAATAACACCAGGAATTCTTTCAAGTTTTATGTGCACACCTGTAATCCCAGAACTTGGGAGGCTGAGGTAGGATAATCAGTGTGAATTGACTGGACTAGGAAGTGAGTCCTCAGTTAGCCTGAACTGCATGGGGAAATCCTGTCTCAAACAAACAGAAAAAAATATCCTATTATTGTGGATATCCTTGGGAAGAAGAACTCAAAAGTTTGAAACTCTTAAGTTCATACCTATTATGTTTCATCTGGTGAGTATAAGAGACCAGTAAAACTACCTTCAAGGATATGGAGAAAACTCAAAAAAACTTGTTGCAAACTGGCATATAGATGTAATGCTTTGCCCACCAAAATACCACTAGGATAGCTCACAAATGTAGAGAGAACTTTTCTAAAATTCATCTGGAAACAGAAATGCTCTAGATCGCCAAAGACATTGCTGGGCAACAAATGCAAGTCAGCAAGCATCACAATTCCTGACTTGCTATTGTACTAGAAAGCTACTATTAGAAAATCAGCATAGTTCTGGCAGAAAAACATACCTGAGAACCAACCAAAAAGTCTAGAAGATGCAAATAAAACTACAAACACACTGTGCTACTTTGTGTTTGACAAAGGAGCCAAACATGTTCACTGGAAGAGAGATAGCCTCTTCAATAAATGGTGCTGAAGAAAATGACTTTTCTCATACTGAAGACTTGAACTGGAGGCATGTCTATCACTATGAAACAAACAAAAGTCAAACTAGATTAAAGATCTAAATATTAAAACAGAAACACTAATGAGGCTTCATGAACAAAACACAAATTTTACATAATCAACCACTGGGACCCCATCTTATTAACAAATATTTCTACATCAAAAGAAATCACTAACAGAGTGAAAAGACAATGCCCAGAATGGGCAAGGAATACCTTTCTATTTATGATAATCTCTTCAATATCCTTTTCCAAAGTACTATAATTTTCAATATGTAAGTCCTTTTCTTTCTTCGTTAGGTTCTTTCCAAGTATTTTGTTTTCTGGGAGGCTACTGTAAAGGCTGTGCTTTCTGTAACTTCTCTCTTGGTGAGTTTGTTGATTGTGTACAGGAATGCTATTGATTTTTGATTGTCAACTATGTCTCCCACTACATTATTGAATTTGGTTATTAATTCTAGGACTGTTTTGGTAGAGTCTTTGGTATCTTCTATTTTGAATATCATATTATCTGTGAATTATGATAGTTTAATTACTTTCTATTATATATTTATTCTTATTTCTCTCTTTTGTCTAATTTGTCTGCCTAATGTTTCCAGAGCTATATTGAATGGGAGTGGTCATAATAGTGATCGGTGTCTTTTTGATACCTGTAAAATGAAAGTTTTCTGTTATTCTCTATTTAGTATGATGCTGGAATTTTCTTTGTCATTGTCTGATTTTTTTTTGTCTTTTTCTTTTTTATCAGTACTGGTGATCAAACTGACGACCACACTATTGCAAGGCAGGTGTTTATGCCACTGAGCTAAATCCCCAGCCATGTCATTGTTTGATTTTATCAGCTTGAGGTAAAGGTCATCTGTTGTTATTTACTGTAGGGTTTTTATCACAAATCAGTGCTCGATTTTATAAAAAGCTTATTGTGCATTTATTGAGATGATTACCATGTGACTTTTGTTTTTGACTGTGTTGATATGACATTTAAATTTGTTGATTTGCATGTACTGAAACATCCCTGACTTCCTAGGATGAATCCAAGTTGATCAGATTTTAAAATCTTCTTGATGATTTGCTACATTCACTTTGCTAGCATATTGTTAAGGATTTTTGCATCTTGTTCATTAGGAAAACTGCCCTGTAGTTTACTTTTTCTGGTTGGGTCTTTCTCTGGTGTTAGTATCAGGGTAATACTTGCCTCCAGGAATGAGGTAGGGATAACAGCTTCTCTTTCAATGTCATTAAACAGCAGTGGCCTTAAATTTTTTTCTACATTTATTGTGGAATTCAGCAATAAATCCATCAGGACCTAGACATTTTTATGTTGGTTATTTGCTTTACTGTTGTCATTGTTTTTCTTTTTTTTAATGTGCTCATGAGTTAGGCTCTCATTATTCAGTTCAGGTTGGCCTTGAGCTCACTTTGTAGTGTTGTTATTCTCGAAATCACAACAACCCTTGTACCTCAGCCTCCCATGTTCTGGGATTACAGGAATGCACCACCATGCCCAGCAGCTGATACATTTTTAATTAGATCTTCATTCTCATTTACTGATACTGTATTTTCTCAAATTTTTATATCTTCTTGGATCAGATTTGGCATTTCATATGTTTCTAGGAATCAGTGCTTTTCTATATTTTCTAACCTATGAAAGTATAAGCTTTTAAAGTAGATATTGATGATCTTCTGAATTTTCATAGGATCTGTAATTATTTTATTCTTCTGATACCTTAGTGCATGGTTTTCAGTCTTTATTTTTTTCTTTTATGATATGGTTGTCCAAGGGTTTATCAATATTTTTTTATTCTTTCAGTGAACCACCTCTTTGATTCATTAATTATTTGTATTGTTTTCTTGTTCTGCATTGCATGAATTTCTTGTCTGGTCTTATAATTTCCTCCCTTGTATGGGATTTGTGTTTGTCTTGCCATTCTTCTTCTGGAAGGATGAGATGCAACATTATATTATTTGTTTGTGTTCTTTCTATTCCTTGATGTGAGATTTAACTACTATAAATTTCCCTATTTGGATTTCTTTCATTGAATCCCATAAGATACAAGATTTAGCATCTATGTTCTTGTTAGGTTGTAGGTATTTTTAAGTTTCTTCCTTTATTTAATCTGTCACCCATTGGTTGTCTAGAAGAGTGTTACTTAATTTCCATATAGTTACACAGGTTTGCAACTTCTTTTACCATTATTTCCCACTTTAAATACATGCTTAATAATACTAGCCTTAGGCTGCAAAGCCAATCAAGTAATACAATGATTAAGCTTTTTTATACCTACATTGCTATCAACTCAGCATGTGCTCTAAACCAGTTAGACTGTTGGTGGTGGGAGGAGGTGACTGTGGTGCTCATCTCCCAGCCAATGCAATGGCTAGCTCACAGGAAGTGTAAGTTACTTTCTTGTTTTTCTTCAGAGAACCAGAATAGCTTCCACAGAATCACAACATGGGCACATTGGCTAGGTTCCCCTACCATTCCCATATGACATCCACCAGCTCACAGCAAGGGCATATTAGCTTTCTATTTCTCCTCTCAGGCCTGGGATGGCTCTGGATAGTTCATTTTTTCTTCAGGATGACATAGTGGAGACATATCATAAAACCTGCATATCTGCGTGTGTGTCCTACAGAAAATAATTCATATGTAGGTCATTGATTGGAGTGGAAATAATTGTCTTGAGGAAAGTTGTGTCATGTAAGAGGATTTCGCATTGGTGAACCAAAAAATACAGTGGAATATAACACCTTTTGTATATGTGAATTGTCTGAAATAGGTTTGATACTTGTTCCTGTCACCATCCAACAATACCAGATTTCCGTGCTGAGTCTTTAAAACATACATTTTATGTATCATGTTGGGGTCTTTTCCTAGAAACCAAGATGCCAAATAGGTGTACCAAAAAGACTCTAAGAAATGAGAAACACAGCATGGTCTTCAGGGCTGCAGGAGGAAAGAGATCCTTGGCAGAGCTCCTCACTCTGCTAGCCAGCTGGCCAACCTCATGCAGGCAGGAGTTGAGTGGACAATGGAGGAAACCTGAACAGGATCTTGGGACAGGTTCAAGACCCACTTCAAGCAACAGATGATGGTAACTGCAGAGAACTATCCCACAGAAAGTGTCTAGGTGGCCTCAGCTGTGACCTATCTTGCCACTTGAGGCATCTCTTGATTCTCAGTTTAATCATGCCTGTGCCACATCACAGCCCTGCATGAGTATTCAGCTCCAATGGCTCCAACATATGTGTCCTTTTTGTTTGGTTGATACACAGATGGGTGACCAGCTGAAGATGTAGAAGGTGTGTTAGAGCTCCCACCAAGGCACAGTCCATCCATCCATAATGGTTATCAGTTACTAGCATAGATAACAATTGTCAGAGAATGTTAGTGATCCGAGATTCACCCACAGACAATATATTACATTGCACTGTACCTACAGAGGCCAGACTTTTCTACATAAGGTTCAAGACCAAGCTAACATAAGGACTGCATTAAGGACAATTGTTTCATTACTTCCTATCAAGGCCAGTTCTTATAACCATGCATAGTTCCTCATATCTCTTCTGTCAGTGTCTGCCACCTGGAAGAGTCATAGCCATTGCTTGACCATGTTGATTTCTGTGAAAACTTAGGAGATTTTTCGGGTAACTCGTGACTCTCCTTAGGCACACCTTGCATCAAAGGTCACTTTCCTCTGTGGTCTCATCATCTTCCTGATCAGAATACTAGGTACTCACTGGTTATCTTCTGATGATGAAAGCAGGATTTCTTTTATATCCTGAGTCTCCTCTAAGTTTGAAGTGCTGTAGACAAAATATTGGCTATCCATTATCCCATCTGTGTCTCTCATTTTTGGTCCTAAACCTTAGCGGTTGGACATCCAGAAGAAAAGATTGATCACAATACAATACATTAGAGGCAGTAAGCTTAACATTACTATTTTATCTAAACATGAAACACCTTAGAACATTAAGTGAAATGTATTTTCTACTATCCATGGATATTTTAACATTTGTATACCTACAGTGTTAATAGTGACATATTTTACATAGTAAATCAGAACCATACATATTATTGTATTATGACATCCTTGCAATAATCTGAATTTCTCTTTTGACATAAAATATCCATTTTAGTCAAGCACCCTTATCAAATACCCAAATCTCTTATGTATCATTGACCAATTTACTGACCTTTAGTGGAATGTGAATCTAACAAGTCTTTGGTATTAGGAGAGGTATGAACATGGAAAAAATGTCTGCTTCCATAAGCAATCCCCATTTTACAATCTTGGAGGCCTATGCCTTCAGAAATATGAATATATCAAATACATCATCAACTTGACAACAATAAACTGTCATAACCATGTTACACAGGCATCTTTACACAGGCATCTTCAATCCAAAAAACTTATTAATTCTTTTGATAGTGACCAATCTCAACATTTTGGAGTACATTTCAGAACTTTAGTTAATATTTCTCCTATAAGACTATGGAGATCATTGAGGTCTTTGATCAATAAACAAGCACTGGTTAAAAATGTTACCTGGCAGCTAGTTTATGATTTATCAAACAGAGCCTTGTCCAACAATCTCAGTCCTAAGGGACTTTGTTTATTCATCCTAGTAATATCATTTCTAAATAATGAGACTATAAAGTCAATGAAAAATAACAACACATTCCATTCATATATCCTGTCTTTGTGACATTCAGAACAGCTGGCAACCAAGGTAAAAGCATACTTTGTAAATTCACTGCCAAAAGAAATCTTTGATTATGTGATCCAGATATGGAAAAAGAAAAACATTCCTGAGCTCAAAATGAAAGGAACAGCTGTTCACAGAGTGGACAAGTGGATAAACGTAGACAGACAATCTGTGCGGATTCAAACAAAGAAATAAGCACAGAGCTTGTGGGGGTCCGTGAGAACCCTTTAAGTTCCTCAGAGGCCATTTGTGTATTTGTACCATACCCCTCTGTTAAACTAGCTCATCCCTTACACCACATGCTCCCAGTGCGGGAAAACCTGTACACCTCCAGCACTCAGGGTGTTCCCAGATGTTCTGGGACACTTGAGCGCTCCTGTATGGGCATAATTGATTTCTGCTTTACAGGTTCATGAAGGGGGGTTCCATCAGTGAAGACAGTGAGGGCACTATTTAAAGGGCTACTAACCAAATAAGTTTGAAGAGAAAAGGGAAGTAGGGTAAATAGAGGCAAATAATGATCATGGAGCATATAAAAAAAATGGAACCAACATAGACAGCCAAAGCCACTTGCAGAGGCCTTAATTTTTTGGTTTTTTTTTTAATTTGGTCCCAGGGATCAAACTCATAACTGTGCACTTGTAAGGCAGGCACTCATAACACTGAGCTAAATTCCCAGACCTGCATCTTGCAGAGGGAACAGCAGAGGACAGCAAAAAGGAAAAGTCAGCCTTGGTAAGTGGTAAGACAATACTGATTAAATCAATTCCAAGGACTATAGGTGTTCCAGTACATCCTCAAGAGATGAGAGGGAATAGCATTGACAGTGGGAAATAAAGTATTTCCAGGCGAGTGGAGTAAAACAAAACCGTTATCTCCAGTGTGCAGCAAACCTGAAAAGGAAAGGTTGGCAATAGTTACAGAGAGGCTTCAGCATTCATCTCCCAGGGAAACAGCAGTAGCCACCACAGTAGAGCCAAATGCTTGATTTCCATGAGTAACATCACAAGTTTTAGAGGAGACAAGGCAAGACAATTAGTTGGGCTACACATTCAAAAAAATTAGTTGAATGTGTAAGAGAGATCACAACTGAAGCAACAATATGCCCATATAACCAGCATCAATGATGCCAAGGATAACAAAAGTGCCTCTTTTTTGATGCAGGTGAACAGAAAAGAACTGGCCAGCTGTCTCAGGAGGTAAAAGATCATGAAAAGTAGCAGGAACATTCTGAAACATGACAGGGAAACATGCCAAGCTAGTGTCAGGTATCATAGAAACATCTTTTAAAGCATTTTTGTAGCCTTGGTTTGCATTTCTGTATGTTAATTGCTTTAACAAGATAGAGGCTACTGCCTTGTTGTCCACCTGGCATTCAATAGCTTTATTTAATCTTCTGTAAAGGCAAGGCAAGATTCATTGTCCTCCTGTTTAATAGTACTAAAAAACCTTGTGTGTCCACTGCTTCAGGGATTCTTTTTCAAGCTTTTAAAGCAATATGAGGATAATAGCCTGAGGGTGGCAATGAACTTGTTGACAAATATCTGAAAAATCTCTCGCCCCTCATAATCCAGCAGCTCCTATAAGAATATAGCAATCAATATTATTTATAGCTTGCATGTCCTCAGCAGCAGTACGTTCTTAAGCCACACCTGATGTTGAGCAGGAGTGTTAATAGTACACACTGAGACTTTCCAGTCCAAAAGGATCATTTCACAATCATGAAGGATACCCTCAATAATGCCAATTACAAAAGTACTTTTAAATCCATATTCCTTGACAGCCATTTTAAACTCTTTATGTTTCTTGTTTTTGTTGTTTGGAACATGGGATTGAACTCACAAAACTGTGGGTGCCAGGCAGCCACTTAGGCCACTGGGATTACCCCCTGCACCTTTTAACTTTTTAAATAGAGTACTGCAAACTTTCAAAGTGGGGCTCTTTTCCTGTTGATACAAAACAGGTCAAGCAATTAATTAGCCATGTTGTTTACCTTCTTGCACCATCTTTTGCCTGGGAGGTCCATGAGGTGAAGAGTTGCCCAGAGGTTTTACAGGGTTTGCATATTTTGGAGGCAGCAGCAGGAGGAGGGGAGAAACAGCACAAGTGAGGCATCCAGGAAAACTGGGAAGCCAACCGTGCGTTGTTCCATGTGCCTGCCTACCGAATGTCACAGCATCCTAGCAAAGATACCAAGTATACAAGACAGAGATCAGAGCCCAAGGCTCCTCAATGCTGCAGTTTACATATGTTTTTCCCAATCTGACACAATGAACACACCAAACTAAGAATAACAAGGAGAATGATCATGAATTTCCCACAAGAGGTGCACCAAACTATCCTTGCAAGTAACATGGCCCACCTTCCTAAGGAAATGCACTTTGCATTATATTTCTGTTGCACTTCAGACACAGAATTCTCCATGATTTAATGGGTCAAGGGATTTTTTTCAAAGAAAATGAAAGGATTTTCCATAAAAAGTGAAATAGACATGCTTTGGGGGCTGTATTCCACCCCAGGAACTCAGAAAAAGTAAGTTACACTCTACATCAGACATCTCCACTGTAGAGTCCCTGTTCAGGCATCAAGATTTTGGGTTCCATTCCTGGATCCACAGCCCCTCAAACAGGTTCATGGGAAAACCCAAAACAAGGAAACAAGTGACACAATCTTTAGGACTGCAGGAGAAGTAAAAGTCTTGGCAGAGCTCATAAGTCTGCTAGCCACCTGGCTGAATGATGCTGGGTAGCAAGTATTTAATCAGAACCAGAAAGGAGTTTAGTGGACATTGGAGTAAACCAGAGCAGGATCTTGGGAGGCGTTCAAAGATCCCTCTGAGCAACAAATGATGCTAATTTAGGAAAACTATTTTGCCCTATCTTGGCCCCTGTGATGTCTCCTCATTCTCAATTCAATCATGCCCAGGCCATGCCACAGGCTTGCATGTTTATTCAGCTTCAATGGCTCCAACATTTTTGCATATAATTACATCAATCACAAATGCACATCACTCAGGTCTCATTCATCACTGACACTTTCTATCCCTCCAAGACATGGCCTTTCAATTTTACTGAATACTGAGACATTTGCCCTATCTCATCCCATTTATGCTTAGTCACCATGCTCAACAGAAGAGAATTTGTCAGTCTGAGCCATGATATGCTAAGGACACAGTAACACTTTTTTTTCGTCAATACTGTTTCTCAGCATGCATAATATTTTTAGACCAAGTGAGGGGCTATTATGTCTTATTTTCTTAAAAATAGCTGCGCATACCATCACAGATAATAAAATCAAACAACCTAGGATAAAACCACTCCAACTAATGAATGAGAACATTATACGTCTCCAAAGCAATGTAATGGGCAATCATGATTACCATAAACTCTTATGTACTCTTAACTGGCTCTTACACTAGTATACAGTATTTATACATGTGAGTTTGATTTATTTCATGTATGAGTAAGGTTTCAAGTTGCATCCATTTATAAATATCTCAATGTGATCATTTTTTATAGCTGAGTAGTACTCCATTGAATTAAAATACCACAGATTTTTATCCATTCCTCAGTTTACAGACACTTAGGCTGTTTCCAAGATCCAGCTATTACAAATTTTGACACTATAAAAATGGATGTACATATATCACTGAGGTATGATGCTTTCATTTCTTCTGGGAATATACCTAAAAGTAGAATAGCTGGATCAAGTGGGACTTCCTATCCCATCTGTTTGAGAAATCTCCATACTGACTTCCATAATGGTTTCACCAGTCTAAACTCCCAAGAACAGTGCAGGAGAGTTTCATTTTCCCCACAGCCTCTCCAGCATTTGTTGTTGGTAGTTTTCTGGATCCTGGCCATTCTTTCTGGAGTGAGATGGAATCTCAGTGTGGTTTTAATTTGAATTTCTCTAATGAGTAATGATGAGGAACATTTTTTCATGTATTTATTTGCCATTTGTATTTATTCATCTGAGAATTATGCATTCATCTCAAATGCTATTTTTGGATTATATCTTTGAATTTTGGGGGTCTGATTTTTAAAAAATTTTTAATATGTTTTAGACAGAAATCCTTTGTCTTAGGGATGGTTCACTAAGCTTTTTCCCTTTTTCTGTTTTTTTTTTTTTCACTATGCTGGAGATTTCTTTTGACATGCACAAACTTTTTAATAAGATGTGATCCCAGTTATTGATTCTGGGAAGTATTTCCCCTTTGGTTTGATTCCTGTTCATGAATTCTGTACCTACTCCTGTGTCTTCAAGAATTGTACCCTATTTATTTGCCAACAGATTTAGTGTTTCCGTTACAATATTCATATCTTTAATCCAATTACATTTTAGTTTAGTGCATTTTGATAGGCACCGGTCTAGATTTAGTTTTTGGCCTATAGTGAGCCAGTTTTTCAAGCACAATTCATTAAAGAGACTGTGGTTCTTCCAGTAAACATGTTTGGCCCCTTTAACAAAGATAAGATGGTTGAGTTTGTTTGTAGTTGTGGTCGTATCTTCTAATTTATTCCACTGATCTTTAGATCTGTTTTTACTTCAATACCATGTTGATTTTATTATAATTGCTTAGTAGTATAAGTTTGACTCAGGAATTGTGATGCCTCTTGCCTTTCCTTTGCTGCTTAGAATTGTTTTTGCTATTCTAGGTCTCTTCTGATTCCAGATTAATTTTAGGAGTGATTTCTCTAGACCTATGAGGCATGTTGATGCTATATTCATTGGGATTGCAGTGAACCTGTATAACAGTTTTGAGAGAAAGGGCATTTTCACAATATTTAGTCTTCCTATGCATGAATAAGTGATGTCTTTACATTTTCTGAGATTCCCTTCAATTTCTTTTGCAGGATATTATAATTTTCCTTATATAGATCTTTTTATTACTTCTTTTGTGAGATTAATTCCAAAGTATTTCATTTTTTTTGGGTGGTAATGTGAAGGGTGTGGCTTCTCTTTCTCTCTCAATGATTTTGTTGTTAGTGTATAGGAATGCTATTGATTTTTGAGTATTGACTTTGTATCCAGCTACTTTGCTGAATTTATTGTATCTAGGAGACTTCCAATGGAATTTTGAGGGTCTTCTATGTAGAATATCATGTCATCTGCAAATAATAATAATTCAACTTCCTCCTTTCCTATCTTTACTCTTTTAATTTCTGTCTAATATCTCATTGCTCTGGCTAGTATTTCCAGTATTATTCTGAATAGGAACAGTGATGAGGGACATCCTTGTCTTTTGCCTTATTTTATGGTAAAGGCCTTAATCTTTTTGCCATTTAATATGATGCTGGCTATTGGTTTGTCATAGATGACCTTTATCATATTGAGGTAAAGATCATCTACTCCAATTTTCTGTAAGGTTCTTTGCATGAATCTAAGAGGCACCTTATGGAAAGCTTCTTCTACATCAATAGAAATGCTCACGTGATTCTTGCCTTTGGTTTTATTGATATGGTGGATTTCATTGATTGATTTACATAAGGTAAAACATCCCTGCATGCCTGGGATGAATTGCACTTGGTTGTGGTGTATCATCCTGATGATTTGCTGCTTCCTGTTTGCCATTTTATTGAGGATTTTTGTATCTGTGTTCATTAGGGAGATAGGCCTGTAGTTCTCTTTTTTAGTTGGGCCTTTCTCAGGTTTTGCAACTAGAATAATATTACTTCCAGGAATGATTAAGGAAGAATTGATTTTCTTTTGATTTCACTGAAGTGTTTGAGGAGTGCTGGCATTAAATTTCTTTGTATATCTTGAAAAATTCCACAGTGAATCCATCTGGGCCTGGGCTCTTCTTTGTATGTAAGGAGAATTATTATGTTTTCAATTTGTTTAATAGAGACTGATTAATTCAGTAGCTTTACATCATCTTGATCGAGCTTTGGTAATTCATATGTTTCTAGGCATCTGTCCATTTCTTCTGTGTTATTAAACCAATAAAAGTAGATTATTTTAAAAGAGGTGTTGATAATCTTCTGAATTTCCCAAGAGTCTGTCGTGATTTTGTAATTTGCATTCCTTATTTCATGAATTTGAGCTTTTTCTTCCCTTTTTAAAATAGGGTAGGTTAGGTGCTTATCAATTTTATTTATTCTTTCACAGAACCAACTCTTTCATTCATTGATTCTTTGGATTGTGATCTTAGTCTCTATTGCATTAATTTCTGCTCTGATTTTTATAATTTCCTCCCTTCTTTTGACTTTGGGCTTCACTTGCTCTTGTCTTTCTAGATATTTGAGGTGTAGCATCAGGTTCTTTCTTTGTATTCATTCTGTTTTCCTGATGTGGGAAGTCAGTGCAATGAATTGTCCTCTGAGGGCTGCTTTATTACATCCTACGCATTCCAGTAAGTTGTATGTGTATTTTTGCTTGCTTTTAGGTATCATTTAATTTGTTCTTTAATTTCCCCTGTGACCCTCAGATTGCTCAAGCGTGTTATTTAATTTCCAAGTGTTTGTGTGATTTTTGCAGTTTTTTTATCATTAGTTACTAGATTCATGGTTCTATGATCCTATAAAATGCATGAGATAATTTAAACCTTTTTGCATTTATTTAAAAATGTTCTGTGTCCTAGTATATGGTCTATTTTAGAGAATATCCCACATAATGCTGAGAAGAATATATATTCTGATTTTATTGTGTGGAACACTCTGCATATGTCCATCAGGTCCATTAGTTTACAGGTGTGATTCAGTTCTGTTATTTCTTTGCTGATTTTTGTGTGGTTGATCTGTCTCTTGGTGTTCATGGTGTGTTAAGTTCTCCTGTTAGAACTGTGTTATTGCTTATTTGATTTGTCATTTCTATATATAACTGCTTTGGATAACTTTGTGTTCTGGAATTTGGTGCATATATATTTAAGATAGTTATCTCTTCCTCTTGAACTTTTCCCTTAACCAGTAGGTAGTGACCTTCTTTATGTCTTAGAATCATTCCTGGTTTGAAGTTCACATTGTCTGCAAACAAAATAGCTACACTTGTTTTTTTTGTTTTGTTTTTTTTTTTTTACTTCCTGTTGCATGATGTATTGTTTTCCATCATTTGACTTTCTGTCTGTGAGTTTCACTTTGGGTTAGATGCTTTCTTGTAGACATCATTTGATTGGCAATTGTTTCTTGATCCATTCTACCAGTCTGTTTCTTGTAATTGGTGAATTGAGCCCATTCACATTAATGTTTATAACTGTTATTTATTGGTTTACTGTTCACATGTTATCTTTCCGTACTGGTTAATTGTCTGCCTTGCTTAGTAGTTTCATTCTATGAATATCAAAACTGTGTTTCAGTATTCTTTGCAGGGTTGTCTTGGTAGTCATAAATTTCTTAGATGTTCTTTGTCATGAAAGTTAAAGATAAAACAGCAGGAAATAACATGCCAATACTTGCAAATTATTTGTCAATATAAAATGACTGCATCTGTGACTGCATCTTTTATTGGCAATTCAGGTACACAGAGGCCAGACAGAATAGGCTACAAGGCTAGGTTCAGGTGACAGGAAGCACCATGGAGGTTCCTAACCCATGTGCTTCTTGATCATGCAACATAGAATGTAATGCCTTAATATCTGTAGAGAATCTATCAACAGTCTTCAAAGCCAAGCTATTGATATAGCTGGGCTTCTTCCCATGAGAAAAGTGGCATGGAACATTAGCTAACTAACATTCATCATGTCTGAAAAATGGCACCTCTTACCCTTTCCCATCTATTGTAGTCAGGGTTTGCAAGGAAAGAGAATTAATATGGAACTTATAATTGATAAGATTATATTAAAATATTCACTCCCAAAAAGTCAGACATTTAGAGGTGTAGATCTGTCCACACACTAGATACCTAAAGAATCCAGCTGACAATCTGAATCCTATGACAATATACTTCTTAAGTCTTGCTGAACACTTAGAGCCCATGGCAAGGACCAACACAAGTTTACCTGGAGACCTAGAGGCACTCCCAATGTCTCATGCAAGTCTCTATCAAAGTTGTGTACTAGGAAGTGTCAAAGTTCATTGTGGGAACCTACAAAGTCTGTGCGCTTGGGCACAGCATGTGTGCCATCCGACTGAGTGATCAATACTGGAGCCAAGACAAAAAGCTCAGGATGAGGGCCAGAGATCTGCAAAAGAAAACTGTAGCCATGTGCAGTACTATTGAGTTCCTGTGCTCCTCCTCCTCTGATGATGATGATGTCTGTGTTCATATCTGGAAACCTGTGATACCAGCTTCTCCATGAGAATCAACAGCCCAGCACCTTCCCCTCCATTTCTCCTTTGATGATGTTTGCAACAATCCTTCAATGGATGCTCTATGCCCAAAACAATGGTGCCTCAGTTCACTGGGTGATCCAAGTTGAAATTACTAAGTGGGCCACCAATGCAGTTCTTCAGATACTTAAATTCCAAAACAGACTTTCTAAGTGTTGAGGATTGATATCAGTGGCATAAGCATCTGCTTTGCCAGCTCAAAGTCATGAGTTTGATCCTCTGTACAAAAAAAAAAATGACGCTTTATAACTCTGTATCTTAAAGTAGTCATCTGGTCTACCTCCCACAAACAACAGTGAGAAAACCTGAGGTGAATTCAAATGTAATAATCAGGAACTCATCCCTCCACAGAGTTGTCTTCTCATGTGCCTTGACAAATCTCTCACGGGAACTATGTGGTCTCTTTCCTGTGTGTGTGTGCTGCACTCTACTTAACTGTGGGCTTGTGCATCAAACTGTAGACAAGGTTATTGATTGTATAAGGCAATTTTAAAATCTTTTTGAAGGAAAGTAGAAAAACAAACAGTTGTATACATTTGAACACATAAGTCTCACTGCAGTACACTGACAGCACTGGACCCATGAGAGAATGTCATGAGGATGGTGGTATGTACATCACCACCTCAATAAGGTCACAGTGGTTATAGATACTGGAGGTAAAAGTGGAAATACTTTAACAACCAAAACAATTGAAATTTTAAAAAAAATACTGAATATTCATTTAACATACCAAATCTAAACTGGGCCAATGGCATGGGTGTGTAACCAAGTACTTGAGAGGCTCAGGCAGGAGAATTGTTTGAGACCACTCTGGGTTATAAAGTGATCTAAAATCCGTCCTGAATTTCATAGCAAGATGTTGCCACCAAAAGAAAAACAGTTCAAATCTAATTAACACAAGAGTGTAATAGTGATGGCCTTGTTACCTTGGCATGACTATCATGCTTATATCATGCTTATCACACTATGAAAACCTAACTTAGATCCCACTTCATAATAAAATACCATATCATTTACTAAACAGAGTACACTGATGAATATTTGTTGTTCATCATTCGCATTTGGTGGTGATGGAGCAGTGCTTGCTGCTGATCTCCACAGAAAAGTGACTATTGCTGCAGTAAACAGGAATATGTATGAATCACTGCAATGGGTCCTTAGATCTTTGAGTATGAGACCCATTAAAGGAAGCATTGCACTTAGTGGACTTACTATGTTTAATCATTTGAATACTTTGAAAACTGACTTCAGTAGTGGTTGAAGTACATGCCTACATTTCCACCAACAAGGTTAAATAGTTTCTTTTCTGCTGCCATCTCATGCATGTTCTTTTGATCTTGTGGTGATTTGTCTCTGTAATGAGATGGTGTACTGATCTGCATTTCTCTATTGTGCATAAATGCTCAGTAGTTCTTCAGGTATACCTTGACAATTTGTACCTGTTCTGAAAAATGTATATTCATTTCACATTTCTATTGGATTTACATGTTAGCTCTCAGGGAATAACATGCAATCTTATCCTATCCTGTAGATTGTTTCTTCATCCTTTTTTATTTGATTTTTTTTGTTTGTTTGTTTTTTGGCTTCTTCATTTGTGCACGAGTATTAAATTATTATATAATCATTTTTCATGTTTTGTTGCCCTATCTCATTTTGTATAAAAAGCACCAGCAGCAGCATTGAGTAAAAAAGTTTTGATAATGCCTCTACTTTCAGAACCTAGAATGCCTGCCTCATTCATGTTTCACTATGTTTTACTCTAATACGGGCATATTTAAGACTGCTGTAACAAATTACAATGAAATGCACATTTCCTGGGCCAAAAAAAAAATGAAATCATGATTTTCATGATTCAGCTATCCTATCCTAGATTTATATTCTTGACCTAAACTTACCTGTTTCCTTAAACTTCAAATGCAGGTATAAAAACAACTACCACACATTCTGCTAAATCATCTAGCAAAATTGCCTCCCAAAGTCAGCTTCAAAGCCATGATTGTTGCATCTCACCCTCTGCTGATGCTGGGACTAAAGGAATCACACTTAGCCTAAGGTTTTGTACGTAAGTCCTTACCAGTGCAATTATGTAAATAAAAGATAATTAAAAATTGCATACATTTGTTAGTTTTTTCTAAAATAACAACAAATATAAAAGTGACTATTGTAATGTGTTCAATACAAGAATCAACTGGTTAAAATGACAACTGCCCCGGTGATGCTCAGTATAGTCAGTGCATAAATATATGTGCTTCCCAAGTGATGTTAGGGGGATAACTGCTGAGTGGCCAAGTGATAAAAGTATGATCCAAAAAATTCATACATATGTTTCTCAAAGGAAGATTGAGACTCACAGCCTGGGATATCTTAAATTCTCTCATAAAAATCTGAATCAAAAGCAGAGTTGGTGCATATTTATAATCCCAGGACTCAAGAGGCCGAGAGAGGAGGGCTGTTGTGAAGGCAAGGAAATTGTAGGCACCATACAGGTTTCAAATCCAATGGTGTACATAGTGAAATCCTGTCTCAACAAAACAAAACTAAACTAAACAAAGTAGAACCAAACATCACAGCGGAATGGAGACTGAATTCTTCAAAGCTTAATTCCACATCTTGGTGATTAATTTTATGTAGAGACACATTTTTTGAAAAAGCAATTTGGGTGCTAGTTTGCAACTCACAGACAAATGGGAGCACTGATTATTGTTCTGAGTCAAAAAGTCCCTGTGCAATGTCTCTAAAGCAGAGCTCACAGTGGGAGCCTGCAGGACCAGCATCCACAAAACAAAGGGGTAGGCAAATATCTCATGAATCACTTTGATAGACCACAGATGATATCTCTTCAAATCTCATTTAGGTCACTGAGTCCTTTGTTCTTAATATACTTGAGCAGCATTTTGAAATTCAAATTTAGTTTCATATAACAAAACATAAGAGGGCCACTGGTTCTGTAGGCCCAATGGCTTGGGGTAGCGCGGTGCCAGAGTCTCAGTAGCTCCAAACATAGAAGGGGATTTTCAACAGATCCTGAGGAAGCTTTCAAATAACACTTGAAACAAAGAAATATAGGAAAATGACAAAACGAAAGACCAAATTACAACCTCAAACCTCCAGCCCATCTCAAGAAACCCTAGGAGCGATGTATATAGAAGAAAATATATCCCATCCACCTCATATATCGGACACAATAGCCACTGAAAGTGACAAGCAACTCCAGGAAGCTTTAAAGAAATTCAAACACGAAAAAATCTCCCAGATAAAAGAAGAAATGATAAAAGAAATGAAAGAGATTCTAAATATATCTAAAGAAAACACAAATAAAAAATTGGAGGAACTAAACAAAAAGATAGAATCCCTAGACGAGCAATATAAGAAACAAACAGAATACATAATGCAGATGCACAGAGATATACAGGAAATAAAAAACTCCACTGAAAGTTGTAAAAACCGCCTTAATGAAAGTGAAGATAGAATTTCAGACCTTGAAGACAGGATTGCAGCTAGTGAACAGGAAAGGAAAGATCTTTTGAAAATAACAAGGAATCAGGAAACAACAATTCAACAACTGCAAGATGATGCAAAGAAGAATAACATAAGAATGATAGGGATTAATGAAAGAGAGGGAGACAACATGAAGGATGTCAGGAGGATATTTAGAGAAGTAATAGCTGAAAATTTCCCAAGCATGAGATCAGAAACTGACATCAGGATCAGTGAAGCATATAGAACTCCAAACAGTCATAACCAAAATAAAACTACACCCAGACATATAATAATCACCATCCCAGAAATCCAACACAAGAATAGATTATTAAAAGCTGTCAGAGAGAAAAGACAGATCACTTATAAAGGAAAACCTATCAGAATCACAGCAGACTTCTCAGCACAAACGATAAAGTCAAGAAGAGCATGGAGTGAAGTATTCCAGATCCTAAAGCAAAATGATTTCCAACCGAGACTGATATATCCTGCAAAACTATCATTCAAAATAGATGGTGCAATACGATACTTCCATGACAAAGAACAGCTGAAGAACTTCATGAACACCAAACCAACCCTGCAAAAAATATTGAAAGACAGTTTAGATACACAAAGGAAAAAACCACTAAGCAAAGCAAATAATTAAACAGAACCGAAAGATAAAGATGCAACAGCAGAGAGATAACATTCCTACAATTAACCAGCATTTAACAGTAATAACCATTAATGTAAATGGCCTCAATGCACCAATCAAAAGAAACAGACTAGCAGAATGGATCAAGAAACAAAATCCAACCATATGCTGTTTACAGGAAACCCATCTAACCCAGAAGGATACTCACAGACTGAAAGTCAAAGGATGGAAAACAATTCTCCATGCAGCAGGAATCCAAAAAAAGGCAGGAGTAGCCATTCTGTTCGCAGACAACGTGAACTTTAAACCAACAATGACCATAAAGGACAAAGAATGTCACTACATACTCGTAAGGGGAAAACTCCAAGAGGAACAGATAACTATCTTAAATATATATGCACCAAACTCCAGAGCACCCAGTTATATAAAACAATTATTAACAGAAATGAAAACTCAAATTATCAGTAACACAATTGTAACAGGAGACCTTAATACACCACTGACACCAAGGGACAGATCAACCAGACAGAAAATGAGCAAAGAAATAACAGAACTGAATCACACCTGTGAACAAATGGGTTTGATAGACATATACAGAATGTTCCACCCAACAACATCAGAATACACATTCTTCTCAGCAGTACATGGATCATTTTCTAAAATAGACCATATATTAGCTCACAGAACATATTTAAGCAAATGCAAAAAATTGAAATCATCCCTTGCATATTATCGGATCATAGCGCTCTGAAATTAGAAATTAATGACAAAAGATACTGCAAAAATTCCATAAACACAAGGAAACTAAATAACACACTCTTGAGTAATCAGTGGGTCACAGAAGAAATTAAAGAAGAAATTAAACAATACCTAAAAGAAAATGAAAATGCAGATACAACTTACCGGAATCTGTGGGATGCAATGAAAGCCGTTCTGAGAGGAAAATTTATTGCACTGAGTTCCCACATCAGGAAAACAGAACGAATACAAATAAATAACTTGATGCTATACCTCAAACAGCAAGAAAAAAAAGAGCAAGTCAAGCCCAAAGCCAAAAGAAGAGAGGAAATTATAAAAATCAGAGCAGAAATCAATGCAATAGAGACTAAGAAAACAATCCAAAGAATCAACGAATCAAAGAGTTGGTTCTTTGAAAGAATAAATAAAATCGATAAGCCCCTAGCCAACCTTATTAAAAAAGGGAAGAAAAAGCTCAAATTCATGCAATAAGAAATGAAAAAGGAGAAATCACTACAGACCCAATAGAAATACAGAGGATCATCAACACCTATTTCAAAAACCTCTACTCTCAAAAGTTTGATAACACAGAAGAAATATACAGATTCTTAGAAGCATATGAAGTACCAAAGTTAGATCAAGAGGATATAAAACTGTTGAATAACCCAATCTCTGCTAGTGAACTTGAAAATGTAATTAAGGCCTTACCCACCAAGAAGAGCCCAGGCCCAGATGGATTCACTGCAGAATTCTACAAGAAATACAAAGAAGACCTAATGCCGACACTCCTCAAACTATTCAATGAAATTGAAAGGGAAGCAATCCTTCCTAAGTCATTCCTGGAAGCAAATATTACTCTAGTACCAAAACCTGAGAAAGACCCAACTATAAAAGAGAACTATAGACCGATCTCCCTAATGAACACAGATGCAAAAATCCTCAATAAAATATTGGCAAATAGGACCCAGCAAATCATCAAGAAAATTATACACCATGACCAAGTGGGATTCATCCCAGGAATGCAAGGATGGTTCAACATACGCAAATCAATAAATGTAATCCACCATATCAATAAAGCCAAAAATAAGAATCACATGATCATCTCTATAGATGCAGAAAAAGCCTTCGATAAGGTCCAACACTTATTCATGATAAGAACTTTACAGAAAATTGGAATAAATGGTCTTTACCTCAATATAATAAAGGCCATTTATGACAAACCAACAGCCAGCATCATACTAAATGGCCAAAATTTGGAAGCCTTTACTTTAAAATCGGGCACAAGACAAGGATGTCCTTTATCACCACTCCTATTTAATATAGTACTGGAAGTACTAGCCAGAGCAATTAGGCAAGAAAGAGAAATAAAAGGGGTAAAGATAGGAAAAGAAGAAGTTAAATTATCATTGTTTGCAGATGACATGATACTCTACATAGAAGACCCCCTAAACTCCATTGAAATACTCTTAGATACAATAAATAAATTCAGTAATGTGGCTGGATACAAAATCAATACTCAGAAATCAATAGCATTCCTATACACGAACAACAAAATTACAGAGAGGGAAATAAGAGAAACTGGACTATTCACATTAGCAAGCAAAAAATGAAATATTTAGGAATTACTCTTACGAAAGAAGTGAAAGACTTATACAGTGAAAATTATAATACACTGAAAAAGGAAATTGAAGATGATCTCAGAAAATGGAAAGACATCCCTTGCTCATGGATAGGAAGAACAAACATTGTGAAAATGGCCATTCTCCCAAAACTGTTATACAAATTCAATGCAATCCCAATAGAAATTCCATCAACATACCTTATAGATCTAGAGAAATCACTCCTAAATTTCATCTGGAACCAGAAGAGACCTAGAATCGCAAAGGCAATTCTAAGCAGCAAAGACAAAGCAGGAGGCATCACAATCCCTGACTTGAAGTTATACTACAAAGCAACAGTAGTAAAATCAACATGGTATTGGAATCAAAACAGAGCCGAAGATCAGTGGAATAGATTAGAAGATACAACCACAACTACGAACACACTCAACCACCTTATCTTTGATAAAGGAGCCAAGCAGGTTCACTGGAAGAACGACAGTCTCTTTAATAAATGGCGCTGGAAAAACTGGCTCTCCATTTGCCGAATACTAAAGCTAGACCCATGTCTATCACCATGTACTAAATTAAAATCTGAATGGTTCAAAGATCTGAATATTAAAACAGAAACACTAAATCTATTGGAAGACAATATAGGTAGAAACCTTGGAGACATAGGAGTAGGTAAAGAATTCATGAACAGAACTCAAACCGCACGGGAAATACTTCCCAGAATCAATAACTGGGACCACTTCTTATTAAAAAGTTTCTGCATGTCAAAAGAAATCTCCAGCATAGTGAAAAGAAAACCCACAAACTGGGAAAAGATTTTAGTGAACTCTCCCTCAGACAGGGGCCTCTTGTCTAAAACATATAAAGAATTAAAGAAACTCAGACCTCCAAAATTCAAAGATCCAATCCAAAAATGGGCATCTGAGATGAATACGCAATTCTCAGATGAAGAAATGCAAATGGCAAATAAATACATGAAAAAATGCTCATCATCATTGGTCATTAGAGAAATGCAAATTAAAACCACACTGAGATACCATCTCACTCCTGAAAGAATGGCCAGGATCAAGAAAACCGACAACAAATGCTGGAGAGGCTGTGGGGAAAAAGGAACTCTCCTGCACTGCTGGTGGGAGTGTAGACTGGTACAGCCTTTGTGGAGATCTGTCTGGAGATTTCTCAAAAAGTTGGGATTGGAAATACCATTTATTCCAGCTATTCCACTTCTAGGCATATTCCCAGAAGAACTGAAAGCATCATACCACAGTGATATATGTGCACCTATGTTTATAGCAGCACAATTTGTAATCGCCAGATCTTGGAAACAACCCAAGTGTCCATCAACTGAGGAATGGATAAAAAAGTTGTGGTATTTCTATACAATGGAGTATTATTCAGCTATAAAGAAGGATCACATTGAGATATTTATCAATAAATGGGCGCAGCTTGAGACCATACTCATAAGTGAAATAAATCAATCTCGCATGTGTGAATACCGAATAGTTTCCCTAATGTAAGTAATGATTCAAATATATAAAAATATGTGGTAATCATGATTCCCCATTAGGTGGCCTTGGTGCCTTATAAAGTTTTCACTCATTAATTAGAAAGGCTTTATTCTGGGCTTCTTGATTTGAAAATATTTGAAGCTAGAGTATATGAAGTTTTATCCAAATATATCAAGGAAAAAGACACTATGGTAACTACTATTAAGTCAGGTTATATGGTGGTGAAGTACTAGGTTGTTGAAACAGTCATGCTGTGACCTCTATTGTTATATTGTTATGTCCTGTTTTATCTCAATCTCCCCCTTATTGTTTTAAAAAAATTATTTAGTCATTTCTTATGTTTGTCTTAATTAAAGAAAAAATTCAAAAAATTAGGATATATAAATAGTAACTCTTTTTGATTTCCTATTAACTTGTTTTGAAGTCCTGTAGTACTCCCATGATCTTGTTTTGACTAATTAGACTCTGTTCCATTCTATATGGTAGTATCAAGTTTGAAGACATAGGCAACTACTTTGAAGACAATAAGATTCACTAAGATACCCATTCTGGTTTGACTATTGTCTTCTTTGGAAGTCCTGTAATGTTTACAATGCCTAAGTTTTATTGGTCTTGTTCTCTACTGTTTTGTCCAACTTTATAATATCTAATGAGATAGACAATTCTTTTTAAGGAAACAAGGGACAACGTTGATAACCGTTGTTGATAAACTTGTACTCTGTTCTACATCATGTGCTATGTCTATCCTTGGTATTGACTGACAGCTTTGTTTTGCCATATTTGACTGTATTCTTCCCCCGCCCCCAAAAAAGTAATAAGCACTAAGGAGTAATGAAATCCAAAGTGCGTGAATTTTGTTGTAAAAAAGAGAGGGAAAAAAAAAAAAAGAAAAAGAGCTCTAACGGATATAACAGCAAGTGTGTTTAGGGGTGTTAAATAGCTGACTGTATCAATGTTTTTGGTTCATTGAACACAGCTGTTTGCAGTCTACCTGTTTGAATGTCCACCTTGTATTCTTTGATACTGTGATTTGAGGAACTATTTTCAAGATGATAATATGTAATATACTAACAGGTGATTTTTACTGTTATGTTTTTGTTTGTTTGTTTGTTTGTTTTTTTTGTTTTGTTTTGTTTTGTTTTTTTGTAGTTCTGTACAAAAAGCGTGTACCCTTACACGGCTTTGGTTTGTTTTGTGTTTTTCTCTTTTTCCTCTTAAATAAAAAAAAAAACATAAATAACATCAAATATGGTACATGAATAATAACTCAAATGATAGTGGAAAACTGTGTATGTAAACAATGTATAAACAATGAAACAAGGCACAAGTTGCCAATTATAGCTCAGTATCACTAAGTGATCATCTTTCACTCAGAAATAAGAAATATATCTTGGGAGGCTGATGCAAGAGAACTGCCTTGTGTTTGAGGTCAGCCTCAGTTACAGAGCTGTCTGAAATAGAGAGAAATACCTTGACTGAAAAACCCCACAAAAAATGAAACTTGAAAATTGGCTGCATAAAACACCATTGGTTTGTTTTAAAAATTATATCCATACAATATAGTAACATTCCAAGAACATTCAAGACATTCTGAGGAAGAATGTTGATACTTTCCATAATATACAGAAAACACATTCATGTTTGGGTATATCTCTCAGTGGCATAAACATCTGTGCGGCAAACATGAGCTAATGAGTTCAATCCCTGGTACAAAAAAAAAATAGATTCAAATTCTGCATCATGACACTGCCACATAATTAGAGAAAATCAAAATTATATCTTAAGTATGGAACACATTATTCATGGCTTAACAGGTATGTGGAATACTGAATACTGACAGAGTTGGTGTTATTCAAATAAGAAATCAGAAGCCAAATTTAACTTCTTGCTTACCCTAAGAAATACTCATTATTGAGTGAAGATCTTCTCAGTTGTAAATCCTGCTATTGACACCTTGTATCATGCCAATCACTTGCACAATCTTTCCATTCTCCTCTGATCCACGCTACTCAGAAAAGCCTTCATGCCTAACAATTGCTATCCCTGCAGCACAACTTCTATTTAGGGATTCTATTTTACACCACTTAGTAAAGGACATTGCAGAGAATTTCTATAGATAAACAATGTATATTATCAGCCAAGTTGTTAAATCAGCTGTTAATTCAGAGATGACACGCCTATTCCTTTCCATTCAGAAGGATATCATGTGTACGGGTCCAAGCAAAAGCATAAATTTTGGCATTTTTCAATGAGGGTTTAACAGGCAGGTGATTCTCGAATTTGTCCTTAGCAAGCACACTTTACCCTGCCCTTGATAACACTTTCATATATACTTCAATTTTCTCGGAATTCAAAAATCCATGGCTGTTCTCACAAACAGTCTGTGAGCAGAGGTGTCACCTAAATAATTATGTTCAAAATTCTTTTGCATTGTTCTCTGTGATGCACAGGAGTTCACCAGGTGTTTCAGAAGCCTTTCTCAACTGAGTCATATCACTACACATCTTCAAATACTCAGTACTTTGTCAACACCTGTCATGAGGATGGAAATAAAGGAACATACTATAAATTTAGGAGATCACTCTAAATACAAAAAAAAAAAAAAACCCAAAAGTTTAAGGAGAGCAGTTGTGGCTATGAGACCCTGTATCACAGATATTTATAAATATCAGATGCTCCAGGTCTGCTTCTCACAGCAATGAGAGCAGAGACCTTCCTCAGTACTTTTGCAGCAGCTACAAAATGCATCAGAGTCAGGGTCTCCCCAAGCTCCTTCCCTCACTGAGCTTGTGGAGGTGCCAAGCAGCAGAGAATTTCAAAGATGATACTGGAATCTGCTGCTGTCAAACTGAAGATAGAGTTACTCTTGCCACCAGAAAGAGGCAAAATGGACAATGGATGACCCACAGCCAATGCTGGAGGACCTCAGGAACTGAAGCTAACTTAATACCTGAAGATCGAGACACCAGAACTGCTTCTAACCACTTGTAACTGGTTTAGCCCTTTTGCACCCTATTTCTGGGCTCCCATCCACAACCTCAGCATTCTGTGGCTTGAAGATCTCCCAGGTTCTTTCCTAACCAGGCCACATGACATTGAAACCACTAAATGAGATCCAGCAAATATTCTGCTCCAGTACTGTGCTCACAACAGGTCAATAATGCCCAGATAGGAAGACCTAAGAGACTGCCTGCTGTGGCCCATTTGATTTGGAGAGTTCATATAGCCCACCTCTTCATCAGTGATTCAGTCTTGCTCTACTGCTCTCCTTCTGAGTCAAGAATAAACAGGGAAAGGAACCCCTCCCTGCAAGAGAGGATCACAAATGATAGACTGTATTGCAGACTTCTGGAGCTGACTGTCTTCTACAGTGCTGATATCCACAGAGAAGTGCTTGTACCAAAGAGACTTACCTCAGGCTTTTTATTTCAAATTCAATTTGATTTCAAGGATAAAAATAAACTAAAACTAAATTTCAAAACATGTCAATCAGGTGACAACAATGGTAAATACTTTGCACACTGTCATCCCCAGATCATTCACCCAGAGCACAAGACATTTGTACTCAATTTTCCAAACAATACTATAATGGGAAGCTGAGTTAGTCAAATAATGTTGATGTGAGACAGTGCTAGGTTCTCTAAGGATCCCATGCAGAAGCCAAGATACCTTCAACTATAGGGAAGGCAGACACTTCCTGCTAAGCGTCAGACTTCAGGACAAAAGATTAAGCAAATGTATTCATATTGTAAGGATTGATATTTGAAATCATTCTCTAGCACTCTGAGGAAGTCAGCAGTTACCATTCAACTAAAGCCTGATATTCCAATTAATTCCTATCATCCTGGTCAAGTCATGAGTCACCTTCTGAACCCCATAATTGAAGAGTCACTATTGCATAAAAATGCCTACTTTCTGTGTGACAGGCTTCCCCATTTGATCCCAATTTAATCACTTTTACCTGAACTATTAATTTTATTGGCTCCCATATTTCTGTCCCATCTTATGCATATCTGCCTTGTGAGCTCCCAGTATTCCCACCTTAAATCCATCTCACAAAATGATTTTACTCAATAGAAGTCCATAGAAAAGACAGTCTTTGGCAACCCACTCAGGACCCCTTCTCCCTCTCAGACAACTTTCTTGCTCCCAATAAATACATTCTACTCTTAAATTCTGTTGTTCCTAAAATTTATGCTTTAATTTTAGAGAGCACAAACTCACACCAGACATAGTAGATCAGGAGTTTCTTTCCCCTGTAGCAACACCATTATAAATTTTTCTCTTTAGTGAACTCAGGTAAATGAGTAGTAGTTTGTGTTCTATAAAGCTGATCTCAACTCTTCAGGGATACTCTCATTGAAGGCCTTTATGCTTGCATTTAAGTGCTGCTTCTGTTTTCTGAAAGTGAGCTGATCTGTAATTGTGGTTATGGTATCTACAATTTATTAAGGATATGACTCAAAATATTTCTTGTGAATGGTTACCACCAGCATTGGAGGAAGACACATAGCAAAACTTCTTTATTTTCATTTCATCATTCAAACTGAGGGATGTATTTGAAAGAGTTTTGCCCTAGAATGAGTTACAGGACCTCCTGGTTGTAGTTGAACATGGTGGAAGGCCCAATCAGGGATGCTAACCATATGGCCACTTCCTCTTTTTCCCTGATTATAACCTCCTCATTCCTTTCCCAGGGGCCTGAAGAAAATTGCAATCATCTCCTCACATGACAGAAATGTCTGCTCCAATCTCCACATCCAGGCAAAAGTCACATATGCCCAAACACCATAGAAAAAACAAAACAAACAAACATAAAACCTTGTTTTTATGGGCTCCTCCTCACATTCCTTAAATAGAAAGGCCACTTTTACTTTTTCTTATATTCTGCTTCTCTATTGCACCAGAAGATGCTAACAGTACTGATTCTTTTCTATGTATGTAGGTAATTTACCTCCTCAGGTATTCATATGATCAATGCCATGAATACATAATTGAAATTAATGTAGTGGACTGTTGCTTCACTCCATCAGTGTCAATGCAGTGAGTTTAAGCCTAAGATAAAGGTAAATCTTCATATAAACTTCAATGCAGAAAAAGCATTAAAATATAATCAGGGTCCTACAGATGTACAGACTTCTTTCAATAACAAAATAGAAGCCTTCTATGAAAAGGCAAAAATACACAGCTCATGTATCTTAAAATTGTTGAAGCAGCCAGCAATTTAGAAATTGTTCTGAACAATTTTAGTTGAAAATTCACTTTTATAAGAGATAACCTACTGCCATGGCAATATCTAGTTCTTGCTAAATTATACACTCAAACCAATTATTTTACATTTTTAATGACTGATATATACAACTTTATACATTGCCAGGAATACAACCACTGTGAGTTGTATTGGTCACTTAAAACTGCATGAAAAGGGAAAAGCATTCAGACAAATCATAAAGATATTTATGTTAATTTGACTCATGTTAATGATAGAGGGGAATGAAACTCCTGACCTACTATATGTCTGGTATGAATTTGTGTTCTCTAAAATAGAAGAATAATGTTTAGAATGATGGAGTTTAAGAATGGAATATATTTATTGAGAGAAATAAAGCTTCTGTCTGAGAGACAGAAAGGGTCCTGAGTGGGTTGCCAAAGACTCTGTATTTATAGAGTAAAAACAGGAGGTTAGATGGGTCAAAAGGGGGGAAAAGTGGGAATTTGCAAGGTGAGCATAAAGTGGGATAGAACTGTGTTCAACCAATAGGGTCAGTTGCTCAGGCAAAATTGATTCAATTAGGAACAAATGGGGGAGCATGTCTCATAATAAGTGGGCTTGCTTAACAGCAGGGACTCTTCCTGTAGGGAGTTGGGATGGTGACTCTTGACTTCTTCAGGGTGATACAGAAGCATTTGGACTATTGGTTCTTAGCACTTGATTGTATTTCTGTTGGCATTTGTTTTGAGATTTGGCCCAGAGCAGGAGGTGATTGTCTCTTCCAAGGCTATAAGCAATCTGAATTTATCCTCTTGCTCCTTTGAATTCCCAGCCCTGTTGTTACAGGCAGCTGACTTAGTTAGAAATTATAGGCAGTGAGACAGGACTAGGTCCTAGAAATGGCCAATGCAAAAGCCCAGATACCTTGTAACCATGGGGGAGATGGATACCTCCTGTTGTGGGTCAGCCCTCAAGAAAAAATATCAAGCAAATGCATCCCTATCCTACAGGCTGAGGCAGTGCTGACAGACAGGCTTGGACTGGCTCTCATCTGGCTGCTGCCCCAGTCTCAGCCCCACTGCTGGTCTCATTGTTCTGTTGCCCCCTGCATCATATAACCTTTTTTTTTTTTCTAGAAAATATCTGGTGGATCACAGTACAAGGAATCCAAAGGGAATTTATATTTATCTCTTAACTGTAGCTGTTAAACATCCTGAAAATTAATACCATACAGTACAGGACAAGTAGTAAACCTAATATAGAACATTAAATGGAAGTGTTATTTTCTATTAACCATGGGTGTGTTAATATTTGAACACTAAAATAATTTGTGACATATTTTGGACTGCTCACTATAACATTACATAAATTTTTGTTAAAAATTATTATTTGACTGGTGTCCTTGTATTGGCCTGATCTAAATCACCAGGCTGGAACACAAGAAAAAGGCATAAGACATCTAGATATGGGAGAACATATTTGTCATCATAAATAATCACAATTTTATATTTGAAGGCATGAATATACCATCAGATCAGCAACAATGAATTGTCTTAGTAATATGAACTTTACTTGCACTTTTTCCCCATGGGGCTAAAGAATTTATTTGGACCTCCCATCAGTGAACCTGAACTGCTTAAAGTACCTGGTTGTTCATGTGTAAATACCATATGTTTCCCTAGTGTGAGAAATGGTAAGAGTACATAAGAGTTTGTAGTAACCCTGCTTCCTCATTACATTGCTTTGGAGCCTTATAATATTCCCATTCATTACTCAGAATGGTTTCATCCTGGGTTCTTTTATTTTACTATCTATAATTATTTGAACAGCTCTTTTGAAGAAAAGAAGACATTATAATAGCTAGTGCTGATTTAATATCATCTTGTTTTGAAGTGCTAACATGCTTTTAGTCTTCTGTTTCCTTGGTTCTATCTTGTTGTATCATATTGGATTGTATTATGTGTGATAGTAAAAAATATTTTATGGACAATGAGATAATACAGTAACCATTGTTCATTTTGTGTTATTTCATTCCAAATAATCTGTAATACTTTCATGCTCTTTAATGGTTTTATAATATTTTGTTATGCCTGATACTATTGTGTATGAAGATATACTCAACTACTTCAAGGAAAGAGACACTAAGGTAGCTACTGATATGTCAGGTTGTATTGGGTTGAAATGTTGTGTTGCTTAAATTGTTGTACTCCAATCTCATTTGTTAAGTCCTCTTTTATTTTAATCTCTGTGAAATTAAAATAAATTTTTAAAAAAGTTACCAGGTGGCCACTTTTTTGTTTATCAATTGGAGTGCTGTCTAATATTGCCTCACCCCAATGGATTTTGTTTAACCAATTTTAGCATCATTTTGACCAGCTGGCAACTTAGGTGGAAGCATGTCTTTTAAATCTGTTACTCAAATGAACCTTTATTACATGATTTGAAAATATAAATGTTGAGGAAAACGTTGTTGAGCTCAAGTAAAAAGAAAAATCTGCTAACAGAGCAGACAATTGGACAAATGGACAACAGATATATAAACTGACAATCATCTTATAAAATTAGAATGCACTCAAATATATTTGGCCAACTTGAACTCTCATAAATAGTGTAGAGTGAACCTTCTTATAAATCAATTAATAGAGATCTCTTGAAATAAGAATACCAGAAAAGGAACCTAATTGATGGTTAACCTGAGGTAGCTCAGAAAGTTAAAAAGAAGGAACAGAAATATTAGTTAATCTTTTAGGTCCAGTCTGTTCCCAAAGCAGCAGTAGAGATGAGCCCAGCAGGTGTATATGTGTAATCAACATGGCTGCTGGCAACCATGTGGCCTGCCAGAAGGCTGCAATGCCTGAGACTGAGTATGGTGGGCAGGCAGAGAAAATGGTGATGCAGGGGAAGGAGAAAAACAACACTCAGACGGGACAGATGGCTAGAGCAGGGGGATTGAGAAGTCAGAGCCTTGTGAGAAATGCTAGGGGAAGGATGAGAGACCCTAGCGGAAACATTGTAGACCCTAGGGGGAGGATTGGAGACCCTAGGGAGTAAAGGAGGAGGAGCAGATGACACAGGGGGTATAGAAACCTTTGGCTGAGAAAGCAGTGGTATTTGGTATGAGAGATATGGAGAGAAGCTGTAAAGACAGGAGCCACATCATAAGTGAGGGGAAGGGAGAAATCCTGGTGGAGCAGAGTGAGCCAGGAGTACTTGGGCAATCACAGAAGACAGAGTGGGAGAAAACCACGTCCTTAAAGTGAAGAAGGCCTAAAGTTGAAGGGTTTTGGCCAACTTAACACCGCTGTGACAAAAGCATAAATAAAAGATCAGCTTTTTGGTTGTTGTAGCCTTTTAGAGGCCAAAAGCACCAAGGTTATGAACCAGGCATCGCAGAGGTGTGTTTTCTGGAGGACAGGATGTGGCCCCCATGACTGAATTATAAGGGAGCTGAGAGAACAATTTCACCTCAGGGACTAAGAGCTGTAGCTCCCCCAAGGCACGTGGAAGCTGTGCTCAGTCACACACAACATAAGAGATCATAATCTATTGTGAAAGTGTGACAGGCCAAGTCCCAACACCCATTCTTCTTGGCAGGTAACCAAAGAGAGCAGGGCGTGGTCCCAGCACATAAAAATCTCCATGTTACCTCCAGCTGTGTGGCCTAAGGAGAGTGGAAACTAGTAACCCTGTTTGGTGATGGCAGGATGTGTTTTCTGTCACAAGCTTGCTAAGAAACAGAAACAAACAAACAAACAAACAAACAAAAACAAAAAAAAACCCAGAAGGTATCTCACCCATGTTTAGTGAGTAAGGTTACTGGTGCATGCATATTAACAGTGGCAAGTAAACCATCCAGGAGGAAGAAACAGGTGGTTTTAAGGAAGAGGGACTCAAAATGGGAGGGACTCCCAGGAGACACTCAATCTGCCTTAGGGAACCAAATGATAGGATTTTTGGCATGGTTAAAGAGAAAATACACAGTAAAGATGTCATGTAGGGGCATACATATAGTTTCCATTGGGGTGGTGCTTAAAGGTGGCATTGCTGATGTGCAAGTAGCTGATTGGGACTCTTTTCATGCCACAGGTAAGTTGCATAGGAGAGGGGAAAGTGACCTCAAGGTAAATGTCCCCTGGTCTCACCTCCCAGTGCTGAAATGTCTCATCTAGAGCAAAATCCTGTCAATTTATTTACCTCAAAAATATGTTCTGCTCTTACCTCCATTGTTCCTAATTATTCATTCTTCAATTTTAGAAAACCTAAACTCACACCCAACATAGTAGGTCAGGAGTTTCATTAGTCTATATCACTGTCTGACAGCTTATATTACTAACTAACATTAAGAATCGTTTATCAACTTCTCTTAGCATAATTGTAGCAAATAAAATGTACTTAATGGATATAGTGAAATATATGATTAAAATGAAAAAAATAATTATCACAGTTTCTCTATCTAGCATCACCAAATATTTTCAGCTTTCAAGTATGTGAAAAAATAAAAACTAAAACAACTCTCAGCAAATACCCATAGTATAGGGGACAGTATATCATTCACTGTATTTACCATGTTATCTGTAGATATTTTGTAGAACACAAAAGAAAAATTCAGCCACTGAATGAACAACTGTCAGTTTCAATAATTGTGCTCATAGCACTACATGGTTCACAACTGTAGAAATTTTATTTTTCATACCAGGGATTGAACTCATGACCTTGTTCTTGCCTGGCTGGTCCTTGTACCAAAGAGCTCAATCCCCAGCCTGAACAACCTCAGATTCTAAATATGACTATTACCACTCTTTAATTTGCCACTGACAGATTTAATTGAAAATTTTGTTCATCTACATCTTCACAAATGAAATTATTTTCTTTCCTTGCATTTTAAATCACTTTTTTTAGGTACTGGGGATCAAACTCACAACCTGGCTCTTGCCATGCAGGTACTTTTGCCTGCTGAGCTAAACCCCAGGCCCCTATTAAATAATATTTTCTTAAATGTATAAATATCACTTTATCCATTCAAATAGTATTGTGATTTTACTACAGGAGGCCAAGGTAGACAGAAATTGATATACAGTAAGACAGGAAATGGAACCTCAAAGGAGTCAATGTAAAAAACTAAATACCACAATCACTGCTAGAGGCACAGCTGAATCAAGCCAGACCTGAAGGTGAAGATGCAGTCATCATGTCTACATGCCTCTTAAAGAGAAAAACAATAGCTTGAAAGGTACTACAGTTACCACCCTCTTCCCCAAGAAGTCCAGGTAGGCATCTATTACCATACTCAAAGAGCAGAACACCTGGGCTATTGTTCCCACAAAATTCTTTGGCCCTTTCTGCATACCTTTTCTGGTTGACTTGCTGCCCTTCTGAATAATATTAGTTAAGCAGCTATATGCTTATAGGTAGATTGTAGTTTGAGACCCACACTGTACTCACATTCTGAATTTGCTGTATAAATGACCCCTGACAATAGATCTGTGTGCTAAACACTGAAGACCGCTCCTGCAAAGGCAGGGCTATTCTTTCTTTTTTCCAAGAAAACTTTTTGAACTCCTTTTGATTTGTGACTTCATTCTTCAATGCTGTGAGCCAACCAACTTGCTGAATTTGCCATCAAACCAGGTAGGATTATATTTCTCCTATTTCAACTTGAATATCAAACATCTGCTAAAGCCCATGATTCAAAGCCTTGATTTCAAGCTGCTTATTTGCTCTGAGTTTGACATTTGCATGTACTTTTGGACCTCCTGTCTAGTAGACTGCAGATGTATTGGAGGAAGGAGGTCACTATTGTGATGTAGGACAATAGGTCCCTTTCATAACTGTATTTTTCACTGCCTCCTGGGTAACACTTCAGGACCAGCTTTCCTCTGCAACATCATTCCATAATTCCCATTTTAGTTAAGTCAACTTGCATTCAGCTCTAATATTTTTGTTTTCTTTTAATAGTCTTTCTCTGTTCCTTGGTTTTTATATTTTTTTCATTTTTGTTTTTAAAGCCATAGTCCCACTTTGTAGTTCTGGCTCACCTTGCACTCACTATGTATGGTACTCTGTCCTTGAATACATGGCCATTCCCCTGTTTCAGCCTCTTTAATGCTGGGTAAAGAGGTGGGTATCATAACACATGGTGTTTGTCTTTTTTCTTCCCTCCTTCTCACTATTATTCTTTCATTAAAGTGACACTGTATTTAATCTAGGTTATGGCTTGTGTCAGTAAATCTTTCTGGAGCTTGAGGTCAGTTTGTAAACAACAATATAGGAATCCACACAGACAAAGAATAAATTTGGAATTCAAATAGCTGTGCTCAGAACAATTTCTCCCAATTCAAAACCTCCCAAATTTCAAAATCTAAATATTTTATCCTGGACTGGAATGTTAAGAGTTTTAAAAAGAGAGAATCACAAAGAACATCCTATTGGAAACAATGTAGCTAGAATCTTATGTTAAATTTTGGTTGACACCTGTGTCCTGTTTTATTTGTTGTTGTTGTTGTTGAGCAGGTTAAATTTTTTTCTTTGGGAACAGCTCATTTTGCTTTTCTCATTGTACTTATATATTGAGTCATTTTCCATTTTCCTGGCTCAAATACAAGGCACTAGTTAAATGTAGGGCTCAAGATTGTATGATTTATGGCAGGCTACAACACAGCTAGGATACAGTGCCAAGCCTTAAGATTTTCTACTTGAAAACACACATAACATTTGACTATTTCAATATTTGTGATATTCAGCATTATAATAAAGCCTGATCTAGAGTCATGAAAGGCTGAAGTCACCAGGTCTCTCATCATTTTCCACTGATCTTTTTTCTCATCTTCCATAAATGCTCTCTTAATTCATAATACTGGTGCTCAAATTTGACACATATTCCTAGATGTGATGTCTCCCGTTTTTGCAGTGGTGTAGTCTGTTATCCTCAGACCATAAGAGATAGGAATACGTCTTGTGATTCCCTACACTCCAATGGTGTTATGTGTTAATTTGAACAATTTTCCTTTAAGGAAATGACAGTTGATGAATACATGTGTATCTCATGACTGTTTTCTCATCTTTCAAATAACACCAGGAATTCTTTCAGGTGTCAGGTGCACACCTGTAATCCCAAACTTGGAACGCTGAGGTAGGATTACCAGTGTGAATTTACTGGACTAAGATGTGAGTCCACAGTCAGCCTGAACTGCATAGGGAAACCCTGTCTCAAACAAATACGAAAAAAAATATCTATTATTGCTGATATCCTGGAGAAGAAGAACTCAATAGTTTGAAACTCTTAGGATCATACCTTTTAGGATATATCAGGTAAGTATAAAAACCAGTAAGACTATGTTTCAGGATATGGAAAAGTGAAAATATATCATATTGCAAAGTCTTATACAGATTTAAGGCAATGCCCATCCAAATACTATTATTATAGCTCACAAATATAGAGAAAACTTTTCTAAAATTCATTTGGAAACAGAAAAGATCTAGAATACCAAGGACAATCCTGGGCAACAGAGGCAAGTCAGGAGGCATCACAATTCTTCACTTGCTATAATACTAGAAAGCTACTGTCATAAAACCACCAGAGTCCTGGCAGAAAAACAGACCCAATAATCTAAACAGACTGGAGATGGAGACACAACTACAAACACACTCTGCTACCATGTCTTTGATAAAGGAGCCAAATATGTTCACTGGAAGAGAGGTAGCATCTTCAATAATGCTGCAGAAAATGACTTTCCCCATACTGAAGACTTAAACTGGGTCTATGCCTATCACCATGAAATAGACTAAAGTCAAACTAGCTTGGAGATCTAAATATTACAACAGAAACACTAATGAGGCTTCATAAACAAAACACAAAATTTGAAGAATCAACTTCAAAGAATCAATCACCGGGACTCCTTCTTATTAAAAAATATTTGTACATCAAAAGAAATCACTAACACAGTGAAAAGACAATGCACAGTTTGGACAAGGGATATCTTTCCATTTTCTGATAATCTCTTCAGTATCCTTTTACAAAGTACTGTAATTTTCAATATGTAAGTCCTTGACTTTCTTTGTTAGGTTCATTCCAAGTATTTCATTTTCTTGGAGGGTATTGGAAAGGGTGTGGTTTCTGTAACTTCACTCTTAGTGAGTTTATTTTGTATAGGAATGCTCTTGATTTTTGATTGTCAACTTTGTCTCCAGCTACATTATTGAATTTGGTTAAGTCTAGAAATCTTTTGGTGGAGTAATTGACATCTTCTACATAGAATATCATGTCATCTGTGAATAATGATGGTTTACCTACTTTCTGTTATATGATTATTCTTATTTGTCTCTTATCTCTAATATTTCTGCCTAATGTTTTATGGTTATTCTTATTTGTCTCTTATCTCTAATTGTTCTGCCTAATGATTCCAGAGCTATATTGAATAAGAGTGGTGATAGTAATCATCCTTTTCTCGTTCTTAATTGTAGTGTGAAAGTTTTTAGTTTTTCACCATTTAGTATGATGCTGGGTGTATTTTTGTCCTTGCTTGTTTTATCAGATTGAGGTAAAGGCTCTCTATTGTTATATATTGCAGGATTTTATTACAAATCAGTGCTTGATTTTATCAAAAGCTTATCATGCATTTATTGAGATGATCACCATATGACTTTTGTTTTTACCTGAGTTGATATAACATGTAAATTTGTTGATTTGCATGTACTGAAACAACCCTGCCTTCCTGGGATGAATCCAAGTTGTCAGGTTTTTAAATCTTCTTGATAATTTGCTACATTCCCTTTGCTAGTATCTTATTAAGGATTTTTGCAAGTATGTTCATTAGGCAAACTTCCCTATGGTTTTCTTTTTCTGGTTGTGTCTTTCTCTGTTATTAGTATCAGTGTAATGCTGGCCTCCAGGAAAGAGATAGGGAGACCTGCTTCTCTTTCAATTTCATTAAAGAGTAGGGGCCTTCAATTTTCTACACATTTCTTATAAAATTCAGCAGTAAATCCCCGAAGACTTGGACTTCTATATGTTGGTCAGTTGCCTTTTGGTTGTCATTGTTTGCTTCATTTTAATGTATTTTCCAGATGGTCTTATTATACACTGGAGTGGCCTTGAGCTCACATTGTAGCCCTGGTTAGTTTCAAATTCACAACAATCCTTCTACCTCAGCCTCCCAAGTTCTGGGGTTACAGGCATGCACCACCTGGCCAGTACCCAATAAAATTTAATTAGATCTTCAGTCTCATTGACAGATGCTGCATTATCTCGAATGTTTATATCTTCTTAGTCAGCTTTGGCAATTCATATGAATCTAGGAAGTGATTCATTTCTGTGTTATGCAACCTAGGGAAGCATGAGTTTTTGAAGTAGATACTGATGATCTTCTTAATTTTCACACAATCTGTAGTTATCTTACTGTTTTCATTCCTCAATGAATGGTTTTGAGTGGTTCTTTTCTTCTTTTGATGTGGTTGGCTAAAGGTTTATCAATTTTATTTATTCTTTCAATGAACCAACTCTTTGATTCTTTAAATCTTTTTATTGTTTTTATGTTCTGCACTGCATTACTTTCTTCTCTGATCACTATAGTTTCCTCCCTTTTAATGGCTTTGGGGTTTTCATGCCATTTTTTTCTGGAAGTGTGAGGTGCAACAGTATATCTTTATTTATGCCCTTTCTATTCCCTGAAGAGAAATTTAAGTACTATTAATTTCCCACTTCGAACTGCTTTCATTGAATCCCATGAGAACCAAGGTTTGCATCTATATTTTTGTTGTGTTGTAGATACTTTCAGATTTCTTCCTTTATTTCATCTGTGACCTATTGATTGTTTGGCAGAGTATTACTTAATTTCCACATATTTATGAAGTTTTATTACCTTCTTTTACAATTATTTCCCAATTGTATTGCACTATGGTCAGGTAAAATGCATGGGGTAAGTTCAGTTTCTTTGCATTTACTTCAGCATGTTCTGTGGACTAGTTTATATGGCATGTTTTAGAGAACCTCCCCTGCCCAGCAAAGAAGCATGTTTATTCTGAATATGTTGAGTCACATACTTGGTAAACATCGATTCAGTTCATTTGTTCATAGATTCAGTTTGACTTTCATATTTCTTTGCTGATTATTAGTCTAGTTCATCTATTTGTGATAGTGGGATATTGAAGTCTCTTGGGTCAATTGTGTTATTCTTTGTTGCATTATTTTCATGTCTTTTAAAAACTGCCATATAATGTTGGGTGCTCGTGTATTAGATGCACACATATTTATGATTGTTATCTTATCCTTTTAAAAACTTTCCATTAACATGTATGTAGTGAGGCTCTTTATCTTTTTGGTCCTTCTTGGTTTGAAGTTCATATTGCACGCAAAGAGCATAGCTACTCACGCTTTTTTCTGGGCCTCTGTATCATGGAAGATTGTTTTCTGTCCTTTGACTTTTGGTCTCTGAATTTATTTTTGAATTAAACATTTTTTTCTGTATACAGCATATTTTTGTATCTTGTTTCATGATCCATTTCACCCATCTATTTCTTTTGGTTGATGAGGTGTGACCATTAACAATGATATGTATTGGCTTCTCTTTGTTGTAATATTGTTCTGCTGTTGATTCTCTGCTTTTCTCCTCTGTTTAATTACTTGTCCTGCCTGGTTGTTTCTGTGTTTTGCTTGGAATTGTGGCCATTTTAACCTCTCTCTAGTATAACTTTCATTGCTTTTTCTACGGTCAGTTTTGCAGTCATATATTTCTTCAGTTTTTCTTTGTCATGGAAATATCTTATGTTTGCATTAATTTTGAAAGTTTTGCAGGATACATCAATCTGGGTTGGATGTTCTTTCCTTTCAGGACTTGTACGTCTGTCCAACTTCAGGACTTGTTCTTGTGTTTCAACTACAGCTTTCTTCTTTACTTGGATATTTGTGTTGAGAAGACTGAGGTAGGTTCATGAACAAAAATAAAGGAATCAAAGCATACAAATTGGTAAATTTGGAATTTAATTAATAGAGTTCAGGACCACTCATATAGATTACCTGCCAAATTCAGAGTCCAAACAAGTGGCTGAACTGGAGATTTACAAAGCTTTTAAACAGAGAACCACAAAGTGACATTCTATTGGAAACAACTGAGCTAGAATCTTACATTAATTTTTAGTTGACACCTGTATCATGTTTCTTTTGTTGAGCAGGGTAATTTTTCTCCAGGTGATGCAGCTCATTCTGCTTTTCTCACAGGACTTGTACTCTAAGTCATTTTCCATTCTCTTGGGTTAAATATATGCCACCAGTTAAAAGCAGGGCTCAAGATGATGTCAGTTATGCCAAGCTACAACAAAGATTGCTAGGAATTTGATGTGCTTTTAATTATAAGTGATCTGTGACTTTTCCTTAACAGCATTTTATACTGTGACCTTGTGCTGTATTTGTGGAATCTTGAATATTATATATCTTGGTGTAGTTTTATTTTGGTATGTCTGTTTGGAGTTCTATATGCTTCACTTATTTTATGGCAAGTTCTTTAATCATGTTGGGAAGTTTTATTCCATTATTTTGTGAAGTTTTTTATGGTATTTTTGTTGTCTCTGGCTTTCTCATTGACCCCAATAAATGTCATACAATTCTTCTTTGATGCATTTTGTACCTGTTGGATTGATCTCACATAGTCCCTTGCTACTTTTAAGATAGCATTGTTTTGATGATAACTAGCTACAATTTTGTCTTCAAGATCTGAAATTCTAAACCTAACTTTTGTTCAGTGTGTGCATATGATTTTAATCTCTTATAGGTTTTATATATCTTTCATATAGCATTGAACTTGTTGAACTCTTGTTTGGATCTCTTTCATGTATTCCATTTCTTTGCTATGTTGGCAACCATTGTTTTTCATTGTTTTTCTATGTTCATCTATTCTTTTATTTGTGTGTTCTCTAATATATTTGACTTAAAGTATGTTTTTGTATCTGAAAGATTTTCTCTGTAAAATTTTCCACTTTTTTTTTCTATTCTGGGTGATCAATGCAAACAATTTTGAGAACAGTCTCTAGTTGATGGGTTGCACTGTCATGCACCACATAGGATCTAATATGCATTCTGCATAATAAATAAACCACATGCCTATCATCAGTGTAATCAATATACACTGCAAAGAAGTGTATATTGTATCAGGCAAGGGGTCCTTCAGGCAAATGCAGGCTCATGAACAAAGCATCAACTGTCCTCAAGTTAAGACCTCAGTAATGGTGGTTCTGGGACCAATTTTTCTATCATAGGAACATGCAAATTTATACTTTGCTGTATATACAACCTAACAGAGACACATGGAGATCTCACTGTGTGCTGACTGCCCCAGATCCCCAGAAGCAGCCCACTCTTTTGGAGACAAGTGTATCCACATTGCCAATATCTGGTGATGACTGAGTCATGGAACAGAAAGTGAAAACAAAAAGCAGGCAAAACTTCTGGACGAGCCCTCAGTCTGGCGTCAATGTCCTGACTTTGTAGCTCTGTTCAGATCACTGATTCTAGCAAAGTGTTCAAAACTGCTGTCTCCTCTCTGACCACAGGCTATAGGCTCAGAAGTGGATGTAACAGTGACTGCTGAAGGTGACCCCTGCACCTCTGTAGCTGCTGTCTTGGAGGACAAAGCCACTTGTCCTCCTCCACCTCCCTCCCCACCTCTCCCACCCAGCTTTGAATGCTGAGCTGCTACCAGACAGTCTGGGTGGAGATGCTTAGCAGGGCCTTGAACATATATTTATCTCTCACACAGCTTCTGAGTAACTTATCACAGGAAGGAAAGTTATAGTAAAAAGTGACATCTGAGTGGCAGGAATCTTGCTCTGTACATCATGACCCCAGCAACAATGTGGTGGGGATCAAAACACAGAGGGTTCTTGCCACAATCCACAGCTTTTCACAACACAGAAGCCCTATTGCTGGTGGCACAGGTGCTTGCCTCACACCAGCACACTGGCCTACAACCTCACTGTGCAGCTGGACTTGGGAAATCAATTCTGCTGTGATTCAGGTGAGAACACAATGGAAGCCTGGCAACTAGGCGACCAAAACAAAAGAAGAATTGACAGTGGCCATATCCTGAGGCTGGTCACTGAGACAAAGTCACATTGTACACAAGTGAGCCTTTGGCCTGTCTCCTGTCAATGTGCTGTCCAGCTCCTGAGGGGCCCAGAGCCATGCCATTAGAAGGCTGAACACACTGCCACACCTTGTAATACCTTCCATTGCTCTTAGGACAGGACTGAAATGCATGAGCCCAGGGGGCAAGAATTTGCACGCAGACACATTTGGGCTGGGGCACACTTATTTGCCTTTATTCAAAAGTGTAGCACATATCTGAGGGTCCCGCTTCACAGTCTGGTGCACCCAGCCTTTGTTCCCTGAGCAGATACAATTCTGCCCATGTCATATGAGTCATTTCAAAGATACTGTATCTACCTGGATTATGCCAGTCAGGAGCACCTGCATTTGCCTCCCCACATATCCAGGAACACATGCCTCACACAGGGACCCAAACCTTAGGTCAGGTCCTGGGTTGCTCCACAATCAGATTGATCTTGATCCCCCAGTTCTGACCACCATGTCCTGAGGAGAACTCTAGAGCTTAGAGCCAAGAATAGAATTCCTGGTAGCTTCAGTCCCACGTTGTGAATCAAGGACAATAAATTTTGGTTCTAGTTTGTTGTGGGTGACAACAAATCAGCCATACCTGTGGGTACTGGATTCTCTCTTCTGGGGGAGTGCAGAGCAGCTCCCAGTCCAGCCAGGGCTAGCACAAGCCCAGATGTGTGCTCCTGAGAGAAGTGTGTATAATAGGAGGATGGAGGGATGCCTGGGGAAAGAGAGAATGGAAGCTGGAAGAAGAAGGCTGAGAAGTCTCTGAGCTGCACAATGGTTGGCACTTGATTTTGTCACCCATCATACCTTTTGGCTGATAGCACCAAACTGCACCAGCTATAGTTTGGGCAGCTACACATGCAGTGTCTCCTCTTGTGGCTCCACTGAGAGGTTCAGAGAAGACTGGGGTGGACAAGTAAGGCCTGGGTAGAAAAAGTCAAGCAGTCACACAATCTGTGTTGTGCAAATTCACTGCCAGGCAGAGCCAATGTCCACTGCCACACTGACCCAGAAATAGCAGGCCAGGAACTCCCTTCTTCAATGCAAGAGGCCCATCCTGATGCCCTCACAGGCACTGGGGTCCACACATCAGAGAAGGGCTGCCCACCTCTGTGGTTTCCACAGCACCTGCTCCTGCCCTTGTTTTGTGCCCTCCCTCATGGTGCTCAGCTCCCACATGGTGTCACACAGAGGGGCCTGGATTTTTCCATGCTACCTGGCACTGATCCTGTGCTTCAGCTTGCTGTGCACAGTACCAGTTCAAGTGACTCCCCTCAGGCTCAGGGAGTAAGGGAGGCCACACTCCCAGTTATATTGCTGCCGTGTGTGAAAGTGGGGCCAAGAGATGCTACTGCCCTGGACTTTCAGCCCGGGAATGATGCCCATCAGAAGGTGGTCAGAGCAGCAAGCAGGGCAACGGCACATCTGCTGCTTGGAGAACCATGTTCCAGTCCAGGTCAGGACAGCTGAGACCCTCAGTAACCTGTGCAGCACAGGGGCAGGATGGAAGTGAGGCAAATGTCATCACAGGGCTTAGGAAATGATGCGAGGGAAGAAGCATGAAATTCAGTCCATTCTCAAAAGGTGTACTCACCAGGGATTTGGGCTTTAGTTAGTCATCAATGCCATGGATCACGGCCAGGGCATTTGGGTTTGTTCACTGTGTCTGAGGTATGACAGTACTTGCAGGCACTTGGTAACAATGACCAAAGAGGAAGACGTTGCCTCAATGGACAATTCAGTCAAGAACAACCTCCAAATCTCCCAGTTTACTGGTGTCCTGGGGGGAGACATTCCCAAAGCACTTAGCTGCCATGCAGGAGGGGATAGAGTTAAGCAGTCATTCTTTGGGAAGGTGAGGGTTTTGGAAAATGTTACCAGTAACTGCAAACATGCCTTTAAATTGTTTACTTATTTCAGATGACATCCTTAAGGTAATGAAAACCACAGAAGTCATTGTTTTAGGCTGAGGACTTCACTCAGCAGCTTCCGCACCTTCTTAGAAAATGCAGAGTTGTGAGTTTGCTCCATGCTACTGAAAAAACCAAAACAAAAAATGACAAATTACTTTAAACCAACCAAAAGACCACACACACACACACACACACACACACACACACACACACACACTTGTAAGTGATCTAGAGTAAACAGTGTTTGTTACAATCACCCTATGAAACTGGCATAGTTGTGCACAACTGCAATTCCCATACTGTAGGAATCTGAGACAGGAACATCAGAAGTTCAAGCCTAGGCTGAAGAATATGGAAACTCAAAAAAATGGAGAGAGAGTGAGACAGAGACAGAGACAGAGATAGAAAGAGCACGGAAGGAAGCAAGACTCAAGACTCATAAGGCCATGAGTTCAGTCCCCAGTGAGTGAGAGAGAGAGAGAGAGAGAGAGAGAGAGAAGTTAAACAGAAAAAACTATGCACACATTATAATACCCAAATCTCTACTCAGAAGTGTCCTAATCCACCATTTGTTTAGTTTAATTTTGTCTTTTTGAAACAAGGTTTCACTTTGCAGTTCAGGCTAGACTTGAGCTCACTGTGTAACCTAGGTTGGTCTCAAACATTCAAGAATCCTGACTCAGCCTCTTGAGTGGTGGGCTTACAGGTGTGGAACCACCATGCCCTGCTTCCACTATTTTTTAAAATACAGGCTTCAGAAAGGTTTGCTGGAGGGAGACACAAAATGCACTCAAGCATGGAGTGTGGGTGCTCAAAGAGATGAGGCACCTAATCCACCAGTTTTGATGCACAATGCAGCATGATCTATAATGCGATTCCAGAGAACAGGAAAGTGTCTCCCTCTAGAGGTGAGGACCAGTCCTTCCCATATGGGTGTGTTAGGTCTCCCCAGTACAATCCAGCTGCCCTTGTGTTGGGGAGGCAGTTTTGACAGTTACCCCAGCAGCTCTCTTCAATTGCCAATAGTGACAGATCTGTCTTCACTCTGCTCTTCTCTGGCAGTGTATGCTTTTGGCATTGAACTCTGTAGGCTGCACCCCCAACGCTGTTCCTTTAGTAGTTATGAAACAGTGTCAGAAAAACAAAGGGCCAGAGATATGGACTACTGAACATTTATCACAATTGTCAAGACTCCTTTGAGACATGAGCCCTCCATAATCATGCCTCTTGGGCTGGGAACAATGAACCAACCAGGTTGATGGCAGGGTGCAAGGAAGGCAACTGGCAGCCTGAATTTCTGAAGATGCAGGCAGATGCCAACCAATGATGACTCTGCTCTCAGTCAAATACTTACCAGACATGAGGTCATTTAGCCACTAGTCCATGAAATTAGTGCCCTCTGGAAGAGCATGGGGTGGGATGCAGCTGCCTCCCTTGTCTGTGGCCTGAGGCTCACAGAACAGAAAGGGAGGTTCCCCGACATCTGCCAGGTCTCTCTGCCTGTCCATGGGAGCCTGGCAGGAAGTGAAAGGGTGCAGAGTAACCTCCCTGGGCAGACACTCTACCTCCCTCATAAACCTTGACCACATACTGGAATCCACAGTATCTTGTGCCTGCGACCCACCACACCCTGCCTGACATGGGGTTCATGCTCCAGGTGACAGAATATGGCCCCCTAGGGTATGGTTCCCACTGAGCACAGCTTCCATAGATGCCTCTGCCTTTTGGGGCCCAGGTTCACCCCTCCCCTGTTGGAAACTTTATTAAGTGCTGCTCTGTTATTCTGACACTGTGAGGCAGCTTCAACACAGATAGTCATGGCCCTGGCCATGACCAAGTGCTATGTCACAGATTTGAGTAGTCATAGAGAGCATGGGTTGAGAGGACCACACGCAGTGTCTGGGTCACTGACCCCAACACTCTATTATGTGCACCCATCAGAAGGGGGACTTCCTTCCTGTGTAGACAGAGCCTTGTGGTGGGGAAGAAGCCACTGCCCAGCTCCTGGCAGCAGACCACATCATAGTGTTCTCTTTTGCTCTGCATAGCTCCCATGGAGCATGAAGCTCACTCTCTGAATGGACTTTTCCTACCAATAATCAACCCCAAACACATCAAGAGTCTGACTTTGGCAGAAGCTTATTTTTTGGAGCTGAGCAGCCCTGAGCCTGGATATTTTGGTGTGGGATTTCATCAGTCCAGGTTCCCCATTATCTCACAGGTCAAAGGCCCAGTCTCAGATGGCACAAGGCTTGAAAGGTGGCCTGTGAGACACAAGGTCAAGTGCAGGTCTCTAATTACACAGGGCCAGCACAGTTCCTTTGGGTATCAGATGCATGATCTATAAGAGAAATGCATTATACTCAGCTGAATTCAGCAATGTGAGCAAGAATTCCTGAGGCTGAGAGCATGGGAACACATAGCAGCCTGGGTCTCTTGTGTGCTGTCTTAGTTACTTTTCTCTTGCTGGTGAGGCAAAATAACAGACACCCAAATTTAAAAAGGGGAGGGTGTTTTAGTTCACAGTTTGGAGAGGTTTCAGTCCATTACCTGCTGGCTTCAAGGCAGAGTGGGACATGGCAGAGGGCAACAGTACATGGCAGTGGAAAACAGTAAAAACCACAGGTGAGGAGGGGAGAGGAAGTCTCCTTCCATCCCTTACAATGTAAGCAGGTACCAGCCCTAGGGCAGGTGTGCCACAAACACCCTTAATCTCAGCATTAGACCACGAATCCATCACAAACTTAGTTTCAGCAACTTTTTAAAAACCATTCTCCTGTGACTACATGAGGCTTTGGGGGTACAACCAGACACAAAATGTAACGTGTGCAATATGTACTACCAGTGAGAGATGGTACAGCCTTCTGACCTGGCTCTAATGCAGAAACTTCAATCCAGAAGCTAGGGACTCACTGCTTAATTTCTAAAGAACCTTTCTGTGTACATAAGAAACTCTGTTACCCAAGTGCTCACTCAGGTGGCCATGAGTCCCCAGCAGGAAACAGGAATAGAGATGGGATTTTTCAGGCCTCACATGCAAAGCAGAGGCCAGGCAACCCAGGTAGAGAGAGATTCACTAGGGCTCTGAGGAAGGCCACCTGGGGGCTGATAAGTGAGCCTGAGCTGGTCTAGGGTTTGGGTAACCACAGGGTGAGAATGAATTCTAGATGGGAGGGCAAGGTGGGCGAGATCAGCTTCCAGAAGGACCTAGCCTGGCTTCCCCACCTGGCCAGCAAGCCCCAGGTGCTGTCTGAAAGGCTGCCATGTGGAACTGTACTAAAGGACGTGGTTCATCACATGGCTGGTGGCTTCTGTGCTGTCACTAGAAAGGTGAATCCTTTCCCACTTAGGCAATCCCAAAACAGACAAAGTGAGATCTCCTGGTTTTCTGTCCTGGCTGGCTGTTGGCTTTGAGGGCTTCCTGGATCATAAATGCTGGTGAACACCCCTTAGTCACTATCTGCTCTTTGGGCCTGGGTGTCCCTATCATCCCTACCATGGGGGAACAGTGTTATGAAACAGGGCATGGCCCTTCCCAGCTCACTGTGCAGGGCAGACCCTGCAGCTCTATGTGCAGCCTGTGCTTCCAGAAGCTGCCATGTCTCTCTGCTATACTCAGAACTCTGGGAGGCTTTAGGGAAGTCCTGATGGCCCCATTCTCTGCTTGTCTGAGATCTCATAAGCTTCTTGCACACTACTAGTCACTGCACCAACAGTGCTGCCCCAGACATCAGCCTGGAGCTAGTCCCTGCAGGGCTACAATCCACATACCTGTACCACAGTGGGGCCTTGCAGTAACAACAGATGCCAGCAGGGGGAGAGAGTGAGCTAAGGGGATTCTGTAATGAGGCCCAAAGAGGACAGGGCATATTCAGGGTCAGATTACATTTTCAGCACTTCCCTCAAGGGTGTGTAAACAGCAGGCCTGTGGTCCTGCCCCCAAAGGAAACTGGGGTCTAATTCTTCAACTATCACCTCCTCTCCTCAGCCAACTTCGACAGGTGCCAGGTCAGTGTCCACACATGAGTGGGAGCATCAGAATAGGGACATGGACACTAAGTCACTTCACCTCCTGTCATGATTTACTTCTGCTGTTTTAGTTCACTGTAACGCCTGGGCCCATTTATCCCTATGGCACTGGTGTGACTGTGCTTCTACCCTGTCCCCAGCTCTGACACATCATCACATCAGCAGGGATGCACTCACCCAAAACCTAGGCCTTGCTACTTTGTCCATGTCTCAGCGAAAATATCCAGGCCCCTCGGGTTAGAGGTTGAGACCCCACTAGGCTAAATGACATTGTACCAGGAGAGAGTGATCACAGCCACTCAGCCTTTCATGGCTAAGGAACCTGGACCCAATTTCTTCAGAAGCACCACAGGGAAGTACTCTGTTTGTCATCACATACAGGTCCGCACTCCCACACCCAGGACAATCCTGTTTTCTCATCTCCAGAATGTGTGGTTGTCACAGGACACGTGGGATGATACTCTTCATGTAGGAAGCTAATGACATTTGCTCACAACTGATCTGGAAATGCTATTATTTCTAACTGCTACTTATGAAATTTAACCTCCAGCACTCATGGTGGTACATGGCTGGGCCAGTAACTTCAGGCTTCCCACTGTCTCATCACAGACTGGAAATCAGTCAGTGGAGAACCTGGCAGTGGTCTGCACAGTGAGGGCGACACAGGCAAAAGGGCTGCACAGCCTGATGGAACCCCTGGAGCAGGACTTTCTGCACAGCTTCCCTATCCACAGCTCTTCCTTCCCAGGTCCCTCAAGTGCCAACATTTCCACCACACAGGTGGGAAGTTGAGTTTGCTCTCAGGTGCACAGTGTGACTCAACCACCTAGAGCTGAATCTTTGAAATGTGCTTATATCTCCCAGTCTCTGTTCACTGAGAATTGAGAATTGCACCCAGTAACAGTGCAATTGTTAGAAAAGTGAATTGAACCTAAGGCCAATCTTACAGGGTCCCTATGGAACAAAATGGGGTTTCCAGGCAAATGCTGACCCCAGCCAAAGCTCTGTGGAAGGCCTGCTTGAGTAGCCATGTTTATTCTCCATTGAGCTGCTCTCTCCATGGTAAAGGTTTCTTTCTCCTGCACTGATCCCTACACTGAATAAACATTCTCTCTTCATTGTAGAGGAGAATGGAGAGTTGCTCTATGGGCTTTGGGATGTATTATTCAGAGCCAGATTCCCTGGGGACTGGCAGAGGCATCAGGCACTTTTAGACATCAGGGCAGGAACCAGTTGGTATCATGAGTACATGAATATACATAGAGCTACACCATGCACAGACACTTTTCCAGGCACTGACCATGATCCAGTGACCAGGAAATATGTATCTAGTCCCCTCTTGACCCTCCAAACTAGTGGGGGCTACCCTGAATGGCATATCATGTATCACTGAGATTATGGTACATGACACCCCCTCTTGGCTTCCCTAGACAAGGATGCACAACAGTGGAAGAGGATCCCAGAGGAAGAACAGAGTACTGTGTGGCAAGTCACTGCGCCATCTAACAAATGAGTAAAGGGGGAATAGGATCCATCCCTCTGTCCCCTCACTTCTCACATATTTATGGAAGACAACCCCTATTCCACAGCAGACATTTCCATCCCCCCTGAAGGCAACATGCCACTGAGGAGCACTAGACAGATGTGTGTACAGCTTTCCTGAAGAAGGGAGAGATGGTCACCCCAGTGTCCACAGACTCTCCCATGGAGTCATCTGTCAGTCTCTCAGGGCTGTCTGGGCCAGCACTGCTTCACTGGTGGTGGAGATAGAGTGAACTCAGCTCTCAACTGCTGGAGCAGCTCAGCAGGTTGCCTTGGGTGAGAAATTTGGGAGGGAGGACCAGACCTCACACTCAGCTCCCCACACCTGTCTCCTCCAGAACCACAGCCCTGCTTCTTAGCTCTAAGCAGCAGCTGCAAACACACATGGACCCTCCAATGCAACTCCACTTCGCTGAGCTGGAGCACTGTGAACCCACTGAGGCAGAAACAAGGGTGAGAAGGACTGGGTATAGGCATGAGGGTATGTGAGGAGGACAAAGCTAAGGGACCACCCTGCAACTCTGAGACACAGCAGTCAGTGGGTGGATGCAGTGTGGGAAACTTCCTGATAGTGGATTTTTGCACAGAGCTGTCTCTGACAGGCACTGGGAAGTTTGTTTGCTCTGCAAGGAACATGGGAAATTGATGATCTTTCCTCCTTTTTCTGTTGAAGGGTCAGCTGGACACCAAGCTCAAGGCCCAGCTGAAGAGTTTGTACCTGATTCATCTCCAGTGTCTTCATCAGCTCTGGGACCACGGGAAGAGGCAGCACCAGGAAGCCCATCTCAGTCAGCTCAGACCTATGATTAACAGTGGCTCCACAGCCATTGTCAGCTCAACTCCACTGAGGCCAGCTCCTGCTGAAAAACTGACTTTCCCATCTCCTGCACTAGGTTTTCCATCTTACCTCTATACTTCTTTTAAATATTATGGCATGAATTAATTTTAAACAAATTATAGGATTTCATTCATTTTAATTAAAATCCTCAAGGAAGTGGCACTATCACATTCTCAATGTGTACAGCCTTCATTTCTGCCCAGTTCCAAAATGTTTCCTGCAACTTCATTCCCATTTGGACACCATTCCCTCTCTTCACTGCCATCCCAGCCTCCACTAATCTTTCTGCCTCTGTGATTTACTACACCATGTTTTCACATCAGTGCATCACAGCTCTGTTTGGCCAAGCAGTACTGGAAGACATTAACTGGTATTTGTCTTTGATAAAGGGGACTATCCTAGATAGACTATAGGATATAAGTAATAATTAAATACATTCATCTTTGAGGTTGGAATTACCTTTCCATTTGTTTTGTAAGATATGAGATGAACTCTTACAATTCAAAAGGGGATCTGCTCATATGGCCAACAAGTGTATAAAATACACAGTATCCCAATGCAGGTACATTCAGGGACACATCACTGAGATGTGCTGTGTCCCCATTTGACTTCAGGTTTTAAGGCAGGTGGGGAAGAGCAGTGGGGAGAAAATGGAGGGGCAGAGCAGAGCCATTTCCCTCAGCTCCCATCAGACCTCTACACAGGTCCCTGGACCTCGTTTAGCTAAGCATAGAGGTTTCTTCCACACAGAGAGCTACAAAACAATAACACAAAAAATAAAGAAAAAGCTGCATAACTTCTTAGCTTTCCTTCCAAGATTGTTGTTCACAGCACTGTTAGAAGCAGAAAGGAACTGGTGCCCTCCCTACCCTGCAGATAGATGGTGCGGGCACCAGTGTGGGCCATGGGAACCAGGGGAAGCTGCAGGGATGCTGAGCTCAGTCTCTCTGTGCCCACAGGGAAAGAGGGCAAGGAATCTGGTCATGAAATAACCATGGATCCAAGATGGATGTGTGTGAGGAAGGTCTCAGTTTTTACAATGAAGTACCTCTGACATCAATGTGCATACACACAGAGATGTGTGTGAGGCAGAGTGACAGATGAGAGTGAGGCAGAGCCTGGGAGACTTGCCCATCACTTAATGAAGTGGAGCTCCAGAGGATGGAAAATGTGAACGCTCTTCTTGGTTTTACTCTCAAAGCTCTTTATTGTACAATGACATCTTTGGGTGGGGAAGTGGCACAGGGAAGTAACAGGAACCTGGAGAAATAGATAAATATACCAAGATTTTCTTTTCTCTTTTTCTAAATATGGCATTTACAATAAGAGAGAATATATTAATGACATACACATAGTTCTCCAGTAGCAGAGTCATCCATGGGCTTGTCATTAGCAGACTCAGAAGACAGAAGGGTGAGGGAAGGGAAGGGAGGTACATATAAAGGCGGAAATGGGGTTTAACCTTAGTTGAAAAAAAATGTCACCTGAGACTCCTTACTTAAATCAAAGAGAGATGCCACCACTTCCCAGTGTGTAGGGGGAGGGCAGGGATGCAGCACAGAGTACAAGGCTGGGTTGGAAGAAGACCAGGGCTCAGCTGTGGGAGAGGGGATCACAGTATCCCTACAGGGCCACTATGTCTCTGCTTTTCTTCTGCAGTTAAAAACTAACAAGAAAACAACACAACTACCAAATGAGAAGAGTCTCTGAAAAAAGAGCCACCAGAGGCATGAACAAGAGAACCATGTTAAATTTTTAAAAAGTATTTACATGTCAGCTGTTTGGACATTGGCTAGTTCTGTAGGAAAGGTGGGAAGTTGTGTACCACTCAGCTGCTCCACAGATATGAATGGTCTTGCTGTAGGTTCCCCTCATTAAAAATCCTTCAGTGTAGAAATATGAGGACTTAAGCTGAATACAGTCACTGAGATAATGGCGTTGACACAGGGGAGAGACAGTGTCTCCTCTTCTCCTGGAAAGGAAGAGAACTTGAAGATTGTGTCATTAGCAGCTCTGGGAATGTCTACAAGCCTCAGTACTCCTACAATGAGGTGTCAGGGTGGCCCCTCCCACAAGTCACAGACCACGGGTAAGGTGGAAGTAGGAGAGTGTGTTGAGCATGCTGTGCGTGGTTGCTGGAGAGAACCCTGCCCTGGCACCATGGTCTCAGACTACTGATTGCACTATGTGTTTACATAAAATCCCATCATGATTTCAGGATGGGTGGCAGCCTCTTGTCTGCTGGAAATTATTTTTCAAGTTGGGCATAAAAAACCTTAGACAACGTGCTTAGCCAATTAAGCAGAAATGACATTACTTGGAAAAATCTAGGAAACACATTTTGCAGTGGCAGATTCAAGCTACTGAATCTACTGAAGCCCATATTTTGGGGATAAAAAGACATGAGTCAGGGTTTGCTGTACAAGATACTGGGAGGCACAGAAGTGTGCCCAAGTTCACTTTCTGCTTCATTTCAATAATTCTACCAAGCTGCAGAGTAGATTCTGAGCATCCAAAGACTTAAGATTTGAACTGCAGTAGAAATCTGTAAAAACTCAGGCAAGTGGGGAGTAAAAACAAAAGAAAAGCTTTTTTTGGCAAAATGCAGTTTTAAATAGATGGTTAAATAAATTTAAAAAAAAAACCCAAAATGAAAAAGAACAAAGAAGAAGAGAATGTAATGTTAATGCTGTGTTTTGTTCCAATGCTTCAGCCATAGTCAGAAAGGAGAGGAGTGAAATTTGCAGACTGGAAGGGTCACTGTGGTGAACGCACTTGGCCTAGGAGGCTGAGGGTGTGTAGACCCACTATGCGAGCAACATCCAGGCAGTATCAGGCACCTGGTGGAGGCGGACTTAGGACTGATGTGGCAGAGTCTTGGCTGCATCCTGGCAGCTCTGCCTTGCTGTCCCTGCAGGGCTGCAGCATGGATGTGGTGGGGGAGAGGAGTGTAAAGCAGGCAATGCTGGGCTCCTCTGCACACTGCACACTCCGTGTTCAGCCTGGCAGCAGGAAGATTCAGGTCCTCCTCACTGGTAAAAGAGACTCTGAAGAAAAACTCTTGTTGTCCTCTGAGAGTTATTGGCACAGGTGAACCAGTGCTTTCTAGGGTAGGAGGGCAGCGCCACCCCACCATGGAAGGGCTCTGCATGTGTTAACGTTTTAAAAATTAGTCATAAATGATGTGTTGTTTTTCTGAATAACAAAACTCCTTATTTTATATATCTATAAGGTGACATTTGAAGTTTCTGCACTGTGCATATCCTTTATTTTACATAAATGAAAATTAAGTCATCCATTTTCACTCATTTGTTTGAGAAATTACATATTATCTTTTTCTTAACTAGGTTGGGTACAAGAGAAAAAATAGTGACTTGGACACTAGCAATAATTCAATGGAAATTAAAAATTGAAAAACCACAAAAGCATCCCTCCGAAGATGAGTGGTCTGCCACTGACCAGCTCCTGTCTTGTGTCCTCGCCTGCTGTGCTGGCCTGTGTGTCTTCACTGCTGGGTGGAGAGAGGGCCAGGGCAAGGCCACAAGCTCTCTGTCATCTCAAGTAAGATTGGGGACGTGGCTTAGGACATGGCCTTCTTTCAGCATTTTCAGTGCCTGTAAATTTATAAATCACTCAGCAGCTTTGCTTTCATAGGTTCATGGCTTCTAACTTTTTACACCTTAACTGAGTAAGAATAGAATATGGGAAACTGTAAGTCTCACTTTTTGTTATGAAGACTTAGCAGTGGATATTCCAGGAAAAATGTATACATGTTGAATTTCATAGTGACAGATTTCACAGCTGAAGTCTCCACATTGAGTTGGAGCCTGGAAGAGTAAGTCTAGGGGGTGCTCAGATCCCTGTGGAGATCTGATGTCAGTGGAAAATGGTCCAGGCAGACATAGAGGACACCGTGGCACCAGGGGCAAGAAAGGCCCAGGTCCAGGCCTCCTGATCCACAAGTCAGCTTCCAGCAAAACAGCATACACTACACACTGGACAGAAGAGGGCTGGTGTGGCCCTGCTCCCAGAACTCCTTCCTGAAGGCCCTAGGCCCCTTGGCTGACTCAGGGAAGCACTGTATGAGAAGGTCAGCCTGTTACATAGCCCACCTTGACAGAATGTCTTCCACCCAGGTGCAGATTTCAACTGCCACATGTGGACTCAACACAACTATGGAGCAGGACAGGTGTTTACAGGGAGCAAATCAGGAGATGGGGACACTGCAGGCAGGCCAGAGTATGAAGCCTGAAATAAGAGATGGGCACCTGACCAGCTCCAGTTTCCTTCAGCAGTAAACTCCCGACAAGAACAGTGTGCATTAAAGACTAAGTAACTGAAAGGAGTTACTGACCAAAATATATAAAATACAAAAGTAAATGGCTGCATCCCTAAGTAAAATGAGACGTGACCCTTAATGGGAATGTGATCTCTTTGGTGTCACTGACCCATACCCATAAGGAACAAACACACTGATGAACAGAGCAAAAATTAATATAGGCGATGGTCAACAATCAAAATTCATTAATAACAACAACAAAACCAGGATAAGACAAATGACCCAGTGAATTTTTTCAAGTGTATAATAAAAAATAAATAATAATGATTTTTTGATTCTTCCAGGAAATTGAAGGGAAAAATCCAACACCAACTTCTTTTAGATGACAAAGTCACCCTGAGAATGAAGCCAGACAATAATGTATTGAAAAATAAAATAAATGAAAGCACCCTACTGACCAATATTCCTAATGAACATAAGCAAAATTATTCAGCTAAATACTTGTCAGCTAAATTTGCCAGCACATGCAAAAGTTAAGCAACGCCATCAACACTCAGCTCAATCTCAGTGATGCAAGAACTGTCCCACTGTAAAAACCATTCAGTGTCACTTGTCACTCTCACAGAATGAGACAGAAGCAACCTCTCAATAGATTTGGAAAAATAGTTTTGAAAAATACTGAGTTTCAACATTTTTCTCATTGTAAGAATTACTCACACACCATGTATTGGAAGAATGAACCTCAGCACATCAAAGATCATGCATGAGAAGACCATCCCAGACATTGTGCTCAGAGGCTGACAAGCTGCAAAATTTTCTTCTCAGATCAGGAACCAGACAAGGCTTGCAACATCTTTCAACACAGTACTCCAAGTCCTATCCTTAGAATTTACTCAAGAATAAGAAATCAAAGGCTTCCATACCAGAAAGGAAGAATTAAGTATGGTCTCTGTTTCCTGAGAATACAACCTTTCTTTTAAGAAATGTATATCTCACTGAAAATCTTTTAGAAAAAATTCACAAATCATATAGGATGCAGGGTACAAGATCCACATGTCTTAAACAATTCATATCTATGTGCTTCAAACAAACTGAGGCCTCAAATACAAAGAACACAATTCACTTCATAATTCATCCCAAATAGAATTAACACTTAGGATAAATTTAATGAAACTCACCTGTTGTTTAAAATTTGCAGAAATTGATGCAATCAGTGAAATAGCACTAACAAAAGAAAACTCATTGCATGATGGTGGATAGGAAGAATTCATGTTATTATAATGGATGTGCATCCCAGAGCAAACAGCCATTTCAAAGCATTCCTGTCAAAATACCACTGATATTTTCCTAGAAATTGAAAAATCAATATGAAAATTCACAAAGAAGTACAACATCCTCTAGCCATGTAAAGAACATTAAACTTAGAAGTACCAAAATCCCTGGTGTCAAGGTATATTTTAAAGTGACAGCAGTCCAAAAGGTCTTTACTGCAATAGGACCTCAGATTAAAATGACTAGTCCAGATACAAAAGAACTCATACAATCACCAGGAATTTGGTATTGTATCTTCCTTCCATTCCTGTCCTTTCCTATATTTTCCTTTTCTTGTTCTGATCAGGGACTCCCTCTGTATCTCTGGGCTAAGCTGAAATCAGAGTGTTGCAGTCTTGTCTGGCATTCCCAGGAATCCTGCTGCCTCAGTGGCCTGAATGCTGACATGACAGGCATTTTCACCATTCCCTGCACAGCCAATGAGTTTTTAAAAACACCATGATGAAACCACATCTGCTGCTGTGGCTTGTAAGCTTACCACTCTGGAAGACTAAAACAGGAACATCATAAATTCTAGGAGAGACTCACCAACTTAGCAACTTATTAAGAAACCCCTCAAAAAAGGAAGACTTTTAAAAGTGGAAGGTAATGGAACTAAATACAAAACCTCTGTATTCAATTCTAGAAGCTAAGTGTAAAAACAAAACCATAACCAAAACAAAAATTTTGGAAAGTAGAAGGGGAAGGCAAAAATGTTTTACCCTGGCCTGACCTTCTGGAGGGCGGTGGGCCCCAAGTAGCTTTAAGGTTCACATCTTTCTTGGGATTTGACGTCAATCATCAATTGCCATGAGTGATCAGAGAAAATGAGTCTGTGCTTCAAGGATACCAAGCCTCAGTCCCAGAGCAGAAGGCATCTGGAGTGATCTCCTGAATCCCATTCTGACCACTGTTACAGTTAAAATGCAGTGACTCTACTAATATTGTCAATGGAATTTTGAGTCTTGCTCACTATGAAAGAAACTGTGGATTAGGAAGGTAGGAGATAGCTTCACTAGATGAATTCTTTCTACAAAGAGTCTAAAGATCAAAGCCAAGAATTTTATTCCATGAATACACAAAATTACTGCCAATTGTCAACTCAGGATAATGTACACCTGTAATTCCAGCCCTCTGGAGTGAGAGGAAGGATGAGGAAGGGTTTAACTCTAGCCTGGGAAACTCAGAGAACTGGTGAGACCATGTCTTAAAATCTTTTTAAAAATTTACAAATGTATGAAATTATTGATCATTAAGAAATCCTGGAAATCACTGTGCAAGGTTCATTAACCACTGTTATTCTACAATTATTTTTATCTTCCCATAGACATAAAAAGAGTATCTTTTATATGGTCCTTTTTATTTTTAAAAAGTAGCAATCCCTTGATCAACTTCTGATTCTAAATATAAATTTTGGTGATGATAAAAAGCAATGATCATATTCTCTTCATACTGAGCTATGCAAATCCTAAGAAGGTATATTCAGTAGCATATCTAGAGTCATCTCAATAAAACATTCAAAACAATTGAAACAATGCAAACCTGGAAACACATCATTTTCTACATGATGGTAAACCTTATGCTAGGTGTGCTAACTAAAGTACACTTGCTAGAAAAACTCACATATTTTTTATTATGAATTCACAGTCAATATTTGACTTTGTATTTTTAATTGTTCTTTTACCTATTCTTTCTTTGTCTCTTTCTTTCTTTCATTCTTTGTTTGAGACAGGGTTCTGCTATGCAGCTGAGGCTGGCCTTGATCTTCCCTTGTAGCCCAGGATGACCTCAAACTTACAACAATACCCCTGCCTCAACCCCTGAGTACTGGAATGACAGGTGTTTACCAACATCACTGACTGTGTCTTCCTTTTTAATTTTCTCCAAAAAATACTTACTCAGAGTTATGTGATATTCTTATATTTTGTCAGGTTGATTATACAAAATCAAATCAGAAACCACAGAAAATATAGTTTCAAAATCCTCACCAACATATAACATAATGTAAAATAACATATCATAGCACAGTATACCACAATAAAACAAATCAAGATAAAATGAAAAGCAACCACCTAACTCTGCTAAACAACTGCTTCCAATGATACTTTAAGAATTTCTAAGTTAGCCATAAACCAGCAATATGATCCAGTAATTTCACAGTTAAGTAGTTTTTCTTTAAAATTCTGCATTGACTCAAGCCTATGTATAAGAATGGCTATGGCAGCTTGTTTTCATGGGTTGACCCAGAAACAAAAGAAATGGCCATCAGCAGATGGGTGAGGGGTGCACGAACAAGTTACAGCTGCTTTCTTTCAGCCCCCAAATGGCATGTGGTGGCAGCACACTGGGAGCCCAGCATGGAGACACTGCTTGAAGGAGACCAACCAAAGAGCATTGCGCCTGATCAGCCTCAGGGATATCACCTCTAGGAAAGGCAAACTACCTAGCAGGGACACAAAGCCCATGGTCTATTAGGGATGGGAGGACAGGAAGTCATACCAGTTGCTATGAGACAAGTTCCTCAGGAGGCATGTGCATGTGTCTTTCCTCAGCATGATGTGATGATGCCCATGGCCTTGGAAAGCCACCCCTTGCAATCACCTCCTGCTGACCCCTCCACAGGATGTCAGAGTGCAGAGTACTACAGTGTGTGGCTGAGTTAAACATCTAAGGATAAGTAATTGTTCATATGCATGTGAGAGTAAAACTTGCTAGGAATCCTACCTTGGACATATGGGGGTTATAACATGAGACATTCACATCCTTTGGGAAAATTATTACGGGTATTCTGCAAACTTCTCCATGCTGTCTAATGGAATTGAAATGAAACTAACATGAAGCCAGGAAAGAATCTCATCCTAAAATTTGACAGATCTCTAAGTGAAACCTAATTCTCAATGAAAAGTACTTTTGGATGGAAATGTGCACTTGGCACCCAACCTGCCACATCTGAGGCATCTACATGTTTGTTGTATTAAAAACTTCAAAATGAAGAAAAGTGTAAAACCACACTCAATTTTCTAGTTTTTCACTTGCCATTTCTAAGGAACACAATAAAAAGAAAGAGGGCACCAGAGGGGGCATGGCAGCTATGGACCCCAGCACATGACACAACTTCCTTGGCAACCGGTCTAAACAGAACTCTGAAGGCTCTGGTCACCAGGCACCTTGTTCTGGCAACAGTTGACCTTCACAGGCACTTGGATCAAGAAAGTGACCAGTGAATATACTGTGCTGCTTTCCAAAGCCTTGAAGCCCCAGCCTCAAGATCCCACATGGGAAAACCACATGGTAATAAAGAAAAGGATGGTTCACCAGGCCAAGATGCTACAGGATGCTTTCCAGGAGCTGCCCAAATGTCAAGGGCAGCATAGGCTACCCAAGAGACCAGAGACAAGAGGGAGCCCAGGACAGGTGTCTCTAGGCTTTGCGACTTGCCACTCAGAGACACCAAGTACAGGACAGGTACATTAAGGCCTGGCCACCTCTGTGAGTTCTCCTAAACATTTCCCATTGTAAATCATCAGTGAAAGGGCTCTGAGGACAGACACCAAGGGCAGATGCTCTGCAGAAGGGCAGGTGCTGGGATGCATGAGCCTGTGCTCCTGTCAAGTTCCCACCCAGGACAGGGCAGCCTCAAGGAGAAGGGCAGAGCTCATGTTTATCCACAGCCTCCAGAGTCATCTCTTGTCCTCCTGGGTAGAAGTCTGATACAGATCTGTCTGTCTTTAAGGAACATAAGGTTATCTGGGTTCACAAAGTGAAACCTGTGGTGTCTGATTCTCAGGCTTCCTGTTGGTAGCTGGGCACTGCCCCATCTGAGCTGCATACAGAACATCAGCATGGAGATGGACCCTGGAACCTGTGTGCCACATCCCTGATCCAGACATGGTACCCACAGTAACAACACATATCGGCTCCGGTGCAGGGTGTGTGAGCAGAAGGGACTGTATGGAGACCCACAGATGACTGAGAGGAACTTTGTGTCAGATCAATCCTTCCAGCACCTCCCTCCAGGGCTTTTCAAACACTGGGCCCATGGTCCTGCTCCAAAGGAATCTTGACTCCAAGTGCTCAACTACCATATACTCTCAACTCTGTCTCTACCTTGTCACAGGCAAGGTCACTGTACACATATCAGTGGGAGCAGGAGAAAGGGGACAGATGAAAGTCATTTCATTTCCTGCCATGATTGAATTCTGCCATTGCACCTTATTGTCAGTCCTGGGCCTGGTGTCCAAGGACAATTAGTGAGCTGTCTTTCCCCTGCTGTCTCCAGCTCTTACACAGCATCACCTCGCTAGAGATGTGCTCACCTCAAATGTCATCCACTCTGTCCATTTCTCTGGCACTTGTTTCATGGGAGTTTTCAGGCTCTGCAATTACTATTGCAGGAGCCTCTGGGCAAAATGAGCACAAGAAGAGATCAGTGAACACAGCTGCTCAGCCTCCCATGGCAATGGAAGAGGAACTTAATTCCTTCCTGGGAACTTTTCATCAGAAAACTGAGAATATTCTGTGGTGTCTCATTAATGGACCTGGGCATCCAGAATGAGCCTCTTTTTCTCATCTCTAAAATTGGGGGCCGTCTTAGGACTCCTAGCTTTTGTTCATGCATAGACTTCTTTTTAACCTCTCTATCAAGGTGATCTGAGCATACTAGTATTCCTAAGTGTCCCTTGTGAAATGTAACTTTTAATATGAGAATTCTTTTTCTGCAAGGACCATCCTGTGAGCCCATTACCACGAGCCTCTGTGGACCAATTGGAGTGTGGGATTTGCTTCATCCACAAACCCTTTTGAGAAACCACATGCAGGACACAATTCCACATCCACCCAGAGTCTCACCACATTCTCAGAAGTCAGGCAGCAGGGATCCTGGCAGATGTCTGTACAGGAAGCATGGTGCAGGCAGATGGGCCTCACAGCCTGAAGGAGCCTATGGAGCTGGCCTTCTGGATAGATCCTCCAGATCTATCCAGATCCCTGGACTCCTCCAAGGATCACATCTCTACCCCACAAGCACCAAGGCTGAGAAGGGGAGTTCTTACCTTAGCAGCCCAGTGGGACTTGGCCACCTTTGGATTCAGGTGCTGACCATATGCAAGGGCCTCAATCAACCCTAGATTACAATGCTGAATGTGTGGGGTCTGAGTGGATTCAGACCTTAGGGTCACTAAGGATGAAATGGGGGCTCCATGCCAAGTGTGGCCTTGGCCCCATGAAGACCTACTGTGGAGGCTGTGATGATTCTGATGGATGATCTTCCATCTCATTCACTGACCAATACTTGGTGGTTGCAGTTCTGTTCATTGGAAAGGAGATTGGAGAGTCACTTTGTGGACTTCAGGATTTGTTCAACACAGGAAATCTTAAGAACAGCAAATTTTCCATGGCTGTCAGATGTCATGGAAGAGCAGATAGATGTCATCAACCCACAAATGTACATGAAGACACACTGTGTGCAGACACTTTTCTGGGCATTGACCATGATCCTATAAGCAGGGCCAGTGCAACCACTGCCCTTTTGAATTTTGATGTTCTTTGGAGGCCACAGAGTCACCCTTGGCAGCAGAACAGATATTGCTCACCTCAAGGCCATTGTTTTGGTCTCCAGGCCTCCCTAGATGTGGGGATGGACCATAAACAAGGAGTTATACAGAGGCTAAGAGAACTGGGCAATGCATCACTGCCTGAGCTAGAGACTGCAGCGACACAGGACAGACATTGATTGATCCCTCACTTCTCAGATATTTATGGAGAGGCAGCCCTGAGCCCTTGAGTGCAAAGACAGGGAAGATTCCACTCTCTGTGTTCACCACACTGAATTGCACTGGGGATGGGCAGGGAGAAATTGTGTCAGGATTCCCTGTACAAAGCAGAGGTATGATTCAATTGAGCAAGAACTCCCACCCACTGAGACTTCTGTCAGCCTCTAAGAGCTCCTTGGGCTGTAACTGCCCAATTATGGGTGGGTGAGGATGGGGATGGATGTTGTACAGACTGGACAGGAGGCCCACGCACCCCTCTCTACAAGTGAGCTGTGCAGACATTGTGGCAGGAAAGGCCAGGCCTCTCACTCTGCTAGCTCCCTGTCTCCCCAGGTCTTCTGTGCTTGATTCCCCATTGGAAATGTAGGCCCATGTGGATCCCCAGGCTGAGCTTCTCCTGGAACAGCTGGAGACTCCTGAACCACCAGGGACTGAGCTCTAAAATAAGTAGCCCTGGAGTGTGGGATGTGGGCTTTTGGGAGGTGATGGCCTTGGAACTCAACAAAGTGCCCATATACTTGGTGACCCAGGAGCGTGACACACTCAGCAGTCAATGTGTTAATACAGTCATGGAGGCTTTTCTGGGGCTGTATTGATGCACACGGCTGTCTGGACAGGCAGTGGGAAGGTTTTGCTCAGGAAGCCCATGGACAGTTGGAGATCTTTTCACTTCCTGCAACTACAGGGCCAGGTCAGCCCATGCAGAAGCTGCACCTGCAGACCTTGTGCCAGCTTCACCTGCAACTCCCTCACCAGCTGTGATCCCAGAGCAAGAGCCAGTACCTGGATTCCTTTGTCCAGCAGCTGGAGATCTAAGCCTCCTGGTGCCTCCACTCAGGAGTCATCTCTTGAGGTCTACCTGTGGGCAGCTCTTGACCCACACCTTCCATTCCCCTCTTTTCCAGATTTACTTATTACTGTATTCACTGCTACACTTATTTACCAGAGATATGTTGGTGATAGAACAAACATAGATAAAATTTAAGATTTTAATGTTGTTTAAAATAATCAGCTTGCTGGCATTCAGTGCATTCTTAATTTGAAGCTAATTTCCCCAAGTTCCACTTCCAGAATATATTCTTCAAATGTTTACACAATGATGTTTTCTTTTCTTTCCCCTCTTGCACCATCCCAGCCACCACAGATTGTATATTCTCATAACTCACCTATATTACATTTCCCACATCAGTGCCATAAAGTTCAATTTGGCCAGAGAATGCTGGTAATGACTTTCTATGGTTAGAGTTAGGTTTAGGTTTTGGCTAGACTTTTAAGGTTAGGGTTGGGCTAAGCTCCTAAATATTGTATCATTACCCACTCTATTGGTCATAAAGAAAGGACAATCAAGACAAAGCAGCACCTTGTGTTGTCAATGTCTTAGTCCTAAGATGTGTGCTCAATGCACAAAACTTTGAGAACAGTTACTGGTTGTTGGATTGTACCACTGTGCACAAAATGGGGTCTAATTTCCATTCTATGCATCACATTTGCAATGGACCTATCAATAATGTAATCAGCATACATGGTATATAGGTACTAATAAAAATATACAATAATCTGTAAGCAAAACACAAAGCAAGAAAATCTATTCAGACATGTGGGAAAAAAAGAGCAACTGGTGAAAAACCTCACACAGGGAGGACACGCTTTACCTGGCCAGCAGTGGGGCCTTCATGCAGATGCAAACCTGTAGAGCAAAGCATCAGCTGTCCTCAATCTACATCCTTGCTAATGGAATTTGTGGGGCAAATCTTCCTATCATAGGAATATGCACTTTTATACTTTTGTCTATGCACTACCTAACAGAGACACATAGAAGACTAACTGTGCTGAATACCAAAGATCTATAGAAGCAGCTCAATCTTGGGGAGACATGTGAACCCACACTGCCAACAGCTGGTGTTGACTGAGTCATGGAACAGAAAGTGAAAAGCAAAAACAGGAAAGTCTTCTGTAGGAGCCCTCAGTCTGGCTCCCAAGTCCTGCCTTTGTAACTCTGCTGAGACCCCAGATTTCTAGCAAAGTGGTCAAAACTGCTGTCTCCTTTCTAGCCTCAGGATACAGACTCAAAATTGGGTCTAACAGTGACAGCTTGAGGTGACCCTTGCCCCTCTGTAACTGCTGCCTTCGAGGAGAAAGCACCTTGTCTTCCTCCTCCTTCCTCTCCTGTCACTCCCACTAAGTTTTAAAGGCTGAGCTGCTGCCCAGCAGTCTGGCAAGAGATGCTCAGCAAGGCCTTCAATACACTTTTATCAACATAATTTTATATGTGACATACTGTGTCACATACAGTTTTCAGTAAATTATCATGAGATGGAAAGATGTAGTAAAAAGTGCCAGTTAATTGGAAGGAACCCTGCTTTATACAACAAGATACCCACATCAAGGTGGTGGGGAACGAAATGTATGGGATTCTTGCCCCACTCCGTGGCCACTCAAAACTCATCTGCCCAATTGCTGATCACACCCCACCACAGGGACTCGAACACTAGGTATTTCCCTCATGATCCAATGAGCAGGAAAGTGAGAACACAGCAGTGCCTGGCAACTAGCTGGCCAGACAGAAAAAAGAGATGACAATGTCCATGACCACCTTACCTGAGGGTCGGTCACTAAGAGGTACATTATGCACAGGTGAGCCATGGGCCAACTCCTTTCCAGGTGCTGTCCACTCCTGAGGGGCCCAGAGATATACCAATAACAGGGTGATGACAATTCCAGGCCTTATAACATGGTCATTTGGTCTTGGGACAGAACAGAGATGTACTGTAACAGTTGGGAAGAACTTGTCCCCAGACACAGTTTGGCTTGGGCACCCTTATTTCCCTTCCTTCCAATGTGCGGTCCAGATCTCATGGTCCTGCTTCAAGGTCTGGTGCACACAGATTTTGTTCCCTGGCCAGATCCAATTCTGCTCATCATACAGAAGCTATTTCAAAGTTACTGTTTCTACTTGGATTGTGCCAGACAGGAGCATCTGCTTTGTCTCCCCACATATCCAGATACACATGCATCACATGGCAACTCACAGTTTAGATCAGCTCCTTAGATGCTCCACAGATTGGACTTTCCAGACTGACCTTGAGCCCTCGATTCTAACCAGCATATTCTGAGAACTTCTAGAGCTGTGAGCCAACATTAAGGGCTTCTAGGAACCTCAATCCTAGGCCTTGGGCCAAGTGCAACACAGGTTGGATTAAGCTTGTTCTAAGTGATAACCAATACTTATGGGAACAGGATTCTCTCTGGGACAAAAAAGGATGGAAGGGGCATAGAGCAGCTCCTAGGCCAGCCAGGGCTAGCACAAGCCCAGCTGTGTGCTCTTAGAAGGAGAACAGAGTATAGAAGGAGGAGGGAGGGATGCCTGAGGAATGAGGGAATGGAAGAAAGAAGATTAGAAAAAGGCCCCAAATTACTCAGTGTTGGACACCACTCAGTGATTTTGTTACCCACCATAACTTTTGGGTGACAGCAGACACCAGTGACACTGGATTTTGGGCAGCTACATGTGCATTGACTCCTCCTGTGACTCCATTCAAAGGTCCAGTGAAGATTGGAGTGGAAGAGGGGGGCCCTGGGTATACAAAGTCTGGTAGGGGAATGACAAAAGAATGACCTTGTGGTAGGATGTCCTGGACATGGGGCAGTGGTACACACTCTGTGTTGCCCAACGTGGCTGCCAGACATAGCCAGTGTCCACTGCCACCCTGACCCAACACCCCCAGGCAGGGATATCCCTAGCTATTCAAGAGGGCCATCCCTATATCCTGACAGACACTAGGGTCTAGACATATCTGAGAAGGGCTGCCCAACTCTATGGGTTCCATAACACCCGATCCTGCCCTTGCTTTATGCTCTCCCTCATAGCACTCAGCTACAAAGTGGTGCCACATATTAAGAACAGATGGCTTGCAGAGTACATGGGGAGCTGCCTTCAGGAGGGTTTGTGCTGGACAGGGGTTCTCCCTACCATGCGTTAATGCTGTGCCTGGTTTTAACAATCTATGATACACAGGAAAAATGAGTCTCCATGTGTTCAGGGATCAAGGGAGGCTAAGATATGCTGGCAAGTAGCTCCACCCATGTGAGAGAGGGGCCAATGGACCCTATTGTCCTGGCCTAAAGCCTGGGACTGACTCACCTCAGATCATGGTCTGACCAAGCTGCTCGAGAACTGCACGTCTGCTGCCAGGGGAGTTTTGTTCCACTTCCAGGTCAGAACATTTAGGAATATTAATGCCCTCTGGGGTACAGAGGAGGGATGGAAGTGGGGCAAATGTCCATCACAGGGCTTAGGAAGTGATCACCAAGACACAGGCATAAAACTCAGTCTACATTCTTAAGCTGTGTCCCAACAGAGGATTGGGCTTTTGGAAGTGATGATTGGCTTGGAACAGGTCACAGGGAGTTTAGTTTTGTGCGGTATTAAAGTGCCCTGTGTCTGTGGTATGATATTTTCTCAGAGTTAGGGAGGTGAGTGGGTATTTTAGTGGGTAAGATCCCCAGGGAGAAGAAACAACACAGAGCCAACATTAACAACAGTAGTAAGCAAGCATTTTTATTCTCCAGCCTGTATATATCAGTCATCCTCAGGCATTATTTCTTGCATTCTGTCATAAACCTGAGCACATTCATGGCTGTCTATGTTAACTCATGCTTATATAACTGTGTCCATGCCAATTGGTTGAGTGAGGTCCATACAGGTCCTCATACCCTTTGATATTGAAACAATATGCAGTGATTTTTCTCATTCCATCAACTCAAAAATCAGGGAAAATGTGCTTATTGTAAGTGACTCATAGGGTGGGCTCACATATGCAAAGAACATGACAACAGTAAATGTGCAGCATAATACCACTAATCCCACCGCAGTGCAGGTTATGGCCATGCAAAGCTAGGTGGATCCCAAGGATTCCCACCACTGCATGAGCAGGTCCTGCTTCAAGGAATCAAAGGCACAAAACTCCAGGTCCATTACTTTTAACCCACTTTGACTTTCCATTATCTTGATTTAAAGCCCTGTATTACTCTCACCATCTTGTTTTTGACTGATGTCCCCCTATTCTGTTTTGCTTGATAGTACCAGGTTCGAAAGTTTAAGCAACAGCTGTGAAGACTGTGAGATTCATTATAACGCCCATTGTCGTTGACTATTATCTACTTTTTGAAGACCTATAATGTCTCCAATGTTTTGGTTTTGTCGGTTTTGTTCTTTACTGTTTTGTTCAATTTTATTATAACTGATGACATAGGCAATTCTATTAGAGATAGCAGGAGGCATTATGGTAACCATTGTTGATCACCTTTTATTATGCTTTTACATTATCTATTATGTCCACCCTTTTGATTTGATTGACTCTGTTCTGTTATGTCACATTTGGGTCTACTCCCTTCCAAAAAAGTAATAAGAACTGTGGGAGCAACAAAACCCAAAATGTGTAATCGTCATTGTACAAAAGAGAGGAAAAGAAAGTGCTCTAAACGGTATAACTGCATCTATATATAAGTGTATAAGATAGATAATGATATCACTGAGTCTTGTTGGATCATTGAACAGAACTGTTTGAAGTCTCACTGTTGGAATGTCCACTTTACAAGCTTTAATTTTGTGACTTGAACAATTATTTCTAAGGTGACAATATGAATCCATTTACTAGTGATTTCCTACTGTTTATTTTTTTCTGTAAATCTGTATAACTTGTACCCTTTCTCTGCTTTTTTTCCTCCTTAAATAAAATTTTAAAAAAAGAAAGAAAACAAAATTAAAAGAAACAAAATACAAAAAAGCAAAAAGGTATAGAATATAAAATTTAAAAAAATTAACAACATAAAATCACTAGTTGATACATTATGTATTGTTTTCTTAAAAATAGTTGTTAAAGTTACAAAACAAAGCATAAAAAGTCGCTGAACACTGAAACATTGACAGTGCAAACCCTCCTGTTCAATGATGTAACAGAAATTTAGTAATATGGTCATCTATCTTACATACTATACATACCATTATATCCTTTAGAGCACTTTTCTTCTCTTTCATTTTATAGTATCTATTATGTTTTTTGGGTCCCATTACTTTGTCAGTTTTTATTATTTTTTACACTAGAGAGACAATGTGACATTTTCTAACATGAGTCTTACTTATTTTACTAATGAGGATATTCTTGTTACCTTCATTTACTTATAAAGGCCTCACAATCATCCTTTTATATAGCTGAGTAGTATTCCATTGTGTAAAAATACAATTTTTCATCCACCTGTGGTTTATGGGCAGTTTGGCTATTTCCAAGATTTAGCTATCACAACTGTACTCCACATATGGGTGCACATATATCACTGTGACATTATATTTTCAATTTTTCTGGGAAAATACACAGGAGTGGAACAGCTGGATTAAATGAAACTTCCATCCTAGGTTTTGAGAAATTTCCACATTGATTTTGATAGTGCTTTCACCAGTCTGCATTCCCACCAACAGTGGAGAAGTTCCTTTTTCCCTTCATGCTCACCAACATTTGTTTCAGTTTATTTTGGATGGCAGCCATTCTTCCCAGAGTAAGATGAAACCTCAGTGCTGTCTTAATTTGTATTCATCAAATGATGAGTTATGGAGAGCATTTCTTCATATATTTGTTTGCCATTTGTATATCTTCATCTTAGAACTGTGTGCTCATCTCTGATGCTCATTTTTGGAAAGGGTCTTTGATGTTTTTCAATTCTTTATATGTTCTGCATTTAAGTCCTGTGTCTTATATCTAGATGTTTTCTCAATTTGTTAGGATTTTTTTTCCTCACTTGTCTGATTTCTTTTGAAGTATAAAAACTTTTAGTAACTTTTAGTAATATGATATCCCAGTTGTTGATTCTTTGAAATATTTCCTATGCACTTTGCATTTTATTCATGAATTCTCCAAGATTTCTACCTACCTTGTCCTCCAGTACATTTTTTTTTAATATTTAGATCCTTGATCCACTTGTACTTAAGTTTAGTGTATGGTGATAGTTATGGGTCTAGTTTCAGTCTTTCGCATGTAAACTCCATATTTCCAACAGCATTTATTAATGAGGCTATCTTTTTCCAGGGAAAATGTTTAGCCCCTTTGACAAATGTAAGGTGGCCCTGTGTGTTTGTAGTAGTGTTCACATTTTCTAATCTGTTCCATTGATCCTCAGGTCCATTTCTTTGCCAGTACCATGCACATTTTATTACTGTGTCTTTGTAGTATAGTTTCAAGTCAGAAATTGAGATGCCTCCTGTCTTGCTCTTGTTGCCAAGAATTGTCTTTGTTATTCTAGTTTTCTTCTGTTATCAGATGAGTTTTAGAAATATTTTCTCTAGATCTGTAAATATATTAGTGATATTTTGATTGGGATTGCTTTGAATCTGTGTAACAGTTTTGGATGCATGTCCATTCTCTCATTATTGGTTCTTCCTAACCAACAGGAAGAAATGTCCTTTCATTTTCTGAAATTCTTTTGAATCTCCATTTTCAGAGTAGTATAATTTTCAGCATATAGTTCTTTTACATTCTTAGTTAAGTTGATTCCTAAGTATTTCATTTTTTCACATGCTACTATGAAAGGCTATATTTCCATAATTTTTCTCTCATGGAGTTTTTTGTTTATGTGTAGGAATGCTATTGATGTTTGAGTGTTGACTTTGTATCCAACTATGCTGCTGAATTTGTTCATTACCTCTAGTAGTCTTTCAATGGAGTTTTTGGTGTCTTCTATGCAGAGTATCATGTTGTCTTCAAATAATGTTAACTTAACTTCTCCTTTTCCTACTTTTACTCATTTTATTTCTCACCTTTGTCTGATTGCTCTGGATAGTATTTCCAGAAATATATTAAATAGGAGTGGTGATAGTGGACATCCTTGTCTTGTTCCTGATGTTAGTGTGAAGCCTTTCAGTTTTGTCCATTTAGTATAAAATTGGCTGTAGGTTTGTCATACATTGTCTTTATGAAATTGAGGTATATAGTGTCTATTCTGAGTTACTGTAGGCATTATCATGAATAGGTGTTTTATGTATTTATTTTCCATTTGTGTATCTTCATCTGAGAACTGAGTGCTCACCTCTGATGCCCACTTTTGGAAAGAGTCTTTGAATTTGGGGGCTGGACGATTTTCCATTCTTTATATGTTCTGCATACAAGTCCTTTGTCTTATATCCAGATTCTCTCTGACTCTGTGGGGTTTTTTCACTTTGTTTGATATATGTTTAAGTACAAAAACTTTTTAGTAAGATGAGATCCCAGTTGTTGATTCTTTTAAGTATTTATCATGTGGTTGTGTTTTATTCATGAATTCTCTGCCTACTCCTATGTCTCCAAGATTTCTACCTACCATGTCCTCCAGTAAAATTGTGTTTCTTTTTTAATATTAAGATCCTTGATCCATTTTGACTTTAGTTTAGTCTATGGTGATTAGTTATTGGTCTAGTTTCAGTATTTGGCATGTAATGTCAATTTTTCTAACACCACTTATTAAAGAAGCTATCTTTTTCCAGTGAACATGTTTAGCCCCTTTGACAAATGTAAGGTGGCTCTGTGTCTTTGTAGTAGTGTTTGCATCTTCTAATCTGTTCCATTGATCTTCAGGTCTATTTCTTTGCCAGTACCATGCTGATTTTATTACTGAGTCTTTGTAGTATAGTTTCAAGTCAGGAATGGAGATGCCTCCTGTCCTTCCGTTGTTGCCCAGACATGCTTTTGTTATTCTAGGTTTCTTCTGTTATCAGATGAATTTAAGAAATATTGTCTCTAGATCTGAAGGTATGTTAATGATATTTTGATTGGGATTGCATTGAATATGTATAACAGTTTTGGAAGTAAGGCCATTTTCACAATATTGGCTCTTCCTAACCAAGAGCAAGAAATATCCTTCCAATATCCTCTTGAATCTCCATTATCAGAGTAGTATAATTTTCAGCATACAAGACTTTTACATTCTTAGGTTGATTTCTAAGTATTTCATTTTTTAGATGCTATTGTGAAAGCCTACATTTCTGTAATTTCTCTCTCATGGAGTTTTTTTGTGTACAGGGATGTTATTGTTTTGTGAATGTTGACATTGTATCCAGCTATTCTGCTTAATTTGTTTAATTAGTTTGTTAACTCTAGTAGTCTTTCAAATGAGTTTTTGGGGTCTTCTATGTAGAGTATCATGTCATCTGGAAATAATAATTTAACTTCTTCTTTACCTATTTTTATTCCTTTTATTTCTCCCTCTTGTATGATTCCTCTGTCTAATATTTCCAGAACTATATTGACTAGGAGTGGTGACAGTGAATATCATTGTCTTGTTCCTGATTTTAGTGTGAAGCCTTTCAGTTTTTGTCCATTTAGTATAACATTGGCTGTAGGTTTGTAATAAATGGTGTTTATGACCTTGATGAACATAGCATCTATTCTGAGTTACTGTAAGTTTTTTATCATGAACAGTTGTTGTATGTTATCAGAAGCTTTTTCTGCATGCATTGTGATGATTACATGATTTTTGTTTTTGGCTCTGTTGATGTGATGTATTACATTCACTGATTTGTGTATGTGAAACCATCCCTGCATTCCTGGAATAAATCCTACTTAGTTATGTTGTATAATCTTCTTGATGATTTGCTACATTCTATTTACCTATATTTTATTGAGAATCTTTGCATCAATGTTTATTAGTGAGATTAGTCTATAGTTCGCTATTTGGCTGGATCTCTCTCTGGTTTTGGTATCAGAGTGACACTTGCTTCCAAAAATGAGTTAGGGAGGACTGCTTCTCTTTCAGTTTCATTGAAGAGTTTAAGGAGTATTGGAGTCAGATCTTCTCTGAATTTCTTAAGGAATTCAGCCCTGAATCCAGCAGGATCTGGGCTTTTCTTTGTTGGTAAATTTTTAATCATGCTTTTGATTAAAGTAGCTGATATTGGGTTATTCAAAATTGGTATATATTCTTGATTGAGCATTGATAGTTCACATGTTTCTGGAATTCTATTTCTTCTGTTTTCCACCCTATGTGAGTAGAAATGTTCAAAGTACGTATTCATGATGTTTTGAATTTCCATGAGATTGATAGTAATTTTTGTTTTCAGTCCTTATTGTGTGTTTTTTTTTGATAAGATTGGCTAGAATTTTATCAATTTTATTCTCTCAAAAAACCAATTCATTGATTCATTTATTCTTTGTACTGTTTTTGTGGTTTCAATTTCATTAATTTCTTCTCTAAACTTTAGAATTTCCACTCTTCTATAAAAGTTGGGTTTGATTTGCTCTTCCTTTTCTAGAAGCTTGAGATATAGTATTAGGTTATTTATTTGTGTTCATTCAATTTTCTTGTTGTGATTACTTATTACTATGTATTTCCCATTTAGGACTGCTTTGTGTCCCATAGGTTGTGGTATGTTATTCTGCATTTTTATTGTATTACAACTATTGTTTTATTTCTTCCTTAATTTCATCTGCAACCCATTGGTTGTTCAGAAGTTTGTTATTTAATATCCATGTATTTATGCAGGTTGTGCAGACTTTTTGCCACTGATTTCCAATTTTAGTGCACTATGGTCCCATAGTACACATGGGATAATTTCGCTCCATTTGCATTTACTTAAAACATACACTATTATTGTGAATTTCTAAGTAAAGATAGCCTGTACCTGTACTCCCAGCACTCTGGCAGGACCACAAGTTTAAACCCAACCTGTGGAACTGAGTGAATTATTTAGAGCCTGTCTCAAAAATAAAAAAAAATGATAATAATAAAAAATAAAAATAAATTTTAAAAGTGCAGGGGCATATAGCTCATACAGAAATCCCCAGGATCTCTAAACATAGAATATAAACTGCATAATATGAAACTGCATACCTCATACTAGTTTCATACTATGCAGTTTTAGAGTATATAGTTATATAAAGTATACTATAGTATATAAATATACTATAGTTTCATAGTATATAAACTGCATAGTATGAAATCTTTAATCTATTTATAAGGGTTTTCATATTTTCTTTATTAGTATCTATTTGTGCTACATTAAAATAAGAGGAAAAAGGGTTTGTTCATTTTGTTCTGAGATAAGGTCTTGCTATGTACTGCAGCCTGACCTTGAACTCACCAAGTATTTCAGGATATCTTGGCATTCCCTGGAGGGTTAGGCACCTGTCTAACCCTCCAGAGTGCTGGGATTACAGGCATGAACCACCATGCTCAGCAAGAAATGTTTTTTATTTTATTTTATTTTAAAAAGAATGAAGCGAAATGAAACAAAACAGAATATAATCAATCAAAATAAAAAGAGGAACATGGTACATGACTTAAAAACAAAATCCAACAGTAGGTTCTGTGGCCTGTCTCTCAGTCTGCACAGAAAATGACTCAACATCTTGCTGAACTCCAAATTTTCCAAGATAATTGTACAAATACCTGGATTTTGAAAGATGTAAACATGGCTTGTTTAGGCACCAGTTAGTGTCAAGTGTCAGGGAAAGAACAGAGAACTCTGAATTAGTATTTCCAAATTCTGGAATTTATCCCATGAAAAAATGATATATACTCAATGCAATTTTTCTAAGAGGAACTAGACTTTTGTACATGGTCAGTAACAGGACAACTAAGTAAACCTCTACCTATGCATATAATATAAATATTCAACACTATGCAAATATATAAATGATATGTGCAGTACTGGGTAGTAATGGTTAGAGACAGCCGAATATGGGCAAGATGGGTATTCTGTAGCAAGGTTCAATTATGTGAGTGAATTATTTTTATTTGTGGATTTAAATTTTTAAACCCTACTGATCACACTTTGCCTTGTTGTCAAAGCCCCATGCTGCATTCAGTCTCCTCACAAAACCTAAACACCCAAGAGGCACCAATATTAAAAAAAGCAGAAACCCCTTATCAATGGAAGGGACTTGAGCCAAAGCATGTGCAAGTAGAATAATAACTGCTATCTTACTGTAATACCTTGGTCCTCTCTCAGTCTCTGCAGGGCGGAGCCCGGAATGGAATGAAATCATCCTTTTGGAGGTAAATGTCCCCGGCTCAGCACAGCCAGGCTCAGTGACAGCAGAGGCCATGTGAGACCTGAGCTGCCTCCTGCAGGTCCCACACCAGGGCCGGGCTCCCAGCAGGGCCTGGCGGGGGCCAGGAACTCTGGGCTGCGCGCCAGGCCTGGCTGTGTGGACCCCTGAAGGAGAGGAGGGAGGAAGGGAGAGAGGGGCCTTGCGGGCTGAGGCCGGGTCGCCCCCAGAGCCGCGCCCCCCACCCTGGGCCCGCGACCCCGCCGGCAGGACTCCCCACCGAGGCACCTGCGCCCGCTAACCTCGGGGCCACCGGGCCAAGCCGCCGCTCACAGCCGGCTCCCGCCCGCCTACCTGGCCCAGACCCAGCCCCGGCGCCGTCGCAGGCTAGGCCACTGAAGAAAGAGCTTTCAGGTCTCCTGAGGACTTCTCTAGTGGCAAAATGGCGATTCCGTGCAAAAGAGCGGCATCCACTGTGAGGGCGAGGCCAGGGGCGGCGTGGGACTGAGTGGGATGTGCAGGCGCAAGGCGAGGGACAGTCCGTGGGCGCGGCACGGCAGGTTGGGCCAGGTGGAGTGTAATCTTCGCTTGAGGCCAGTGGTGGGGCTCAGCGACTTGGGAGGCGGGGCAAGGGGCGTGGCCAGAAGGTTGGGACCCAAAAGGTATGTAGTCCTCCTGTGGCGGGGTGGGGGGATGAAGAAGGGGGCGTGGCTTTGGGGGTTGGGTCAGGCTGAAGCAAGGTGTGGTTGCAGGTCTCTAATGAGGCTTGAGGGAGATTTAGCCCCAGGCCTGCTATGACGGGAAGCAGAGAGTGGACTGAGTCTAAGGCTTGGAATTTATGGATGTCTGGACTCAAATCTTCCCAGGCCTGACACCTTAGGCACACTGCTTCTCTTCTAAGGGCCTCAATTTCCATTATTGTTATTCTCCTATTATTTCGTTTTGAAACATTATGGGTTTTTTTCCATTAAAAAAACAAACCATAATGAATGGCAATACTCATCTCTTGGCACTGCTGTGAAGATCCAATGAAGAGATCTTCCCATGGTTCCTAGCATATAGCAAGTGCTCAGATACAATTGTTATTTGTGTTGTTGCCCGTCTTTTATTACAGAGAAATGAGTGCTTTCGGTATCCATCGTCTGATTTCTTTATATCTTAAAAGTATCTTTATATGGGTGCTGGGGATTTAGCTCAGAGGCATAAGCACCTGCCTTGCAAGTAGGTGGTCATGAGTTTGATCCCTGATACTGATAAAAGAAAGTATCTTTACATGTTAATATAACATATTAATAAGCATATGTAGCACTTATAGGTGTCAGGCCAGGGCCCCTTTTAGACGCTTCACATATGTTAATTCTTACAAGAGTGTGAGTTAGGAATTATCTTCATTTTCATAGCTGTGTGAGCCTACACACCAACATTAAATACGTTTTCCAATAACAAAGCAGTGGACAGAATTTTAATCCAATGGGCCCAACACCAACATCTCTGTTAACTAACCCATAATTAGCACAGCACCACTGCAGTTCTGCTTTGGATTTTTCACATGAGTGATGCATGAAATTGTTCATGGAAGGTTGCACAGGTGGCTAGCAGTAGTTTGTGTCAGGGTTCACTAGAGGATCAGATTTAATTTGTGTGTGTGACAGATAAAGGATTTACAAAGGAGGCTTAGGAAGGCCATCTGCAGAGTCAGGTGGAGAAGAACGCAAAAGGCCCAGGTGCTTCTTGGAGATGCAAAAGATCAACACATAAGTCTAAGGCCTGGAGCTCACCACAGAGTCCTGGGAGAGTCTCTGGCAGGAAGCAGAAGAATCTGTGCTAGGATCCTGGAAATGACACCTAAGGTGATGGCAAGGACTCAAACTATTCTGAAGAGGCAGAAGCCATACTTTCTCTTTTCCCTTTTACTGCATCCAGGATGCAGGCCTATTTGTTGCCCATCATACACAGGGAAAGTCTTCCATCTTCAGTGACTCAGTAATCTACACACCAACACAAAACTGTGATAAAACAATCAGCTAGGTGTTCTTTGTGTGTTCGTTTTTGGTTTTTTGAGACAGGATTTTGCTTTGGAGTTCAGGCTGGCCTTGAACTCACTGTATTGCTCAAGCTAATCTCAAACTCAGATTTTCCTGCCTCAACCTCCCAAGAGCTGAGTTTACAGGTATGTACCACCATATCCTGTTCTTCCTTCCTTTGATTATACTGATTCCACATTCTTGCCATTTTCTTCTGAATCACTTCTGGAAGTCCTCTTATAATGATCTTTAGTTTTGCTTTTGTGGCTGCCTCAATGTCTTGAATCAGTTCAAACTGTTTACCTTTCATGGTCCTTCTGATTTTGTAGAAGAGTCAGAAGTCACAGGGTCCGGATCTGGTGAATCAGGTGGATAAGGGCACACCATAGTATATATATGAGCCATTCTTTACATTGGATGGCACGCAGAGCAGCACTCACTATATTTCTTATCTCAATTTGTAAAGACACTTGCGAAAGAGGACTTCCAAACTGCTACAGAAATTGCAAGGACAAATGGAGAAGTCTGTTTGAAGCAAGGAGGTGTATTTTATTTAATTTATTTTCAGAATGTGTTTCTTAAGGAGGATTAATGTGTATGTATCTCTTATTGTAGTAAATTTAATGAATTTGAATCCTAGCTGTATATTTTGATCAGCCCTTGTACTTCTTCCTTGATGTAATTAATAAACTTCTGCATATTCAGTGTCATTTATACAAAATGATTGGGACAAGAAGTGTTTTGAATTTCTGATTTTTTTTTATTTATTGGAGAACTTGCATAGATGTAATAAGTTGTCTTTAGGATGGGACCCAAGTCTAAACATGAAATTTATTTATAGTTCATATATACTTCATACTCCGAGCCTCAAGATAATTTTATAAAATATTTGTATTAACTTTGTGGTTAACATGTGTATTGTGTTGTTTCTCTGGTGTGGGAACCTGACAATGTAGATAAGGACTAAAATAAAATAGATATTTGAACATTTTCTAATGAGATGGGGAATTATGGATGGAGGAGGGAGAAAGGAAGAAGGGAAATGAAAAAAAATGATGAGAAAAGAAGGAAACAATCCTTCCATAAATAAGGAGGGGAAGGGAGTTGAAGGAAAGGTAGGGGAATAGAGAAAAAAGATTCATACCATGTATGGTACAAATTTCCCACGATTAACATGATCATTATTTACATCTAAAATGTGCCAATAATCTTAATTAAATAACATTTTGTGTTTGAAACAAAATTTCTTTTTGTGGAATTTCTCAATTTGGCACTACATCTGTACTCAAAAGTTTTGGATTTTGAAGCATTTCAGACTTCAGATTTCAGATTAGGAATTTTCAGCCTATACTTGGATAGTGATTTGATAAATATCCCCCTACCTCAGTAGACCATAAGCTTCAGGCTGAGAGTATGAGAGCAGTCTCTTTGCCTCTACTGGTGTCACAGTTTATGTCAGTGCCCCTCCCAAGCATCATGCAATAATGAATGTGGCCAAATCCAGAATTTCTGATTGGTTCATTGTCTAGCACTCAGATTGGTGGTATGAGTGCTACACCTGCCCAGGGGTGGAGTCAGCATACAGTGTACCTGAGGGAAGAAGGCGTGTCTCTCTCTTTTGCTGTTCATGCTTGCTGTTTGCAGGCACAATTAACTGCTCCCCCTCAAACACGTCACTTTGCCTTGGAGCCAACTGAGTAGGGACTGAAACCTCTGACCTGTAAGAAATAAACCTTTCCTTCTTGCATGTTGGGTGTCAGGTATTTTGTCTCAACAACCAATGAAAAGTAACTCACACAAATGTTAATCAGTGTTTCTCAATACCCAACTCAATGCCTGACACAAGAATGGTGCGCTCTTGTTGACAGAAAGAAAAGCAGCAGTAGCACACAATTATACATTTGTATCACACAGAATCTCACTGCTTCCAAGGCTCTGCAGTGAAATGAGGTCTCATCAGTTTTCCTCTCTGTAGGCACTAAGCTTGCCATTTCTTTTGCTTTATTATAGCAAATATTGCTCCACTATCCATGTTCCATTCTCCCTATGGTCTTAAAAATCAATTGTAAGCTGTTATACAATCTCATGCTGGGCATGGAACTCAGGACCTCCTGCATGCTAGGCAAGTGCTCTACCTCAAGATACATTCCAGTCCTCCCTTTCTTATTGCTGGACTTTAGGCCATGGGAATGTACTGCAGTTTTAGCCCCAAGCTGACTGAAGTTATTTGACAGGACACTGTAATAAATAACTACCCAACTGAGCCTAGTAAAACCAGAAAATTGAGTGCCAATTATAAAGTTTTGCAATAAGGCACTGAGTTTGGGAATGCTTTGTTATACAACAATGGCTAATGAGCAAGATAGGAGCAAGAGAGGCACTATTCACAATAACCAAGACAAGCAATCAGTCTAGGTATGTGTCAGCAAGGGAATGGGCAAAGCAAATGTGTCACGCACATGTGCACACATGCACACACAGACACAGACACAGACACACACCCTATTCAACCATAAAGAAGAATGAAATCCAGTCATATGCAGAAAAATTCAGGGAAGTGGAGGATATCATGTTAAACAAAATAATTCAGACATACAAATACTGCATGTTTTCTCTCATATGTGGAAACTAAAAAATAAAGTAGAAGAGGGGCTATACAGGCCTGGGAGGACAGTTAAGAGAGAGAAAGAAAATAGGAGAGGGGTTGACAAACTTGACCAATACACAGTATATGCATATATGAAAAAATCATAATGAATCCCCTTCTCTATACAACTAGTATGCATCAATAATTATAATGTGTAAAAAGGAAAAGAGATGGAACAAATTTTAAAGCATGTGGGCAGGTACATGCTAATGCATATGTTGCTTAATCCCTTGCTAATCCCATTCGCCTGGGGGGTTTTGCAAGTAATAGGAGTGCAGTGATTGCTGGGAAAACATCACTGGCCATATTCAGACACTTGCATGTGGAAGGCTCAGACACTTACATGTGGAACTTGAATCAAGAGCTCCAAGGCTAAGAAGCTCACTATCATTTGATAGAAGGTCCCCTCTCCCCAAGCCATGTACTATAGCAGAAAGATCCTCTGCCTTCATATGGTGGGGAGGTAGCTGCCAGACACCAGGAACAGGGTCTGCATGCTGACTCTCCTATTGTAGAAATGACCTTCAACAGACTTTGTCACTTTTCCACACTTAGTTTTCTCACTTACAAATGATCACTTATGTTAGCAGCAGTATAGAGACTGGAGGTGAGAAACAGTATTTCCATGGTGTTCATGAGTTAGAGGTGGCCAGAGGAAACTGTTTTGCAGCATCTTCTTCAGCCTTGCATCTCTGGCCATCAAGGATGAAGAACAAGGATGAAGAACAAAGCTCCCTAAGAAAACAAGAGGACAATGGGTTGTCCTGCAGGAGGAGTCAGCAGAGGCCTAAATCATGTCACCATGCTGGGGAGCTTTGAAGTTTTATCACTGAATCCTCTAATTTTTCTTTTTCTGTTTGCCTCTCAATCATTGATTTGGTAATTATGATAATATTTATACATTTAAAAAGTCCAACATACAAAGAGAAAAAATTAGAAATATTTGCTTTTTTTCTATGTAGAGAGGTAACTATCTTTGGTACATTTTTTAGCCTCCTGTTTCCTGTTAATGCTTTATTGTAGATGTGGTTCCAGGGTGATTAATTTAGGTTTAAATCATTGTAACAGAAATCAGTGACATACGAATTAGGATTCTACCAGGCATTAAGGACAGCAGCACCAAAATCGAGTCAGGAAGATCAAAATGGAGCCTGCTGAGTTGTGACCTTCCAGAGACCTTACAGAAACATCTACTCACTGGCCTGCAGTTTTTTGGGACCTGTTCAGAGCATGATTAGGCAGGACATTGGCTGAAGGGTACATGTGCTATATGCATGGGCACTGTGTGAGCACTTTTTGGCTTGTTTTGCGGACTCAATGGAGATTTTGTTGGGTAAAGTCACAAAATTAGAGAATGTACATGTTGAAGACATCAGCAACAGTGGTAGCCAGAGTGGAACAGAGCAGAAAACCATTGTTCTTGTATAATTCTTACACAGGTTGTTATCTCATATTTACATTCTCGTGAAGTGCTCTAACCTGTTCATGGGAGTTCACCTGTGCTAAGTCATGGTTACATAACTGTACCCCACTGTGTGCCTGTGCAGACAAGCAGGGTCATGTCCTCAGTTATCTTTAGATGTCCCTGAACTGTGAATCAGTCTGAGTGGTTCCCCACAACAATACATAGATTGAACCCTGAAAAGTAGGTAGTCTTCATAGGGTAGCTCTTTTCTAAACCCATTAACAACTTCTAGATAAAGAACCAGCTCCTTGCTGGTGGGAACTTTACTCCCTTGCCTTTACATCTATCAGAGAGGACAAGGATAAGGGATAAATTGCTTGTGAAGTCCTCAAAGACAGCAGGGAGGCAGACCTCAGTACATCAGCAGCAGCAGGCAGCAGGCAGGGAGAGTTGTGTCTTTATTGTCCAGCCTCTGTATATGTTGTTATGTTTACATTCTTGCATGCTGGACTCCCAGTGGTGCCACAGACTTATGACAAAGCCTCTACCACAAGGATCACTGAGGGACAATTGCAATCCAAATCCTCACACACACAGACAAGAAGCATTTCTCATGTGTGCATCACTCAGGGGTGAACAGTGCTGTCTACCTCACATCACCTGCACTTCCTTCCCCTCAGTGGGACACTGTGCTTTTTACAGCAGAGGAAAAAGAATTTTTACTAATTATTCAATATCAAATACAAAAATATAGATGCCTAATGAAATGGTACATGGGAAACCGTGTTGCAATTTAGGTGCACACCCTCAAGGCAGTCCCATAAAACAGATGCAGTGAAGTTTGTTGTAGAGGATTCCCAGAGTTATTTTCAGAGACATCTCCATGATTACACAGACTCCAGAGTCACATGTGCATCTAACTGTTAGTTAACAAGGATGTTCCTGGGTGAGAGCTGTTGGAGGAGGAGGTGAAGATGTTCATTTGTTCTGTAAGTCTAGGGAACACCCTTCAGTTTCACCTTCATCGGGTTTGCATACTGTCCTGTAGCCATTTCCTGACTTACCTCAGAAAGTCTTAACTTTCCTGATTTTATTTTCTTTCACACCCCTGACTCTTAAGGCTTCTAGTGGGTAGTGACATGTGTCACATGCATTCATGTTTGACAACTATTCTCTCCTTGTCCAAACCCTAGTCAGGATCCTCTAGTCACCTGACAGGGTTTGAGAAGTCTCCACAAAGAGGAAATGGGGACCTCCACTCATCCTGGGCCTGGTGCAGAGGTTCCTCTCTTGTCATGTAGGAGAATTGCTATGTATCCCTGTGAGAGGCTCAGATAAATTTAGTCAGCAGATTCAAAGATGCAGGCAGTCAGAACAGAGTGCAGATGCTCAGAGAATGAGGCCCATTATGGTCTAGGGCTGGGCAGCTTCTGTGTTATGGGGGATGGAAATCTGTGGAATTTGTGAATCTATAGAAGGCAGGGGCTCAAGTTACAGACAACAGGCAATGGCCCATTTTCTAGGTAAAAGGCAAGAGAAGGCCCAGTTTAATGCCTTATTTTATCTTTAAGATAGTGGATTTTTTTTCAGTGAGTTTCTTCGAAGGAAAAAAAGACATTGTAACTTTGGATACATTTGTATCCTGAAACTGGGATTTCCCAGGGCCCATCTCTGGCTATACCTGGCCTTCACATTTACCAGTCCTCTGGACACATCTTAGCAAACCAAGTTGTGCTGTCCCAGCAGCATTCCATTGAGACTCTGGGGTCTGCATTCATTAACTTAAACAGAATACATTTGTAAACCTTCCTCCAGAACAAACACTCATATGGCCTAATATAGCACAGAGTCCTTGGGGTGAGGAGAAGTTAATCTAGTTTAAGTTAATCTGTTATCCATATCTGGGTTAAATGGGTCCAGCAATCCTACATTTTAACGAATCTCCACACTGATTTCACGGGGATGCACCAGTCTATGCTCCCAACAGCAGTGGAGAAGCTTCATGTTTCCCCATAACACCTCTAGAATTTCTTATTGGTTGATTTCTTGACATAGACATTCTTTTCAGGGTGAGGTGGAATCTCAGTGTTTTAATTTTTCACCTATATTTATTTCATCTTCCTCACTCTCAGTTCATTTTTGGCTTCTGTGTTCATATCTGCATTGTCCAATTTTAGCAAGTGTCCTGCTAAGGCAGTTGGCTGTAAATCTCAATCCCTAATGTATGATCACCCTTAACATCCAATTGGCCCCTCATCCTCTACAATCTGCAGCTCACGCCTGTCCAGCTTGGCCTGCTCTCTGCAAGCATCCCATCAGCCTGGGTCAGGAAACAGCTCCCTTCCATCTGCTGCTCACTCTTAGTGTTGTCAGCTACCTGACCTGACCCTGGCTTGAAGCTGTACATCCCTAATTTCCTAGGTGTATGTGGTGTTCTCTGTCCTCCACTGTTGAACTCCTCACAGTGGCATCAGCCTCTCTCAAGATGGTCCCCATATTGTGAGAAACTTTTTGACAACACAAACAGGGCCCAAAGTGGTGGTACAGAAGACTGTGGCAACTTCCTGAATGAACTAAGTCAAGAAAAGCCCTGGGTGTAGCTGCCTACTGCTTCCATGGTTGGTTGTTCTGTCCCCATCCCAGGACAATTTTTGTTGAGATCAGGAGAATCTCAGGTACAGAGTTAAGACTGCATATGTTTAGAGCATACAAAAATAACAAGTGCTCTCTGTCACAGTGTACATCTAAAGGTTAAACAGCGGTAAAATATTTCAACATCTCTTTGGTCAAGTTACCTAAATTTTGATCTACACCTAGTGGAATTTATTAAATAAGCATTTTGTTATTGCATAAATAAGATACAATTGCATTGGTTAATAACTATATATATATATATATATATATATATATATATATATGGTCGTTAATGCTGTATCATAAATCTATTAGATTTCTACAGATGTCTGTTAAAAAATCTAAATTTTGCCTAAAGTGTCAAGTCTAGGTAAATGCACACAAAGTTTTTATATGGCATTGAAATTAATTATTGCTAACCTCATGGTATATCAAATACATTTCTTTTATGAAGGGTGTAGGGTTTTACATGATATAGCATGTGAGAAAGACAACTTATCATATTGATGACTCTAAACTACAGTTGTAGGTGAGATCTGGGGTACAGAAGAGAGATGGCAACCAGAGTAAGGTGATTAGGTTGATGACTTTGTCCCACTCCATTCGTGTGCACATGCAGGTTTGGGTCGGAGAGTTGCTGTTTGCAACAGGTCCCTAAAGTGGTGTTTGCACAATGACAGGGCTTGATTGGTTAGCTGGCCCTGTCACTAGCCCAGCTGCACCCTCTCTTGTCCAGCACTGTAGTTCACAGAATGGCCAAGAGGTGGCATCGGAACAGCAAGTCAACTTTGACAATTTTGTAGGAAGGCAGCAAGGAAAGTGCAGCTTTGGTAACAAGGAATAATAAAGGAAAATGTTGAATTCAATGAATTTTCATAAATGAAATGAACATTCAGCTTTTATGCTCTTTTCTGGCTACTTCTCCTCTCCTCCCCCAAGATAAATCCTATCCAGAGATTAGTTTGTCCTGAGATCAGTTGTACATATGCATATGCATTTATACCCATGTACGTGCTCTTACAGTTTGTGTTTTTTGATGGTCTGACTTTTTCATTTATCCTTATGTTTGCGAGATTTACACATTGATTCATTCACAAAGCCGTTACTTTATGACCTGTTTCATGTAGCTGTAGATGTCTTTCTTTTCATGGCTCCGTGTTTCTCCCCTTCATTTGTTTCTTCCCCTGGCTGGTCTCTTCTACTCACAGGTTGATTCCCATCTTGAACTGTATAGTGAGACTCTGTCTCAAAAAGACAAAAAACCATTAAGTCAATGAAAACACTAGGGATTGCATTTGTTACTGTGGATCATCTTAAGCTTGTGGGCCACTGTTTTCAGTTTTGAATTATATTAAATCTGTTACATGAAACAGACCAACAGATGACTTGAGTATTGCATGTGTTGCTCTGAAATGAATGCAATATGAGCCAACCTTTGACAAACTATAGTGTGCATGCAACAGCAAAGATAATATAAAATGTGTGAAAACACACCTTGGTTGCTTCCTTCACTTTTCAATAAAAGGTTGTATCATTGAAAGCTTTGTGATTGTGTTTTTCTCTCAAGACAAAATATGTCAATGGATGAGTAGTTTTTTTTTCTAAACTAAAACTTCTTTTCAGTATTCAGATCTAGTTGCAGTGTAGGTAGTGCAATAAATAAGTGGGTTTTGGCTTGCATTTTGGGCCATTGTTCTCTAAAAGGTTTCCCCTAACTGACCCAGGAGGACTGAGCGGAGAGAATTCCATCCCCAGCTCTCCTGTCTGGCCTCTGGCACTCACTGGGGTCCCTGACATGGACAGGGCATTCAAACAGGGTCTCTTTCCTCCAGCTCACCCAAGGCAGACCCCAGCTTGCAACATCAGTTCACTGGAAACTGAGAGAGTCAGCAACTAAGTTTGGGACACAGCCAATCAGAGCTCTGCTGACCTTGTAGTAGCAACAGTTGATCCATCTAGCTCTTTCCCCTAAAACACAGAAAGTGGAGCATCCACACACTCATCCTGCAAAGGCCAGCTTTGGGGGGCATCTAGGCTTCACCAGGGAGTGAGGAGCTTCAAGGTGTGGGTCACCAGGCTACTGATTTCCATGGTGTAGAAGGGGACAGTTGCTAAAGAGTTCACATCAATGCAGAACTGACCCTAACTTGGATGTGACTTGGATCCAGACTGTCTTTGTTCCTACTGCCCCATGTGCCACACAAATCCATCAGGTGGAGTGTAGTCTGAATCTTCCAAGAACCAGGATCAGTGCCAGCTGCTTGATTAGATGCTGTGACCGATCCCTGGTCCAGAGGATCTCAGTGAGAAACCCAAACATCATGTTCTGTTGGTGGGGTTGTAAAATGGACTGGCTGTTGTAGCGAACAACATAGCTGTCTTCCCCAAATTCTATAGAAGTATCCTATGATTCAACAATTCTATATATGCTTATACAGCTTAACAGAAATCAGGAGCTCAAGCAGATACTTGCATTCCTATGTTCACTATAGGATTATTTCCATGAACCAAAACATGGAAACAACTCCCAAAGGGTGGATGAACAAAATGTGGTTGCTATATATCCTGCAATATTATGTTAAGTGAAATCAAACAGAGAGAAAAGGAAAATGTTATATGATTCCAAATATGTGATGGTCCAGAAAAGTCCAATTCATGCAGACAAATAGTAGAATGGTGTTCCCAGGAGTTGAAGGAAGGGAAATGATGCTATTGTTGGGAGGGCTCACAGTTTCAGTTCGGAAATAGAGTTTTGGAGCAGGATGGTGCTGATAATTGCACAAGATAAATGTCTTAACTCACTGAACTGGTCACTGACAAAACTAGTGGATTTTGTGTTGTGCATATTCTAACATATTTTTGATAGTAGATAGAAGATGATAAATTGGACAGTAGAGATGAATGGATTCAGGGACAATTTTGTGACACCCTGTTCATTATTTGAGGAGTAATTCTCTCACCATTCCTAATCATAACACACATCCCATATGTCACTCGAAGGACAGAACATACAGTTAAACTTCCCGCCTCCTGACTATGCACATATGATTCTTCACCTAAACTCAGTAACACATCTCTGATTGCTTCATTCTAAGCAAAGGGAAGAGAAGAAGCATTTGGGAAAGGTCTCCATGACCAGTGATGTACTCAGGAAGCTCCCACTCTACAGGTCTGTGGTGGGGGTAGGCAGATTCCTCATCTGCTCTTCTTTCTTTATTAAGGCAAAATTCAATCTAAAATTCAGTATTTGTCATAAGCACACAGCTCAGTGGCATTTCATGCACTCAGGGCTGTGAGAAACTCACCATGCCTGGTAAAGAACACCTTCACCATCCTCACTGGTAACCTAGGTTCATTAAACTGTCATTCTCCTTTCCCCACGTTCAGCCATGGACCACTACTGTGCCTTCTAAAATGTGCCTGGTCTGGATATTTGTATAAATAGAGGCATAAAAATATTTACATTTGACAATAATTTAATTTTATTAGTCACAAAAGTTCTAAATCGTGAAGAATACATTTAACACTATATTTGTACACAGCTCATTTAAATGGGTAAAAAAATTGAAAACAATTCCCACATCTGACGTGAAAGTAAGGGTGCAATTATGGTAAATTCTATACAAGCTGTGTAGATTGAAGCTCATATGTGAACATAAAAACAATTGTCTTGGTCAAGCTTTCCCATTAGTAGGACACAGAATCCAAGACCCACAACTGAGAAGAGTGTAAGTTTAATCTGGCTTATGGTTTCAGGGGATTCATTCCTGCCTGGTTCCAAGGCAGGGACACCACAGCAGAAGGGTGTGATGGAGCAAAGCTGCTCAGTCCATGGTGGCCAGGAAGCAGAGAGGAGGGACAGTGCCAGGGAGGAAGAGGCCAGAGACCAGATGGAGTACCTAAGGTCACTCCTCCATGACCCATACAGACGAGCCCAGAAGTACACTTTGCTAATCCCTGGACAGCTCTCACACCCATCAAGTTGACAATGAAGATTAATCACATAGCAGAAGTTTTGTGATGTTAAAATTATAGGTGATTTATATATCTGCATATATACAGTATTTTAGGGTTTTTACACCTTTAAAATTCTAACCAAAGTCAAAAAATGCTGAATTTTATGTAATAAAAATAACCTTTTATAAAATCATTTCAAAAAGACTGAAAACATAATAACAGGGTTTAAAAACACTCACAGGAAGAGCCAGAAATCTTAATTCTGCTTTGAACAACTACGCTGAAAGACAGTTAAAAATTCAAGGCACTAAATATTCAACTTCACACTAAGTACCTTCCCCAGGGAAATGAATGCTACAGCTATACAAAAGCAAGAATGACTGCAGCAACTTTATTTTTAAGATGAAAACTAGAAACAACACACAGGGCCTCAGCCAATGGACACATGAGGATCTCTGGTTCATCCACACAGTGGGATGTGATGGCTCGGCCATTGACAAGGAGAAGCACGTGGGGGCTAACATGGTTATGAGGATTGAAAACACTCTACCAGCTCCCTGCCCAAACTAAAACAAAAACACTCTGTATACTGGGTGGTTACAGAACTGTTACCCCTAGAAAATACAAAATGTTTCCCAGAGACAAAAAGCAGATGCATTGTTTAGAATAGAAAGAAGTAATTGTAAAGAGCAATAAGGACAATTTGAACATGACGTACGTATTACCACTAGGTGTTGGTTTTCAGGGGGCTCATGTATGTCAAGTTTTCAAGGGGATGTTTTTTTTTGTTTTTGTTTTTCTGTTTGAGTTTTGTTTTGTTTTTGGTATTTAGGAACCAAATTCAGGAACCTGTGCTTGCAAGGGAGCACTTTGCTGCTGAGCTATATCCTTGGTCCATGTCAAGATTCATCTAGTTTTGTACTTTAAATGTGAGAGTTCATTGTATGTCAATTATAAAGAAATAAAATTGCTTTTAAAACACTTCTCATCTGAGCTATCCAGCATAGATTTTGTTTACTGATAGATTTACTTACAAGCAATTTTGTTTATTTATAAATTTATTTCTAAGCAGTTGTGTTTATTTATAGACATATTTATAAGAAGTTTTGCTATTTATAGATTTATTTATTTTTGGCAGTGCTGGGGATTTAATCCAGTGCCTTGGTCCTTTTATCATAATGTATTTTATTTTTTTATTTTAGATTATTTTTTGTCTTTTTCTTTTTTATTGGTACCAGGAATTGAACTCATGACCACCTGCATGCAAGGCAGGTGCCTATGCCGCTGAGCTAAATCCCCAGCCCCTATCATAATATATTTCCAGACAGGGCCTTGCTAAGTTGCTAAGTTGTTTAGGTTGGTTTTGAATTTCATCACATTTATTAGCATTTTTGTAAACTGAAGTATAACAAGGATAAGTAAATTGTGTAGTCTCAAGTAAATCAGTGAATACAACTTAACAAACAATAGCTTGATGTGACGGTACATGCCTTTAATACCAGCCCTTAGGAGGCTGTGACAAGAGGATTGTTGCAAGTTTTAGGCCAACCTAGTTTACACAGTGATTTGAAGGTCAGTCTGAACTACACAATGAGAGTCTCAAAAAATAAATTAATAAAATAAAATAAGTAAGATAAAAACATGGACTAAGGCAAGGAATTGTCTTCTAGTCCAGAGCATGGACATCTTCAGAGGATTTACTTTAGAAGGTGATATGGTTTGTATCTGAGTGTCCCCCCAAAAGCCTCATAATGTGGCAGAGGCAGCTAAACCTGGCATCAGTGATTGGTTCATTGTTTAGTGCTGGGATTGGTGATGAAAGTGTTTCACCTTCCCGGGGTTTGAATTACCAGTGTAAAAGATGTCTCACCAATCCATTTTGTGAGAGAAGTGAGAAAGTCTTGTAATTCAAAAGGAAATCACCACCTGTGGCCAACAGGTGCAGAAAACATGCAGCATCCTAAAGCTGCTTCATGCAGGCACAAATCACTGACATGTGCTGTGTCCCCATCCACTGGCACATTTTAAGGCAGGAGCTGAACAGCACTGGAGAGAACATGGGGGCAGAGCAGAGTCCTGTCCTGCAACTCCCATCACAGCTATATATACAGCCGTCCCTAGACCTCACAGGACTAAGAAGAGAGATTTCTTCAACATCAAATGCTGCAAAAATTGTCAAGATTTCTTTTCAACAGTTTGATTCACAGTACTGTTTGAAGCAGCAAAGAACTGGGACCCTCGGTAGCCTCCATGTAGAGCATGTACAGGAGAGCTGTTTGGAGGATGCTGCCCATGGCTATTGGAGAGAACTGTGCCCTGGGCCATAGAGGTGCAGGTCTAGGTGTGAAAAACTCATGGCACAGCAAGGTTTTCAAAGGGTCAGCCAGTGCCCTGGGAGTCTACACTGCAAAGCAGTGCTTCCCCAAACAAGGAGCAGCCCTGAGCAAGGGCATTTGGATGCCAGAGTGGCCAGTCAGGAGAGGGTCAGCCCTGCCTGACTCAGATGAGCAAAGAGGATCACTGTGGAGCTGAACCTCAGGCAGGTCCATCTCACTTCATTCTTTAGGTCTGTCAGCAAGGACTTCACACAGAACCACAGCAACAGGACTGAAGTTTGCTCAGACTAAATTGTTTAACTTCCTTTGAAGAAATGATTGAAAACAAGGCTGAGAACAGCATTCTGCATGTTGTATAAATAAACTGACCCTTTACAAGTCAGGAAAATAAAACACATGGGTAGGTCTGCTATGGCAGAGGTTTGAAATCACATGCATGCAGGTTTTACAACTGCAAAAGAAAAATTCTAAATAAATGCTACATGTACATGACTACACTTTGGCACTGCACTACAGGAAGGAAAATCCCAGCAGCAATCTAGATTTACTGAGCCACCTCAGTAAACTCAGGGCAAAATTCACCAGATGATTCCATCACGCAACTGTGAAGGCTTAGGAGCTCTGTTCCCTGCTTGATGCTGCTGCTGGTTGACAATTTTCAGGTGTTTCTGCATAAGCCATCTCCACCTCTCTCAGCTCATGCTGCCAGGATGTGGATCAGACTGTGTTTACATAAAATCCCATCATGATTTCAGGATGGGTGGCAACCTCTTGTTTACTGGAAATTATTTTTTAAGTTTAGGCATAATAAACCTTACACAATATTTTTATCCAGCTGAGGGGAAATGAGATTGTTTGAAGTAAATGCAGGAAACTCATTTGTCACTGGAAGATTCAGGGAGTACTGAAGCCCATACTTTGGGGGTAAACAGGTATGAGTCAGGGCTTGCTGTACAAAATGCTGAAAGGCACAGCAGTGTCCCCAAGCTGAGTTTCTGCTTTGCTTCCCTCATTCTACCAAGCTGGAGAGTGGATTCTCAGCATTCAAGCACATAGGGTTTGAACTACAGTAGAAATCTGTAAAAACTTCTGTTAACTGAGCAGTGAAAAGACAAGGAAATGTTTATTTGGCAAAATGAAGTTCTAAATATATGCTTAAATAAACCGAGAAACCAGGAAAAAAGGAGAAGAAAAAGAAATGTAATGACAATGCTGTGCTTTGTTTCAAAGCCACAGCCTCAGTCAGAAAGGAGAGAAGCAAAATTTGCAGATTGGAAGGGTCATTGTATCAGTGGTCTTCCTCCCCTAGGGGCTAGAAGGTGTGTCCAGCCCATTAAGCCAGATGAATGCAGGGCAGCACCCTAATCCTGGTGGAGGCTGCAACCAGGACCCTGTAACTGAGGCCCTGGGGCTGAGGAAGCAAAATCCTTGCTGCATCCTGGCTGCTCTGCCTTCCCTTGGCTGCAGGGCTACAGCATGGATGTGGTGGGGGATAGGGGTGCAAGGCAGGAGGTGGTGGGCTCCTCTGCATGCTGCACACTCCCTGTGCTGCCTGAAAGCAGGAAGGTTCAGGACATCTTTGCTGGAAAAATAGACTGAAGAAAATCTCTTGCTGTCCTCTGGCAGTAGCAGGCACAGGTGAGCACAGTGGCTTCTAAGGTAGGGAGGGCAGTGACACCCACCACAGCGGGATCCTCATAGCTTTATGTGTTGGAGTTTTTAAAAGTTAGTCATGAATGATGTGTTGGCTTGCTGAATATCAAGCCTCCTTATTTTATATATACAATAATATTTGAAGTTTCTGCATTGTGCATAACTTTCATTACATATAATGAAATTAAATCATCCATTTTCACATACCTATTCAAGAAATTATCCATTATTAAATATTAACTGAGTTGAATAAAAGGAATATTGATTACAACACTATAAATAATGAAATGGAATGGAAAATGGAAAAAAAAACCCACAAAGGCATCTCTCCCAGGATCAGTGGGCTGCCCTGCAGGAGGTTCTCTCTCCTGTCCTCAATGGTGATTTGGGTCTGTGTCTGTTTATTGCTGGGTAGAGAGAGGCCAGGCCATGAGCTCTTCTATCATCTCAGGTAGGACTGGGGACATGACCAAGGAATTGGCCTTCTTTCCACATTTTCAGTGGTCTAGGACAAGGACTTCTTTCAGCATTTTCTGTGACTGTAGTTTTATAATTGACTCACCAGCTGTGCTGAGACAGATTCACGGTTTCTAACTATCCACACTCATCACTGAGGAAGAAGTGATTGCAGGTGTCTGTCAATCTCATTTTATTATAATGAGGCATTAGAAGTGGAATTTCCAGGTTAAATGTATGTAAATTGAATTTCCTGGTCTTAGAATTCACACTATTACTGAGCGCAGAGTTGGAATCTGGAAGGGGAATCCTGGGGATTCTCAGGTCTCTGTGGAAATCTGAAGTCTGGGGAAGATGTACCAGGCAGACTTGGAGGACACCAGGGTACCTAGTAGGGAAACATCAGCAAGAAAGGCCCAGGTTCAGGCCTCCTAATCCTTCATCAGCTTCTCAGCAAAGCAGCACACACTGCACACTGGATAAGAGAGGGCTGGAATGGCCCTGCTGCCAGACCTCCTACCTGCAGGCCAGAGAACCCTGTCTCATTCAGGGGAGCTCTGTATGAGAAGGTCAGCCTGTTACCAAGCCCACCTTGGCTGAATGTCTTCCACCCAGGTGAGATCTCAACTGCCGCATGTGGACTCACCACAGCTGTGGAGCAGGACAGGTGTTTTACAGGGAGCAAGTGAGGAGGTGGGGACACTGCTCAGGCAGGTAAGCAAAAAAAGCCTGAAATAAGAGACCCAGCCCTAGCCTGCCCCAGTGTCCTCCAGGAGTAACTGCACACTGCAACAATGTGCATTAAAAGACTAAATAACTTAACAAATTGCTCACAAAAATATATACTGTAGGGGAAGTTTGAAGATACAAAAGTAAATGGCTATGTCCCTGAGTAAAGTGAGACATGATCCTTAATGGATACATGATCTCCTTTGGTGTCCCTGACCCACATCCTGAGGAGAAAACACACCATTTGACAGAGCAGTAACAAACAGGCAATGGGTCAACAATCATAACTGCTTAATAAAAAACAAACACCAGGATACGATAAATGCACTGCTGATTGTATCAAGTGTATAATAAAGAATAAATACTGCATCTAGCCATGTTGGGACTTAGGCAGCTGAACAAGAAAACAATTCTCAGGGCTTCCTGGCAAGCACCACTTGTGGGATCCAGGAGGAGAACAAGGCACCATCTCCAGTAAGCCTATTGGTTCATGGACTGAGAACCATACATCCCACTTGCTCATCACCTTGTTAGCAACAGGAGGCAGAGTTCTGAGCATCTCTTGGAAATATGACTGTGTGCAATATAGAAAATATGGGGGATTTCCTTCTGTCTTCTGTTTGAAAACAAATGTTTTCTTTAATCTTTTGCTTTGTTATGATTAATTGTTTTGCTCTATTCAATATTCTCTTTTGACTGGTTTTGAAATGTTGTTTTTTGGTTTGATTATGCTATAACTTATTGAATGGAAAATTACTGTGAAGATAACAAGATATACTATGTTAACTTACTCTTACTTGTTATCATGGTACCATAGTGTGAAGTTCTGTAACAATTTCACTGCATTGTCTCGATTTGCTTTATTCTGTCTTACTGTCTTGTACTTTTCTACCTTCAAAATAAAATTTTGAAAAGAGTAAATACTAACCATCTCTCATGTCTTTCAAGGGAAGGGACCTACCCCCAACTCCTTTTAGATGATGAAGTCACCCTGATAACAAAGCCAGACCATAATGCGTTAAAAAATGGTAATACTCTAATGGCCAATATTCATAATGAACATAGACAAAAATATTCAACTAAATGCTCATCAGCTTAATACACCAGCACATGCAAAAGTTAAGCACCACAATAAACACGGGGTTCACTCTCAGTGGTGCTAGAATGGTTCTACTTGCACAAATTATTCAGTGTCATTTGCCACATTCACAGCATGAGGCACAGCTAACCCCTGAAGAGATTTGGAAAAATTACTTTGGAGATTCAAAAGTTCACCATCCTTTCATGATAAGAACTGTTCACACACCATGTGTAGGAGGAATGAATCTCAACACAGCAAAGAACATAAATGACAAGCCCATCCCTGATATCCTGCTCAGAGGCTGACAATCTGCAAGCTTTGCTTCTTAGGTCCTCTCCTCTCCTCACCTCTCCTTTCCTCTCCTCTCCTATCCTCTCCTGCCTCCCCTCTGCTTTACTTCACGTCCATTTGTTTAGTTTTCTTTATTTTTCTTTTTCTTTTTTTGGTCAAGTTCTTCCTGTGTAGCTCTGGCCTAAGCTGAACTCAGAATATATGGCAGGCTTGTCTGGAACTCCCAGGAATCCTGCTGCCTCAGCCTCCTGAGTGCAGGCATTGCAGGCATTTTCACCATTCTTTGCTCAGCCAATGAGTTTTTAACAACACTATGATGAAACCAGGTCTGGTGGTGTGGCTTGTAATGCCAGTGGTCTGGAAGGCTGAGGCAGTAACATCATAAATTTAAGCACAGCCTCAGCAATGTAGCCACTTATCAAGAACCTGGATGAAAATAAAAAGCATTTTAAATGTGGAAGGTCATGGATCTAGTGCAAACCTCAGTATTCAATCCATAGTAATTGAATGCAAAACCAAAACTTGGGAATTCCGATGGCAGAGAAAATAATATTTTACACTGTCCTGGCCTTCAGGAGGGCAGTGTGCCCCAAGTAGCTTTAACTTTCACATCTTTCTTGCAGTTTGACTTCAAGCAATAATCAAATACATGAGAGATATAAAAAATATAGAATGTGCTTCAAGGACACCAAGCCTCAGTCCCAGTACAGAAGGCATTTGCAGTGATATTCTGAAGTGCATGATGACCACAGTTACAAAGCAGAGAATCTAACAACACTGTTAATGAATTTAGTTCAAAAATAAAAAGAACCATCAAATTCTCTTCATACTAAGCTCTCCAAATCCTGAGAGGGTATATTCAGTAACATATTTACATTTATCCCAGTTAAAAGGTCAAAACATTGAAAGGGTTCAACTTCTTGGCAGTAGATCAATGTCTACTGGATGGTAAACCTTATGCTTGGTGTGCTGACTAAAGTACATATATAAGAAAAATTCACAAAGATTTGATTTGTTGATTTGTAGATGATTTTTGTCTCTTTTTTAACCTTTTTAACTGTATGTTGATTTTGATTTATTTACTTTTGAGACAGAGTTTTGCTAAGAAGTTCAGACTGCCTTGAACTCAGGTTGTAGCCCAGGCTGACCTCAACTCACAGCAATCTTGCTGCCTCAGTCTTCAAACTTCTGACATTAAAGATGTTTACTACCAAACCTGGCTCTCGTTTCCTTTTTAAATTTTCTCCAAAATAAAATTACCCAGGATTATGTGATAATCTCATAGTTTACAAAATGAAATCAGAAAGCACTGAAAATACACTGAAGGAGATTCAAAATCCTCACCAACAGAAAACATAGTGTAACATAACATAACATAATATAGCATAAAAACACAACAAACCAAAATAAGAAAACAGGGATGGAGGTCTAATTCAGCAGTATAAGTGCCCACTTGGCAAACCTGAGGTCATAAGTTCAATCCCCAGTACCAAAAGAAAACAACCACCTAACTCTGATTTTTAAAACTGCTTCCAAGGGTACCTTAGCAGTTTGTAAGTTAACCATACACAAGACATATAATCTGGCAATTTCACACCTAAGTATTTTTCTTTGAAATAAAAGTCTATGTCCACTCAAGACCATCTATACAAATGGTTGTGGCAGCTGGCATTCAAGGGCCAACCTGGAAACAGAACAAATGGGATCAGCAGAGCGGTGACATACGCATGAACAAGTCACACTTGGTTGGTTCAGCCCCATGATAGTGTGTGGTAGATCAACCACCAATAAAAAGCAGCACAGGGGGAGTCCAGCACAGAGATGCTGCTTGAAGGAGACCAACCAAGAGCATCAAGACTGAACAGGCTCAGTGCCATCACCTCCAGGAAAGACAAACTACCCAGCAGAGACACAAAGCCCATGGTCTATTTGGGAAGGGAGGACAGGAAGTGAAAGCAGTGGCTAGGAGACAAGTTCCCCAGTAGTGATGCCCATGTGTCCTTCATCAGCATGGGGTGATGATGTCCACAGCCTTGCAAAACCTCCCCTTGCATTCACCACCTGCTGTCCCTCCTCACAAGATGTCAGAGTACACAGCACTGTAGTGTGTGGCTGAAGGAAACATCTAAGGATAAATAAGTGATCATTCATAGGCACGTGAGAGGAAAACTTGCTATGAATTCTCCTCCCCTGGACACATGAGTGTTATAACATGAAAGGTTTTATATCCTTCAGGGAAAATTATAATGGGCATTCTGGGAACATCTCCATGCTCCTTAATGAAGTTGAAATGGATCTAACGTAAGCCCAGAAAACACAGTCAAAATAAAATTTGACAAATCTCTAAGTGAAGACACTGTGCACCTCATCCTCAAGGGAAAACATTTTTTGGATGGAAAAGTGTGTTTGGTACCCTGCCTGCCACATCTGAAGCATCTACATGTTTGTTGCATTACAATCTTCAAAGTGCAGAAAAGTCTAAAAGCACACATTTTTTTGAGTTTTTTAACTTGCTGTTTCTAAGGAGGACAAAGATGAGCTCACAATAAAAACAAAGGAAGCATCAGAGGGGGAGCCTCAACTGTGGACCCCAGCACATGACCTCACTTCCTTGGTGACAAGTCCAAACAGAACTCTGAAGGCTCTGGTCACCAGACACCTTAGTCTGATGACATTTGACCTTCACAGACCTTTGGCTTGAGAGAGTGAACAAGGAACATGTTGTGCTGCTTTCCCAGGTCTCGCGGCACTAGCCTCAAGATCCCGTGTCATTGAACCACAGGGGAATGTATGAGAGGATGGTTCACCTGGCCCAGATCCTTCAGGAAGCTCACCTGGAAACATGCAACCATCATAGACAGCTCAGGCCAGCACTCACCAGCCCAGGCCAGAAGCTCCCAGAGAAAAGAGGGAGCCCAGAACAGGTATCCCTAGGCTCAACCACCAGCCACTCAGAGACACTGAGCCCAGGACTAGTTCAGATACAGGGAAGTTATGTTCTCACCTGAGCAGCCCTGTGGGACTTTGCCACCTGTGTATTCAAGTCGTGGCCATGTGCAAGCACCTCAGCCTTGGTTTACAACACTGAACTGGGGGATGCTGAGTGAGTCCAGAGTGCAGGGTCACTGAGGAAGAAATGGGGGCTCCATGGCAAGGGGATAGCTGTGGCCTTAGCCCCATGAAGACATGCTGCAGAGGCTATGCTGATTCTCTTGGATGACCTTCTACCCCCCCTCACCTACCCAGACTTGGGGAAAGATGTTTTGTTCATTGGAATTTAGATTATAGAATCACTGTAGGGGTTTATGGTGTGGTCAGGGCAGGTATTCTTGGGGATGGCCAAGTGTCCATGGTCCACAGGAATCATTGGAAAGTGGGTGAATCTCATCAAGACACAAATACACATGGAGACACCCTGTGTGAAGACACTTTTCTGGGTACTGTCCATGGTATTGTAAGCAGAACAGGTGCAACCAATTCCTTTTTGAGTTTTGATGTTCATTTGAAGCCGCAAAGTCAGCACTGGCAGTAGAACACATTGTTCACCTCGAGGCAGTTTTTTGGGTCCCAGGCCTCCCTAGATGTGGGGACAGACCGTGCAGGAGGAGTTCTAAGGAGGCAGAGAGAACTGGGAAACAGATCTTTGACTGGCCTAGACACTGCAGAAAGGCAGGACAGACACTGATAACTCCTCACTTCTGAGATATTCATGGAGCAGCAGCCCTGAGCCCTTGATTGCAAAGACATGGCAGATATCAGTTTTTGCCTTTGTTGAGCTGACCTGCAGTGGGGAAGGACAGGGAAACACTGTGTCAGGCTTCCCTGAAGAAGGGAGTGGTGTCTTACCACTAAGCAAGGACTGCCACCCATGGAGCATTCTGTTAGCCTCTCAGGGATCCCAAGGCCCACACTGCCAAACTGTATTTAGGAGATGGTGGGAATGGATACTGCACTTGCTGGGCTAGAGGCCCATGTGCCCCCCTAAGGTAACCTGTGTAGGTTACCTATGTAGGTAGTGTGAGAAGAGAGGCCAGACCTCTCACTTTGCTACCTCCCTGTTTGCTCCAGGTCCGCATCTCTTGTCCTTGACTCCTCATTGGAGATGAACTCCAAGGTGGATCCCCAGGCCAGGCTTCTCAGGGACCATCTGTAGCCTCCTAAGGCCCTGGAGCCTAAGTCACAGGATAAGGACCCCTGGGATGTGGGTTGTGGCCTTGAGGGGAGGGAATTTACTGGGGAACTCAGCAATGTGCCCAGATGATGGGAGACCCAGGAACATGAGCCCCTCAGCAGTCAGTGTGGGGATGCAGTCTGGGAGGCTTGACTGGGGCTGTGTTCATGCACACAGCTGCCTCTGACAGGCAGTGGGAAGGTTTGGCCCTGAGAAGTTCCAGGAAAGTCAGTGTTATTTTCTCCTCCTGCAAATGCAGAGGCAATTTCAGTGCATGCTGAGGTTGCACCCAAGGAACTCCTGCCAGCTCTACCTGCAGCTGCCTCAACAACTCTGTCCCCAGAGCAAGAGCAGGCTCCGGGATTCAGTTTTCCACCAGTTGAAGAGCTGGACCTCATAGTGGCTCCCCAGCAGGAGTCATCCCTTGAGTTCTACCTGCAGAGAACCCTTGACCCACACCTGCCATTCCCCTCTTACAGATTTACATATCATTGTATTCATTGCTACCTTTATTTCCCAGAGATATAGCAGCGATGTAACCAATATAAATAAAGTTTAAGATTTCAGTTATATTTAAAATAATCATCCTGGTAGCATTCTGTGTATTCTCAATGTTTTGAAAATTTCACCACTGCCCACTTCCAGAACATTTTCCATCTCAATTGTGTACAAAATGGTGTTTTATTTTCTTCACCCTCCTGCTCCATCCAGCCACCATGCATGTTATGTCCTCATAATTTACCTCTGCTACATTTTCTACATCAATGCCATCAAGTTTCTCTTCAGGCAGAGGGTGCTGGATGTGGCTTTTTAATGTTGCTTTTTTGTGAGAAGGCAGAATCTTAAGCTAATGTCCTTGGTTAGTCAATCATAGAATCAGTAAATTATCCAGTATTCTTTTCTGGGGCAAGAAATACATGTTATGGTTAAATATACAATGCAATATGAGTGAATAATAAAGGACATAGTGCCTGTTGTTACAACCAGGAACAGTGGCCTCCCTCCAAGGTGCTACTCTTTCAGTCTCATTTTAGGGTCAGCCTGAGTGTTTTAACTATAGGGTGGGGATTGTGTCTCAGGGACCAGCTTCTCACAGATTGCATGTAGAATGTAGAGACACGGTCCTGTGACACTCTATCCTGTAGGAAGCAACCACCTTTGTAAATCTCATCTTGTGAGTTAGATTCTTAGCAGTGGAATTTATCTATCATAGTCATAGGAGCTCAGGTAGGACAGTTTCTGTCCATTGGTCTGCATACAGTGTCCAGGCACAGAACTACATGGTGATCTCTGGCAAATGCAGCTCTACAAGCTGTGGTGTTCCCATGGGGATACTTCGTCCCCATGACATCTCAGCAGACAGCACAACAGCATGACATGGCCTCACCTCTGATTCTTGAAGATGGATGAATATTGCCTACAACTTGACTCACTTTCTCTTACAAATTACTGAATCTCAGACCATTTTGGACAATCACAGCTCCAGGTTCCTAGGGGAATTTTGTTCCATATTGCCCCAAGGAAGTTGTAAAATCCTCTTGATTCAGCTCCTTCACAAGGTAATAAGTTTTGTATTTATATAGGAGGGTTGAACTGAGGGCCTTCCCACAGAGTGACATCCCCAGCCCCTTTTAGTTTTTGATATTTAAATTTGACACTGAGTCTCACTGTGCAGCTAAGTTGTTCAGTCTGGGCTCGAATATGTGACCCTCTTGCCCTAGTCTGGTAGAGCATGAGGATTACAGAGACTCAAACCTCAAATGATTTCACTAGGCATTTTTTAGAAACCAACTCCAAATCTACTGCTATAGTCTGGCTGACCACCTTTAGAACATGGTTGATTTGTCTCTCTTTCCAGGCTGTACCCAGGGGTCATTCTATGCGATGTCAATAACTTTCTGCACTTGAGTCTATAATACCAGTACATAGAAGCAGTTGCACTGCTTAGGGAATGTAAGGATGGCCAAACTGATGAACTTCTGTCTTTTCATGTTGCCACCAGGGAATCATGTCCAGAGGTGTGTCATTTCCACCACCAGGCAGGAGGAACCAGCCCGGTGTGCACTGTATTCATCTGCTTCCCACCCCTTCCTGGGTTTCTCTTCTATTTCTATACACTATATACTTGGGATACCAGGGGCCAATTTTCACAAATGTCATCTCATACCCATGATGATGTCTCTAGGAAGCAGATGACAGGATGACATTCATAGTGCATGATGTCTTACCTAGATTTACACAGGAAGTCAGAAGGAGCAGTTGGGTCTAAACGCAGGTCTTTTTCTTGAGAAATGGCACCCTGGCTACACTGCTGTTTTTTCTTTCCTATGCGGAAGCTTTGCCTCCTACAAAGCAGCCCTTGCCTCGTTGAAGCTGTTCTCTTCACTGTGAAGGACACCGGAGAGTCATTTCATGGGCTTCTATGGTATGCAGAGCAGTAATCTCTGGGGGATACCAGAGGAGTCAGGTCCACACAGACATCATGGAAGAAGCTGGAGGGTGCCTTAAATCATGCATGTACCAGGCACTGATCATGATGTAATGCCAAGAACAGATGCAACCACTGCCGTCTTGGTGCTTCCATTTTTTCCAGGCCATGCAATGAATTTAGACCAAATACTACCATTATTATAGACTACGTTCCTGGCCTCTGTACATGGGGACACAAAATTGGGGAGGGATGTCATGGGAAGCCACACAGAATGGGGTGATGCATCACTATATGAACTGAAGATGAATGAAAGGCAGGCAGGACACACTCCATCTGCTCACTTCTCAGATAGAGAGCAGCGCCCTGTAGAGTACCCATGAGTAGAGTAACACTGAATACACCACTCTCTTTCTCACAGAGGCAACATGCCATGAGGTCAGGAAAGGGAGATGCATATCAGGCTTCCTGAGGAATGGAGGACAGGTGGTCACAGCACTGTCCAGGGACTTCCACTAGCATGTGAGGGTGCCTGGGTCAGCATTGCCCCTTTCAGGGCACAGTGATGGCTGGGGCTGGTCTCTCTGTAGCTAGAGCAAGAGGCTGGTGTCCAACTCCACAGGATGCCTTGGAAGGGCAGTTTCGGAGGGAGACCAGACCTGTACTGCTGCTTACACCTCTCCTGCCTAGGACCAGTGCTTCCCTTAGTGACTCCTGGCAGGTGCTGCTTACCAAGTTGGAACACCCAGTCCAAACGAATCTGGGTCTTTTGGAACAACCTGAGTTCACTGAAGCTGAGAACTACAGTGAGCAAGGTTTGGCTTTGGTCTATTACTCTCTGGGTAGGGCACGCGGCACTTTACATGGAGAAAGGCTCTCAGACTTGGGGCCTTCTGCAACACTGAGGCATGCACAAGTGTGTAGGGTGAGTCAGTACAGGAAATGTTCCTGGGGTGGATTTGTGCACAGTGCTGTCTCTGAGAGGCCCTGGGGGGCTTTCTGGGGCCTGCAAGGATCAAGGACAGTTGGTGATTTTTCTCCCTCCTCTGAGGCAGGGCTGGTACCTGACAGAGCTCAAGTCCTACTTGCTGAGCTTGTGCCAGCTCCACCTCCAGTGACCTCACCAGCTCTGGGATCAGTGTGAAAGCTATGCCCAGTTCAGTACCAGGTCTTCATGAATTTCAGAGCTGGGGCTGTTGCTGGCTCCATGGTAGACATCCTGAGCTCCCCTTAGGGCCAAATCCTGCAAAGTACTTGACTTTCCCTTCCCTCCCTTTGTACCCCTTATATATCTTTCAGTTTTCACTTCTGCTCTTATGTCTGTAATGCTTATAAACATTACATTTTTTAGTTAATCTAAATTAACAATTAAGATTTCATTAGTTTCCACATGTTCAAATCAGTAGCCCATAAGTGCATCACCAATTTATACAATCTTCACATCTGTCCAGTTTCAGCTTTCTGCTCAGTTTTGGACCCATCCATAGCCCTGTTCTCTCCTGCTAGTCCCCATGTGGCTTCTAACGTTTCTCTTGATGTGATTTGCTACTCTGAATCTTTCATATCAGTGCATCAGATTCTGTTTGGCCAAACATTACTGGAGAAGACTGGCTGCTATTGCTCTTTGATAGAAGAGAAAATACCAGATAGACAAAGTCTACAGGGAAAATGTAGAGACCATGTGTATATACTTATCCTTTCATATTGGAACAGCTTTCCCATGATTTCAGTGACAGAAGGGAGATTGAAAGTTCTGATATATCACATTTGAAAAACAGAAACAAGACTAATGTAGAGACCACAGCAGGAAACCTTTCCATACAACCAATAGTCAGATAGATGATTGTTTTTACAGGTGTGAAAGATGTCTTAAGAGTCCACTTTGTGATAGAAGTGACAAATTCTTTTAACTTAAAGGCAATCACCACACATGGCTAGCAAGTACAGAAACTGCTGACCCTCCCAAAGCTGATTCACACAGGGACACATCCCTGAGATGTGCGTGTCCCTTTTTGATGGCTGGTTTTAAGGCAAGTGCTGAACAGCATTGGTGAAATTATGGGGTGCACAGCAGAGCCTTGACCCGCAGCTTCCATCAGAGTTATACACAGGTTTCCCTGGAGCATGCAAGGCTAAGAATAGAGACTTCTCCCAGAGAAAAACTTGCACAATTTTTCAAGATTTATGTTCAAATGTTTGATGTCACAGTAGTGTTTGAAGCAGGAAGTTATTGGGACCTTCTCTACCCTCCACATAGAGTGTGCACAGGAGAGCTACCCAGAGCATGCTGGGCATGGTGGCTGGAAAGAACTCTGCCCTCGTCGCAGAGCCACAGATATGAAAGTCTAGGGGTGACACTCTCACAGCAGCACAAGGCTTTCCAAGGGCCAGCCAGTGCACAGAGTCTCTACTGCAATCCAATGCTTCCCAAAATCAGGACCAGCATGGGGCAAGGGCATTTGGATATCAGGGTGGCCAAGTAGCTAATGAGCAGCCCTGCCTGACACAGCTGTGCAAAGCATGTCCCTCTGGGGATAACCCTCCAGCAGGTCCAACTGACTGCCTTTTTCAGGTCTGGCAGCAAGGAAGTCACACAGAAGCACAGCAACACAATTGAAGTTTGGTCAAACTAAATTGCTTAGCTTCCTTTGAAGAAATGATTGAAAATGCACAAGTCTGGAGAAATAAGGCTGAGTAAAGTGCTCTTCATGTTGTGTAAATAAACTGGCCCCTGACAAGACATGGAAATAATGCTCATGAATGGGTCTGCAATGGCAGAGGCATAAAATCCCATGCATGCAGATTTCATAAATGCACATAAAAATGGCAAATAAATGCTGCATGTACATGATTTCCCTTTGGCATTGCCCTAAAAAAAGGGAAATCCCAGCAGCAACCTGGATTTACCATGCCACCTCAGTAAACTCGGGGCAAAACCTACCACACCATTCCATCACCCAACTTTGAAGGGTCAGCAGATCTGGCCCCTGCATGTTGCTGCTGCTGGGTGACTATTTCTAGGTGTTTCTATCTGCACAAGCCATCTCCGCCTCTCTCAGCTCATGGCTGCCAGTATGTGGGTTGGACTGTGTGTTTACATAAAATCCAATCATGAGTTCAGGATGGGTGGCAGCCTCTTGTCTACTGGAACTTATTTTTCAAGTTTGGGCATAAGAAATCTTAGACAATGTGCTTATCCAGTTGAGGGGAAATGAGATTGTTTGAAATAAATGCAGGAAACTCATTTTGTCAGTGGCAGATTCAGTTGGTACTGCAGCCCATATTTGCAGGTAAAAATACATGAGTCAGAGTACTCTTGTCAAGATGCTAGAAGGCAAAGAAATATCCCCAAATTGAGTTTCTGCTTTGGTTCCTCTATGCTACGAAACAGCAGATTGGATTATGAGCAATCAAGCACATGGGTTTGAACTGCAGTAGAAATTTGTAAGAACGTCAGTTGACTGGGGCATGAAAAGACTAAGAAAGTTTTTTTGCAAAATGCAATTCTAAAAATATGTTTAAATAAGTAAAGAAACCAGAAAAAAAAGAACAAAAAGAAAAAGTAATGACAATTTTGTGTTTTGTTCCAATGCCACAGGCTCAGTCAGAAAGGAGAGGATCAAAATTTGCAGACTGGAAGGGTAAATGTGGTCAGGGATCTTGGTGCATGTGGGACTGAGAGTGTGCCCCACCCTCTATGCCAACTGAATGCACGGCAGAACCTGAAGCCTGGTGGAGGCTGAGGCCAGGACCCAGGAACTGCGGACCCTGGACCTGAGAAGGCAGAGCCTTGGCTGCACCCTGGCAGGGCCACAGCATGGATATGGTGGGGGAAAGGGGTGTAAGGCAGGCAGTGCTGGGCTCCTCTGCATGCTGCTCACTCCCTGGGCTGCCTAGAAGCAGGAAGATTCAGGACTTCCTTGCTGGAAAAATAAAAGGTCAGCCAAACCTCTTGCTGCCCTCTGGCAGTACCAGGCATAGATTCACATGGTGGCTTCTAGGGTGGCTTCTAGCACCACCACACCATGGAAGGACTTCGCATGACCTCATGTGTTAGAGATAGTGCTAAACAGAGTGTTGCCTTTCTGAATACCAAGACTCCTTTACAAACTCACACACACACACACACACACACACACACACACATACACACACATATGAAAAGATATTCAAAGCATATACTGCACATTTCATTATATATAATGTAATTAAATCATCTATTTTCATTTACCTATTCAAGAAATTGGCCACTATTTATTGTTAACTAAACTGAATAGAAGTAATATTAACTAGAGCACTTTAATCAGTTCAATGGAATAAGCAAATGGACCAAAAATAAATAGGCATCTCGCCCCCAGGATCATGGTCTGCCATTGATTAGCCCCTTTCTCCTTGTCCTCACCTGCTATGGGGGCCTCTGTGTCTTCAATGCTGGGTAGAGAGACGGCCAGGCAATAAACTCTCTGTCATCTCAGGTAACACCAGGGACATGGCCTGGGACATGGCCTTCTTGCTGCATTTTAAGTGGCTGTAATTTTATAATTGACACAGCAGCTCTGCTATGTTACATTCAGCGGTTTCTAACACAGCTTCTTCTTACACAGCTAAGCTGAGTAAGAAGAGAATATGGGTGTCATTAACCTCATTTTTTATAACGAAGCCTTAGATGTTGAATTTCCAGGTTAAATGTATACAGGTTGAGTTTCATAGTCACAGATTTCACACCTGAAATTTCTGCACAGAGTTGAAGCCTGGAAATGGAAGCCTAAAGCTGTGCAGATCTCTGTTGAGATCTGAAGGTGGGGGAGATGGACCAGGCAGAGGTGCTGGACACCATGACACCTAGCAGGAACCATGGCAAGAAAGGCCCAGATTCAGGCTTGCTGATCCATGAGTCAGATTCTCAGCAAAGCAGCACAGCTTGCAGGCTGGACAGGAGATGGCTGGAATGGCCCTGCTGCCTGAGCTCTTCCCTGCAGGCATGAGGCCCTCTGTATCACTCAGGGGACCTCTGTATAAGAAGGTCATCCTGTTACAGAGCCCATCTTGACTGAATGTCTTCCACCCAGGTGAAGATCTCAACTGCTGTATGTGGACTCAGCACAGCTGAGGAGCAGGACAGTTATTCACAGGGAGCAGTTCGGAAGATGGGGACACTGCAGGCAGGTCAAGATATGGAGCCTGAAATAACATGCCCATGACTGCTACAGTTTCCTCCACCAGAAACTGCATGACGAGAATATTTTGCTTAAAAAACTAAATAACTGAAAGTAGTTACTCATAAGAATATACACTGTAGGGTTAATTTAAGATACCAAAGAAAATGGCTGCATCCCTGAGTAAAATGAGATGTGATCCTTAATGGGTGTGTGCTCCCCTTTGGTGTCACTGACCCACAGACATCAGGGACAGACACACTGATGAACAGAGCAAAACTGAATACAGGTGATGGCTCAACAATCAAAACTGCGTAATAACAAGAAAAGCCAGCATAAGATAGGTCACTCACTGAATTCTTTCAAGTGTAAAGCAAGTAATAATCATTTTTTGATTCTTCCAGAAAATTGAAGGTAAACAACCAACACCAAATTCTTTGGATGATACAGTCACCCTGAGAATGAAACCAGAAAATAAAGTATTAAAAAACAACAACAACAAAAAACCCTCCAAAACACCCTACTGACCAATATTCCTAATGAACATCAGCAAAGTTATTCAGCTAAATGCTTGTGAGGTAAATTCACCATCACCTGAAAGTTAAGCACCACAATCAACACTGGACTCAATCTCAGTGGGGCAAAACCCCGTCCCATTGAAAAACAATTCAGTCACTTTCACAGAATGAAGCATAGCTAACCTCTCAATAGGTCTGGAAAAATTTGTTTTGAAATACCTCAAATATCACCATTCTTTCATAATAAGAACCTTTCACACACCATATGTAGGAGAAATGGACCTCAGTACAGCAAAGACCACGCATGACAAACCCATCCCTGACATGGTGCTCAGAGGCTGACAAGCTGCACGCTTTTCTTCTCAGGTCAGGAAGGAGACAAGGCTATCAACTCTTTTCAACACAGTACTCAAAGTCCTAGCCCTAGAATTTAGACAAGAATAAGAAATCAAATACTTACAAAACAGAAAGGAAGTGCTGAGGTTTGCTCTGTTTCCTGAGGCTGCATCTTTTCATATAAGAAACTTAAAACTCCAGTGAAAACCTTTTAGAACAAACTCATAAATATCTTAAGTTTCAGGGTACAAGATCCACATGCCCTAATCAATTCATTTCTATGCACTTCAAACAAACTGCAGCCCCAATTACAAGGAATATATTTCACTTCATAATTCATCAAAAATGGGTAATTCTAAGATACAATATTATCAAACTCACCTCTTCTTTGAAAATTGTAGAAATTGATGAAATGAGTGAAGCAGCACTAACAGAAGTAATGACAGACTATGAGGGATGGGAATGATTAATGTTGTTATAATGTACGTGCTACCCAGAGCAACCAGGTGTTTCAATGCCATTCCTGTCAAAATATCAATGCTATTTTCCTAGAAATGGAAAAAACAATATGAAAATTCACAAGGAAGTACAAGGAGTCATCTTACAGTCATAAAAAGAACATTATAGGTAGAGGAATCAAAATACCTGGTTTTCTGGCCTATTATAAAGTGACAACACTCAAAAGGGTCTTATAATGCAAGAACAGGGCTGCAGATTGAAACAACTGGTCCAGAGATAAACCAACTCCTTCACTCCCAGCAATTTTGATTTGTTTCTTTTTCCTTTCCTATATTTTTTCATTTCTTTTTCTGGTCAGGGTCTCCCTGTGTCTCTCTGGCCTGAGCTGAATTCAGAGTGTCTTGCAGGCTTGTCTGGAACTCCCAGGAATCCTGCTGCCTCAGCAGGCTGAATGAAGGCATTGCAGGCATTTTCACCATTCCTTGCTCAGCAAATGAGTCTTTTACGTTGCTATGATGAAACCAGGTCTGCTGGAGTTGATTGTCAGCCTAACAGTCTGAAAGGCTGAGGTGGAAACATCACAAATTTAAGGAGAGCCTCATCAATTTAGCCACTTATTCAGAACCTGGCTTAAAATAATAAGAGTTTTAAAGGGGAAGGCAAAGGAACCAAAGGCAAGACTCTGTTTTCAAATCCCTAGAAATTGAACAAAAAATAGAAGCAAAAATCAATACACAAAAACCAAAACCCAAAACCAATCCTTGGAAAACAGGACTGGAAGGAAAATAATGTTTTACACTGGCCTGGCCTTCTGGAGGGCAGCGTGCCCCAAGAAGCTTTAACTTTCACACCTTTCTGGGGGTCTGAATTCAAACAACCATCAAATTCCACGAGGGATCAAATACAAATAGAATGTGCTTCAAGGACACCAAGCCTCAGTCCCAGTGCAGAAGGCAATTGGAGTGATGCTCTGAAGTGTGTGCTGAGCGCATTTAAAAAGCAGAGAATCTACATCAGTGTTAATGGGATTTTGTCACACTCTCTGTGAAAGAAACTGCAGGCTAAGAAGGTAGCAGGTAGCTTAACTAGATCTACTCTTTCTGCAAAGTGCCTAAAGACCAAAGCTGAACATTTTCTTCTATGAATACACAATATTGCTACCAATTGCCAATGCAGGATAATGTACACCTGTCATATCAGCACTCTGGGAGGGTGAGGAAGGATGAGTAAAGTTTTAAGCATAGCCTGGGAAACTTAGAAAATTAGTGAGATCATGTGTTAACATTTGTAAATAACTTTACAAATGTATGAAACTATCAATCGTTTAGAAATCCCAGAAATCCTGGTGCAAGGTACATTAACCACTATTAATCTATAATTATTTTCACCATTTTATACACTCAAAAACAGTATTTTTATACGATTCTTATTGTCATTTCAAAAAAGATAGTAATCCATTGATCAAATTCTGGTTTGAAACATGTATTTAGGACAAAGAAAATGGGAATGATCTAATTCTCTTCATACTGAGCAACTCATATCCTAAGAGGGTATATTTAGTAGCATATCTGTAGTCATTGCAGTAAAAACTTTAAAAAATTGAAACAACGCAAACACCAGACAGAACATCAATGCCTACATGATGGTAAATCTTATGCTAGTTGTGTTGACTAAAGTACATACTCAAGAAAACCTCACAAAGATTTGATTTCTCAATTGACAGATGACTTGACTTTTCATTTTTATATTATTTCTTTGGTCTTTCATTCTTTATTTCTTTCACTCATGCTGTCTTTAGACAGGGTTTTGCTATGCGGTTCAGGCTGGTCTTCATCTTACCTTGAAGCTCAGGATGACCTCAAACTCACTACAATCCCCCTGCCTCAACCTTCTGAGTACTGGAATGACAGGTGTGCACCAACATCCCTGACTGGGTTTTCCTTTTTGAATTTTCTCCAAAACAAAATTAGTCAGATTATGTTATATTCTTATATTTTCTCAGGTTTATTATTCAAATTCAAATCAGAAAGCACTGAAAACCTGCTGAAGGAGTTTCAAAATCCTAACCAACACATAACATAGTGTAACATAACATAGCATGGCATAGTATAGCATAATAAAACAAAACAAAACAAAAACCAACAACCTAACTCTGCTTTAATCAACAGCTTGCAAAGATACTTTAAGAATTTCTAAGTTAGCCACACATCAGAAATATGATCCAGTAATTTCACATTCAATCACTTTTCTTTGACATAAAATTCTATATACATGAAAAAACATGTATAAAATTGGCTGTGGCACCCCGCTTTCAAGAATCAAGCCTTAAACAGAACAAATCACCATCAACACATAGGTGACAGATGCATGAACAAGTCACAGTTGGTTGGTTCAGCCCCATAATAGCAGGTGGTGACAGCACAGGGGGATGCCAGCAAGGAGACACTGCTTGAAGGAGACCAACCAAAGAGCATTGCCACTGAACAGGCTCAGCGCCATCACCTGTAGGAAAGGCAAACTACCCAGCAGGTACACAAAGCTCATGCACTGTTTGGGATGGGAGGACAGGAAGTGATAGCAGCTACTGGGAGGCAAGTTCCCCAGGAGTGACGTGCATGTGTCTTTCGTCCACACGGGAAAATGTTGTTCATGGCCTTGCAAAGACTTCCCTTTCTCTCACCACCTGCTGCCCTCCCCTCACAGGCTGTCAGAGTATGGAGCACTACAATGTACAGCTGAGGTAAACATCCAAGGACTAATAAGTAATCATTCATAGACATGTGAGAGGAAGACTTGCTAGGAATCCTCCTCCCCTGGACATGTGGGGTTTTAACATGAAACACTCACAGTCTTCAAGGAAAAATATTATGGGCATTCTAGGAACATCTCCATGCTCCCTAATGGAATTGAAATGAAACTAACATATACCCAGGAAAGCAAGTCACCCAAAAATGAGACAGATCTCTAAGTGAAGACACAGAACACCTCATTGTCAGAGACAATGGGCCTTTTGGATAGAACTGTGGGCTCAGCACCATGCCTGCCACATCTGAAGCATCTACATGTTTGCTGCATTTAAATTTTCAAAGTGTAGCAAAGTGTAAAACCACACTCAGTTTAACAGTTTTTCACCTGCTGTTTCTAAGAAGAACAGATTTATTCCACAATAAAAAGAAATTGGGCATTTGAGGGGGAAGCCCAGCTATGGACCCTAGCGTGTGACCTCATTTGCTTGGCAACAGATCTAAACAGAATTCTGAAGGCTCTGGTCACCAAGCACCTTTGTCTGGCAATAGTTGGCCTTCACAGGCACTTGGCTAGAGAGAGTGATCAGTGAATACATTATGCTGATTTCCCAAGCCTCGAAACCCCAGCCTCAGGACCCACCAGGGGAAAACTACCTGGGAACAAGTAAGAGGATGGTTCACTCAGCCCAGATACTTCAGGATGCTCACCGGGAACTGCCCAGTCATCAAAGGCAGCACAGGGCAGGATTCACTGGGCCCAGTCCCCAGGCACCCAGACAGAAGAGGGAGCCTAGGCCAGACGTCTCTAGGTTCTGCCACCAGCCACTCAGAGACACAGACTCCAGGACAAGGCTATTTAGGCCTGGCCACCACTGTGAGTCTGCACAAACAATTCCCTCCTTAGGTCATCAGTGAGAGAGGGCCTGAGGACAGGCCCTGAGGGCAGATGCTGCTGAGCAGGGGCAGGGAAACTGAGCCTGAGCCACTGTCATTTTCTTTTTTTTTAATTTTATTTAAAAGGAAAAAGAGAAAAACACAAAACAAAACAAAGCGGTGTAAGGGTACACGTAATACAGAACTACAAAAAACAACAACCCCCCCCCAAAAAAAGTAAGAAATCAACTGTTAATAGATTACATATTATCATCTTAGAAATAGTTGCTCAAATCACAGTATCAAAGAAAACAAAGTGGACATTCAAACAGAGAGACTGCAAACAGCTGTGTTCAATGATCCAAAAACATTAATATAGTCAGCTATTTAACACCCCTAAACACACTTGCTGTTATATCCGTTAGAGCTCATTTTTTCCCCTCTCTTTTTTACAACAAAATTTACACATTTTGGATTTTATTACTCCTTAGTTCTTATCACTTTTTTGGGGGAGAGAGAATAAAGCCAAATATGGTAAAACAAAGCTGTCAGTCAAAACCAAGGATAGACATAGCACATGATGTAAAACAGAGTACAAGGTTATCAACAATGGTTATCAATGATGTGTCTTGTTTCCTTAGAATTGTCTATCTCATTAGATATTATAAAGTTGAACAAAACAGTAGAGAACAAGACCAATAAAACTTAGGCATTGTAAACATTACAGAACTTCCAAAGGAGACAATAGTCAAACCAGAATGGGCTTCTTAGTGAATCTTTTTGCCTTCAAAGTAGTTGCTTATACCCTCAAACTTGATACTATCATACAGAATGGAACAGAGTCTAATCAGTCAAAACAAGATCATGGGAGTATTACAAGACTTCAAAACAAGTTAATAGGAAATCAAAAAGAGTTACTATTATATATCCTGCTATTTTTTTAAATTTTTCCCCTTAATTAAAACAAACATAAGAAATAACTAAATAATTTTTTTAAAGAATAAGGGAAAGATTGAGATAAAACAGGACATAACAAAATAACAATACAGGTCAAAGCATGACTGTTTCAGCAACCTCGTGCTTCACCACCAAATAACCCAACTTAATAGTAGTTACCATAGTGTCTGTCTTTTTACAGGGAGGGGAGATGTTGGCTTGGCTTCCAGGATTCCTAAGTTCCAGCATGGCGTGGATCTCAGGAGACCCTGCTAGTTCACCCCCTGGAAAGGCTGCAGTGGGCCACACTACCGCCGCTTACCAGGGAGGGGAGGTGCTGGCTTGGATTCCAGGATTCCTAAGTTCCAGCATGGCGTGGATCTCAGGAGACACTGCTAGTTCACCCCCTGGAAGGGCTGCAGTGGGCTAAACTACCACCGCTTACCAGGGAGGGGAGGTGCTGGCTTGGATTCCCAAAGTCCTAAGCTCCAACATGGCGTGGATCTCAGGAGACACTGCTAGTTCTCCCCCTGGAAGGGCTGCAGGCTGCCACCCTGCCTCCGCTTACAGAGAGGGGAGATGCTGGCTTGGCTTCCCAGAGTCCTAAGTTCCAGCATGGCATGGATCTCAGCCACTGTCACTTTCATGTTCCATCTAGGACAGGGCTGGCAGGAGGAGAAGGGCAGTGGCCATGTTTATTCCTAGCCTCCAGAGTCATTTCATCTTCTCCTGGGTAGAAGTCTGGGGCAGTGCTTTTTGTCTTTTAGGAACATAAGGTTAGGTTGCTTAACAAAGTGAAACCTGTGGTATCTCAAAGCCTCAGGCTTTCTCTGGGTTCTGGGCTCTGCCACAATGGAGCTGTACACAGTACATTGGCATGGATCTGGACCCTGAGCCCTTTGTGCCACATCCCTGCTCCAGACATAGTACCCACAATAAAAACAGGTATAAGCCCTGGTGCAGGGTGTGTCAGCAGAAGGGACTGTATAGAGGCCCATAGAGGACTGAGACAAATTTAAGGTCAGATTGACCCTTTAAGCACATCCATCCAGGAGTGGTCAAACACTGGGCCTGTGGTCCTGCTCTCAAGGAATCTAGACTTAAGTGCTCAACTACCATATCCTCTCTACTCAGCTTCTACCTTGTCACAGGCAAGGTCATTGTACACACATTGGTGGGAAAAACAAAAAGGGAACACAAACACAAAGTCACTTCATTTCTTGGCATGATTGAATTCTGCCATTGCATCTCATTTTCAGCCCTAGGCCTGGTTTCCATGGACCATTAGCTGGCTGCCTCTCCACCCTATCCCCAGCTCTTACACATCATCAACTCACTACAGATGTGCTCACCTCAAATGTCAGTCCACTCTTTCCATTTCTCTGGCACTTGTCTTACAGGATGTTTTTCAGGCACTGCAGTTCCTATAACAGGACCCTCAGGGCTAAATGAGCACAAGAAGAGAGCAGTGAACACAGCTGCTCACCTTCCATGGATATGGAAGGGTAACTTAATTCCTTCCTGTGGACATTCTATCAGGAAACTGGGGAACATTCTGTAGGGCCTCATTAATGGATCTGGACATCCAGAATGAGCCTCCGTTTTCCCATCTCTAAAACTGGAGCCTGTCTTAAGACTCATAGGTTTTGTTAATGCATAGACTTCTATTCAGCCTCTCCTCTACCGAGGTGATGTGAGTATGGTAGTATTCCTTAGTGAGCCCTGTACCACAGGCCTCTGTGGACCATTTGGTGTGTGGGCTTTGTTTCAGCTCCACACCCTCTTGAGAAGTCATTACAACAAGCCCGGTGCAGGCAGATGGACCTCACAGCCTGAAGAAGACTCTGGACTTAGCCTTCCTTGATGGCTTTCCCAACTAAAGCCACTCCTCTCTAGATTCCTCCAGGGCTGACATCTCAGCCCCACAGGCACCAAAGCTGAGAAGGTGAGTTCTTACCTTAGTAGCCCAGTGGGACTTGGCCACCTGAAGATTCAGGTCCTGGCCATGTTCAAGTTGATCATTCAATGCCAGTTTACAATGCTGAATGGTGAGGTGCTGAGTGGATGGAGAACTCAGGGTCACTGAGGATGAAATTGGGGCTCCATGCAAAGTTGTTAGCTGTGGCCTTGGCCCCATGAAGACCTACAGTAGAGGCTGTGCTCATTCCCATGAATGATCTTCCATCCCCTTCACTGACCAGCACTTGGGGGAAGTTGTTCTATTCTTTGGAAAGGAGATTGGAGAGTCACTATATGGGCCTCAGGGTTTGCTCAATGCAGGAAACCCTGAATACAGCAAAGAATCTATGGCTGTCTGATATCATAGAAGAGCAGGTAGGTGTAATCATACTACAAACACACATGGAAACACCTGTGTGCAGACAAATTTCTGGGTATTGGCCATGACCTTGTAAACAGAACAGATGCAACTCCTGCCCTTTTGAGTTGCAATGTTCTTTGGAGGCCACAGAGTCACCATTTGTAGCAGAACAGATATTGCTCAACTAAAAGCCATTTTTATGGACCCCAGGCCTCCCTCAGTATGGGTACAGACCATGCATAAGTGGGTACAGCAATGGATCACTGCCTAAGTTAGAGACTGCAGAGAGGCAAGACAGATACCAACTGACCTCTCACTTCTCAGATATTCGTGGAGCAGCAGCCCTGATCCATTGAGTGCAAAGACATGGCATATACCAGTCACTGCCTTCACCAAGCTGACTGCACTGGGGAGGGGCAGGGAGACAATGTGTCAGAAAGTACAAGTGTGACACAAATATGCAAGGTCTCCCTCTCACAGAGTCTTCTTTCAGCCACTAAGGGCTCCTTGGGCCCAAAGTGCCCCACTGTGAGTGGGACAGGCTGTGGCAGGATCTGTACAGGCTGGGCAGAAGGCCTACCCACCCTTCTCTAGAGATGAGTTGCTCAGGTATATCAGGCCTCTCACTCAGCTGACTCCTTTCTGCCCCAAGTCCACATCTTCTGTTCCTGACTCTTCATTGGAACTGTACTTCCATCTAGCTCCCCAGGCTAAGCTTCTTCAGGAACAGCTAGAGCATTCTGAACCTCCCAGGCCTGAGCTCCAGAGTTTGTGGGCTTGTGGGGAGGGGATATGCCTTGGAATTCAGCAAAGTGCCCAGATGCTCTGTGACCCAGGAGTGACATTGAGAACAGTCACGAGTTGATGGACTGCACCACTGTGCACAAGGTAGGGCCTAATTTCCATTCTATGCATCACATGTGCCATGGACCTATCAAAAACACAATCAGTACACAATCTAAATAGGTACTAATAAAAATATGATAATTTATAAGCAAAATATGCAGCAAGAAAATCTACTTCCGATATGTGGGAATAAAAGCACAACTGATGAAAAACCTCATGCAGGAACGACACACTCTACCTGGCCAGCACTGAGTCCTTCATGCACATGCAAACCTGAAGATCAAAGCATCAGCTGTCCTCAAACTAAGGCCTCACTAATGGAATTTTGGGACCAACCTTACTATCATGGGAACTGCACTTTTATACTTTGCTCTATGCAAAACCTTACAGAGACACATAGAGATCTCACTGTGTGCTGACTACGCAAGATCCCCAGAAGCAGCTCACTTGGGAAGACACGTGAACCCACACTGCCAACAGCTGGTGATGACTAAGTCATGGAACAGAAAGTGAAAACAAAATGCAGGCAAATCTTCTGGAGGATCCCTCAGTTGGGCTCCCAAGTCCAACCTTTGTAGCTCTGCTCAGACTCCTGATTTCTAGCAAAGTGATCAAAATGGCTGTCTCCTCACTGCCTCAGGATATAGGCTCAGAAGTGGGTGTAACACCCACAGCTGGAGGTGCCCCTTGTCATTCTATATTTTCTGTCTTTGCAGAGAAAGCCCCTTGTCTTCCACTGCTTTCCTACCCTGCCTGCCCAATGGAGGTTCAAAGGCTGAGCTGCTGCCAGGCGGGCTGGGTGGAGATGGGTAACAGGGCGATCAAAATACATTTATCAACATACTTTTATATGTGACATGATAAGAACAGGTGCCTTGCAGATTACTTGAGGAAATGATTTCAGTAGGGTTTGTGATGGGCATGGGTTCTCCCTAACACACATTAATGCTGTGCTTGGTTTTAGCACACTATGAACCACAGGAAAAGTGAGTCCCCATGGGTTCAGGAATCAGGGAAGGCTAAGATATTCTGGTAAGTAGCTCCACTGTGTGACAGTGGGGTCAACAGATAACACTGTCCTTGGCCTTCAGCCTGGGGATTGACTCATCTGAGCCCTTTGTCTGACCAGTCTGCTTGAAGGCTGCACATCTGTTGCTTGGGGAGCTGCATTCCAGGTCAAGGTCAGAACATTTTAGAACTTTAATGCTCTGTGCATACAGAGGAGGGATGGAGGTGAGGCAGATGTTTGTCATGGGGCTTAGGAAGTGATCTTCAAGGTGCAGGCATTAAATTCGGTCCCTTTTCTAAAGCTGTACCTCAACAAATATTTGGGCTTTAGGATGTTATGTGTGCCTTTCAAAAGGGGCATGGGTTTTAGTTTTTTGGGGTATTAAATTTCCCTGTGTCTGTGGTATGAGATTTTTCTCAGAGATAGGGTGGTGAATGGATATTTTAGTGGGTAAAAGGAAAAGAAACCACACAGAGCCAACATTAGCAACAGCAATAAACAAGCATCTTTATTATCAAGCCTGTATAGATCATCCATCATTAGGCATTAAATTCTTGCATACTGTCACAACCCTTAGTGCATCCATGGCTGTCTATGCTAAGTCATGCTTATAGACTTGTGTCCATGCTGATCATATGCTATTCAGTTGGGTCAGGTCCATATAGGTCCTCAAAGCCTTTGGGATTGAAACAATGTGATGTGATTTCCCTCATTCGACCACCTCAAAGATCAGGGAAAATATGCTTATTGTAAGTGACCCACAGGGTGGACTCATGCACACAAAGACCACAACAACAATGTAAAGCATAATACCACTAATCCCACCGCAGTGCAGCTTATGGCCACCCAGAGTGAAGTGGATCCCAAGGATTCTCTCCACTGCATGTGCAGGTCTTGCTGCAAGGCCTGGAGGGCAGAGAACTCCACATCCATTTCTTTTAAATTATTTTTTTTGTTTAAAGAAAGAAAATAAAATTAAAAGAAACAATAAAAAAGTAGCATACAGATCTCAAAAAAATTAACATAATCAAATCACTAGTTGATACATTACATATTGTCATCTTAAAAATAATTGTTAAAGTTACAAAACCAAAGCATAAAAAGGGGCTAAACACTCAAACATTTACAGTGCAAACCCTTCTTATCAATGATTAACAGAAATTTAGTCATCTATCTTACACACTATACATACTGCTTTATCCTTTAGAGCACTTTCCTTTCTCCTTATAATATCTATTATACTTTTTGGATCATATTACTTTGTCATTTTTTAGTATGTTTTACACCATAGACGCAATGTGACATTTATTAGTGTGAGTGTTGTTTATTTCACTTGTGAGGATATTCTCAAGTTGCCTCCATTTACCTATAAAGAACTCAAGACCATCCTTTTCTATATCTGAGTAATATTCCACTGTATAAAAATACATTTTTCATCCACTCTGCAGCTGATGATCATTTTGGTTGTTTTCAAGATTTAGCCGTCACATATTGTGTTGCTATGAGCATGGGTGCACATATATCATTGTGACATGACATTTTCAGTTTTTCTGTGAAAATACCCAGGAAAGGAATAACTGGATTGAACAGAACTTCCAATCCTAGTTTTTTGAGGAATCTCAATACTGATTTCCACAGTGGTTGCAGCCAGTCTGCACTCCTACCAAATCATCAAGAAGATTATACACCATGACCAAGTGGGATTCACCCCAGGAACACAGGGGTAATTCTTGATCTTCCTTTTACCCACAGCCTCACCAACATTTGTTATCAGTTGATTTCTTGATGGCAGCCATTCTTTCTAGAGTCAGAGGAAATCTCAATGCTGTCTTAATGTGTACTTCTGAAATGATCATTAATGGTGAACATTTTTTCATATATTTGTTTGCCATTTGTATATCTTTGTCTGAGAACTGTGTGTTTATTTTTGATGCCCATTTGTGGAGATGGTCTTCGAACCTGGGGGGCTTGATGTTTTTCAGTTCTTTATATGTTCTGAATATAAGTCCTTTGTCTGAGTGGCTGTTTGCTAAAATTCTTTCCCATTTTGTGAGTTTTCTTTTTACTTTGTTGATTTCTTTTGAAATGCAAACATGTTTCAATAATATGAGATCCCAGTGTTGACTCTTTGAAGTATTTCCTATGTGGTTTGCACTTTATTCACAAATTCTCTGCCAACCCCAATATCCCCAAGGTTTCTGCCTACCTTGTTCTCCAGTTGATTTAGTGTTTCTTTTTAAATATTTAGATCCTTGAACCATTTGGACTTTAGTTTAGTGTATGGTGATAAACATGAGTGTAGTTTCAGTGTTCAGCAGGTGGTAAGCCAATTTTTCCAACACCATTTATTATGGAGGCTATCTTTCTTCTAGGGAACAAATTTAGCTCGTTTGTCAAATGTAAGGTGGCTGAGTGTCACTGTGGTAGTGTTTGCATCTTCTAATTTATTCCATTGATCCTCAGGTCTCTTTGCCAGTACTATGCTGATTTTTATTACTGTGGCTCTGTAGTATAATTTGAGGTCAGGAATTGAGATGCCTCCTTTGTTACCCAAAATCACCTTCGTTATTCTAGGTTTCTTCTATTTCCAGATGAATTGTAGAAATATTTTCTCTAGATCTGCAAGGTATGTTAATGGTACTTTCATTGGGATTGCATTGAATCTGTGTAACAGATTTGGGAGTATGGCCATTTTCACAGTGTTGGTTGTTCCTAACCACAATCAAGGAATATCCTTCCATTTTCTAATATCCTCCTAAATCTCTTTTTTAGAGAAGTGTAATTTTCAGCACAAAACCCTTTTATATTCTTGGCTAGGTTGATTACTAAGTACTTCATTATTTTAAGTGCTATGATGAAAGGCGATATTTCCATAATTTCTCTCTCATGGCTTTTGTGTACAGGAATGCTATTGATTTTTTGAGTATTCATTTTGTATCCAGCTATGCTGCTGAATTTGTTTATTACCTTTAATAGTCTTTCAATGGAGATTTTGGGGTCTTCTATGTAGAGCATCATGTTGTCTGCAAGTAATGATAATTTTACTTCTTTTTTTAATTTTTATTCTTTTGTTTCACCCTCTTGTCTCATTGCTCTGAATAATATTTGCAGAACTAAATGGAATAGGAGTTATGATAGTGGACATCTTTGTCTTCTTTCTGATTTTAGTGTGAAGGCTTTCAATTTTTGTCCATTTAGTATAACGTTGGCCGTAGGTTTGTCATCAATGGTCTTTATGAGATTGAGGTGGATACCATCTATTCCAAGTTTCTGTAGGCTTTTCATCATGCACAGGTTTTGAACTTTATCAACAGCTCTTTCTGCCTCTTTTCAGATGATCATGTGATTTTTATTTTTGGCTCTGTTGATGTGGAGTATTTCACTTATTGATTTGCATATTTTGAACCATTCCTGTATTCCTACTTGGTCATGGTGTATAATTCTCTTGATGATTTGCTGCATTCTATTTGCCAATTTTAGTGAGAATCTCTGCATGAATGTTCATTAGTGATATTGGCCTATACTTCTCCTTATTGGTTAGGTCATTTTCTGATTTTGGTATGAGAGTGATACTTGCCTCCAAGAATGAAGTTAGGGAGGACTGATTCTCTTTCAATTTCATTGAAGATTTTAAGGAGTATTGGAGTTAGGTCTTCTCTAAAGTTTTTATGGAATTCATCCATGAATCCATCAGAATCTGGGCTTTTGTTTGTTGGTAAGGTTTAAAATTGTTTTCAATTTCAGTAGCTGATGTTGCGTTATTCAAAATTGTTTTATCTTCTTCAATGAGCTTTGGTAGTTTATGTTGTTAGAAATCTGTCCATTTCCTCTGTGTTTTCCACCCTATGTGAACAGAGATTTTCAGAATATATATTCATGATCTTTTGAATTTCCATGGAATCTGTAGTAATTTCCCTCTTTTCAGTCGTTATTGGCTGGATTTCAGTTTTTTATTTCTTTTTCTGGATAAGGCTGGCGAGGGTGTTGTCAGTTTTGTTTATTCTCTCAAAAACAAAAACAAAAACAAACAAAAAAAACGAGCTGATTCCTTAATTCTTTGTAACATTTTTTTTAGTTTCAATTGCATTAATTTCTGCTCTAATCTTTACAATTTCCTCTCTTCTATCAGTGTTGGGTTTGACTTGCTCCTTTTCTAGAAACTTGAGATGTAGCATTAGGTTATTTATTTGTGTTCATTCCATTTTCTTCATGTGACTATTTATTGCTATATTTTTCCCTCTGAGGACTGCTTTCATTGTGTTCCATAGGTTACAGTATGTTGTATCTGTGTTTTCATTGTATTATAAGGATTGTTTTGTTTGCCCTTTAGTTTCATCTGTAACCCACTGGTAATTCAGAAAGTTGTTATTTAATTTCTATGTATATGAAGGCTTTGCACTTTTTTGCCATTGATTTCCAATTTTATTGAGATATGGTCTGATATTATGCATGGGATAATTTTGTTCCTTTTGCATTTAGTAAGCACATTGTGTGGGTTAATATATGATCTATTTTGGAGAAGGTCCCATATGCAGCTAAGAAGAATGTACATTCTCGTATAAATTGTGATGTGGTTGGGTGGAACACTCTGTAAACTCCATCAAGTCCATTTGCTCACAGGTATTATTCAGTGCTGTTATTTCTTTGCTGACTTTTTGTCTCATTGATCTATCTCTGACAGTGAGGTGTTAAGGTCTCCTATTGCAATTATATGCTTGTGTTTGGTTTTTCACGTCCATTAGTATTTGTCTTATATAGTTGGGTGCTCCTGTATTTGGTGCATATATATTTGTAATTCTATCTCTTGCAGTTTCTCACTTACACATATGTAGTGGCCTTCTTTATCTCCTTTAAACATTTTAGGTTTAAAGTTCACATTTTTTGCAAACAGAATAGCTACGCTGCTTTTTTCTGGGTTCCTGTTTTATGGAAAACTGTTTCCCATCTTTGTCTTTTAATCTATGAAGTTTTTTTTTTTTTTTGAGTAAGATGTGTTTGTTGTATACAGCATATTGTGGGGTCCTGTTTCTTGATCCATTACATCAACAGGTTTCTTTTTATAGGTGAGTTGTGCCCATTTACCTTTATGGATATCACTTATATATACTGGCTTGACTTGCCATGTTGTATTCCTGTTGTTGATTTCCTGCTTTTCTCCCTTATTCAATTTCTTTCCCAGCCTAGTTATTTCTTTCTGTTGTTCTGGAGATTGTGGTCATTTTTATCTCTATCTAGCATGTCTTTCAGTAATCCTTCTAGGGTTGGTTTGGTGGACATGAATTCCTTCAGTTGTTCTTTGTCATTGAAGTATCTTCTTTCTCCATTAAATTTTAAAGACACTTTTTCTGGGTACATCAGTCTAGGTTGAAAGTGGTTTTCTGTTAGACCTTGAAATTTTTCACTCCAAGCTCATCTTAACCTGAAGTTTTGTGCTGAAAAGTTTGCCTTAACAGTAATCATAGTCTTTCCTGACAAGTGAGTTGTATCTTTTCTCTAACAGTTTTAGTATTCTGTTTTTCTGCTTTAGTCTAGGATCTTAATTATTATATGTTTGAGCATAGACTTATGTTTGTTGTGGCTCTTTGGCACTTTCTGTATCTTACTTATTTGTGTATCAGAATTTTCCTTATGTTTGGAAATTTTTCTGTTATTATTCATGTGAATAGTTTAATTATGTCATTTCCATTGACTCCTGCATCTTCACTGATGTCTATTAATCTTACATTGCTTCTCTTGGCATCATGTTGAAGCTGCTGGATTGTCATTTCATGATGCTTTGTTATTTTTATATGTTCTACACTTTCATGATCACTTCCTGCAGTACTGTCCTCAAATTGTGAAATTCTATCCTCAGCTTCATTAAATGGTTTTGCCAGCTTTAAATATATTTTTTTGTTTCTTGGATATCTCTTTGCATGTGTTTCATAGATTCTGCTTGTTTTCTACATTGTTCATTCATAGTTTCATTTTACCATGCTCCTGCATTTTTTTTATCTATTTCTTCTCTAGCTATGTTGAGGAACTTGTTTGCTACAGTTGTTACTTCTGTTATTTCTTTACATGAAACATTATTTCTAATTTGATTTCCTCTATAGCATCATGGATTTGTTTCTTTACTTAATTTGCTCTGTTTTGAGGTTTCTGATTTGTGACTTTTAAAGTCCTCTATTTCAATGTTGGTTGGTCTTGCTTGTGACGGAGTAGATGTTTGAGACTGCATTTGCCTTTTCTTTTTGTCATTTTCCACAGGTATAACACCCATGGTATAACACCTTTTGCTTTAACTCTTTCGGCCACTCCCATATTCCAAAGCTGTCTAGTTTGTACACATGTATTATGGGTACAGAGAAGCAGTCCCCTGAGTCCCCCTCCTGGGGCTAGGGGCTCCTCTACCTCCATCTTCTGTCAAGTAGTAGGCCTGTCATGCAATACCAGGGAACTCTCACAGGGACTGTCCTAGTTATGGGGCTTTAACTTCAGGAGAAGTCAGTACTCCCTGGCTCATGCTCTGTGACTTCCACAGGAGCCAGCTGTGATTCCAAGTCCTCCATGGGATTCACAAGTCTATCACTTCTAAGGCATTCCACATGCCCTTGGCAGTCACATGAACCTTTCCCAGTTTCTACATGCCTCCTATCATTGTCAAATAACAGGTAAGTGAATATTCGTCCCACAAGAGAAATTCTGTTTATGTTTTGAGGAGCACAAAAGCAGACTTTCTTTTTTTGGTCAAAACACACTGGTATTGGTGAGGAAGTGCATGAAGGAAATTTCTTCTGTCTTGCTTGTGGTACATTCACTTCAGATATCATTTTGGCAGCTAATTTCAGTTTAACTCATCTGATTATCTTAGGATTCTGTGCATACAATCTTCTGTATGTCATGAAGAGAATTTTATAAGATATTCACATCAAATTTGTTTCCAACAACTGAAAACTGCAATGTGAATATCCAATAACATTTGAATGAATAATAAAAAAAAACACAGCAAACCATGAAGTGAGAACCTACTAAAGAAAATCCATAGGAAAACACTGTACAGCAATCTCATTGTACATAATCTTTAATAATTATGATTGGTGAAAGAAGGCAGAGAGGTCAAATTTTGTCCAGTCATTACATACATTTTCAAAATATGACAAGACACATCTGATAGAAGACAGGTCAGTTCATATAAGAGATAAAATCTGTTCTCTCAAAGTTGCTGTGTATCAGGAATCCAGGAGGCTTTTCTGGTTCTGCTACCATCATATCTCTGTGAAGTCAGGCTCATGGAAGATGGCACTAGGGCAGAATTTGCTCTCAGGGTCTGTCGCTTGCTTACAGGCAGGATCCAAGGCAAAAGCCCGATGCCTTTTGGACTGTTTTCCCTTTTCTCACTCAAAAATCATCAGCCTCACCTCTTGCAAGCTTCAGAGATAGCAGTGGCTTCCCCATAGCCAGAGATACAGAAAGGGAAAAATTAAATACTAAAATGTAAGAGAGAACATAAGAGGGAAAGAACAGAAGATGCATAATAGTTATTTTAATGCTTGAACTTTAGTATTCGCATCACATGATGTCTGCCATATTCAGTTATTTAAGAGTAAGTCAGGAGCTGGGCAAAGAGCTCAGCACAGAGTACTTGCTTACGATGCATGAGGCCCTGGGCTCAATTTCAGCACTGCTAATGCAAAATAACAACACTAATAATAATAATAATTATACTTATACAATAATTCACTAAGTGTGGCCCATAATATAGGATATGGGTTACTCAGCTTTTGGCATCAGTAGGTGAGCTGTCAGCTACTGAGTAGGAGTCAGGTCATGGGAGTGCTAATTCACACAGCTGTGAATGTAGAAGCAAGGCCAGAAATTTTGGGATATGGATGGTGAAACTCCATCGATAGTGCTGGCAAAGCCTGTGTGAGGTCCTGACTCAAGGCCATAGCACCAGTACACAGAAGAAATTGTGATGCTTAGGGAACATAAAGATGATTGAATTGAAGAACTTCTGCCCCCTCATGATGCCACCAGGGAATATGTCCAGGAGGTCAGTGTCATTTCTACCACCAGGCAGCACTGTATTTCACGTTGATTGCACCCATTCCTGAATTTAACCTCTAATTCTGTACACTATGTACACAAGACACCAGCCAACAGGCATTACAATTCTCATCTCAGACTGGTGATAATGTCTGTAGGAAGCAGATGCCAGGATGACCTCTATAGTGCATGGGGACACTCTGTGAAAGACATGAGGCATGGTGTCTTGTCTAGGTTTACGTAGGAAGTCAGGAGGAGGATTTGGGTCTAAACCCAAATCTTTCTCCTCAGAGCTGTGACCCTATCAGCATTGCTGGTTTTTCTTAGCCTTGGGAAGCATTGCCTCCTACCATGGATCTGTCACTTGGGTGAAGCTATTCTCTTCATTATGAAGGGCATTGGAGAGTCATTCCATGGGCTTCCAATGTATCCACAGCAGGAATCTCTGGGGGATACCATAGGACACAGGTTCACACAGACATTATAAAAGGAGCTGGTGAGTGCCTTTAACCACCCATTCACTAGGCTCTGACCAAGATGCAATGACCAGAGCAAATGTAGCCACTGTTCTCTTGTGATTCCATGTTATCCAGGACACAAGACCCTCTAGAGAACAGATCAGGTACTACCCACATTACTGTGAATGTGCCTCACCTCCTGGCATCTGCATATAGAACACATAATAGGTGAAGGGGTGTCCCCAGAAGGCTCACAGAATGGAATGATGCATCACTATATGAAGTGAAGTGGAAGGAATGGCAGGCATAACACACTCCCTCTGAGCACTCACTTCAGAGATATTTACAGTGCACCAACCCTGTAGAGTAAGCACAAGTAGAGTAACACTGCAGACACCATTCTCTTTCTCACAGAGACAACACCATGAGGGTGGGAAAGGAAGATGGATTTCATGCTTTCCTAAAGTACGCAGGACAGGTGGTCACAGCAATTTTAGGGACTATTATCAGCAGGGGAAGGCTTCTTGGACCAGCACTGTCCTATTCAAGGCAGAGAGAAGGCTGGGCTGGGCTCTCTGCAACTGGAGCAGGAGGCTGGAGTCCAATTCTACAAGATGTCCCAGCTGAATTGGACCCACCTGAGCTCACTGAAACTAAGCACTGCCTTCAGAAGATTTTTGCTTTGGCCTGTGGGCCTCTGAGGAGTGCATGGGACACTTGACAAGGAGAAAGACTGCTAGTCTTGGGACCTCATGCAACCCTGGGGGCATGCAGAAATGAGTTCGTCAAAGCTGAATGAGAAACTTTACTGGGGTGGATTTGTGCACAGAGTTGTCTGTGACAGACACTGGGAAGTTCTGGGGCCTGCAAGGACCAAGGACAGTAGGTGATTGTTCTACTTCTGCTGATGCAGGGCTGGTATATGACTAACCTTAAGTTCCAACTGCAGAGCTTTGGTCATCTCCACCTTCAGTGACCTCACCAGCTCTGGGATCAAAGTAAAAACTAGGGTCAGGCACCCTGTGTTAAGGAATTCCATAACTGGCACTTTTACTCATGCCATGATAGATGTCTTGAACTCCACTTAGGCCAAGTCCTGCTTTTACCTTCCCATCCCCTTGAAATCCCTCCCCTTGTATTTCTTTCAGTTTTGATTTTTACTCCTATGTCTATATTCTCAACATCAAATTCTAAGGTAATTTTAATTAAAAGTTAAGATATCATGCATTTCAACATATTCAATTCAGTAGCACATCATCACATCACCAATTTGTACAATTTCCACATTCATTGAGTTCCAGCACTCTGCTCTCCTTCCATATCCTTGCACTGTCTTGCTACTCCCCACCCACTCTGACTTTTTCACCCTGTGATTTAATACTCTGGGTCATTAATGTTCATGCATCAGATTATGTTTGGCCAAATATTCCTAGAGGAGACTGGCTGCAATTGCACTTTGAGAGAAGAGAAAATCCCAGGTAGACCAAAGTGTACAGGTAAAATGTAAAGACTATTGTGTATCTACTCATCTTTTCATGTTGGAAAAGCTTTCCCATGATTTCAGTGGGAGAGAGAAAGATCTGATTCTTTACATTTGAAAAAAACAGAAACAAGAATAATGTAGAATCCACAATAAAAATCTTTGCTTACAAGCAGGCAGATAAATAGTTTGTATTAGAAGTGACAAAGAGGTGTCATGAGTTCATTCTGTGAGAAAAATTCTTATAATTCAAAAGAGAATCACCACATGTAAACAAATGTAGAAAACACTGAGCTTCCCAAAGCTGATTCACACAGGCACACATCCCTGGCATGTACTGTGTCCCCATCTGATGGCGGGTTTTAAGGCAAGTGCTGAAAATCACTAGGGAGAACATGGTGTGCAGAGAAGAGCCCTGTCCAGTAGCTCCCATCACAGCTCTACACAGGTGTCCCCGGAACTTGCAGTGCTCACAATAGAGATTTATCCCACACAGAGATCCGCATAACTTTTCAAGCTTTCTGTTCAAGGCTGTGGTTCACTGCACTGTTTGAAGCAGGAGGAAACTGGGAGCCTTGCTACACTCCACATAGAGAGTTCAAGGCATCAGAGTGGGTCACGAGAACCAGGGAAAGCTGCAGGGATGCTGAGCTCAGTCTCTCTGTGCCCACAGGGAAAGAGGAAAAGGAATCTGATCATGAAGTAATACACTGATGAGAGAAGGATGTGTGCATGGAGCATCTTGGTTTGGAAATGAAATGTCTCTGACATCAATGTGTGTCCATAAACAGACATGTAAGAATCTATGCCCAAGGATGGTGTCTCACCAGTGTACTTACTTATGCAAACCCTGACTCAAAATAAAAAGAAATTTAAAAACAGAATTTATTCTAGTTCTGTGCAAGGGCCTGCATTCACTTCCCAGAATTGAGTTAAGGAAAAAAAAATTGGGAGCAAGCTGAAGAGCTGCAGAACACCATTGCTTAGTCTTTCCAGAGAGTAGTGTGCCCCAAGCATCTTGAACTTCCACATCTTTCTTGGGCACTTTGATTTTAAAGAATAATCAGTTCCATGAGGGATGGAGAAAGAAGGATTTTCATAAAAGAATACAAAGTCTCATTAACAATGGAGAAGAAATTTTCAATGATTATTAAATTGCCTGGTGACCACAGTTAATAAGAAGGATAGCTTGCAAAACTGCTAAACAATGGGATTTGCAGTTGTGGTCACTGTGAAAGTTTTTGTAGGTTAGAAAGTTGGTAGACACATTAACTAGATTGATTCTTTCTGAAAAGGAGCCATAGATCAAAAGGACATGTTACCCCACAAATATTCATAATTATTGTGAATTACCAAAGGATATCCTATACCTCTACTCCCAGCACTCCGGGAGTGTAAGGAAGGAGGACCACAAGTTTAAACCCAACTTGAAGAGCTGAGTAAATTATTTAAAGATTGTCTGAAAAATGAAAAAAAAAAAAAAACAAATTTTAAATTGCATGGGCATATAGCTCATACAGAAATCCCTGGGATCATTGAACACAGTGTATTAACCACTATTTTGTTATGAAAAAAATTTAACCTATTTATAAAAGTTTTTTCATACTTTATTAATATCTACCTGTGCTACATTAAAATAAAAAAGAGTGGAAAAAGTGGTTGTTTGTTTGTTTTATTTTCCTTTAACACAAGGTATTGCTATGTACTGCAGGCTGACCTTGACTCAACAAGTATTTCAGGCTAGCCTTGAACTCCCTGTGATCCTCGTGTCTATCCCTCCCATGTGTTGGGATTACAGGCATGCACCACCATGCCTTTCAAGAAAGTGTTTTTTTTTTAATTGTAAAGAGGTTAAAACCAAATGAAATAAAACAGAATAGAATCAATCAAAACAAAAGGATGAACATGGTACATCCGTTAAAAATAAAATCCAACAGTAGGGTGTGTTGCCTCTCAGCTGGTACAGAAAATGACTCAGCACCTTGCTGAACTCCAAATTTCTCCAGATAATTGGGTAAATGTCTAAATTCTGCAAGGTGTCTATTGTTAGTATGTCTTATCTAAGAAGTAATTCATTTCAAGTACTAGGGAAAAAACGCAGAACTTTGATTTACTATTTCCAATGTCTGGAATTTATCCCAAGAAAAAAAGATATATGCTCAATGCAGTTTTTCTAAGAGGAACTAGACTTGGGTACATGGTCAGTAACAGGATAACTAAGTAAAACTCTACCTATGCATATAATATAAATAATCAACACTATGCAAATACATAAATGATGTGAGCAGAACTGGGGAGTATGGTTAGAGACAGCTGAATACAGACAAGATGGATATTCTGCAGCAGGTTCAACAATGTGGGTGAATTATTTTTTTTGTGGATTTAAATTTTTAAACTGCTGATCACCCTTCCTCATCCCTCAAAGCCCCATGCCACATTCAGACTCCTCACAAAGCTTAAACACCCAAAAGGCACCAATATTAAAACAAGCAGAAAGCTCTTATCAATGGAATGGACTGCAGACAAAGCATGTGCAGGTGGAATAATAACTGCTATCTTAGTTTAACATGTAGGTCCTCTCTCAGTCTCTGCACAAACTTTGAATGAAATGAAATCCTCGTTTCGGGGGCAAATGTCCGCGGCTCAGCAGGGCCAGGCTCACTCACAAGCAGAGGCCATGTGAGACCCTGAGCCACCCCACCACAGGTCCCACAGCAGGGCTGGGCTCTCAATAGCATCTGGCGAGGGAGGGGTGCAAGGATCCGGGGCCACGTGCCAAGCTGGCCATGCGGACCCCGACAGAGAGGAGGGAGGAAAGGAGAGAGGGCCCTGAAGACCTGAGACTAGGTCGCCCCAGAGCCGCGCCCGCCGCCTCCCCGGACCCCCGACCATGGGCACTTGCGCCGCTAACATCGGGCCACTGGCCTGAGCTGCCACTCAACACCGGCTGCCACCCGCCTACCTGCCAGACCCCAGTCCCAGCCCAGCCACAGCCTAGGCAGAGGAAGAAAGGAAGAGTGCTCAGGTCTCCAGAAGGGGTCGCTAGCGGCAAAGTGGCCACTCCGTGCATCCCCCGTGAAGCGAGGGCGGAGGCGGGGCGGGACTGGGTGGGATGCGGAGGCCAGTGGCTAGGGACCGTCACTGGGCGCGGGCCGCCCATGTTGGGCCGAGTGGAGTGTAATCTTGCCTGGGGGCCAGGGGGTGGGGCCAAGCGATGTGAGGGGCGGGGCCAGAAGCTGGGACCCAGGAGGTGCAGAGCCCTCCAGGAGGCAAGAATGAGGCGGTGGGCGTGGCAGTGGGGGTTAGGATTTCTCTGACGCTGGGTGTGGCTGCAGGTTGAGCTTCTGGGAGACTGAGCCCCAGGCCTGCTGTGAGAGGAAGCAGAGGCGTGGACTGAGTCTGAGGCTTGGAATTTATAGATGTCTGGACTCAAATCTTCCCAGGCCTGACACCTTAGGCACACTGCTTCTCTTCTGGGAGCCTCAATTTCCACTATTGTTATTCTCGTATTATTTTGCTTTGAAATATTGTGTGTGTGTGTGTTTTTTTTTTTTTTTTTGTATTAAAAAAACAAACTGTGATGAATGTCAATACTCATCTCTTGGCACTGCTGTGAAGATCCAATGAAAACCCTGCAGAGTCTTCCCATGGTTCCTACCATACAGCTAGTGCTCAGATGCCATTGTTATTTGCGTTGTTGCCCTTCTTTTATTACAGAGAAATGAGAGCTTTCGGTATTCGTCGTCTGATGTCTTCATAACTTAAAAATATGTTTACATGTTAATATAACATACAAACAAGCATATGTAACACTTACAAGTGTAAGGCTAGGGCCTCTCTGAGGTGCTTAACATACGTTAATTCTTCCAAGAGTAGGAGTTAGGAATTATCTTCATTTTCATAGCTGTGTGAGCCAAGACACCAACATTTAAAACCTTTTCCAATGACAAACAAGTGGACAGAATTTTAACCCAGTAGGCCTCATACCAACACCTCCGTTAACTAACCCACACTTGGCACAGCACTGCTACAGTTCTGCTTTGCATTTTTCACATGAGTGAGGCATGAAATTGTTCATGGGAGGTTGCACAGGTAGCTAGAGGCAGTTTGTATCTGGGTTCACTAAAAGGTCAGATTTAATTCGTGTATGTGTGTGTGTATGTGTCATACATAAATGATTTATAAAGTAGGATTAAAATGGCCATCTGCAGAGTCACGGAGAGAACACAAGAGGGCCATGTTCTCCTTCAAGATGCAGAAAAATTGGCTGAAGTTTACATGGGCTGCTCATGGACACTGTGGGAATACTTGTTGGCCTGCTTTGGGAACTCAAGGAAGATTTTCTTGGGTGAGGTGCCAAGGTTAGAGAATGTACATGTTCAAGACATCAGCAACAGTGGTAGTCAGTGTGGAGCAGAGCAGAGAACCACGGTTTTTGTTGTATAATTGTTACAGTTTGTTATCTCATATTTACATTCTTGCATAGTGCTCTAAGCAGTCCATGGTGGCCAGGAAGCAGAGTAGAGGGACAGCGCCAGGGAGGAAGGAACCAGAGTCCAGATGGAGTAGCTAGCATCATTCCTCCATGACCCACACAGATGAACCCAGAAGTACACTTTACTAATCTCTTGGACAGTTCTCAAGCTCATAAAGTTGACAATGGAGTTAATCATCACATAGCAGAAGTTTTTTGATGTTAAAATTATAGGTGATTTACATATGTGCAGGCATATATACAGTATTTTGAGTATTTTCCACCTTTAAAATTCTATCCAAGATCAAAAAATGCTGAATTTTATGTTATAGAAATAAACTTTCCTTAGGTAAATTTTATAAAATGAACTGACAAAGACTGAAAAATAAATGAACAACAGGTTTAAAAACAACAGGGTTTAAAACTACTCACAGGAAGAGCCAGAAATCTTTACTTTGCTTTGAATAACTACTTGAAAGACAGTTAAAACAATTTCTGAGTTAAACATGCAAGACTTGAAATATTCAACTTCACACTAAGTATCTTCCCCTTGGAAATTGGTGCTACAGCTATACAAACACAAGAATGACTACAGCAACTTTATTTCTGAGATCAAAACTGGAAACACCACAAAGGGGCCTCAGCTGATGGACACATGAGGATCTGTGGTTCATCCGCACAGTGGGATGGGATGGCTCAGCCACTGACAAGGAGCAGCAATTAGGAAACTTATCATGGCTATGTGGATTGAATAAACCCTACCAGCTCCCCCCAAAACAAAAACAAAAACAAAAACAAAACACCTTCATCCTGTGTGATTACACACCTGTCACCTCTAGAAAATACAAAGTGTTTCCCAGAGACAAAAAGCAGACACATTGCTTTGGATGGAAGAAAGCAATTATAAGGAGCCATAAGGAAAATGCTAAGGTGACATATTCATCACCACTTTGGTGACTATTTTCAAGGGGCTCTTGTATGACAAAATGCCTAGAGGAGTTTTTGTTTGTTTTTAGTTTTAGTTTTGTATATTTTTGGTACCAGGAACCAAATTCAGGACCCTGTGCTTGCCAGGGAGCACTTTGCCACTGAGCTATATCCCTGGCCCATGTCAAGATTCATCCAATTTTGTAGTTCAAACCTGTAAGTTCATTGTATGTCAATTATAATGAAATAAAATTGCTTTTAAAACACTTCTCATCTGAGCTACCCACAAAAAATTTATTTACTTATGGATTTACTAACAAGCAATTGTGTTTATTTATAGATGTATTTCTAAGCAGTTTTGTTTATTTATAGATTATTTTATAAGAGTTTTTGTTTATTTACAGATTTATTTATTTTTTGCTGTGCTGAAGATTGAATCCAGTGCCTTGCTCCTCTTATCATAATTTATTCCCAGACAGGGCCTTCCTAAGTTGTTTACATGGGGCTGGAATTTTATTACATTTATTAGCATTTTATATACTGAAGTACAATAAAGGTAACTAAATTGAGTAGTCTCAAGTAAATCAATAAATACAGCTTAACAAACAAGAGCTGGGTGTGATGGTACATGCATGTAACCCTGGCACTTAGGAAGCTGAGGCAGGAGGATTGTTGCAAGTTCTAGGTCAGCATAATTTACATAGTGAATGGAAGGCCAGCCTGAACTACACAGTAAGAGTCTCAAAAAGTAAATTAATAAAATAAACTCTGGACTAAGGCAAGGAATTATCTTCTAGTCCAGAGCATGGGCATCTGCAGAGGATTTACTTTAGAAGGTGTTATGGTTTGTATCTGGGTGTCCCCAACAAAGCCTCATGAAGTCACAGAGGCAGCTAAACCTAGCATCTGTGATTGGTTCATTGTTTAGTGCTGTGATTGGTGATGAAAATGCTTCACCTTCTTGGGGGATTTGAATTACCAGAGTAAAGGAGGTCTCACCTGTCCATTTTGTGAGAGAAGGGAGAAAGTCTTGTAATTGGAAAGGAAAGCACCACCTGTGGCCAACAGGTGCAGAAAACATTCAGCCTCCCAAAGTTGATTCATGCAGGCACAAATCACTGAGATGTGCTATATCCCCACCCAAAGGCACATTTTAAGGCAGGAGCTGAACAGCACTGGAGAGAACATGGGGGACAGAGCAGAGTCCTGTCCCACAGCTCCATCACAGCTATATATGGAACCATCCTTAGACCTCACAGGACTAAGACAAGAGGTTTCTCCAACACAGAATAATACACAAATTTTCAAGATTTCTTTTCAAGAGTTTGACTCACAGTACTGTTTGAAGCAGGAAGGAACTGGGACCCTCCCTAGCCTTCATGTTGAGCATGCACAGGAGAGCTGTTTGGAGAATGCTGTGCATGATTGTTGGAGGGAACTATTCCCAGGCCATAGAGGTGCAGATTTAGGGGTGAAAATCTCATAGCACAGCAGGTTTTTCATGGGCTAACCAGTGTGCTGAGAGTCTAAATTGCAAACCAGTGCTTCCTGACACCACGGATAACACCGAGCAAGGGCATTTGGATGCCACAGTGGCCAGTCAGGTGAGGGGCAGCCCTGCCTGACACACCTGAGCAGAGTATCCCTCTGGAGCTGAACCCCCAGCAGGTCCACCTCACTTCGTGCTTCAGGTCTATCAGCAAGGACATCACACAGAAGAATGGCAACACAATTGAAGTTTGCTCAAACTAAATCATTTAGCTTCCTTTTGAAGAAATGATTGAAAATGCACAAGTCTGAGAAATACAAGGCTGAGAACAGCACTCTGCATGTTGTGTAAATAAACTGACCCTTTACAAGTCATGGAAACAATGCCTGTGGGTGAGTCTGCAATGGCAGATCTGTGAAACCTCATGCATGCAGGTTTCACAATTGCAAAAGAATAACTCCAAATAAATGCTACATGGACATGACTTCCCTTTGGAACTGCACTACAGCAACCTAGATTTACTGAACCACCTCTGTAAACACAAGGCAAAACCCACCAGGTGATTCCATTACCCAAATATGAGGGTTCGGGATCTCTGCTTCCTGCTTAATGCTGCTGCTTGTTGGCAATTTCAATGTGTTTCTATCTGCACAAGCCATCTCCACCCCTCCCAGCTCTTGTTTGACTTGGTGTAGATCAGACTATGTCTTTACATAAAATCCCATCATGATTTCAGGATCGGTAGCAGTCTCTTGTTTACTGGAAATTATTTTTGAAGTTTGAGTGTAAGAATCCTTAGACCATGTGCTTAGCAAGTTGAGGGGAAATGAGATTGCTTAAAGTAAATGTAGGAAACTCATTTGTCAGTGGCAGATTCAGTTGGTAGCGAAGCCCATATATTATGGGTAAACATGCATGAGTCAGGGTTTGCTGTACAAAATGCTGGAAGGCACAAGAGTGTCCCCAAGTTCAGTTTCTGCTTTGCTTCCCTCATTCTACCAAGCTTGAGAGTGGATTCTCAGCATTCAAGCATATAGGGCTTGAACTACACTAGAAATCTATAAAAACTTCTCTTAACTGGGTAATGAAAAGACAAGGAAATGTTTTTTTTTTTTTTGGCAAAGTGCAGTTCTAAATATATGCTTAAATAAACAATGAAGCCAGAAAAAAATAACAACGAAAAGAAATGTAATGACAATATTGTGTTTTGTTCCAATGCCACTGCCTCAGTCTCAAAGATAGGAGTGAAATTTGCAGAGTAGAAGGGTCACTGAAGACAGTGGTCTTCGTGGTCTTGATCCCCAGAGGTGCAGATTGGGTGCCCTGCCCACTAAGCCAGATGAATTCAGGATAGCACCTGAATCCTGGTGGAGGCTGAGACCAGGACCCAGGAACTGAGCCCCCTGGGGCTGAGGAATCAGAGTTTTTGCTGCATCCTGGCTGCTCTGCCTTTCCTTGCCTGCAGGGCTGCAGCACGGATGAGGTGGGGGAAAAGGGTGTAAGGCAGGCAGTGCTAGGCTCCTGTGCAAGCTGCACACTCCCTGTGCTGCCCGAAAGCAGCAAGATTCAGGACTTCCTTGCTGGAAATATAGACACTGAATCAAATCGCTTGCTGTCCTATGGCAGTAGCAGGCAGGTCAGCATGGTGGCTTTTATGGTAGGAAGGGCAGGGACACCCTCTACAGCAGGTTCCTCATGGCTTTGTGTGTTGGAATTTTTAAAAGTTAGTCATGAATGATGTGTTGGCTTGCTGAATACCAAGCCTCCTTATTTTATATTTACAGTGATATTTGAAGTGTCTGTATTGTGCGTAACTTTCAGTATATATAATAAAATAAAATCAACCATTTTCACATACCTACTCAAGAAATTAGCCACAATTAAATATTAACTGATTTGAATAAAAGGAATATTGAATAGAATACTCTAAATAATGCAATGGAATGGAAAAATGGAAGAAACACCAAAAAGGCTTCCCCCCAGGTTCAGTGCTCTGCTCTCCAGGAGCTCCTTTCTTCTGTCCTTGCCTGCTATTCAGGCCTGGGTCTCTTCACTGCTGGGTGGAGAGAGGGCCAGGCTATGAGCTCTTCTATCATCTCAGGTAGGATCCAGGACATGGCCTAGGACATGGCCTTCTTTCAGCATTTTCTGTGAGTATAATTGTATAATTGGCTCAGGAGCTCTGCTGTGGTACATTCATGGTTTCTAACTATCTACACTCATAACTGAATAAGAAGAGATCATGGGTGTCTCTCAATCTCATTTTTATAATGAGGCCATAGAAGTGGAATTTCTAGGTTAAATGTATATAAATTGAATTTCCTGATGATAAAATTCACATTAAAACTCACCATAGAGTTGGAGCCTGGAAGGGGAAGCCTGGGGCTAGTCAGATCTCTGTGGAATTCTGAAGTCGGGGGAAGATGGACCATGCAGATGTGGAGGACACCACGGCACCAAGTAGTGTACCATGTGCAAGAAAGTCTCAGGTCCAGGACTCCTGATCCATCAATCAGCTTCTCAGAAAACAGCATACACTGCATGCTGGATAAGAGAGGGCTGCTGTGGCCCTGCTGCCAGAGCTCTGCCCTGCAGTCCTGAGGCCCCATGTCTCACTCAGGGGAACTCTGTATGAGAAGATCAGCATGTTTCAGAGCCTACAATGCCTGAATGTCTTCCACCCAGGTGAGATCTCAACTGCCACATGTGGATTCACCACAGCTGTGGAGCAGGACAGGTGTTTACAGGCAGCAGGTCAGGAGGTGGAGACACTGCAGGCAGGTAAGTGTACAAAGCCTGAAATAAGAGACTTGGCCCTACCCTGCCCCAGTGTCCTCCAGGAGTAACTGCACCTGCAACAGTGTGCTTTAAAAGACTAAATAACTTAACAGATTACTCACAAAATTATATACTGTAGGGGTAGTTTGAAGATACAAAAGTAAACTGCTACATCCCTAAGTAAAATGTGATGTGACCCTTAATCAGTACATGACCTCCTGTGGTGTCCCTGACCCACACCCTCAGAAGAAAACACACCATTTGACATAGCACTAACAAACACGGGCAATGAGTCAACAATCACAACTGCCTAATAACAACAACAAATGCCAGGATATGATAAAGGCATGCTGACTTGTATGAAGTGTATAGTAAAGAATAAATCCTGGATCTGGCCATGTTGGGACTTAGGCGTCTGAATAAGAAAACAGTTCTCCTGCCTTCCTGGCAAGCACCCCTAGTGCAAGTCAGGAGGAGAACCAGTCAGCATCTCCCGTGAGCCTACTGGTGCATGGACTGAGAGCCATACATCCCACTTGCCCACCCTTGGTTAGCAAGGAGAGGCAGAATTCTGAGCATCTCTTGGGAAGATGACTGTGTGCAACATAGAAAATATGGGGGATTTCTTTCTATCTTGTGTTTGGAAAACAAATGTTGTCTTTAATCTTTTGCTGTGTTCTGATTAATTGTTTTCTTCTATTCAACATTATATTTTGAGTGGTTTTAAAATGTTCTGTGTTTGTTTGGATTTTTGAATGGAAACCAATTGTGAAGATAATGATATATACTATGGTGCCTATTACTGTTATCATGGACTCTGCTGTGAATTTTTGTACCAATTTCAGTGCATTGTCTCAATTTGCTCTGTTTTGTTTGCTCTGTTGTGTTTTATTACCTTCAAAATGAAATTTTGAAAAAAAATAAATACTAATCATTTTTCACGTCTTTCAAGGGAAGGCAATGACCACCAATTCCTTTTAGATGACAAAGTCACCCTGATGACAAAGCCAGACTATAATGCATTCAAAAAATGGTTATACTCTAATGGCCAATATTCTTAATGAACATACACAAAAATATTCAAGTAAATGCTCATCAGCTAAATTCACCAGCACATGAAAAATTTAAACACCATAATAAACACTGGGTTCACCCTCAGTGGTGCTACAATGGTTCCACTTGCACAAATCATTCAGTGTCACTTGCTACATTCACAGCATGAAGCACAGCTAACCCCTCAAGAGATTTGGAAAAAGAACTTTGAGAAATTCAAAAGTTCACCATCTTTTCATGATAAGAACCATTCACACATCATGTGTAGGTGAAATGAATCTCAGAGAGCAAAGAACAGACATGACAAGCCCATCACTGACATCAAGCTCAGAGGCTGACAAGCTGCAAGATTTGCTTCTCAGGTCAGTAACAAGACCAGGCTTTGGACTCTTTTCAATACACTACTTGAAGTCCTAGTCCTAGAATTTAGTCAACAATAAGAATCCAAAAGTTTACCAACTCAGAAAGGAAGGATTAAGAGGTGCCTCCGTTTCCTGAGGATACATTTCATATAAGAAACTTAAAACTCCACTGAACAACTTTTAGAACAAATTGACAAATTACTTCAGTTTCAAGGTACAAAATCCATATGTCATAATCAATTCATATCTATGTGTTTCAAACAAACTGCAGCCTCAAATTCAAGGAACACAATCCATTTCATAATTCATCCAAAAGAATTAATGCTTATGTAAAATTTAAACCAAACTCACCTGTTCTTGGAAAATTGTAGAAATTGAAGCAATGAATGAAGTGGCACTAAGAGAAGAAAAGAGAGACTGTGATGGTGGATGGGAAGAATTCATGTTGTTATAATGTACATGCTACCCAGAGCAACCAGGTGTTTAAATGCCATTCCTGTCAAAATATCAGAGCCATTTTCTTAGAAATAGAAAAAACAAAATGAAAATTCACAGGGAAGGACAAAGAGTCATCCTATAGCCATGGAAAAACATTAAAGTTAGAGGCAACAAAAAACATAGTTTTCTGGTATATAATAAAGTGACAACAGTCAAAAGGGTCCTATACTGCAAGAACTGGACCACAGATTAAAAAGGCCAGCCCAGTAGAGAAAAACTCATACAGTCACCAGAAATTTTGTTTTGTTTCTCCTTTTTCCTTCGCTTCCCTCCCTTCCTTCCCCTCCGCTTTCTTTCATTTCCCTTTCCTTTAGTTTTCTTTGTTTTTCTTTTTCAGTTTTTGGTCAAGTTCTTCCTGTGTAGCTTTGGCCTAAGCTGAACTCAGAGTGTGTTGCAGGCTTGTCTGGAACTCCCAGGAATCCTGCTGCCTCAGCCTCCTGAGTGCAGGCATTGCAGGCATTTTCAACATTCCATGCTCAGCCAATGAGTTTTTAACAACACTATGATGAAACCAGGTCTGGTGGAGTGTCTTGTAATGCCAGCAGTCAGGAAGGCTGAGGCAGCAACATCACAAATTTAAGGACAGCCTCAGCAATGCAGCCACTTATCCAGAACTTGGATGAAAATAAAAAGAATTTTAAATGTGGAAGGCCATGGGGCTAAGTGCAAATCTCTGTATTCAATCCATAGAAACTGAATGTAAAACAAAAAAACTTGGAAAGTCGAATGGTAGAAAAAATATTTTACACTGTCCTGGCCTTCTGGAGGGCAGTGTGCCCCAAGTGACATTAGCTTTCACATTTTTCTTGTGGTTTGACTTCAAACAATCATCAAAATCCATGAGGGATTAAAAAAAAAAAAAACAGAATGTGCTTCAAGGACACCAAGTCTCAGTCCCAGTGCAGAAAGCATTTGCAGTGATATTCTGAAGGGCATGGTGAGCACAGTTACAAAACAGAGAATCTACAAACAGTGTTAATGGGATTTTCAATCCTACTCACTGTGAAAAAACTGCCAGTTAGGATGTTGATCGATGGCTTAACTAGATCCACTCTTTCTGCAAAGTGTCTAAAGATCAAAGCCAAATATTTCATTCTATGAATGCAAAAATTACTGATGATGACCAATTCAAGATAATACCTGTAATCCTAGCACTCTGGGAGAGAGAGGGAGATTGAATAAGGAAAGGTTTAAGCCTGCCCTGGGAAACTCACAATCTTAGTGAGATCATGCTTTAGAATTTGTAAAAAACATTAACAAATTTTACAAATGTATGAAAATATAGAACATTAAATCATTGTGCACAATGCAGTAGCCAATGTTACTCTCTTTTATTGTTCTGTGTTTTATCCTTTTATAGACTTAACAATAGCATCTTTTATGTGTTCCTTATTAATATGTACTGGAGTTACATTAAAATAAGGCAAGAAAGTCTTTCCAAAAAACAGTAATTCTTTCCTCAAATCCTACTTCCATATATAAAGTTAGTACAAAATTAAAAAGAACCATCAAATTCTCTTTATACTATGCTATCCAAATCCTACGATTCTGTATTCAGTAGCATATATACATTCATCTCAGTAAAAAGGTCAAAGAAATTGAATAAGTTCAACTTCTTGGCAGTAGATCAATGTCTACCTCATGGTTAACCTAATGCTCAGTGTGTTGACTAAAGTACATATGTAAGAAAAATTCAGGAAGACTTGATTTGTTGATTTATAGATGATTTTGTGTCTTTTTAAACCTTTTAAATGTATTTTTATTTTGATTTATTTATTTATATTTGAGACAGGATTTTGCTATGAAGTTTAGGCTTTCATTGAACTCACATTGTAGCCCAGGCTGACCTCAACTCACAGCAATCTTGCTGCCTCAGACTTGTAACTTCTGGCCTTAGAGATGTTTACTACCAAACCTGGATCTCATTTACTTTTTAAATTTTTCCAAAATTAAATTACCCAGGATTATGTGATATGTCATAGTTTATCAGGTGAGTTATAAAAAATGAAATCAGAAAGCACTGAAAATGCACTGAAGGAGACTCAAAATCCTCACCAACAATAAACATAGTGTAACATAACATAATATAACATAACATAACATAACATAACATAACATAACATATTATAGTATAGTATAAAAAACAACAAAACAAAGCAAAACAAAATAAGAAAACAGGGTGGGAGGTTTAGTTCAGTAGTATAAGTACCCACTTGGCAAACCTGAGCTCATAAGTTCAATCCTCAGTACCAAAAAGAAAACAACCACCTAACTCTGATTTTAAAAAATGCTTCCAAGTGTACCTTAACAGTCTGTAAGCTAATCATACACAAGACATATAATCTGGCAATTTCACATCTAAGTACTTGTTCTTTGAAATAAAAGTCTAAGTCCACTCAAGACCATGTATAAGAATGGCTGTGGTAGCTGGCTTTCCAGGACCAACCCACAAACAGAACAAATGGGATCAATAGATGGTGACAGAGGCATGAACAAGTTGCATTTGGTGGGTTCAGCCCCATGAGAGTGTGTGGTGTCTCCACCACCAATAAGCAGCTGTATGTGGAGAGCCCAGCACAGAGATGCTGCTTGAAGGAGACCAACCAAGAGCATTGAGAGTGAATAGGCTCAGCACCATCACCTCTAGGAAAGGCAAACTACCCAGCAGGGACGCAAAGCCCATGGTCTGTTTGGGATGGGAGAACAGGAAGTGAAAACAGTGATTAGGAGACAAATTCCCCAGGAGGGATGCCCATGTGTCCTCATCAGCACGGGGTGATGATGTCCACGGCCTTGCAAAGCCTGCCCTTGCCCTCACCACCTGTTGTCCTTCCTCAAAGGACGTCAGAGTACGGAGCACTACAGTGTGTGGCTGAGGTAAACATGAGTAAAACTTGCTATGAATCCTCCTTTCCGGACACATGGGTGTTATAACATGAAACATTTCATATCCTTCAAGGAAAATTATTTTGGGCATTATGGGAACATCTCCATGCTCCTTAATGATAATGAAATGAAACTAACGTAAGTCCAGAAAAAAAAGTCAAAATAAAATTTGAGAAATCGCTAAATGAAGAAACTGCATCTCATTCTCAAGGGAAAGGATTTTTGGATGGAAAAGTTGAAAAACACACATTTTGCTAGTTTTTTAACTTGCTGTTTCTGAAGAGGACACAGATTAGCTCACAATAAAAACAAAGGAGGCATCAGAGGTGGAGCCTCAACTGTGGACCCCAGCACATGACCTCACTTCCTTGGTGACAAGTCCAAACAGAACTCTGAAGGCTCTGGTCACCAGGCACTGTGGTCTGGTGATAGTTGGCCTTCATGGATGGCTGGCTCGAGAGAGTGAACAAGGAACATGCTACACTACTTTCCCAGGGCTAGTGGCCCCAGCATCAGGACCCCGTGTCAGGGAACCACGTGGGAACATATGGAGAGGATGGTTCACTTGGTCCAGATGCTTCAGGAAGCTCAACTGGAAACACCCAGCTGTCAGCAGCTCAGGCCAGGACTCATTGGCACACAGGCGCCCAGAGGCACCCAGAGACAAGAGGAAGCACAGAACACATATTCCTAGGCTCAAACACCAGCCACTCAGAGACACTGAGTCCAGGGCTAGTTCAGATACAGGAAAGTTAAGTTCTCACCTGAGCAGCCCTGTGGGACTTGGGCACCGGTGTATACAAGTCCTGGCAATGTACAAGCACCTCAGTCTCAGTTTACAACACTGAACTGTGGGGTGCTGCGTGGATCCAGAATGCAGGCTCACTGCGGATGAAATTGGGGCTACATGGCAAGGGATTAGCCATGGCCTTGGCCACATGAAGACCTGCTAAGGAGGCTGTCCTGATTCCCAGGGATGACCTTCCACCCACCTCACTGACACACATACATGGGGAAAACTGTTCTGTCCTTTGGAAAGGAGATTGGAGAGTCACTCTAGGGGTTTCAGGGTATGCTCAGGGCAGGAATTCTTAGGGATGGCAAAGTGTCCATGGCCCACAGGTATCATTGGAAAGTGGGTGGGTGTCATCAAGCCAAAATACACATGAAGACACCCTGTGTGAAGACACTTTTCTGAGTATTGTCCTTGATCTTGTACGCAGAATACGTGTAACCACTGCCCTTTTGAGTTTTGATGTTCTTTGGAGGCCACAGAGATAGAATTGGCAGCAGAACAGATATTGCTCACCTCAAGGACGTCTTTCTGTGTCCAAGGCCTCCCTTAGAAATGGTTACAGACCATGTAGGAGGAGTTCTACAGAGCCCAAGAGAACTGGGCAGCAGATCTTTGTCTGATCTAGACACTGCAGAAAGTCAGGATAGACATCGATGACTCCTCACTTCTCAGATATTCATGGAGCACCAGCCCTGACTGAGCCCTTGAGTGCAAAGACATGGCAGATATCAGTCTTTGCCTTTGTTGAGCTGACCTGTGGTGGGCAAGGGCAGGGAGAAACTGTGTCATGCTTCCCTAAATAAGGGAGTGGTGTCATGAGCTAAGCAAGGACTGCCTCCAAAGGAGCATTCTCTCAGCCTCTCAGGGAGTGGACACTGAACTTGCTGGGCTAGAGACCCATGTGCCTCTCCCTAAGGTAACCTGTGTAGGTAGTGTTAGAAGAGAGGCCAGACCTCTCACTTTGCTACCTCCCTGTTTGCTCCAGGTCCGCATCTCCTGTCCTTGACTCCTCACTGGAGCTGAACTCCAAGGTGGATTCCCAAGCCAAGCTTCTCATGGACCAGCTGGAGTCTCCTAAAGCCCTGGCACCTAAGTCACAGGTAAGGAGCCCTGGGATGTGTGTTGTGGCCTTGAGAGGAGGAATGTGCGAGGGAACTCAGCAATGTGCCAGATGGGGAGACCCAGGAACATGATCCCCTCAGCAGCCAGTGTGGGGATGCAGTCTGGGAGGCTTTACCGGGGCTGTGTTCAAGCACACAGCTGCCTCTGACAGGCAGTGGGAAGGTTTGGCCCTGAGAAGTCCCTGGAAAGTCACTGAAGTTTTCTTCTCCTGAAACTGCAGGGGCAATTCCAGTGCATGCTGAATTTGCACCCGCAGAGCTCATGTCAGCTCCACCTGCAGCTCCCTCACCAGCTCTGGCCCCACAGCAAGAGCAGGCACATGTTTTCCTTTCTCCACCAGCTGCACAGCTCATCTCCTGGTGGCTCCCCAGCAGGAGGCATCTCTTGACCTCTACCTGCAGGCAGCTCTTGGCCCACACCTGCCATTCCCCTCTCTTCCAGATTTACTTATTATTCTATTTATTATTATTATTATATTCTGGGCTGCCAGTGATAGAATCATTGTAAATTAAATTTAAGGGTTTATTCTTGTTTCAGTTGATGAGTTTGGTACGATTTAGGGCATTCTCCATATTGTGAAACCTTCACCAGTGTCCTCTTCCAGAACATTTTTGTCAACTCGCTATGCAAATATATTTTCTTTTCTTTTCCTTCCTATTAGATCCTGGCCACCACTCATCCTATGTCCTTGTAATTTACCTGTCCTACCTTTTTCACATCACTGCAATTGTGTTTCTCCTCTGCCTTACCCTGCTGTAAGTAACCATTTAATCTCTCCTTGTCTGAGAAGGGAAAATCCAGACACACTGCATCACTTTCTCATTCACGTATTCATGAACTCTTGGCAGGGCATAGAAAAAGAATTCAGGAATTTTTTGTAATTCTTAGGATTCTTTGTTTTCTTTATTATGTTCCTGGCTTTATAAACAAATACACGTCAAACTTGCTCCACATTTAATTACATGTAGGTCATTTCATATCTATTTCATATGAAGAAGACTAACTCACTTTCTTTTGTTACAGAGCAGCACCATGTGAGTGTCACACCCATATTTATACTTTAGATATTTCCAATGATAAATTATTAATTTTAATTTATGAGTGCTTAACAGGAAAAAAATCACAAAAGTAAAGTATTGTAGTTGTAATGCAACCATTAAAATGTGAGGCACTGTGTGTTCCAAGGAAAGTCTATAACCCAGTATGGAAAGTGCAGTTTCGCAGGCAGCATGTCCATTGAATTCCCCTGTGGTTTATCTCCATGCAGTGTCATGAATATGGCTGCCTATGTCCTCTTCTCTGGACAGAGTAAATTTGCATAAAGTCTGACTCAGCATGTCACCACCTATAAGTTTTAGTTCTTACCCAGTAGTTCAGTCAAAGAACAAGACACATGAACACAGCCCAGTTAAGAATAATGAGGCCTTCTTTACATAAGAAAAGAAACATAATGGTCAAGGAGGCAAACATGCTGGAGAAATGAGCACTGGAAAACAGCAGTGGCATTAGGTCCCAGGCAGTAAAAACCAGCCAAGAACTCGAATCCACCAGACTCCTGGCCAGGCTGGGGTAGATGGTGGGGACTCAAGAGCTCTCCATGACTCCTCAGGAGCTGGGGTGCAGTCTTCAATCACAGATCTGCTGTGTCATGGTGTAAACCCCTGCAGCCTTCACAGAGGCCAGCTGACTGGTTGCTCCAAGCTATAAATGCTCCAGGCTGAAATTACTCCCCCAAGGCCTGGCTGCACTGTGCTGCCACTGGGGGCTGGGCAGCAGGAGAGGTTAGGTCACTGATTCAGCAACCACTAGCTTTCCCACAAAGAAATAGCTGAGCACGTGGGTGCCTCAGTGTGTGCCAAGGTGTAGGTCCTGAGTTCTATGGATGATAGAAAGTTTTCCCATGGTCTTTGAACCAAGTGGGCCTATAATATGTCACAGGCTTGGGGCAAGGCATCAGTGACAGTGAGTGGTGAGTTCTAAGTCCAGGCTTTGCCCTGCCCAATGGACTGCATGTGACAATGGCAATGTGATGCAACCCAAAGATGATGGCCTTAGTAGGGATGGTACCAAATTACAGGCAAGTGTGGATGGGTACAGTGCCCAGGTGAAGAGAACCACATGTGACACTCTAGTGCCTCACCCCCAAGCATGCTAGAAAATCCACAGTAAAGGACTATGTGTGTTATTCCACTCCTGATGGACATTTCAGAACCAGTGCCAGGAGACGGACAATGCCAGGCCCAAGGCACAGGACATGGGCAGAGTGAAGAGGATGGGGGAGAAGTCCAAAGGAGAAAAACCTCCTAGCACAGGACCCAGCCCACTCCCAAAGGCATTAGAAAAGCAGCCCCCAGGATCCTGGGACCTGAGCCTGAACATGTGGGACTGATTTCAAGCAGCATCCCAAGGGATACACACACATGTGTGCACACGCGCGCGCACACACACACACACACACACACACACACACGAACACACAGTGATGCCATGGGCACCCACTGGGTTGCTCAGAGGAAAAGTGATCTGATTCTTTCAATTTACATGCCTCAAATTCTCACCTTATTCCTGGGCTGAACTAAGCTGGCACCAACACAGAACAGGACAATATGTCACTGGCCACCCAGAAGCTGGAAGGCTGGAGGAGAGGGACAAACCACAGCAGAATGTAGTGGAAGAGAAGACCCAGTGCTATATCCCAATAAAGCAAGGGCACACAGAGGTCAAAGTCACTACATGGGGGCATCTGAACAGCCTCACTGAGATGGAACTGATGCCTGAACCTGAGACATGTGGGCCCTAATGCTGTACAGAGTTGAGTCTGAGTGGCAGAAGACAAAGGACCAACAATTTAGAGATTCAAAGTCAAACTTTTTTTTAGTCAAAAAAGAGATGAGAAGTGACAACAGAAGGCCTGGCAAGAATATGGGAGGGGAGGAGTGGGGGAGGGATAGGGGTGGGGCAGATCCTGCTATAGTGCACAGTGCACATCTGCTATAGTGCATCAGTAACCACTGATGAATGTGTGGCTGCAAACTTAGGTACAAACAGGTAAACTTCAGTTCTCTCAGGTTCTGTGGGTCAGGAATTTAGGAGGTGCTCCTGCAGGATCCACCATAGTTTCTCCTGACCAGTTTCTACATAGTTTCTCCTGCACACTCAGCAGAAACACTGCTGTGGCAGAATCTGTTCTCAGGCTCTCTCTCTTGCTAACAGGCCGGAACTCAGTTAGGATGGAGTTCTGATCTCTCCTCTGTCTGTTACCCTTTTTCTCTGCAAAGAGTCAGCCTCTGCTCAGGGAAAATGCAGAGATAGTCAGAGATTTAGAGAGGAAGACAGAATGAAACAGAGAGGAAGGAAGGAAGAACAGAGGAGGGAGAGAGCAGGAGGTTGGTCACAGTCATTTTATGTGTGAACCTTGATAGTCACATCCCATTACATCTACCATGTTCTGTTATTAAGAACAAGTAAGGAATTGGGGAGAGAGCTCAGGATACAGCACTTGCCTACCATGCCTGAGGACCTGGGCTCAATTTCAGCCTGGCTAATACAAACCAGAAAAAAAATCACTATGTGTGACCCACGCTCAAGGAATGGGCTACTCAGGATGCGGCCATCAGAAGGTGAGCTGTCAGCAGTTGAGCACCCTTGCCATGGATGTGGTGATTCACACAGGTGTGAATGTAGGCAGAGTGCTGGTAGATTTGGGGGTGCATCTGCATCCATAGTGCTTGCTTAGCCTGTGTGAAGTCCTGACTTGAGGCCACAACACCAATACATAGAAGAAATTGAGATGCTTAGCTTACATAATGATGCCCTAATCAATTCATTACTACATACTACAAACAAATTGTAGCCTCAAATACAAAGAACACAATTCATTTCACAAATAATCAAAAATAACTAATGATTAGGTTAGATTGAAGCAAACTCACATCTTATTGGAATGCAATAAGTAGAAGAGCACTAACAGAAGAAAAGCCATACTGTGATGAGGGATGGGAAGAATTCATGTTATAATGTACATGCTACCCAGAGCAACCAGGTGTTTCAGTGCCATTCCTGTCAAAGTATCAGTGCGATTTTCCTAGAAACATAAAAAAAGTATGAAAATTCACAAGGAAGTACAAAGAGTCATCCTATAGCCGTAGAAAGAACATTAAAAGTAGAGGCATCAAAATACTAGTTTCCAGGTACTATAAAGTAACAGTAGTCAAAAGGGTTTTACACTGGAAGAAAAGGACACAGACTAAAACAGCTTGCCCAGATGCACACCAAGTGACAAAACCACTAGAAATTTTATTTATTTCTTCTTTTCTTTCTTTTCCTTTCCTTTTCTTCCCTATTTTGTCATTTTCATTTTATAGTCAGGGTCTCCCTGTGTCATTGTAGCCTCAGCTGAACTCAGAATATGTTGCAGGCTTCCATGGAATTCCTAGGAACCCTGCTGCCTCAGTCACTTGAGTACAGGCATTACAGGCATTTTCACCATTCCTTGCTCAGCCAATAAGTTTTTAACAACACTATGATGAGACCAGGTCTGGTGGTGTGGCTTGTAATCCTAGCAGTCTGGAAGGCTGAGTCAGGAGCATCACAAATTCAAGGGGAGCCTCAGCAATTTAGCCATTTATTAAGGACCAGGCTCAAAACAAGAAAAGTGTTTAAAGGTGAAGACAAAGAAGCCAATGCAAAGCTCTGTATTCAAATCCTAGAAATTGAACAGCAACAACAACAACAAAAATTAAAACCTTGCAATGGACACCAGGAGGTTAAATAAAGTTTTACACTGGCCTGGCCTTCTGGAGGGGAGTGTGCCCCAAGTAGCTTTAACCTTCCCACCTTTCTTGCGATTTGACTTCAAACAATCATCAAATTCCATGGGGGATCAAAGAAAAAGAGAATGTGCTTCAAAGACACAAAGCCTCAATCCTAGAGCAGAAGGCATTTGGAGTGATCTTCTGAAGTGCCTGCTGACCACAGCTAGAAAAGCAGAGAATCTACTAACAGTGTTAATGGGATTTTCAGTCCTACTCACTGTGAAAGAAGCTGCAGGCTAGGAAGGTGGCAGACAGCTTAACTAGAGTGACTCCTTCTACAAAGTGTCTGAAGACCAAAGCCAAACATTTTATTGCATGAATACACAACATTGCTACCAATTGCCAACTCAGGATAATATACACCTGTAATCCCCGCACTCTGGGAGGGGGAGGAATGATGAGGAAAGGTTTAAGCCTAGCCTGGGACATTTAGAAAATTAGTGAGACCACGTCTTAAAATTTGTACCAAACCAAAGCTTTTGCAAATGTATGAAAATATTGATCTTTAAGAAATCTCAGAAGTCACTGAACAAGGTACATTAATCACTATTAATCTATACTTATTTTATCTCTTTATAGACTTAAAAAGTGTGTTTTTATGTGATTCTTATTACTATCTCAAAATAAAATAGTAATCCTTTGCTCAAATTCTGGTACTAAATATAAATTTAGGACAGAAAAAAAACCTGAATGATCAAAATCTCTTCATACTGAACTACCCAAATCCTAAGAGGATATATTCAGCAGCATATCTGCAGTCATCTAAGTAAAAAGCATTTAAAAATTGAAAGAGTACAAACACCAGGAAGCACACCAATGTCTCCATGATGGTAAACCTTATGCTAGGTGTGCTGACTAAAGTACACATGCAAGAGAACCTCACAGAGATTTCTCACTAGGAAGTTGATTTTTGACTTCTCATTTTTATCATTTTTTTAGCTCTCTTTCTTCTTTCCTTTTTTCTTCAGACAGGGTTTTGCTATGCAGTTCAGTCTGGCCTTGATCTTCCCTTGTAGCCCAGGATGACCTAAAACTCACCACAAAATTTCTGCCTCAGCCTTCAGAGTCCTGGAATGACAGATGTGCACCAACATCCCTGATTGTGTTTTCCTCTTTAAATTTTCTCCAAAACAGAACTCCTCAAAGTTTTTGATATTCTAAAAGTACATCAGGTTGGTTATACAAAACCAAATCAGAAAGTACTGAAAACACTCTGAAGGACTTTCAAAATCCACACCAACATATAACATAATATAACATAACAGAGCATAATATAGTATAGCATAATATCACAAAACAAAATAAAAAAGGAACCACATAACTCTGCTTTAAACATCTGCTTCCAAAGATACAGTAATAATTTCTAAGTTATCCTTACAACAGCAATACAATGCATTTTCTTTGAAATAAATGTCAGTATCCACTCAAACGCTTGTGTAAAAATGGATGTGGCAGCTTCCTTTTGAAGTCCATCCCAAAAACATAAAAAATGACCATCACAAGATGGGTGACAGGTGCATGTGCTTGGTTCAGCCACATAATAGTGGGTGGTGGCAGCACAGAGAGAGCCCAGCATGGAAACACTGCTTCAAGGAGACCAACCAAAGAGTATTACAACTGAAAAGGTTCAGCACCATCACCTCTAGGAAACTACCCATCAGGGGCCCAAAGCCCATGGTCTGATTGGGAGGGGAGGAAACGAAGTGACAGTAGCAGCTAGGAGACAAGTTCCCGAGGAGTGATGCACATATGTCCTTCATCAGTATGGGGTGATGATGTCACCTCCCCTTGTACTCACCCCCTGCTGTCCCCCTTCCCTGGAGGTCAGAGTTTGAAGCACTACAGTGTATAGCTGAGTTGAATGTCTAAGGATGAATAAATAATCATTCCTAAGCACGCGAGAGTAAAACTGGCTATGAATCCTCCTCCCCGGATATATGGGGTTTATACCATGAGACCTTCACATTGTTTGGTAAAATTTTTATGGCTATTCTGCTTCCTAATGGGAGTGAAATGAAACTAACATGAGCCCAGGAAAGGAAGTCATCCTAACATTTGACAAATCTTTAACAGAAGACAATGTGTGTTTCATCCTCCGAGACAATGGACCCTTGGGATGGACATTTGTGTTTGGCACACAGCCTGACACATCTGAAGCATCTACATGTTTGCTGCATTAAAATCTTCAAAGTGCAGCAAAGTCTAAAAGTATACACAGTTCTCTAGCATTTTAACTTGTTGTTTCTAAGGAGGACATAGATTTGTTCCACAACAAAAAGAAAGGTGATATCACAGAGGAAGGCCAAACTGTGGACCGCAGTGCATGACCTCACTTCCTTGGTGATAGGTCCAAACAGAACCCTGAAGGCTCAGGTCACCAGGCACCTTGGTCTGGTGACAGTTGGTCTTCACAGACAGTTGGCTCAAGACAGTGAACAGGGAGCAGGTTAGGCTGCTTTCCCAGGACATGAGACCCCAGCCTCAGGATCCCGCATAGGTAGACAATGTGGAAATGGCTGAAAAAATGGTTCACTCATCCCAGAGCCTTCAGGATGATTGAGGGCAAATGCCAAATGACAAGGGAATTAAAGTACAGGGCTCACTGTCCCCAGCCTTCTGGCATCCAGAGGCAGGAGAGAGACCAGGACAGGTGTCACTAGACTCAGCCACAAGCCACTCAGAATCACTGAGTCCAGCAGAGTAACCTTAAGGCCTGACTACCACTGTGAATCCCCCTACACAATTCCTGCCCTAAGTCAAATGTGACTGGGTCTGACATGCCCTGAAGGCAGATCCTCGTGGGCTGGTAAAGGTCCTGGGAGGATGCAAGCCTGGGCCACTGTCAGGTTCCCACCCAAGACCGGGCTGGCAGAGCAGAAGAGCAGTACCCCTGTCTAATCCAGAGTCTCCAGATTCATCTTCTGTCTTCCTGGGTTGAAATATGGGACAGAGCTGTCTGTCTTACAGAAATATAAGATTATCTGTGTTCACAAAGTAAAACCTGTGTTGTCTCAGAGCCTCAGAGCTTCTGGCTTCCTGCCAGAAGCTGTGCTCTGCCTCAGCAGAGTGGCATATAGGACACCGGTCTAGAGGCGGTCACAAAGCTACGTGTTCCATGGACTTGCAGCAGACTCTAGGACCCACAACAGGTGCTGGCTCAGGCACAAAGTGTGTGTACAGAAAGTACTATAGAGACTCTCAGATGACAGAGAGTTATCTTTGGGTCAGTGCTACACTGTACTTAACTGTCAGCATTTGCATGAAACTCTAGCCAGAATTATTGATCCTCTGATTATCCATGGAAATTTTAAAAATGTTTTCTAAGGAAAGTAGAAAAAGAAACAGTTATGTACAGCTATGTTTCACTGCAGTACACTGACAGCTCTGAACCCAGTAGACAATGTCATGAGGATGGTGATATGCACATCACCACCTCAATAAGGCCAAAGTTTCTACAAATGCTGGAGGTAAAATAAGGAAATACTTTAACAACAAAAACAGTTGAAATAAAATATCCTGAATATGCACTTATTATACCAAATATAAACTAGGCATGGTGGCCCAGTACTTGAGACACTGAGGAAGGAGAATTGTTTGAGGCCACTCTGGGTTATAATGTGACCTCAAAGCCAGCCTGAACTTCATAGCAACATGCATTCTCAAAAAGATAAATACATCAAATCTAATGAATGTAATAGTGTACTAGTGATGGCCTTGTGATATTAGCATGACTATCATATTTATACTGACCTGTAGTCTACTGGAAAACCTAAGTCACAGCCAACTTCACAATCAAATATCACACCATTTATCAAATGGAGTACACTAGTGAGTATTTGTTGTTTGTCATTGGTATTTGGTGGTGATGGAACAGTGCTTGCTGCTGCTCTCCACAGAAAAATGACTATTGCTGCAGTAACAGGAATCTGCATGCATCACTGCAGTATGTCCTTAGCTCTTTGGGGAAGAGACCCACTAAAGGAAGCACTGCACTAATGAGAATTACTAATTTTAGTCTTTTGAATACTTTAAAAACTGAATTCAGTAGTAGTTGAACTACTTACCTACATTTCCACCAAAAAGATTAAATAATTCCTTTTCTCCTGTAGTCTCCTGAATGTTCTTTAGATTTTATGGTGATTGGTTCTCTCTGCAATGAAATGATGTCCCTATTTGCATTTCTCTATTGTGCAAAAATGCTCAATAGTTCTTCAAGTATTTCTTGGCAATTTGTACATATTCTGAAAAATGTGCATTCCTTTCATGTTCCTATTGGCTTTACATATCAGCTGTCAGGGAGTAATAGGCAAAATTTTTCTCATTCTGTAGTTTATTTCTTCATCCTTTTGTTTTGACTTTTTTGTGGCTTGTATGCTTATGCAGGAAGATTAAAATCTTACAAAGTCCTTTTTGCTTCTTTTGTCACCCTATCTTATTTTCTACACAAAACAGCAGGAATAGTATTTAAAAAAATATTTTTTAATACCTCTAGGCTAAACCATCTAGCAATTGCCTTCCAAAGTCAGCTTCAAAGCCATTATCATCCCATCTCATTCTCTCCTGATGCTTGAACTAAAGAAATCATCTTTAGCCTAATCTTTATAGGTAACTCCTTACCAATGCAATTATTGAAATACAAAATGATCCAAAATTGCATACTTTTTGTTAGTTTTTATAAAATAACAAGGAATATAAAAGTGACAATTCTACTGTATTCAATACAAGAATGAATGGTTTAAATTGACAACTGCCCAAATGATGCTCAGGATGGTCACTGCATAAACAAATGTGTTTCCCAAGAGATTCTCCGGGATAACTGCTACATGGCCAACCGATAAAAAGACAACTACTGATGTGCAATTGTGAGTATTAAAAAATGTTGATGCTGGGGAAGAAAAAGAGTAGATCTAAAGCATTAAGCAACATCTGCAGAACTTGAAGATATATTTTGAGACAAGGTCACTCTAATTGTGTAGGTTAGACTCAACTTCCTCTTCCACTAATTTAAGCCCACTGAGGTGCTAGGATTACAAGAATGCATCAACAGGACCAGCAAGATTTACTTTCATGGTAAAATGAGAAAGTGCATGTACTCAGGATATATGTCTTATAGATTCAGTATTCTATTATTAGCTGTAATACAAACTCCAAATATTCCCACTGATGGTAAGCAGAAATATGCTGCAGGGAATCTGGCCACATGCTGTAGTGCACAGAGGCTGACAATGTACTTCACAGTGTCTTTTACTTTGTGAAGTATATCAAGTTCTTCAGGTACAAAATAGATATAGTTTTAGTGGTGATTACATAAGAGGTGAGTTATTTATTTTCCCAAGGATAATTGAGACTTGGGCAAGTTATCTTCACTGGATTAGGGGTATTTACTGCAATGTTCACTTGTGTTTTCATGACACCACTGTTTTTAACAACATAATTCCTTTTTTTTTTTTTTTTTTTGGCTTTTTTGTTTTTATCGGTACCAGGGATCGAACTCACGACTGCCTGCTTGCAAGGCAGGTGCTTATGCCACTGAGCTAAATCCCCAGCCCAACAACATAATTCCTAAGCAGATTTTGTATTCAACAACACTGCATTAAACACACTACAAATTACATGAATGTTAAAATGGAAGTGAAAACCACAGGCCACAGGAAACCAACTGGGACTCATGGCCCACTTTATGTGTTTAAAGATAATCAGTACACACCACAAACATCATGCACTGGTCCTTATAAATAAGGTGATATGCCATTGTATAAATTCACAATTCAGTAAAACAGAACACAGTCTGAATCATAATTTAGCAAATTTACTTTTTACTGTGTTGACAGATCAAAATTTAGGTTTCCCTTCATGCCATTACTTCAGTATTTTAGGAAAAAACAGTAATAATTACAAAATATATAATGCATTCACAGCATCAAGGAATAAAATAAAGGCATTTGCATGATACATCCAATAACAACCTTTTCCACCAAAACAACTCCATATTTAAGAAAACCTGATTTCAAAGTATGGTTACTCATAAATCATGACAAATTTTATAATTTCTGGAGATACTGATATATATATGGTGAAGTGCTATTGGAAACAAGTTATGATTCTGTCAGTATGGCACAATCAGAAATTCACAGTAGTATGGTTTACATTTGGTACATGTGTGGGAAACCTTAATAGCAAATAAAGATGTAATATAAACATAACAAGTAAAATTCTGATGGTTAGAAAAACAAAGGTTTACTTAAATGACCAATATTGGCTCCACTGAGAAACAAAATCAGACAACATAATTTACATGATATGATATCCAGTGATGCTAGGAAATCAGCAGATGTCTTATCACAACTTGGAAAACATAACATTCATTAATGTACAAGTTATGTGAAAAGAACACAACTTTGTCAAAAACACGTACTTCAAGCCTCAACAAATGTATATCTTAATGCCAAATATTGCATCAACTTCAGAAAAATCATTTATGAAAGAGAAAATGAAGCATGTGCATCAAAAGATTAAAACAAAGCCATATTAAAATTACAATTCCCCCCAAAAAATAAGAGACTAGACTAATATCACTCTGAACAGTGAATAATAGTATTGCTCAATTTTATATCACAATTCTACATAAATAGCATTGGGTTTCTTAGTGTCACTTCTTCTTCAGAGTATCTCTTCATTACATTATGCATTATATTATTGGATCCAATAAATAGGTTATAAATTCTTCCCATGTGTGAATCTCTATGTGTATATCTATCCTTTCTGTGTTATGGGGAAAAACAGATCAAAATAAGACAACAAAACAAATTCCTAGAAAATCATGATATGAGAGAGACATATAAGGCCACAATATTAGGTGATATACAGTATTTATTATGCTTTCTCTTGTTATTTTCAATAGAATTGTCCACATCATCAGGGACTATATAATAAAGCATAACATTATATAGCTATTTTTATAAAAACACAACTTTGAAGACGTTGTAGGATGTGAAAGCAGTTAATAATCAAACCTGATGTAGAACCCGTGGTTTCCTGCCAGGACCAGCGAGTCAGGCCAAGGCACAGAATCCCATCCCAGTCTGGAGGAACTCTCTTCCTCACCTGGGGACCAGGTGGTTGCCCACTGGGAACAGTGAGTTGGGACCAGTGAGTCAGAACCAGGGAGTCAGGCCAAGGCACAGAATCCTTTTTCAGTCTGGGGAAACTCTCTTCCTCACCTGGGGATGAGCCCGCAGATTCTTGCTGGGACCAGCGAGTGGGGCAGAGGAACAGATTCCAATTCCAGTCTGGGGAAACTCCCTACCTTGCCAGCAAGTTCAGCCGAGGCCTGGAATCCCATCCAATCTGGGTGAACTTGCTCCCTCACTTGGAACAACACTTGAAGCTTGAAAATCAAGCAAAATGACAAAATGAAAGACCAAAATGCAATTTCAAACATCCATCCCATCCCAAAAAAGCCTAGGAGCCATGTGCATAGAAGAAAACACATTCCACATAACTGAAATACCTGAAATAATAGTACCTGAAATAAAGAAGCATCTTTGGGAAGCATTAAAGAAATTCAAACTAGAAATAATCTCGTAGGTAAAAAAAGAAATGTTAAAAGAAATAAAGGAGATTCTGAACATATCTAAAGAAGACACAGTTAAAAAATTGGAGGAACTAAACAAAAAGATAGAATCCCTGGATGAACTCTGTAAGAAACAAACAGAATACATAAAGTAGATGCAAAGTGATATACAGGAAATCAAAAACTCCACTGAAAGTTGTAAAAACTGTCTCAATGAATATGAAGATAGAATCTCAGACCTCAAAGACAAGATTACAGCCAGTGAACAGGAAAGGTAATATCTTTTAAAAATAACAAGATATCAGGAAATAACTATTGAACACCTGCAAGATGATGCAAAGCAGAACAACATAAGGTTGATAGGGATAAATGTAAAAGAAGGGGACAACATAAAGGATGTCAAGAGGATATTTAGAGAAGTAATAGCTGAAAGTTTCCCAAACACAAGATTGGAAACTGATATCAAGATCAATGAAGCATATAGAAATCCAAATAGCCATAACCAAAATAAATCTACACCCAGACATATAATAATGACCATCCCAGAAATTGAGCAAATGAATAGAATATTAAAAGCTGTCAGAGAGAAGAGACAGATCACCTATAAAGGAAAACATATCAGAATCACAGCAGACTTCTCAGAACAAACAATGAAGTCAAGAAGAGCATGCAGCAAAGTATTTCAGATCCTAAAGGAAAATGATTTCCAACCTAGACTGATGTACCCTGAAAAACTGTCCTTCAAAATCAATGGAGAAATAAGATACTTATATGACAAAGAAAAGCTGAAAAACTTCATGATCACCAAGCCAACTCTGCAAAGAATACTGAAAGACAGCCTAGATACATTTAGGGGAAAAGCACTAAACAAAACAGACAGTTAAAAAGAGCAGAAAGATAAAAATGCAACAGCAAAAAGATAACATGTCATCAATAAACCAATATATAACTGTTCTAACCATTAACGTAAATGGTCTCAATGGACCAATTAGATGAAACAGACAGGCAGAATGGATTAAGAAACAAAATCCAAACAAATGCTGTCTACAAGAAACCCATCTAAACACAAAAGGATATTCACAGACTGAAAGTGAAAGGATGGAAAACAATACTTCATGCAATAGGAACCAAAAAAAGGGGGGGGTAGCTATTCTGTTTGCAGGCAATGTGAACTTCAAGCCAATAATGATCAGAAGGGATAAAGAAGGTCACTACATACTGGTTAGGGGAAAACTCCAAGAGGAAGAGAAAACTATCTTAAATTCATATGCACCAAACTCCAGAGCACCCAGTTATATATAACAAGTACTAACAAAAATGAAAAATCAAATTAGCATTAACACAATTCTAACAGGAGATCTTAACACACCATTGACACCAATGGAAAGATCAACCAGACAGAAAATGAGCAAAGACATAAAAGACCTGAATCGCACCTGGGAACAAATGGACTTAACACATATACAGAGTATTCCTCCCAACAACAAGAGCATACACATTCTTCTCAGTATTACATGGGTCACTCTCTAAAATAGACAATATATTAATTCACAGAGCATATTTAAATAAATGCAAAAGGGTTGAAATTATCCCTTGCATGCTATCAGACCATACCACTATGAAATTAGAAATTAATGATAAGATACTGCAAAAATCCCACAAACACATGGAAACTGAATAACACTCTTGAGTAATCAGTGAGTCACAGAGGAAATTAAAAAATACCTACAAACAAATGGAAGCACAAGTACAATGCACCAGAATCTGTGTGATGCAATGAAAGCTGTCCTCTGAGGAAAATGTATTGCACGAGTTCCCACATTAGGAAAACAGAACGAATACAAATAACAACCTGATGTTATACCTCAAACATCTAGAAAAAGAAGATCAAGTCAAGCCCAAAGCCAAAAGAAGAGAAGAAATTATAAAAATCAGAGCAGAAATCAATGCAATAGAGACAAAAAAAATCCAAAAAATCAATGAATCAAAGACCTTGTTCTTTGAAAGAATAAATAAAATCGAAAAGCTCCTAGCCACCCTTATTTAAAAAATGAAAAAAAAAGTTCAAATCCATGCAATAAGGAATAAAAGATGTGAAATTACTACAGACCCTATTGAAATACAGAAGATCATCAACACCTATTTCAAAAACCTCTACTCTCAAAAGTTTTATAACACAGAAGAAATAGACAGATTCCTAAAGCATATGAAGTACCAAAGCTAGGTCATGAAGATGTAAAACTACTGAATAACCCAAATTCTATTAATTAAATTGAAAACATAATAAAATCATTACCTACAAAGAAGAGGCCAGGCCCAGACGGATTCACTGAAGAATTCTACAAGAAATACAAAGAAGACCTAATGCCAACACTCCTCAAACTCTTCATTGAAATCGAAAGGCAAGCAATCCTTCATAAATTGTTCCGAGAAGCAAATATTACTCTAGTACCAAAACCAGAGGAGGACCCAACTGAAAAAGAGAACTACAGACCAATCTCCCTAATGAACAAAGATGCAAAAATCCTCAATAAAATATTGGCAAATAGTATGCACCAAATCAACAAGAAGATCATATACCATGACCAAGTGGGATTCATCCCAGGCATGCAGATATTGTTTAATATATGTAAATCAATAAATGTAATACACCATTTCAATAGAGCCAAAAATTATAATCACATGATCATTACTATAGATGCAGAAAAAGTTTTTGATAAAGTCCAACATTCCTTTATGATAAGAACCTTGCAGAAAATTGGAATAGATGGTCCTTATCTCAATATAATTAAGGCTGACAATGACAAAACAACAGCTAGTACCATACTAAATGGTCAAAATCTGAAAGCCTTTACTTTAAAATCAGGCACAAGACAAGGATGTCCCTTATCACAGCTCCTATTTAATATAGTACTGGAAATACTGGGCAGAGCAATTAGAAAACAGAGAGAAATAAAAGGCATAAAGATAGGAAAAGAAGAAGTTAAATTATCATTATTTGCAGATATCTTGATATTTTATATAGAAGATCCCTGAAGTTCCATTGAAAGACTCCTAGATACAATAAATAAATTCAGTAATGTAGCTGGATACAGAATCAATACTCAAAAATCAATAGCATTCCTATACACTAACAACAAAGTCACACAGACAGAAATAAGAGAGGCCACACCCTTCACACTAGCAACCAAGAAAATGAAATATTTAGGAATTACTCTCACGAAAGAAGTGAAAGGCCTATACAGGGAAAATTATAACACACTGAAAAATGAAATTGAAAATGATCTCAGAAAATGGAAAGACATCCCTTGCTCATAGATAGGAAGAATAAATATTGTGAAAATGCCCATTTTTCCAAAACTGTTATACAGATGCAATGCAATCCCGATAAAAATACCATCAACATACCTCATAGAACTTGAGAAATCACCCCTAAAATTCATCTGGAATGAGAAGAAACCTAGAATAGCAAAGACAGTTAGAGGCAGCAAAAGCAAGGCAGGAAGTACCACAATCCCTGACTTGAAGTTATACTACAAAGCAACTGTAGTAAAATCAACATGGTACTGGAACCAAAACAGAGCCGAAGATCAATGGAATAGATGAGAAGATACAACCACAACTACAAACACACTCAAGTACCTTATTTTGATAAAGGGGCCAAACATGTTCACTGGAAGAATGACAGTCTCTTTAATAAATGGTGGTGAAAAACTGGCTCTCCATATGGCTAAAACTAAAACTAAAGCCATGCCTATCACCATGTACTAAAATAAAATCTAAATGGATCAAAGATCTAAATATTAAAACAGAAACACTAAATCTATTGGAAGACAAATTGGGTAAAAACCTTGAAGACATAGGAGTAGGTAGAGAATTGATGAACAGGACTCAAACCACATGGGAAATGCTTCGCAGAATCAATAATTGGGATCACCTCTTATTAAAAAGTTTCTGCACATCAAATGAAACCTCCAGTATAGTGAAAAGAAAGCCCACAAACTGGGAAAAAATCTTAGTGAACTGCCCCTCAGACAGAGGACTTCTGTCTAAAACATATAAAGCATTTTAAAAAAGGAGACCACCAAAATTCAAAGACCCAATCCAAAAATGAGCATCTGAGATGAATAAACAATTTTGAGTTGAAGAAATATAAATGACTAGTAAATACATGAAAAAATGTTCACCATCAATGGTCGTTAGAGAAATGCACATTAAAACCACACTGAGATTGCATCTCACTTCTGAAAGAATGGCCAAGATCAAGAAAACCACCAACAAATGTTGGAGACACTGTTGGGACAAAGGAACTCTCCTGCACTTTTGGTGGGAGTGTAGACTGGTACAACCATTGTGGAGCTCAGTGTGGAGATTTCTCAGAAAGCTGGGACTGGAAGCACCTTTTGACCCAGCTATTCTGCTTCTAGGCATATTAACAGAAGAACTGAAAGCATCATTCCACAGTGATATATGTGCACCCATTTTTATAGCAGCACAGTTTGTAATAGTCAGATCTTGGAAACAACCTAAGTGTCCATCAACTGAGGAATGGATAAAAAAGTTATGGTGTTTTTATACAATGGAGAACTACTCAGCTATAAAGAATGATCACATTGACATATAAATAAATGGACACAGACTGAGACCATACTCATTAGTGAAATAAATCAAACTCACATGTATAAATACCAAATATATTCCCTAGTATAAGAAATGATAATACATAGAAGTATGTGGTAATCACGATACCCAATCATATTGGTTTGAATCCATATAATGTTTTCACTCATTAAGTGCAATGGTTTTACCCTGCGTTTTTCGATTTTAGTACCAAAAATAGCTGTTCTGAAGAAAATAACACATCATAAAAGCTAGTGCTGATTTAATATCATCTCCTTTGGAACTCCCATCAAGTTGTTGTACATGTTTCCACTGAATTTAACATGTTGTATCTTAATATATTTTACTGTGATAGTATAAAAAATTTTTTTACAGGCAAAGAGATAATATAGAAATTGTTGTTCATTTTCTGTTAACTGGCTCTAAATACCCTGAATTCTTTCACGTCTTGAATGGCTTCACACTGTCTTGATGTGATTGATTCTATAGTATAGTATACGATTGATTCTTCTATAGTATAGTATCTTCTATAGTATAGTATGTGATTGATTCTTCGTATAGTATACGAAGTTATACTCAAATAAATCAAGGAAAGAGGCATTATGGTGACTAATATTATGTTAGATTACCTGGTGGTGAAACCAAATGATGCTTTAATTGTTCACTTCTGACCTGCGTTGTTCTATTACAATGTCTCTTTTATCTCGATCTCCACCCTTTTTAAAAAAATTATTCTATTTTTTTTCAATTAAAGGAAAACTAAATTAAAAAATAGTGGGATTTATAATAGTAACTTTTTATTTTCCTATTAACATGATTTTAACCCCAGTATTGCTCTCCCCATCTTGTTCTGCCTGATTTTACTATATTCTATTTTGTTTAATAGTATCAAGTTTGAGGGTATAGGCAACCACTTTGTAGGCAATAAGATTTAATATGATGCCCATTATGATTTGACTATTATCTTCTTTTGAAATTCTGTAAGGTCTCCAGTGTAGATTTTATTGGTCTTGTTCTGTACTGTTTTGATCAATTCTATTATACCTGATGATATAGGGAACTCTTTTTAAAAATACCAAGAGGCACAGTGGAAACCATTTTTGATCACCTGATATTCTATTTTTGCATCAAGTAGTATGCCCATCCTTATGTTCTAACCAACTCTGTTTTGTTAACTCACTTGAGGTTTTATTCTCTTCAAAAAAAAGTAATAAGAACTATGGGAGTAAAAAAAACCCCAAAAGTGTAATTGTTATTGTGAAGAAGAGAAGAAAGGAAGGTGGTCTAAGGGAAGTAGGTGCCTGTTTGAGTGTGTAGGAAGGAAAACCATATTACTGAGCTTTGTTGGATCATTGAACGGACCTGTTTGCAATCTCGCTGTAGGAATGTTCACTTTATATGCTTTAATTTTATAATTTTGACAACTGTTTCTAAGAAGACAATATGTAACCTATTAACTAGTGATTTCTTACTGTATTTTTTAATTGAAATTTTGTATCATTTGTACCCTTTTACTGCTTTGCTTTTTTATGTTCTTTTTTTCTCCTTAAATAAAAAAATTAAACCTGGAATTTATATCTTTTATTTATTTATTTTTTGGTACTGGGGATCAAACTGATGACCTCACACTTGCCAGGCAGGGGCTTAAGCCACTGAGCTAAATCCCCAGCCCCCCAATATATATGTGTCACATCTTATCATCTTCAGAGTAGTTGCCTCTACTCTTGGACTTGATACCAGCAATCATATCAAATGTGAATAAAATCAGTCAAGGCCAAATAACATTCAAACAAACTAGCTTAAAATAAGTTCAGTCGTTGTAAGACAATGTTAGTAATACAGGGTTTCAGTTTTAGTTAATAGGAAATTAAGGACAATTACCATCATGGTATAACCTGCCATTTTTGGGTTATCTCCCTGTGCCCTCAAATCTAATATGAGTAGACAAACCAGAACAAAATATAATCAAACTAAACAGAGCAACAGATCTACTGTAGCTTTTAAATCCTGATACACTTTTAACAAGTGCTCTGCCTTCTTTTTTTAGGCATTTCCTCACCTTTCTCCTTCTCAGGATACTATTATTCACTAGTGATATTAGTTTAGTCTCTTATGTTCAATTTCAGCATACATAAAAATAAAGATGTCTACTACGAAAAGAATGAGACACATTATGGTAATCATTATCAACTTCCCCAAAATCAGTCTTAAAGATCAAAAAAGCCTGCATCATCCTGTAATTATTTGATTAGCTCTATAATGTTCAGTATATATTCAATGCTTGTGAAGCTGCGAACAACTATTTTGAAGAAAACTAGAGACAGTAAGATAGAAAATGAACATCTCAGTGGACTTGCTTTGAAACCTGTGTTTCCTTAACTTGTTTCCTTATGAACTGTTCTGTTTTGTCATGTTTAATCTTACCGTCTTTAAGATAAAAAACAAGTTTGTAGAACAGATAAGCATATTAATACGTTTTTGTTGGATCACTGAGGTGAACTGTTTGCAATGTCATTATTTGAATATCACTTTGTATGCTTTAATTTTGTAACTTGAACAATTACTTCTAAGATGACAATATGTAACTAATCAACTAGTGATTTCTTATTGTTTATTTTTCAGACCTCTGTATTATTTCTACACTTTTTGGTTTTTTTCTTTAAATAAAAATAATTCACCAAAAATATAAAAATTAAGGTTTAAAGACAAAATATTAAGTAGATAGACACTATCCACATTTGAAAGTGAAAAGCCCATTTCAGTTTACCATGTTTAATTACAAGATGCCATGTTGAAGCACAAAGATACTTTAAAAAATCTAAAGAGGTATAACTGATTAACTGAAAACCATACAAAATATGTACTTGAGTAGAGCTCCACTTCAGATTTGTCATTTCTGGAAAATTTGTGAAGAAATATTGATATCAAACTTCTGTATTGATTATTTCTTCAGGTCTACTTGGAATTTTTAAAGTAAACTTAGATTTAAACTGTCTGAAGAGTGCTGATTTTTCTATATATTTAACAACAAACATGGATTGCCATATTTCTCACATTGTTCATGCACATAGGATCCAGTGAGTTCTTTCAGATATGTAACAATGATCATGTGTGCTGAGAGTATTCCCATAACACATAGGATTTATCTCTTGTGTGAGCTTCTTCACGTACTTCACTTATAATCTGGCTGCTGAAAGTGTCTCCACTTGCTTACTTAGCCAGTGGTTCTTCCCAGAGTGAATTCTTTCATGTGTTTTGCAATGACTGTATGTGGTAAAAGCTTTGCCACATTGTTATATACATAGGTTTTCTCACCAAAGTGGAGTCATTGATGTATTTTACAAAACCCATGTGTGGTGAAAGCTTTCCCACATTCTTCACATAAACAGGGTTTCTCAACATTTTAAATTTTTTCATGTATTGGACAATGAGCATTTCTGCTGAAACCTTTCCCACATTCCTTACATATATAAGTTTTCTGCCCAGGGTGAAGTTTTTCATGCATTATGCAATATGTACTTGTGCTCAAAAAATTCTCATGATGCTTGTATACACTGGTTCTACCTTGAGTGTGAACTTTCATGTTGCTTACAATGTCAAGGTTGGGTAAAAGCTTTCCCACATTGCTTACATATATAGGGTTTCTCTCCAGTGTGAATTCTTTCATGTTTCTTAAAATCTCCCCATGTGTTAAAAGCTTTCCCACATTGCTTACATACATAGGGTTTCTCTCCAGTGTGAATTCTTTCATGTATTTTACAATTTGCCCATGTGTTAAAAGCTTTCCCACATTGCTTACATACATATGGTTTCTCTCCAGTGTGAATTCTTTCATGAACCTTACAATATGCACGTGTGTTAAAAGCTTTCCCACATTGCTCACATAAATATGGTTTCTCTCCAGTGTGAATTCTTTCATGCTGCTTACAATTTCCATGTCGTGTAAAACCTTTCCCACATTCCTTACATACATAGGGTTTCTCTCCAGTGTGAATTCTTTCATGTTTCTTAAAAATTCCCCTTGTGTTAAAAGCTTTCCCACATTGCTTACATACATAGGGTTTCTCTCCAGTGTGAATTCTTTCATGTATTTTACAATTTGCCCGTGTGTTAAATGCTTTCCCACATTTCTTACATACATATGGTTTCACTCCAGTGTGAATTATTTCATGTTGCTTACACTGCCCAGATTTGGTGAACCCTTTTCCACATTGCTGACATACATAGGGTTTCTTTCCACTGCAATATTTTTCATGGATCTGAACATTGTGTTGTGTTTCTGTTTCTTTCACATTCACATTACCTTCTGCAGTACAAGGGAATACTTCTTTACACTGATTCCAAGATGTATGTCCATAGGATTTCCCTAGCTTGTCATTTCTGTAAAAAAACAAAATCACATATTGGATTGATAACCATATTACTAAGTTTTTATTGCAGTCTCACTGTTTGAATCCCCACATCATATATTTCACTTTTGTATTTCATTAACTATTTCTATGAGCAGCATATGTAATCACTGTCTTTAGATTTCTTACTGTTTATTTTCACTTTGAAAGTGGTATCATTTCTACTTATTATTTTTGTTAGTCTTTCCTTACATTAAACAAAAAAAAAAAGAAACACACAGTGAAATGGGTCTGAGTTTAATGATTGCATTAATGTCAAGTTCTGTTTTTAATGCCTGTTAAGAAACCATGAAGTAACAGATGGCCTTGTAAGACATGTTGAAAACAACCATTCCCAAAAGACTGGTACACATTTGGAAATCTTAAAATTTGGAACCTTTTGAAAGGCAGAATCTTTATCTTCACTTTGGGCATGGGTACATATATGTATCACATACAGATCATTATGATATGTTTCCCCATCACAATCTCCCTTCTGTCCTTAACCTGTAGTTCCCGTTTCCATATGGTCAGTCTTACTTTTCTCTATTAACTCTTTCATTTCATTCCACAATTAATATTTTGGTTTCTCATCTAAGAGAAACCCTGTGAACTTTTAAGTTTTATAGCTGAGCTATTTCACCGAATTGATGGGAGAAAGAACCACCTATTTCTTATGGCAAATGACATTATATTCTTTATTTTTTGACATTATATAACACATATTTTTCATGCTGGGAATGAACAACAGCTATTATCATAAAATCTATAGCTTTTTAAATCTGTTTTAAGAGATTTTCGCTGATCATTAAGCTTTGAAGTTTGAACTTGAATTTGCACTTCTGCAAAATCTGATTCCTAGTGTGCTGGATTTACAAGAATGCACAATCACAGAGAGTCTATTAACATTTTCCTTCTCCACAAATCCTGTCATCGATAGCTAAGCTTCTTTAAGGCCTGATCTATTATAACTTGATCTGCTTTGTATACGAGTAAGCATGTATCAGTATTTTAAGTGCATTTTGAATTTTTAAAAATATATCCAGGACAAGTATGAGGGGATCAATTTCTAGAGACAACTGCACACTGATATTCAGAATGAGTGCACTTAACATTCTACCATCCTTCTAAGCATTTTAGTCAAAATGGCTGATTCTTTAGAGCATGGCTTGGTAACACAAGAACTCCATTTTATTTCGAGTTCTATTGCAATCTAAGCAACTTTTAGATGATGAATGTGTTGTATTCACAGTATATATGGGTAGAAAAACTGAAGAGAGAATGTCATAACTCAAAGTGTATGCCTTTCATACACATCTATATGAAATGTCATACATTTTCTTGATTTAATCCACTCATTATACATACCCTAGCTTATACGTCTTTGGAGAATATTACTGACAATAAATTGAATGGTGCCTCATTTCTTTGGCGGTATTTTTCTGCTGACTCACTAATTACTTAGGAACATTCCTTCTCCTTAAGAGTGTGAATTACCTTAAGTATCTCCAGTAAATTTTGCATTCTTTTTCAGCTTCCTGGATATCCCCAAGGCCTCCTGAATTGTAGACATTGAAATACCAGCGCTCATTAGAATAATACATACAAATTAATAGATTTTGTTTAGAGTTATGATATAATGTGTCCAGGTGTGACCTATTTTTAAAAATATTTTCACATTGTTTTTAATGAAACAGCGACATACAACATTCTGACAGCATGAGTGACAAAAGTATTTTGTCATTACCTATTGTAGTCACGTTCCTAAAGGTTTCGCCCATCACATCTCTGTAGAGGTTCTTTTGGGATGGACTCAGCAAACCCCACTCCTCATTGCTGAAGTTCATGACCACATCCTCAAAGGTCACCACCTCCTAAAGGATCATACATATATTTCTCACATGAAGTTTGAGACACCAGGTTTGGGATATCTTAAATTCTCTCCTACAAATCTGAATCAAAAGCAAATTGTGGTGGTATATATCTATAATGCCAGCACTCAAAAGGCTGAGGCAGGATGGTTTCAGTGAGTTCAGGTCAATTCTAGGCCCTGAACTCAAAAGGCTGAGGCAGGATGGTTTCAGTGAATTCAGGGCAATTCTAGGGTGTTCAAATCTAGCTGATATACATATAGAAAGCTTGTCTCAATAAAACAAAACAAAACTAAACAAATAAAACCAAACAAAACAGCTGAATGAAGACTGATTTCTTCAAATTTAAATCCATGTCTTGGTCATTAATTTTGTGTATATACACGTTTTGAAGACAGCAAATTTGATGATAGATTGCAACTCACTGCTAATGTAACAGTCAAATAGGAGCACTGATTCTTGTGCTGAGTCACTGCAATATTCCCTGTGTACTGTCTCTAATGCAGAGCTCACAGTGAGAAGCCTGCAGGACCAGCATCCACAAAGCACAGAGGTAGATAAATATTCCATGAATCAACTGGGAAGCCAAGCAAGCACCTCCCTTCCCTGGTAAGTGGTGGTGGTGTGGCGGACTGTGGCCCATCAAGGGGGCAAACCAGCAGCAGCTCCTGAGATCCATGCCATGCTGGAATTTAGGACACTTGGAAGGCAAGCAATCACCACTTCTCCCTGGTAAGTGGTGGAGGTCTGGCAGAATGAGGCCCTTCCAGGGGGAGGACCAGCAGCAGCTCCTGAGATCCGCGCCATGTGGGAACTTAGGATGCTGTGAAACCAAACAACCAGCCTGTCTCCCTACTAAGCAATAGTGAACCTACTGATGCACAGCCTAGAATCAAACATCCCACTTCCCTACCCCTCTTCTCCTGTCACATCCCCTTCCCCCCCCCCCCGTTATCAAATGGGAACCAGAAATCTGAGCGACTCCTGGGAAGCAGACGATAACAAATAAGGGGGACTTCCTTCTACTGTCTCTTTGAAGGCAAATATTTTTATTACTGTTTTGCTCTTTTCTGATTAATGGTATTGCTCTATTCAATACTCTGTTTTGATAAGTACTATAATGTTCTGTATTTCATCTCATTTTGATATACGTGTTTGAAAGAACAACTACTGGGGCTGGGGATTTAGCTCAGCGGCATAAGCACCTGCCTTGCAAGCAGACAGTCGTGGGCTCAATCCCCGGTACTGATAAAAAGGAAAAAGACAAAAAAAAAAAAAAAGAACAACTATTATAAAGATAATAAAATATACTGTGATACCTATTACTGTTATCGCAGTAACCAGTTGTGAAGTTGTGTGCCAATTTCACTGTATGATCTTAGTTGGCCTTATTCTGTCTTGTTCTGTTGTATTTTACCACTTTCAATATTTAAAAAAAGAAAAAAAAAACTCATCAATCACTTTCATAGGCTGCAGATAATGTCTCTTCAAATCTCATTTAGGCCAGTGAGTACTTTGTTCTTAATATACTTCAGCAGCATTTTGAAACATGAATTTGGTTTCATAGAACAAAACATAAATAACATCCAATATGGTACACAAATAATAACTCAAATGTTAGTGGAAAATGCTGTTTTTAAAAAATAAGTATATAAAATGGAACCAGGCCCTAGCTGTAGTTTATAGCTCACTGTCACCAAGCATTCACTTTCAATTCAGATATAAGGAATATATCTTGTGAGGCTGGTGAAGGACTTCTTCCTTTAATTTGGGGCTATCCTAAGTAACAGAGCTGTCTAAAATAGAGAAACCCTGACTGTGACACCCCACAGACAAAGTGAATCTTAAAAAGAGACTGAATAAGACACCTTTGGTTTGTTTTTTAAAAATTATAGCCATATAATATGGAAAAATTCCAAAAATATTCAACACTTTCTGGGAAACAATGTGGATATCTTCCATACAACAAAGAAAACACCTTCATAGTTGGGTATTTAGCTCAGTGGCATGAACGCCTGCCTGGAAAGCATAGGTCATGTGTTCGATCCTTGGTACAAAAAAAAATCCACATTTTACCTTCATGACACTGGGGCATAATTAGAGATAATCCAAATTAGATCTCAAGTATGGAACAGAAAATTCATGGGTTGGCAAGTATGTGAAATACTGACTGTTGCCAGAGCTGGTGTTGGTCACCTCAAGGAAGCAATCAGAACCCAAATTTAGCTTCACACTTACTCTACGAACTACCTGAATTTCAGTGAAGACCCTCTCTGTTGTATGTCCTGCTATTGGCTTCCTGAATCCTGTCAGTCACTTGCACATCCTTTCCACATGCCTCTGATCCATCCTCAGCAGGAACCCCTTCATGCCTAACTATTGATACCACTGCAAAATTTCTGTTTAGAGCTTCTCCTTTACACCACTTAGTAAATTCCATTGCAGAGCATTTCCATATTTAAACTATGAACAACCAAGCCACTAAATCAGCTGTTAATTCAGAGATGGCACACCTTTTCTTTTCCATTCAGAAGGAAATCACGTGTATATGTCCATGCAAATGCCTAAATTTCAGCATTTTTGATGAGAATTTAACAGGTAGCCCTTTCTGGGATTTGTCCTTCACAAATTTTTACCCCGTCCTTGATAACACTTTCATATTTCCTTCATTTTTCTCAGACTTCAAAACTCTATGGCTGTTCTCACAAACCTAGTCTGTGAGGAAGGGTGCCACCTAAATAATTAAGTATGTTCAGAAATTATTTTGCACTGATCTTTATAATACACAGGAGTTCACGACTTCTTTGGGAAGCCTTTTTCCACTGAGGCACACTACTGCACATCTCTGCATTCTCAGGAAGTTTGCCACTACCTGTCATGAGGATGGAAATATGAGAACATAGTATAAATTGAGGAGATCACTATAAATACAAAAAAGCCCAAGTTTAAGTTGAGCCCTTGTGGCTATGAGGCCCTGCATTACAGACATTAATAAACTCCGGACATTCTAGATCTGCTACTCTGAGGAAAGGGAGCAGAGACCTAGCTCATTACTGATCTACAAGCTACAAAAAGCATCATAGTCAGGGTCTTCCCAAGCTCCTTCCAGTGCCTAAGATGGTGGAGTTACCAGGCTAGCAATGAATTTCAAAGATGATACTTGAGTCTACTGCTGTCATAGTGAAGCCAGGGTACTTGGGACCCCTAATCACCCTTGCCAACAGCAAGAGACAAAAGGGAGAGTGAATGACCCATGGTCAATGCTGGAAGACCTCAGGAGCTGAAGCTAACTAAATACCTGGGGCTCCAGACACCGGAACTACTCCTAAATACTTGTAACTGGTTTCACCCAATCCACCCTACTTCTGGGCTCCCATCCACAAACTCACTATTCCATGGTTCCAGGATCTCACAGGATCTTTGCTAATCAGGCCACAGGACATCAAAAGTACTAAATGAGATCCAGCAAGCATTTTGGTACCAGTATAATACTCAGAACAGATAAATCATCCTGAGACACTGGAAGAGACAGAAGTCACAGCCAGCAATGCCTCACCTGATTGGACAGTTCATATAGCCTGCCTCTTCATCACTGATTGACTCCTGCTCTACTGCCTTCCTTCTGAGTCAACAATATACAGGGAAAGGAACCCCTTCTTGCAAGAGAGGATCCCAAATGATAGATTGTAGTGCAGAGACTTCTGGAGCTGCCATTCTTCTACAGTGGTGAACTGAGCTAGACAGAAGAGTGTTTGTACTGAAGAGCATTACCTGAGGCTTTTAATTTTCAAATCCATTTTATTTCAAGGAAAAAAGAGCACATCAACTAAAATTGAATTTCAAAACATGTGAATCAGAGGGCAACACTGGTATATACATTGCACATTGTCATCCCCAGATCATTCACCCAGAGCACAAGACATCTCTAATCAATTTTCAAAAAAGTACTGTTACAGGCACCTGAGTTACTTAAATACTCTTGACATGAACCAAGGCTAGGTCCTCCAAGGAGCCCATGCAGGAGACCAGATACCTTGCAACTATGGGGAAGACTGACACCTCATGCTATGGGCCAAGGCTCAAGACAATGATAAACAAATTCATCCATATTCTAAGGATAGATATTCTAAATAGTTCCCTAGCACTCTGAGGAAGTTAGGAGTCACCATTCAAAGAAATGTATCCTTATCCTAAAGACTGTCATTCTAAATAGTTCCCGTCATACTGAGGAACTCAGAAGTCACCCTCCCAAACCCCTAAAGGAAGAGTCACAGCTGCCTAAGAATGCCTGCTTTCTATGTGACTCCCTTCCCCCTTTGTTCCCAATTTAATCAGCTTTACCTGAACTTAATAATCCTATTGGGTACCATAGCTCTGACCCATCTTATGCCCATCTGCATTGTGAGTTCCTAGTTTTCCCCACCTTAAACTCATTTCACCACATGATTTTACTCTATAAAGGTCCCTAGAAAGGACAGTGTTTGGCAATCTGCTCAGGACCCCTTATCTCTCTCAGGCAGCTTTCTTTCTCTCAATAAGTACATTCTTTATTTTGATTTCTTCATTCCAATCAAAGGATATACTTCAAAGTGTTTTACCCTAGAAACAATTACAAGACCTCATGGTGGTAGTTCAAAGTGGAAGAAGGTGAAATCAGGGATGCTTACTCATATGGCCACTTCCTCTATTCTCCTTAATTACAATTTCCTCTTTCTTTCCCAGGGGCCTAATGAAAATTCCCATCAGCTCTCATATGACATCAATCTCCCCTCAAGCACCACATCCAGTCAAAATCCACATATACCCCATAACCCCATAGTCAGTTGGAAAAAAAAAAGCCAAACCCTTAGGGGCTGTGGGCTCCTCTCCACATTCTTTAAGTAAAAGGCCACTTTTACATTTCTTATATTCTGCTTCTCTACTGTGCTAATTTATCTCCTCAGTAACTTCAGTAATCTAATCCATTTTAAACCTATCTCACCACACAATTTTATTCTATAAAATTCCTAGAAAACACAGAGTCCTTTGCTACCAGCTCAGAACCCCCCTGTTTCTCCCAGACAGAAGCTTTCTGATAGGATTTTTGGTGTAATAAAGAAGAGAATATAAAGTCAAAATGGTCTTTATTCTAAGAATATGGAGAGAACCCATGACCACTGGGGGTCTGGCTTTTTCTTCTGGAAAAGTGTGGGTGGCATACAAGTAGTTTTTGACTTGGTTGGTGGTTAAAGTTGTCATTGCTGATATGCCAGTAGCTGATTGAGATTCCTTCCTTGCCACAGGTAGCTTGAATAGGGAAAAGGAAAGTCACTTCAAGGTAAAAGTCCCCTGGTTCCACTTCAACTTCCAAAATATCCTATTTAGAGCAAAATATTATCACTTTCTTTCTCTCAATAAATATATTCTGCTCTTCAACTCTGTTGTTCCTAAAATTCATTCTTGTGTTTTAGAGAATACAAGCTCATACCAGACATAGAAGGTCAGGAATTTCATTCCACTTTAAAACGGTATGGCTGCCTGTATTTCTAACTAACTCAGCTGCCTGTAACTTTAAGAATTGTTTATCAATTTGACTTGCAGCAATTGTAGCCAATAAAATGTTCTTAATGGATATAGGGAAATGTATCATTAAATTGAAAAAATGATTATCACAGTGTTTCTAGCTAGCATCAGCCAACATTTTCAATTTTCAAGTTTGTGGGAAAACAAAAAATAAAAACAACTCAGAAAATAGCAATCCTATAGGGGACAGAATATCATTCACTGTAGTTGCCATGTTATCTGCAGGTATTTCGTAGATCACAAAAGAAACATTGAGCCTATTAAATACCAAGTATCAGTTTCAATAAATGTGCTCATAGCACTGCATCAATGACAACTGTGATTTTTTTTTCTGTATGAGGGATTGAACTCATGACCTTGTGCTCTCCAGGCAGCTCCTTGTATCACTGAGCTCAATCCCAAGCCCAAACAACTTTAGATACTAAATATGACTATTAACAATGTTTAATTTGCCATTGACATATTTAGCATAAATTTTGTAAACCTACATTTTCACAAATGCAATTATTTTCTTTCCTTGCAGTTTAAATTACTTTTTTTTTAGGTACTAGGGATCAAAGTTACAATCTACCACTATCCAGGCAGGCGTTTCTGTCTGCTGAGCTAAATCCCTGGCATGTATTAATGAATATTTCACTTTATTCATTCAAATAGTACTGTGATTTTAGCAAAGGTTTTCAATGTAGACAGAAATTGATATACAATCAGAGAGGAACTGGAACCTCAAAGAGTCAATGCAAAAAGCTAAATACAACAATCACTGCTACAGGCACAGCTGAAGAAAGCCAGACCTGAAGGTGAAGATGCAGTGACCAGGTCTACATGCTCCTGAAGAGAAAAACAACAGCTTGAAATGTACTACAGTTACCACCACCTCCTCCAGGAAGTGCAGATAGGCATCAATTACCATACTCAATGACCAGAACAACTGGACTATTGTTCCCACAAAATGCCTTGGCTCTTTCCACATACCTTTTCTGGCTAACTTGTTCCCCTGATGAATAATATTAGTTAAGCACCTATAAGCTTATAGATTGATTGTAGTTTGAGACCCACAGTTTGCCCACATTGTGACTATCCTGTATAAATGATCCCTGACAATATGACTGAGGCCAAAACACTGAAGACTACTCCTGAAAATTCAGAGCTATTCTCTCGTTTTTTCTAAGACAATTTTTGAACTTCTTTTGGTCTGTGACTTCATTTCTCAATGTTGTCAGCCATTAAAGGGTGCATTTGATATCAAGCAGGGCAGGGTTATATTTCTATTATCTCAATTTAAATATGAAATGTCTGCTAAAGACATTGTTCCAAAGCCCGGATTTCAAGCTGCTTGTTTGCCCTGAGTTTAACATTTCCATGAGCTTTTAGAAGTCCTCATTCTAGTGAACTGTAAATGTATTGCAGAAAGGAGGTCACTGCTGTGCTGTAGCACAATAGGTGCCATTCCTAAGCCTTTTTGTCTTTTTTCTCCTTTCTTTTTCACAATTATTCTTTCATTTCAGTGGCACTGCCATTTAATCCTGAGGTGTGCTTGTGTCAGTAAAGGTTTCTGCAGCTTGAGGTGAGTTTGTGAACAATAATATAGGAAGCCAATATAGGAACCCAATTGAGAAATGTAGAATTTCATAGCTGGTCTCAGGACCACCTGTATACAGAACCCCCACCCCCATATCAGGATCTAAACAAGAGGCTCTGAACTGGAAATTTACAGATGTTTTAAAAGATAGAATCACAAAAAGATCCTGTTGGAAATCATTTAGCTAGAATCTTATAATAATGGTTGGATGACAACTGTATTCTGCTTTTTTTGTTGAGCAGGTTAATTTTTTTCTTTGGGTACAGCTCATTTTGTTTTTCTCCTGGGACTTCAACACTGAGTAATTTTCCATTTTTCTGGGTGAAATACAGGGCACTAGTTAAATTCAAAGCTCAAGATGGCATCTATTATGCCAAGCTACAACACACCTAAGTTACAAGCCTCAATATTTTCTAGGGTAAAAACACACATATCTATAATCCCAGCACTAAATAGGCTGAGGCAGGAGTGCTGCTTTGAGGTTAGGGCAATTCTGTTCTCCATATAGGGTTCAAATCTAGCTGATATACATAGAGAAAACTTGTCTCAATAAAACAAAACTAAACTAAACAAATAAAACCAAACAAAACAGCTGAATGGAGACTGATTTCTTCAATCTTAATACCACATCTTGGGGATTAATCTTTGGTATATACACATTTTTTGAGACAGCAAATTTAATGCTCTATTGCAACTCAC